>NC_138882.1:180691467-182050001 GCF_965194825.1 Balaenoptera physalus | reverse complement strand
GTACTAAGCATGGTGAAAGAGCAGAGGATGACAGGCTGAATTAGGTGCCTCTGAGGATGCTATATTTACAGGTACCTGAATGATCCAGAGAAGGCAGCCACCCAGAAGCTGGGGAAGGGCATTCCGGGCAGAAGGAACAGCAAGTGCAAATGCCCTGTGGCAGAAAAGGCTTGGAATGTCCAGTTTGACTCTAGAGCAGAGTGAGGCAAGGGTTCCATGTCAGCCTTTTACAGGAGGAGGAGAACTATTTAATTTGTTTTTAAGACACAGATAACAGTTCAATTTTTTCTCTCTGTAATAGTTCAAACAAGACAAGGTGACAGAGACCCCTTCACCCACCATTGAAATTAGTCTCCCTCTCCAAGTCCATGTCTGTTGTCACTTTGGTGTTCACTCTTCCAGATTCCTTTCTAGGCATTCAATATATACACAGATATGCAGTTTGGGGTGGGTGATTACATGGGATCATATCGTTCGTTATTTTTCTGCCAGTTTCACTTGCTATATCTTGAAGATCTTTCTTTGTCAGTCCCTACAACTCTAATTCATCTTTTTAAATTCACTCCTAATTTTTACTCCATAAACATTTATTAAACACCCACTAAAAGCCAGACAGAATACAGAGATATATAAGACGCAGACTCTGCTTTCAAGGAACTTACATGGTAGGAGAAAAGCCAAACATCAAATTAGGCATTTAAGCACCCTCGAACTGAGGGCTTGGAGGAAAGGATCAGAGTGTATGTTGATAGGGGCGAGGTGTGGGGTGAGGTGGGGCAGGCAGCTAAGCCAATCAGGCTGTGAATGCAGAAGCATCAGTCACAGGAACAGGAAGGGTGGGCAAGCAGGAGTATTCCAGGTGAAGAGGAAGAAACACTCCAGACAGAGATCACAGCGTATACAAAGGGAGGCATGGAAAAGAACGGCAGGTTCAGGGAGTCACAGTAGCCCAGTCTGGCTGGTAGACCTGGTACATGGAGGGAAGGAGAAGCAGGTAAGCCTGGGGTGGGGTGTGGACAGGACCCAGTGAACCATAATTTCTAGCACGTATGCGGTACATGCTACATGATAGGTGTTGTCCTAAGCTTTACCCATATTATCATTTTTAATTCTTGCAACCATCCTAGAAATAGGTATTCTTATCTCTGCTTAAATACGAGAAAATGAGACACAGAGAGGTTAAGAAACGAATCTGAGGACACACTGCTAGTATGCTAAGGAGTCAGGGTTCAAACCCAGGCTGTGAGTGCTTTAAATCACTTCATTTCACTAGGTCACAGTGATGGGGCAGGGGGACAGGGTGAGTGGTCTGTTGATGGCTGCCAGGCATTTGTCCACGTATAAAGAGGTAGGCTGGCAGCGGACCCATCTCAGAGACCGGAGTACATGTGCAGCGGGGGATGCGCGGGGGGAGGGGCAGGGCATCTGCCTGCAGGGACCTCACAGGTGTGTGGCAAAAAGCCGCTGATTCCGGACCAGAGGAGAGCACAGCTGGTAACGCTGGAGACCCTGAGAAGTAGGGGGAGTTCCCTGTGGCCTGTTGGGGAAGCGGTGGGCTTGTTAAAGGATGCCTCAGAGGGACTGCGGACAAGAAGGGCCTGGGGCGAGGAAGAGGAGGAGGAGGATGTGGATCTGTGGTTCTCCTGCTTGAGTTCCCAACAAGCATCATCAGGAGAGCTTGTTAAAACACAGACTGCTGGGCCCTACCTCCAGAGGTGGAGATTCAGCGGGTCTAGGATGGAGCTGGAAAATTTGCATTTCTAACCAGTTCCCAGCTGCTGCCAACAACTTTGAGTATCCCTGATCCAGATAAGGGTGGAGGAGAACAGACTCATAAAGGCCCTGATTCGGTGCCTGACCCCTGTGATGCCTCGGGTCGTGGTAACTACTCTTATTATATTTCCAAGGAAGAATTTGTGGCACAAAAGGGTTGAATGACTTGCTGAGACCCCAACCTCGACCCAAAGCTTGGTCTCCCACTCTGTCCCCCCAGCGTCTTCCATAGGGAGCCTGGAAAGGCTAGGAGGTCCCTCCGGGGCCTGTCCTCCTGGCCCGTCACCTGGCCCTCAATCCCTCCTCTGCTGAGCGGGGGTGGCTGTAAGAGTCTGGGGAAGGTGGTCAGGCCCAGGGGTGCCCCAGGGGTGCCTCAGGGGTGGCCCTCATTTGGGGGGCGGGCAGCAGTGGGCACAGAAATGTGGAAGAGAGAAAAGGATGGAGGGCATCCTGAGTATCATTCAACAGATATTCATGGAGCATCAACTGTGTTTCGAAGATGTTTGGAAAAGGACTTATGTTTCAGATGGGAAAACTGAGGCCTTCAGGGGAAGGGACTCACCTGGGGGTGGACCTCGGACTGGAACCCGGGTCTTCCTGACCTGGATTCCCCATTAGATTAGAGGGGCTCCCCGAGCTAGTCTAGGCCTCTGAGGCAGACTCCAGGAGATGGCTGGCCCCTCCTTCTGCCACATGTGTGCTGGCCAGAGACCCTGGAAGGCGAGAGGGGAGCACCTGCCATTTGCTGAACCCCTGCTCTGTGCCAATTCTCCCTGAAACACTGAAAGGCAAGGAAAGAAGTTCCAGGTGATGAGGTGACTTCCCCAAGACTGTTTGGTGAGTACCTACTATGTACCAGGCTCCTGCACCAAATCCGCCCTTCACCTATGCAGAGCAATGCTGTGAGGTCAGAGCTGGTCAAACAGGTGAGGCAGATGAGGTACAGAGAGGTCTACAACCCACCCAAGGTCACACAGCACTTCCACCCTCAGCTGGACGTGAGGATGCTTTCTGGAGGAGGGTGGAACTGTGTAGACCGAGGGTGCCTGGGCTGGGGTGTATGTTTATCCCTCTACTGACCCTGGACCCTGGGCCTCATACCCGGTTTCTGTCCTCTATCCC
Organism: Balaenoptera physalus; assembly: GCF_965194825.1. Taxonomy (NCBI): domain Eukaryota; kingdom Metazoa; phylum Chordata; class Mammalia; order Artiodactyla; family Balaenopteridae; genus Balaenoptera; species Balaenoptera physalus. The sequence goes on along the minus strand of NC_138882.1, from coordinate 182,047,106 downwards.
AGCAGCTGTGCCTGCCCCCATTGGCCCCCCGACTGTCACGGATTATCCCAGGGACCCTGGGGACAGGGGAAGGAACATCTGGATCCTGTTACAAGGCCTGGCTGGGGGTCCAGGGCGGGGTGCTAAGGCAGCAGAGCACAGGGCCTAAATGAGTTTCAGAGCCCCAGCAGGGCCCTCGTGTGGGCTGGCGAGGGGCCGAGGAGCTGCCAGCCCAGGCTGAGCAGGAAGGTGGGATCAGAGCCTGCCAGAGGAGCCTTCCTGAGCCGCCGGGGCCAGGCAGGAGGTAGGATTATGGAATTAGTTCAGGAGGCAGCGCCGGGCAGGGGTTGGTGAAGGCGGCCCCAGGCGGTAGCCCAGCCAGGCTTCATCCCCAGCTCCCCAGGGAACACTGGGCACTGGGGCCTCAGCAGGAATATGGTTTGGTTTAGGGGCCAGACCTGCGGAACAGGTCAAATCAAACTCAGCTTGAAATTCCAGGCTGGTCACGGCAGCTCAGGTGAGGGCTGTGTGCCAAAGTCAACAGCGAGGCCGGGAGAGGTTGCACAGGGCACGGGTGGCAGTCCTCACCAGACAGCATCCGAGGGCCTTCACTGCTGTTCAGGCTGCTCTTCGGCACACCCTGCTGTGTGCCGGGGAATCAGGAGCGAGGGGTAGTGTGGGGGTGGGGATCATGAGAAGGTGTCCCACGGTGACAATTTTCAAAGTCCTTACTGTGCTTTTAGAACATTCGGTTGTCATGGAAACTCCACAAAATGGGCACGGTGGACATCCACTTGACGGATGAGAAAACAGAGGCTCAGGGAGGTCAGGTGAAGGGACCGCTTACTGCAGCAGGTGAAACTCAAGCTGGAAGGGGGAATGCATTCCAGGAGGAGGATACAGCGAGAGGAAAGCCAACGAACGAGGCAGGACCGGCCACATGTGGGATGGGTGCCTGTGGGGAGTGAAGAGTTTGCCTGGGGCCCTGTGAGGGAAGTTGAGGACTGTGAAGGGCTGTGAATGCCAGAGTAAGTGCTTTGGTCTTTGTCTCGGAGGCAATAGGGAGCCACTGAAGATTCCTGGGCTTGGCATTGCCATGATCAGAGAGGTGTTCTCAGAAGACTCATCAGGGCAACTCTCACAAAATGGGTTAAAGAGTGAACACAGCAAGGCAGGCAAGCAAGGGCTGTGTAGGCAGGGTCCTGAATGAATGGGCCACAGGACAGAGACATCCCAAGAGAAGGAAATAAAATAATCCTTATAATTATAGCTTGACGTCTATTGAGAACTTCCAAGTGCCGACCACTGTTTTGAGCACAGGCAATATCCACACAGGAAGCAGCGTTATTGCACCCATTTTATAAATGAAGAAACTGAGTATCAGAGGGGCCGTTGGCCAGAAGGTCACAAAGCTAGTCAGTGGCTGAGTTGGGGCTGGGATCGAGGCCTTCTCCCTCCACCCAGGGTATAGTTTCCCCAGATCACACTGCCTCCCCACAAGTGCATGGTGGAGATGGCACAGCCGGGGCGGTGAGGCTTAGGTCAAGGGCTCCGACACCATAAGGAGCAGGCCTGGATACCAAGGCTCTGACACTCGGTTCCCTGCCTTCCTGAGCCTCCCTGGGCCGAGTCTGCCCACCAGACACTCAGCCCTAAGGCATGCCCCTGAAAGTTATGGCACAAAGTCTGAGCAAGACAAACCTCAGACCATGGGCAAGTGCGTACAGATGATGGCAGGGGGGTGGCATTTATTCTCCCTCTGTCCTTTAATCTGGGAAGGCTTCTTAGCCGGGGCAGAAGTTCAGGGGCAGAAGGCAGAGATGGGAAGATGGAAGAAAGGTGAGGTAATAGGTCATGATAGGTGATCACCATGACGAGACCATGGTGGAGCCCTAACCAGAGTGCCTCCCCTGCACCCCCTCAAGCTTTTTCTAGAAAAACCTAACACTCCTTGAGCATCACGGGCACTGTTCTAAAAGTGTTACATGTATTGGCACATTGATTCCCCTAGCATCCCTACGAGGTGGTGTTATATCACCCCCATTTTACAGATGAGGAAGCTGAGGCACAGAGAGGCAAAGTGGCTTGCTCAAGATCACAGAGCACTAAGTAGCAGATCCAAGGTTCCAACCCAAGTCTGTCTGACTGCAGGGCCCACACACCTAACACTGTAACGCTGCCTCCCAGGCCCTGGTCCATTAGAGACTTCACACCAACACAGCTCAGATTTAGGAGTGGAATCGTAGAGAGTTTCTCAGCGTTCAGTGGATCCAGAAAGACGGGTTGGCTGGCTTTGCAGAGAGGGTCCTCATAATGCTATCTGCCTTTTTATAATGTCATATCAGAAGAGCAGAATAGTCTTGTAGTTAAGAACCTGCATGCAGAATCCAAACAGTTTGGGTTCAGATCCTACCTCTGCCGTTTACTGCTGTGTGTCCTTGGGCAAGTTGCCTAAGCTTCTCATGCACCCCATTTCCTCTGTTTCCTTACACGAGGAAATGGGGTGCATGATAATACCCACTTGCCTCTCAGAAGAGTTAAGTTGTTAAGTAATGTTTTTAATGTGTTTGTAATTTTGCCTGGCAGAAAACAAGCCCTCAATAGATGGATGTCCTGGCCTGGGTCCCAGCATCAGAGTGACCTTCACATTATCAGATCCCTGTGGCTCTGGGGGCGGGTGCCTCCCGCCTGAGGAGGGACCATCAGAGAGCTGAGACCCAGGCCATCACAAAGGCATTGTCATCTCAGCGTCTGAACTTTCCCTCCACACCCTCGCAGCCAGGAGCCACGCTTGCCTGCTCCATCTCCACCCTCCACAGTGTCCAAGTCACCCAGGTCTGACCACACCTGAAAGTCCCAGAGAGCCTCAGCTGCGAGGCCACACACTCACCTGGAGGCCTGCCACCATGGAGGTCTTTCCTCCTGGAGCCAGTGTAGTCCAGAGCCCAGCCTTGGGGTGACCACGACTGGGACGCAACCTGGTTAGTCGTTCTGCGCCTGGAGGCTGATCACCTACTGTGTGGTGGGCACTGTCCTTGGTCCTGAAGATCCAGTTGAGAACAAAGTCCCTGCTCTTACAGGGCTCACATCCCCATGGGACAGTAAACAAATACAATGTGAGATGTAAGAGAGCATGTGAGGACCTGACGGGGTGCAGTGAAGAAAATAGGGTGGGCCAAAGAGGGGAGGAGGGAGGAGGGAGTTTTTTGGAAAAGAAGGTTGTAGACATCTCGGAAAACAATTTTAAAAAACTAACCCTCTGTTCTTCCTTGAAGCATTTGCTCGGTTAAGTGATAAAACTACACAGATTTACAATGAATACAGAAACCAAATTCTTGGTAGGGAACATTTTATAAAACCAAGAATCACTTGATAAAATGTCCTTTCCTGGGAACCTCCCTAAATTATGGCCAGCTGGGGAGGAGCTGGGCTCTGCTTTGGCCTGCCTTGCTAAGCCCAAGATGAACCCCCCACCCTTCTAAGCCTCAGTTTCTTTAGCTATAACATGGGGTCACAACCTCACAACCCCACCTGATAGAACAGCTGGCCAGGCTCAACAAGGGGGTCTCTAGAAAGCCTTCAAACAGTTCTCCCCTCGCCAGGCAGGCACTGTGCACTAAGCAGCATTGTTGAGTGCCTGCTGGATGCACTGCGTGATGCTCACAACCGAGTCAGGATCTGGTGGTCCCTTCCTTGCCCGGCTCTGCCACCCTCCTCCACGTCCTGGGATTCAGTGGTGCCAAACTCTCAGCTAGGGCTCAGCCCCTCGGCCGGCCTGGCTGGGCCTCGCCAGGCAGGAAAGGGCACACGGCTCCTTTAAGGCAGGCCCCAGCTGGGCTGCTTGGATATTGGAGCAGGACGAGATTAGGTGGCAGAGGCTCGGGGCCCAGGCCAGATGCGCCTGAGCGGGGCCTCGTTATGTATTCATGAGCTGTGAGGAAAAGAAATAAAAGGATTCATTATCACCCAAACTGTTACTAATGACATGTACCTGGAGCCCCAGCACCTCTGGAAATCTAATGCGACACACTCGGAGAGCGAATGTATTCCCGGGCTCTGCGCGTGGCCAGTGGAAAATGTCTCCTCCCCGCCCTTCCTCATTGCCATTCACTGGGGCGACATTTACAATTCTTCTGCCATTATGTCCGACCAGGGCCTCTGAGCCTCTGTCACGACCTGCACATTAGCTGAAAATTGGAAATTCCACAGTGTGGCCGTGGCCGTGGCTATGGTGGGCTAGGACGCAGCGGGCCGTGGGAACCAGAGGCGCACTGAACTGAGTGAGGGGTACCGAGGGGCAGGGGCTTGGGGACAAGAGGATGGATAGTGCCGGCGGCCTTCGGGGTCCTGCTGGCCCTGATCCATCCCCAACCGGGTCACCCACGACACCAAGCCCAGCCCTGGGGTACCAAATCCCCTTGGGCGGCCAGGAAGACGACCCCACCCCTTTTACATATATGCCTTTGCACTCCCTCCCACCCCCATCCTGCTGTGAGAGTCCTGCTGCCCCCTGCCTAACCATCCCGATCCTTTGTTCCCTCAAAGCCTCAACAAAAACAGTTACAACAACCAGACAGGGAACATTAGTCCAGATCTTATTTTGCAAGATAAGGGTGTCCCGGGAGCATCGCATGGACACTGTCTCACCTGATCTTCACCGCCATGCTCTGAGGTGGGTTCTCTTTTGATCCCCACTTTACAGATAAGAAAACCCAGGTTTGGAGAGGTGAGGGGACCTGCCCAAGGTCACACAGCTAGGAAGGAGCAGACCTGGGATTTGAACCGGGGCTAGGGTGCTTCTAGGAGTTGGGCCTTGCCTTGGCACCACGTGAAAATCCCAAGTTCAAAGCTCAGCTCCTCCAAGAAGCCTTCTCAGGCAGACCTCAGCCCACTGTGATGAGACTCCTGGGATGGGCACCTCTAGGCTGCCTTGGATCAGCTGTCCCACGGCACAAATCATGGACTTCTGTTTAATGCACCTTCATGGGAAAGATGCAGCTGCCTGTCCTGACGGCTATGCCCCAAGGAGAAGGTGCCCCATCAGCTGTGTTTTCTGCATCCTTCTGCAGCGTTTAGCACCCCTTAGGTGCACAGTTAAGTCTTGGCTTAACCGTCCCATAGGCTTCGGAGGCAGAGCTAGGATGGACTGGGAGAGCCAGAGAAGACTGGTTTGGGCCCTACCCAAGGAAGAGCTTTGAACAGGATTGATGGATAAAATACAGTATTTCAAATAAACAATGAATAACTTTTTAGTATAAATATGTCCCAAATATAGTGTATCTGAAATTCAAGTTGACTGGGTATCCTGTATTTTTATTTGCTAAATCTGGCAGTCCTAGCTTTGAGATATCCCAAACTACCCCACAAGGGGTCTGGCTCACCTGGGGATATGATGTCAGTGCTCCAAACCACTAATTCCCAAGCTCTTAGAAGTTTTAGGTAGAGATTCTATTTCCCAGACCTCCTTGTGATGAGGTGTGGTCACATGAGTAAGTTCTGGTCAGTGGGATGTGAATAAAAGTGACATAGGACCCTTCTGGGTCATGCCTTAAAAGGAAACAATAGACACTTCTCTTGCCCTTTCCCACTTCCTGTTTGCTGGGTTGCAGATGAGATAGCAGGAGCTGCAGCAGCTATTATGGACCCAGAGGGAGAAGCCATATGCTAAGGATGGCAGAGTTGCCCTAGCAGGGCTGAACCACTTATTTCTGGAGTATTACTCAAGGTGAAAAAAATTAAATAAACAAAAAACTTCTAAGTTGTTTAAGAAACTGTATTGTTGGGTTTATTTTTTCTAGTAGCTTATACTAATATGTAATACTAAAATAGTCTCTCACCAAAATGTCAGCCCCCATGAAGAAGGGACTTAGACTTATTCACTGTTATAATACCAGTGTGTGTCACCAGTCAAGTCATCGATAAATATTTGTTGAACAAATAATGAATGAATGCCCTGGATGACCTCTAAGTGTATGTTAACAAACAGTTGATTAATCAATTAATTACAATCATTAACATTTAATGAAAGCTTACTAAATCATTTTATATATATCAACTCCTACGACCCTACCCTATGAGTAAGATTCCTATCCTATGAGGTAGGAACATTCGTATCCCCATTTCACAAATGAACAAACTGAGGCAACTTCTCCCAGTTCAGAGAGCAGATAGATGCTGGAGCCAAGGTGCAGGCTGTCTCTGGGGCCCTCTTGCTTAACTTCATTCTGACTCTTATTAGAGAAAAAATGAGTAAATGGGTGAGTGAAAGGGCAACTCTATAGCTTTATTTATACATTTATTCAACAAATATGTTCCAAGTATGCGCCAGGCACTATTCTAGAAGCTGGGAATTCAGCCATGAACAAGACAAACAAAAATCCACTCCTACAGTTCTAGTCAGAGAGACAGACAATAAACAAGATAAGTAAAACACATAGTGTTGCTGTAGGATTCCATTTATATGAAGCTCAAGAACAGGCAAAACTAATCTATGGTGATAGGAATCAGAACAATGGTTGCCTCTAGAGGGAGGATTGGCTGGAAGGGGCACGAGGGAGCTTTCTGGGGTGATAGAAATGTTATATATCTTGACTGGGGAAGTGATAACATGATTGTATATATTTGTCAAAACTTTTCAAACCATGCATGTAAGATCTGCACATTTTACTGTATATAAATTAAGCCTCAATAAAAAAATAAGTAAAATATATATGTATGGAAAAAATATATGGTATCAGATGGTTCTCAATGCTAAGAGGAAACGAAAGAAGGAAATTGCAGTTGGGAGATTGGGATTTTACATAGGATGTCCGTGAAAGGAAGGAAGGAAAAAAGGAGGAAGGGAGGAATGAGGGAAGGAAGGGAAGGGAAGGAAGGGAGACGAAAAGAGAGAAGGATGGAGGGAGGGACAAATGGGTGAATAAATTAATGAAGAAATGTGTGAATAAAAGCCATGTGTTGTCCAGAAAGGGGTATTCACAGCGGACATTCAACCACCCAGCGCTTCAGACTTGGGCAATCAAGCTCCTCCAACGTGGGAGGGGCAGGGGCAGTTACTACTTGAGAACAGCCTCTTGCGTGGGCTTCTGACAAGGAGCAGCGTGAGGACAAATCCTAAGTCCCACGGTCTAGGAGACAGGCATCATGGGACAGACGCCCCAAGATAACTGCTCTGCTAATTAGGGGAAAAGATGCCCCCACCTGCTCCCCCTGCTCCCCCAACCCCACTGTCTCCACAAACATCTCCTCCATCCACATCACCCTCCCCAACAACAATAAATAGCACTGGGACCACTGGAAATCCACATGGAAAAAATGTGATTCTTAAACCCTGCCTCACACCATATCCAATCATTCTGGACGGACGGCAGGTCTAAGTGTGAAAGGTAAAATAATAAAACTTTTACAGGAAAAGGGAAAACCATCTCTGTGACCTGGAGGTAGGCATAATTTCTTCAACTGGTCACAGAAAGTACTAACCATGAAAGAAGACAATTATAAACTAGACTATATTAAAATCAAGAACTTCTGTTCATCAAATGACATCATTAAGAAGGTGAAAATGCAACTCACAGAGAAGAAGAAGGTATTTGCATATATATGACAAAAGACTCATGTCCAGAATAGTAAATTTTTTTTCTACCAATAAATAAGAAAGAGAGAAACCCATAGAAAAATGGTCAAGAGACTTGAACAGACACTTCACCAAAGAAAGTATCCATGTGACCTGACAATGGTAGTTGCTTTTTTCCCAGAAAGACTAAATTTAAATGTTATATTTTTCACTACTGAAGACTTTTTAAAAGTTCTCATTCATTTCTGATTCAAAGACAATTAGAATTAGCTTGCTAAGTGAAGTATAAGTGAAGTGTCCAAGCCCTCCTATAATTGCAGCCCACCCCGCGATAGAGTGTGTCACTGAAGCAAAACACATAAAATTAGCACTTGGGTCTGTGCTCACCCTGAACTTCATCATTGTTACCAAAGGCACATGCTAAGATGCAGGAAGAGGAATCCTAAGCTCTGACCTGCTTTAGCCCTTAGCCCAGTGCCTGTCAATCCACTCAGTGGAAAGACAATCCTGAGATACGTTGGGAGGCTAATACCCAGGAAAACTTCCCCCAACCTCTCCCATCACTGTGTGATCCAATCAAACTCTCTCTCTCTCTCTCTCTCTCTATTTCAGCAATGGCCACCAGGAAGTGTGTATTGTTTTTTTGAAAACAAATTTACGGTTACCAAAGGGGAAATGTGAGGGGGGAGGGATAAAATTAGGAGTTTGAGATTAACATATACACACTACTGGGACTTCCCTAGTGGTCCAGTGGCTAAGAATCCACGCTTCCAATGCAAGGGGCACGGGTTCGATCCCTGGTCAGGGAACTAAGATCCCAAATGCTGTGTGGCAAAGCCAAAAAAAAAAAAAAATATATATATATATATACACACACACACACACACACACACACATATACACACTACTATATATAAAATAGATAATCTACAAGGACTTAATGTATAGCATAGGGAACTCTACTCAATATTCTGTAATAACCTATATGAGGAAAGAATCTGAAAAAGAATGGATATATGTATATGTATAACTGAATTGCTTTGCTGTACTCCTGAAACTAACACAACATTGTAAATCAACTATGCTCCAGTATAAAATAAAAATTAAATTAAAAAATATGAAAAGTGCTCAATGTCATTAAGGAAACGCAAATTAAAACTACATGGCAGAATGGGAGTGGGGAGGAGACACCAAGCTTTGTTGAGGATGTAGACCAACTGGGACGCTCTTACTCTGCTGTCAGGGGTGGAAATTGGTAAAACTACTTTGGAAAACTGTTAGGCAGTGTCCATGGAGCTGACCATATGCCTTCCCTAGGATCCAGCCTTTCTACTCCTCGATACCCATCCAACACGAGTGCTTACGGTCACCAAAAGCCTGTGTGCCCATGGCAATACTATTCATAGTAGCCCCAAACTGGAAACTATCCAAATGTCCATCAACAGTAGAACAGATAAATAAATTGAGGTCTATTCATGCAACGGGGTAGAATACTGCAGGGCCATGAGAATGAGTGAACAGAGTACAGCTGCGGAAACCAGACAGAAAGGGTGTACACTGTGTGATTCCATTTCTATGAAAGTGGTTACCTTCGGGGGAGGGGGAGTGGTGACCGGCAGGGGCATGAGGGGGGCTTCTGGGAGCTGATGGCGCTCTGTTCCTTGATCTGAGTGCTGGCTACACAGGTGTGTTTACCTGGAGAAAATCCTTCTAGCTGTATGCTTATGACTTGTGCTCTTTTCTGTGTTTATGTCTTATGTCAATAAAACAAAATTTATTTAACTTTAAAGTCACAATTTGGCCACTTACAGCCAGGCTCAGCTCACCAGCTCCTTGGCACCTTGAGGTGACATCTACTTTTCCAAACACTCTTAGTAGCTGAGTTTTTAGTGAGAACTGGCTGTCTTTGTAGTTAGGGGTATATTTTTCCAGGAATGGCTTTCTTTTTTTTTTCTAGGGTTTTTGAGAGAGAGAGAGAGAGCTGGAGGGCTGCATCAGAAATGTCTTGTGACATGGGGTCAGTGGAAGGCTGTGGACACTTCTGGCCAAGGAAGGGTATGTGGGGCTCTTGTTCCACATACCCCGCACTTTGGGAATCACTGATCTGAAGTTTTCCATCCAGTGTTACTTACCCTTCTGCCCTGAGAGCCCACCCCAGTACCTGGTATATAGAGGTGCTCAATAAGTGAAAAAATGCATATAAAAGTAAGTGAATGAGTTAAACAAAGGCTCCATCCGTAGCACCTCTGATGCTGGTTACACACCCCCAGAGGGAACTCATCCCCTCTGGAGGGAGCTTGACCACTGCAGAGCTCTGGTTGTCAGAAGGCTGCCCTGGGTTGAAGCCCTCACCTTTCTCCCCATCCTCCTCCCATTTCCCCAACCCCTCTAAAGCATAAACCTCCCCCAGGGACATGAGTCCCAGCCACCTCCCCACACACACCACCTGTCAGAACCAAGGAAGAGGAGGGCTTGCTCAGGCAGGTGGGTGGGAAAAGGAAGGCAGGGTGGTTCAGAGACCACGTTGTGTGTTCATTCACTCACTCGTGTAGTCACTCATTCAGCAAACCTCTCTGGGCTCCCGTTCCTGGCTAGACGCTGAATGAGGCATTAAGAACAGAGACGAATAAGAAATTGATTTGCCCTCAAGGTGCTCAGAGTTCAGTAGGGATGAGGCCAGCAGGTAAAGATGCCTGTGTAGTGCCTGGCTGCACTGGGAGCCGGGTGGTGGAAGGGGAGGGGGGACCTGGAAATGACAGTCTAAGGGGGAGAGAGATTCATAAACAAATGATCCCATCCACGCTGAGTCTTGCTGGAGTGGAGGTAATAATAATACTACGAATAACAACAGCCGTGCTCTAAACACTGTATATTTATTATCTCAACTCATCTTCCTGATAATACTATCGTTACCTTCCATTTTACCAATGAGGAAGCTGAGAGATTAAGTCACTTTGCTCAGGGCAGACATGGCTAAGGAGTGATTCAAACCCTTAATTGTCTGGACTAGGAGCCTCGACGTCTCCATGTGAGTGGGGGAGTCTGGAAGCATGGAGGAAGGACATCGGCACAGATCATGGTGGAGTCTAGGGAAGGCTTCCTGGAGGAGGTGGCCCTTGATCTTGTTCTTAAAGATGTTGAGAGACTGATTATACAAATGCACAATGGCCACACCATACATAAAAATAGAACATTGACCCACAACCTGCCCAGGAAACCAACTCCTTATCTACAATAAACAGCCCAGGAAGTCAGCCTGCCATCAGTCAGCCTTGCAGGAAACCAGCCTGCCATCTTGAGCGACAATTCATGACACTAAACAAGAACTCTATAACAGTCGGCCCCAGATGGCCAGGACATGATTAATAACTGGCAGCTTCCCTCATTTTTGCCCTCACTTCCAACTTAGGAGCAACCAGAGAAAGCCAGATATGCTCCACTGACCATGACATAGGATGCCCTGCTTCTGGTTAGTTCATCTGCAGATTCCCTGTGCCAATGGCTTCCAATCAGGACACACCTGAAGCCTTCGCTTTTTCCCGCTATAAAGTTTCCCCACTTCTCTGCCTGCCTTTGAGTCTCTGCCAAAACACAAGTGACAGTGGCTGACTCCTTACTACAGCAAGCTCGGAATAAATAGCCTTTGTTTTTCTCCTTCGGTTGGACTTGCTTATTTCCACCATGTGCAGGAGTTTGCCAGGTGGCTCAGAGAGAAGTATGTGCAGAGGCATAGAGGCGTGAATCAGCCAGCCACAGGGGATGCAGAGATTAGAGATGAGGGTGGTGGGAAGGAGCCAAGAAAACTCCTACTCAGCCGACAATACCCAGTTCAAGAGCTGTCCTCTGCACACACAGAATAATAAATACTTCCGGGATCTATAGAGACCAAGTGGACCTGCTCAGCCAGTGCTCCCCTGGGAGCCCCAGAGGCAGCTCGCATCACCAGGTGAGGGTGTGTGGGAGTGAGCAGCTCCACTGACCAGATGGGGATTCCAAGGCCCAAAGCCTTCTCTGCTCCAGGCTGCTCAGAGCCTGGGCCCAGCCCTGCACCCACAGCCCTGGTGCCCCTCTCCCCTCACGTGTCAGCCACATCTTCTCCACTTCCACTGCCCTTCCTGGGTGTACTAACAGGCACAGGCTGGCAGAACATTCTGATTTAATCAAGGCTGGAGACAGCATGCCCCCCCGCTGCCACTGCTTGTACTGCCCGAGGCCCAGGATGCTCAGATTAATTCACAGGATGTCACAGACACTGTTCTGCTGTGTTTGTCATCTTCCCCAGCCAGGTGTGAGGTTTCCCAAGGCCCTGGACGTGAGGTCTTGGCGTCTGTGCCCAGAGCCACCCCCGCCACCACCGCTGCCCTCACATAGACCTCCCCCAGCTCAAGTAGATGGGATGCAAGTGAGACTTATTAAGCCAGAAGAGGGGTCTTGGGCAGGATGCTAATTCAAATGTCTGCATCTGGGATGGGCCGTGAGATGGAGAGAGGGAGAGAGAGACGCTGACCCGAGAGGCAGAAGATCTGAGTTGGAGTCTCAGCTCCAGCCCAGGGGGAACGTTAAGCTCCCAACCACTGCCCCCACCAATCCCCGCCTCTTTTCTTCTTCATTTCAACAAATGTTGTCTGATCATGCACTGCAGGCCAAGGGCGGGGGATGCTCCAGTGAATAAGACGTGGTTCCTACCTCCAGGTGGTCAAAGTTCTCTGGGCCTCAGTTTCCTCATCTGCAGAATGGGACACCCATACCTCCCTGGACCACTTCACAGGGCAATTGTGAGGATCCTGGGAAGTTGTTCACGTGGCCATGTTGAGGGAGCGTGGAAAGAAGACCCGGCATGGGGTCAGGAGGTCTGAGTTCAAGTCCCAGGCAGCCACAGATAACTGACGAACTTTGGGCAAATCTCTGCCCCTCCCCGAGCCTGTCTGCTCAGCTGCAAAATGGGGAGAATACAGATCATCAAAATAAGAGTTATTTGCTACTATGAGCCTGGTCTAAGCACTTTACAGGTGTAAATTGATGGAAGTCCCACCACCTCCCATTTTACAAATGAAAGAAGCTGAGACGCAAGAGGTCAGATAGCATGCTCAAGGTCACACAGAGGCAGGTGCTGGAGCCAAGTACAAAGCCCCGGAGCCTGCTCTCTTCACCCCTCGTGCCCCACCACCTCTCACCTCCAGCCACATCTGAGGTCCATAAGCAATTGGCCCAAATGACCAGGCACCCCTACGCCTGCCACAAAGTTCATATAAAACAAGGCACCTGCAGTGCTTCTTTGAGGTCCTCAGCAACCAGGTCTGATTTCTTTCGTTAGTTTCTTGGTATGTGTTTTTACATTTGTTGGCTTGTTTGTTTTTTTAAATCAGACCAGAACTCTTCTGGGGTCAGGGCTGTGCCTCCCCCATTAGACAATTTTCCCAGGGCAGGTGCTGTATCTCTCCCATCAGACAGGGAGTCCCTCAAAACAGGGACTATTTCTCCCCATCATTCTGGGAGTTTCTGAGGTGAGGATAGGAGGAGAGCACTGGTTCTCACCCCAGTTTTGCACCTGATTGTCCTTAATTGCCCCAGTTTCTGAGGGCCAGTCATTCCTGGAGACATCTGGTCTACCTCCTCAGGGGCCCCACCTGCTGGGTGACCTTCTCCAGCCACCTTGAAGAAAGTAAATACCCTTTCCTAAATTACTGCCAGAGTTGGGCAAATGTGAGAAGCCTGGAGCTGGGGGCATTGGCTGCTAAAGTGCTAAAGAGTTAATTCAGTTAGCCAGAGAGTGTGAAGCTGGGGCCTCCAGCCTGCCTGCAATCGCAGCCCAGCAGACTTCGGCTGGACTTTCCACACCTCTGCCAGAGCTGCCCAGCTCCCATATGAAATCCCAGCTTCTCTTCCACACTCCCCCCACCCCCTGCGGCCCTCTCAGTTTCCACTTATAGAAAAGCTAAGGCTTGGAAGAATAAGCAAGCCCAACCCTATCTGGAGAGCCACAGCCTGACCCAAGGCCACCCAGAAAGTCATGGATTTCTGACTCCTGGTTCCAAGTTCTACCTTTGCATTTGCTGTTCCCTCTGCCTGGAATGCTCTTCCTCCAGATCTCTGTTTGGCTCCCTCCTCCTCATCCTTCAGGTTTCAGTTCAAATGTCACCTTCCCTGATCACACATCTCCAACACAGCCCCACCCCACTCCCCAGAAATTTCCAGCCCCTTCCCTGCTTTATTTTCCAAGTGCACTTGTCATCAGCCAACATTGTCTTATCTCCCTGCTTCCCATCTGACTCTGCTTTTGGACAGTTAGCTCTGTGAAGGCAGGGCGTCGCTGCCTGCCGCATGTCCTTCTTGGTGGCAGCTATATCATCAGCACCTGGCACGTAGTCGCCCCAATAAATCTTTGTGGAATGAATGAATGAATGGGGGTCCATGAAGACCCTGCCGCATGGGACTTGGTCCTTTTCTTCTGTGACGGTGGCAGGAGGGATACCAGGGGGCCGGCACTGCAGGCTGCACCCTTCCCACAGCCCAGCTGTGGTTGCAGCCACCTCTGATTAGGCCCCAATTAGCAGAGAGGCCTTTCAGCCATCAACTTCTATTAGTCGCTCGGATTTTAGCTGCAAAGTCTGGCTAATGGCCAAGAAGGTGGTCTCCAGAGAGGCCAGTGGGGGAGGAAGCTTGGGAGGTCTCAGTGATGTGATTGTCTGAGCTCCAGTGGAAAGGCTGGGCGCAGTGTGGGGAAGGGGTACAAAGGTTAGGGGCTAGGTGGGGTCCACAGCCTGGGATGTCGCCTAGTCTTCTGTCACAGGGCGAGCAGCTCACTCATCCACCCCCTTGCTTGCTCTAATTCTGTCTCTGCCACCACCATGCTGTGTGACCTTGGGCTGGTCACTTGCCTTCTCAGGGCCTAACCTCCATGACTGCAAAGTGAGAGGACTAGATATTTTATTTTATTTTATTTTATTTTATTTTATTTTATTTTATTTTACTTATTTTTGGCTGTGTTGGGTGTTCGTTGCTGCGTGCGGGCTTTCTCTAGTTGCGGCGAGCGGGGGCTACTCTTTGTTGCGGTGCGCGGGCTTCTCATTGCGGTGGCTTCTCTTGTTGCGGAGCACGGGCTCTAGGCGCACAGGCTTCAGCAGTTGCAGCCTGCGGGCTCAGTAGTTGCAGCAGGCGGGCCCTAAATCACGCGGGCTTCAGTAGTTGCAGTGTGCAGGCTCTAGGGCACACAGGATTCAGTAGTTGTGGCGCACGGGCTTAGTTGCTCTGCGGCATGTGGGATCTTCCCGGACGAGGGATCGAGCCCGTGTCCCCTGCATTGGCAGGTGGATTCTTAACCACTGAGCCACCAGGGAAGCCCCTGGATATTTTAGGGGATCTCCCAGCTGAGGGACTCTGAGGTTGCGTCTGGCTGTGATTCACATCTTTTCTGGATGTTCAGGAGCCTCCACCATCTCCCTGCCTCTTCTCCCATCTCTCTGACCCAGCCTCCACCCTGCAGCAGAGTCAAAAATCTGCCTCCTCTGCTGCCTCGTCTCTCACCACCAACCCACCGGTGCCCCCTCTTCCCTCCACCAGGAACGCCCTCCTCCTCCCGGTGGGCGCCTCAGCATCCTCCACTCTTAGTCTGTCTGCGATGCTTTCCCCAGCTCCCCTCAGCTTTCCTGCTGCTCCCCAGATCCAGACAAAGAGAATCGCTCCCTCCTCTGGGCTCCCAGAGCACTTTGTTTCACCAACCACATAACTTCACATTTCTCTTGACTGTTATCATGAGCACAACACAGTCTTTACATCATTCATCTCTGTGTCCCCAGTGCCCAGCAAAGGGCCTGACGACGACGATGATGATGATAACAGTAGTAAACATTGATTTGTTGAGCATCTACTATGTGCCAGGCGCTATGTTGTGTTCTTTATGAGAGCATTCCGTTCTACCTTCACAATAACCCTATAAAGGAAGATTCTTTAATTACCCCCATTGTACAAAGGAGACAAGTGGGGCTCAGAGAAATTAAGTAACTTACCCAAGGTCACATAGCAAGTGGATGGCAGAGCCAGGATTTAACCTACAAAAGCCTGGCCACAGGATATGATCTCCTTTTGAGAATGTTATATGCTTCCCTGTGTTCTAAAACATTTAGTTGTTGCCAAAGAAGTTATGGGAAAATTGGGGAGGGTAGTGGGAAGAAACCTCCCTTAGGACAGTCGGTGATGTGCAGCAAAGCCTTAAGAGTGGTCCACACTCTTTGATCCAGGAATTCTGCTCCTGGGAATCTGTTCTAGGTGAGTGGTGTGTTATGTGGACCATGATTTATGCACAATGATGTTCATCACAGCATTATTTATAACAGGGAGAATAGGAGAATGGTGAAATTAAATATGATAAAAGGTTATGCAGTCATCACGAATAATGTTTATAAAGGGTTTGCAATAACACAGGCAGCAAGGGCTAACGTTTAATGCTGGGTAAAAAAAATCAGGATTCAGGATGGCACCGAAGCACATAAAAAGAAGTTCAGCATCACCAGGTATTAGAGAAATGCAAATTAAGACCACGATGAGATATCGCAACGTGCCTATTAAAACAGCTAAAATAAAAAATAGTGACAACAGCAAATGCTGGTGAAGATGAGGAAAAATGAGCTCTCATGTGGGAATGTAAAGTGATACAGCCACTCTGGAAAATAGTTTGGCAGTCTCTCAAAAAAGCTAGGCATATACTTACCATACAACCTAGCAATTACCATCCTCAGCATTTATCCCAGAGATATAAAAATAGATGTCCACACAAAAACCTGCACGTGAATGTTCATGTGTAATAGCCAAAAGTTTAAAACAACCAAACTATCCTTCAATAAGTGAATATTTAAACAAACAGTGGTACATCCATACCATGGAATACTACTTAGAGATAAAATGGAATAAACTAGTGATACATTCAATAGCTGGATGAACATCTAGAGAATTTTGCTGAGTTAAAAAAAAAAAAAAGACCTCAAAAGATTGCATACTGTGTGATTCCATTTATATAACATTCTTGAAATGACAAAATCATAGAGACGGAGAACAGATTCCTGGTTGTCAGGTTAGGGCTGGTGGCTGAGAAGAAATTGGGTGGAGCACAAGGGAGACCCTTGTGTTCTGTATCTTGATTACAGTGGTGGTTACGCACACCTACACATGATAAGATGGCAGAGAACTAGGCAATTCAATGTCATTTGCAGTGTCAATGTCAATTTCCTGGTTTTGATATTCCGCTGAAGCTATGGGAGATGTAACCAGTGGGGGAGACTGGGTGAAGGGTACACAGAACCTCTCTGTACTATCTTTACAACTTTCTGAGGATCTATAATTATTTCACAATAGAAAGGTTTTTAAAATGCAGGATTCAAAGTATATACAGCATGATCCTCGTGATGGAATAATAGCTGTGGGGAAGCGGGAGCCACCCTGCCATAAGCTGGTAAACTTGATGAGCTCTGACCACTGCTCAAACATTACCTTATTCCCATAATCTTCTCATGACAGTAAAAGGGATTCTTATCCCCATCTTACAAGAGGAAACTGAGTCTCAGAGAATTTGAGTGCCTGTCCCAGGGGCAGAATGGAGATATGAACCCAGAATATCTGACTTTCAACGTCCCCCCACTGCCTCCACCTTAGATCGGGTTTATTTTCTTCTTTATACATCTCTATATTTTCTCTAATAAGCGTGTCTTACTGCAGTAATCAGAAGAAAAAATAAGCAAACACTAGAAAGTGTTCCTTGGTGGGTTGCCTGCTTGTTCTGGAGCCTGTGACACCGCAAGTCTACAGTTTCTGTCTCAAAGACACTCTATCCTGGCTGCTGGCACGAGACCCACCCCCAGGGTGCTCTGGCCTGAGTCCCATGCACTTCCCAATTAGAGACAGTGGGGTCCGCAGACAGAGCCCTAGGTCTGCTCTACACCAGCTAGGAGCCTCTGGGCAAGACCGTAACCTGGGAACCTCAGTTTTCTCATCTGCAAAATGGGAATCAACAACACTTACCACTTCTCAGCATTGTTATGAAGACCCAGTGGAATAAGACCATTCACTGTGTACCTACTATGTGAGAGCATTCATTGTTTGAAAAGTAGAGCCTGAATTTAATGATCTGCCTCAAATCCGGCCTGCAACACGATGGGGTAGAGAGAGCTGAGCAAACAACATCAGGGATTGTTACTGTTATTGTCTCAGTCTAGCTGGCCGCAGCCCTGTGTATCCAGATGGGCGCGGTGCCTTGGGAATTGGGTGGACCCCGGCAGGATGGAGCCTCCCTGGGAATGGCAGGCCCCAGAGGACTCAGGGGAGCAGGCCACAGCCCACAAGCTCAAAAGACCCCAGAAGACCCCGCTTCACCCATTGGTTTTCCACACTGAGAATCAATTTTCAAGGGTGTTTCCCAGAAGCAGGCTGGCCTCTCTGGTGTCGTTATTCATCTTTCCCTGGCTGCTGGCCGCCTCCTGGCCCAATCCTCTCCCCTCTCACTGCTTCTTGCATTTGAAGCCTGGAAGCGGAAGGGCAGCTGGGCAGAAGGTGGGTTCCCGTAAATGCCCCCACCCCCCTGTGAGCCTGGATGCCAGCACCCCAGCCACCCGCCCCATATCCTGGCCTTCACCAGCTGAGGCCCTTGGCAAGCCTGGACCAGGAATGCCACACTGGGGCCAGGAGTGCCTTTCCCAGGCTGGGGCTTAGAGGAGCGCGGTCCGGGCCAAGCAGCCAGCGCTGGCAGCGAGAGAGACTTCCTGCCCTCACAGGGGAGATGAGACCACTGCCAGCTTCCCATGCCCATCCCAGTTTACAGATGTTCAAGGGAGCGTTCAGGGGAAGCACAGGGATTAAGGCGGGGGTGGGGGGAGGGGAGGGAGATGTGGCCAGGAAGGATGGGGGAGAGCCCTGGAGAGGCCGCAAGGGACAATGGAACAGGCAAGGCAGGAGGACACAGGCAGCCTCCACCGCTGACCTGCTGTGCGACCCCAGGTCCCGCACAGCCCTCTCTGGGCCTCACGCCTCCATCTGCCACCCAAGAGGGTTGGGAAAGATGGTTTACTTCACAGTATTTGCTGAGCACCTACTGTGTGCTGGGCCCCAGAGACAGAGCAGTGCAGGAAACGGGCCCCCTCCCTGCCCTCTGGAAGCTGACGGTCTGCGGGGAAGGCAGACATCACAGGAGTTCAGTGAGAAGTGTGGGACCAGCGGCGAAAGGACCGAGGAGAAGGCATGAGTGACAGGAGTCAGCACTGCCCCTGGGGACCAGGGCGGGCTTCCCTGGGGAAGCAGAGACCTGGAGGAGTAGGAGTTGGCCAGGTGTCCCGGAGGACACAGCAGCAGGGGTGGGACAGAGGATGCCGCCTTGGAGGACAAAGTGAGACGGGGACAGCTGGCGTGTGGTGAGGGTCAAAGGATGCCAGGGGCTGAACGTACCAACCCTGTAGGTCAAGGTAAGAATTCTGATCTTTAAGAACAACAGGGGCCATTGAAGGTGAAGATGGAATACAATCTGCATTTTGAAAAGTTTCTACCCAGAACCCAAGTGGATAGATCCGATGAAAGAAGTACTGCTGGGCCTGAGGCTAGTGCCCCTCTGTCCCCCTCTCATTCCCAGTGATGCTTCAGTGGAACCCCAGGGTTCCCAGAAACCCAGTTTGGAAACCACTGGACTGGCCGTCCTCTAAGGGCCCTTCCTGCACTGACATTCTAGGCTCTGTGAGGTTTTTAAGACATCCCCAAGCGGCACTCTGGCCCATGCTAACACCCACAAGCAAGGCTTTGACTAAGCCCCCATCCCACCCCCCTCCATCCCAGAGGGGCAGCTCACCAGCCGTGAGGCACAAGACCTCCTCCAAGTCTCTGGAGGCAGGGCCGGAGAAGTGAGGGAGGGTGGCCCCCAGTAAAGGCTGCTCCTTCAACTATCCAGCGCTTCTCACTTCCCTCCTCCTGGTGATCTTATTGGTCCTTTAATGCCCAGATCAATTGTCACCTCTTAGTAAAGCTTCCTCAGACCCCTCCGGGCAAAATAATCCCTCCCTCTTTCCCTCAGGCTCTGAGCCCTGGGTGCCACTCCCACTACACCAGCTGATCATCTGGTAGTCTGTGAGCCCCCTGAGAAATGGGAATTCATCTGTGCATTCATTCATTCATTCATTCATTCACTCATCCAACAGGAGCTGGGAACACTGTAATGAACAAGCTAGAGGGGCTCCCTGCTCTCACAGGACTCATGGTCTAAAATGTCTTTTGTTCATCACGGTACATCAGGGGCCCACCCAGGGCCTGGCATGGAGGGACCCCAGGGAGTCTTTGCTGAATAAGTGAATTTGAGAATGAAGGAGGGTAGGTAGAAAGAGGGAAGGAAAGAAGGAGGGTCTGAGGGCTGGAATGGGGGAACAGGAAAACCCTGGTAGGAGAGGCTTTGTGGGCCCCACCTCCCCCAGTCTAACCCCACCCCATGTTGTTCCCTCTTTCTCCTTCAGGCCTTGCCAGATACCCTGATCCCCTCCCTATCCCAGCTGAACAGTGAGCAATGCTCTTTCAGGCCAGGCTAGAGTTTTTCAAAAGGAAAACAGGGAAAGGCAGAGGAAGCCAGATGGCAAAGCACACAGGTGTGTCTGCAGGGCACGGACTCCTTAAGGAAAGTCTGGTTGGAGCAGCGGAAGAGTCACGAGCCATGGCATTGTTTCAGTCTGGCTGGGTGAGCGCTGGACCCAGAAAACAAAAGCATCCTCCAAACAACACCACCACCAACACCACGAGTGACAATGTTAGCACCAACAGCAACACCACCCAGACCAATAAACATGTTAGCACTACCACCATCCCACCACCAACACTATCAGCAATCATGTCAGCACTACCATCATCAACACCAACACCAATACCAGGAACAATGTGAGTACGAACAAAACACCAGGAATCGTTCTAGAACCACCAACAACAACAGCACTGACACCAACAATAATCATTTAAGTACCACCACCATTAACACCAGTAATCACGTCAGGACCAACACCAACACCACCAGTAATAATGTTAGCATCACCACCATCAATATGCAACACCAATACCACCAGTAATAATGTTAATACCACTACCACCAACACCAACACCAGTGATCATGTTAGTATCACCACCATCAACACTACCAAGGCTAACGTAGTCCACACTGATACCACCAGCAATAGTGTTAACACCAGTTCCAACACCAATATCACTAATAATATCATCAGCACCAACACCACTAACACCACCAGTGATCATGGTAGCATCACCACCAACAACGCCAATACCACCAGAAACAGCATCGGCACCGACGTCACCAACGTGAACCTGACTGCTCCCAATAACAACAAAAAGAACAACCTCAGCACCAACAACTTCAACACTACCAATAGCAGTAATGCCACCTATAACCACAGTGAGTCCCTGCAACCCCAATATCACCAGTCAGAACATTAACAACAACACCACGACCAACAGTGACAACCTCAGCACCAGCACCAAGCAATTCCACGTTGCCGACACCAACAATACTATTCCTAACAACACTGCCACCAATAACAACATTAACACCAACACCATCAGCGTCAACACCGCCATCACCGCCAACTCCAATGCCAATAACAAGAGCGTCACCGTCACCAACACTACCACCAATTATACCACCAACACCATCTCCACCATCGACAACAACAGCAACGATTATCCCAACAACAGCCACACCTACCCCATCAGCCCAGCAGCAACCACATCAACATTAATAGAAAAGCCAACAGCACCATTAACATCAACAATGCAAACTCCCTACCGACACGCCACCACTGGCGGCACTCACTTTGTGCCAGGCACTGTGCCAGATCCTCTACACACATGATTTCAACCAACGTTCATCCCGACTTCACGCAGTACCTGCTATTATCACCTCTTCTTTAACTATGAGACTAAGAAAGTTAACGGTGTGCTTGAAAAAGAGTGTTGGCTCCTGACTCCCAGCCCAGTGCTCTCCCCGCTGTCTTTGTGCCTGGAAGTCCTCCCTGCTTCTGCTCCCGTACTGTGTGAGGTTGGCCTGAAATCTCTTCTCCCTGGCACTTCCTGGCTGTGGGACCTTAGGTGAGTCTCTCCAGACCTAAGATCTCTCTTTCCTCCCCTGTCCAAATGCGACAGTAAATCATTATAGCCCTGCATGGTAAGCAGACTCCTGCGATAAGGTATGTCATCAGGCAGGGCCCCCAGCACCCAGAAGGCAAGGTGTGGGTAGCAGCTGTTATTGTTACTAGGGTTGGCAAGAAAAAAAAAGAATGTTCTCATTCTGTAGATCCGGGCCCAAAGTATTCATAGGGCGTTTGTAGCAACAAGCATAACAATAACAGCTAGTGCTTATGGAGGGCTCACTGCCTTGCCAGGCAGTGTCTCAAGTGCATCCCATGAGTAGATTGAGGCTCAGGAATGGTAACTGATTAACAGAGCGAGGAAGTGGCAGGGGCAAGGTTTGAACCCAGAAAGTCAGTCTCAGCCTGCGGTCTTAATCACTAGTCTATATCCCCTCCAGTAATATAATTAGCGTCTATTGAACACCTACTGTGTGCTGCTGCTTCCCATGTATTATCTCTAATCTTCACAACAACCTTGCAGAGTAGAGAATACTGACCCTGTGATGACCTTGAACTTGGGCTCCCCACTTTGGCCGGCTCCAAAGTGGGACTCTCACCCCCACTGTCTCCCACCTCCCCATCTC
Source organism: Balaenoptera physalus (assembly GCF_965194825.1). Lineage (NCBI taxonomy): Eukaryota > Metazoa > Chordata > Mammalia > Artiodactyla > Balaenopteridae > Balaenoptera > Balaenoptera physalus. The sequence continues at coordinate 182,024,820 of NC_138882.1, read as the reverse complement.
CCGGTCTGTGGCACCCTGGCTACCCAAGAGAAACCTCAGCACCCCAGGGGCAATGTCCTTGGGCCTCCACCCAGGGCAGGTCTATGCCAGAGGCTGTTCAGATTCAGAAGTTGGCAGATTCCAGGTCTGCTCCCCTGGCTGTCAGGGCTGTCAGGGCTCCAAACAGCCCCCTTAACTCGGTCACAGCCCCAGGAGAGCCCAGGGGCCGGCCGTTGGGTTTTTGGCATCCCCACGAGCAGCTGCCCCGGCAGAGGGGTTTCGTCTTTCCAGGCTGGATGGGAGAATCCCGCTCCCCTCCCGAGTTCTTGTTCCCAGCGAAAGACCTTGGCAGAACCCCTGATCCTCTCTCCTTCCCTGGGACGGATGGCTTCCAGCTGCCTGCCTCCTGGCCTGGGAAAATTCCTAGGAGCTCTGCAGGTCCCCAGATCTCTGAAACTTGAGTGGCCCTTCCAGAGCTCCGGCCCTCTCCCTCCACCCCACTCAGGGCTCCCTGGGGCACCATTTTCCTTCAACGCCCCTGCCTTGTTTCCCTAGGAAAGCCCCAATAACAGTCATCACAGAAAGAGAGCAATTTCAACCTGGGAGGGGCTTAAAGCAGAAGAAATTCTCCAACCTTGATCACCTAGTATGTGCCAAGCCCGGTGCTAGGCACCTTCCAATCAGTGAGCTGGTGCTTCCAACTTGCTTGTGAGTTTGATGCTTTATAAATAGGGAAACTGAGGCTCAGGGGGACAAGACACTTGTTCCCAGCGCCGAGCGACGGCACCTCTGGGGAAGAGCTTGCATTGGTCCAAGGTCTTCCACACCTTGCCTGTCCAACCCCCTCACTCCAGTGGTGGGGAAACCGGAGAGGTGGCTGGCCGAGGGGACAGCGGTTAAGGGTGTCCAGGCTGGGCGTGCGCCCATGTGCATGTGGCTCCATTCAATCTCTGCCTCGTCGTCCATCTTCGATCCCTCCTCCACCCTGGAAGCAGAGCGGTTCTTGGTGCAGATCTGAGCATGTCTCTCTCCTGCTCTTAGAACCCTCAGTAACTCGCATTGTCTTCAGGACTAGTCCAAGTGCATGGTCAAGGCCATTCCTACATGCCCGGCCGAGACTGCGTCCCTCCCTGCCTCACACCCTGTACAAAGTTCCCCAAACACACCCTGCCCTGCTGGGTCTCTGGGCCTTCACAGAGGCTGTTCCTTCAGCCTAGCTTGCTCTTCCCTCGCTGCCTGTGCTTCCCACTGTCACTGCCACCGACATGTCTGCCTCTCCTACCCGGCCAGGGCTGGCTCCCTCCCCCTCTGGGGATGCTCCAGGGCCCACCACCTTTTCTGGGAGGGATGCAGTGTGGCACAGCCGCCGAAGAGCCTGGGCCTTGGACAGACCTTGACTCGCATGGCAGCCTCATCACCCGGGCAATGCTGGTGGTGTTCAGAGTCTGCAACGGGGACAGAGGTCCCCCCAGGGCCCTCCCCCATCACGGCCTCCACGAAGGACTGAAACAGCCAGCTTAGGGAGAGTGAGAGCAACAGGTGGCACCCCCGCCAGCGGGGCCTTTCCCACACGCGGCCGCCAGCTGCGGAAGATGGATGGGCCCTCCCCGGCCAGGGCTGTGGAACAAGGGAGCTCATGTCACCAGGGGCTTCACATCCCTGGCTGGAAAGGGCCATAAAATGTTCCGGAGCCAGACACAGGATTCAGACCATTTTTCCAAGTCGTGGGAGATCCGGGATTTTTCTTTCTGTTTTTTTTCTTTTTTAGGACAAAAGAGAGAGAGAAGAACAGACCTTCCACAGTGCTGTCCAGCCCCCGCCCCCGTTCCGTTTGCCCGTCCCCCCCTTCATTTGCCTGTCCCCAGTCACGGTCAGGAGACACCCACAGCTCCCCGAGGTGGCTTCCTGCTCAGGGGACATCGTGGCCTGCTCTGTCTCCCTCAGGCTCTGTCCACTTCTGGCCGGGCAGAACTCTCCGGGCTTTACTTGCTCATATGCCAAATGGTTCGATGGGCCACAGACCTCTAAGATAGGCCCCTTCCAGGTCTGTTTTCTACAAGCCTGGGTTTATCAAGGGCGGAGGCGGGGTTCCAGTAGAGTTGCTGAAAAACCAAGTCAAAAGGAGAGAAATTAGGCAGAGGGGGAGGAGGGCTTTTCCCCAACTCATGTGCCACTGAGTCGGGCATTCAAGTAAATATTGCATAAATGCAGGAGTTCTTCCTGGGACTCACTTTTCCCTGCTGAGATATGGGTGTGAATGTGCTTTTGATCCTTGAGAACTGGACCGCTGAGTGCTAAGTGCCAGAGACAATGCCTGCCAATGGTTTACACGTGGATCTCTGGATCTCTGTTCACAACCCCCTGCGGGGTCACAGAGGGGGTGTAAAAGGGAAATTAACAGCTTGCCCCAGGGTCACCCAGAGTGAGTGGGATTGAAACCTGGGCGTTTCAGGACAGATCCTATGCCCTATCCCGCGGCCTCCCAAAAGAAGGAACTCAAGCAATGCCAAAGGCTCTGAGCAAAAGCCGAAGAAAGCCAGGAGCACCTGGTCCAGCAGGAGGGACCTGTGACTCCCGGCCCTGCATCCAGGGCTGAACTTCCATTTGGCCATCGCAATGCGCATGCTCCTGTAAAACCCCAGGGGCCGAGATGTAGCGGTCCCCCCCAGCCCATCCCCGTCAGCTCTTGCCCCTCATCTCACACCGAGCTCCAGGTCACCTCCCTCCTTGGCCTGTTCGCTGCTTCAGAATCAAAGCACTTTGGGAACACGCCCCCCACCCCCATCTTAGCTCCTTGAAGACAGAAACTTGTCATTGTTTTCTTGGGCCTCCAGAGCGCCTAGCAGAGGGCCTGCCACTGATCCTTTCCTTCAACAATCATTGATTGAGGACCCGTTATGTGCCAGACACAACAGTGTAGGCCCTGGAGACATAACAGCATCTCCTTCAACATAGCTCCTTTCCTTATGGAGCTCATCTCCTCATGGGAGGGACAGGCGTGGATAAAGCCCCTGGGTCTGTGCTGAGAGCCAGGGAAAAGCCAGCAGGCTGCTCAGGATGGCTGCCTTAGGGTGGTTGGAGGGGAGGGGCCATCTCTCTAAAGAGATGATATTTATGGGACTTCCCTGGTGGTCCAGGGGCTAAGACTCTGCATTTCTACTGCAGGGGGCGTGGCTTCAATCCCTGGTGGGGGAACTAAGATCCTGCATGCCACACGGTGTGGCCAAAAATAAAATAAAATTAAATTAAATTAAAATGAAGAGGTGATGTTTAAACTGAGACTGGAGCATAAGGAGGATCTGGCTTACTGGTCCCTGGGAAGTGGGGGGAATTTAGCCCTATTCCCTCTACTTACAGATGGGGAAACTGAGGCCCAGACAGCTCACACAGCCCATCAGAGGCGGAGCCGGAACTAGGTGCCAGATGGCTTGACCCTCCCACGAGGACTTGGTTTCTTTTCCTCCCCATGAGCCCAGAAAGGGGGCAGGGCAGGGTCTCTAAGCCTGAGGTCCAGCCCAGTGAAGAGGCAGAGGAGGTGACCCCTAGGAGGGCCTCTGGAGCTGGGGAGGGGGCTGAATTCCACCTGCAGGGCACAGAGCCCCTCCCGACGCCAGCCCAAGTCTCCCCAAGGCCAGCCGCCCACCCCACTCACTGGGCTTCAGAAAATTGATTTTCTAACAGCCATCCATCAACCCAGCACGTCCAGCTGTTGGTGTGACACTCGCGTCCCCAGAGCCTCGTCCCCCTGAGGAAACTGCTCCTAGAGCCCTCCCCGCCCCCTGCTGTCAAAATGACCTCTGCAATTCCAGGAGCTGGTAACTGGACACCAGAGAAAGCACCTCCCCTGCCACTCACCCCCCTGCCCCCATCAGGACTGAAAGGGGTCTTCAGGGTCACCTCGTTCACCCCCTTCCCCAAGATGCCTCCCTACCTCGTAACCATAGTCTGCTTGAATACCCCTCAGTGACAGGGCGCTCAGCCCCTACTGGCGTAGCCCCATGATAACTGAGGGTCCATTGAGTAGGGAGCAATTGGGAATGGTCATTATTTTAAGCTTCAAGATAACTAGGCAAGGTGATATTATTCTTCTCATTCAAGGATGATAAAATTAGGCTCCAAGGTCACCTAGGCAAGGTTCCCAGCCGAGGACTGGCTCACCCTAAAGTTGGGAGGGTGTCACCAGACCTCCTTCATAATGTTAACAAGTCCCTTCACCCTGGGGTTTCTCCCACCAGCCTTGGTTCTCCAGAAGCCCATGTGGTCTTCATCCCAGGTCACTCCCAAGGGTTCTGAGCTGAGGCAACACCTTCAGGCCAACTCCAAGCTTCTCTACTCCCTCAACCCAAGTCCACCAGCTGTGCAACTGGCTGTGATCCGGGGTAATGGAAACTGTTATCTGGGCCTCAGCTTCCCTGTCTGTAAAACGGAAATACCAATCCTTGAGAGAGGTAAGAGTCTCTTACTACGGATAAACTATTCCAGGGGTCCAGGAAGGACCCTGTTATAAAGACCGTGGGGCCCAAGACCAAGAATCAATTTTCACCCTCGTTAAAGACAGTAGGATAACCCCTAATAAGATAAGCAGGAAGTTGTTGGGATTCCCAGATTAGAGCTGACGAGTGAGCCCAGAGAGGGGAGGCAACCCACCTGAGTTCACACAGCTGCAAATGGGCAGACCTTAAGCCAGAAACCATCCTCTAATCCAGAGGCCTTCCTGCAAGTCCCTGGGGGCAGTCAAGACCCCAGAACACCTACCCACCTTTCCGTTAAGTCCCTCCATTACCCCGAGGGACCTCGTTTGGCAGGGTTTGTGGGAGATCTGTGCCCACCACTGGTAGGAACAGGATCACAAAGGGTTAAGGCTCTGCCCGGGTTTGCCTTGATCCTTATAAGCAAGCAGGAGCCCAGGCAGAGTGGGGGCTTGGGTTTCATGCCCCCCCCCCCGGCCTGGCTATAAAATACGATCGTGTCTTGCTGCTGATTGATGGTCTGGGGGGAACCTTGGGGAGATGGGCTGGGGTGAGATCAGATTTTCAAGGGCTCAGCCACTGATATTCTATCCGAGGCCCTCTGGATCCCGCCACGGGCCCATATCCACAAGCCCCGTAAGTCCTGGAGGAGGCTAGGGAGTGGAGAGGCCAGACAGATCATCCTCCACAGCCAAGCCGCAAGGCAGAGGGTCCCTGGGCCCAGGGCCTGCCCCGAGAATGGCCCACAAGGTCCCCCCCAGGACTCCCAAGAGGCTTGGCCTGTGCGACCATTCATCCATTCATCCATTCATTTCTCAAGTACCTAATGTGCCTGGTCAAGAGGCTCCAGAGGTGAGCAGAACCAGACACAGTCCTTGGCCTCATGGAGCTTTCAATCTAGAGGCCCAGGAAAGACCAACTCTGAGATTTCATTCCCACACAGGGCATGTGGGATTGAGGGCCAGGTCAAGGCTGAAGTATGGACTGGGGCTTGAGCTCTGCCTGCAGGCTGACCTAGGCTCAAACCCCAGCTCTGCCACTTAGGAATCAACCTTTCCATGCCCCATCTATAGAATGGGCATGAAAATAGTATCTGCCACTTGGAGTACCGGTGTAAAGCAGATGAGGTAATGAATATAGCATCTTAACATCATGCCTGGCATCGAGTAATTAAATAACTAATGTTGCCCGTGATGCTCTCAGATCCTGGAAGAGTGCCTGGCCCTCTACGGGAATGAATGAATGAGTGAATGAGTGCATGCAGGAAGCTGGTGTGCCGGGCTGCACGAGGTGCTCTCTACAGGACATCTCATTTCACTCCCACCGTGAGGTGTGATGCGGAGAAACTCAGTCTCAGGAAGCAACGTGCCCTAGGCTATTCAGCAGTCTCCACGGCCTCCTGCATGCCTCAGCTAGAGACTTAGCACCCCCGTAACCCCATCTTTGCCCTCTCAGCCAATCATGAGTTTCCTGGGGACAGAGGTGGTGCCCATCTGTGTCTGGGCCCTCCGGTCACTCACTTAGCACCAAGACCAGAGGAGGGATGAAGGGAAAGGAAGAGAGAGGAAGGAGGAGGGGAGAGAAAAGGAGGACACCGCGGAGCTCAGCAGCCCAAGGGGAAACTGTCTTTGCAGACCACTGCGGGTCCTCTTTTCACCCTGCAGATGCCAGCCACGGATGCTCAGCACCCAGCATGGGGACACCTGGGTCAGCGCCTGAAAAAGCAAGACTTGGCCTTCAGAACAGCCCCACTCAGGTCTGCCTCCGAGGAACCACGCTGGGAGAGAGCTGTTTAAAGCACAAACCAGACTCCACTGAAGACTCCTCAGTGCCCCCCACCCCTCACTGAAGCTCACCAGGACACCAGTGCCAGCTTCCCCGGGGGGCCCCTCGGGGCTACACCGACCACCCCATCACATGCCCACCTCGTAGCCCAGGCCACGCCCCTCTGGCTGCGTCCATTGCTCTTGTGTTCTGCCTTCGGCGTTGGTCCGCGTGAGCACAAGTGAGTTAAATGTGTGGGCTTGAGAGCCTGGCTACCTGGATTCAAACCCCACCATCACCCAACAACCTTGGGTGAGTCATCCCCCCTCTCCGAGCCTCATTTTCTCCCTCTGTTAAATGGCAATAATAATGGTGAGATAGTGCAGACTGTTGAGTTCCTACTAACTCTGACACATAGTAGGTGCTCAGTTAGCATCTGTTGACTTGTATGAGCAATCGTTATCTCCAAGGCCCCGTCTGGTTATCTGAGCACATCCCCCACAAACACACTAAGAAGGAAGAAGAGCCCCCAGGCAGCAGCTGGCCCTCAGCCCTGCCCCCAACTCCCCTCTTCTCAGCACCCCCAATCCCATGGCCCCAGGGTCCCTAATCCATCCCAGAGTGACACGGAGCAAGTGCTCCATCCCAGCATTCGCCTGCTGCGAGGGGCCGGAGGATCACACAGGCCAGGAGAAACCCAAGCCCCTAGACCCAGCGGAATGTCAACAGCAGATTAGACCTCCTGTTGTTCCCAGGACCCAAGAAGAGAGGCGGGGCTCTCTCCCCGGAGTTCTCCCCTACCATCCGCTCAGGGGTAGAGACCAGGTGCCCACCCCATCAAAGCCTAGAATGCCAGAACGGTTGATAGAGCCTCTTCACTCATGTCACAGAAGCTCAGAGAGGGCAAGGGGCTTGCCCAAGTTCACACAGCAATCTTGTCCAGAGCCAAGGCCACATCCCAGCTTTCTGCTCCCAGACCTCATCATCTTTCAGTCCCAATCTCACTCCGTGACTTGCTCTGACTGTGACCTTGACCAGGTCATTGAAGCTTTTCTCCCTCATTAACTCATCAGTTAACAGTCCTCTATGCCTCAAACACCCTGGACTGATCCATCCCCCACCCCCCGTGCTCCCCACCCCAATCTCAGAAGGTGCCCCCAAGTCTCTTCAGCCAGGTGCTCAGAGAGGGTTTGCAGACTGGCAGCCTCGGGGACCACATGGGTGTTTTATTTGGGGAGGTGAGGGGTTCTCGCACCGTAGTTGTGGGAGGTTTACAATCCATATTTCTAGCCTCTCTTGAAAAAAATGTTCAGGCTACATAGTTCCCCAGAGCCCCACCCAACCACTTTGCCCCTTTACAGGAGCAACCTGGCCTCCTCGGGCAAGTCAGTCTGTTTGCAACCCCTTTAGGGTTTCCCATGGGGCAGGGGAGGGGATGGGGGGTGGACTTAGAAACTAATCTTTATTGAGTGTTTAAACGCTGCTCCAGCCATTGTTCTGGGCACATTACGTTTGTTAAGATCTTTAGTCCTCATAGCAATGGGAATTCCTGTTATTCTCTTGATGAAGATTCCAGACTCAGAGCCGTCTGGCACACAAAGACCACAGTCCAGAAATGGCAGGATCAGAACTCAGGTCTGGCAACTCCAAAAGCCAGAGCGCCCACCACCTCTTGTTCAAAGCACCAAGCAAGGCTACTGCTTCCCAGCCTTACAGACTTAAGCCTCAAATTCTCTCCCGATCACATTGTTTTCTCGTTGGCCTCTCCTGTCCTCCCCATTCCCCCAAACCCCTGGAGTGGAGCTGAGTTTAGAGAAGACACCCCCCAACACACCAGCATCTGACCCTCAGGACCAATTTGCTGGGAAGTTTCTGGGGTTTGACTTCTACCCTGCACTCCCTTTGTCACCCCACTGTGCCACCGTGATGCTAAGACAAATGACAAGAGTCTGGCCAGGCCACCTTCCCCCCTCATCTCCCTTCCTTCCTCCCCTAAATGCCCCCAGGAAAGCCACTCCCTTTGCTATGACTGTCCTGCTCTTCCGTGCCTCCCCACCGCAGTTCCTGGGCCCCCTGCCAGGAATCCCCTACCTGCCCACTTCCCCTGGCCCACACCTTCCCCTCCTAGACTCCGCTCAACTGCATCCTCCCCATCCCAATCAGGCTTGACCTACTGCTCTCTGGTAGATATAGATTTCAGAGTAGATTTCAGTAGAGCTGAATTTGAATCCAGCTCTGCCACTCACCCGCTGAGTGACTTCGGGCACGTCACTGTCCTCAGCATACCTCGCCTTCCCCAGCTGTCACCGGAGACGAGTCCCCACTGTGCTGGGATTTTGTGAGGATTTATCCCATCCTCCCTCGAGCAGTGATTCATTCCGTGAGGATTCAATGTAACAAGGTTTGCAATGTACCGACCACATAGTAGGTGCTCACTAAAGCCCTCCAGCTTGTTAGGATCCTTTGTCCACCTCTCTTATCTTATGCTTTATGTTTTAAGCTCCCGGAAGGCAGGGTCTTATTTTTTGTTTGCCTTTTTTGCCTCTGGGCCTCTCAGGCCACCCGGTGCATAACAAGGAGTCCATAATTTGAATATTACGTGAAGAAGCATGAGTCGAAGTGCACCAGGGTTTGGGCCCAAAGTGTCCTCTGCTCTCTGACAGCAACAGTGAATCAGGGTCAGAAAGCCAGATAGGCTGATAGAGAGGAAATGTCTTACATTTCAGATCCCAACAACCTTGGTCACCTAGTCAGTCAGTTATCACGGATTTATCAAGCACCTACTATGTGCTGGCTTTACTCTAGGAAGTGGGGTTACAGCAGTGAACAGAACAGATGAAGTCCCTGCTCTCAGAATATTTACATTCTAAGTCAGGGAAACAGATCATAAACCCCAAAACAGAAGAAACAAGCCAGATGATTTCAGATGCTGGAAAGTGCTATTAAGAAAGTCAATGGATGAGTATAATTTTTGTGACTTTCTGTCTGAATTTAAAAAAAAATTAAAAAAAAATCCCACAAGGACTCAGAGGCAAAGAATATACAAATCAATTTTCACTGCAAAGTAAAGGAGCTGTTACAGTGGAGGATTACTGGACTGAATGTCAATATTATGACATAGTATGAGTGTGTATCATGTTTGGTAATTGCAATCATTGTTGCTTTTGTTGTGGTCATCCAAAAAAAAAAAAGAAAGTCAAGCCCAGTGAGGCTATTGGAGATCAGCATTAGCCAGGGTGGTGAGCAAAGGCCGGCTGAACTGACAAGGAGACAACCGTGTTTGGATGTGGGCAAAGCAGTTCAGTCAGGAGGACGAGCATGTGCAAAGGTCCTGCGGTGGGAACAACCTTGGTGGGTTCAAGGAAGAGGAAGGAGGACCCTGAATCTGAAGCAAGGAGCGGGTGACGAGAGTGAAGGGGAGAACCCTGGGAGATGAGATCAGAGCAGTGGGAAGCAGGGCCGCACTGGGGAACTCAGGAAACGGAGTTTCTTCTAAGAGTATGGGAAGTCCTGAAGGGCTGTAGCGGGAGGTGGGGGCAAGTGACAGGATCGAATTCCCACTCTGGCAAGCTACCCTGGCTGCTTTGTGGAGGATGGACCGCAGGGGGCAAGAACAGAGGCAGACCAGCAAGGGGGGCGTAGGTGTCATCCAGGGGAAAGGACGCGGCGGCACTAACGAGATGGGGCTGAGATTTGGGAAACGTGCAGAAGGCACCATCCCCTGGCTGCTGGATGGGGTGTGAGGGCGCAGGGAAGGGAGGAATGGAGGACAAATGCCCACGGCCCACAGGAGCCACGGGGCTGTGGACGAGTTCGCAGGTGGGAGCCTGTGTTCAGCAAGTGTCTATAAAGGCTCGCTGCTATTATCAGTTGCCATGTGACTGAGTAAAGCACTTCCGTCCTGAAGGTCAGTGTCCGCACCTGTAAAATGGGAGTGAGAACGTCTACTCACATGGAGTGTGGCGAGGGTTGTATGAGACAAAGGATGTGAAGGGCTTGCTCAACTAGAAAATACGGTAAAATAGAAACTAGAAAAACTAGAAACCATGTATAAAATCAAAAAGCAACAAAATACTTTCAGTACCTCATGACTACTGTTCCCTGCCTCCCCACCCGGGCTCACCGAGCCTCCTGCCAGAAATCCCCTCCCTGCCCACTTCCGCTGGACCACACGTTTCCCTCCTTCTAGACTCAGCTCAGTGTGGTGGACACGTGACCTTGCAGGGGGCACCCTTGGTGCAGCTCAGATGAATCCAAGGATTCTGCGTCCACCGTCCAGTTAACCTCCTGCCCTGCGGCAGGTTGGAGGGATAGGGTGCCGCTTGGGCAGCAGAGAATTTCTCAGCTTCAGAGCCAGGAGGCCTTGGGCCTATTCCCAGCTCAGTCACTGACTCCTGTGTGACCTTGAGCCAGTTGCTGTCCCTCTCTGGGCCTCAGTTTCCCCTTCAGTAAAGCAAGGGGATTGGGCTAGAGGACTCCCAATGGCCCTTCCAGCTGAGACACTGTTAAAAGCCTGTTCCCCTTCTCCTTTGTCACGCTCAGAAGTTCGGTCTCCCAGCGCCTCCCCGGGAGGGCCAGCTGGCCACAGCTGGGACCGGGCTGCCCGGGGTGGGCTCACCACTGGCCTAGTTCAGACCTCGCTGATTCCCCCACCACCTCGAGCCTTCCTCTCCCTGCTTCCTCTCCCACCTCCTGGCTCTAGCTGTGCCAGAATAAATTGTCCCGTAGCCTCCACCCCTGCAGGAAAAGCAGAGAAGCAGGGCCCACGGTCCTCGAGCCTCCCCCCCTCCACCCTACCCAGCACAGCTGTTTCCCCACATCCCAGCCGCCCCAGGATTACCAGGCTCCCAGGGACCCCAGAGGAAGTGGATCACATTCTTGAGGGCCTTATGTCAGGCTCAATGCTTTCCACTCCCCTCTCTAGACCCCTCCACCCGCCACCAGCTCTCCAGACCCACCCCTGCATGTCCCTCTGCCAAGGCAGCTCATGGGGCGTGGAGCCAGCCAGGCCCGGGCATGAATCCCGGCCAGGCGAGTCTCCCACCTCCCTTCTCTGAGCCTCGGTTTTCTCACCTGTAAAGTAGGGACGAGGGTAGTCAAAGAGGGGGACATCCAAAGAGGCAGGTGTGAATCTAGGAAGTACAGGGCACGTAACACCAGCCACCTTCACCACCGGGCAGCCCCGTCCTAGGGGCTATGTACAAACTCATTTAATCCTCACAAGAATCCTCAGAGATAGGTAGGTCCCATCGTTATCACCTCCATTTTATAGACAAGGAAACTGAGGCACGGAGAGGCTGAGTGGATTGTCTGAGGCCACACAGCTAGTCCATGGGATTCAAAGCTGGGATTCCAACCCAGGCCTTTCTGGCTCCAAAGTCCACAGGCTTAATTACACTACAGTGTCTGGTAGATAAGGGTTAGTTCCCCTCGTCCCTATTTCCCAATTCCTCACCTGCTCCCCACCCTTGTGGTCAATCCAGTGTGGGGAGAGCCCTGGGTAAGGTGGGAGTCACACAATGGCTTTCACCTGTGCCCCTTAAGCCACTGTTCTGCCTCCCCTAGCTGTGTGACATTGGGCAAGGCACTGCCCTCTCTGGTTGTGACTCACATCTTGGACGCGAACATCAGAATGGGAGGCGCTGGTGCGGAGGAGCCAAGCAGAAGCGCTTCTGGGGGCTCTTGTGTATGCAGAAAGCTCAGCCCCCAGAGAGGCAGGCAGAGCGGGGAGGGAGGCTGGCAGCCCGAGATGCATCTGCAGATGATACATTTCATACATGCAAATGGGAGGAAGGGAAGGATGCTCAGACATTCCTCACAAATTGACTCAACGCTGCCATGAAACGTGTGGTCCTGATACCCCAAGGGTGCCTTCTGCAAGGTCACCACCGGCCTTCTAAACCAAGAGTCCAAATGTGCCTAGTGTGTACATCTTTAAAATGGGAGCTAAATCCCCTAGGAGTCACAGGGAACCCAGGGACTATTTCGAGGGAAAGAGCTGGCCCAGGATCACACAGAGGATCGTGGCAGAGCTGGGATTGGAACCAGAGCTCCAGACTAGAGACTGGGGTTCTCACGTGGCACTTGACACGTCGTGGGGACACAAGGCACCGTCATCCTTCACACCTTGGCCATGGCTCTTATCTCTCCAGCCTTCTCTCTTTCTCCCTCTCCACTCCCTCTCCCCCCTGCCTCTCACCGTTCCCTGAGTCTCTGAGCACCACACCTTTCCTGCCCTGAAACCACCTCCTGCTTGGTACCTTCTCTGATCCTCCATCCCCTGGCTTTCCTCTGACGCAAAACATCCACTTGACATCTGGCCACCTGTTTTATACCGTGGTGTGTGTGTGTGTGCGTGTGTGTGTGTGTGTGTGTAGTTGCTACTTTATTGATGATGCCTGAAAATCAAGGCTTCTATTTATTTTTTTCCCAAAAATGTGCTGGCATAAAACACATCGCTGTTTCTTTAACTGACAGGTTGAATTAATACATTGTAATCCCCTCTGTCACCATCACCACCATCACTTCACCACCATCAACTACACCGGCAGCAGGAAAGGCACCAACGCTGCCGTCTTCAACGCCTTTGTCACAAATGCTACCATCGTCATCATCAGCAACAGCAACAGTCCAGAGGCCATCACCACAGAGCTATCGTCCCCGTGATTTCCTTCCACACATGTTTACCCAAAACCTCACGTGGGCCAAGCTCTGTGCTAAGGGTTTTCCATGCAATCCCCTCATTTAATCCTCACGACAACCCTAGCCCCAGCCCTGCACCCATGGGGTAGGTACTCTTGTTGTACCCATTTAACAGATGAGGAAACCAAGACACTGAAGGGTTTCTTGAATCTCTAAAGTGATAGAGACAAGGGAAGAATCCAGGCTTGTCTGACTCCAAAGTCCATCTTCTTAAACATGCTTTGTATCACCACCCCAAAACCATAGCAAAACTGTCATCGTTTTCACCACCAAAAAAGTAACCAACATCAGCATCGGTCTTATCATTACTGCCATCACCAGCACCATCACTGCCAAGAGCTATTGCCATTAACCTCCCCATCACTGACTCTACCATCACCACCAGACACATCATCATTTTTAGATTCAGCTCAGCGAACATTAGCCTAAGACAGAGGAGTAAGCCCTGGGAGCCATGATCACATCCATCATCAGGACCACTTCTTCCTGCCCCAGCCTTGCCACCTCATTATATGAAGGATGGCCTGGAGAGGAGCATTTTCCCCATGATTACAGAAGGAAATTTTTCTTGGCCAAAAATTCAGGCCTTTGTTAGACTGCATTCAATAAGCATTCATTCAATCATTCATTCAATTCAATCAACATTTATTGAGCACCACCATGTGAGCCAAAAGGATACACAAGCAAACAAAACAGAGGCAAGGCCCCCTCAAATGGAGTGAGGAGGACAGATGTCAAATAAATCATTACAGGAGGGACAGAGCACGAAAGAAATGGGCTGAGTGTAAAAAGGAGTGGAATGGAATAACCTAACCTAGGCTGGGAAATCCAAGAGGGCTTCCTGAAGGAAGTAACAGTTAAGCTGAGACCTGAATGCCAAGTGGCAGTGAGCTAGGTAGAAAGGAGATTGTGTTGAGGCTACTGGGAAGGAGTTCTGGTGAAGGACACAGCATGTGCAAAGGCCCTGAGGTGGGATGGCACCTCCTCTTAGAGGAATTAAAGGGAACACAATGTGGCTGGTGCAAGATGACACAGAGGAAGGTGGAGGTGACCAGAAATTGAGGCAGCCCTACTTGCCTCATGGGGAGTAGAAGGAGGATGGAGTAGGGAGCAGGGGGGGGGTGGTTCTTTCTGGAATTTGGAAAGAGAGCACCCAGTCACAGCAGAGAGGGCATGGGTAACCCAGCGTGAGGCCCAGAGGAAGCAGCCCAAAGGGCTGATGGGGGCTGATGAAGTGTTATGGACGGTGCTTGGCGATTACGCAGGGAGAATCGATTGCTCGGGCTTGTGCCTGCCTAGCACAGAGACACAAACACTGCAGTGTCAGGCCTGTGATCTGAAAGCATCACCCAGCAGCCAATGAGTGAGCACGGCCCACAGGTGCAGGCAAAGACGGGGAGATTAAAAAAAACCTGACACCCCCAAATAAGAGCAGGGCATCTCAGAAGATGCTGACCTGGAGAAGCAAGTGGATATGCTTTTCCGGGCTCTTGTGCACGCAGATAGCTCAGCTCCCAGAGACACGGCAGGGAGGGAGGGAGGGAGGCTGGGCCTTAGCTGCAAGATGTGTCTGCAGATATATTTTAAACATGCAAATTGGGGGAAGGCAAGGGACTCAGGGAGACTGCCAAAGGCTCACTCCCGGGGACACACTGGAGGATGGAGGGGGCTGGAGGGAGGGCAGATAGAGGAAGAGCCCAGGTGAGTCAGAGGAGGGCCCGTGGAGCCCTCCTGGCTGTGCCCCTGCCCCGGGAAGCCACCTCTGTGCAGAGGTGGCCAGGTGCCTGCCCCCCAAAGAAGGCTGGGCCAGCTTGGGCAGCACCTCAAAGCCACATTTCCAAGTACCTAGTCTGCCACGCACTTTCCCACATCTCATTTGAATTTCTGGCTATACCTTCAAAGTGGGTCTGATTCTACAGCTGGAGAAACTGCAGTTCAGAGTGTTAAGGGGCCCACGCCAGGCATTCAGGTAACTAAGTAATCAACACCATAGCAACAGCGAACACTAACGGAGCTCTGACGGCCACGTGCCTGGCCCTGTACTGAGCCCTTTGCGTGCTCCTTCACGTCTAAGCCTCAGCACTGTCTGATACTCTAAGAAACATCATCATCCCCATTTTACAGACAAGGAGACTGAGGCTTTCATAGAAGTAACTTGGCCAAAGTCGTCCTGCCAATAAGAAACGAGCTGGGATTTGACCTCTGTGCAGGATAGAGAGTCTACACCTGGAGACCTCACTCCCAGGATCCACAGTGGTGAAGAAAACATCTCCAGGCATAAGAAAATTCCCGGCTCAGGGAAAGAGCTGGAAGTCACAGGACACACAGGACCTATGGGAAGGAAGAGAGCAGAAGGAGGGCTTGCTCCAGGATCCAAATTTCAAAGCACAACTTCCCAGGCCTCCTGTGTTCCAAACCTGCGGGCCCAGGGAAGGGGTTAGGGAGTCTCTGCCGCACCTATGCAAGTCCCATTCTGCAGAATCATCAGCCGCCATGGAACATTCTCTGCATGGCATCCAGACCAGCTTTAAAGGGCAAATCAGATCTCGCCTGCTTAAACCTCTCCATGGCTTCCCCGTTGCTCTGAGAATAAAATCTCAAGGGCTCGCCATGGCCTGCGAGGCCTGCTCCATCCTCCGGCCACCATCCCAACAGCCCCTGTCAAGCACCTGCTGCTGCCTCGGCTCAGCCCCTCCTGGCCCCCACCCCCACCTCAGACCCAGGGCCGTCCCCTGGAGACCCTCCCTGACCACACTGTGCAGAGCGGCCCGGCCACTGCTTGTCACGTTGCCAGTTCCATTCTTCCTGGCACTTACCTCGGTCTGAACAGGTCTCGTTTGTGCTGGTTTTTTTTTTTCCTGTCTCTCATGGCACTTAGCTTTCACGAGCGCAGGGACCATGTCTTTCCTGTTCCTTGCTGTGTCTCCAGCATCTAGAACCACGCATGACACATAGCAGGTACTCAATAAACTTTTGCTGAATGAATGGGGACGGGCAGTACCCAACAAGGCTTCTTGCACCAGGTCGGGGCTCAGCACGCAGGGAAACTGAGGCTCCCAGAGGCTGACCCCTCGCTGCAGGCAGAGGCCAACGCTCCTCTGCGTTGAGTGTGGCCACTCTTGCCACAGAGCTGGGAATTTTCCACTGTCTGAGTTGCCTCCTTCAACACCAGGAGTCATGGCTCTTTTCCTTCATCTCGCCCTTGACCCTGAAAATGTCCTCCGGTCCCATCCCAGGCTTGGGGCCTGACACTCATCAGCGTCACGGCCCATCAGCCAGACCTGCTTGGCGTAGAGGAGATTTAGTGACAAGTCTTAGGGCTGGACTTTTGCTCAAGACCCAGCTCCACCAGCCCTGTCTGACCAAAGGCAAATTCCTCTACCTCTCTGATCCTCAGTTTCCTCATCTGTAAAATGGGGACATTAGGAGGATGTTAGGTGAGACAGTGTGTGAAAGAGCCTGGCAATTCAACACACATAATTCAGTGCACTTAATCATGGTGGCAGCGCTGCCTGCTCCCAGCCTGAGAACCGCTGGGTCACTCCCCGCCGAGCCAGGGTCTCTGGGCACCAACAAAGAGGTTAATTCGTCTCTGCAGCCTGTCTGTCTATACCCTCTCTATTCCTCAGACCACTTATTATTCCTTCTCATCCATCAGCCCAGCCCAGAGGTTGCCAGGAGTTTGAGATTCGCCCACACAAGCACACACACACAGCCAAAAACGTGTGCACAGATACCTGTGTGGGCAGCTGTAGACACACACGTCTCCCCACACACAGCTGAATAGTCGTGCCCAGAGGGACAGGGCGCTGGAGGGCTTACACACACACAACACCCACTCACACACGTGTGCACCCACACCCACATGCTACACCTTTCACGTGTGCACGTACAGACACACAGACCACAGACACAAGCTCTCGTGCACTCACGCTGACCCACAGGAGCCCACACAGCATCCCCTGCCATGAGCCCTCCTCCCCTCACACACCCCCAGCCAGGCAGGCCCCCTGCCACGTGGGCTACACGGAAGCACATGTGTGATCCGTGAAGACCGCCAGGCTGGGCATTTGGCACCAGGCAGACAGAGGTGAACAGCCTGTGTGTGCCCCTGTGTGTCTGGTGTGCGCATGTGTCTATGTGAGTCTGCGCTTCCCCAGGGCAAGTGATGGGCCATGGAGGGTGTGCCCGAGAGTCCGGCCTCCTAGGAGAGGGGACCCCAGGCCCCAGCAGCTCTGCCAGGCCCTGGAGCTGGGAGACCCGGAGACTCCTGGCCCTCCCCTTGCCCAGGAATGGGGTCAACAGCACCACCTGCCGCCGACTTCTGGAACTGCCCCGCAGAGAGCGCGCCTGGCCCTCAGCTGGCTTTCCCTAAGGACCTGAGATCCTGAGACCAAGCTGAGACTACAGGGACACCCCAGTCCTGTGGTCCAGAATGGGGCTCCTGGTCAGAACCTCCTGGGAAGGTTGGTACCCAAGTTGGGGCCCCAAGTCAGGGAGTGATGAGATCCACTGGTCGCCCCAGGAAGAGGGGCACGGCCATCTCACAAATGGAGTGTTTTTCTCAAATTCTTGGGGTGAAGCAATGGGAGACACATTGAGTCCTGCCCAGGATGGGAAGGCCCACTGTACAGATCACGTGTTCTTCCACACGAATGCCCACACCTGACCCCCTGTGAAAGGGGGCTGCAGAGGCTGGGAGGCCCAGGCAAGAAACCGCAAAGGGATGAGGGCTGTGAGGGAGACCACAGGCGGCTGGGAAGGTGGCCCTGGCTGGCTCTGGCACCATGCTCCCGTCCCACCGTGCGGACACCTGCTGAATGCAGGAGGGAAGCAGCCTTAGAGTGGAGGTGACCTGTCCACGATTTTACAGATGGGGAGACTGCGGCCCAGAGGGAGGAGGGATCTCCGAGGTCACAGGAGCCAATGGCCAGCTAGGAATTGGTCCAGGTCCTCTGTGTCCCAGCCCAGCACTCCTGTCTTCCCCGTGGCCGGCTCCTTCATCGCCTTGGGCCCAGAATTACCCTTTCTAAGGTGGGGGGCTCTTTTCACATCCCTGGTGGATGTGACTGAGTTAGGCCTTGAAAGGGTCTGTCAGGCCTTCCTCCCAGAGCAGAGGGCAGTGCCGGAGGTGCAGGATGCCTGGGACAAGGTAGCTTCTACCAGGTTCCTTAGCCAAGCCCTAGGCCAACCCCTACCCCTGCCTCCCTCCTTTTAAGTCATGGATGTCATAGATCTTCATAATAGTAATGGTCAGATCCTAGTAGCTACTGTTTATTTTTTTTTGCAGTGAGGTAGATTTTCTTTTTTTTAATTAATTTTTATTGGGGTATAGTTGCTTTACAATGTTGTGTTAGTTTCTACTGTACGGCAAGATGAATCAGCTATACATATATACATACATCCCCTCTTTTTTGGATTTCCTTCCCATTTAGGTCACCACAGAGCACTGAGTAGAGTTCCCTGTGCTATACAGTATGTTTTCATTAGTTATCTATTTTATACATAGTATCAATAGTGTATATATGTCAGTCCCAATCTCCCCATTCATCCCACCGTCCCCCCTTTCCTTCTTGGTATCCATACATTTGTTCTCTGCGTCTGTGTCTCTATTTCTGCTTTGCAAATAAGATCAGCTATAGCATGTTTCTAGATTCCACATGTATGTGTTAATATGTCATATTTGTTTTTCTCTTTCGGACTTACTTCACTCTGTATGACACTCTCTAAGTCCATCCACGTCTCTACAAATGACCCAATTTATTTCCTTTTTATGGCTGAGTAATAACCCATTCATTGTATATATGTCCACATCTTCTTTAGCCATTCCTCTGTTGATGGGCATTTAGGTTGCTTCCATGACTTGGCTATTGTAAATAGTGCTGCAATGAACATTGGGGTGCATGTGTCTTTTTTTAAATTAATTAATTAATTAATTATTTTTTTTTTTTGGTTGCGTTGGGTCTTCGTTGCTGCATGCAGGCTTTCTCTAGTTGCAGCAAGCGGGGGCTACTCTTCGTTGTGGTGCGCGGGCTTCTCATTGTGGTGCTTGTCTTGTTGCGGAGCACGGGCTCTAGGCGCGGGCTCAATAGTTGTGGCTCACGGTCTCTAGAGCACAGGCTCAGTAGCTGTGGTGCACGGGCTTAGTTGCTCCGTGGCATGTGGGATCTTCCCGGACCAGGGATCGAAACTGTGTCCCCTGCATTGGCTTGTGGTTCTTAATCACTGCGCCACCAGGGAAGCCCTGCGTGTGTCTTTTTGAATCATGGTTTTCTCTGGGGTTTTTTGGCCGCGCCACACAGCATGCGGGATCTTAGCTCCCCGACCAGGGATTGAACCCGTGCCCCCTTCAGTAGAAGCGTGGAGTCTTAACCACTGGACCGCCAGGGAAGCCCCTATTAACAGTTTATTAAGGAGCTTGGGGCCATCCTCCTGCAGGATGGATATTTCTTATCCCATCTACAGATGAGGAAAACAAGGCTCAGCTTAGTGCCCTAATTTGCCCAACTTCACATCACCCCCAAGTGACTGCCCCAGGTCTCACCCCTGGGACAGTGGCCCCTAGCCCAAGCCCCTCTCCTCTGCCCCCACTACCAGACACTGGCCAGGGCAGTGTTTGCATCTTGAATCCATTCAGCAGTGTTGACGGCCCACAGCAACACGGATCTGAAAACACCCAGGAGTTCATTGACAAGTATTTACTGAGCACTTACTATAGGCCAAGCACCATCCCAAGTGCTGAAGATACAGCAGAGAATAAAACAAATAAAACTCCCTTTTACTGAGGAAACAGGTAAGTAAGGTGAATTAGCAAAAGACACATCTCGCCAGATTTCAATACAGGCTATGGAGACAAAGCGAGCACAGAGGCAGGATAAGGAGTGTGTCTGTATGGAATGGAGGGTGCGGCTAGGAACAGGAGGCTCGGGAGGTGTAACTGAGAGGGAATGTTTGAGCAGAGACCTGAAGGAGGTGAGGGGACCAGGTGCATGGATGTGTCTTCCAGGCCAAGCCAGTAGCCTGTGCAAAGGCCCTGAGGTGGGGCCATGCAGGTTAATGTGTTGGAGAAACTGAGGCGGCCGGTGTGGCTGGGGCAGAGCAAGCAGAGGGGGAAGGAGGAGGAGGGAGGTCAGGGAGGGAACAAGGAGATCGGGCAGGGCCTTGTGGGTCCCTGGCAGGACTGTGGCCTTCCCTTTGATGGAATGGGAGTCAGTTTGAGCAGGGAAGTGGCAAGATCTGATTTAAGTTTTGAAGGGCACTTTGGACAATATGTAGTTAATAAACTGTAGAGGCGGCATGGGCAGAAGGTTGGAGACCAGGGAGGGGCTACCCAGGAACCCAGGGTAAGATCAGGATGGGTCAGGCCAGAAGAGGTCGTATTTGTGATCTGTTCTGAAGATAGATACACACACACACACACACACACACACACACACACACACACACACACAGGCGAAGCTGTGAGCGAACCCACCCTTAGCTGTAAAGGAGTCAGCTACACCAAACCATTCATGCTCTCCCACCTGGTCCCCTGGGTGATCAAACTGCACACAGGGCGGAGGGCCAGCTGGACCCACCCAGGCCGGGTCACTAAGGGACCCCGGTGTGAACATCCTGCTTCACTGCGGCTCCAGAGGCAGTCCTTGTTCCACTGTAAGAAACAGCTGAAACCCTCAGCTCCCGTTCAACCCCCTCATTATGCAAGTGGGGAAACTGAGGCTCAGAGCAGCAAACTCGGTCTCAGTGACTCAGGGAGTCAGAACCGGACCCAGTCTCCTGACTCCCTGTCCAGTGCTCTCTCTATATTGTGCCACAAGCCGGAGGCCTGCCCCTTAGGACTGTGGTGACAGAGGGTCAGGGGCCTGGTCAGACCCGCCCACCCTTTTCTAGAGAAGGGGGTGGATGATGAGGGGCTGAAGAGTTACATAGCTCTATCTGCCAGGCTCCGTCCCCACTCTATTCTATCCCATGGTCTGCTCCATTTCAGCCAGAATCTGGATGGATCGCCTAATGACCGAGATCTGACAAAGAGAGAGGTCTACGTATTGCTGGTATAAGAAAGGACAAGTGATCTTGGCTTTTGGCCTCTAAAAAAAGAGACTTAATGAAGGCATTAATCTGGAAAGGAAAGGACCAGAATTAACATCCTTATCACTGACACCACCACCACCATCACCACCACCTTCTTCACTACCTTCCCCATCACCAGCATCCCCAGTACAACCAACGCCATCACTGCCACCATAATAACTACCACGATCACCAACACCAACACCAACACCATCACAAGCAAACCATCACCATCACCATAACTACCACCATCAACACTATCACCACCAAGGGCACCACCACCAACATAAATCCTGCCATCACTGTCATTACCACCACCACCATCACCACCACCACCTTCACTACCTTCCCCATCACCAGCATCCCCAGTACAACCAACACCATCACCACCACCATAATAACTACCACCATCACCACCACCATAATAACTACCACCATCACCAACACCAACACCAACAACACTATCACCACCAACAACACCCCACCACCATCACCACCACCATCAACACCATCACAAGCAAACCATCACCATCACCATAACTACCACCATCAACACCATCACCGCCAACATAAACTCTACCATCACTGTCATTACCACCACCATCATCACCATCACTACCTTCCACACCTCTCCAACCTTCCTACCATCACCACTGAGCCAGATCTAGGTTGGGTTACACCGGGGAAGAAAGCGGATCCCCTGCAGCTGACATTGAACTCAGAAATCTAGCTGAAGAGAGTGAGGCTGAGTGTCAGCCCCCAGAGAGGGCCAAGCGGCTCAGTTAGTCATCAGGGAAGTAGAGCTGGGAGGACTGGAGGGACCTAGAGTTGGGACGGGAGATTAGAAGCAGTAGACAGGACCTCATCCAGGGCAGGGTAATTCTCAAGGCTGGCTAGAAGGAAGAGGGACTAGGGAGTCTGAGGAGCCAGGAAGCAGGTTGACCGTCATCTACATGGAACGTCAGAGAGAGGAAGAGAGCAGCCCCTACAGGAGCCCGCTCGTGAGGTGAAGGCCAGGAGGGAGCAGCTTCTCAGAGCTGGGGTCCAGCAGCCAGGTAAGCCTACCCCCATGCGAATGAATATCAACATTGTAACACCATGGCTTCCCACTCTCTATCATGGCCATGACCTCCATCACCATGGCAACAAGCCTCACGAATGACACCATCATAGCTATCAACACTCTCACATCCCCACAATTAGCCCCGCCATGATGCCACCGTTCCTGAAGCAGATTTCTGTTGCCCATCAGTAGGCCTTCTCCCCTACTTCCCTTACAACAGCGCTCCCAAGTATGTTTGATGGATGCAGGTTGGGTTCTCCCAGAAGCAGACTCTGAGATTAGTGGGCAGGTTTACTGGGGAGTGCCCTCGAGGTTGACACCTGCGGAAAGGAAGCAAAAGAAATGGGATTGGGCAGAGGGAGAAGCTGGATGCAGAGCCAGCTCAACAAAGGCCTTGGCTGATCCCACAAGG
The DNA here is from genome assembly GCF_965194825.1 of Balaenoptera physalus. Classification (NCBI taxonomy): domain Eukaryota; kingdom Metazoa; phylum Chordata; class Mammalia; order Artiodactyla; family Balaenopteridae; genus Balaenoptera; species Balaenoptera physalus. The sequence goes on along the minus strand of NC_138882.1, from coordinate 182,002,361 downwards.
ACCTCTGAAGATTGGATGGTTTTCTACAGTTGAGAGACTGGCCTTGACATTCCTCGAGATTCCCACAGCCTACAGTCGTTGCCTGTAAGCTCCCCACTGGATGGGGATGTAACTTTAGGCGAGACAGCTCTCTCCAGCCAAGAGCCATTTCTAGGGAGGACTGAGGACTATCAGTCAGCAGCCCTCCCGGAAGCGGGGGGAAGAAGTTCTTCAGTCCTGAAAGGGGATCTAGGTGATGCATTCCGTGTCCACCAAAGATGCCACTAAATACCACATTCCCACCCTCTCTTGTAGCAGGGTGTGGCTAGATGGCTAAATTCTGGCCAATGCTATGCAAGAGAAAATTATGTCTGCCACTTTCAGGTTGTGCCTGAAAAGGAATGAGCATGTAATCCTCTTCCCACTTACCTTCTCACTGACTGTGATGCAGATGTGATGGTGGGAGCTGGAGCAGCCACGCTGGGCCCAGAGTTGGATCCACATGTGGAGTGTGGCAGAGTTGCCCACCAGTTCTCATCCGCACACTTCCAGATTGTTACATGGCAGAGAAACAACTTCTGCCATGTATAAGCATTCGGGGGGTCTCTTTGTTGTAGCCTACTCTCCTTTACCCCAACTGAGTAACAACCACCTACATTACTATTCTGACAACAGTATAACCACTGTGTCCACCATCACCAACACCAAGTTCAACTCCAGGTTCAACCCTGGCTCTGCTGCCCACTTGCTCTAAGACCTTGGACATGTCACTATACCCTCCTGGACCTCAATTTCCTCTTCAGAAAATATGTAATTTATAATATATAATTTTGTATACATTGCAAGGGTGTCATAAGGATGAACCAAAATGATGTATGTGTGAAGGAACCCCATGTATTAGCATACAAGGTTTGCCCTCCTCCACACCTCTCCACCAGCTCTGAATCCAGAGCTGTCTCCTCGGTGACGATTTGTACCGCTGTTATATTACCTGTTAACACAGCATCATTACGAAGGCCACTACAATGTTATCCCCACCCTACCCACTAGAAGCGTCACTTCCACTATTACTTTAGAGTCAGAAGACCTGGATCCCAATCCCAACTCCATCCTTTATCAAATGAATGACTCAAGACTCCCTTGAGCCTCAGTTCTCCCGTCTGTAAAATGGGAATAATAACAACCCTCAGGTAGTGACTATGAGGATGAAATGGGATGATGGGTGTAAAATGCTCCACACAGCTCTTGGGTCACAGGAAACACCCATAAATGGCACCTGTTGTCACTATCATGGTTGCCATTTACCTTCATCAAACACCTTCAGTTCACCAACATCAGAAAGCCATGAACCAGATCCTCCCTGGGGCTGGAAATGTGCTGGGCGGGATGCAAGACACCCCCACTCATGGGGGTTCATGACTCATGTTCAAGGACCCTGCCCCGACATCACAGCTGGGCAGGAGCCCCAGGGCTGGGATCAGGCATGAGGCAGGACTAGCACAGTCCAGAGCCCACGGGTGGGCAAGTCTGCCCCTCCCCAGGAGCCTGAGATTCCAGCCATAGGGAAAGGAGCTACAGAATGCACAGGTGCATTTCAGAGGTCCCCCTAAAGGCAGGTCTCAAAGGTCTCCAGTTGGGACGGTCCAGCTCATGGTTCAAAGCAAAATCAAGGGGGTGACCCTTCCAATCAGGCCTCACTGCTACTGATGGCTCAGCTCCGAGGCCAGATGCCTGGTGTAACCAGGCCCGATCAGTTCTCTTCAGGCTTGTTCTTCTGCCCATGTGCTGAGAGACCTCCCTGGCAAAACTCTCTTCCTTCTGGCTGATGCCTAATTCCACCACGAGCAGCATGCCAAACATCACCCTCAGTGTTCCTCTCAGATGAATACTGACTTTCACCTTTTGTGAATTTATTCTGTGAGGTTTTCCCTTCAGCAGGAGGGATCAGACAGACTGGGTGTGGGTACCAACAAAGGAGCGGAGGCATGCTAACAACAAAGTTTGAAAAACTCACCATTTTGCCACAATTCGAACCAAACTGAGATAAAACATCTGGGTAATGACAATCCCCACCTCCACGTCCCCATGGCCCCTGAATTAACCATAGTCATGACCGTGATCCATCACATTGCCCGTCCTCACTTTCACTGCCCCACCCCCTGAGAGGATTTATCTCCCTGCCCATTAACACCAGGCCAGGTCATGTGACTTGCTTTGGCCCATGAAATGTGAGCACAAGTGACATATGACACCCCAAGAAGAAGCCTCAGAGGCATGATGTGCCTGTACCATCGCTCTGTTCCCTCTGCTGTGAGAGCAGGGTGTTTCAAGGCAGGCCTGCTCCTTCAGCCTGGATCATGGAAAGAAGACCCATGGAGAAGAGCTGCAGTGAGCCCACCCAAGAAAGAAAGAAATCTTCGCTTCTGTAAACCGCTGAGATCCAGGGGATGTTTGTCATGCTAGCATAACCTAGCACACACTGACTGATACAACAGCTAGCATTTATACAGCAGTTACCATAGGCCAGGCGCAGTCTGAGTACTTTACATGTGTAAATCTCATTTGACCCTCACAGCAACCCTGATAAGATGGTTCCGGTTATTAACCCTGTTTTACAGATGAGGGTAGTAAAGCTCTGAGAGGTTAAGTATCATGTCCAAAGTAGTAATGAGCAAAGCTGGGATCTGAATGGAATCCATCCACCTTGAATAAGCCTAGACGGTTTTCTCCCATTTTACAGATGGGGAAGCTGAGGCTCTGAGAGGTAACACCACCTGCCCAAAGTCACACAGCTAGAGCCAGTCCGTTTATGTCATGTGGCCCACAGCAAGTCATGCAGCGAGTGAGAACCAAGGTCTCCCCTCTTTGAGCCCGTAGCCTTCCACCATGTGTCTTTGCCAGGGCAGGACCCACTGGCTCTCGGACATCCCTGCCACAGCCAGGGTCAGGACGCCACTCTCCAAGAGCCCTTCCCTCCTCCTTGAAGTTCAAGCTTAAGTTTCAGGAGCCCAGGCGCCCCTCCTCAGCGCAGGGGCAGAGGCACAGCCGCATCTGCCCAGGCTCTTCAAAGCCTTTTGACACTTGTTAATATCCTGCCACTTCTGTGCATGAGGATCTGGTTTGCATTAGCACCCCAGGCCCCACGGTGGTCAACACAGGGCTTGGGCTCTGTCCAAAAAGTATCAGACTCTGCTGGGGCTCTTCTGACTACTTATCTAATGTGGAACATCGAATGGTTTGATCTGCCAATTAGGCTCCCCCGGAGCTGCTAATTGGAAGCAGATGGGCCTATGCGTTATTGTATGGAAAACCCCACACTCCCATCTTCCCTGCAGAAGGGGCAGGAGGGGCCTGGCCCTTCTTCCCGGCCCACCCTGGACATCCCCCATGGCCGCTGCTCGGAGGGTCTCCTTTGGGGGTCTTATGGGGGAGATCTGAGGCCCAAGGAGAATCCGCCTCACCTCCTGCTCCCAGAGAGATGGAGGAAATATTGCTTCTGGTTATGCAGTGAGCCAGGATGGGGACCCACCCAAGTTCCTGGATATTACAAGCTTCTTTCTGCCGGTTCTCTGCATCTAGTGCTCTAAGCCTGCCCAGGAGACCTTTATAAAGCGGGTCAGTGCTGGCCAACAGGCTGGGCCCCAGGCCTGCCCAGAAGCAAGGGGGGAGGTATGAATGCCCTCTGGGGTCCCTTCTGACTCTTGAGTGGGCCGGACCCACCCACCTGACAGCTTCCCCAGCCAGCAGCTGCCCAAATCAGGAGCCCCCTCCTCCTTGCAGGGCCAAGCTGTCCCCAGGTCCACGGTCGCCCCACGTCCACGGCCGCCGCAGGTCCACGCCTGTGTCCTCACTCACGTGGACCTGATGCCCAAGGGGCCTCCCCGCCTCCTGTCTCACACCACACGGCCTGCTTTCTCCCTTCAGAAACCCTTCAAACTTCCCTCTTAGGACCAAACGGCTTACACCTGCCGGGCACTCACTCTGTGCCAGGCAGCCTGCTGAGTGCTTCACAAGGGCAGCTGTGTCATCCTCACAGCGGTCCTGTGACCATCCCCCCATTTCACAGGAGAGGAAACTGCAACACAGAGGGGTGAGTTCACTCTCCCAGAGCCACACAGCTGGATAGGTGCGCTCTCTCTCTCTGTCTCTCTGTCTCTGTCTGTCTCTGTCTCTGCCGCTGTTTGTCTATCTCTCTGTCTCTGTCTCTCTCTCTCCTTCCCTCTCTCCCTTCCTCCCTTCCTCTCTTCTATCCTCTTAGTTTCCTCTCCCTCTCTCTCTTTCTCCATCTCCATCCCTCCTCCTCTCCCCTCCCCCCTCCACAACTCACCCTCACTCTCAAGCTCGGCTCCACACCCCCTCTCTCTATTTTCTGGACCTACCGGCTCCTCCTCTGCTCAGGCTGGCCCCTGCCTGCTGCGCCCTCTGAGCCCCCCTCGCTGGGCCGACGGCTGCACACCCCTCAGGTCTTGGCCCGATGTCACCTTCTCGGGGCACCTTCCTCCCCCTCCCAAGGCGAGGCGTCTACTCTGGGTGCCCCTGCAGCACCTGAGCCTACCCCTCACACAGTGTCACATGAAGTCTTGGGTCCCCCACTGGAACATGAGTGCCTGGGAGCAGGGACTGATGTCTGGGGTGGTGTCTCCTCTGGGCCACACAGCGCCTGACCCTAGTGGTGCTTTGTAAGCATTTGTGGAGTGAATAAATGAACGAGGGAGTGAGAGAAGGGGTGCACGAGTGAATGCACCTCACTCACAGACCTGAACTGCTCAGCCTGACCGTCACCGTCCACACTTCCCGACCTGCCCCTGCTTCTCTGGCTTCTGACCTCACAACCCATTATAGTTCTGTTTCTTTCACTCATTCATTCAACCAGCATTTGTTGGGCACCTACTCTGTACCAGGCACTTACCTAGATGCTTGAGATACGTCCGTTAATAAAACAGACAAAACTCCCTGCCCTTGTGCAATGTATAGTCTATTGGGGAAGAAACACAATAAACAAGACAAAGAAGTAAAATATATAGTGTGTTAGTGGCCAGTGTTAAAGAAAAAAATTTAAACAGGAAGACAAAATACATGAGAGAACAAGCCATGTGACTATCAGGAAGGACATTTCAAAAAGAGGGAACAGGGACTTCCCTGGAGGTCCAGTGGTTAAGACTCTGCTCTTCCAATGCAGGGGGCCCAGATTCGATCCCTGGTCGGGGAACTAAGATCCTGCATGCTGCACGGCATGGCCAAAAATATAAAATAAAAATAAAATAAAAAATGAAAATAAAGAGGAGGGAATAGCCAGTGCAAAGGCCCTGAGGCAGAAACATGACATGTTTGGGGGATGGTGAGGAGGGCACTGTGGCTGCAGAGGAGTGTAGGAGGGAGGTGGCAGGGAGCCCTGTGGGTCTGACACACGCCCACATAAGGACTCTGGCTCTTCCTCTGAGGGTGCCGGGGAGCCATGGGGTACTGAGCAGAGGAAGGCGATGAACTGACTTAGGTTTTTAGAGAACCATTTTGGGCACTATGGGGACGAGGGCAGAAGCCATTAGGAGGCTGTTGCTGGAACGTAGGTTTAAACCAGGATATATTTTGAAGGTAGAGCCAACAGTTTTGCTGACAGATAGGATGTAGGATGAGAGATAAAGAGAAGTCAGGATGATGCAGAGGGTTCTGGTCTGAGTGATGGAGATGCTGTCATTTTTTTTTTCTTCAAAAAGTGAGATTTAGAAAAAGATATGCTACTATTTCTATGAAATTTCCCAAGTAAAACTGTTAACTGGTGCAACTGGAACAGATATTTGCTTTTTCTTTCTTAAAACAATGCAATTTAGTCTTTGGGATTTTCTCTTTCCAAGTTAAGAGTTATATAACGTATACCTGAGATAAGTAAACTGTTGGAGACTAGGCAGCACTAGAGATTTGTGCTTGCCTGGGAGGCTCAGTTCCAGCTTGCTGGCTGCCCTCTGTCACCCTCTCCATTCCCCCCGCAGCCCCTGCCACCGGGGAAAGCAGCACCTTTCTCCTGGCCCAGCCCCAGATCACAGCCAGCTCCCACCAGGTCCACTCCAGCCCTGCGTAAGGCCCCGGGCATCTCACTGCTCAGCCAGCAATGCCTTGAGCAACGAAAGCATTGGAGATGAGACCACAGGGGAGAAAAAGGCTGCACAGAGAACAGTTCCTGCCCTCCCCCGCAGGTGGTCGCAGACCAGAAAGGCAGCAGCCCTGTCACAAGTGCTGGACCAACAGAGGTTAAGCTCAAGCAGGTATGGGAGCACGAAGGAAGCCCCCTGCCTAAGGCAGGGAAGTCTTCCCAGGGGAGGAGGCATATGAACTGGGCCGTAGGGGACAAATGTAAGTCCACTGGGGAAAAGACAGAAGGGCCTGAGTAAAGGTGTGAAACCAGGCAGTGTGTCTGGGGACTAGCTGGGGGGCTGCTGGAGATGAAGCTGGAGAGGCAAGCAGGGTCCAGATTTTGAAGGATCTGATTGGCACACGGAGGGGTTGGAGCAGGATCGTGTAGGCACTGGGGAGCCGCAGAAGGTTTCTGAGCAGGGAAGACCTGTGACTGTGATTGGAATAAGGGGACGTCAATCAGCTGGCCAGAGTGTGGATTTGGGAAGGATGACAGGGGCCTTGGAGAGGAAAGCTGGTGGGGTCCTCTAGGAGAGATGGTTACGGGTCAGAGAGTAAGGAGAGGACCAAAGGAGAGGTCCGGGTCAGTGGTCACAATCAGGTCCTAAGAGCAACTGAGAACCTTTAGACCAAAAAAGAAATGATCCGAGGAGAGCACAATAGCTGAACCCCACCCCAATTACCCCTTGAACCCAAATCCTAGCTCCCTCACTTACGAGCTGGTGACCCTGGGCAAGTTAATCAGCATCTCTGAGCTTCAGTTTCCTCTTCCCTAGGGTAAGGACGCATTGGGTTGCAAGGGGCAGAAAATCCAACTCAAACTGTCTTGAGCAATAGTGGACATTAATGGACTCGTGAAATGGGAGATTTCAGAGGTGGGGCTGCCTGCCCGCAAGATCCATCATCTCAAAGGTTTCCAAGGACCCAGTTTTTCCATCCTTCCACTTTGCCTCTAAGGCTGACTTGCCTTGTGGTCCTGCAAGAGCTGCCCCCAGCTCCTGGGTCAACAGCCTTGCTGGTTCCTCAGAAAGAAGCTATCCCAGCAAGCATCCTGAAAGTCGCTCTGATTGGACCAACCCAGGTCATGTGCCCACCCCTGAGCCAATCACTGCAGCCAAAGGAAGGGTGTGTGTGGATTGGCTTGGCCTGGGTCACCTGCTCCATCCCCTGGAGCCAGGACACGGGAGGCAGCTTCCCTATAACCACATAGATCTCCCTTGGGAGACCAGGGGCTGCCAGGGAGGGAGGGAGGAAGGGGATGCTGGGAGGTATCAGCACGTGGCCACCGAGGGTCACAGGTACCCATCAGGCAGGGTCATACTGGGGATTAGAGATAATGTGTATGAAGCACATGGCACACAGTAGGTGCTCCTTCAAAGGCAATATGCTTTTTGTTATTACATATAAAAGACCTTCATGAGAAAGGGGAATGAGATTTAATTTGTGGTCCCCCAAAATAAAACTAGTGGCCACAGATGTTTCCAAATCCCGGAGAGTTAGGTTTTGATTCAATCTAAGAAGAATTTTATCAACATAGTAACTGGCGTGGTCCTCAGTGAGCCTCCCATCACTGGAGGGGAACAAGAAGGGATTAAGCTCTCAGCTCGGGGTGGCTATAGAAGGCGGTGCGGAGCAGATGTCTCTGAGGTCAGTGGGATTCCAGGATTCTCTCTCTAATGGTGGTCTGTGAGGCAGAACCAGGAAAATGAGGTCATTATCTCTTAAAAAAAAATGTTTAAACCAAGGCATCAGAAGCTTGCAAGAAAAGAGAATTAAGAGCTTAAAACTCCCTGAGCCTCTGACAAGCTGGTCCCAAGGGCGAGGGGGACGGAACACAGGCACATCCAGGAACAGACTGCACAGAGCTGTTCCCCAGAAACTCAGGGCTGGATGGGGTCTCAGCCGAGGCTCCGGGCTCCCCTGCGAGGCAAGCAGAGGGGACAGAAAAGGGATGGTCACACCAATAGTCCGTCCTTGGGGTCTTGTCCCAGCAAGTCTCCAGCCCACCAGGCCAACACCCAAGACTGTGGGAAGAGGATGGAGCCAGAGAGGAGGCTGGTCACAGAGGTCAGCGACATCCAGGGACAGCACCTCAGGCAACCCCAGGAGCAGGGCAAGCCAGCCTGTGCAGGGGACGCCGACAGTGGCCACCAGGGAAGACAAGGTCCAGATCCCTAGGTCAGGGTCCCCCACATGTAGCCCCAGCTATCCTTCCACGCTGGGCTCTACAACCCAGCCACCCTCAGCCGCCTGCTCCTGCGGGCCTCCCTCCACTCTGCCTTTGCTCTGCTGCCTGTCCCACCCACCCCGCCCCTCCCCCACCCCCGCTCCTCCCCCAACACTCATACTTCCTGCCTTCCCAAACTTCTCTGTCCTTCAAGGCTCTTTTCAAATGCCAGCTTCCCCCAAAGTCTTCCCTGGTCACTGCATCCACCAGCCATCTCTCTAAAATCTGAAGCCCCCCAGCACACCACAGTGCCCTGGTGGGGACACTGCATCCCCTCCACGCAACCATGATTGCTATTCCCCTGCACCAGCTTTCCAGGCAGGGCTGTCTGGGTCTCACTCCACAGAGGGCTGTGGTTCCGGGGGTGAGCTGTGTGGGGCTGAGGTCGTTTCATAACCCTTTTGAGTCTCTTTTTTACCCCATCTGTAAGATAAGGACCCTAACAGCACCCAACTCATAGAGTTTGGTGAGGAATAAATGGATAAAATTACAGTACAGTTCTTAGGGAGGGCAATAAATGTTAGCTGTTGTCCTCATCAACTGTAAATACAAATATTTGTTGCGTCCTTCCAGTACCCAAGGCCACGAAGGATGAACTGAATGAATGATGCGATGGTTTGGGGAAGGGGTGGTGGAGGGGATGGTGGAGGAAGCCGACAGTGATTTAGCGGTTCATCAGTATCCATGGAGCACCTGCTCTATGCCAGGCTCCAGAAAGAGGCTTAGGGAAGAGAAACAGGGACCGTCCACGGAGAAGTGGCCCAAAATATGAAGGCCGTGGTCCCAAATCCCAGATGGTTCAAGCCAAGATCCTGCCACCCACCACCTTGAAGCATGAAAGAGGTAAATTCAGGACAAGGAGGAGTCAGTCCTGCCCTCCCAGCGGCAAATAAGCTTAGGGAAGTTGTTCCTGCCGGGGTTGGCGCTGGCCAAGCTCTCAGTCACTCCCAGGGGATTTCTGAGAAGGCCACCATGTCACCGCAGTTATGGCTTCCTCAGGGCCCCCATCTCTCTGCCTGAGTGCACGGAGGCTCTGACACTCCCTCTCCCAACTTGGAGCTGGGTGCATCTGAGCCGGTCACTCAACCTCTCTGGGCAGGCAGCAGTTTGGAGGCCTCAGTATGGAAGTTCTGGCTCCCTGGTGAGCTGTCAGAGGCCAGGTCTGGCCCCTGAACAGGGAAGGCAGGGCCCCTCCTGCAGCTGGAGGCCACCATCGGGGGTGGTGGACATGCACACGGCCACACCCAGCAGAGCAGCCTCTCCCAGGCTTGGCAGTGCCATGGTACACAGTGGCTCTGGAGCACGTGAGAGGCTCAAGCATCCCCATAACCACACCCAGAATTTACTGGCTCGGGGCCAGTTTCCAGCAGAGGCTAGTGCCATGGACTAGAAGATATGCCACGGACATCAGGGTGTAAAAAGGAAGCACAGCCTTATTTTGCCCCCGATGGTTCCAGGGACGTGTGGATTTGCAACGGTTGGCATTTACTGAGTACCTAATATACGCACTTTGCACCCCTTATCTCTGATCCTTCAATGTTCCCATTTTAGGGACCGGGAAGTGTAGGCTCAGGGGCAGTAAATAATTGGCCCAAGGTACACAGCTCGGAAGTGGCAATGCTGGGATTGAAACCGAGGTCACCGAGTCCACATCTTCTTAGGGGACCTCCGGAAAACAAGAAGGAATCTCATTCGTTTCACCCAAGCGAGGTTTATTCCCGAGCATTTATGGGCTCAGCCGTACTCAGAGACAACAGAGAAGCCGGGGATTCGTGCTCTGGGGGAATCTCGGGGATGAGACGCGGACACACGGGCAGCTAGTGAATGAGGCAGGGCAGCATTATTTGAGCTCACATCCTCCAACCCCAGCCCAGCCCTCCAGCAGGCGTCCCTTCACCGTGAACCTGCAGGTACCCACAGTGACCACCAGATGGCGGCTGTAGGCTGCCAAACTGGACTCCGTCCTTGGAGACCAATAGGTCACACTGGGTTGTTTTTCTAGAACGGGGTGGCATTGCCTGGCAAGCTAAACAGCTCGAGGGAAAGGAACGAAGGGCAAATGTTTCTAGGCATCCATCTCTAGGTGGGTAAAAATGGCCAGGACGCAGAGAACCTCGGAGGAGCGCCAAATCAGATACCAGGGCATGGTGGTAATCGTTGGGGGTGGCTTCCTCGCATCCATCTGGAGTTGAACAAGCAAGCCCCCGGCCTCCATCTCCCAACGCTGAGGCCCTCATCCCAATGGGCAGATGATAGGAGTGCTAGTCCCTCCCCATGGTGTAGCCCTGAATCATGCTGTTGAAGTAGGCTGGCGTGTTGCACTCCAGGTAGAAGAGAATCATGTAGCACTTGGGACCGAAGTAGCCCAGGGTGATGCCCAGGAGGTGGAGCACAGTGACCAAGAGGTCCAGGATGGTGACCAGCGCCCCCTCGTAGACAGACATGAAGGCGCAGAGGAAGACAGAGGAGGTGAAGTAGAAGGTCATGCAGAAGGTGATGAACTTGGCCTCGTAGTAGTTGGTGGGCAGCTCCTTGCCTATGTAGGTGAAGCCGAAGCCCAGCACGGAGACGAGCAGGTCCAGGCTGGTGTTGATCAGCAGCCCCCGGTGGTAGCTGGGGTTGCAGGACAGGGTCGTGATCTTGGGGTCATCGGGGTCAGTGCGGGCAGTGGGGTTGGTGGTCACGGCCAGTATGCTGCTCCCCACGATGACCGTCTTGAGCACCGTGATGAATGCCACAAAGACGTAGGGCCCATGGTAGCGGACCAGAAGCCGTAGGCGCGTGGGAGGCGTCTGGCCATCTTGAAGATGCAGATGATCTGGAAAGAGCTCACGGTGATGCAGGAGATGCAGACGGTGAAGCAGAGCGTGAAGAAGGCCTGGAGGCAGAGGCACGTGGAGACCATGGGCAGCCCTACATACACAGGGACCACCATGTATGCCATCAGCTGCGGCGTCCGCAACAGGAAGCACACGGGCCCCCCAGCCTAGCGAACCATGGGCGTCTGAAACTGCCTCCAGAAGATTATCAAGATGGCCAGGGTGCTGAGGAAGCCCAGGGCAGCCAGCACGACCACAGTGATGGTGGGTGCCGCATGCCATTCAAGGAAGGCCAGCTGCCACTTGAAGCAGGAGGTATCTTTCCTGTGGGACCACTCGTAACTTGGGCAGGGCTGGCAGTCGAATTCACCTGCAAGACCCCACAGCAGCTCCCATCAGCCGAACCTGCCTTCTCAGCATCTACATCCTCTGGGCCTGCATTGGGCCAGGCCCCGGCAGGAGAAAGAGAGAGAGAGAGAGCTAAGGGCGACCAACGCTCACTGAGTCCCTTACACCCCCTGGCTCATCAACTCCTCACAGCAACCCCATTTCACAGATGAGGAAACTGAGGCCCAGCCAGGTAAAGTCACAAAGCCAGGAAGTTATAGAGGCAGGATTTGAACCGAGGTCTCCTTGACTCAGAGTCTAATAACTATAATTCCTCCCTCCCAAGACCTCACCCTCTGGTGGGAAAGACATAATCCTTGGCCTTTGGACACTTATGTACCATGGGGGAGACCCTAGAGACCCTGCCAAAGGCGAAGGGCCCTGGAGACCACCCCCCTCCCAGGGCAGGGCAGTGGCAAGGCAAGCATGTGGGCCCATGAATCACACCTGTAGCTTGGTTGAGGAAGGTGCCAGAGAGGCAGTCAATACACTCGAAGCAGCAGGGGTGGATGCCAGCTGGCTTCTTCTTTTGCCCAGGCTGGCAGTCCTTGGAACACATAGACACAGGGATCTGGAGGGAGGAGAGCAAAAGACCCTGAGTCCTCTCTCCCACTCTCTGGGGGCTCCCTTACCCTCTCTAACTCATCCCCAGCAGGATGCTCAGGGGAGGGGAACTGGCCTCTGTCTGGGAGGGGGAGGGGTGCTGGGATTGCCATTAGAACTGGACCTCTGTAGGCACCTTCTTAGTTTCGCCCAGCAAAGACCTAATCCACCTTCTTCGGGTAACAGCACCCAGCTGTTGAGACGGAGACTTTCTGAGGTTGCTGAGTGAATAGGATATGACTCTGGAGCTGCTAGCAGCCCGCTGGTTTCCGGGGGGAGAACATGCCTGAGGAAGGATCTGGGAGATGGAGAGAGGGAGACCCTGGATCCAGCCTTGCCTGAAGCTTCACCTTCAGGTCAACTCCTGGAATTTTCAATGATGTGAGGCAATAAACTAACTTTTTGCTTATATTGCTTTCTGTCACTTACCACCGAGAGTCCTAATTAACACATCTTTTATGGAGGGGCAGGGGTTTTCAGGTGAGCAAGAGCAGGTAGCCAGTGGCCATGTCTATTGCTTTTACTGCTATATTTCTTTTTTCTTTTATTAAAAATAAATTTATTTATTTATTTATTTATTTTTGGCTGCGTTGGGTCTTCGTTGCTGCACGCGGGCTTTCTCTAGTTGTGGCGAACGGGGGCTACTCTTCATTGCGGTGCACAGGCTTCTTATTGCTGTGGCTTCTCTTGTCGCGGAGCACGGGCTCTAAGCGTGCGGGCTTCAGTAGTTGCGGCATGTGGGCTCAGTAGTTGTGGCACATGTAGTAGTAGTAGTAGTTGTAGTAGTAGTAGTTGCTCCACAGCCTGTGGGATCTTCCCAGACCAGGGATCGAACCCATGTCCCTTGCACTGGCAGGCAGATTCTTAACTATTGTGCCACCGGGGAAGTCCCTGCTATATTTCTAGAAACTAGAAGAGTGCCCAGCAAAGAGGAGGCCTCCAATGATTGTTTATTAAATGAATGAATGAATTACAAGTAGAGGAAACAGTAAGAGCAATGAGGTGGAGGAGAGGATGGGGATGGCATTCTTGGGAAGAGGGTGTATCTGAGCCTGGCTGAAGTCAGGCTGCATGGGGAGAGGGTGGGAGAGGGTGGAAGACTGAACTATGACACTAAAAATGTAGGGGCGGTGGGAAGCAGCCATGGCTCTTGAGTGGGGAGCAGCCTGATTAGATTCAGGTTGTATAAAAATCATTCTGACAACAGATGAGGAGAGCGTTGCACGAGAACACAGATAAAGGACCAAGGGCCCAGACACGAGGAGCCATGGTAGGACCACTCGACCTCAGAGCCCTTCTCTTCTGGCCTCTCAGGGATCACCTGCTTTCCTGTTCCACCCCTCTAGTCTCTCTTGCACATGCATCAGATGATGTTTCTGGATGTCTTGTTCTCTCCCTGAAACCTCATGGAAGAGCCTCTCCATCAGCCAAGTTAAGTCTGATCCCCTGCCAGCCTTCCCTCTGTGGTCTTTTCTGCCTCCTGTGGGGCCACACATGTGCAGGCATATGCACACCAACACACACGCACACACGCACACACACGCCTTATCCAGACCTACACCCTACCACTCCCTTGCCATGTATTCTCCCCCTCCTCCAAGTTCATCTCTTCACTAACTCTGAGCCCCTAAGTAACCAAATTAATCCTACCTCTTACCCATGGAGTCTCAACCTGATATTCACACATTCATTCATTCAAAAAGGTATTGAGTACATACCGATGCCGGGCACTGGAAATATAGCTGTGAACCAAATGAGGCAAAGTCTCTGTTCTTATGAAATGAATATTTTCATGGGGAAGAGAGACAACACACATATAAATTTGTGATACAACAGATGGTGATATATAGTGTGAAGGAAAATAAAGCCATGCAAGGGATATGGAAAATGATGGAGGAGCTGATTTCACTTTCACATTGGGTGAGGGGAAGGAAGGCCTCATCCAGCAGGTGACATTGGAGCAAAGATGTAAAGGCTGGGAGGGAGCAGGTCATGAAGATATCTGTTCAGGCCGAAGGGACAGCATGTGCAAAGGTCCTGAGGTTGGGAGACTTGGCAAAGTCGAGGAGCAGCAAGGTCAGCGTGGCTCAAGCAGAATGAGCAAGAGGAAGAACAGCGGATCTGTTCAAAGAGTTGGAGTCAAAATACTTTGGCTTTTACTCTGAATGAAATGAGAAGCTACTGGAGGATCCCAAGCAGAGGAGTGACAGGATCTGACCTTCGTTTTAACAGGACTGCCCTGTCTGAATATAGATCATGAGGGGTAATGGCACAACAGGAGGCCAGGCAGGGTGTCATTGTAATAGCCCAGCTGAGAAATGGTGGTGGTTCTGACTAAAGAGAGAGCCGTGGAAGAGGTGAGAAGTGGTCAGATTCTGGATGTGTTTTGAAAGTAGGCTGGACAAGATTTACTGCTGGGTTGGATGAGAAAGAAAGGAGTCAAGGATGACTCAATGCTTTTGGTCAAACAACAGAAAGATGGTGTTACCTTTTACTGGAATGGGAAGACTTTGGGGGAGCAACTTTGCGTAAGTAGGTGAATATTTGACTTAAAGTTGAGGGGAGAAGTCCAGTCTGAAGATATAAAATTGGAAGTTATAAACCTATAGATCATATTTCCAACCATGTAGACAGAGAAGAGAATAAGTCCATTGGCTGAACTCTCGTACCCTCCAGGGTTTAAGGGTCAAGGGGATAAGGAGGGACCAGGAAAGGAGACTTAGAAGGAGTAGTCATAGCTGTAGGGGAACCAAGAGAGAGACTGGCCCAGAATTCGAGTAAAGATATTGTTTCCAAAGAGAGAACGTAATCAGCTGTGTCACATCTGTTTACAGGTTGACTACGATGATGATGGTTGGATTGGCAATATCCAGACATCAGTGACCTTCACAAAAGCAGTTTCAGAAGAGTGATGGATGTGGTGGAAAGCCTTGTTGGTGTAGATTCAGGAGAGAATGGGGAACTTCTGGTTTCTGGTCTGGCATGTAAGGAGCTTGGAAGTCATCACCTCCATCCTCACAACAAGAAAAAGGCTGAACAAGCTAAAAATCAACAACCCTTCTTAGGTCCATCAGAGAATTGGGGTCATGGGGCAAACCACAGATCCCAAAACTGGGGAGACAGGTGCACACAAAGAGTCACAGCTTAGCAGGAGCAGGAAATGCTGCTGGAGGCAGAAACTGGTAGGAGCAGCTAGACAGCAAATGACCAGTTGCTGGGACTGAGCTCAGACTAGCTTGAGAGAGACCTCTAGGGGTGCATCCTTAACCTCAGGAGCCCCACCAGCTTCTCAGGGTAAAGACTGCTCTCCAGCAAGGGGAGAGGAAAAAGCAACCATTCTGAAATACACCCAGAGCATTCTGTTCTCCTTAACAAAGGCCTGCCCTCAAGGGAAACTATTTTACCACAGCTGAATTGACATAGGGGAAAGGAAGTACCCAACTGCAGCCCCCCCTCTAGCCTTCCTGTCTCACCGAAGGTGGGGAGAGCTGAGAGGCACTTGTGGAGGGCACAGCCCAGGGCACAGGCTTACCAAAAGAATAAAACCTGGCCATAGATGATTCCAGAATTCTTCCCCTCCTCCCACATCTTACCACCACATCATTCAGGCTCCTGTATAATAACAGGGGATTACAACCAAAAGAACTGCAAGGCTCAAATTCTGTTTAAGAAGGAGTCCCTAGGGAAACCCAAAGCCAGCAGGGAAGACCCAAAAAGGGAGACATTAGAGGAAATTTTAGCCTCTGACACCACAGCTATGGCAAAGAGTAAACATAGCCTCACTCCTACCCAAATAAACATAAAACCTTATGCTAAAATTTATTTACCTCAGTTCCTTTAACAAATACATCATGTCTGGCTTTCAACAAAAAATTACAAGGCATGTTAAAGGACAAAAAGGAAGTCTGAAGAGACAAAACAAGCATCAGAATGAGACTCATATATGGTAGAGATTTTGCAATTATCAGACAGGAAATTTAAAATAACTATGATTAATATGCTAAGAGCTGTAACTGAAAAAGTGAACAACATTCAAGAAAAGATGGGTAATGTAAGCAAAGAAATGGAAACTGAAAGAAAGAACCAAAAGGAAATGCAACACATTTTTTTAAAACCTATGGTAACAGAAATAAAGAATGCCTTTGATGGGCTTTGATGGACACAGCTGAGGAAAAAGCCAGTGAGCTTGAAGATATCTCTATAGAAACATCCCAAAGTGAAAAGCAAAGAGAAAAAAAAAGTGAAAAAAAGAGAACAGAATATCTAAGAGCTATAGAACAATTGCAAAATATGTAACATACATATAATGAGAATACCCAAAGGAGAAGAAAGAAAGGAACAGAAGAAATATTTGAAGGAATATAGGCTGAGAATTTTATAATTATTAATGACAGATACCAAATCACAGATCCAGGAAGTTCAGAGAACACCAAGTGGGATAAATACTTTTAAAAAATTACTCTTAGGTATACAATATTCAAAATGTAAAAAAACAAAGATAATGTCTCAAAAGAAGCTGGGCGGGGGGTGGTGGGGGGAATGCCAACAAAAATGTTTACTAGGGAAAAAGAAGGAGCTTTATAACAATAAAAGGGTCAATAGATCAAGAAGATATATTATAAACAGATATGCACCTAACAAGAGAGCCACATGGAGCAAAGACCATCAGAATTAAAGGAAGAAAAGACAATTCAACACATAATATTCCCCAGTAATAATTGAAGACTTCCATGCCTCACTCTCGATAATGGATAGAATAACCAGACAGAAAATAAGTAAGGAAATAGAGGACTTGAACAACACAATAAACCAACTGGATTTAACAGATATACATAGGACACTCTACCCAACAACAACAGAATATACATCTTCTCAAGTGCACATGGGACATTTTCCAGATAAGGACAGACCTTATGTTAAACCATGAATTAAGTCTGAATAAATTTTGAAAGATAGATATCACACAAAGTATCTTCTCTGACCACAATAGGATGAAGTTAAAAATCAATAACAGAATGAAAACTGGAAAATTTACAAATTTGTAAAAATTAAACAATGCTCTTACACAACCAACGAATCAAAGAACTCACAAGTGGGATTATAAAATACTTAAAGATGAATGAAAATGAAAACACAATGTACCAAAACATGGGATACAGCAAAGCAGTGCTAAGGGGGGAATTTAAAGCTACAAACACTTACATTGGAAAATAAGAAAGATCTCAAATCAACAACGTAACTTTACAGCTTAAGGAACTAGAAAAAGAAGATCAAACTAAACCCAAAACTAGCAGAAGGAAGGAAATAATAAAGATTAAAGCAGAGTGAAACAAATTAGAAAGTAGAAAAATATTAGAGAAAATCAATTAAGCCAAAAGTTGTTTCTTTGAAAAGATCAGCAAAATTGACAAACCTCTAGCTAAAATGGCTAAGAAAAAAAGAGAGGATTCAAATTACTAAAATCAGAAATGAAAGTGAGGACATTCCTACTGATTCTACAGAAATAAAAACAATTATAAGAGAGTACTATGAGCAATTATACACCAACAAATTGGATAAACTAGATGAAACAAATTCCTAGAAACACAAAATCTACTAATACTAAATCATGAAGAAATAGAAAATCTGAATAGACCTATAACTAGTAAGGAGATTGAATCAGTAATCAAAAAATCTCCCCACAAAGAAAAGTCCTGGATCTGATGACTTCACTGGTGAATTCTACCAAAAACTAAAGAGGAAGGAACTCTCCTTAACTCATTTTATGAGGCCAGCATCAATCTGATAACAAAGCCAGTCAAAAAGGCTCAAGAAAAGAAAACTACAAACCAATATCCCTTATGGATATTGATGCAAAAATTCTCAACAAAATACTAGCAAACTGAATTCAGCAGCATATTAAAAGGATTATACACCATGATCATGTGGGATTTATTCCTGTAATACAAAGATAGTTCAACATATAAAAATCAATCAATGTAATACACCACATTAACAAAATGAAGGGGAAAAAAACACATGTTCCTCAGTCATAAGAAAGAAGGAAATTTTGCCGTTTGCAACAACATTGATGGACTTGGATGGTATTATGCTAGTGAAATAAGTCAGACAAAGACAAATACTGTATAGTATCACTTATATGTGAAATCTAAAAAATACAACAAACTAGTGAACATAACAAAAAAGAAACAGACTCACAGATATAGAGAACAAACTAGTGGTTACCAATGGGGAAAGGGGAAGAGAAGAGGGTCAATACAGGGGTAGGGGATTACGAGGTACAAACTACTATGTATAAAATAAGCTACAAGGAAACATTGTACAACATAGGGAATATAGCCAATATTTTATAATAACTATAAATGGAGTATAACCTTTAAAAGTTGTGAATCACTATATTGTGCCCCTGTAACTTATATAATATTGTACATCAAGTATACTTCAATCAAAAATAAATAAATAAATAAATGTAATAAAACACATGATCATCTCAATTGATGAAGGAAAAGTATTTGACTCTTTCATGATAAAAAAAACTCAACAAACAAGAAGTAAAGGAAAACTACCTCAACATAATAAAAACCCTATGTGAAAAGCCAACAGTGAATATCATATTCAATGGAGAAGGACTGAAAGCTTTTCTTCTAAGATCAGGAACAAGGCAAAGATGTGCAGTTTCACCCCTTCTATTAACACAGTACTGGAGGTCCTAGCTAGAGCAATTAGGCAAGAAAAAAAAAAGTCATCTAAATTGGAAAGTAATCAATAAAATTATCTGCTCACAGATGATATAATTTTATATGTAAAATATCCTAAAGATTCTGCAAAAAAATTGTTAGGACCAATAAGTGAACTCTTCAAAGTATCAAGATACAAAATCAACACACAAAAATCAGTTGTTTTCTACACACTAACAATGAATAATTCAAAAAGGAAATTAAGAAAATAATTCTATTTACAATAGCATCAAAAAGAATAAAATACTTAGGAATTAACCAAGGAGGGAAAGACTTGTACAATGAACACTACAAAACATTTCTAAAAGAAATTGAAGAAAACATACATAAATGGAAAGACATCCCATGTTTACGGATTGGCAGACTTAATATTGTTACGATGTCAATACTACCCAAAGCAATCTACAGATTTAATGTAGTTCTTATCAAAATTCCAATGAGGTTTTTTTGCAGAAATACAAAAACCCATCCTGAAATTCATCTGGAATCTCAAGGGACCCTGAATAGCCAAAACAATCTTGAAAAAGAACAAAGCTGGAGGAATCACATTTCCTGATTTGAAAACTTTCTACAAAGTGGCAGTAATCAAATAGCATGGTACCAGACTAAAGAGACACACAGACAAATGGAATAAAATAAAGTCCAAAAATAAAACCTCACATATATGGTCAAATGATTTTGACAAGGGTTTCTAGGCCATTCAATGGGGAAAAGATAGTTTTTTAAGCCAATGATGCTGGGAAAACCGGATACCCACAGGCAAGAGAATGAGGTGGCCTGTACTTAACACCATATATAAAAATTAACTGAAAATAGATCCATGACCTAAATGGAAGATCTAAAACTATAAAAACTCTTAGAAGAAAACACAGGGCAAAAGTTTCACGACACTGACTTTGACAATGGTTTCTTGGAGATGACACCAAAGGCACAGGCAACAAAAGAAAAAAATGGTCAAATTGGACTTAATGAAAAATTTTAAATTTATGCATCAAAAGATACTATCAACCAAGTAAATAGGCAACCTATAGAGTGGGAGAAAATATTTGCAAATAAGATATACAAGGGATTAATACACAGAATATAGAGAACTCCTAAAACTCAACAACAACCAAAAAACCAACCTGATTCAAAAATGAAAAAAATAGACTTGAACAAACATTTCTTCAAAGAAGATATACAAATGGATAATAAACACATGACAAGATACCCAATATCAGTAATCATTTGGAAAGTGAGAATCTAAACCACAATGAGAGACCACTTCACACCCATTAGGATGGCTGCTATCAAAAAGACAGAAAATAACAAGTGTTGGTGAGGATGTAGAGGAATTGGAACAGTGAGCTTTTGTGCACTGCTGGAAATGTAAAATGGTACAGCCACTGTGGAAAACATGGTAGTTCCTCAAAAAATTAACAATAGAATTAACCTATAATCTAGCAATTACATTTCTGGGTATATACTCAAAAGAAATGAAAGCAGTCTTGAAGAGATATTTGTATACTCTTATTCATAACAGTATTAATTTCACAATAGCTAAAATATGGAAGCAACCCAAGTGTCCATTTATGGATGAATGGATGAGCAAAATATTATATATCCATAAAATGGAATATTATTCAGCCTTAAAAAGGAAGGAAATTATGATGCATGTTATAACATGGATGAACCTTGAGGACCTTATGCTAAGTGAAATAAACCAGTAATAAAAAAGACAAATACTGTATGATTCCACTTATATGAGGTATCTAGTGCGGTCAAATTCAGAGATAGAAAGTAGAATGGTGGTTTCTAGGGGCTGGAGGAGAGGAATGAAGGAGGAGTTACTGTTTAATGGGCATAGCATTTCAATTTTGCCAGATGAAAGTATTCTAGAGATGGATGGCAGTGATGGTTGTACAACAGTATAAATGTACTTAATGTTACTGAACGGTCAACTTAAAAATGGTTAAGACGGTAAAGCCTAAGTTATGTGTATTTTACCACAATTAAAACATTGGGAAAAATCATTTAAGATGGTAACATTTGTGGGGGTTTTTTTACCATAATTAAAGATAATTTTTTTAAGTAACAAAACTTCTGAAATACAATGAAAGCAGTACTTAAAGGGAAGTATCTAGCTGTCAATGCCCACATTAAAAAAGAAAGATCTCAAATCACATTCACTACCTTGTTGCAGAGTTGTGTACGCTGCTACTGCCTGTCATGACAGAATCCACATGGAACTTGATCATTCTGGAAGACGTGGGTTCAGCAACCACAGGGTGGAAAAAGGATTGGCCACCCTCACCATTCTTTGCAGAGGCCCATTGTAGAATCGGGGCTTCTCATCTCCAGAACCTTGGATTCTGCTAGAATAAAGTATGGTCTCCAAAGGGGGAATACTCCCACCAGCAGACACAATAGGGCTCTATGGTTACCACCTGGTCATTTAGGGGGTCTCATGCCAGCGAACGAGAAAGCCAAGAAAGGAGAGGTAAATGACTTGGATTAGCGGGAGGGGCTAGGGGTGCTGCTAGGGGTAGGAAGGAGTAAGACTGCGATCCAGGCGATTCCCCAAGGCGGCACTTGGTGCTTCTAGCCCAGTGATGACTGCTACTAGACAGCCATCGGACCACAAGCCAGCAAGGACAAGGTGACAACAGCCTCTGACACCTTGGGGATGAATGTCTGGATCACCCCACATGCCAATGACCTAGAGCAGCCAATGGCTGAGGGTGAGGGAATCCAGAATGGACAGTGGCAGAAAGAGAGGGATGAATCAGGTCCACCCGGGGCCCAGGGCAGCAGCAGGACCCGTGGCTGGGTTCACTCGACTCCCCTCGTGCAGAGACCAAACTGGCCGCTCTCTGCCCAGGGGCTGCAGGGTGAGACGCCCACAGAGAGCTGCTGGGCATCACACGAGCGCGACCTGGAAATGCCAGGGAATTCATACCCCCTGGCACGACCCTTGACCCCTGAGAGATATGGAGCCAACGGATCAGTGCCATCCTCTTCCCACCCTTGGGGACCGTTCGAAAGTGACTCCTGAGAAGGTTCAGGTAAGACTGAGATCCCATTGCTCACAGCAGCATCCAGCTTGAGAACATTCCCTTTCCCTCTTTCCCTGTTAAATACTCCCCAGCCTCCTACTCCTGTTCCCCCAGATCATATCCTGGGATAAACCATCTGCACATCAGCCCTTGTCTCAGGCTCTGCTTTCTGGGGGAAAGCCAGGCTAAGACACTTATTTGTTGACTTGTGTCCCTTCAAAATTCCTATGACCCCAGGACCTAAAAATGTGATCTTATTGGTAAATAGGATCACTGCAGATGTAATTGGTTAAGATGAAGTCACACTGGAGGAGGGTGGGTCCCGACTCCAATATGACTGATGTCTTTATAAAAGGGGGAGATTTGGAGACAGACACACCCACGGGGAGAACACCATGTGAAAATGAAGGCAGAGATCAGGTGATGCAGCAGGAGCCAAGGAAAGCTAACAGGGACCAGCAAATCACCAGGAGCCAAAAGAAAGACCTGGGACAGTCTCATTCACAACTCTCAGGAGGAATCAACCCTCCAACACCTTGATCTTGGACTTCTGGCCTCCAGAACTATGAGACAATATGTTTCTGTTGGTTAAGCCCCCCAGTTTGTGGTCCTTTGTGATGGCAGCCCTAGCAAACTAATAAAGACACCAACACAATGTACTCCATAAAAATCCCCAAGAAGCTCAGAAACTAGCAGCACCAAATGCCTCTGGAACAGGGGTCAAGTGGGGGTGGGGAGAGTGCTGAAGACTGAAAAGTTTTTAGATTCCCTCTGTCACCCCACAGGGCTGGGTCTCTATCCTCCCCTCCCCAGCAGCATTCTGACAGCTTTTTATAGAAAGAGGGTAAAACAAAGGAGCTTTAGACTGACAGATGTCAGACACGGTGGAAAGCAGAGCTATCATCCCCCAAAATGTGAGTATTCCTTGATAGGGTGTAGCCTGAATGCTGTATAGAGAGACACGGACAAGCTGTGTGCCCTTAGGCAGGTCATGCAACCACTCTGTGCCTTCAGTTTTCTAACGCATAAGATAGGGAGAAGAGTAGCATCTATTTCCCAGGGTTGGCATGAGAGTTGAAGTCTTTAACACACACATGTCCTGAGCCCCTCGGTCCTGAGAAGCCAGAAAACCCTGAACTTGTACAGTTCTCCGTCAGAGGAGAAAGGCTGGGACCCCAGACAGTACACCCACAAACAGAGACACCACCAGCTGTCGAGAACGAATCCCAGGTAAAAGGGTCCTTGCCACCCCAGCATGAGCTCTGGGGCCTGGCCTCCAGCCCCCTCCCCCACCCCCTCCTGAGAGCTGACCGTGCTGTTAGGGGTGTGCCAGGAGATGTCACAAATGTCCTTCAGCTGCCGCTTCGACGGTTGGTAGGAGGCGATGCTCTGGAAAGGGTTCTGGCTCAGGTGCCATTGCCACTGGATGACCTCCAGGTTCAGGGACAGGTCCCCTTGCTCATTGAAGAAGATTTGGTGGCCCAGGAGGGTGAAGTTGACCTTCCAGATCTCCGGAAGTAGCTAAAGGAGCCGGAGGGAAGGGAAGTGGAGCTGGCATCAGAGGTTGGGCCAGACCTGGGAGAAATGCTACCAGCTCACGGGCCTTGATTTCCAAAACTTTGAAAAATGTGGCAGTTTGGAGGCAGTGGCTGAGAGCTCTAGCTTTAGAGTCAGATGCACCTGGGTTTAGGCATCAGATCTACCACCTGCTGTGAGGCCTTGGACTTGGCACTTAACCTCTATAAACCCCAGATTCCTCTTCTGCAAAGTGGGGGCCAAAATGGCCTGACCTTCTGGGCTCTGAAGCAATAAATGAGTGAATCTCCGTTAGGGGCTCAGAACAGTGCTTGGAAAATAGTCAGCTCTCACCTCCTACTGAGATGTCAATATTATTCCTTTTCCCTGGAAGTCACTTCGGCCATCCCTCTGGGATCCAATACGGGGGGTCCAGAGTCCACTGTCTCTCCCACCTACTGGTGTCTCCCCTGCCCCCTGGGTCCTGCCTGCTGCCCCACACTTTGGAGCCAACTCTTTTTTCAGTCTCTCCCCACCCCATCCCCCATCATTCTCACTATGCAGAAGCTGGTATGAACTAGAACATGCTAGGACATCCTTCGGCCTGAATTCCAGTCCTAGCTCTGTCCTAAATTTGCTGTGTGACTTTGGGCAAGTCACTGAACCTCTCTGGGCTGATCCCAAAACGGCTTCCTGCTTAGTTATCAAATCAAGCTGGCTCCTAGGTCTTTCCTCCATAAATGAGAGAGACTATTGGACTACATCTTGGGGGCCCAGAGCTCACCTCACCTCAGGAACTGACAGATAGCCCAGGGATTTGATCTCTAGCCTTCTCCCTGCCCTGCCGGGAGAGTGAGGACCTGGCTGAAGTCTCTTTCGCATATGCACGGGTTGCTGGGTCTGAGAGCAATGGTCCTGGGAGCTGAGAGTGGGGAGGCTCCATCCCGGTGGTCAGCCTGAGGAAGAGGATCAGGATGGCAACGGCCCCTGGGGAGCCAGCACTAGTGTCCATGTCACACCCCTGCGGCGACCTGGCCAAGCTGGGCTGAGCAGCCTGAATTCCAGGGGTCCAATACATGGGGCCAGAAAGCATGTCCCTGTAATTCTCCTGAGTAGGCAGGGCCTATTATTGCCATGGGCCTGGGTCTCTCCGGGCTCCCCTTTTGGGTCTGAGCCTTGCTTCCCCTTCCTCACCTAGCCCCACCCCCAACCCCAGCAGTGGCTCTACCCCCAAGCCCCACCCTGTCTCCTAAGGCCAGACACTGGTGTCAGAAACAGAGGAGGAGACACTCAGCTTCTACTCTGCACCAGGTAATGTACATACATTATTATTAATCCTCATAATAACTCAGCAGCATACATATTACTCCTTGTGTTTAATAAATGAGAAAACTGAGGCTCAGAGATATTAAATAGCTTGCCCAAAGTTGCACAGCTAGTGGTGGCAGAACTGGGACTTGAACCCAGGCTGCCTGATTCCAAAGCTCTGCTCAGATCATCACCACCTGCCTCCTAACGGATGGGCTGTATCAGAGATGCCTGAGGGGTATCAGGGGAGGATAAAGACGGGGGTGGGGGGTGACTGAGCAATAGAGCAGGCAGCTGGTTCCAAACTATGAAAAAGTCAGTGAACTGTTTAAGCAGAGATGTCTCATGACGAGTAGAAAGCATACGTCTCTGGTGTATATCTCCTCTGCTCCTCTAGATCCTCAGTAAAACCTTCTACACCTTCCGTAGGCCCAAGGTAGGGTGTGTGTGTGCCTGTGCATAAACCAGGAAAACGCAGCTTTAAATTCCAGGCCTGAATCAAGGTGATGCCGAACTGGGACGATGAACCTGAGAGCTGATGGGAATACGCAAGCTCATCCCCAGGGCCTCCACCCTGGAGAGGCTGCGGGGAGACCTGGGGCTCCGGCCTGCGGGGCTTCCTTCTAGGGAATTTCACCCAAATCTCCAAGGACAGACTATCATGGATGGTGATGATTAAGTTAATTTTTTTTTTTTTAAGGAATTTTGTTTTGTCACCACGAAGGGCTCCTATGTGTCTGGAGGCAGGGCGTGATCCATGGCCCCTCCCACCCATTTGCCCAGAACCCACCAAGGGAAGGCGAGGATAGAGCAGAGCAGTGGGCAGCTCTGCAGTCTCCATGGCAACCACGGACTCTGCACCTGCTCCTTGGGGCCCTGGCTTTCCACAGGCCAGACCTCACCTGCCAAGGGTAGACCACCTCCTTGTGGCAGCCGGTCTGGTTGCAGCCCAGGAGGTTCTGCGGTGCGTGAGCCACGGCGTAGACGGCGGAGTACACGCTGTAGACCACGCATTCGCCGGAGAGCGTGAGGATGGAGTTGAAGGACTCAGTGGTGTTCATACAGGTGTCACACTCCTGGTTGCAGGCGGCCCCCAGGCTGCTCCTGTTGAGCGCGGGCCGGCTGACCTGGGAGCGGCGCACGTGGAACTCGCTGAAGCCCGGGATGGGCACGCTCTGGGTGGTGATGCCCAGGAAGGTGCCTGTGCGCTGCAGCTGGGTGAGGTGGTGCAGGACCGGGTCGATGGCCCAGGATTCGGAGGCGATCCACACTGCGCCCGTGAAGTTCTGGCGCAGAACCTCGCGGAAGAAGTCGAACAGGGCCAGGTCTGGCGAGAACACGGCCACAGCACACGCCACGCTCTGCTGCAGCTTGCCCACGATGGCCTCCAGGCGCTCAGGCTCCTGCTGCGTCATCGTCTGGTCGGGCTGCGGCATGGGCAGCGTCTCCTGGAAGGCGATGCCGATGTCATGGTGGGCCAGGCGCTCGCTGAGCAGCTGGCTGTTGCCGCGGCCATAGTCATCGCTGCTTGGCAACACGAGGATCCCGTTCCAGCGGAAGTGCAGCATCAGCTGCACCATGGCCTCCATTTGGTGGTGCACACCTGGCACCGTGCGCAGCACCGCTGGGAAACGCAGCTGGTCATTGATGGCACCGTAGGTGATCCGCCGGAGGGGAGGGTCCAGCAGGTATTAGCGAGGGCCTCACAGGGCCCCCGCCCCCAAGGGGGTTCCACCCACCACCATCATCCTTATGGCATTTGAGGAGCACACAGCGCCAGCCACGCCCAGGGCTAAGTGGTTTACTCCACCATCATCATGGACATCACAGTAATGACAATGAATGAGAACCTACTATGTGTTGGACCCTGAACCAGGTGGTTTGCTCCATCATCACCATGGTCATTACTGAAATAATATTTCACAGGAATCTATCATGGGCCTGGCCCTAGGCTAGGTGCTTTACGTTAACATCATCATGATTATCCTTGTAGTAACACTTACCAAGCACCTACTGTGTGCCATGCCCTGGGCTAAGTGATGTACACCATCTCACGATGGTCATCAGCATGGTAGCCTTTCGTGAGTACCCACCACATGCCAGGCCCTGGGCAAGATGCTTCTCATCGACGTCAGCCCCACCTCACCCTTTAGCAACACTGTTGACCACCTAGTGTGTGCCAAGCCCTAGGCTAGGTGATTTCCATCATTATCATTCTCATGATCTAGTAACATTTACTGAGTGCCTACTGTGTGCCCCTGAGCATAAAGCTTTCCTCCTCACCATCATCATCCTCAGATTAGTCACATTTCCTTCCGCAGCCTCTGGGATGGCACAGTCTCGGTTTTCTTCCCCTTTCACTGGTTGCTTCTTCTCCTCTCCTCTATGACCTCTTGACCTTGGAGGACCCCGGGGCTCAGCCTTCAGTCCTTGTGTCTTCTTCTCCATCTGCTCCCCTTCCCTTGGTGGTCTCATCCAGGCTCCTGGCTTTAAATACCATATCCATGCTGACAACTCCCAATAGCCCTGCCCTGGACCTCTCTGCTAAATTTCAGACTCATACCTGCAACTGCCTCCTTGACATTGCAAACTTAACGTAGCCAGAACTGAACTCCTGTCTCCCCTGAACCTGCTTCGCCCACAATCTCCCCATCTCCCCTGATGGTGAATCCATCCCTCCAGTTACTCAGGCCAGAACTGTAGATTCCTCACTGGCTCGTCTCTCTCAAACATGCCGCCTTCAAGCCATCAGCACACCCCATGGGATCTACCTTCACAGTGTGTCCGTTCAGTGCCTACACCCCCCCCCACCATCCTAGTCCAGCCACCATCATTCCTGCTACGAGTTACCCCAATATCCTCGCCCCTCGCCCCTCTCCAATCTACACTTAGCATGGCTCCAGGGCTGTCCTGCTCACACATACACACCAGTCACATATTCAAGACCCTCCAACAGTTCCTAATGCCACTCAGGAAAAGCCAGAGTCCATCGGTGGTCCCTAAGGGGCGCCATCACTGACCCCAGCCCTTCCCGCTCTGATTTCACCTCCTTCTCTCCCACTAGCCCCAGTTCTGCTCACCCGGTTCCATGAACACGCCAGGCACCTCCCGGCCCCTGCATTTGCTGACCCCTTGTCGTTGGTGCTCTTCTTCCTCCTTCACCTCCTTCAAGCCTCCATCCAACCTCCCCGCACCCACTCCGCCTGCCCCCCGACGCGCCCCACCTCCCTTAACCTTGACTTGACTTTTCCTTTTATCCATTTCACTTCTCACTTCCTATCATCTTATCTCACATACTTATTTACATTGATCGTCTGTCTCTCCCCACTGGAAGATAAACCCTATGAGGGCAAATTTCTGTGCATTTCCCCAGCGGCATCCCCAACACCTACAGCAATACCTGGCACCGTCGGTGCTCAATAAATATTTGTTAAATGAATGAAAGAATTACTTCAGTCCTGGACTAGATTCTTCACATAAGAATATTAACACTGACTGAGCACCTACTATGAGTCAGATCCTTGGTGCTTGATATAATAAAAACAACAGCAAAACTTACAGTATTTGTAACTGCCCACTGTGGGCCGAGGCTTGTGCTAGCTGCTCTTTAACGAGCAGATATTTTACGCCAGTTCTGGACTACGCCTTTTTGACCATGATGGTGAAAAGAGTTAGCATAGCAGTAGTAATTCTATAGCACTTTTTTGAGGACCTGCTGTGAGGCAGATTCTGTGCTAGGCAATTATATAGGATAATATTGAGCACTTCCTGAGTTTTTGTTCTCGCGCAAGATGCTTTACGTAACAACAGTAACATTACTGACTACCTATTGTGCACTAGAAATTCTTACCTAAACTGAACGCTTTCATCTTCAGACAGTCCAAGGCTGGGACTCTTACCATCCCACTTTAGAGATGGGGAAACTGAGGCTTGGGTAAGTTAAGAGGTTGGCTCAAGGTCTCACAATGGCCAAGACTCAGAGGCAAGATGCACACCGAGGTCCTTCTGCCTCCGAAGCCTGAGCTCTGAACCAATAGGCTGGCTACCTTGCCAGGGCTGGGGTGGATGTCCCGACCTTGCTTCCGCTCCCTGATCCAACACCCCCGGGACGGGTGGGGGTGGTGAGCCCTCAGGAAAAGCACTCGGCTGCCCTCCTGCCCAGCCCCTTCTCCCAGGGCCCAGGGGCCTCACCTGTGGAAGGAGAGAGAGGGAGAGGAAGTGGGCCACGGTCATGGGGGACTTGGAGTTGTCAGGGCCGGTGATGGCCACCACGCGGCGTACGTAGTGGCTGTAATCCTCCTGGATGGGTGGGAAATAGTCGTCCTGTGACAGGAAGTAGAGCACAGGATGGATGTTGTTGGACATGTGGCAGGTGTCCACCATCTCGTAGCCCAGCAGCACACTGGGCAGCAGGCTGATGTCATTGCTGATTTCCTCCACCACAAAGCGCGTGGCCTGCATGAGGTTGTAGCCCGGCACCTTCATCTCGTACCTGGAGAGGCCGCAGTAGGGTGGAGTGGGCAACGGGTCCAGAGTGAGGAGGGGAGGGGAGGGGAGGGGAGGGGAGAGGAGGGGAGGGGAGGGGAGGGGAGAGCCAGCCTGTTCCTCCTGCCTGCAGTAGGAAAGCCAAGGCATCGCCCAAGAAGGAACCACTCCAGAGGGTTCTGGCATTTTTACCACATCATTTTCACCATCCCACAGCTCTGAGATCACCATCGTCCCTATGACCACCTCTGACGCTATGATCTCTGTGGCCACCATCAGTCACTACCACTGCCACCAGTACTACCGTCCCTATGACCTCCGTCATCACTCTATCAATGTCCACCAATGTGACCACCATTACCCACCATAGCCTCCATCATCACTATCGTCACTGTGACCATCATCACCTACTATTCCTATTATGGGTATCATCACCACTGCCACCACAGTCACCCCATGTCTGTGACCATCATTATCAATACCACTACCATCATAACCACCACCACTACCATCACCATCACTACCACCACCACCACCATCACTATCCCCATCACCATCACCACCACCACCACCACCACCACCATCACTATCACTACTATCACCATCACCACCACCACCATCACTATCACCATCACCATCACCACCACCACCACCACCATCACTACTATCAACTTCACCATCACCACCATCACTATCACCATCACCATCACCACCACCACCACCATCACTATTATCACCATCACCACCACCACCACCACCATCACTGTCACCATCACAATCACCACCACCACCACTACTATCACCACCACCACCACCATCACCAGTATCACTACCACCACCACCTTCACTATCACCACCACCACCACCATCACCATCACCACTGCCACCACCATCATCACCGTACTCCATTTTCCTTATCACCAGTATTACTACTACCAACATTATCAACATCACCATCACTTCTATCACCACCATCATTTCACTAGACTCTCCACCATCATCACAAGCATCAAAATATCCAACATCATGCTTAGTACCATCACCCTCACCATTCTCAAGCCAGCGTATAATCTTCTCCAACATCTTATAAATGGTTCATTTCTTATAGTCAGGCTTTAATCATCTTTGCAGTCTCCTTCCTTTCTCTCTCTTTCTCAGAATGCCTCACCCTCTCTGCACAAGATCACTATTTTATAATCCCAGGCTGGCTCCAGTATCCCAGCCTTCATGCCTGCCCGAAGGTGGCCCACTCAATCTCTGAATGATGCTGCCACCCCAGTGGGTTCACAGGGGATGGAGTGCAGAGGAAAGCACCCCTGGTCCTGGAAATACCCCTGCCCACCCAACCACAGCCCTGGGAAAATACAAACCTTCCTTCCAGTCTGAGAACCTGCCTCCCAAAGGTATAACAGCCGGGCCTTGGCATGGACTCACTGGGAGTCCCGCTGCTGCCAGAGGGAAGGGGGTTGGTTTTGATGGTCTCTAAGACCCCTCTAGGCTCAAACATCCCATAACTCTTTAGTAAGAGACGTGACATTGAGACACCAGGTTTCAAAATTTCAGGACATAGTCGCCATAGATTTTAATAACACGGACTGTGCCGGGCCTCCCTGAGAGCCAGTGGAGTGCATCCAGGATGGGGGTTTGGCAATGAATGAGGAGACGCATTCTGACCCATTGGGCTTGGCTTGGCCTCCCCAGGACCACAGGACCAGCCTCGGCTCCCACCCCGCCCCCACCATCACTTCCAGCCTCACACTGGAGACTCCCTCCTTGCACTTGGGCACCTGCAGGTAGTTGAGGTGGACAATGCCCTTCACGTTGGCATGGAGGGTGAAGAGGCCACCCAGGAGGTAATCCCCAAGCAAGTAGAACTCCGAGTTCTCAGCCAGCTCAGCCAGGGCCCGCAGCAGGAAGATCAGGGAGCAGACCACCCTGCCCTGGGCTCCCATGGCTGGGAAGTGGAGGTCCCAGAGGTGGCTTTGCCTCCCTGGAGAGCTGGCAACCTAACACCAGGGGATTTGCACAGACATTTACATATGGATCCTGTCACTGTCCATGGAGCAGGAAAGTACCTGGCACAGGTAGAGAGGTTTGAGGGCTCTGGAGGAAGAGGAGGAGGCTGGAATTAGGATGATCCCTTCTTAGGGCACAGCAGAGCCTGGGTGGTCCAGGAGAACCCCATTTGGCAGTAGACAGAGCATGTCCTGCTAACCTGGCCACACCTACGCGTTCTGCCACTTAGATGAGGTCAGGTCACATCTCCCTGGTGTTTCAAACATTTGCGAGTAAAGGACATAGATGCTTTCATCAGGAGACAGAGTCGGGGGGCAAATGGAGCCCACACTCCAGAGTCTGACCAAGTTGGGGCTGGCACGTGGTCATGTGTCCCGCCCCTGACCCATAGTAGTTGTTCCAAAACAGCAGCCACTGATACTAAGAACCAGGCATCACGCTGAGTGCTTGTCACTCACCATCTCATTTAACACTCACAATAACTGGGACTATTACTAACCCCATTTCACAGGTGAGGAAACTGAGGCACAGAGAAGTTAAGAAACTCAGTGTCGGTTGCACAACCAGCAGAGCTGCGATTCAAATCACACAGCCAGACCTCAGGGCCTGGCTCTTAACCTCCATGCCATATTACATCGCGAGCACTTTGCTTTTGGTAAAAGCAGCAGAACAGCAGCAAAGAGATTGGGAAGTGGGGGTGGGGGAGGGGGGCCATCTGTCAGCCCAATAATCCATCATCACCTCTGCAGAGGGAGCCCCCTCTAGGTATCCCCCCTTGGATCCAGGACCCAGGGGCAGGGGTGTTGGCAGAAAGGAAAGCTGAAAATTCCTAACGTTGAAGGTGACTGCCCCCAAGGAGTGGAATGGAGGGAGACAGGGACCTGTTTCAGTCAAAGACCCTTGTCCACGGAATGCTGTTTTGGTCCTTTCCTGCCCCAACAATATGGCCTAGCAGGAGCCTTGGGGGCCTGCTATAAAATGCCCAGCCTAGGTGGATATGTCACAGGCCTGAATGCTGCTCCTGGGGCCCAGGCTCATGGGGGGAGGAGGCTCCAAGGACAAAAAGGGGATTGGAAATCCAGTACAGTCCCCCTGCCCACCCCTGCCAAGCTCTGATCCTCCTTCAAGGGCCAGCTGGAGCCTCACCTCCTCCTAGAGCCCTTTCCTGGCCCCAGTGCACGGGAACCACTTCTGCTCTGCGCTGCAGTGACTCTTCCATCTGTATCAGCACTGCGCCCCTGGTAACGGACCTACATCATTGACCAGCTCCTGCTGACGTGTGTGTCTACACTCGAGGAACATTGAGGCAGCATGACTCCAGCCGGCCTGGACTGGACATCAGCTCTGCGTGCTGTGTGAGAACGGGCAGGTTACTTAACCTCTCTGAGCCTCTGTTTGCTACTGAAATAGGAATAATAATTCTAGCCTCATGAGATCAGTGTGGGGATTAAATAAAAAGGCATGTGTGAACTGCGGGGCGCAGGGCAGACCCTGGAGAAAGGTGAATTTGCCAGAGTGCAAGATTGTCCTTTCTTGTAATGAAATGAACTGCCCCGGGGGGCACCCCAGGCTCTGAGCCCAGCTGAAAGAGCCCAAATCTTCTCGAAGTTACCCTGAAAGATACTGGCTGTGTCTTTAGCAACTCCAGAGGGAGCACCCCCTCCCTCGCCCCTGACCTCCCCCGGGGTGGAGTCAACCCACAGACATTGAAAACAACAGGGAGAGGCCTCTGGGTGCTGTGGAAAGATGCAGGATTTGCTGCGTGATTTGGGGCCTGGCCCTGGCCCTCTCTGGGTGTATGTAAACCAGTGGGGGGTGGGGGAGACCCAACCCATAGAATGAAAAGAAGAGCCCTGCACGGGGTGTCTGGAGGTGTGGGTTCTGGTCCTAGCTCTCCCCTCTCCTGACCTCAGTTTCCTCATCTGTACAATGGGGAGGTCCTCTTTGGACTGCCCTTATTCACCCTCCGTGTCAGCAGGTCAAAAGCCCCAGCGCTAATTCACCGTGTCTATTGTGTTCTCTCCAGACTCCTCCCCCTTTTGCCACACCCCAAGCTCAGACCCTTATAACTTCCTGTCTGGACCTCCCCGTCTGCCTCAGGTTGACAGTTTAAATCCCTGAAGGACAGCTCTGAGTCTATCATTCCTTGGCTCTAACACCCCCTGCGACTCCACATTGCTGCAGGATCACTGCTGAGCTCCTGGCCTTGGCTTTCAAGGCCTCCCCAGCTTGACCCCAGCTCACCCATCCTTCCCCCCGGCTCTCTCCTGCACTGTGTGCCCCAAACTACAGCCACATTGGCCTCCTTGGAACGCGGTCCCTGGTGGCGTTCTAGGAGCCCCCGAGACCACTGTCCCCTGCCCTGCCAGCTACTTAGGGAGTCGTGAGGACAGTAACTAAACAGCACTTTTCTGGGGTGTGTTATGTGCCAGGCACGGTGCCAAGCGCTTTTTATGCATCATATCGATTAGATATCCTGCAAAGCAGTCATTATTACTCCCATTTTTAAAGTGAGGAAACTGAGGCTGAACAGTTAAGCGACTTGCCGAAAATCACACATTTAATAGGTAGTGACGCTAGAATTTATTTATTTCTTTATTTTAATTTTTTTGGCCGCACTGTACAGCTTGTGGGATCTTAGTTCCCAGACGAGGGACTGAACCCGGGCCCACAGCAGTGAAAGCACCGGGTCCTAACCACTGGACCGCCAGGGAATTCCCAATGACACTAGAATTTAGACCCAGGCTGCCAAGCTCTCAACCCTGTACTGTCTGATTCGGGTGTGTTCTGCCCTCAGGAGCTGTCACCGTTACACCCACCACGGGGGTGGGGACTGGTGCCGCCCTCTCCCAATGCAGGTCTCACCTCAAGGCCAAGGTGTTGGTGAAGGACCAGTTCCAGGCACAATGAGTGTGTGCGTCAGTTTGAAGAGAATAAAGATGCCAGTTGCTGGGTGGCCCTGGAATGTTCTGGAGACTCCCAGTCAACTCAGATTATTTAGCAAAGCTTGGGGGTAAGGGGATGGTAGAGAAAAAGAGCATCTAAGTTAACTGGAGCCCGCTGGGTGTGGCGTTGTGGAGTACAAGAGTGGCTGAGAAAACCATGCATCCAGAGGGCACTAGCAGAGCCCACTATGTGCCAGGGCTGGGTGGGGCACAAGGGACACAGCCAGGACACACAAGGGATACGGCTTGCAGTCTGGAGACAGAAATCAGGGCCCTCGTGAAGGCAGCACATGCTGGAAGATGCCAGGGGCACCAGGGCCACCCATAGTGTGGCGTACTGTATCAGATCTAAGAGAGCCTGCAGAGCTCCACAAGCCTACCCATTATACAGATGGGGAAACTGAGGCCCAGAGAGGGCCAGTCGCCAAAGGGCCAGAAAAGCAGGTGGATTTCCCCTGGACTCCAATCAAGTCAAAAGCATGTCGGGACAGCTCTATGATGACCCACGCTGCGCTGGCCGCCAAGAAGGGGTAAGGAGGAGGGAAGGTGTGGGCCAGCCAAGAGCTCCATGGGGGAGGCAGCGTCTGTGCCACGAAGCATGGGAGGAGGATGGTGATAATGAGCACAAGTTATTTCTATCATTAACACGTTTGGAGGGCTCACTCTACGCCAGGCTGCCATCCCATTTTATTCTCACTACCTTTTGAGGTGCTGTTATTATCTCTCCATTTTTCAGATGAGGAGACTGAGGTTCAGAGAGGGACAGTAACTTATTCAAAGCCACATGGCAAGTATGTGGATTGGAGGAATCCAAGACCCTAATGGGGGCTCAGGGGAATGGTGTTGACCAAGGCGCTCCAATGAGGAAGGAATGATGGGGTCCCCCTGCTTAGTGGGGGCTATTAGTCCGGATGGATGATCTGCTCTGAAGACTAAAATCTGAAGAAGGAGCCCTGGATGGAAAGTCAGAAGTCTTGGCTTCTGGTTCAGCTCCGCCCCAACCTGAAGGCTGCCCTCAGACAAGTGGCTTCCATTCTCTGGGCCTCAGTCTCCCCACCTGTAAAATGGACTCAGTGCTTCTTAACATTTCAGGGGCAAGGATCCTTTTGAGATTCTGATGAAAGCCCTGGACACTAATGCACACGCCTACAAATGCAGCCGTGCCCCCAGATCCAGGATGACACAAGGCTCAGTCCGTGACCCTTGAGATGTCCTGGGCTGGATGATCTCCGCGGTCCCCTCTAGCCTTGACATCACCTAAGAAGGGCAAGTGGGTGAGGCTAGGGCACTGGCTGCCCTGAGAACAAATGTCCAGGAACACCAAGGCCCTGCAGTTCTCCTTCAGGGCTGCACCCAGAGCATATGCCCCACGGTGGCCCAGGCTGAACACACTGCCATCCTCATGGCCCAGTCCAGGGCCTGAGGTCCCCATGATCACACCTGTGTGGCTACTGGTTGCCAAGGTGATGGAGAACCATGACAGACTTATGCAAAGTTCATGGGGCAGGGGCGAGCCATGGAAATGGGGGCCCGGGAGATGCTGCCCATTTGCCTTACATCTGCTTCCCTGGGTGCTTACAGAAAGCAACCGGCCATGTTTGCTCTAGGCTGGAGGGGGCTGCCCTGAACTTCCTTCCTCCCCCTGCCATGGTGGTTGGAGGGGCCTGGAGCACAGGGGGGAGCCCCCAAGAGGGGCATGACCCCAGGGACTGGGGGTTGCATCGGCTCCTCTCCCCTCCCCCACCTTTGTACATCCTCTGTTTGCCTCTCTGCCCCACCCCCCCGCCATTTCCCCTGTCTCTTTCCTACCAGTACTGCCTCCTCCAGGACAAAACTGGGCAGCTGGAAACCTAGTTCCAATCCAGCTGAGGGTAGAGCAGGGGTAGGCAGGCAGGGCTTCCCCAAGGAGTGTCTGGGAGCTGCACAGCCCCTGAGCCAGCTGACTTGGTTCAGAGACACCTTGGAAGAGGGCACAGGGAAGGCCTCAGAGCTGGTTATCAGAGGACCCAGCCTCATTGGTCACCCCTCTGAGATGTCAAAAGTGTAGTGGGTAGGGTGACCCCTAGAAGCTGGGGAACTAGGGGTCAGCTAAGGCCTGAAGGAGGGACTCTGCTGTGGTTGGGACACCTTCTTGGGTCCAGAGATCCACTCAAGCCATCTGTGTCTCATTCAGAAAAAGATCTGAAGATTCCAAATGACCACAAGCCCAATAAGAGCCAAAAAGGTGATAGTCGCTAAAGGGAGCATAAAGGGCTGGGATGGGGAAGGGGGCTGGTCCTGTTCTGTGGGGCTCTGGAGGGCCCCGCCTGCACCACCGGACAGGGGCCAACCAGCAGGCCCTGACTCCACTCAGCTTCCTCGCCTGTAAAATGCACACAGGCACCTCAAACAAGGGTGATTAAATGGGATGGATACATCAAGCACCTACTTAATAAATGATAGTGAATATTACGTTACATTGTTGATGGCTTTTGTCCTAGTATGGAACTGGCATGGGACCCTCAATTCTAGGCCCAGTAAAGGGCTAGGGTCTATGATTCTGTATGACTCTCCTTCCTAAGACTCAGATCTCTCCACAAGCCTCACTTTCCTTCCGACAACACCTGCCCGGATGCACCTCACCAAGCAGGTGCCCAGCAGAACATCAGCTCCCTCGTTTCTCCTAGGCCTCTGTGTGCTAAATGCTCGGGAGGCTGAGGAGTACCTGCCGGGCACCTGGGGCCTGGAGGGAGGGCATGGCAGAGCCCCAGAACAGAATGCTCATGTACCCCGGCACCTAGGGTCATATGGTACCTGCTCCACCATCCAGGGTAGCTGTCAACAACCCGGGGGAGGGGGACAAGGCTGGCTATGTCTGGAGCCAGTGTCAGCCATACCTACTCCCATCCACCTGCTGGATGGCTCCCACCCAGAAGCTGCTGCATTCCTTCGAGGGACCAGGACAAGGGGGTGCTGGTATAGCCAGCTCTTGTCCCTGTACCTGTCCCTTACTGAACAAGTCTCCCTGAGGCTCCCTAAGCCTCAGTTTCCTCATCTGTGAAATGGGGCCAAGATAATAGTACCTCCCTCCCAGGCTGGTGTGGTCCAAGCTAATTAGCAGGAGCACCTGCCCATGGATAGGTGCTCAGGGAAGCCCAGCTTCATCTCCTTCCTGGGCACAGGCATCCAGGATGAGGGTGTTGAGAGGGTGGGTGAAGGTAAGTTCTCATTCACTGAGCATCTCACTCTGTGCAGGGCACGGGACCTGGCACTTTGCTCTAAAACATGTCATTCGATCCCCAGCTCCCACAGAAACGTCAACTCTGAGATTGGGGAGGCCAAGGCACAGGTAAGAGGGGTTAAGGCAGGACATCAGGGCTGTGCTCAGTGCCCAGGCAGGCAGACATGAGGAACAGAAACCCAGGCAGTCATCTCCTACTGGTACACTGGTTACTTCACCCATGTGTGCCTCAGTCTCCTCATCTGTAAAATGGGACTAATGGAATGTACCTTCGGGGGTTGCGGTGAGAATCCGAGGGTGCGACGTTTAAAGCATTTAGCACAATGCCTGGCACACAGCCTGCGTTCAAGTAATGGTGACTCTTACCATTTCCTACGCGCCTCTAGACAGAGGACCTACAGGAACTTTGATGATGAATGTGTCGGTAGGGGAATTAATGAAAATGAAGGCGTGACTCTGTGAAGAGCGTGGGTCTGCACCCTGCTGCTTCCTCTTGCCCCCCAGGAGCTCCAGGTCTGCCTGGTGACCGGGGCACAGGTGGCCCCTCATTTCCTTAGCGTGCACGCCCCACTGGCGGCATCGCGGTGGCAGGGACATCCAGCCTCAGTCAAATGGTTCACGCTCCAGCCCAGACCTGCGGCTGGGCCCCCCGCCACAGCAGGGAAATGAAGAGGCTCCTTGGGCCACCGCGGACATGGGGACTTACTGCGGTGACCATGCAAAGAGGCCTCGGGCACCCGGGTGGGCACTGGGCCTTCGGGAGCCACCAGCCCCAAGCCTGGGGGACAAGGGAGGGCAGACAGAACGGAGTGAACGATAGCTTGGAGCCACCCCCTGACCTCGTTCAGTGGAGTCAGAGGCACCAGGGTAAAATGACGCTGGTAGAGGCATAGCTGGGAGTCGGGGACCTGATGGAGCAGGTGGTGAGGAGCATGGGCTGCGGCACCCACAGCCCTGGGTTCTAACCCGGCCCTTTACTAACCAGCTATGTGACCTTGGGCTCGTCATTCTACCTCTGACCTCCACTTGCCCTTCCATAGAATGCTGTAATAGTTACCTGGTAAGGTCAATGTCAAGGCTCTGAGACTAGGTAGGTAAAACACTTGGCCAGTCATCAGCCAACTCTGCGGCTGTCTCAGTGTGACCTTGAGTAAGTCACTCCATTCAGCAAGGTTAACGAGGCCTATGTACCCCCCGACGACAAAAGGCAGTTGCCTCCCTTCCCTTCCGTGAGCTCCAGCCAGAGCACTCTGGGTGCTGCCCTTTGCCCCTGACTCAAGCCCCCTTTGGCACAGATCAGTAGCAGCCCCTGGGTGAGCCAGGGCAGGGGCTCTGCCCGGGGTTGAGTCCCCTCCCCTCCCCACAGCTCTGAGATCCTCCAGCCAACAGCCCTAAGCAATGGACCCTCGGACAGGGTGGTGTCTGTGTGGTTCAGGACCAGCTCTGTTTACATTATCTGTGGGTGGAGACAGGTCAGGACACACGTGTCTTCCCCTCCAAGTCAGCTGGCCCAGGTGGGTTTGGACCCACGGATTCCAGGCTCAAGCTAACTGGCCACGGTTGCTCCCTGCCATGTCACCTGGCCAACTGAGCAGATCTTTGCGAGCCATGTGTGGACATCCGGGTGGAAGAGAGAGAATGGGTTTTGGAATCAGACAGACCTGGGTTTCCACCCCACTGAGAGCATACCCTCGCAAGTCTCTTCACCTTTCTACACCCCAGTACCCTCATCTGCAAAATGGGGGCACAGCAGTACTTCCTTCGTAAGACTTGTGAGTGAAAAACACATATGCATACTCTTTGGCACGTGTATGACTCAGGGTTCTGAAGAGAAGCGGAGCCTCTATGAGGCGTAGAGAGAGACAGACACAGGGAGAGATTTATTGTAAGGAAGTAGCTCACGTGATCATGGAGGCTGGTAAGTTCAGAATTTGTAGTGCCGGCCAGCAGGCCAGAGACGCAGGAAGTTGCAGTTGAGTCCAAAGGCAGCCACTGGCAGATTCCTTCTTGCCTGGGGGAGACCAGCCTTTGTTCTGTTAAGGCCTTCAACTGATTGGATATGGCCCACTCACATTATGGAGGGTCATGTGCTTTCCTCAAAGTCCACTGATTTAAATGTTAATCTCATCCAAAAAAACACCTCCATGGAAACATCCAGAAAAATGCTTAAGTAGATATCTGGGCACCACAGCCCAGCCAAGTTGACCCATAAACTTAACTATCACAGCACATAACAGTGGTTGTTATAACAATGGGTAAATGGGTAACACTGTTGAATCATGAATTACCTAGCTGGCATTGCTCTGAGCACTTATATGAATCAACTCATTGAATTCTCAAGACAACCTGTGTGCATGTGAGTGCACACACATGCATGTGTTTGTGTGTGTGTGTGTGTGTGGTTATTTCCATCTAAGACATGAAGAGACAGAGGGTCAGAGAGATTGCACAACTTTTTGGAGCCGGGATTTGAACCCAGGCCCTCCGGCACCAGAGTTCCTGCCACCCACAGCAGGGATTCCGGCCATCAGTGCTCACCCTTCCTTCCATCACACCAAGGGTGCTGCCCTCCTGACACCTAATGACACACAGGCAACTCCGTCGGACGTAGAAGGTGATCAGTCCCCACCAACCCCACCAGAAAGACCACCGACTTGGTTAAGTAAGAGGCATTTTATTAGGTGGCATCAGGCGGATCCTACTGCCACCTCACAGTGTAGAACCAGTAGAATCAGGAACACCTCTGGCCCCCGCCGCCTGACCTGGCCCCTTGTGGGAAACAACCCAGGCAGCATCAGGACCCACCCCTGACCGGGGGCCAAGGTGTGTGACCGTGCACTTGGGGAATGGCCATTCCAGCCCCGCGGGGGCCCCATGCCAGCTGTGCTTGAGGAGGGCCCAGCCCTTCCGGGGCCCCCTAAAAACTGTGCTCCAAAGTCACCACTTCTCATTCCCTGGCCACCCAGGATGCATTTGCAAGTGTCCACCGATTGACTGCGTCAAGGAACAGGCCTCCTAGGGGCCAGTCCACACAGAGCCACTAACATGCAAAGGAGGGATGATTCTAGAGGCAAGCCTCAGCCCGGGCTGGACGGGGACCCAAGGAGAGGTCTCAGGGTGCTGGGGAAGGTGGGAGCAACATGTACCCGGGCCTGTTCAACCACAGCCAGTGGGTGCTGAGCTCCTGCAGGAAACCCCAGGCTCTAGAGACAGGACCCGAGAGCTAAGGGAAACAGCAGGAAGGGCCCCCCAAAGTCTGCCAATCTCACAGCCCAAACAGGAAGGACTAGCACATCCCACATCTTGGCAGGTGGCCTGC
Organism: Balaenoptera physalus; assembly: GCF_965194825.1. Taxonomy (NCBI): domain Eukaryota; kingdom Metazoa; phylum Chordata; class Mammalia; order Artiodactyla; family Balaenopteridae; genus Balaenoptera; species Balaenoptera physalus. The sequence goes on along the minus strand of NC_138882.1, from coordinate 181,961,637 downwards.
AGCAGTCCCCCCAGACCCCCAAACAGAGATAGCCAGGAATCCGTGGGTCTCAGGTGAGCTCAGGCACTCTGGAGCAAGGCACACGGGGTCTAAGGCATTTGGTTGGGCACAGGTACCCGCTGGTACAGGCGTATCTGGGCAAAGAGCTAGTGAGCCACCCGGACTAAAGAGGGCAAGGCCAGCTGGTGCCCCCATGCCCTGCAGCCACGACTTGCCAGCCCTGTAGGCCATTGTGGCCACACGTAATCCTGGAGACCCGGAGAAGCCGGGGCCAAGGCCAGGGGCCTCTGTGGGTGGTGAGGTTTGCCAGGGGCCCCAGAGCTGCCTCCTTTTCCTCCACGGATCCGTGAGCTACTCTACCACCATTCCTCAGGTCCCTGAGCCACTGGGCCACAGTGTAGAGGAAAGGGAAGGGGACAGATGGAGCACTAGCAGGGCACCAAGGTCACACCTACCAGATGGAATTTCTAGGACAGCCGATGGGGTCAAGGGTGGCGGCCCTGTTCTCCCCACAGTGTGGTCTCAAACCAGAGCCCGCGTCTGACTCCAAGGGAGGGAAAGGCCAGTGGCGGGCAGGGGGCAGGCCTTGGCCCTAGAAAGAGGGTCGTCCTGTGGGGAGCGGGGTGGAGGGCCTGGGGTGGGGTCAGTGCACTGAGGTCAGTCGTTTGGACAGACAGACGAGTGGACGGCGGAGGCGCCGAGCAGGGCTCACTGCATGTACGGGTAGCGCCAATCCCCCAGAGGCTTGTGGGTCTCCTTGATGACCTGGGGTGACGTCCACCGCAGGATGTAGTGGGGCCCTCCTGGCTTGTCATTAGTCCCTGTGGAAAAGACAGCTCTGTTTATCTCCAAAAAGATACAACGGCTCTGGGCAGAGGGAAAAGGAGTGGGGAGGAGCTGATGGAATAAATGGGGCACCAGCACGGGCAGCAAATTGCCAAACTAACCCTAACACAGTCACAGCGGCCAGGGTTTCCCGAGCGCATCTGTGCGGAGGGCACTCAGCCGGAGGTCGAGCAAGGCAGGAGCCGGCGAGCAGGCAGGACGCCCATGCTCCCCAGGTCCCTGCACACCACCGGCAAGAGGTGTCCGGGAGGCAGGGGAGCACCGTGGAGGGCACTGGACTGGGAGTCGGGAGACCTGGTTTCCGGCCCTTGGGAACTCTGGCAAGTCACCGCCCCTCGCCGACCCTCACTTTCCTTATTTGTAAACAGGAGGGGGATGGACTACAGTGGCCTGGAGTATGACAGTAAAAGGTGTGGGCGCTGGGACCCAAATCCCGGCTCCACCACTCTCTAGCCATGTGCCCTTGGGCAAGTCACTTCACCTCCCTGGGCCTCAGTTTCCCCCTCTATAAAATGGGAAGAAGAATGGCAGCACCTGAGCTCAGGAGGCTGTTGGCAGGACTCTGAGTTAGCACAGGGCTGGCCCACAGTGCTCAGTAAATGGTGCTACTGCTGTTCCTCTTAACACCCTTGAGAGGAAGGATCGAGGGTCTCCTGCCAGGAACTCGGCCCCCCTCTGGAAAGGGGGACCCACTCACCAGAGGTTCGGGCCCCCCCGAAGGGCTGCTGGCCCACCACCGAGCCAGTGGACTTGTCGTTGATGTAGAAGTTGCCGGCAGCGTTCCTCAGCATCTCTGTGGCCTCCCGGACAACATCCCTACAAGGCAGGGCAGCGGTAAGAGGCGGCCAGCTCACCCTCGTTCCAGACCCAGGGCCAACCTCCAACACCCCCGTCCCAGCCCACATGGGCCACCCTGGTGAGCATGAGGCCAGCCGCCAGCTCTGGGCCCCTGCCAGGCTCCCAGGAGTCTCTGAGCCTCAGCCCCCTCCTCTGAAAAGGGGGTTAGCACGCCTCCCTCGCAGGGCATCTGTGAGGGCTGGATGAGGGTCAGGCTGTATGCACTCGAGGGAGTGGCCCATCTCGGTCCAATTTTCCTGCCCTTGGGAGCTGGGGAACCTCCAGACCCCCAGCCTGCCCCTCAGGTTCCAATCCCACCTCCATTCTTAAAGGCAGACACAGGGAGACAAGCAGTACCACGGAGAAAGGAAAGGGCAAAGCCTCAGGTTTAGTGCAGACACGGGGAGACAAGCAGTACCACGGAGAAAGGAAAGGCCAAAGCCTCAGGTTTACCCTCAGGTTTAGTGCAGACACGGGGAGACAAGCAGTACCACGGAGAAAGGAAAGGGCAAAGCCTCAGGTTTAGTGTCCCGGTGCTCAAGTTGGAATCCTGCTTCCGCCAGACAAGCAGTGCACCTGGGTCCGAGCCTCTGTCTTCCACTCTGCAGCCCCATCAGACCCAGGGAGCAGGTCAAAGGCACTGATTCCCCGGCCCCACCCCTAGACACCTACATTCAGCAGCCAATAGTGGGGCCCTGGAATCTGCATTTTAACAAAGAGCCCACTGCCTGTGTCTACCTGCCGGTCAGGGCGGAGGTGAGAATGGAGAGAAGCAAGGGCAGCATTATTACTAGGATCAGCGCCCAGGAGGGCAGTATCCGGGGACAGCAGGGTCCTGTGGGGACAGGACACCGGGACTAGAGTGGAGGGGCTGCGGCCACTCACTTATCCTGGGCAAATACTGCCCCCGTGAGGCCATAGCTCGTGGTGCTGTCGACCAGCCTCAGTGTCTCTTTGTACTTGTCATCCGGGTAGACGTACACAGTCAGCACAGGCCCGAAGATCTCCTGGAAGAGAAGCCCCAGGGTCAGGCCCCACCTGGACCAACACCCCGAGGCCTCCCATCTCCCTGCTCTGGCCTCCGCCTCTCCCCATCCCCCTCCTCAGCCCCTGCAGGAAGGGCCAGGCGCTGCCTCCCGCTGGGTTCCCTCGGGGATGGCTTCCACCCGGCCCACCCCACCCCAACCTGGCAGAAGATCCAAGGGGTCTCTGGCCTCCCTGCCAGCCAGACCCACACCCAGAGCCAAGGGCCCAGGCCCTTGGAAAGGAGAGACTTCTGCCAACAGCCGGCCCAGGAACTGCCCGATGGTATCACCGTCCCCTCTGCCATCAAGGGGCTGGAGGAAGACCCCCACCCCTGCACTGTCCTCCTGGGCAAGCGCCCTGACCTCTCGGAGCCTCAGTTTCTCATCTGTAAAATGGGAACGATATGCCCACCTCATCTCTGTCAAATGCCCAGCCCACAGTTAAGAGTCTACAAGTGTCAGCCACTGAGATGGCCGCAGGGGCCTCGGTGGCTGTGGACAGCGCAAGTGCCATGACACCAGCCCGGGTCAGCAGTGTCGAAGACAGAGCACTGGATTTGGGGTCAGGAGGCCCGAGCTCAGGGCCTGGCTCTGCTCTCACCGGGTGTGAGACGGTCCCCTCGTAGGGCCTTGCTTTCCACATCTGTGAGATGGGATGACGCCCCGTGAAGCACCAGGGCCCTGTGCGTGTGCCATGCTCGGGGGAGAGGTTGCCTCCTCCCGGCCCCGGGCCGCCCATCCCATCACCTCCTTCATGATGGGATCCTGGGGGTCCTTGCTCTCGATGATGCAGGGCTCCACGAAGTAGCCTACGGAGTCGTCACACTGGCCCCCGGCCAGGACGGTGAGGCTGGGCGAGGAGTGGGCGTGCTCCAGCCACTTCCTGATGCGGCTGAAGGACTGGGGGAGTGGGGTGGGGTAGGGGGCGTCAAGGGCTGGCTGGAGGCCATTCCCAGCAGCAGCCCCCTGACACACTCACCCCAAACACCTGTCCCTGAAGGGCCCAAATTCTGAAGTGGGGGGAGGCGGGGGAGGGGGCCCTGACAGCAAAAGTCGGGGCCTGGCTGAGCCAGGGCAGAGACAAGGGCAGATGTGCACGCTTGTGTGTGCATGTGTGTATGTGTGTGTTAGAACTACAAACATCACAAACACACATATAAATGTATGGCCATGAATTTTTAGGTTTATGTACATAGGCACACATATGCCTGCATTACATGGATGTTTGTTATGTGTATGCGCTTGTGCATGCAGACCCACAAGCGTGCCTATATACACGTATGAACCTGTACACAAATGTTTCTGTATAGGATATGTGTGCATGCGGTGTGCGTGTGTTTACGTGGGTGGATCTACAGGCATGCTCCCGCTCAGAGAGCTAAATGAACGTGTTCACGGCTGTGCATGTACGTGCGTGTTCGGGTTGATGCACGCGGTGTGCAGGCCTATTTGTATGTGTGCGTGTGAACACAGGCACTTAAAGGGGGCTTGTCGAGCCTGGGGCAGGGTGTGCGGGAGGCGAGTTGCCCTCTGGGTACGGATGCCTCTGCCCTTTTCAGAGCTGGCAGGGGTGGTGCGTGGCTATCAGGCTGCCCTGCTCGAAGCAGCAGGTCTGGGTCACCCCTATAGCTGTCCCTACCCCTCCCACCCAGTCCAGGCACGGGACCCCGGGAACGGCCTGCTTCCTGCTCATACCTTGGCATCAATCACGGCGGAGAAGAAGCTCCCAAAATCCTCTGCAGGCTGGAAGCAAGGGAGGCATGGGAGGAGACAGAGTCGGAGACAAAGGGAGCGCCCTCCCCGCACACACCCCCCAGCCTCCAATCCCATCAGCCCCCCGCTGGGCCGTGGCGGGGAGGCCGGCGCCACTCACGTTGCCCACTTTGATCCTGCTGCGCTCCTCCAGCAGCCGCCCTTTGATCTGCGGCCACAGCGAGCGGGGCACGTAGAGGCGGGAGCAGGCCGAGCACTTCTGGCCGCCGTACTCGAAGGCTGAGCGCAGGGTCCCGCTCACCACGCTGTCCACGTCGGCCGAGCGGTGAACAAAGTGGAAGTTCTTCCCGCCACACTCTTCAGGGGTGGGGCGGGGGGGTGGAGGAGCATGAGTAGGGGGTGGGCTCCCCAGGCCAGCCCAGGGGCCCAACGCACTGCCTACACCCGTCCGCAGGGCCCTGCGACCAGGCCCAGTACTGGGAGGACAAGGGCATGAGAAGGCAGAGTCGGAGCCCGACAACCTCCCAGAAACTGATCAGCCAGGCCTGTCCTCCCACCCTACAGATGAGAAAACGGAGGCCCAGGCAAGGGCGAAGGGCACCAGGGGGCATCAGGACCAGCTCCCCCATCTCACAGATGAGAAAACTGAGCCCCGGGGGTGCTGCCCAACATAAAGGCAGAGGAAGGACCAGAACCCAAGGCTCCCCAAAGCTGGTCCACTCCCTGCAGTGGGCACGGCTTCCTTTGAGCCTTCCCCTGACCCCTACCCCGCGAGAGGAGAGGGGGCCACCCCAGGTCCACGGCCAGGGCTGGCCCCTCTTCCTGATCCACAGTGGGGACACCCCTCCTCGATCTCCTTGGCATGAGGGAGCCTCGGCAGATCACTCCACCCTCCGGGCCTCGGTTTCCTCACTCGGTTAAACATCAGCCAACAGCAGCTCATGTTACAAAGCACTAACTGCCAGACTCAGGTCAAAGCACTTTGAGCTCCGTCTCACTGAAGCCTCGCAGCAACCTCCCATTATTATCCCATTTTAAAGACAAGAAAATTGAGGCACAGAGAGATTAAAGTCTCATACTCAAGGGGGGAAGTGGTAGAGTAAGTAGCGGTCTCTCTCCCTCAGGGAGATGGTGGGAAGGAGACAGAACAGAAAACCATGGAGAGCTCACACAAGGGACTCACTGTCCTCCATCTCGTGAAGGCTGGACTGGGGCACACTGGGGAACTGGAAATCGGAGATGCAACAGCTGGCCCTGAGGAGCGTCACCTGCCCTGACACCCCCATCACAGCTCCCACCAGCTTAAGAGGCAAACTATTATATATAGGATGGATAAACAATAAGGTCCTACTGTATAGCACAAGGAACTAGATTCAATATCCTGAGATAAATCATAATAGAAAAGAATATGAAAAAGAAAATATATACGTATAACTGAATCACTTTGCTGTACAGTGGAAATTAACCCAGTATTATAAAATCAACTAAACTTCAATAAAATTTTACAAAGTTCCCACCCGCTCAGGCGTGGGGTTCAGTCTCCCCGTGACCCCCCCTTCACCCCCAGGAGCAAGAACGCTGAACCACCAGCTCCAGCTCTGCCGTTACTGCACTGTGTGGCCCTGGACAGCCCTCCCTCTTGAGAGGTCTCCGCATTTTCCCGGAGTGTGTTCCGTGAAAAACATGGTCCAGGGGGTCCTCTGTCAAAACAGGGTTGTGTAGTCCAAAGAGTTTGGGAAACACTGCACATCAGCCTTTGCTCTTGAAGATAAGCAATGCATATATTAGTGCATTAAAGGCTCTGAGAAGTCCTGCAGGTGAGGAATCCGTTTTACTTTAAACACAGAGCACGCCAAATGTCCTTGACCATGAAACTGTTTCTTTGTGGGAAAATTATTATTTTGACAAGACCTGGCCCTGCTGACCTCTCAGCCCCATCTCCTGCCACCCCCCTCCCTCCCTTCCCCAGCTACACTGGCCTTGTCTCTTCAAACACAAGCTCATTCCCACCTCATGGCCTCTGCATTTGCCATTTCCTTGGCCTAGATCTGGGCTGTGCAACAGGGTAACCACCGGCCACACGTGGCTATTTAAGTTCAAATTAATTAAAATTAAATGAAACAAAACCTTCACTTCCTCTGCCATGCCAGCCACGTTTCAAGTGCCCTGCGGCCACACGTGGCGAGTGGCTATACTATTGGACAGCACAGATACAGCCCATGTCCATTACTGCAGAAAGTTCTACCGGACAGTATGGGTGTCCATGATGGTCCACCCTCCGGACCTTTGTGAAGCTGGTTTCTTTTCATTGCTCAGGTTTCAGCGCAAATGTTCCCTCCCTGAAGAGGCTTCCCACCCCACCAGCCACCCTAAGTCACAGTCACCCACCACGTCCAGCCCTTGAGGGTCCCTGCCTGTCACCTCTTTGCCCTCCTTTAATTATCCACAGTCCTTCTCACTCCCTGACATCTTTTGTCTAGTTGTTTACTGTCTGCCTCCCACTGTTGGAATAGAGGTTCGTTAATGGCTGGGTCTCTGGGTCTCATCATGTTTGCATCCCCAGTGTCCAAAAAGTGCCTATGAACATACTTAATAATTTACTTGCTGAATGATGGATGGATGAATGAATGAATGAAAGAAAAAATGCACACTCTGAGGCATAAATGCTCTGTATAAGTGCCAGAGCAGGGGCTCCACCCTGAAGGAGTTCTCTGCGCCTGCAGGGCCACCCCACCTCTGGGGGCATCACCTCCGCCTCGTCCTCTTTCATGGGGCCAGGGCAGGGAGGGGTCCCTAGGGCTGTAGGGCAGGGCACGGGGAGAGGGGCCCTTACCTCCGGCCAGGCGTGGGAAGGTGTGGAACCGGTCCAGGTTCTGGGCCACCTGCCTCCACAGGTGTTTGAAGGTGCTAAAACCAGAGGACAGGGCAGTGACTAGGGAGCCGGGCTCAGGCTCCTGAGAGGGTGAGGGGCCTGGGGGGTAGGGAGCAGGCCCTACCAGAGGAAGAGGCTGGAAAGCCCAGGGAGGGGCGCTAGGGTCAGCAGCCCCGCAGGAGGCGGGCAGGGGTCACAGCGGTGGTGGTGGTGGTGATGGTGATGGGGAACCGAGTAGGTGGTAGCAGCTGGAAATGGGCTGCACTCCGGGCCTACAAGGAGGGAGCAAGGGGAGGCCTGGCGGCAAGACAGTGCAGAGAAGGGCCAGGCTTTGAGGCCAGGGGATGCCGGGTTCGAGTCCTGACTCAGGCATACACGGTTGTGTGATCTTGCGCCCACCGCTTAACCTCTCTGAGCCTCAAATTCTGTGCCACATCTGGGAACCGGAAAGAACAATTCCACCTGGCAGGGCTGTTTTGTGAGGCTCTAATGTGAGTCAAGTGCTTAGGACAGTGCTGGGTATGCTATGGGTGCCTGATGGGGGACAGGCACCACCGTGGTCTGCGAGGGGCACCACGAGCTCACGCCCAGGCTCCAGAGAACCTAGGAGGGTCCTGGGAGAGGCAGCTCAGGCCCCTATCTCCTCCCTGGGCTCCAAGTGTGACCAACCTCAGCACCACAAAACAATAAAAATGCTAATCACCAGGGAGCTGGCGACACAGTAGCTAATACTAATTTATGACTTTCCTACCTTTAAGCCCGCTGCGCATCAGAGCATGGCAAATGGGGGCCAGGCCCGCTCCGCCCGCTAACAGGCAGAGACCCATGCGGCCCGTGGCTGGCAGAGCGGGCCTTTTGGAAAACAGCCCTCCTCAGCAATTCTAACGCTGCCATCGCCACCCGGCAAGCCTTAGCGGGGGTTGTTGTTGCAGGGGAGCCTGAGGCCAGGCAGAGAGGGCGAGAAGCCACCACAGGTGTCCCTAGGACACCTGGAAGGCCCGGAGTGCAGACCCCAACATCTCCACCCAGATGACCCATGGGGACCTCAAACTCAAAGTGACCAGCATGTGATTCACCTTCTTCCCAAGGCTCCCAGGTGCCCAGCCATCTGGGTTGCCCACCTCGGTGAACGATGCCCACCTCCTGCCCCGAGCCTGGATGTTCCCACTGAACCCCCCCAACCTTGACCCCACGGACAGGTGATCGAGTCTCCCTGCTACCGCCTCACTTGAATCAGCCCACCTCACCCCGTTCCCACGACTCCAACCGAGTTTAGGCGCCTGCCATCCCTCCCCGGACGTGGACACCTCCTAACCCGTTTCCTGCTTCCACCCACTGGAGACTTGTGCTCCGAGTAGCCAGAGCGATCATCTAGATCAGAGGCTGCACACGCAGGGGCCCGGAGGGGCCGGACAGAGAATGAGTGAGGCCGTCCAGGTAGGCAGAGACCCAGGGCCTGTCAGGACGGGGGGAACCAGAGACCTCCCGCCCGCCTCCAGCCAATGGTGCCACATGGAAATGCAGGCCCAGTGGGACCAGGTTCTTAAAAGAGGCCCAATATTTGGATTTTTACATGAAACTGTCCCAATGGTACAAGGTTGGTCCACCCCTATTAGGAGTCAAAGAACACAAAGCCACTTGCCAGGGCCCACTGGAGAGCTACCATCTTCAATCCCTGCTTGAAACAAAAGAAGTCTGATTAAGCCACGCCCCCTGCATGTAACTTTCTGTGGCTGCCATCATCCTCAGGATAAAGTCCAGACACCTTAGCAGGTTCATGGGGCCTTATAGTCACAAAGACTAAATCCCCCAAGAGGTAGGACCTTGTCCATTCCACATGTTCACTGCCCAGTCTTAGCACCGGCAGAGCCTGGTACACATGGGGGCTCGATCAACACCAGCTGAGTGAGTGAGTGAGTGAAATGAGCAGCTGTGATCGAACCATGTCCTGCCCCCACCCTCTGACCCTTGGCCCCCAGCTCCACACTCCAGCCCCACGGGACCACGTCCACCACCCAGAGCCCAACAGCTTCAGCCTTATGCCTCTGCATATGCTGTTCCCCCTCCTAGAATGTTCTCCTCCACCTCTGCCTGGCCTACTCGTCTGCTTAGATGCCACCTCCTCCAGGAAGCCTTCCTGACTCTTCTCCTCCAATTTATCCCAAGCTCCCTTGTGCCCTTTCCAGGGACAGTGGTGGCATCGAAATCCATATCACCAAACACCTGCAGGCCGCTTCCAGCCTGTCACACTCCTTCTTGTTCATTAACTAGTTTGGCCTTCACGATTACTCTGCAAGGTAAGAATCATGACTACTGTCATATAGGTGAAGAAACAGGCTCAGAGAGGTGAAGTGGCTCACCCAGGGCCACACAGCACCTGACCTCTGGGCTCACAGCCCCAGATCCCGGACAGAGGTCACGAGGTCTGGTGAGCATCCCCAGGCCACCCTGCCCACCCCACCTCGGGGACTTACGGCACGCTGCCTGTGAAGTTGATGCCACACAGGTGCTCCGAGCTGGTGACAGTGTCCCCAAACGTGGGCCCGTCAGCTGGCACAAACTGGATGATGTTGGGGGGCAGACCGGCCTCCCGGAGGATGCGATAGACGGCATAGCTGGCCAGCATGGCAGTGTCACTGGGCTTCCACAGGACCACGTTGCCCTGCCCGGGAGGCACGGTGATGACTCATGAGGTCAGGGGCCACCAGCCCCAACTCCCACCCTACCCTGAAGCATGGCCATCCCTCACCTGGAGCCACCAGGACCCCATGCAGGCCAGGATGTCCCCTACCCAAACCCATTCCTACAGGTGCCCAGGTGCTGCACCCCAGGCCCTAGAAGCCCTTGTCAGTGAGCTCACACCCTGCCCTGTCTGCTCCCACATTCTGGCTACGAAAGGCTCCCTTCCTCCGGAAGCCTGTGCCCACCGGTCCTGCCAGCACCCCTCGGGCAGGTCTGTTCTGGGTGTTTCCAACTCGCTGGGTGCTCACGGGGCGAGGCTGGGCAAGTGCTCACAGGGCTCTGTCTGCACGTGTCCTGGACGAGGGCACATGGGTGCCAGGTGTGTGTGCGTCTGTCTGAGTGCAGATGCACGAGGATGGCCCTGTGCACAAGCACCCTTCCAGATCACCCAGCTGCCCCTGACAGCTGTCAGCCCTCCTCCTGCTGCTGCGCCCTGAGCCACCCAGGACCTCCGAGGGTAGGGCTGCATCTCCCCCATCGATTGGGAGCCGATGGCCACCTTCACCCTGATAACGACAGTGGAGCCCATCGACTTCGAGACCACCTGCCCAGAAACAGACCAAGCCCAAATCCGTACCTGTTCCGTCATTTGCTAGCCTTGCAACCCTGACAAATAAGTCACCAGGCACAGAGCAAGCACTCAAAGGTGAGCTATAAGTATCATCATTAGTAGCAGCCTCTATATAACGCTAAGCCTGCACTGGGCCAGACCTGCCTGGCGTTAGATGCGTCACAAGCACGGTCTCATTTGCTCCTCATGACCCTGTAATGTAAGCTTTTCTTTTATTTCCACTTCGTAGATGAGGAAACTGCCTCAGAGGAGGGCCGGGACTTGCCTGGGGTCCCCCAGACAGAGTGGGGCAAAGCTGGGACCCAGACCAGCCTCTGACCCCCAAGCCTTTTCCACAGCCCCCAGCTGCCTCCACTTTCTGTGCTTCTCCCCGCGACTAGGGCTGGGACCCCAGGGGTTCTGACGTGGCCTCCTGTCTGTTGACAGGGGAGTGATGACCTGTTCCCGCCACGCCCGCCTGCTGCCCACAGCTCACCATCAAGGCCGGCGCCCCCGCCAGGTTGCCGCCGATCGCAGTGAAGTTAAAGGGGGAGATGGCTGCCACGAAGCCCTGGGGAGGGAGGAGGTGGTGAGGCCAAGCCCAGGGCTTCCAGCAGCCCCCAACGCCCGCTCCACCACCTGGGGGTACCTCCAGCCCCCGGTACACCACGCTGTTGGTGCTGGGCGGCACGCTGATGGGCTGCTCCCCCTCCAGCTCCACGGCAAACTTGGCGTTGAATCGGAAGAAGTCAATGAGTTCGGCCGCGGCATCGATCTCTGCTTGGATCACCGTCTTCCCCTGTTAGGCGGGAGGGCCGGGGGGTCAGTGGTGGAGGACGTGCCTCCCAATAGCCCTCTTCTGACATTGGACCCTGAGCCCATGGTGACATTGGGTTGCAGGTGCATTTGGGCCAAGAACCAGGAAACCTGAGGACTGTAAACATTTCCTTAGACCGTCTGATCCTCCTGACGGCAAACGTGAGCCGTGGGGAAATAACTCTGGGCAGCAAGAATCAGGTTTTCTCGGATCGGGCGGCCCCTCCTTGGGTCACTGGCAGCTGCTCACCCTGCTCAGGACGCACAGCAGGGGAAGCTGAGCTAAGATGCACTGCCTCCTGCTCTGCGTGGCCACCATGCTTCCGACAAGCTCCTGAGTCTTAAGTCAAATAAAGAGGCACCTTCACCTGGTCTTGGAGTGTGTGCGCCTCTTCCTGCCCAGGTGTGGCTCACCTGGGACACTCTGGAGCCCAACACCCACCCCAGGGGCTCTGCTGAATCAGGAGACACTTACCCAGGTGTGGAGCTGTCATACCAGCTCCGTGCAGCAGAGGGCGCTCTCACTACGTGATGGCGAACCGGAAGAGCGCTGGGGTGACCCAAACCCCCTAAGGCGAAACTAACCCTCTCTCAACTGCTAATGCCACTCCCTGGCTCAACATGCATTCAACTCAAAAAACATCTATCAGGCACTTCTATGATTCCAGGAAGACACGGTGCAAGATGCAGAAAGAGAACACTAACATGTGATTACAATGCCCAAAAAACTTGTAAAGGGGAAACAAACACAAAGGAAGTCATTACACCCCGATGGAATCTGAGCTATAACCGACAGAGGAACAGCATGTTGGGGAAGGGGGGCGGGCACAGAGGTAGGACAGATCGTTATGGACTAAGAAGGTTCTAGAAGCCTCACAGAGGAGGTGCTATCTGGGCTAGACCTTGACAGTTAAGAGTTTATGAGGCAGAGAAGACAGGGAGCATTCCAGGCAGGGGACCCGGGGCAGAGGCAGGAGATGGGATGCTTGAGGTGTCCAGGAGCCTTGCTAGGTCCAGGCTGGTGACATCATGGGCGGGATGGCCTGGCAGGAAAGGGCAGAGCGGCTGGTGAGTTGGACAGAGGTGGGAATGGAAGGGCTCTGGGGGCTGGCTCAGGACTTGGGACGTGACCCTCAGCCAGACAGAGATCTCGGTGGTTCATAAGGCTAGAGTGACCTGCTGGAGGTGTCACAGAAACCGCTCTGAGGGCTGCAGAGGTCTGATGGAGCCTGGAGGACCGTGTAGGGCAACTGTCAGTCCAGGCAAAGCACAACGAGGGACTGGCCCAGGGCGGGGACAGAAGTGGATGGGAGGAGCCATTTCCAGAGCAGGACACGCAAGCGTAGTTCAATCCACCTTGTCTACAAAGTATATAGGTCTGTCCCCTCTCTGAGGCCTGGTCCCTCAAGGACACCTCCTGGGCTCCCGCACGCAGAGCATGTGTGGGCACCCAGAAGCCGCTCAGCTGACGCCTGCTGAATTGGATGGGGTACGACTGCCTCCCCTACATCCCCGGTTGTGCCGGTGGGCATCTCACCTGTCCCACCATGGTCTTGGCCAGGATCTCTGCCCTGCGTGGCCCACTCAGCATATCTGCCGCCTTTAGGAAGACCTGGGCCCGGTCTGCAACAGGCTTCAGGTCCCACTCTTTCCTGGCGGCCAAGGCGGCCTCGATGGCTCTGTGGAGTAGTGCCTGATGAAGAGGGAAAGGTTGGGGGCTTCCTCCTGAAGCAGGAAGGGTCCCAGAGGAGCGAGGGAGGGAGGAGAGATCTGGAGGTCACTCTTCACCCAGGGAAGACCCCTGGCTCCCTCGGCCCTCAGCCCCCTCCCCCTACAGCGGCAGACGCCATGTCCCATGGCCAGCTGGGCTACCCCAGGCTCCGACCCTGCCCTGCTACAGTCTGGAGGAGTCCGAGGGGCCTGCCAGGTAGGGCAACAGGCCAAGGACTTGCTCCGTTCTCTCTCGTGGTCTCATCAGGGCCTCCTCTTACTCCTGGGGCCTGGTGCTCCTGAACACGCTGTCCAGAGCCTCCAGCCCTTGAGGTCTGGGTCTGACCTTGCCCTTGCCAGGCCAGAACTGCAGCCAGAGACAGACACCTGCTGCTGGCATCCCAGCTGCCAACTGCCCTCATCACCACGTGACGCCAGCGCCTTGACGCCGTGGCCTCTCGCTGGCCCTCCTTGATGCCAAGTCTCTGCCTGGCTTTCCATCCATGATGCCTCCAATTTCCCTGACTCAGCCTTCCAGAACCCCCTCCCCCTCCCTAAATCAGGGTAGCCTCACAAGGGGCATGTGCGGGCATGTCCCAGCCCTGGCCAAAGCAGCTCTCATTAGGCTCAAGTTAACCCCGGCACGCCTGGCCCAGTCAAAGACACGTGCCCGGGGACGCCCTCAGTGCCAGCCGCCCCCCAGACGCCCCCACCCTCCATGGCCCAAGAGGGGAGCAGTGACTGACCTCTACCCCCATGTCAGCAACTAACCAGACAAGACGGGGTAGCACCCCAACCCCAAAGTCGCCAGGGACTCACCTTGTCTGCATAGCAGAACTTGGCCACCTTGTGTCCATGGTTAAAGGGCTGAAAGAAGAGAGAAGAGTGAGGCCGCTGTCCAGGAGGAAGGTGCCAGGGCAGGTGGGGATGGAGCCGGGCTCAGAGCTGGCATTCCAGGCCACTCGCTCTCTGCCCTCCAATCCCCATGATGCCTTCTCCAATCGCCCGGGCCCACGATGACCTCTCCACCTTGAGAGTTACGGGTGCACCTGCTGTTTGATGAGCTCTGGAAGGTTCACAGTGCAGGAGAAAGGTATGAACAGAACAGTCTTTGAGGGAAAGCATGGACGTTTTGGTCAGACACAGGTTCGAATCCCGGCTCTGCCCCCTCCTTACTAGCTGTGCAGCTTTCTGTAAACTGACTTTCCTTCTCCAAGTCTCCCCATCAGGGAAAGCATGGAGAGGAGGACCAAATGGGGTCACAGGTGAAAAGTTCCCCAACATAGATCCTGCCCTTACACCTGGGTCTGGCGTGAGGCTCGGGGGTGGGCTGTCACCACGGGAGGCCCTAGGCGATGCACTGCGTCGTGAAACACTCAGGATTTCTGCCACCCCCCAAGGCCCTAAAGGAACAGAGCAACTGCTTCTCGAGCCTCTTGCTTGGGACGCAGATTAACTTGTCTAAAAGGGATGAAGCCCAACAGACGTTTACAAACAGAACGCGGCAGTGCTGAACGTCAGCCTGGGCGACAAGGCGGGGGGAACACCACTTCTTTCCCGACCTATTTTTTACACCATAATTATCAGCACTTTCGCCACCTGTAAGTCTTCCAATGGAATGTTTAGGGGCTTCCTATCTAATGAGGCAGCCGCTAGTCACACATGCCTACTGGAGTTTCAACTCACGTGGCACAAGCCAGGTTTCATGTGCTCAATAACCACGTGGGGCTGGTGGCTGCCGAAGAGGACAGAGCAGATTCAGAACATTTCCACCATCATCTCAGAAAGTTCTACTGGCCAGCACTGGTCTGGTCTGAGTGCAAAGTGGCCCCCCCTGGCATGGTCACCTGTATCCTGTCTATACCTGAGATTGGCCTGTGACCCTTAGGGGCCGAGAAGCTGGGGACCCGGGCCCTTCGATTCAGCACATCCAATCCCAGTGGACTGCAGACACCCCAAGTCAGCAATACATCCCGGTAACAGAGCTCCTGCCCTCACGCCGCCACGGCCCCAAATGCCAGGGCTCCAAGGATGACACGTGGCCAGGTCAGTGAGGTGGTATGGGAAATGAAAACCAGAAGTGCCCACCAGGGGGTTATCAAAATCCCAGTGTCTGGAAAAATATTCAGGTGCTGCAGTGGCCATGGAGGCCGGGGGAGCTGCAGGTGAGGTCGGGCTCTGGGCGGTTACAGAGACCAGGTGAGCGAGGCCGTGGGAGCCGCTCTGGGCTGACACCTGGCACACACCTGTGCAGACCTGCAGAGCCTGCAGACCCCAGGCTGTGCTGACACTCCAGGTGTGGGCCCTCCGGTTGCTGATCCAGCCGCAGGGGCTCTAGGATGCCTCTGTGGGTGACCTGTGCCCCAGGCCATCTTCGGAACCCTCAGAGTAGGGGCCCTGGGCCCGCCCCCTTAACCCTGCACGTGCTGCTCAGGGCTCCATCTGGACAGATGTGTGCTCAGCCCATTTGCAAAAGGGCCAGCCCTTCACTCCCCTAAATCAGGGACTTGTGAGTTTCCTGATCCGTCCAAAGCACATGCCAGGTCCTGGCTTCCTAAACTCCAAGCAGGTGGGTTTCTTAGGCCAATGTCATCATGGGGCTTGGAGCCCAGCTTCCCACCCTAGCCCACCGTTAGCCCCTAAACCGCCTTGTGGAGAAATCCATCAGGAATAACGGAAGGTGCTGTGTGGACCCCTCAGGATCTTTCTTGCCTGTGGACAGGACTCGGTGATATCACAAAACCCCACATGGCACCTGCGTGACAACCGGGGTGGGTTAGCAGAAAGTCTCTTGACAAGGTAGTGAACAACTTCCAGTGGTTAAAAACAGTTCTGCCTCTCCCTTCTTTTAACTAGCTCTTTTTTACATGAACTAGCTGCAGGCCCCTGGTTAAGGAACAGTGATAGTTACTGTCAAAGCTAACATTAGTTTCCTGCGTGCAGGCACCAAGTGTTTGACACGGATTAATCCGTTGAACCCTGACAACATCCCTCCACGGCGTGACTGTTACCCCATTGTACATGTGAGAAAGCTGAGGCACAGAGAGGTCAAGCAGCTCAAAGATACATAACCAGCAAGTGGGCAGAAAGGGGCCTCCTCATGGTGACTAGGGTGGGATGCAGCTGGGTCTTAGGAAGATTCGAGAGGCCCAGCCTGAAAACCCTGAGGCTCCTTCTCCTTTGCCTCTGCTCCTCTGAGAGTTGGTGTCCTGCATCTTTCAACAGACCCGCTTCCTTAGTTTCTCTCGTCCTCTGTGGGGAGGTGTTCAATGCCCTCCCCACAGCTCCCAGCCCTGCAAAGAAAGATGCTTGTTGCCGGTTCCAAGTTCCAGGGCAGGTAATTCCGACTGGCCCAGCTGGGGTCAGGTGCCCATCCCTGGACCCAGCATCCCTCAGTGAGCAGCACTACACGATTTCAAAGGCTGCCCTGGCTCACCGCGTGGGGGCGGGTGAGGGGCTCATCAATTTGAGCAGACACCGCCCCCCCCCAGACGCCCACTGCGCCTCTCCACCTCACATGGAATCCTCAGTGCTTTGTTCCAAGCTGTTCCCACGGCTTCGTACACGACGCCTTCCCCGGCCTCCCAGGCCCCCCACCTGCTGTGGACTCCTCATCGTGGCCCTCCACCCACCTTCCCATCCCAGCTCCCTGGCTGCCCACGGGCACCTGGCCCTCCAAACATCTATGTCCAGACTCACTTCTTCTGCCAAGCCCACACTCCTAATCCCTCCTCTATCCTGATATCAGAAAGCATTCCAGCGAGCAATGGGCTTTTTCGGAAAGTCTCACCCTCCTTAACCCCCTCCAATGGCTCCCTGGGCTCTTGGAAGAGGCTCTTAACCACAGCCAACAAGAACCACACGTGGGACTTCCCTGGTGGCGCAGTGGTTAAGAATCCGCCTGCCAATGCCAGGGACATGGGTTCGGGCCCTGGTCCGGGAAGATCCCACATGCCGCAGAGCAACTAAGCCCGTGTGCCACAACTACTGAGCCTGCGTGCTGCAACTACTGAAGCCCGCGAGCCTAGAGCCCGTGCTCTGCAACGAGAAGCCATTGCAGTGAGAAGCCCATGCACTGCAACAAAGAGTAGCCCCCGCTCTCTGCAACCAGAGAAAGTCCACGTGCAGCAACGAGACCCCGCAGCCAAAAATAAATAAACAAACGAACACATAAATAAATAACCACACCCGAATCCTCTGGCCCTACTGGCTTCCTCTCTGTTCTGCAGCTCACCCAGCCCCCTCCTGACTCTGCACCCGCAGACCCCTCTGCTGGCGATGAGTCCCCAGCCCATCTTCATCCCTGGGGTTCAACTCAGGTGTCACCTCCTCAGAGAGGCCTGTGGACCACCTCACCTTACGTGGCCTCACATCTCCAGCCCATCACCTGTGCCTTCCACAGCCCCTCTCACCATCTGGAATTCTGTTTGTTTCTTTGCTGACATGTACACCAATCTCACTCTCCCCTAGGTCAGCACCGTGAGGGCAGAGCCATGTGCCATTTTCACCGCTGTGTCCCAGCACCCAGCCCTAGGTCTGGGGCCGAGGAGGCTTGGATGGATGAATGGATGGATGGGTGGGTTTTACTATCATGATTTACAAGTACCCCTCCTAGAAAGAGCTAAAGTCATCCTTTTAGAAACTGTTTTCCAACTTTAAACAGGTTTCTAGCTAATAATGCCATAGAGTAAACCACTTCGTTTACATACCGTGGCATTTATTTTGCAACTGGTTGCATTTGCACAAAGCTGGAAACTCCATATGTATCCATAACATCAAAACGTATATATATGTGTACACACACAAAGACACACATACACTTCCCTTTTGTTCATAGCCAAGGAGCATATTTGCTTTAAGCCTTTCTGGGCTAAAATTGTCATGGCCATAACAAGGGATAAAAAGGGATGGGGTGGTGCCTCTGCTTGGGGCTGGAGTAGACCCAGGGGTTCACCCTCAGGCCACCTTGTGGGGAAGCACCGCAGACTTCCATTCAGCCGTGAGTCCTGGTCAAGATCCCCAACTGTCACCAAAGAATGTCACTCTCACTCTTGAACAGACTGACAGTTGAGGCACTGGTATAGGTGCCATTTCTCAACTGTCAAGTCAGACTAGATGCCTCCCAGGGACTTGCTAGGAAAGGCAGGCTGTCTTATCACTGTCTCATTATCTAGCAAAATTCCCACTGAGAGAAAGACTTAAGGAGAATGCAGGAGGAACAGGCAGACCAGCTACTGCTCTGGCCGGGGCTCTGAGAGGCCTGCCAGGGCCAAGGAGGCAAGAGGGATGAGTGGAGAGGGCTGGGCTGGGGACTGGAGCCGCTAGAGGGTCACCCCACATGGGGGCTCACAGGAAGGCCACTTGTGTGGCCACATCTTCCTTCTCTCAAGAGAAGCCAGACATTTGAATTTGTACATGAAATCGACCCATGTTTAGGTTTTGGAAACAAAGCTACCAGCTAGTGATTTGCAGCCTGAGCTCTGGATGGAAAACCCACCCCAGCAGTGGACATGGGGCCTGCAG
Source organism: Balaenoptera physalus (assembly GCF_965194825.1). NCBI lineage: Eukaryota > Metazoa > Chordata > Mammalia > Artiodactyla > Balaenopteridae > Balaenoptera > Balaenoptera physalus. The sequence continues at coordinate 181,943,003 of NC_138882.1, read as the reverse complement.
GGCGACCTCTGGGCATCCTTGGCCCACACGACAGTGTGTGAGAAGCAGCCCCATGAAACATCCGTGCATGAGATGTGTGACTCTTGTGGGGACTTGTCACATCACTGTGTCCTTCTGACAGTTTCAGGAGAAATTCCTCTCTGGGCCCAGTATCAGAAATGGCTGTGCTTCTCCTACCACACAGTGGGGGATTTATTTCAGGAACACTCTGACTAGGGCAAGTGATGTGTTCTCCTCTCCGCTGCAGACCAGGAGGCCTAAAGGCAAGTCTGTGGCCATCTCCAGCAAACGCCTAGGGCCTCAGGATTTTGTGACCAGCAGGTCACAGCAAGAATATTATCTTGCTGCCATATGCTAATTAACACTCTGCTTTGAAATCCCCTTTAGAAATAGTCAGGGTGTGAATGAATTCATTTGAATCAAAATCAAGGGGATATGGTTCTGGGGAAACTGGATCCATCATCCCTGTTCCGTATCTAACTGTGCCACCCCAGGAGGGTCATTGATTGTCTCTGAGTTCTCCCCTGATCTGTAAAATGGGCAGTTAACCTCCTGCTCTTCCAGCCTCCAAGGGGGGTGGCAGGGGCTGAGGGAGGAGCTTATGCAGAGGGGACAGGGTCTCAACAGATGCCTCTGTGGATGGAGTCTGGGCTCCACCAGGAGGGCTTCTAGGAGGAGGTGACACCTGGCCACGCCCTGGGTGCTTACCTCTGCTGAGCTCATTGTCAGCTAGACCACTGGTTCCCAAATACAGACCAGAACTTTGGTGACTGTCTTTCTTTGGAAGGATTATCTTTTTTTTTTTTTTTTTTTTAAGTATAGTTGATTTACAATATTGTGTTAGTTTCAGGTGTACAGCAAAGTGATTCAGTTATACATATTTTTTTTCAAGTTATTTTCCATTACAGGCTATTACAAGATATCGAATATTGTTCCCTGTGTTAGACAGTGAATCCTTGCTGCTTATCTACTGTATATATAGTAGTATGTATCCGTTAACGGAAAGATTCTCCTTGATTCTGACATTCTATCCTTGCTTCCTACTCCCTAGGCTGGTGAGTGGGTCAACTTTTCCAAAGCGATGGCAAAGCTGGGGGCAGCTGCTGTTTTTAACTTCTTCTTGGCAGGCGTGATGTTGGCACCTTCTACGAGAGTCCCCTAAGACTGCCTTTGGAAGTTTTATACCGGTGCACAGAATTCAAAATCTTGCAGGGACTCTAAGTCCTTTTGGAGGCAGAGACCCCATGTTGCATGCTTATGTGCTGCCCGAGAGACAGACCCCAGATTCAGGGGAGAGGCTGAGCCCTGCCCGCCCACTGGACTTACCGACACCTGGTACTGCACGTCTGAAGTCCACACCTCCTCGTCCCCCACCACGCACGGGATGGCTTCCGTCCGGCCCTTCAGCTCCTTCAAGGCCTGGGGAGAGGACGAGAGGTCAGATGAGCACTTCCTTCCCCTTTACTTCCCGCCTAAAACCCCGATGCAGTCTGCCAACGCAGACACCCAGGAAGGAACAGAAATGAGGAGGGGGCCGGGCGGGGTCTGTGGTCAGAGCCGCTGTGCTTCCTCCCCAGGGGCAGGGGCAGACTCAGCTCCCACACTGTCCTGCAGGAACGTAAGGCCAGTGTTGCCAGGTCTTCCCATTAGAGATAAGATTTAAAAACCTGTGTCTGAAATTTATGTGAAATCTCACAATTTTAGAACACTGGCAATTAATGGGAGAATTCTTTTTCTTCTTTTTTGGCTGCACCTTGCGGCTTTGCGGCTTGCGGGATCGTAGTTCCCCGACCACGGACTGAACCTGCGCCCTCGGCAGTGAAGGCGCAGATTCCTAACCACTGGACTGCCAGGGAATTCCCGGGAGAATGTGTTTAAGCATAAAATATCTGTGGACTTATGACCCCTGACCTGGCACCCCAAAGAGACCCAGGTTGCCACCCTGCTGCTCCCAGGTCCCCCAACCCCCTCCAGATGCACAGCTCTCCCCAGATTCCCAGTTTCCTTCCGGGGCTGGGAGCAGAGGCAGGAAGGCGTGGGTGGCTGTCGGCACGGAGAGGTATCATGGGGGCTGCTGAAGGCCATCTCTTCCCCAGGCCCTACACCACTGGGTGCCCCCCACCCTCCCATTACCTTCTGCAGTGCATCTCGCTCAGGGCTTCCCTGCGTGAATGCCAAGATGGGCTCGTTGGCCACCTTCAGGGAGGAGACGTGCTTCCAACACAGCCTGGGGAGCGAGGGTGGGGAACAGAGGTGGACAGGTCAGCAGCGGCCACCACCAGCCCCAGCCCTTCTATCTCCGACAGGGGGTCCTAGGTTGGCCCAGCATCTTGAAATCCAGGGCAACTACAGAACTGGGAGACGGGAACCAGCCTTGGGATCCAAAACCCAAGTTCAAGTCCAGATCCTGCCACTTTGTGTCCTCGGGCATGTGACCTGCCTCCTCCGAGCCTATTTCTCCACCTATCAAGTGAGAATAATCATAGAAACTCACATGGTTGCCTGAAGTTTTTTTGCTTTCTTTTGTTTTGTTTTGTTTCCCGGCCGCACTGCACGTCACATGGGATCTTAGTTCTGCGACCAGGGGTCGAACCTGTGCCCCCTGCAATGGAAGCGCAGAGTCCTAACCACTGGACCACCAGAGAAGTCCCTGGTTGCCTGAAGTTTAAATTCATAGGTGCAAAACGCATGGCTTAGTGTTTTGCACACTGAGAAGGCTTATTCTCCCTTTATTGCCCCACAATGCAGGCTTTCTTCCAAACAGACCCGAGTTACTTCTTTCTCTAAGCAGGAGAGTCAGAGCATTCCAGAGCTCAGTCTCATCAGAATGTGAAACAGCTGAGACTCTCTTGGCACAAAGAGCGGAGCTCCGGGTGGGCAAGAAGGGCCAAGAGGTGGGCCGTGAACTTGGAGGAGTGCTCTGAGCTCGGTTTACAGACACAGGGAGAGCTGCTGTTGGGGTATGGGGTCCGATTCCTGGGTACTGCGCTCCAAGAACTCCTTGTTCTGCAGACCCCATTCAATCTTAACCTGTATGACCTCACTGATTAGTGCCCACCAGTGGCCTCCACCCCTAATGTGTCTGGGGGTCCCAAGGTGGGAGGACAGGTGGGTAAGAGTCAGTCATTCCACTCATGGACGTAGAGAACAGACTTGTGGTTGCCAAGGGGAAGGGGGTTGGGGGAGGGATGTAGTGGGGGGTTGGGATTCGCAGATGTGAGCTACCGTATGGATATACAGATAAACAACAGCAAGGTCCTACTGTAGAGCGCAGGGTACTATATTCAATATCCTGTGATAAACCACAATGGAAAAGAATATTTAAAAAAAGAATGTATATATATGTATAACTGAATCACTCTGCTGTACAGCAGAAATTAACACAACATTGTAAATCAACTATACCTCAATTAAAAAATTTTTTTGTTAATGAAGAATTATTGTTCACAAGTGATCCCAAATAAGCCACACAATATTCTATTGTCTTAATACTGGTGAAAATGGTATATAAACAAAATAACATATACTTAAATGAAAAGAGTTATAAATACAGCCTTAAAATTTTTCAAAAACAAAACAAAAAGAGTCAGTCATTCCAGAACTGGAGGAACCCCAGTGGTGGGACTTCCCCTCCAGGCCTCAGTTTCCCCATCTGTAAATGAGGAAAATAATGAGGACAAAGCCCACCTAGCGCACAGGGGGCACATCAGATTTGATAACGCCATCGTGGCATCCGAAGGGCCTCGCCAGTGGCACCGTGATAGAAATAAGGTAATTTTGATCCTAAAAGTAAAAAGACTAGGTCAAGATCAAGATCAAGAGAAACCTGGATGTGAATCCAGAAAAACCCAGATCTATCTCCCCCTGGTGTCAACACCCCACGGGCAGCACCCGTGGGTGGTCGAGTCAGATAACTGGTTGCCGAGGTAGGGAGGACACACACCTGGGGGACCATAGGACCTCCAGGGATGAAGGTGTTGGAAAGAACCTGTCATAGGATTTGGGTTATAGTAGGGTAATTTGGGGAGGGTTAAGGAAGCTGGGGCTGGCTCTGGATAAGGAAGCTCGGCAATTCTACGGTGGGGTGAAAGAGTAGCAGTTCCTCATTTGGCGAGCGGGGGGGACGCCTGGTACTTTGGGGGTGGCATGGTGACCTCTGTGCTTAGACAAAACTAAAAAGAGGGCCTGTTCTGTCCATTTCATCATGGCCTCTGGTGACCTTGTCTGAGGCTGGGTTTCTGCGAGGTTGCTTATGCCCAAGAGATCCAAACAGAACGGCTACGAGTACTGGGCACTTTTTTTTCTTTCTCACTGAGACCGGGTCTGGGGGCTCAAAGACCCAGCCGGGGAGGCCAGGAGGAAGGACACAAAAGCGGGGGCCGTGAGGGCGGGTCCTTCATTGATTCTACAAGGTTACTGGGCACCTGCTCCGTCTCTGGAGACACAGCGGTGACCAAGACAGCAAGGCCTGTGGTTGCATGCAGCTGACCTCCAGTGGGGGACGCAGGTAAGAAATGAACACAGCGGTGACAAAGGGGATAGGAAAATGAGGAACGGGAAGGGCAGGACTGCTTCAGCGGGGGTGGTCAGGGAGGGCCTCTCGGAGGAGATGACCTCTGCCAGAGACCTGAAGGAGGTCTGAGAAGAGCTGGGAAGAGCGTTCCAGACAGAGGGACAAGCAAGGGGAAAGGCCCAGAGCAGGAAGCCTGAGTCAGGAAGAGCAGAAAGGGGCCTGTGCAGTGGAAGGGGAGGGAACGGACGGGGGAGGGAGCAGGGCCGGTTGCCCAGGAGGGCAAAGTGAGCCCTGGGGCTTTCTCCTGCTCCTCCCTCCAGGTCCACCCCAGCCCTACCCACCACACCCAAGGAAGCCAGCAAGCCTCAGGCCCCACCCTTCCCCAAACAGAGGAAGAAATGTGAGGCTCCTTCGCCCTCTGTGCAGCTGTGTGACCTTCAGCTGGATTCCTCGGTATAACAGGGAGACACCTATCTCCTGGGGTTATTCTGGAGATCTGAAGAAATAATAACGCAAAGCTACACGTGTGCCCAAAAACTGAAAATCCACACGGCCCCCTTCCACCTACTGCGGTGGGGAAGAATGGAGAGGCCAGAAAATTTCAGTGGCCACAGGTCTCAACAGCCCGGCAGGAAAGGGGAGGGTGGCGTCTACTTCTCCACCCCCTACCATCTGGAAGTTTCCAGATGCCTCTCTCTCCGCCTCAGTAGCAGCACACCACCACAAAGCAGTGAATCACATATCACCTGGTCCTCTTCAAGCCAGGAGAGAGCCGCTGCGTGCTGGGCTGGGAGCCAGAAGCGGGGTGGCCCAAGCCCTCTCTTGACCCCATGTCCTGGCGGGTGTGAAAAGCAAAGGCTCTGGAAGCAGACAGAGCCCGGACGGACCCCCACACCTGCTTGAGACCTCAGCACATTATTACAAACTCCACAGGCCTCTGTTTCCTCACCTGAAGAATGGGTGACACCATGTTCCTCACAGGGTCATTGTAAGGATGACAAGCCTTGCCTCTCCTCACCCTTCCTGCTCTTAGGTTTTCCTAAGAAACTGTAAAGGTCTTCCAGAATGTTTACTCCACCAGGCCAGGCTTTCAAAGGCAAACTGGTTCCCAGACACCCCCGAGGATCAGGGGCTGGCCTGGGGGCTCAGCAAACACTGCTGGAATAGACTGTAGCCCAGTGTCCCACCAGGGCAGAAGTTCAAGAGGTAGCAGCTACCAGCCCTCCTCTCCCTGTTCCCTCCCAAGCAACGTCAGAAACAGAAATCCTACACGTCTCCCCCTACCTTCCCCAGGGCAGAGGTCCACTGTGACCTCAGGATCACATGCCCCTGTGGCTTTCTCTCTGCCTGGAAAGTCTCCAGGCCCTGGCCCCACTGTCCACCAGTCCGAACGTAGCTTAGGGAACAGAGACTAGTTCAAAGATCAGCCTGAGTCAACTAGAGCCAAAAAAAAATCCAAGGATGCCTGACAAACTTTCTTTTTTTTTTTTGGCTCATGTGCCCTTTGGGATAACATGAGCACCCTTCCACTGGCTCAGGGAAAGGCAGCGTGAACCACTCGCAGGACTTGGGGCCTCTACAAGGATCTGCGGGGCCCTTCTAGGCAGGACTGTATTCCCATTCATTCATTCAGTCAGTCAGTCAGCACATATCTATCCCACATGGCAAGGATGCAGAGATAGCTCAGATGAGGTCAAACGGCTCACCCAAACCGTGTGTTCATCACACCTGGCAGGTGCCTGGCTCTGGGACACAGAGGTGAATCCAACCCAACCTTCTTAGGGCAGCTCTCAGCCCTCCCACTTCAGGAAAGAAGCATAAGGCAGAGTCTGAAGTTGACTCAGTTTCCCTGAACAACCCGGGGTGCCCCTTCTGCGCACCTGGGGACTTCACGGCCTGGGCCTGAGACCCCAGCTGCCCCTCCCCACTCTCGGCAGGTACCAGGATCTGAGCTAAAAAGGCTGCAACACCAAAACATAGCCTGCAACGTGTGAAATTTACAGAGCCTGCAAGCTCTGAAATTTACAAAGGGGAAAACTGAGGGGGCTGCTGCCAGGGGCTGAGCTGCCAGGGGCTGAGCTCCCAGGCCGCCCCTCCGCCTCCACCCTGGTCCAAGGCACCATCAGCTTTTGCCTGGACAACTACAACAGTCGTTCTGGCTCCACTGACTCCAAGCTCCTCTCAAAACTGCTGGAATAAACTTAGTCCTGTGTCCCACCCAGGGCAGAAGTTTAAAAGGTAGCAGCTACCGGTTTTCATAGTCTTAACATAAAAATATGATCAACACAGAGAGACGGAGGGTAAGTGCTCGGCTCATAACTTACTGGCTTCCCATTTCTTCTACAATAAAGAATCAGAATCCTGGGACTTCCTGGCGGTCCCGTGGTTAGGACCCCGCACTTCCACTGCAGGGGGCACAGGTTCAATCCCTGGGTCGGGGAACTAAGATCCCGCATGCCACGTGGCGTGGCCAAAAAAAGAAAAGAATCAGAATCCTTACTGAGGCCTCCAGACTCATTTCCCATCACCCCCCACCCCCTCCCACCTCATCTGCTGCAATCCTGCCACCCTGGTCTCCCCACTCCACCTCACCCCCATCTCCCTCTGCAGGGGATACCAGCCTTGCCCTGCCTGGATGGGATCCCTATCAGATCATCTCACAGGTGACAACCCTCATCACAGAGCTCTGATTGTCTGTGCTCCCACACTGCCCAGACCACAGTAAGCATCTGAGAAATACCTTTAAAACAATAACACACAAGTGGACACCAGGCCCCCGGGACGGACAGGACTCCCAGGCCAATGTTCTTTTGCTGGATGCAGGTCCCCAGCGGCTGGGGTCAGGGCAGCCAAGGCCAAGGAGAGGACTAGAAAGGAAATTGCCTTTGCTTGTTCAGCAGCTTCCGGGCTTTTCGGCTGTTATCTGGGACCTGATAAGACCAATCCTCCTTATCACTGAGATAAGGGACCAGTGATGGAGGTGAGCTGAGAGAAAGTACAGAGCCCAGGGCAGGGTCAGAAGGGAGGGGCCTGAAGCCCAGTTCAAAGAACTTTTCTGAAGCTTTTACGGCATGCCTGGCATAGTGCTAAGTGATGACCTCATTGAATCCACCCTACAAATATATTACCCTGCAAACTCTTATTACCTCTATTGTACAGCGAGGAAGCTGAGGTTCAGAGATTAAGAGCTCATGGTCACAGCTGGTGGAGTGACGGTGCAGGATCTGAACCCAGGTTTCCTCACCTGGGAGACATGCTTTGGCAGAAACATGGGGAGCATCTCAGACACCTTTGGCCAGCTGAATGGGACAGGTTCATCCTCCTCACCGCCCAGCTGGCACCTCCTCTCTTCCCACCTGAGCAAAGAGGCCACCCTGAGGTGGGAAGTGAAGCTCAGGGCTTTCACTGCATAACAATGCCCGCTAGTTGGGGAGGGGATCAAAATAATGCTTGAAGCAACACTTATTAAGTTTTCTAGGTGCTGGCCACTCTTCAAAGTGGTTTTCGTGTATGAATTCGTTTACTCTCCAAGAAAATTCCACAAGGTAGCAACTATTATCTTTCTTTTCCACGTGGGAACAAGAGGCAGCACAGAGAGGTCAAGCAACCTGCCCAGGGCCACACAGCTGCTAAGAGGTAGAGCCAGGATCCACCCCAGGCTGTCCTGTGGGCCACTCCAACAGCAACTGTTCAGCACCTGCTGTGTGCCGAGCCAGGTGCTGGGCACCGGAAGCCAAGTTCCCCAGGGTCCGTGTGCTGGTGCCGACTGCTGCCTGAGTGGGGATTTTGACACCTTTAGAAGCAAGTATTATGATCATTGTAGGTTCTACTTATTCTTTTACTCAATTTATTCACAGAGCGCACACTGAGTCCCAGGCCCCCACCAAGCCACTTGTCACATCATCTCTAATCCTTGTGCTACATGCCTGTTAATAGGATTATTCCCGTTTTACAGATAGGGCACTGAAGGGCCAAAGGAGAGCTGCCTTGGCAAGGCCACAAAGTGCTGGGTGAGCATGGGTTCACCAGGGGAGGACATTCCAGGCAAGAGGCACTGCCCTGGCCACCGCTTGGAGGAGTGAAAGGGCAGAGTATGTCCAGGGAATGGTGGGAGGTACCAGGCCCCAGCCCAGCACAGCCTCTGCCCATCCCAGGGGCGGGCAGGCTGGGACAAGCACTGGGGGGTTTTGAAATTGGGAAAATTAGACAGGCTGGTGGGCTGAGAGGGGTCCAAAGTTACCAGGATTTCTGCAGGGGAATTCCAGCCCGCAAGCCCCCTGACACTGGGGGGTGGGGCTGAACTGGAGTCACCTCTGGACCCCGGCACCCAGCGAGGTCAGATACAAGAGTATGTAAGGGACAAAAATTAACATTGATTGTAAGCTTCCTATGAGCCTGGGTTAGTTCTTTTATTTATTAAATTTATATATAAATGTGTATTGTGGCTCTTTCCAAAGAGAATTTGCAGAGGACACCCATGACAAAGTTAATGAAACAGAGAAAAGGGCAGGCAGGTCAGGGCCAAAGGAGACAAAAGGCAATCAATTGGGAGGTCTGGTGTTTACAGCTTAAGGCCTTGGACAAGTTTTCCTTAACTTCCACAGGCCTCAGCTGTTTAATCCGTGAAGTGGGTATAGTAACACCCACAGCATAGGTTGCTGAGGAGCTAAGTAACATCATCCACATAAAAGGTAAATGGTAGCCCGTAGTGACCATCCCCGGGCCATCCGTAAAGGCCAGGTGTTTGTCGTGATTGTCTCCCAGACTGGTTGTGATAAATCTCTGTTGGCAAGGAAGGAATCACGTAATCGTTCTTTCATTCACCAAATGTTTGCTGAGGGCTTCCCAGGTGGCAGTCACAGTTCTAGGCCCTGGGGACATATAATATGGTAGAGAAGTCTCAAGTGAAAAAGCAAGCTACAAAAATGGATTTGCAGGGGAGCCCATTTTTATGTTGTTTTTCTAAAGCATATATATTCCTAGAATATTAAAAGGCTAGTAATCAAAGTGACAGCAGTGGTTCCCTCTGTGTGGTGAGCTGCCAGGCGATTTTTTGTAACCCTTTTTTGCTTTATCTGTACTTTGTACAATGGACACCTACTAATTAAATAAAAAGAAAATGCACAATCAAGAGTATGTTTAAAAATTGGTTGAGATTCCTGGCACTCCAGGCAGAAAGGGAAACACTACAGAACATCACCCATGCCAGTTCCCCAAGAGATGGTTTTTCTCAGCACTAGAGCTTCACGTACAGAACACTGAGAGATATCACTGAAAACGTCCTAAAGCTGTTTCTCCATAAATGCAGACATGGCATGCCACAGGAGTGTTCTAAATATCTGTCGACTAAATGAACAAGTGACCAAACACCAAAACTGTTTTCCTAGAACCATGGCTCTCAACTAGGAGTGATTTTGCCCCCCAGGTGACATTTGGCAACGTCTGGAGACATTATTTTGTTGTCACGACTGGGGGATGCTATGGCATCTGGTGGGCGGAGGCCAGGGATGTTGCTAAACATCCCGCAATGCATAGGACCATAGGACGGTGCCCCACAGTGAAGGGTTATCAGACTCAAATGTTAATACTGCCGAGGTTGGAAACCCGGTCTGGGGCAGCGGGCCAGCTGCTGTATCTGAAGAAGTAACCTGAACCGGCAGATCTGGTTGCAAAACGCTTTCTCTGATTGCAAAATGCTTTTTCTCCACTCAGGAGGCTTTGTAATTAAGAGCATGAGTCTTGGAGTCAGACTGACTGTGATTTTGGTCTCACATTTGTCTTAACAGGCAGATAAGTTTCCCATCTGTAAAATGGTAATAATGCAGGACTTATCTGCACAATCAGGCCTATGGTACTTGATTGCTTGATAACTATTGCTGTTATGAGCTTTTTTTTTTTTTTCAGAATAGGGATTTCTTTCTACCAGATATTAGAGGGTTTTTTTGTTTTTGTTTTTAATGTTTAAGGCTTTCTTCCTCATTACACTGAAAACTCTTGGAAGGCTCCCATCCACGTGTAAATCCCCTGGGTACCACCCCCCCCCCCCTGCAGTGTTTAGCAAAGCACGTGCACACGGTAGGTACTCAGCAAACAGGTGAATCTATGTGGCTTCCATCTAGGGTCTGAGAGGGATGGTCTCAGAGTGCAGGGAGAGGCCTGCAAATGGGACCACGCTGAGGGTGTAGTGAGCGTGGCCCCCGTCCTCAGTTTGGAAAAAGAGCCCTTCTTGTCCATGTCCTCTTCCTTATCCCACCCCGCCACAGAGAATACACAGCAGCGCTGGGACTTATCCGTGCCCAGGGCACCCCTGCACCATCCCTTAGGACATTGATTAACTCAGAAAGGGCATAGCTCAGCAGGCGAGACGTAACTGGTGAGTCCTAGAGGTCAGGCAAACACTGGGGGCAGGAGCTGCCCAGCTCGGAAAGGGAGGTGGACAGAAACACGGGTCCATAGGGGTGCAGCCTCTCCAGACTGTGAGCCCCTCTGGGGCAGGACCTGTGTGCTACCTACCTTCTCCACCAAGCCCAGAGGCAGAAAGGGGCTCTGAGAACATTTGTCGCTGAGTGGGCAAGGGTCCAGGAACCCAACTCCACAGTGCGGGGGTTTGCAAATCTGTGTTTGCAGGGCAGCTCCACTCTGAAACTGCACCTTGGTTTCTTCATCTGTAATTTGGAATAACAGCTACCCACAGGAGAAGTTTAAATAAGAGTGATAATGATGGTCATGATTAATAGCAACTGGGCACTGCCTATGCGCCAGGCACTGTTCAATGCACTTTACATGTAGCAACTTATTTATTAATCATCACAATGAGGCACATACCCCAAGTGCGTAGCACAGGTTTGGCACGTTCAACGCACTCCATAAGTATTATTATTCCACCTATCAGAAGAAAGGAGTCCTTTTTTCTGCCCAACACTTAACTTGAAAAAAGGGGAAGGAGAAAAGAGAGAAATAGAAATGCCGGTGGACAGAAGAGAGGGAAGACCCAGGTAGGGTCCTGAATGTGAGACCGAGGGTGGGGAGGTGAGAAGCGGGGTGTGCTAAAAAGAGGTGCCCTGGGAGGAAGGCACTGCACTCCGGCGGTGGGCAAATTTCGAAGATCCAGTATCAGGAGAAGGACGAGTGATTAAGCGGCTACTTTCTAAGCGTGGGAGCCAACAGGGCACCGAGGCACCCCACCCCGCTGCAGGATTCGGGAAGGGGGTCCCCCTAGCTGAAGGAAGACCTTTGGAAGACGGGGGGATAGCAATGGGAGGAAGGCCTGCGTGGGGGTCGGGCGGCATCAGAGGAAGTGACCCCCGGCGGAGGAGAGACCCTGGGAAACCCGGCGAGGGTATGGAAGGGAGGGAGTCCGGCTCGGGGGCGAGGGAGCGCCCAGTGACTCCCGGGACCCCGGGCCAGCAGGCGCCGCAAGGGGCCTCCCCAGGCCCGGTGCTCACTCACCCGACAGCCCTCCACGGGCGAGCCCGCAGGGCGCCGCGAAGTGCGACCCGCGGCAGCAGCATCTTGAGCTTTCGGCACTGCTGTTCGCAGGACCGTTCGCCCCCGGAGCGGCTCTACTGCGCTGCCCCGCCCTGAGCGCACCACCTCGGCTGGCGGGGGGAACATGTCACCCCAGCCGTCCTCCAAGCCAGGCTCAACCGAAACGCCTCTGTATTTACCTTCTGCTAATAAGACAATTCCCTTTTGAGGGCATGATAAAGGACGTTATGTGACATAGGGCAAAATTGCCCAAAAGAGAAGCCTTGAAATGTACACACTTCCCCCTCCTCTCCTTATGGTATGACCCAGTCGCCCTCCAAAGGGGGCCGAGGGCAAAAGGGAGTGAGCTCCATCGACCAATCAGAATGACACATGGAAGCTCCTGGACCAATCAGAGGGGCGGTCATGTAGCCGCCTTCTTAGGCCGGGATAGAGGAGCTGAAGCAGCCAATAAGAGAGCGGGAATGGGACACGTGTGAGGCGGCGCGGAAGGACAGTGGATCTGCCAGTCAGGTGCAGCTGGAGTCCCAGCGCTACCACTCTTGCTGTCCTTGGCCAGTGGCTGCCAGAATATTCGACCGTGCAGGGCCGCATAGCGGCCAGCCCCCTACCTCAACTCGGGGGCTGCAGCCCCTGGAATGAGCCTGCTGCCCCTGGCTCTAGCCTCCTGGTTGGGACTGATCCGCCCTCCTCCTCCCGGCCTGGCGCGGGGCCACCCAGCTTCCTGAGGCCTAGCGCTTAGATAAATCAGCCTGCTACTTTGCAAATTACGATCAATAAAAGATAAAACCGGAGCCAGTCTATGCTCAGGCTTTCCTTCAAAGCCTATGGACGCGGAACCAGTTGCTCCTGTGCTTTATTTTTGTGCCCCGCACCAAAATTTGAATTTTCAGGGAAGTTTTCTGCATGATGAACACGTGAACGTTATTTAAAACTCAGATTCTGAAGTCTTCCAGAGGATGGAATCTTAGGGACCCATTCGATTCCTAAAGTACTGTTATAGCTTTTCTAACGCTCTCTTCTAATATATCTGTTTATATTTCCTCCAGCAGCGTGTACCAAGAACTTGCTTAGGAGTCAGAGTTCAGTTGCTGATCATGGTTTCTCCCTATGACAAGGGCGAAATACGTAATTTTTCCTGGGCTTCAGTTTCCAAGTCTGTAAAGTGGGGGTAATAATACCCACCTTAGAACGCCCTCATTATTTCATGCTACTCCTTTCTCCAGGAGGGCACACTCTTTAAGGCACTTTGGAGAATTTAAACAGAGTAGGGAGTGGGAAAGGAAACTACAGTCGTCCCCCAGTCTTGGTGTGGCATTGGTTCCAGCAGCCCCTGCAGATACCAAATCCACGATGCTCAAGTCACTTACATAAGATGGCACAGTACAGTCAGCCTTCCCTATCCAAGGATGAGAAACTGGCAGATTCGGAGAGCCATTTGTACATTAAGCACAAGTCTTAGAGATGGTAAAAAGTTAATTGGAATTGGTAGTGGCTGTTTTTCTTCATCCTTGAAGAAAACCCTAGTCATGGGCCCAGTTCACACAGGTCAATGTCTCCCTGAATTCAGCCATTAACAGAAAGAAACTAGAATATTGGACAGTGTCAAATCCAGAGCCTAGGAGGTAGCCTTTCAAGGGCACTGTGAGGAGGTTTATGAAATGGGGTCGATGTGATTAACAGGACCTCAACTTCAAACCAGGCTATGCCAGTTATTCAGTCTGTGATCTCTCTGGCTCTCTTCCCCTTCTGTAAAATATGTATAATAATTCCTGCTTTAACTACTTCCAAAGATTTTATTGTGAGATGCAAATATAACAGGTGATGTGAAATTTCCCTATTTGATCACTAATCAGCTAATTGTTTTAGTGGTTATGTGGCCCACCGTCCTCTTGCCCCTCCCCATCACCTCTTTATCCTTAATTTTTTTTAATCCTTAATTTAAAAAAAAACAAGGCACCATCAATTCTAAGACATTTCACTTTATTTAAAAGAAGCCAATATACAGGATATAAAGGGCATGATATTTACAACAGTACAGTAAACAGGTTGGTTTCCGGTAGGATCAGTAGTCTTTCAATGAATATAAACCCCCCCTTCCCCTTGACACTAGACCCAGCTGGCAGACAAACAGCAACAGTGGGGTGGGATGGGACTTCAGGATAGAAAGTCTCCCTGGATGGGGCTAAAAATCAGGTAGATGCTAAAATGTCCACGAAGGGGTCTGTGGGTGGGGTTGCCTTTGCCTCATCTCTTTGAGGGCTTGGCAGAGGGAATGGTGAGGGATTTAGCCTGAGACTAACACGCAGCCCACCCTGAGCCTGGAAATCTTCCACTCATGGAAAATTCCCTTCCAGGGAGAATCTGCCTTTACCGACACCCACCTGGCTGCTTCCAGACTCCCCACTCTAGGAGAGTGCCCTTCTAGAACCAGAGCTTAGTGTCTCAAGGTGGAGGACCCAGGAAGCTCCCAGCACCCTAGTTCCTCATCCAGGTCCCTGGAAGAGCACAGCAAGGACTACATCCCAGGCCTTGGCCTGGGGTTGGCACAGCCAGGGCTGGGCTGTAGGCATCTCATGGCATTTGCACTCCTGCTCCAGCTGCCTGACAACCTTGGACCCACTGAGGCCCAGGCCCCAAGGAAGCTGTGGGCTCCATGAACCAACGGCCCATTGCCACCCACACCCTACTGCTTCTCAGCTCTCTCCAAACACAGCTGACTTGGCAATGGATCTTGGCAGACCAGAGTTTGAGCAACTAATCGGAGCCCACCCTCTGAAGCAGAGCTTGTCCCCTACCTAGTGCCCCCTTTCCCTCCCACCACCCACCTCCGTTCTGAATTCCCCACTGCCCACCCACTCCCACAAGTGCCCAGCCCTCTGGACTTCAAAGGACCAAGGAGCTGGGGGATCAAGGGACAAGGAAATGAGGTGAGGGGTGACCTACGCTCTGCTGAAGCCGCTCGTGGGTGTGGATGAGTAGGTGGTGAGGATGCGGAGACAGGTGAGGGGTACTGATTATATTAAATCCAGCAGCAACATGCATCTGTCCACAGAAAAATGCTGGGCTACCATAACTGCCTACCCTAGATTTAAAAAAAAACTTTCCTTTCATAAAAATAGATGAGAGTCTCTTGCTTTATAAATAGATTACATTTAGCTTAAGTTACACCTTACATGATCCCCTGCCCCACACCCTCTCCCCCATCCCAAGCCAAAGTGGTTTGATTCTCCAAAGGTCATCTGAGCTACATCCATAGAGCTAAGTCCATGATGGACAGGCCTGTCAGAGACCTCTAGACATACTGCCACAAGAAAACAAAATGTGTTTACTTGCCAATCATTTTTTTCCCTGTTCAGAGTCTCAGAGAAGTGTGTGTGTGTGTGTGTGTGTGTGTGTGTGTGTGTGTGTTCCACAAACAGGGAGCCCAAAGGAAGCTATTCTCCCTGTCCCTCCCCAATCCTCTCTTTTTATAAAACCCCCCAAAATAGGAGAGTGAGAGAGGGCAGCACAGGAGAGCCCATCTGAGACCAATTCTAAAATACCAATGTCAATATGACACTGGGCTGAGAAATAGAAAACCAAAATTCAGTATTTACATCTTTACAAAGGATGGACCAGTTCATCCCAACTGGACCTGGTGCTGCCCCAGCGAGCGTTGGGGTCTTTCTCGGCAAGCTGTGGGCCCATGGCAAGGGTACAAGCGGGGCCCACTGGCAACTAACTCAAAAAAGAACTTGGTGCGGAGGGAGGCAGCCAGGCCAAAACCAGGACCGCACCCTGAAGGCAGGTCACTAACACTCTTGCTGTCCCCCATCCAACAGCCCCAAGTCCTTGCTCCCCAGCAAGAACAGCTATTGAAAACCAGCAAGACGGATCTTTCTGGCCAGCATCTGACTCTGGCTCCTGCCATTTCCATACTCCCCAGATAAATTCAGAGTACACTAGTCCCCAGAGACAAATATCCTATGTATCCAAGGGGGAAAGCAAAAATAATACCATTGGACAGCAATCACCATGGTAACCTTAGTCACCCCCAAATACTTACATTGTTGCCTAACTGTCTTAACTCTAAAGATAGGTCTGTCACCCTCCCACCACCTTGAGGAAAAACCTGGGGCAGGCCTCCACTCTGCCTACCTGTCCACGGCATTCAATGCCTCCCTCACCCTGGGCAGAGGAGGCCAGAGAGGCAGCCAGTTTCCCAGCCTCCCAGAAACGGAAAATCTTTTCAGCAGCTGAGGTCCAAGCCCAACTGGCTCTGATAACCTTTGGTTAAAATAAAACTAAAACTAAAACAACAATAACAATAACGACAATAATAATCTGATATGTTTGAACCCTGTAACCTTGAGAACAAGGGTCAGTGAGGAGGAGGAGAAGGGGTGATCTCTCCTCCGAAACCTCGTCCCTCCACGTACCCAACAAGGGACTATTTGGCTAATAAGAGATTCTGGGAATGGAAGACTTTCAGCCAGACTTTCACAGGGAAACAGCAGGAGGTTCCTCCACAACAACAACAACAAAAAAGGAAAAAACTCACAATAAAGGCCACCAAGTTCTGATAAATAAAATTACACACAATCACTAACAATCTCCTCTCCCTCCATATATATATATATATATTTATATAATATGAATATTATGTACAATGATTTTAAGACTGCAAAACAGGTGGGGGAAAACGGAAGAGAGAGGAGGTCCTTACAGATCACTGGTACCCTGGGAGGAAAGACAGGGGGCCTGATCTACACAAGGCCAGATTTCCCCCTCTGCCTGCAGACACAAGCAGTGAGTAGCAAGGAGCTCTGGGCCTTGGGCACATTTTGCTCCTCTGACCTCCAGGGGGAGCTCCTGGGCCAACCAAAACAAAAATCAGCAATCACACCCACAGTAGTGGGTCCAAAAAGAAATTTAAAAAACGAGCAAAGCTGGCTCTGCTGGCTCCAAGCTGAGATCTGGGGGTGGCCGCCACACAGTGCCCTTTGACTCAGGCCCTCTCAGGTCTGGGGAGATATGGCTCAGCTGAACTCCCCAACTGCTCAATCAGGGAATTATGGGAAAAGGTGAGCTTATGTCCATGAGCAGAACAAGGACGGTTCTTACTCGAGCTCCTACTCTCACCACCTCCTCTCTGCCAGCAGCCCCCGCTGGCTCCCTCCCCTCCCCTTCCCAATGCCTGCCAGTGGCTAAAGAGTGGGCCACTGCGGCACAGTGGAGAACCAAGATGGCGGCGGGCGGTACCGACCCAGCTCCGAGGTGGAGGGGGTAGATACCAGGCCTGGCCCCCTCCAGACTTTCTCACAGAGAAATTACAGATCTATAACCCCTTACTGTTGGCTGGGAAAAACATCAAGTCATCAGGGCAATAAAAGACCCGCTCCCCAACTCCAACCCACAGAGGTCCCAAGAAAGCAAGCAGTCAGGTGGCCGAGGGCCTTACGGGGCCCAGGCCTCGCTAACGACCTTGACCAAACTCCCTCCCAAGTCAGTGCTCACCCTCAGAGGTTGCGAGAGAGATCGCCCTAGCTTCTGCCTCCCTCCCAGCTCCAGGGGAAAACCAGGGATCTAGGAGAGGGCCTACCTTCCACAATGGTATAAGGCAAGCTGCTTTTTTTTTGTTTTGTTTTTTGCATAGTAGTTTAAACACAGTGAGGTTCCGCCTTCCCCCACAGTGCCTTGGCCCTCTGCTTTGCCACTCGATCCAGAAAGAAAAGAAAAATTTGTCTTCCCTCCCTCCTTCCATCTTTTCTCTCTTTCGGTAAGTGAAAAACCCTCAGGAATTCCCCCACCCAGGCCTGGAAAGCTCGCAAAGGCAAACAGCTCCTTCCTGGGGGGAGGTGGGCCATCCCAAGTCCAACTCCAGAAGAGGAGGGAGGGCAGAGCTTATGGCCAATCAGAGGAGCAGGTGGGAGGGTAGAAAACGGCATTGTACCACGCCAGGGCCCCCCCCCACCCCGCACCCTCACCTTAGAGTTCTGTATAAAAACACCTGCTAGGAATAATTCTTTGGAGCTCAAAGTGGCTCAGCTTAAGGGAAAAGGCACAGTTAACACTGCATCGTCCGGACAGAAGTCTGCATTTGTAATGTGGAGAACAATAGAAATTGACAGCACCATTCCTTGGGTGGGTGGATGGAGAAGGGGCACTGGTTGGTGGTGGGCGGAAGGAAGGAAGGAAGCAGCGGTCCGTTGGGGCCTCCAGAGAAGGGAGGGCATAGGAAGTCTGCGTGGCGAGGGCTGGAGCCCCACTTCCTGGCCCCGTGGGGAGAGGCGGGCAGAGGCCCCATCACCAAGACCACCAGGCACGGGCTGGGGGACATCAGTCATCAGCTGACCATGGGCTCCACATCCGCCTCCCGCTCAAACTCATCCTGGATCTCGTCTGTACTTCCTGAGTCGCTGCTGGCCATGGAGCTAGGGGACGGTGAATTCCTGGAAGGCACAAGAGAATGGGGGACATCAGAGGGCAGCCTGAGGACCTCTGAAGGGATTCAAAGAGCTGGAAAGACGGAGCAGCCATTCCTGGAAAACCTAGCCTCAGAGGGGGATCCTGCCCCGAGGCCCGCCCTTGCACCACGTGCCTTAGAATCTTCAAAGCCCAGGAGTTGAACGTGGCTATGGAGACCTATTGGGAGGCCCTGCACCCGCCTCTCTAATTGCTTGGTGCTGAGAGCTCCTTGGGAGCAGAAACCACGGGTCAAGCTCAGTTTTTACACTCCCATCACCTAACACACGTCTGGACAATTAACTCAGAGCCCAAAGGGAGGCCACACAGGACAGTGGTTAATAGCACTGGTTTTGAATTCTCACTTTATCACTGCTGAGCTGGGGGGCCTGGCGCAAGCTATTTTCCCTGCCTACGGGCCCACTCCTCCATCCAAACAATGGGAATAACAACAGTGGCTTCTGGGAATCAATGAGCTAAAGGTGACATGCTAATAAGCCCAGGGCCACACACACGCAACTTCCCCCTGCCTCTCCCTCTCTTACAGCCCAAACAACAGCCTGCAAGAATATCGTCATGATAAGAGAAACAATTATAATTAATATATCTGTGCTTCATGCCAAGCATTTTGTGTGTATTATCTCATTTTATTATTAGCATGCCTGTCTTCCCCGAAAGGCTGTCTGTTCCTTGAGGGCAGGGGCTCTGTCTTGGTTCTGGTGTCCCCCAGCAAATAAAAGAGGCCTGATGCATGTCAGTCTCCCGGGGACAGTCCCATATGGCCTTGGGTTGGAAGACGGGAAAGGAAGGAAAATGGCTTCCTAAGGACACAGGTGAGCCCCGGCCACCTCCTCCACCCACCAGCTCAGCAGGAAGTGGGGCGTGGGCTCCAGGAGGGCCGGGGCTGCAAATGTTCTGCTCATCACTATATCCCCATGGCTTTGCACAGAGCAAACCTTCAACAGTAGCTGTTGAATCAATGGGGGCAGGGGTGTTGTGAGCGGTCACGTGAGATTAGATGTGTAAGGCATTAGCACACAGTAGGAGGCTAATAGTCATCGGATGCACAGACAGGTGGATGGACGGATGGACCAATGGCCTGGGCAGGTGAAACCACCAGGCTATAAGTTGCAGCCCCACAAATCCCGCCACCCACCCCAAGGATGCCACCACTGCATTGCCAGGGAGGACAAGGCCGGGTACCTGTCTGCAGAGCCTTTGATGAGCCGGCGGCAGGTCTCCATCTGCACGTCCAGGCCCCGCTTCATGCTGCACATCTCCATGTACTCATGCAAGTGTCGGTTCATGTCGCTCTTGGCCGTGGCCAGCTCCAGCTGAAAGGAACCAACATGGCATAAAGGGGAAGCCAAGGCATCCTCCCTCATGGCAGACCACTCAGCAACCTCCCGTCCTCAGTGGCGGTGGCAGCAACGGGGCCACCCCAGGACACCACGCCCTCAGGGCCCTCCCTCTGCTCTCTGCTCTCTACATACTGGTGCAGGGCCCCTAGAACCACTTCTGCTGGAAGGTGAATGGTTGCTTAGCAACCACTGGGGCAGCCCTAGCAACTCCACCCTGTCCGGCATCCCTGCAGTCCTTTATGTGGACTGGATTAGAAAAGTCCTGAAGTCTCTCGTGTTTCTGACCCTTCTCCTCTACCAAGTGATACATCCCCCAGGAAAGGAGCTGGCCTTCTCTTTCTCCAGCGTGACAGCAGCAGTGACTCTCACTGATAGATGTGGCCCAGCACACAGGCTCCAGAGCTGGAAGAACTAGGCTTACAGGCTGCTTCCTGGCTGGGGGGCCTTGGGTAAGTCACTTGGTCTCTTTTAACCTCATCTCCTCCTCTGTAAAATGGGGCACACAGTACCTACTGCATAGCGTGGAGGCACCCAGGTCCCTCTAGGTACGTACATAGGGTATGCGGATACCAGGGAGGGTGTATTTTTAAAGGGCTGAGTGCCCAGTGTCACTTGATGTCACTCAAGTGTCAGTTCTCATTATTTTGAGATCATCATCTCAGTCAATAACTTTAAAAAAAAACCTCTCTGGGGCAAACATGGATCACCAACCCCATTTCACAGATTAGGAAACTGAGGCCCTAAGAGGGGTGTGACTTGCCCAGTACTAGGCAGGGAATCAGCAGATCTCCTGACTTCCGATCCTGTGTCTGCCTCGCTCTCCCAGCCCCTGTCCACACGGGCACCTAATCACCGTGAGTCTCGGGGGTCACAACCGGGTGATGTGAACAAGCTAACGCCTCACCTCGATCTGGCCTATGGTCTCCTGGTACTCCTTGTCTCTCGTCTTGAAGAAGGATTCAGTCTCATGGATCAAGTTGCCCAGGTTTTCCTCTTGCTGGGGAAACAGAACAGAGGGCACAACTTAGCTGGGCGGTGAGGGCTGCAGGGAAAGAGTGGGGGATGCGGGATCGTGGAAAGGAGGTGCTCCCGGTGCCTACCTCCCAGCCTCTAAGAAGCCATGCCCGGCTCACCTCGCCCTGCAGGTCAATGCTCGGATTGCAGTTGGTGAAGTCCTCCCAGAGCAGAAGTGTGTCTTCGTTCTCCTCCCATGTCAGGCTGTCACAGTCATCGTCGAAATCAAAGGTCTCCCGCCTGTTGGGGGGACACAGGGGGGCATGAGTGAACAGAGCCAGGCTCCAGGGGCCTGGACAGGGGAGAGCAAGGGACACTGTCCCGATGATTGGGCTCCTGCCAGGTGGCCATCCAAAAAGGCAGGGGCGGTGGCCAAAGGGGACACATGCCTTCTCCTTGGAGTTTAACTCTTTTCAAATGCAGAGTTTATTTACATATTATTTATACAATTTAAAATGTATATTCCTAAAGATGCCAGGCTTTCATTAATGGAGACTAAAGATATTTTCCTCCCGAGTCCAATCTTGTGACTGTTTTCCTTTCATTTAATAACTCATTCCTGGAGCCCCTGCTATGCCTGAGGTGATTCATATAACCTTTTCTGCAACTTGGAAAGGTGGGTATTATTATTATTCCCATTTTACAGATGAGGAAACTGCAGCTCAGAAAGAATAATTCACTTGTCCAAAGCCACACTAAGCTAGCCTGTACCAGAAACTAGGGCTGATAAAAAAGAACAAAATAATGCCATTTGTAGCAACATGGATGGACCTAGAGATTGTCATACTGAGTGAAGTAAGTCAGAGAAAGACAAATATCCTATGATATCGCTTATATGTGGAATCTAAAAAAAAGGGTACAAATGGACTTATCTACAAAACAGAAATAGAGTCACAGATGTAGAAAACAAACTATGGTTACCAGGGGGTAAGGGAGGGAGAGATAAATTGGAAGATTGGGATTAACATATACACACTACTATATATAAAACAGATAATTAATAAGAACCTACTGCATAGCACAGGGAACTCTACTCAATACTTCATAATGGCCTATATGGGAAAAGAATCTAAAAGAGTGGATATATGTATATGTATAACAGATTCACTTCGCTGTGTACCTGAAACTAACACAACATTGTAAATCAACTATACTCCAATAAAAATTAAAAAAAAAAAAAAGAAACTAGGGCTGAAAGCCAGATCTTTCTGTTTCCTATGGCTTTTTCCTGCCCATCAAAACATCACCAAGCACCTATTATGTGCTGGGCACGGGACAGGCCACCATGCATGTATTAAAATGCAATTCATTCCATCCTCACAACAATCCTGTGAGGTGAGCATGATTGTTAGTCCCATTTTACAGGTAAGGAAATTGAGGCTCAGAGGGATTAGGTGGACTTCTAGAATAATACATGCTGGAAATCAGATTTGAATGCAAAGCCTGAGTGATTTCTGGGCTTCCCTATTCACTAGAACTGGAAGTAGGGTGATGGACCATACAAGTGTGCCTGGGACTGAAGGGGTTCTGGAGGTGTACTGGTTACCCCAACTGGAGGGGACCGTAAAAATCATTCAGCCCAATATGCCCATTATTCAGATGGGAAGGCTGAGGCCTGCAGGAGTTAAACTGCTTGACCCAGTGAATCAGCTGCAGAGGAAGATGTGGGTCCCATGTCCTGATTCCCATCCCAGGGCTCTCCCCACTGCCCACGCTCACTCCTTCAACTACTTTCTGGATCCTACAGGGCACTGCTCCCAACCTGCTGACAATGGACTAGGCTGGAGCCACCCGGCAGAGCCCAAGAGCACCCCCGGGAGCCAGGTTCCCCACCAAGAAGCGGTTCCTGCGGGAGCCTGCAGGTGGCTCCCTGCATCCAGGGACCAGAGCTGGGGCAGGGCTGCAGGGTGAGGCGCTGCCCATCCCCCCCCACCCCAGCAAGACAGTTCCGGGGCGAGCCCCTGGTCAAACGTCATCGACCCATCACCACCTCACATACTAGACTGCTGACCTCACTTCCTTCCCAGCGGCTGGGACAAGAAGGAAACCCCAGCTGAGTAATGGGGAACTAGAAAGGATAGGAAGCTGCCTGCACAAGAGAAAGGGCGCGCCCCTCCCCCCAGATCTGGAGGGCAGGGCTGAGCAGGAGGGTTGGTCACTGTGCAGAGAAAGTAGCAAATTTCTCCCCTTCTCGGCCTGAAGCCCAAGCAACTGATTTTGATCAAAACAAAACAGCCCTGACACGGGTGCATTATTCAAGGAGTTCAGAGGAGCTGGCCTGGGGCGGTGGGGGCTCTGGCTTGGGTCTCAGCCCGTAGCCCGAGGAGATGTCAGCGGGAGGGGGCCAGGGCCCTGCCCTGGTGCCGTCTGCGTGGCCTTGGCTAGAACTACAAGGGTGGAGGGGTGATCAGAGGTTGGCCGTTTTTTTTTTGAACTAGGCAACTTTACAACCAGATCAACCTAATTGGATACTGAACCCAGTTCAGACCTGTCAACGCTCAGGTGCCCATTTTAGCAGCATTGGAAAGAAAGCCCTTTCATACACCTGGGAGCACAGCTTTTTAGCTCACCCCACTTCCTGGGCAGCCTATGGATTCCTGGTGACTTTATGAAAACCAGGGACAACAATTTCTTCAAAGAAGCCCTTTAATTCAACCAAATGAACCCAGCCTGGGTCTCTGGGGCATACAACCCTGCCCTACACTCAGAAACGCCCACAGCAACGTTCAGAAAACCTAGACCCAACCAAGGGTTCTCTTCCAAAGCCCCTCTCATCAACGAAAGATGAGACTATGAGAACTGCGTGTGGGGGGAGATGGTGAAAGATGAATCGAGAGTCTAGGAATCTCCTTGTCACCCTCAAAACAGCAAAGTCCCAAACACAGCCCCATCTCAATGCTGTTTCAAGGGAACAGCAAGTATAGGTTAGTGCTGGGCAAACCCATCCCACCCAGGTCCGATTCCCGTCTTCCTGACAAGTCACCAGGGTGGGGATGGTGTGGCAAGGAAACAGAAGAGGGAAATCTCTTCTGAGCACGAAGACAGTGCTGGACCGGTAGTCAGGGGCCCGGCTCTGTCCCAACTTGCCCAGCCCTCTCTGAGCCTCACCTGTGCATTGAAGGGGCTGGGCAGAGTGATCTTGGGACTCTACCATGCTAGGCCAGCCCCGAGCACTGTAGGAAGCATTAGGAGAGGCCTGTGCCCCTGGCTTTTGAAATGAGTATGATGGCAGGAGCACCTGCTAATAGGAGGTGCCCTCCTGGAGGGGTCTGGAAGGTCGGTGATGGCTCACCAGAGGCAAGCACTCGAATCCAGCCAGCCCTGCTGCTGGAAACTCAGGACTCCAGAGAACGGACATCAGGCCAGAAAATGTGCTGGGCCCTGAGACTCAGACGCAAGGGGTGGGGGAGGTAGGGGTGGAGAGGGAGGACTCCAGTCCTGGGCAAAAGCTGAGTCCTCAGGGCTCAGGGGAGAGAGCAGGCAAGAGCAGGCCAGTGGGGCAGGGGGAAAGGTGGACTCCAGAGACCCGGTCCCAGCCTGCTCTCTGACTCAAGGCCCTTAGATGAGTCAGCCAATGCCCACAGCTGCACCCCTACCCTCCCCAAGCCCACACCGGGCTACTCTACGGATTAGAGCCAAAGACGGATCAGGATTGCAAGTATAGCACTGGGCACACCAAGGCTACAACGCATCCCTGCCCCAGATGACTGTACCCAGCCAGGTTCTAGTAAATCGGCTGTCCGCAGGGGTGGGAGAGGGCTGCCCAGACTGGTAGCACCTGACAATTTCCCATCGTGGCAAATATTAAGCTACTGATGTGCCATCGCTAAACCTGGAGTGGGCAGACATGCGTACAATCAGCTTTCACAAGCTGGTGCGAGCCAGCTCCAGCCCACCACGGACCATACCCAGCCCAACTCTGCCACTAACCCGGGCAGCAGCTCAGCCCAAGGGAAAAAAAAAATTGTAACTTTGTATGGTGATGGATGTTAACTAGACTTATTGTGGTGAGCAGTTTACAACATATACAAATACCAAAACATGATGTTGCATATCTGAAACTAACAGAATGTTACACGTCAGTTATATTATCTCAATAAAAAAAAAAAAAAAGAATTGCCCACAAATATGACCACCATTACCAATTTGACCCTTTCTGAAAATGTGAAACTCCGAATCCAAATTCTTTCAGAGCACCGTGCTGGCCAAACAAAACATCTGCAGGCTACTTCCGGCCCAGGTCACCAGTTTGCCACCCCGGCCCTGCCCAACCTGGGGAAACGGAGAGGAGCCCCCAGGCAGCAGGGATACTCACAGCTGGTTAAACATGCGTTTCATCTCGTCTGTGATGTTCATGGAGCCGACCTCGTCATCCGAGAACCGGTTCACCTCCCCGTCCTGCTCAGAGATGTCATCGTCCGAAGCCACCTTACGCTCTTTCTTTTTGGGGACCACCTGACCCGGAGAGGAAAAGATCAAGGTCACTGGGAGGCTCTGCTGGGATGGAGGGCGGAGTGGACTGGGAAGGGAGCCGGCGTCCCACAGGATGGATGGAGCATGGCTGGGGCAGCCACTGCTTGGAAAGATGCCGGGTCCTCTAAGAAGCAGGCGGCGTTAGCAGGAAGCGTGAGGTGGGGAGACATGCAGGATGGAGGAACAGATGGCCTGGACCCTTCCCTGCCCTGGGACGCCTGGTGGTTGGGCTGGCTCAGCTCACCCCTTCACCAGAGAGGCAGCCCCATCATGTGGGGAGAAGAGCGGGCCAGACTGGGGCACTGAGTCGCCTGGTATGTCTCAGAGGCAGCCAGAGAGGAGAACCCCTTACAGAGGCGCAGACGGCTCCACGCTTCCCAGAGCCCTCCTGCTCCCATGCAAAGTTGACAGGCAGGCAGCCCCAGGTTCAACAAGCTTCCTCCACTCCAAGCAGACAAGACACGACAAACCAGACAAAGGCTGAAATGGTCCCTTGCTTCCCCGCAAAGGGGCAGCAAGAAGGCACGAGGTGGACAATGGGCCCCAGGGAAGCCCAGACCTCACCCCACTCCATCCAAAGTCACATACTTAAAGCGACAACACGTCATACTGCCCTGGGCTCAAGCAAAAGCCAAACCACAACCCAAAACTCAAGAAGCAGCCTTCAGAGAATGACGCACGCCCTTTGGGCAGCTGGACCAGCCCCCAGGCCCTCCCTGGAGGACATTTGCCAGTGCTAACCCATCGCCTTCGCTTGGGACACACACGCTTGCTGGTTGGACGGGGGGAGGGGGGGATGGAGTGAGTCTCGACGTGGGACTGAAAAAGAGTCAACAGCCCCTCTTCTGAATTCTGAGGCTCGTGGACCAGGGCTCAGGCCAGCTCACCCAGCGCTCCCAAAGCCTGGCCAGGGCTCCCCGACCATGGCATTTGTACCCAGCTCCGGCTCCCAGAGGAAGAGGCAGGAAGCAGGGCAGTGGACCCAGGGTGGATGGATGGACTGAGCCCTGGAGGGTCCAGAGACCTGAGTCCTACTCCCAGCTCTGCCATGTCCGTCCTGGAGCCTGTCACGCCCACCGCCCCTCCTGGGTGAGCGGTGTCCTCAGCCACTGGATGAAGCGGTCAGCCTTGATGGTGGAGTCAGACGTGCCTATGAGTCTATGCGTCCCTGATTCTACGTCCTCCTGGGGAGGCCAGAGGGTTGGGCAAACGCTACCTCGTGGGGGGAAGGGGCGTGGGCAGGGTGCGAGGAAAACGGGGGTTGGGTGGCCAGGCAGGGGTGGAGGGCGGTGGGCGGCTGGGAGTGGCAGCTGGTGAGCAGGGCAGCCCTAGTCACCTGGAAGATCTTGGACACGTCTTCCGAGTTCCGCTGCTGTGCGACATCGCACAGCTTGGCCGTGATATCGATTCGGCGGCAGATGTCCATGTCCACCTTCATGGCCTTTTCTTGGATCTTTGTGTCCAGGTCTGTCATGGGCTGCAGGGAGGACAGCAGGGGGTTACGTGAGCGAGGGATGGAGCAAGCATGGGGGTGGGGAGGCACTCCCAGGCTCCGACTGGACAGAGGGGTGGGGAGACCCCCAGGTGTCGGGCGGGAGGCCCCGCAGTCCGAGGGGGTCTTTGAGCCTTTTCTGGACTTGAAGGGTCGGGCCAGCTGCTTGGGTTCAGGGCAGGGGGCGGAGGGACTGTGGGAGCCTAGGGCTTCGGCGCCGAGTGGACAGTGTGTTTGCCGGTCACCCTAAGGGCTGGAAGGCATCCTCTCAGCAGATACAGCGTCAGTGTTTATTTTGTCAGAGCAGAGAAAAAAGAAAGACAAGTCCCACTGCTGAAAGACGCCCCTGCTTTCCCACCGGGCCTGCTCCACCTGTCCCCCACACAGAGATTCCTCCCACGGCTGGTGGTTGCGGCTGCCTAGGATGGGGGGTCCCCTGGACCCCGGTGAGGGGAAGCCACATGGCCTCTTCCAGCCACCCCAGCTCCACGCCTCTCAGGACCAGAACTGCTCCAGGCTGAGTCACCTGTACTGGGCTCCTTCTCCTTTGTGGAGACTCTCTCTACACACTACCCGCTGCTTGAAGGTGGCAGGAAACCAGGTCCCCAGTAGGAAGGAGGCCCTTGCTGCCATCAGCTGCCCCTGCCCACGGTTACTCAGAGGGGCTCCTATCGTCCCAAGGGTGCGCACACTGGCCTGTCCCGACTTTACAAAGCAAACCCTGCTGAAGGCCGCTGGCCCGGGGAGCCTCTCAGGCCAGCGCAGATCAGACCCGGGGTCTCCTTCAACCTGCCATTGGCCGCCACTGCGCCCAGACACAGAGGCCCACGGCCACCACCCGTCCTCACCGTGGTGAGCTGGCAGGAGATGGAGCAAACGCACACAGACCATCAGAAGAGCCCCAGGGAGGGCGGGATGGGTTAAAGCAGCGGATTAATGCATCTCTACTCAGACCAAGGGAAGCGGAAGTGGGGAGGGGGCAGGGAGGGGGGCCTGGTCTCCGATGCATCCGTCATCCTCACGGGTCAAACGCAGCCAGCCAGGATTCTAACTAGAAGCCGAGCTCCGGGGCCTCGGAGTGAATGAAGCGTTTTGCATGATGGCTGTGGGCGGAAGTCATGATGCCTGGGGGTGGCGGTCGGTGGCACTTACGTCACTCATGAGCCCCTTAAACACCACCAGCTCGGCCTTGAGACGCTCAATCTTCTCGTTCATCTCCTCCTGGATGGCATCTGCCT
Source organism: Balaenoptera physalus (assembly GCF_965194825.1). Classification (NCBI taxonomy): domain Eukaryota; kingdom Metazoa; phylum Chordata; class Mammalia; order Artiodactyla; family Balaenopteridae; genus Balaenoptera; species Balaenoptera physalus. The sequence goes on along the minus strand of NC_138882.1, from coordinate 181,914,977 downwards.
CTTGCGCTGCCTACGGGGGATGGAGATGGGGGAGGTTTTAGGGGGGCTGGTCTCTCTGTTGGAGGGGAGGGGATGGACACCTGGGTCCAGAGCCCCGGACACCTGACATCCAACCAAGCCGGGTGCCTTTGTGCCAGGGAAGGAAGGGGTGCCAAAGACCTCGTCCCAGCCTGGGTCCCCACTCAGCCCTCGCTCAGCACAGGGCATTGCTCAGCCTAAAACACTTCTCCAAGGATTATTTACTGTATGGAAAAATCCATGGCAGACATTAAGAGAAAACGTGGATGTAAAAGGGATCCCAGTAGTAGGTCAATTCACGTGAAACTGCCAAAATATCTGACCATCTCCGATCTCCAGAATGGCAATGTCACACGTGCCAGCCTAACCGAACATGCCCACCTCGGGCTTGTGTGTGTCTGCACAGAAAAGACCAGAAGGTCACACACCAATTTATCAACAGTGGAGGGGGGAGAACTGGAGGTGAGTTTTATTTTCTTCTCTGTGTTTTTCTGAATTTTCCATGTATTTGACCATGAGCATGTTATGTGTGTAAAGCAAAAAGTACTTTTCTTATAAAAGAAAGTGGGGTGGGGGGACGTTCATCCTTTTCCTTCTGCATATTGACATTATTTTAATCTGTCTCTAACTTCCTTAGAAGATCAGTGTTTATCTTCTTTCTTTCTTCTTTCTTTCTTTTTTTTTTTGGTTATTAATTAATTATTTATCTATTTAGAGGATCAATACTTTAAATATCAGAAGGCAATTTTTTAAAAATGCTTTTAAAGCTCTTTTTTAAAAGAGCTTTCCATGCCTTCTCATGGGCTTGCCATTCTTATGCCCATTTGGCTGAGAGGAAAACAGAAGCCGAGAAGGTAAAGTTTGTTGCCAGGCGTACACAGCAGGCCAGTGAGAAGCAGGGCCCAGAACACAGAGCCACAGAGCCAGAAGAGCAAAAGAATGTCCTCATGCCCGCTGCTGAGCACCTGCCAGGGCTGGGAGCCCACCTGATGACATGGCCACCCGCCCTGTGCAGGGCACTCAGCCCCGAGTCCGTTCCTGCATGCGGGGGGCAGAACCAGGATTCCTGTGCCCAAGCTTTTCTCCAACTCTTGTGCTGGTGCCTTCCCAGCCCCGAAGGAGGGGAGGCGGGAGAGGCCTCCGGCTCCATCGAGGAGAGACTGAGGCAGCAGGAGGTAGCAGAGCACAGAGGCTGTGCTGGGAACTGCCCCCGGCTTTGCCCCTTGGCCACGTGGTTCTCCCGCAAGCCTCTGCTGGTCAGGACCTCTCACCTCCTGCAGCGTGTCCACCATGGTCTGTAGGTTCATGCGCTTGGCGAGCTCCTCCTCCCATCTGCAAGAGTCAAGAGGGACAGGTGGTCAGAGGGTGGCCTCCCCAGGCCAGTCCAGCCTCAGACACAATGCCAGCACCCACCCTGGGCCCGTCCCCGGGCTGGGCAAGGAAGGTGCAGCAGCAACTCCATCCTCGCCTGCCCCTCGGGAACTCCCAGTCTAGGGAGCTAGATGTGTGGGACAGCCAGGTGACCCATGATACCAGGTGGTGGTGACAGGTGCCAGGCTCCAGGCATGAGCACAGCACGACCGGGAGATGACGGCAGGAGGGACCGCCAGCCCCCCACACAAACTGTGAAGCACTGTACAAATGCTACTGCTCTTTCCGTTCCTGTAAGACATGGTACTGAAGCTGCTCTCAGGAGCAAGGCTGCAGCCAGCACCACTTTCAGGCTCTCCTTTGCAACCACAAGAAACAAATTTCATCGTGCCAACCATCGCAATCTCGGAGTCAATTTGTCCTACCACCTACCCTAACCAACAAAGACATCTCCTACCTAGCTGCTATCATCCTTATCTTACAGATGAGGAAACTGAGGCTCAGAGAGGTTAAACACCTTCCCCAAAGACACACAGCTAGTTAGGGGGTGGGGCTGGACTTCAAACCCAGGTCTGTTTTATTACATTAAAACAAAAAATAAATATAACTCTCACTTATTTAATGCTTATTAAGTGCCAGGCTCTATTCCAGGGGCGTTACATATGTCATCTTGTTTGTGTATACGTGGGCTGAAGTTGAACAGGAAAGGACAAAGGGGAGAAGGCACATGGGGGCTCTGAGTGTACCCCCAGCATTAACCGGAGGCAGGATGGGATGATAATAATTAGAGTTACCACAACAATACCAGCCCACCTTAACTGAGTGCTTACTTTGTACCAGGCACCATTCTACGTGATGTAATTCAATCCTCAAAACAATCCTCTAGCCTAGGTGCCACCATGATCCCCACGTTACAGGTGAAGCAAGCAAGGCAGAGTCAGGTACCAAGGTCAGGGTGAGGACAAGTGGGGCCAGGACTCAAACCCAGGCTGGAGACTCCAGATTGAGTGCTTGTAAACCTGCCAGGCTTTCTGTAGACCCAGGACCCATCAGAGCCCTAACCCACTTCCCACCCAGATGCCCCTCCTTCCCCAGAGGGACAGGTCCTTCTCCACCCCCCATCCTGGGACAGACAGACCAGGAGTTTCTCTCTTTCTTCACCCTACGGCTGCCTCCCTACATGGCCTCAGAGCAGGCAGGTCTGGAAGCCTTTTAGGATGCTGTCGGGGCCAGCTAAAAATAGGCCAGAGGGGAGGGATGGCTGAAGAGTGGGTTACGTCACCAGCTTTTGGAAGCAAGAGAAAACGGATACTGTTTGCACACACAGAGGAAAATTCCTCTTCTTTCCCACAGGAGACACGACGGCCCTGGCCAGGGCTCCCAGAGGACACACTCGCCACTCACCCCCCCATCCCCCGTTCCCTTCGGTCTTTACCAGCCCCCAGTGGTGGCGGCCAGGCCTAGATCTTCTGTGGGCTGCAGAGTTCAGAACCCAGTGGGCAGTGGGGCTGGGACAGGGGTCCTGGCAGGGATGAGGAACACAGAGGAAGCTAAGGAGGGGCAGCAAGAGAATCTAAGGATCTAACCCAGGTGGGATCATCTCACTGAACAACCTCGTTGTACAAATAGGAAAACTGAGTCCAGCCCCAGGCCCAGTGTGGGGAACAGGAATCCCAGGTGGGGAGAAGTTCAAGGCTGCCCTCACCTCGCCCAGCAGCATGGGGCATCTGGGGCTCCCCTCAAGGGAGGCCAAGGCCCAGAACACAGGTCCTGAGGTAAATCATCTTTACTGGCCACGCTGCCCTGAGTGGGGCAGGGGGCTCAATTCCAAAGCTGCTGAGCAGAGAAGGGACAAGGGAGAGCCCGGTGTGGCCCTGGCTGCAGCCTGGCTCCTGAGGCCAGCCTCACTACTGCATCTTGCAGCAACACCAGGGGCAGCAGAGGAGGGGGCAGTGAAGGTTGAAGATGCGGGCACCCAGGGACATCTCTCCCCCACACACACCCATTTCCAAGACGGGCTTTTGGGGATAAGGCCCAGCCCCTCCTCACTTTTCCTTTAAGCAAACTTCTTGTGAGGAAGGTGGGGCAGGGGTCAACAGACCCATTGAACAGACGGGAAAAATGAAGCCCAGCAAAGGAAAGCAACTTGTCTCAAGTCAACTCAGAGCGAGGACTTAAGCCACGTCTTTGGATCTCCAGACACATTAGCTGTAGTAGCAGCAGCCACTGATTGGCGAGCACAGCCTGAGTCCCACGCACTGGGCTCAGTGCCTTGTACACATCTCATCGGCTTTCATGCGAATTATTAACACTCTCGGGTAAAGAAATTTTCCCCAAACCCATTTTGTAGATGAGAGAGCTGAGGTTCAGAGAGGTGAGGTAACTTGTCCAGGGTCACACAGCTAGTAAGCAAGGATGGGACTCAAGCCAAGCTCATGCTCTAAAGCATCCAGTTTCCAACTGTGATTTGCATGGGAATCACCCGGGGAGCTTGTTCACGTGCAGACCCGGATTCAGCAGGTCTGGGGTGGGGCTCATTTCTAATGAGCTCCCCTGCAGAAGGCACTTTGGTGGCCCCCTCGCCTCTCTAAGCTGCACCCCAGATGAGCTTGCACAAATGACTTCATGGGCCTTTTATTACCAGAGCTGGATGGGTGGGCAGCCAGTGCACCTGCCCCCAGGAGACCCAAGAAGGACCCCTGTGTGTTGACAGCAGCTGGCTTGACAGACCAAACCCGCTGCCTACGCTGACCTCCCCTCCCAGCCACAGCGGGAAAGCTTGGCTTTGCCAGCTTCAATGTTGACAGTGCAGAAAAGCTTTGCCCTTCAGCTGCCCTGGCTGACTGGGGTGAAAGGATGGATGAGTGATGTTTCTTAAGGCGCCCCAGATGCCCTGCATTTATTGCAACTCAGCCCAGAGAGAGGGAGCATGCAGCTTAACCAAAAACTGGTCAACCAAGTTGTGGGCTCTGACATTCCAAAACCTGCTTCCCAGGCACGGCCCCCTCTCCTGACCTGGATCTGCCCACAGGAGTAAGGTTTCAGCAGGATGGAAGTTTCAGGCAGCAGGACCAACATAAGCAAAGACAGGCCAGCAGGAAGGCCAGGGAGTAGCCAGCTGCCACCAAGAGGGGACACACCTACAATGGGTCAGGGGCTGGTGGATGTCGTGTCCTTTAAGCCTTTGCCCTCCTGACTTTCATGTGTGGCCCATTGCTGAGCACAGGAGCTCACACAGCGGCTGTGAAACTGCAGAGAAACCTCCTCCCCATTTTACAGGTGGGAAAATGAAGGCCCAGTGCACACAGACAGCTCTAGCCAAGGCCAAGACAGCCTGAATCACTTAGATCCACCCCTGCCCGCCCTGACCCACCAGCTCATAAAACTTCCAAATCCTGTTCTCTTTTTTTTTTAATTTATTTTTATTATTTTTTAATTTTTGGCTGCATTAGGTCTTTGCTGCTGCGCATGGGCTTTCTCTAGTTGTGGCGAGCGGGGGCTACTCCTCATTGTGGTGTGCGGGCTTCCCTGGTGGTGGGCGCCACGAGGGAAGTCCCCAGATTCTTTTCTCTCGAAGGGAGTGGAGAGAGGGACATTTATTGGTCACCTTCTGGGTGGTGTACACCATGTTGGGCCTTCATATACATATAAAAGATAAGGGACTTCCCTGGTAGCGCAGTGGTTAAGAATCTGCCTGCCAATGCAGGGGACATGGGTTCGTTCCCCGGTCCGGAAAGATCCCACACGTCACAGAGCAACTAAGCCCGTGCACCACAACTACTGAGCCCGTGTGCCACAACTACTGAAGCCCGCGCACCTAGAGCCGGTGCTCTGCAACAAATGGAAGCCACTGCAATGAGAAGCCCGCACACCGCAACGAAGAGTAGCCCCCGCTCGCCGCAACTAGAGAAAGCCCATGCGCAGCAACGAAGACCCAACGCAGCCAAAAATAAATTAATTAATTAATAATAAAAGAAGATAAAATATCACTTAACCCTCCCCTAAGGATGGTCCCCATTTTGCAGATGAGAAAACAGAGAATCAGAGGTAACTCGATTCCCCTTTCCCTCCCTCCTCTTCAGCCTCCTGAAATCTATCCATTCTCCCAGGCTTGTCTCAAATGTCATCTCTTCTCTGAGCCTCCGCAGCCACTTCCATTGTTTTCCCTCCTTGAGCTCAGGCTTGAGGCAGCAGACCTCAGGATGCCATCTTTCCCAGGCGGCTTGGCTGTGGCATCTCATCAAGCATGGCTCTCAGCCAAAGAGCCGGCCCACGATGCCAGGGACAGCGACGGACCACCCTCCATCTTCTCCACCTCCAAAGAGTGCTCAGGCCCCAGATCTAGCTCGTGCCCCAGCCACATCACAGGGACCTTCTCTCGCCCCCAGCATCTCCCCCCAGCATCCTCTCACTCTCCCCCCATCTGCAGACACCCTTCAACAGCAGCCTTGTATGCATGCCAGCTCCTCAAAATGCTCTCGGTCTATGGATGCTCACACCAGCCTCTGAAGCAGGTGGGATGGATGATGGTGGTGGTGATACTGATGCTGATGATGATGTGATAGGGCAGCTAACACAGACTGAGTGCTTACAATGTGCCAGGCACCGTCCTCGGGGGCTTCACAGGCAGAGCCTCATTTTAGTTTCACAGTAACCTCTAAGTCGGGTTATTATTACCTCCATGTCGTTGATGAAGAAGCTAAAGTCCAAAAGCATGAAGCGCCTCCCCCAAAATCACACAGCCAGCAAGGGGGGGTTGTTTCTATTTTACGGAAACAAGAGACTCAGAGAATCTCCAGAAGCGAAGGCTGAAAAGGGGACCAGAGTTCCCCTAGACCACGCCTCTGAGTGTACAGATAAGGAAACTGAGGTGCAGGTCACCCAGGGAGTGGACAGCAGAGTGCCCTCCCCTCCCCCAGCCCAAGCAGCGCTCATGAGGAGCGAGGTGGAAGGACACGAGTCTGACCCCTGGCTCTGCCTCCCCCACTCAGAGCCTCGATCTCTCCATCTGTAAATGAGACACAGTGTGAGCCCAGCATACCCCAGGCTCGCTCCAGAAAAGCCATTCTGTTCCCGCACTCTGACAGTCATGTGACTGGCCCCCAGTCACGGGCTGGTTCTGGCTGGACTGGACCCCAGGGCCCATCTCCCGGCCCCAGCCCAGCCTCCTGCCCCTGGACTCAGTCACTCTAATCCCTCTGCTTACCAGTGTCCAAATCCACTGGGTGTGATCCACGACACGGCAGTGCTGGACAAGGGTTAGTCCTGGAGGGCCTCTGTGCCAATGCAAAGGACAAGCAGGGGCTCAGACTGGGGAGCCCACAAATCGGGAATGAGAATGTGGGTGCCGGTAGCACCCTGGTGCCCAGGCCAGGTGCCCTGGCCTGTTGGAGCACAGAGGAAACATGGCGGAGACACCTGTTCTAGGTGGGAAAAGGGGTACAGGAGGGCTGCCACCATACAAGTCATCGGAGGAGTCGGGTCTAAAGCTGGGGGTCTGCCCGCTCCCCCAGCCGGAGAACCGGTTATAATTACCATTTCTGTGCTCACTGCTGTTCTCCCTACACCTAAACCCACCCACACTTGGTAAGGAGTCAAACAGTTATTGAATGGATTTGTTGAATGAATGAATGATCCAAGCAGCAATCACTCCTCAGCCCCCCTGCTTGCCCCTCCCCAGCCAGGGCCCCTTGGACATCCTCAATCTGCACAGCCCCGGCTGGGGGACTCCGCTGCTCCGTCCACTCGGCTCCTGAACCTCCCCTGGGAGAGGCCAGGCCAGCGGGAGGGCGGGCCAGGGCAGGAAGCGGGCAGGGAGAAGGAGAAAGCTTCCCTCTCCCACTTCCCACAGCTCCAGGCCCGGGATGGGAAAGCAGGGATGTCAGGGCAATGAGCGGGGAGAGGAAATGACTCCCCAGCCCTACACCGCTGCCGAGATCTCGGTGGGGCTCAGCCACCATCTTAGCAGAAGGAGCACATGTGTGAGGAGGTGGCCAGGAGGGGGAGGTGGCTGCCCCGCCTCAGCCAGATGTGGTCTCCCCGCATTCCTGAGGAGCCACCGCTGGACCACGTGACGGACGAGAAGTCTCCGCAAGCCACTGGGGGGAGGGGATTGGCAGCTTCACTGCCAGCCGCCACCCCCCAGCTAACACTCAGGGCCAGTGTCTCCCCTCCCCCATCAGCTCAGGATGACACACAGCCCACCGGAAAGGGGCCACAAAGCCTGGCCTACTGAGGGGCGGAAAGCCAAGCTGAAGTCACTGGCAGCAGGACTGACTCACAGATTTTTCACTTCCTGTGCACTCACAGAAAGAAGCTCCGGGGCTCTAGCTCCAGAGGAAAGTGGGTGCAGCCCCAGGAAGACAACTTAGGCTCCTGGGATAGCCCTGGGGCTTCTGAAGAGAAAGTCCTAGAGACTCCTGGGCAGCAAGAGACTGGGTTCGAATACTGCCCCTGCTGCTTCCCAGCTGTGTGACTTTGAGAAAGTCAATTACCCTCTCTGGGCCTCAGTTGCCTCATCTGTGAGATGGGAAGCACACCACCCCTTTCGAGGGTGGGTTGTGAGAACTACATGAAGTGGGGTGGTGTGGGTGAAAACACCCAGTCCCACCTCTGGCACATAGCAGACAACTGATGCTCCGAGGTTCAATTCAAACTGCAGAATCCCACAGCTGGCTCCAGTGGCCAGACCACAGAGAGCTGGGAGGGCCCCACAGGAATGGTCCGCACCTTTCCAGGGAAGGTGAGCCGCCGGCACGCCCAGGCCGACCCACTCAGGTGATGGAAAGCAAACTCAGGTGAGGCTAGGCCAGAGCTGTCAGCGGAAAACTTCATTCTGGGCCAAGCATGGGTCTTGTCTCTGGCAGAGGGCAGATGGGCGGAGGGCAATTTTCACCCGGGCACGGGGAGCTCACCCCACAGCAGCACAGCCGGCTGCAGGCTGCCAGTGGGTGTGCTGGAGCCACTCCACCCACCTGTCCCCGGGGCTCTGCGCTGCCCCTGGCTTCTGTGCGAGCCCACCCACAGATGCAAAGGTGCCTTTCCCCTCCCCGCGTGGACGTGCCTTGCCCCACCCTCGCTGCAGAGCTGGGGCTGAGCTGGGGCCCTGACTGGCAGGTCCTTCTCTAGACTTACATCCGAGCTGGAGGATGAGGCAGACCAGGGGGACCCTTCTTCAAATGCAGTTTTGCAGAAGCCGATGGGTAACAGATCAGAGTGGGCACTCGGCGGGCCCCCACCCCTTAGCTTCTGCTGAGCCCCCCTAGAGAGCTTACAAATCACAACTGGGTCAACTTGCTCATTCCACGCCACCACCCTTGTTGAAAATCACAAACAATTCATGTTTGTGGCAGAATAAAAAAATACAGATGAGCAAAAGGGCAGTGGGAGTCGGGTGGAGCCAGGGATACATGGTGAGAACCCACTTTTTTCTGAGGGAGATCCTCCTCCCGGGCAGCCCATCGCTGAAACACGTGGAGCCTCATCTCCCGACTGCCTCCTCTCATCTGTTTTGCTGTATCTTCTCTCTCCAGTAAAAGGAGGGCCGGGCCGCCTAGCCTGTGAGCGGAGAGGCCCTCCATCCCCCCGAGCCCCGCTCTCACGGGTACCTCCCGGCCCCCTCCCTGTGGACTCCGGTGCTCCCATCGGCACCCAGCCCCTCATCCGGGGAAGGGACTCCTCCCAGACGTGCCGATCAGAGGCCCAGCTGCCCAGCTGTACTTTGTTGCTCGGAAGGAAACACAAATTAAATGCCAGCTGATTGTCTCTGCAGAGGAGGTATTAATTTAATGTGAACACTTAACCAGGGCAGCCGATTCCATTACAGGCGGGCAGGAACTGCCCGGGCAGGCCAGAGCACAGGCTGTGAGCTGGTGATGGGCCGGGCTGAGCAGCCACCGTACCAAGTGTGCACCTCTCCCAGAATGCTGCCACCGCGCGCGCGCACACACACACACACACGCACACACGCGCACACACACGGACTTGCTCTCAACCTGAAACACCAGGCGCCTCCAGGGATCGCAGCGGAGAGGTCTGTGCAAGGATACTCGGGGTGGGTGGGGGTCTAAGGTCCATGGGGAAGCACCCAGTGGAGGAGAGGGTTCTGGGCAAGGGGGCAGGAGATCCTGGTTCAAGTCCCGGCTCTGTTGCTAATTCACTGCACAACCCCAGCAAGACCCTTCTCCACCTGGGCCTCAGTCTCCCCATCTGTAATATGATCTCTAAGAGTCCCTCTGGATATGATGTGCAGACCCTGGATGTGGCCCTTCCTTGGAGCCCAAAAGAGGAGACAGCCTCAGGGACGTCACCGCCATCCAGAGTTACCCTGGGTAACAGCATCAGGCCGCTGGCCCATGCCCTCATCACCAGTGACCAGCAAGCAGGGGGTGGGATGGCAGCATGCACTGATTCAACGTTTGTCCACTCACTCATTCCATGATTGGTTCTGCAGCACTTGCCACGAGCTGCTCGGGCCTGATAGAATCAAAGGCTACAGGAGCCTCCACCAGCCCCACTGAGAAGGGCAGCAAACTGAGAAGGCTGTCTGCCACTATGTGGTCCCCGGAAGGCCTGCTTACCACTAGCTAGAAACCTCAATTTCCTCCTCTGTGAAATGGGGGTAGCAATCCTACCTTGCAGGGCTCATGGACATTAAACGAGCTCAAGCGAAGGTACACAGGCGCCCTTGCTGGACGGCCATTCTCATCACTGGCATTGCCCTGCCTACGCCTGTCTGGGGGAGGTAGGAACAGGTGGGTGCGTAAGGCCCGGACCACCTAAGCAGGGACACTTCTCCATCCTGACCCTCTGGGGATCTAGAAGCAACTGAGAGAGGTGGCGAATGAATTTTCCCAGCAAGTTGCTGATCGCAAGCCTGGCCAATGGACAGCGGGGCTGAGCTGCATGAAGTCATCCCCACTCTCCCTACCCGTTTCAGTGACCATGGGTACCCTTTACAGGGCAGCTGGCTGGCCTCTGGGGCCCTCCGCGGGCAGCCACCAGGCCTTGAGAGAGGAGGGAGGGAGAGACTGGCAAGCCTGTCCCTGGACCGCATTCCCCAGACCCACATTCCCTCAGGCAACGAGGCAGCCGGCGTTGTGCAGGTAGCCCTGTATCTGGTCCTGTCTCTGCCCCTAACTTGCTGTGCGACCTTGGGCAAGTCCCTTCCCCTCCTCTAGCATCACTTTCCCATTCTTAATGCAATGGTGTCAAACTGGATAAATTCGAAGGGCCAACGCAGCCAGGCCAGAAAACAATTTCCACAGTGCCTGGGCAAACACCCCATGCTGACGGCAAAGCTATCTGATAAACCATAGAGTGTCAAAGCCAGCTGGGACATCAGCCTTTGGGTTCAAACCAGTGTGTGTAGTGGAGGGATGGGCAGGGGCTCTGGAGCCACAGGGTCCTGGGGTCAAACCCCAGCTGTACATCTTGCAGCTCTGTGACCTGGCGCAAGCTGCCGACCCTCTCTGAGCCTCGGTAAGACCACCCACCTCACAGGGTTTTTGCAAGTAGTCAGTGGACTCGTGTATGACAGGTGCAGTCAGTGACATCATTCTCGCCCCCGTGACCTCCCAACAGCAGATGGTCAGAGACACTGGGAGAATGGCCCTGGACCACACTGCAAGTGACAGGGCCAGACCTGAACCCAGGATCGGCTGACCCCACAGCCTCTATGCTGCCATAACCATCATGTTGATGATGATGATGATGGGAAAGAGCTAGATGCCACTGTCACCTGGCTGGGGGACCAGGGGCACAGGGGGGTGGGGGTGGCCAAGGGAGCCAGATGCTGACACCGCCGATTCCACTGCCAGCAAAACCCAGCAAGTGTCCTGCTTCTGCCCTCCATGCCCCCAGACGTGCCCCAAGAATGAATGGGCACGTGCTCAGGCTTTAAAGTCTGTCCTGACAAGGGCCGCCATGACAGCAGATGAGACTAAGGCAGGAGGGGTCCCGCCAGCCAGAGCCCAGCTGTTCTCATGGGGCCACCCCAGCAGGCACAAGGCATTGAAGGCCATTCTCCCAGCCCCAGAGGTGCCCCTGGTCACCTGTCCCAATGCCAATCCGAGTTTCCAGCTGTTTACACCAGTCTTCCGTTCCAGTTACCCAGTGTCCATATCTGCCCAGGTGCCCAGCATCACTCCCACTTTGGTGTCATTTATTGAAAGCCCCTTTGGGGACCCGGCAGCTCTGTGGATGCCAGTAACCCAGAACTCTGGGTGGGGAGGGGGGAGGGTTAGGTTGCCGTCCTTCCAGTGCTTCTGTCTAGAAACCACACCCAAGTGGGCACTGTCCCCCACCAAGCAGGCCGCTCCGAGAAGGAAAGTGGCTCAATGAGCATCTCATGGTGAGGAGGAATCTGTGTCCCAAAGTGCAGGCCACCGTCAAGTTTCTGGGGCACCATTTCCAACCTCTTCTAGGCTTGCGACACCTTCATCACCTCCTCCAGGAAGCCCTTCAGGACTTCCCCAGGAAGAGTCACTACACCCATCCTAGTATTTCCAGCCCCAGCACATGCCTTCCTCATGGCATCCAGGTGCTGTAAATATTCACTTCTCTGCCTCTCTCATCAGACTCTGCTCTCCTGGAGAAAGGGAGGACTTGCTTTCACTGTAAAATGCTTATTTTGTGCTAGTCTAGTCACTTTACTCCGACCACAGCTCTGTGAACCAGGCGTTATCCTTCCCACTTTACGGGTGAGAAAACCAAGGCCCAGGTGAAATGCCTTGCTCCAGGCCCAGGTCCATCTGACTCCCAAGTCTGAGCAGCCTTGCGGTAGTCAGCGCATCTCATCGGTTCCATAAACCCCACTGCCTACCATGCCTCCCAGTACGCTGCTCAGGAAACACCCCCAAATTACCCTGCCGGGGTCAGCACCGATGTGTACCCCTGGGTCACAGTCACTGACTTGGAAGAGAGCCGCTTAGCCAGGGCATTTGCTTTGCCTGTTTACTCACTTCCTGGGCCCTAGAACCCAGGTGGAGAAAGGCCCTAGCGTTCCACCTCCACTGGCCAGGACACACCTGCCCACAGCACTGCCACCCGTCCCACCCCTACACGGCTGAGGCAAAGCACTGAACCTCCTGTGCTCCTGGTTCCCATCTTTAAGGTGGGGGCCAGTGGAAGCACCTGCCTTGTGGGGCTGGTGTATTAAATGAGTCGGCATCCGTTAACGCGTTTAGCACAGAGCTCAGCTCCTAGTAAACGCTCAATAGGTGGGCACTGATTAGCCACGGAACGTGGTCTTTATGTTGTCTCTCCTGCCATGGAGAATGGGCAGCTCAGCTTGGGGTGGCAGCTCTGCTGAGTGGATGGCCAGGGCCCCAGGCACCAGGCAGCAACCCCGGGTACCAAACCAGACTCCCTGCTCTCAACACCTGGTGACACATGGGCCCGTCAAACAAGTCTTTGGAGGCTTGTCTCATCTCAGGAGGATGTCTCACCTCCCTCGTGTCCAATCCAGCGCCATATTCCAGCGCTTGCATGAGACCCGGCACCAAGGACGCCCCAGTGAGTGAGTGTGGGGTGTTTCTGGGACGCCCAGCCCAGCAGCCTCAGCGTCCACCGCAGCCCAACCCCTCTGGCTGTTGGCTTAGATTCCGTCTTCTTTCCCCCACGACAGATTCAACAAACATTTCCCAAGTGCCCACTTAGAGGCACAGGACTGAATTAAGAGCACTCTCTTCCCACCGCGAGAGGGACAGCGAGTTCCGGGGCTTTCCCCAGGCAGGACCTCTGCCCCACCCCACAGCCTTGGGTCCTCAATCCCCCAACCCAACAGGGCTAGAAGATCTGGGCACCGCTGCCTCGTGCCCTGGAAGTGGGGGTGGGAGGGGGTGCTCATCCCAGGCTCTTGGAGTGGAAGGCATCTTTGCTCTGCCCATCAGTGAAGGGGCCTCATCCGAGTTGCCCCTGCCCATGGTACCCAGGGCAGGAGGAAGGAAAGCAAGTAGTCTCCACCACCACACTGAAAACAGCGGTTGCCTCCAGAGGGAGAGCCTTGTGGCTGGGGACAGGGTGGGAGGGAGACTCGTCACTCTGTCCCCTTCTGTACCATTTTCTAAATTGTAGTAAAATTCTCATAATATAAAATTTGTCATTTTAACCATTTTTAAGTGTACAGTTCAGTGGCATTAAGTACGTTTACACTGTTATGTAAACCTCACCCATCTCCAGAATTCTTCATCTTGCAAAACTGAAACTCTGTCCCCATTAAACAGTAACTTCCCATTCCCCCTTCCCCGCCAGCCCCTGGCAACCACCATTCTATATACTTTCTGTCTCCAGGAATCTGACTACTCTAGTTTCCTCATATAAGTGAAATCATACAGTACTTGTCTTTTTGTGACTGGCTTATTGCACTTAGCATAATGTCCCCAAGGTTCATCCAGGTTGTAGCATGCATCCAAATTTCTTCTGTATCGTTTAAATTTCGAATCATGTAATGTATCTCCCAGTCAAAAAAACCAAAGCCATTAAGACAAAAATACCCATTCGTTTTCCCTTATTTTAAATTGCCTGAGTATTTTACGATTACACAAGAAACAGAAAAAAAAAAATCAGGTAAGCCAAACAAACAAAAAAAGAATTAAAAAACCCACCCAATCCTCCATCCCTGAGAGAATCGCCATTAACACTGGCTGCACACCCTTCCCAATGTTTTCTTATGAAATTTTTTGTTCTTGTATGAGATCTTTTAATAGTGAAAATGGGATCAGACCATGTGCGATTTTCAAGTGTGCTTTTCCCACTTAACAACACATAGCAAGCCCCCTTCCCAGCAGGTGATACAGCGGGTGGCCGTGGCACCATTGATCTAATGGGTCCTGCACTGTCATTCCCAAGTCCTGGCAATCTAATCAACACTGCGAAGAGGATCTTAGTACATACATATCTGCATATTTGTCCAGTTACCTCCATGGAGTGGGTTGCTGTCTCAAGGGTATGGACATGGAAAAGGCTTCTGTGCCCCTCAAAAGCGCTGGGTGTGACAAAGCTGTACTCTCATGGGGCTCAGCAGCCGCCCAGGGAGCCAAGGAAAAGCAGGGTCCCTGGGTCCTGACTCCAGCTCGGCAGCAACATTGTTTTGTGCCTCGGTTTCCCCATTAGTCAAAAGGCTGCCACTCCCATGGGTGGAGGAAGACCCCACCATAAATACTGTCCTTCCTCGCCCTCATTGGGTGGCACTCTGCCTTCCCCAAGGAGCAAGGGCTGGGCGATCAGGCTTATATGAGAAATGGGCCCCGTCACCTCTCTTCCAAAAGGGTAGACATTCCCACCTGGTGTGTGATGAGCCCTGGAGCAAGTGGCCACGTGCTAGGGTGGGGCAAGATAAAACAGCATCCCCCAGGGCACCTCCAGCCCCGGGCCTGACAAGCTGCATCACACCTCCAAGCCTTTGCCTGTGCTGTATACTCTGCCTGGAAGGCTCCCTCTACACGCCACTTTGTCATTTCTTTCTCTGAAGCTTTTTCTGAAGCTTATGCCAACTTCAGGCCTCAGTTTGTATACCCCCTCCTCCAGGAAGCCTTCCCTGGCTCCTCAGTCAGGGTCAAACGCCCCTCTTCTGTACTCCAAAGGCACTGGTCACTTGCTACTGAGGTTATCTGTTCATCTGTTCATTTCCTCTACTTAACTCAGTCCTTGTAAGATGAGACCCATCTCTGGCTCCCAGCTGCAACTCCAGAGTGCAGTATAGATCCTGGTACACAGTAGGCACCAAATAAATGTTCAGTGGATAAAGGGCCCATGGAAGGTCCCCTCCAGGGCCTTCTTTAGGAGACCCAATCTGGAGTCAGTGTAGCACCAACTCACTGTGTGGCCTTGGACATGACCTCCCTGCCCACCCCGCCCCTCCCCGTCAGCCTCAGTTTCCCAGACAACCTCCACAATCCCTGCCAGCTCTTCTACTCTCCTCCAACAATCCCCTTCCCTCACCTTGACGCCTGGGCCTACCTCTCATGGGGCCCCCGATGGGCAAGTTAGTGCTCACAGCTCTCCATCCCCAGGACTTAACCTCTCAGCCCAGGCCTGGCCAAGCCCCCAGGGACCCTCCACCCAACCCCCATCCCTGGTGTCAGCAGCTCTCAGCCTCTGGGACTCCATCTCTTGTTCAAATCCAGAAGCCAGGAGGGGGTCTGGACACCAGGCCAAGAAGCTGGAGGTCCAGGGGGTCTGTGCCCAGGAGGCTGGGGCAGCCCCACCCCAAGGATATGTTTATAGCTTTGAGGAAAAACAGCAACTTCCAAGGCTATTTTGGAAACCTAATGTGCACTTTGGATCTCTCTGTTGTTTATTTCAAGTGACCGTACCGCCCTGCAGGTAAATGCACGGCACTGCTGGTCTGCAGCTCAACGCCATCTCCCCATCACAGCCATGTCACTCACTCCGAGCTAAGCACACCTGGACCGATGAGGGGTCAGCAACCAAGCAGACCCCACCAGGCAAGGGTTGGCACACACCTCATCCTGAGTTTAAACCAAGGCCCTGCAGCCTTGAGCAGGTCACCTCTCTGTGCCTCAGTCTCCTCATCTGTGAAATGGGGGAGAATGGCCCCCCTCTTGGATTAAATGAGGATTGGCAAGCACATCAGGCTCCAGGCGTAATGGGGAAAAAAAAAAATCACAGAACATGGGCCCTCAGGACCTCAGAAGGGGATGCTCAGAAGCCCAGGCCATTTGTAAATGAGAAGCCCGAAGCTCAGAGGGGTGAAGTGACGTGCCCAAGGTCACACAGCCAGGCAGCGGCAGAGCAGGGACTGGAGCCCAGAGCCTGTGTGTTTCCTGCCATGCCGCTGCTGAGGGAAGGAGGACAGTCCTGAGCAATCACCAGGAAGGAAGGAGGGAAGAGTGACAAGGACCCCGGGAACCAGTTACATGTGCAGCTGATGCAACAAGGGATGGGTCATGGCAGGCACCACCTGCATGTGGAGCGCCATCAGTGTCATAACTGGCCGGGAAGGCTGCAGGCACAGCGGGACAGGTAATTAGACTGCAGTCACCCGCGCCCGAGCGGGATTAGTGACTACACACAGCTCAGGGGGATGGACTCATGACTTAATACCAGCCTCCTGCCACCATGCAGCCCTGACATTCAACGTGATGTGAATCAGTGGGAAGGGCACTTCACACACACACACACACACACAGCGTTCCTCCCATCCATCCACAGGGCTGGGGTACGCCTCTAGAGGAGAGAGAGGTCAAAAATAGCAGACTCCCAGAGAACCTTCTGCGACAGTAACACCCCTGGCAGAGCACCTTATTGGAGCCTCTAGTTTCCTCACCCCCATTCTGCCAATGGGGAAACTGAGGCTCACAGAGGTAAGGCGACTTGTCCAGGTCCCCTAATCATAATAGTTAACAATATGAAATGTTAGGATGTGATAGGCACTATCAACTCATTTAATCCTCACAACAGCCTTATGAGGTAGATGCTATTATTATGCCCATTTTACAGATGAGGAAACTGAGGCCCAGGGAATTGAAGCAACGTGTGCAAGGTCACAGAGCTCAGAAGTGGTGGAGCTAGGACTTAAAGCCAGGCAGTCTGGCTCTAGAGCCCAAACTCATAACCACCAGACTCGCCTGCCTCTGCTCTCCATATGGAGCTGCAGTAGAACACGGGTCTCTCTGACCCCAAAGCCTAGGCTCCTTTCTCTGTGCCAGGTGGCGTCATGATGGAGAAGGTCAGGGAGCGTGTACCTCAGTCTCCTGGGGATCAGAATGGACCCCAAGTGGTATCACCTCCAAACTGTAAGAGCGAAGCACAGAGGCCCTACCCTGGGCCCCACTGGGCCCCAACAGAGGGGTCCCTGAAGTGAGGTTCTCCTAGGCCTGGCCCAGCCCCGAGGACCCTCAGATGGGCAGGGCATCCTACAGGCATCCTGCAGACACTAAAGACCCCCAAGCTGCCTGGATCCTGCCAGGTGCCCAGCCCAGGGAGAGGAGGCAGAGGATCACCAATCCCAGCCCCGCCAAGGGACCAGCACAGAGTCCCTTCTCAACTCAAACCCAATCGGGGCCTCTCTCCCCCTGAGACTTGGTCCTCCAGCCACACACTCCTTGGCCTGGACTCAGCAAGAAGCCAAAAAGGAGATGGTCCAAGACAGAGGGACGAGAAGGAGAAGCCTGGGGGAAGGGGTGAGGCCACTCACACAGCCCCACTGCTGCCCCTTTATCTCAAAAGATTTGCAAGTCAGAGAGACAGACTCAGCCATGGCCATGCCCCAGCTGGTGACCTGGTAAAAGTGACTTTACCTCTCTGAGTCTCAGTTTCCTCACCTGTAAAATGGGGTAACAACAGTATCTACCTCACTGGGTTGTGAAGATTATACAAGATCATGAGTACCAAGTATCGCATGTTACTTTGCTCACCTTAGTGAGCAGACCCCACTTCCAGCTGCTGGGGCTGGGGGGTTGGTCCAGGGTCCAGGGTCCTGGGCTTGGCTGAGATGTGCCATTTTGTCCCTCAGAGGCTTCATTCTCTGGGTCCCTCTCCCCCACACTGGGACTGGGGCGCTGTCTGGTAGACTTGGATACCAAGTACCCAGCACATGCAGGCCCTCAACTGGTATTTATGCACTGGATGAATGGATGAGCGTGTGAGCTGAAGCCCCGGGGCAGAGCAGCAAGCAGGGCCTGGGTGCAAGTCCCGCTCTGCCTGCGTTCCAGCCCGTCCCGGGACCCATCTGCACAAGGAAGCTCTGACCATCCCTGGGAGCTCAGGCTCTCCCTCCGCCAGTCACCCCCACCCCCTCTCCGGGCAGCCTGCCAGTGGTGGGCCCTTTCCCAACCTGCCTGGCCTCCTAGGGACAGACGGCTGGTCCATGCCCACCCCAGCAGGCCCACAAAGGCAGCAGGCGGCTTCCTCCTGGTGACTTTGCCTTGGAAGACAGATGAAACTTGGTGTGATGTCTGCCAAGCCAGATGGCCTGGTTGGCCTGAGGGGTCAGGACACCAGCTGGGAGTCCTGCCCCAGCAGACCGAGCTGCTTATTAACCCTTCCTGCCCCAGCATGGGAGCTAACATCCCCCTGGCAACTTAATTACTGTCGTAACACTAGGCCTCCTGCCCTCCACCCTTGGAGGTGAGAGGCCTCCCAGCGGCCGAAAGGGAGTCAGCGAGGCAGTGGGGTGAGAGGGAACCACGGAGCAGGTGGGAGTGGAGGAGGTGCCACCGTCCGGCTCCGAGGGGAGGCCTGGCCCGCCAGGAATCTGCCAACCCAGAGAGTGAGCGGGGCGGGTACTGGTTCCCGGCTGCGGAGCGCAATGAAGCCAGCTGCCTCGCTTCCAGGACACCCATCTGGGGCAGGGACTGCCAGGTCTGAAGGCTGGAAAACCCACTCCCCGACCCAAACCCCAGAAACAGCACTGCCCTGTGAAGGCTGTCTGAATGGCCGCAGACATCTGCTCAACCTCCCTGGGCCTCAGTTTCCCCATCAGGAAAGGTGGGGCCAGGGTGATCCCTGGGCTCCAGGGCCACTTCCGGCTCAGAGGGCTCCATGACTCCAGGAGAAGGAATGTACCTCCTCCCCCTGCCCCCCCCCCGCCCCGGCTCCCCCAGGAACTTGCGGAATCCTAGAGGCATGAGCCAGATCCTTTCTACACAAACAGCACGTCCCAGCGAGAGCATGTGTATGAGTCAAGAGGAACTTCAGGCAGGAAGAAGGTAAGCTTCTGAGATTCAGTGCGGGACTGATGCTGCCTGGAGAACTCAGGAAGGGTCTTCACCAGGCAGTGCCCACCCATTCCCCTACTCGATGGAAGGCTAAGCACGGGGAAATGCAGCGTATGGGATTATGGCTAGAGACCAGGAAGCATTTCCCAATGGAAAAGCCTACAAGGATGCTAGAAGGCCCTGCAATGTCCTTCCCAGGCAGTAAAACCTTTAAGTGGGATCTGCAGAGGTCCTACCGTCAAGGCGAGGGAGGAACAGATGACCTCTGGAGACCCTCTGGGGACAGCACGCTGGAGTCCACAAGCAAAGCAGGGCCTCAGAGTCTCTGCACTCGGGTGCCCAGCCAACCTGACATTCCAAGTGGACAGTGGTGTCATCTCAGGGTAGAGCACAGCCAGGCCCAGCTCCAGCCTGGGGCCTGTACGCTGGTCCAACCAGGATCTCTGGATGTCTCTCAGGAGAGAGGCTGCAGAGGACTCCAGAAAAGCCCAAGAACACATCAAAATAGCCAAGGAAGGAAGGGCCAGGTGAGAGGGCTGCCAGCCAGGAGTGGAGCCGTCTGTCAGCACAGCAGAGATGCAAGAACATGGGGCTGGGATCCACAGACCTGGCTCTGAGTCCTAGGTTTTCCACCAACTTGCTGTGTAACCTTTAGCAAGTCACTACCCCTCTGAAAAGTGTGTGCTGGGGGAGAAATTGAACATCTCTAAGGACTCTTGCAGCTCTGATTTGACAGTCATTTGGCGAGCTCCCTAGGGACAGGAGTCTGCCTTTCCAGTCCATGCTGCATCATCCCCAGGGCCCAAGCATGGGGCCAAGCACAAGCACCCTAAAAATGATGGATGGATGGGTGGATGGATGGATGGATGAATAGGTGGATGAATGAATAGATGGATGAATGGATGAATGAATGATCAAGCGGAGTAATTCCTCAAAAAGAAGAGCAGAAGGACCTAGGTGTCCCCTGGGATGACTCCTTACACTTGCCCTCAAGGGCTCCCTGGAATCACCTTCCCGTGACTATAGACCTTCCAGCGTCCAACCCCCTTCTCTAACTTGTGCTCACACCCACACACACTTTCTTAAATATGCAACACATGCTCCAAGCACCGTGACCCAACTCTGAATCCTGAGAAGAGAAGCTATGGATCCCCAAAGCCATGAGACCTATCTGCTCCAGCCCTCCCCCTGGGGCGCCTCAACCTCCTGAAGCACCCTCCCAAAGCTGGGTTTGAAATGAGACTGAACAGTGATGGAACCCCAGTGACGATCTTTTAAGACCCAAGTTCACATGTCAGCTCTGCCACTTTCTGGCCATGACAAGCAACAAGTCATTTCACCTGCTGAGACTGTTTCCTCATCTGTACAGTGGGCATTAACCACAGCTACCCTTCAAGAGTCTCGCGAGGTTCAAGACTCTTGTGCAGTTCGAAACATCCGTGAAGTTTTGCACAGCATCAGGCACATGGGATGTGCTCGGGGAACGGTGAGAGGAGTATAATGGGGTTATGAGATCCTGGCTTCCTTCTTGGAGGAGCTGAGGGTGAGTGAAGCATCCCAGAGTTTCTCTGCAATCCCTTCCACCTCGTTCCCTACCTTGGGAGGGTGATATGCCTGGACTTAAACCCAGCAAAAGCTACAAAGCAGCCTTTGTCTCAGAGGCGAAACCCTAAACCAGCTGCCTTAACATCAATTCTGGAAAAACAATGCCAGGACAGCCTTCAACGTCACCTCTCTGCCAAGGTCTGGGAGCGGGTGCTTCACCCACAAGGCCTCGCAGAGATAGTCAGTGGGCTGGACAAGAATCCAGGAGCCATATTCCCATGGCCTTCAGGAAGAACAGCTGCCCCGGTGATCCCTGAGGTGTAAGATAGGACTTGAACTCCTGTATCTCAGCCCAAGGGCCAGAGCCAGGAACATGCAGCCCATTCCTCAACCTGAAAGACTGAGCCTGGGAGTGCGGCCGGAATTATTCTGGAAGAGTCCACCAGATTCAGGTTCAAATCCCAGCTCTGCCGCTGCCTCACATTGAGACCTCAGGCCAGGGATGGGTCCCAAGGCTGCCTCCGTATCTGCACAAGGATGCTGGGACTTAGGGGGCCCCTCCCCAGGGAGGCAGGGACACAGAGAGACTCCCCATTCAAGACCACTCTCCAGCAAGGCCACTGGAAGCCACAGGCTCCAGGTGACACACTGTGCTGGCCACAGCCTCGAATGCTAGGTCTTGCCCTACCAGTGACCCTGCGCTGACAGTCTGCTGGGGAGGACAGGGGATGTGACCTCCTCCTTGCCAGCCAAGCAGGCAGCTCTGCTGGGGAAAGGAAGTGCTCTGAACACAAAGGCCACTCTGCAGCCCGAACGGGGAGGGAAGAGGCAGTTCTCACTGTGTGGGGCCTTGGGAGCTGGTGAGGGCCAGGATGAGACAGAAGGGACAGAGCAATAACAGCTCAGGGGCCAGCACCACACTTAGCCCTCGGCATGCACCATCGCACTGAACCCTCTTTACAACCCGTGAGCTAAGGTTGTCATCCCCATTTTACAGATGAGAAAACTGAGGCGTGGGGTGGTGATGGGAACCCAGGCGATCTCACTCCAGGATCAGAGCTCCCACCCAAGTGAAGGCCCTGACTGCAGGCTGACAATGCAACCGAGGAAGAGTGAACAAATAATTTCTTTTTAATTCCCCATGGATGTATTATGCCGTAAGGCCCAGAAAGGAACAACCTACACGTTGGGGCTTCCCTGAACTCAGTGTAGGTTAATCGTGGCTGTCAGTAGCCTGGTGAGCTCTGACCCCAGTTTTCCTAACTTGAATAAGTCCTGATGTTTTAAACATCAATACTTTCTTTAAAGGCAAGTGTCAAACCAGCTGCAATGTAATATTAAGACTTTCCATATAAAACTGTGTACAGATCCAAACATACTATTTGTTAGGGCCCAGCCCCAGGCTGGGGACTCAAGAAACATGGTCTTTGTAAAGACTGGGGGATCGGTCTTTGTGGTTCACCCAACTCCTCGCTGTGGGCAAAGTTCTCAGACCTCCAACTCCAGGGCTCACCCCAGAGAAAAGGGGATGGGAATGGCCCTCAGTGGGCCAGGCTCATCAACAACCCTGTGGGTCTCGTCATCCCATTTTATACAAGAGGAAACCAAGGCACAGAGAAATGCACAGCTGAGCACACGGTTGGCAGACAGGGACAGTAGGTCAGTCAGCCAGTCAGTCAACACCCCAAGGCGCCAACGCCAGGCCGAGCTCAGGGAATTGCCTCCTGTTACAAGGAGACAAACCCAAGGTGACCTCAGATGTCTCTTTTGTCGGCCAAGAGAGCCTCATCTGCAGCACTGAGGACCCGGATGTCTGGCCAAGGGGCAGGGCTCAGTCTGTGTGGGCTCCACTTTGACAGGCTCCGAGGCCTCTTCACTCTACGTTCTCTGGCCTCTGGAAGTTTTCCAAAGCCCTCCTTAAAGGACCAGCAGCCTCCAGAAGGATCCCTTAGCCCAAGGGTTTCAAAGGAACCCTGTTTAGGGGACCTGGGTTCTAGCCCCTACTGTGCTGTGTGACCTCAAGGGAGCTGCTCTCCTTCTCTGGGTCTCAGTTTTCTCATCTGTAAAATGGTCATGGGTATGTGGGTGGGGATAGAGAGAAAAAGATAAAACACTGAGGGACGAACTCTCAGAAGGTCTTCTTCAAAAGACACCAGGCACATTTAGTCATCTGGGATGACAGGGGAACGACATCTGCTAGAAGCAAGGGGATGGATTAAATGACCTCAGAGGGAGCCTCAAACCCTCTGGGCCCACCAGGGGGTATGAGGAAGGCACAGGTGTGAGGGAGAAGGGGCAGGTGGGGCAGTCAGGCGGGAGAGGTAAGGTGAGCAGCCTAGCCTCCCCAGCTCACTCCCCGACCGGTGTCTAATCATAGGCCCAGACCTTGACGGGGGCAGGGGAGGCTGAGGCCCCCATGACGGCATTGACCTCTAACCTGGCAGTTATCCCTCTCACCAGGCAACCTCCCCTGTCCCCCAACCTGATGTCAAGACCCCAGGCCCGTAGTACAAGGGGTCTGCAGTGGACAGAGGTGGGGTCCTGACCCCGGAGCCTCCAAGTCCACAGGGGGTAGAAAGAGGCTCTCAGCCCCATACTCACAGACACACGCGCACACCCACGGGCTCACGCACGGGCTCACAAAGCCCCAGCAGCAAACAAAGGGCCCCCCACCAAGGCCTGGCATTGGGCGGGGGTGGGGGACAGAGACCCCTCACAGCCCTCCCCTGCCTCCAGCCATAGGGAACAGAGACCAAAACAAGAAAGAAGGGAAAGAGGGAAAGGAGAGAGGAGGAGAGACAGCAAAACAGAGCAAAGAGAGCCAAGAAGGCCATGAGGAGGGAGGTAGGCCAGGAAGGGGGAGAAGAAAGAGCAGGCAGGCCAGGTTCTGGCTGTGTCCTGACTCCAGCCCGGGCCTGGCTTGTGCACCAGCATGGCAATCTCAGCTCCAGGTCTTTGCACAAGCTGTTCTCTCTACTGGCAGCACCCTTCCCCCTTCTCTTCCACTCCTACTGGACCTTCAAAACACAACTCAGCTGATGTCTCCTCCAGGAAGCCTTCCTTGACTGGCCCTAAGCTGGCTCAGCTGTCTTCCAGAATCCCTGGATTTCAGGCCCTACAGGGTCCCACCAGGGTCCCGCCTAGTGCTCCAAGGCTCTCTCTCTGGTCCAGTGTTCTTCTGACTTTGCAACAAGCTTTCCCCACATCTATTCCAGTCTCAGTCTCCACCCACACCCTGCCCCGGGATGGCCTTCTTCCCATTAACCACAGCAGGCGGGGACAAAATGGGGATGCCAGTGGGTCCCGGGAAGATGTACCAACTCTGCCCAGACAGAGGCCTGTCTGCTGGGGAATTTCACAAGGTCCACTTAGACCCAGCTCTTCCCCTCCCCCTAGACGGCAAACAGATGGCAGCGAGCCAAGAAACTCCTTAAATAACCCAAGTAATAAAAATGCCAATTAAGAGGGTGGAAGGCAGTGTCTCCACTGCGGGGGTGTCTCTCCATTGCGCAGCAGATGAGCAGGGGGCTGTGTGCACCTGCACATCCTGAAGTCAGAGCACGCAGGCCAGAGAGCGCTGAGCAAGCATCTCAGAGCCGCCCCGGAGACAGCCCCAACCCAGCGCAGCCCAGGCCAGGGCCCCAATGCCACCGGAGTGCCCCCTTGCTCCTCTCCCCAGGACCCCCAGTCTCACTGAAGAATCATCATGGCACATATATACACTACTATGTATAAAATAGATAACTAATGAGAACCTACTGTATAGCACAGGAAACTCTACTCAGGGCTCTGTGGTGACCTAAATGGGAAGGAAATCCAAAAAAGAGGGGATATATGTATACGTATAGCTGATTCACTTTGCTGTACAGCAGAAACTAACACAACATTGTAAAGCAACTATACTTCAATAAAAATTAATTAAAAAAATCATCACAGCAGCTGCCAGTGTCTGAGGGCCGTCACCTCAGTCCCTTTCTCATGCCACCCGTGCAATATGCCTATCCATCCCCATTTTGCAGATAAGGAAGTAAGGACTCTCTCAAGGTTACGGAGCTGATAAGCAGTGGAGACACTCTTGGACTCCTCTCTTCCCAGCTTCCAAGTTCCACACAAACGCTCTGCTCCGAGCTGTTTAGTTCCAAAGGTTTTTGTCCTTTGACTTGGGATCTAGGGGAGATGTGATATAAAGGCAAGGGGATGACAAGACCTTTCATGGAACTTCAAGTAGCCCCAGGATGCATGGGAAGTTGGAAAAGAAACAGCAGTGTGGGTGTGGCCCAGGGCTTCCGATCACTTAGTCACCACGGGCACAGCACTCAACAGTTTATAAGATGCTTCCACAGGTATCACTTAGTTTAATCTTCCAAACGGCCTCATGAGGCCAGATTTATTACCCCCATTACACAGAAGGGAAAACTGAGGCTCAGAGCAGGAAAGCTGCTTGCAATGCACATGCCCCTTCCTGGGTACCACACAGGATAAGAGGTTGGATCTGGAGCCTGACTTCCTGGGTTCAAATCTTGGCTCGCCGCTTCCCGTCTTGGCCCGGCTTCCCTCAATGTCTCTATGGCTCAGTTTCAGCATCTCTAAAATGGGCTAATGATAGTATCCAACTCATAGAGTTGTTATGAGGTCATATAAATTAAACATTCGTAAACTGCTTTGAATGGAGCCTGGCAAAGGGTACATGGTATATAAATATTTTTAAAGTTAATTACTATTTATTGTGCCTCTAGTATACATAGGCACTACTTGGGCAGGTACTTGTCATGTGACATTGTCCCATTTGCCTGTGTCCCCAGACACCGAGCTCCTGAGGGCAGGGGCTGTGTCTGCTTCACCCCGGTGCCCAGCATGGGGCCTGGCACACGGTGGGTGCCCAGCCACCGTCCAGAGAACAGAAGCTTGGTTTCTCAGACACCCACACCCAGCAAGCTCATCTTCCCCAACAAGAGGCACAGAATGACTGTAACAAGTTCCCTATACCCTGGCAAAGTTCACAGCACCAACCGAAAGCAAAAGTCAGACCTGAGCCCAGGGTGGAGGCCAGCTTCCCTCCGGCCACCAGAATGTCTACTGCTCTCTCCTGCTCGTCATCAGGCAGTGAGAGCCCCTGACCACTGCCCTGGGAGTGCTCAGGCACTGGGCGTGACAAACGGAGCATTGAAACTTAGAGTCTGAGACCCACATCCAGTCCTGGCTTCGCTATGTAACTTGGGGCAAGTTAATTTTCCTCTCTGAGCCTCGGTTTCCATCGTGCAGGGTTGTCACAAGGTTTAAATCAGATCACATGGAAAGTGCCTGACAGGTAACAATTCGTGTTCCTAGCTCGCCATCCCTTCCCCCACCCTCACCCCCAGGTCTCCCAGCCTAGATTTGCCAACCCAGGAACTCCCCATCCCCAGAGCTCAGTCCTCAGAGATCAGGGGGGCTGGCCCGCCCTCTATGGCAGCCCAGGAGGCTCCATCAGCTTGCGTTGCCAGTGATTCATTGGCTTCGTCATAAATAATTACTCTAAAGTCACAGCAGGAAGTCTTCCCAGCATGGTGGCCACCTCCTGTTCCGTCACCGGCCCGGCAATATTGTGACAGGCGCCGGGGAGACCCACACCTCAGCCTGCCTCCCACCTGCTTCCTCCACCCTGTGCCAGCTTCACCAGCTTCCAGGCCGCATGAGACGAAGCCAGCCCGCGTCTCCGCCAGGCAGAGTACTGAACTTGGGGTCTGGAGACCCAGGCTGGACTCACTGGGAGATCTGGGGCGGAGTTCTTCACCCTTCTGAAACTCTCATCTGTAAAATGAACAGAATCAATCCTACCTCTTGGAATTGCTCTAATAATTAAATCTCACTTATTTAAAGAATTCATCACAGAGCTTAGCACATAGTAGGTACTCAACTAATGGTGGCTATGAACTCACTATGATTTATTTTATTTTATTATAATTTTTTAAATTAATTTATTTTATTTTATTATTTATTTTTGGCTGTGTTGGGTCTTTCTTTGTTGCTGTGCGCGGGCCTTCCCTAGTTGCGGTACGCGGGCTTGTTATCACGGTGGCTTCTCTTGTTGCGGAGCATGGGCTCTAGGCTCGCAGGGCTTCAGTAGTTGTGGCTCACAGGCTCTAGAGCGCAGGCTCATTAGTTGTGGCGCACGGGCTTAGTTGCTCCGCGGCATGTGGGATCTTCCAGGACCAGGGATCGAACCCGTGTGCCCTGCATTGGCAGGCGGATTCTCAACCACTGCACCATCAGGGAAGCCCCTCAACTGATTCTTATAACAAGCCTGGGAAGCAGAACGCATAAGAAAACTTATCCCCATTTTATAGAGCAACACATCAAGGTGCAAGAGATTAAATGGCGTGCACAGAATCCAGATCACTCCAATAAAGTTATAGAGACGACAGCGTTCCTAGGGCACTGGGCGAGCCCATCTTCCCAGTGTCCCCATTCCCAGGTGGGCAACAGGAAGCTTATCTCACACGCCAGGCAAGCCAGGACCATGACCTGGACTCCACAGGGCTCTAACTGCCCCCTGCCACACCCCAGGGGGCTCAGCCAGGCCACAGGCCCTCAGGGGAACCTGAGGCATTTGCCAGATTTAGTACTGGGTGACAACTACTCTTGTACCAAGAACTAGAGCAAGAAACTACATCCTGCCCAGGAAGCCAAGCATGGGTGCCCACTGGGGTTGGGAGGGCACTGCCCTGGCAGGCAGGCAGCAGCATCAGAAATCTTCACCAGCCTCCCACCTGGCCTGGAATCTTCTAAGCACCTCTTCTAAGCACCAGTCCTGCCAAGAGGCTTCACAACCCCCAGATGCTGCCAGCAAGGTCATGGACTACCCTCTACCCAGGTCCAAGCCCCGTTCTTGACTTCTGCCCACCTCACAAAGCCATCACTGCTCACCCCTTCTGCCCTGTGAAATCTGGCTGTGTAACTCTTGGAACTTCACCACCTACAATGTACTGTAGCTCTGTGAGCCCATTTACTGCTCTCACAATGTTGGGACACAGATCTCAGCATTCCCCTTTTCCAGATGAGGAAACTGAGGCTCAGAGAGGCAAAGTGATAGCCCAAGCTCATTCAGCTTTTAACTCCTGCACTGGAGGCCCATCATGTGGCACCAGGAGACAGGTATTCATTCAAACCTGTTGAACTGATGTGTTGGGACAGGAGCGCGGGTCTCCTGACTCCAGGTCCAGACCCTGCCCTCCACAAGCTGTGAGTCCGCCGGATGTAGAGTCCATGCGTGTCGGTTACTGCGTCAACCCAGCCTCACTGGGGCCTACCAGCACGCAGCAGCTGGGCACAGAGCGCCCCTCACTGCACAAATACTCGCTCAGCATGGACTCTGCCCAGGCCCTGGATGGGTTCTCTGTGTACAAGACGAAGAAGACAGACCCGGAGCCGGCCCCCAGAGAGCTTACAGTCAGTGGAGGGGGCAGATACATCCCAGGCAATTACAGTTCAGGGTGTACGGTCCTGTGATGGGGAGGCAGTGGGTGCTCAGGAATGCCCGACGCAAGAAAGTCAGGGGAGAGCAACATATCCTGATCCTGAGGGAACAACAGGGCTGCCTCCTTCCCTGCCATGGGCCTCCTGCCATCTATGACCTGGGAAACAAACGGAGCGCCAACCCGGTTGCATCTCATCAATGTGATCGAAAGCTGGGACTCCACATGCAAAGTCCACAGCCTCCAGTATCACTGACACGTGGCATGGTTCAAATCAATTCCCTTGGAAGTCCATGTGTCTCTTGGCAGCAAAGGATGTGTGCAAGTTCTGGGTCTACCCTTCTATGTCTTTCAAATACAGACACGTGTGGGGATGCAGGCACAGGCTTGGAGAGAGAGCCTGAGAGTGCGTGCGTGCGTGCGTGTGTGCATGTGTGTGTGTGTGTGTGTGTGTGTGTGTAAGTGTATGTAAGCTGGTGGGGCCCAGGGGCCTGTATCCGGTGGCCAAGGCAAAAGCCCCGCCTCAAATTCCTGGGAGAAGGAATCTTCAGTGTCAGCTGTATCCCTGCTTCCTGCTTCCTGTTTCCTTTTCTTTTCTGGGACCTTATTCCCCTCCTTCTAGCTTGAGGCTCTGAAAAGCCCTCCCAAATTTGTTGCCAAAGAGTCTGCCAGCCTAACCCAAGAGACTTGGAATACTGAGGAGCTAAATGAAGGCGGGGCGGGGTTGGGGGGCGGGGGGCGTGTTTCTTTTAAAGGAGGTTGGAAGAAAGGGCGGAGGGTGGCCAGAGATTCCCGGAGGCACAAATCAACCACTAAGAGTAGGAAGAACAGCTTCCTTAGATGCTGGACAAAGAAGTAGCCCTTTCTCCCTCTGCCCCCAGCACCATCTCAGGCGCCTTCCACGGGACAGAGAGCGACGACGGGTCCTGAAATGGATGTGTCAGGCAGACCAGCGCTGTGCTGAGAAATCCTTGTAAATGAAGGGAACAGATATTGCAGGGGCGGGTTGGGGTGGGGGAAGGGCTCTCGGATGGGGGATGTCCCGGGAGCTTCATGTGTCTTAACACAAGAGCTTATTTACTCCTTTCTGATCCCTAGGGGTGTTATTCTCCCTCTTTTACACAAAGCAGTGGCTCAGGCAGCTCAGAGAGGCCAAGCAACTGCCCATAGTCACACAGAGAGTGGCAGAACCGGGATTCAATCCCTTTTTCCACCATCCCAGGCTGCCTCCCAGGAAAATCAGAAATAAAGAATCCATATCAGCAGCTTCGGAAACAATGGAAGTGGCAGGGAACGAAGCCCTCTGACCAGCTTTCCAGGGCAGTCTTGTGGCTTTGGGGCACTTAGGGGCCAGCACCCACCTGCTCAAGGGCCTCCCAGCGCATGATGGGAAAAGGCAAGGGACGCTCCAGCTGGCTCACCCACCAGCCCTTTTTGGAGCCCTCCATTCGGGCCAACAGCCCAGCCGCTTCCGGCTCATGATCACAAATAGCTGTGACAAAAGTCCCTCCTATCCCTGAAAGTGGCTTTTTTAAAAATGCTTAAAGGCAGACACATAAAAAGGTGGAGAGAATTCTGCCAAGCCCCAGTGGAAGGCAAATGATGCGGGCATCATCTCAGGGCAGGGAAGAAAGCTCTCAATGGCAGACAGAAGTTCTGCCTGGCTCGGCTTTGTGGGTCAGCTCCCTCTGGGCCTCAGTTTCCCCATCTCTAAAATAAAAGTATTCAGCTGAATCAGCGATTTCTTTCTTTCTTTTCTTCTAAACTGTAAAACCCTGGTTTCCAATCGAATCTCCCTCAGAATATTAATCTGAGAATCATGAAAATGGAGCTGCTGTGTTTGATGTTGGCCGAATCCTAGGTGGTCAGCCCCCCGGACTATCCCCAGAATCACCCCAAGACACCCTCTTCTAGACTCCAGGGCTCCAAAGAGTCCACTTGAAAACCACTATGCTAAATGATCACTGTGGTCCTCCTGGCTCTCAAACAAAGCTCCAGGGAAAACAAACCGAGACTTTCAGGCTGACTGGAGTCAGGGGCACAGACACTCAGAAACTTGCAAGGGGAGGGAACAAAACCAGCTGGTTCCAAACCACACGGGGCCTGAGGCAGGAGAGGGGGAGGCCCGGAACAGAGAAAGGCCAAACTGTCATCCCACGAAGCAGAAAGAGCAGCCCTGAACTGGGCCCCTCCAAGTCACAGACCGAAATGTAGAGCGAGCTGGCAGGGATCACCTAAAGGAAACATGTTGTGTATAGGTGGGGGACCTAAGGCTCAGAGAGGGCAGGAATTGGCCTGAGGTCACACAGCGCCTAATGGTAGAGCCAGACCTGGAGTCTGGATCTCTAGGATGCCCATTTAGAAAACTCTCTGCCTGTCTAAAGTTTATCTAGTTTCAGTAGGAATCTCCCAGGGAAAGGCCCCCCCAGCTTGCAAACTCAGAACAGGATATTTTGGTGGCATGACTGCATGGTGACAGGGTAGAGATGTTTGTTTTGGTTTTCAAATCAATGCTTGACAACCTTGTCGGCTACAGTTTCAGTGACCACATTTCCCTCCTGGTAAAGAGCTCAGAGCTGATTGGACCAAAAGGAAACCAAAGCAGGAGTGATCAGGGCCAGGGCCCAGTCACCCCAGGCCAGGGGCTCTGGTTTGGGTTGGTGTTTCCAAAGCACGGATCCTGTAGCACTGACAGCACACAAGATGATGTGACATAGCACACAGGTGACTTTTTAAATTTACATTTTATTGACTATGTATGTGAATGGATACACAAAATGTGCTCTACCCATACAGTGGAATATTATTCAGCATTATAAAGGAATGTACTGCTGATATAAGCTATAGCATGGATGGACCACACAAGCATCATCTAAGTGAAAGAAGCCAGACACAAAAGACTACATACTGTATGATTCCATTTATATGAAATGCCCAGGAAAGGCAAAGCTATAGAAATAGAAAGCATATCAGTGGTGCCTGGTCTGGAGTGGGAACAGGGATTCACTGCAAAAGGGCAGAAAGGATCTTTTTTGAGATTATGCAAGTGTTCTAAAACTGGATTGTGCTGATAGTTGCACAACTCAGTGGACTGGCTAAAAATCATTGAATTGTACACGTAAAATGGGAGAATTTGATGATATGTAAATTATACCCCATAAGGCTATATAAAATATTTTACATAAGTAATAATATGGATGGTGGTACATGAATATGGCCACAGTTCATGGAGGTGGAACCCCAAAAGTCCCCAGCTTGGAGAACACTGAGCTACACAACCCAGGTTGCCCTTTGGAGAAGCAGAATGAACATCTCCAAGGCTGCGAGTTCCTCCAGGTGGACCAGAGGAAAGCCTGGAACCTTTCCTTTCCCGGCACAGGCTCCTTCTGTCGGTCACTGCTTGGGGCTCCATGCTAGACATCCTGGAAGGATCTGAAGCCTTCAGTGGCCAAGAGCCCAGGTAAACACCTTGGTCTCATTCTCTTATGAACAGGAGATCAGAAGTGCGCTGGGAGCTCAAACTCAGATTTACATATTGTCAAGGCTGGGAAGACCCTTTGAGATCATCTAACCCAGTGGTTCTTAAGCTTTTCAAAAAGCTGATCATATGCCTGCCCTCTTCCCAAAAGAAAATTCTTATGAGAAACCCAAATACAGAAACAAGTAAAAACAGAATGTTACTTGTATAAATTTATATTGTAGGCTCAACGATATAACAGTTACCTATTCTAAATTCAATCCATGAGGTTGATGAGGCTATTTTGATCCATTAACATTTAGAACTGGGATTATGGATGACAGGTCCACCTTCGCTTTAATTCTCTCTCTGGTTTTGGCTGCAGAGTATCAAGAAAATCCTGACTCACACAGATTAGTAGCTACAAACGGGACCAGCTTTTAGCAGTTTGCTTTGTAATCTCAGAGTACTCTTCCGACAAAGAGAAGGCAGGGGAAGGCTCTAACTTGAGGCCAAGTACTAACAAATCAATGTTAAGTAGACTTCCGTGAGTTAACAGTAAGAACTTAAAAGTGACAGCACACTTTTATGACCATTTTAACATTTTTTTAAATATTAGCTTTTATTTAATATTCAAGGAACTGCCTAAGGCATCTCTGAGGCAGCCGGGGCCTTCAAGGACAGTTCTAGACCACCCTCCTCTCACTTTTACAGATAGGGAAACTGAGGCTCAAAGAAGGGAGTAAACTTGCTTTGAAAAAATCCAACTTGAGCCCTGAATCAACTTCAGAATAGATGCGTCTGCCCAATTCACAAGAAAAGAAAAAAAATGGGGGAAGAGAAGGTGCACACACACCCCAGAAGGGCGGGAAGAGAGACACCCGCACTCCACCTGTCTCAGCAGCGCCCATGTCATTCCAGGCCAGTCCAGAAGCTGACATCACACCCCACACCCTGGGTGCAACTTGAACAGGGCATTGCTCAATGCCGACCCATCTCCCTCTAAGACTGGGCACAGTTTTTTCATCTCCTTAGTAGCCAGGTCCAAAAAGCACACACACAGTAAAACAAACACAGCGCAAGCCTGGGGCATGACGACACAATCAACAGTGGCAGACAGAAGGGCCCATCCCTCCGAGTTTCACCATCGAGAGCAAGTGCCTGTTTCTCTGCCCCACACCAAGGAAGCTGCCCGCTAGGGGCAGAGAGGTGGCCTCCCCATGGCGAGGCACCAGGCCATTCTCAAGTCCTCAGGAGAAACAACCAGCCCAGAAGAGTAGCTTGTCTCCCCGCAGGGTCCAAGACCTACCCCCAGGAAGCCAGGCCCTGCATGAGAGACCTGATTCTCCAGGCAACTGCTCCCTGACAGCTTGACAAAACCAATCATCTTTAATAATGTCAAGTTGATTACTTTATACCTTCCAAAAAGTATCACCAGCCTACTCACGTCTTGTGCAGCTGTGGATGGATTTTATTATTCCCATTTCTCTGATAAGTAAACAGGCTTCCGAGTGGTTCAGTGACCACTTGGTTCAGCCAGTGGTTCTCACGGGCAGGTAATGGAGCTGGCACTTGAATCCTGCCCAGTGGCCAGCCTGCCAGTAGAGGAAAAGGAAGGAGACCCATGCCCAGCTCTCTCTGCTCATGTGAGCGCTAGGACTCGAGGAATGGAGGAAAGATGCTTCTCAGTGCA
This sequence comes from Balaenoptera physalus, assembly GCF_965194825.1. Classification (NCBI taxonomy): domain Eukaryota; kingdom Metazoa; phylum Chordata; class Mammalia; order Artiodactyla; family Balaenopteridae; genus Balaenoptera; species Balaenoptera physalus. The sequence continues at coordinate 181,881,758 of NC_138882.1, read as the reverse complement.
TCCTCCAAGCCCTGAAGTTCAGAGCCACAGCTCCCAATGCAGAGTTGCCCATGCCTGGGACAGCAGAGGGCCCTGCCCCCATCCAGGCCTGAGATGCTACAGACAGACCCCTCTACTCTTATCAGAAGGCTGATTTGACAATACTGTCAGCCAGGTTGCAGGCAGGAAGCAATGTCAGTTTCCCAGCTAGGTAATCTGGGCTGGGCAGGAATGTGCTAGCCAGTTCAGCAGGCAGTCTGCGCCACACTCCAGCCAGAGACGGTGGTCTGGGTCCATTCAGTGCCCAGTCTTCCAGCCTAAGGTTATCTCCTTCTGTGGGCCTTTAGGGCTGAGCTTGTTGGGGTCCAAAAAACCATGAGAATTGGGGGTGGGGAGAAGAGAGGTGAAGGTAGCTGTTTCTAAAAGCTCGTGGCCAGTCTGATGTAGGTCTGGTTATCCAGCCCAGCCAGCTGGACCTTACAGAGCTGGACCAAGACAGCAGACCCTGGCCTCAGTGGACAGATCCAACCATTCTTAAACACATGACTTTTTAATTCAAGGAACAAGAAGCCAGTGGATTACTTAAGAGTTATTTCTTTTCACCCATTGACAGAGGAGAGCCCACCTCCTACATCCTTGGGAAAATACCTAAGCTGGAAGACAGACTAGCCAGGAGTAGTTCACATCCTGGCTTCACCACCTATTAGCCAAGCCATCTTAGGCAAGTCACTTGCATCTCTGTGCCTCGGTTTTCTCATCTACAAAATGAGGATAAGAATGCCCCACACTTTGCGTTGCCATGAGGATTAGACGAGATCACGCAAAACACCAATGGTCATTATGTCACCTAGAAAACAATGTGCCTGGTCCAGTGACGGAGCGGAGGTGTCCCCCACCATAGTTAGCGCCCGCTCCCATTCTTGGAACTAGATAACTGAGTTTTCCAAGCGTGTGTAGGGCGTTCTGCAAACACAGCTTCCAGCCCACCTGCCAGGACCAGCTGCCGCCCCAGGCCCCTCCCGAACGCACACATTCCTTGGCCGCGGAGACAGGGAAGACTCCCCCCCCCCCGCCAGCCGGGAGTGCGGGGGCAGGAGCGGGGCCCCACTCACCTCCTCCTGTACTCGTCGCGCTCGCGCTTCACCTTGGCCAGCACGTTGTAGAGCGCGCGGATCTCGGGGGTGATGGTGTCGATCTGCACGCCCACGCCGTCGGGGTGCACCCACGACACGCCGGGGCCCTGCACGGTCTCCACGCCGCCGCCGCCCGTGCGCCGCACCTGCGTGTAGCTCCAGATGGTCCCGGGCAGGCGGCCGTAGTGCTGCGGCTGCGAGCCGCCGCAGGGGGGCAGGCCGCCCAGGGCCGCGGCGTTGGCGTTGGCTGCGGCCGCCGCGCCGCTGCCGTGCCCGCCGCCGGGCGCGGGTGGCTGCAGCAGCTCGGGCCCGGTCTGCACGGCCTGCTCGCGGGAGAAGGTCTTGTAGCGCAGCCTCCGCTCGCGCTCGCTCTGCTGCTGCTCCAGCTGCTTCTCCAGCAGCCGGTTGCGCCGCTCCAGCTCGTGCACCTTGGCCAGGAAGCAGCGGAAGCGCACGTTGAGCCCCTTCAGTAGGTGGATGTTGGAGCCCAGGTCGTCCCGCAGCGCCGCCGTCACCGGCGATGGCCCTGGCCCGGCCCCGCCGCCGCCACTCGCGCCGGGGCAGGTCCCCCCGGCACCGCTCGGCGGGCAGCCGAAGGCCAAGGCCATCTCTCCGAATATCAGCGAGTTCACCATGCGCCGGCTGCGCGGCTCAGGGCCCCGGGCCCGCGGCTCCAAGTGCGGCTCCAGCTCCGGGCAGGGCTCCCGGCGCGGCCGGGCCAGGGAGGGCGCGGGATCCAGCGCGACGGGCCGGGCGGTTCCAGATGCGCGCCAGATGCGGCCTCCGCAGAGACGGCGAGCCGGACCGCCCCCGGATATGGGCGCCGAGGCGAGGAACTGGACTCGGGCCGCGGTGGAGGCCGCGGCGGCTTGCGCGAGGTATCGAGGATCGCTGGTCCCGGCGCCGGGGCTGTCAGAGACGCTGTGGAGGCACCGCGGTATTAGCGCGCAGAGGACTCTCAGCCGGCACTGCCCCTCTGCGGCGGGCCCCGCCCACTGCAGACACAGGCCCAGCCCCCAAGCTCGCCCCGCCCACCCCGCCCTCCTCTGCGGCGCTCCCAAAGCTGGAGGCAGGGTCCCCGAGGCCCGCAGCGCCGGGCCCCGCCCACGGCCCCGTGGCTCCTCCCATTCCGGGGCTCCACCGTTTTCTCGGCTCTGTGGACTCGCTGTCTGCAGCTTTGGCTCCGCCCAGCTCCGGGCTGGACCACTCCCTCCCCTGCGCCGCGTCCTGCCGTCCAGCCCGGCTCGGGTTCTTTGCCCGGGGACACAGACCGCAGAGCTGCACCAGGCACGCGGTTAGGTGGAACCGCCGCAGAGCCAGCCCGGCCTCTTAAAGGGACAAGCAGCCTCGGCAGCGCTCGTTTCCCCCTTTAGGAAGTCCCCTCCCCCACGTCCTCTGTCAAGGAGACCCCGCTTCTCTTCCACCCCACCCGAACTCCCCGGCCCCAGATTACCACGGGGTGAGGGAGACCTCGGCCTGGAAGAGCCGGGGGACCAGAGCCTCCGAAGGTGCATCCGCACCCCACCCCCGCTCCAGCCTGGGGCGGCCTAGTTCGACCTTCCCAGGATAAGGGAGCGCTTCCAGCGGCAGGTCCCCCACGCGGTGGACCCGGGAGCGCTCCTCTACCGCTTGCCCCCCGCCTCTAACTGCGGGCCTCGTCATCCCGAGATTGGCTGGGCAATGCCGAGCCCGCTGGTCCTCGGGTCCAAAGATGCGCCGCACGGATGGTGGGGACAGGAGTGGGGAGACTGAGCGAAGACCCTCCCGGAATGTGACACCCGCAAGCTCAGCCTGGGCTACTGCCGCTCCCCCGCCTTGAATGACCACCTCCCCACCACCGCACACTCATACGCCGAGATGCAGCTGACCCCAGAGCGGGTCATCGAACTGCTTGGGGGGGCAGCTTGAGGGCAGAACAGGTATAGAGGGCGGAGCCCACCAGAGGACGCATTCATTCATTCATTCATTCACTCATTCATTCAAATCTGTTTTCAGATTTACCACCGTAAAGACGAAGTTCTCCAGTCTCCTGGTGTCTCTTAAACCGGTTTGCAAACATCTATGGTTATTTTTTGAACGCTAATAGTAGTTCCCATTATTGAGTGCTAAGTATATGTCAGGTGCCATAGTTGTTATCCCGATTTTACAGAGGTCGCTGAGACCAGAGGAACAGCTATCCATCCCCAAACACATGCTCTAACCCGCCTACCGATGCTGGTGGCCTCTTGTCCATCTCCCCGTTGGATCCTCACCACAAACCTCAGAGGGGAGGTAACCCGCACCTTTGAACGCCTGCGGCTTGCACTGTGTGCACATAACCAGATATGTGGCATGTTCCACATTCTTCAGGCTGCATTTTTTGAATTGCAATTTAATTTTTGTCTTGTTATTAACTTTTGTGTTTGTTCCATTTCTTTGTGAGTAAGCTTGCGGGCAGGTACCCTGTCTCACAGGGACAATGGCTTGGTGTTCTCAGTGACAGAAGAGACACAAAGGAGACACAGGCATGCTCTGGGGTGAGGTCGTGGCTGTGATGTTAGTCGGCTGTTTTTGATTCAGTCACAGGAGCAAACCCTCCCTAGGTTTCCTTCCCTCAACCCCAGTTCCTTGCTCCCTTCCGAAAATAGGCTCACCTTTCCAACATTCCAAGCTGAAACTCACCTGTCTTGAAACATTTCTTTTAACCCAACCCAATGTGGTCACTGCTCTTCACTCTTTGTTCTCTCCTCTCTTGGTGATTTTCTTGTTTATCTAACCTAAAGAATCAAAACCCTTTGCCTTAAAACAGGAGTTCACGGACCCTGGGGGGGATGAGGATAGAATTCTGAGAGGTCCATGCCATCGACAAAAATTATATCTTTATTTTCACTAATCCCTAAATGGCATTCAGCATTTCCCTTGATCATGAATGCAGGCAACAAGTAGAAGTCCCTGTGATTTTGTCACTAGTAGAAATCACAGGTATTTTCACCTCACCTTCAGTTTCTATATATCTCAAAGTATCATTTAAGCTACCACACTCTGAAATTAAGATCATATTCGACTCACCAATAAATCTTACTTAATGTATTAACACATGTTACTATATCACAAAATTTTTTAGTACTTTGATAGCTGTGTTTTAGTAAAATTGTTTTCACTGTTGTCCGAATGCAATTTTTAAAAAATTATTATGAGGTGGATCCACAGGCTTCACCAGATGCCTAAGGGACCTTAACCCACAGAAAGGGTTAAGAAGCCACACCTGGGGAGTGGTTCCCTGCTGTCTTTTCTCTGAAGGATCTGTCCTGCCAACAGCATTGCCCTGGAATTGGAGTGTGAAGCCCTCCTGGAGGGGTGGGGTGGGGTGGGAGGCACCCAGCCCTGTCCTGGGCCTGGAGAGACCCAGACACTCCAAGATTATTTTTTGAGCTCCTGCTTTAGCACAGACCCTGCCCTAACACTAGAGAAACAGCTGTGAGCAATGCAAGAGCTCCAGGAGCCCTGGGGGAGCTAATGGAGACAGACAACCCAACGGACCATCCTGAGACGGGGAAGAAGTGCAGGGGAGGGAAGCCTGACCAAGAAGAGATGGCTGGGCAAGGCCAGGAGATCCGAAGGAAATGGAGGAAGTGGTACCTGGACTTGAAGGGCTTTTCAACTGAGTCCTAGAAACATGATTTGTACAAATAAAATGGCTAGAAAGTAGTTCTGTGGCCACATAGGTGCAAAAGCGAGATGCTATGTATCTTGCTCTTTGTGGGCAAGATGAGAGGGGAGGCCAGCCTAATGCCCTTGCAGCTAGAGTGACCAACTGTCCCCATTTGCCCAGGATCAAGGAGTTTTCCTTGATGTGGGGCTTTCAATGCTAAAACCCAGAAAGTTCCAGGCAAACCGGGATGAGTTGGTCACCCTTCTTCCAGCCCATATAGTTCCTGAGACTTCTATAGCCAGAAGTCGTGGTCATCAATGTCAGCCAGAAAGAGCTCAGAGTGCAGCAAGCCCAATGCTCCCATTTTAGAGACAAGAGAATTGAGGCCCAGAGAGGGGTGGGGACTAGCCCCAAATAATTAGTGGCAAAGTCTGGTCTAGAATTCTGGCCCTCACTCCCTGTCCAATGCTCGGTACCACCCCAAGCCAGACAGTGAAATCAGTGGTCCCTTCCCTTCAGCCCCGGGTACCCTCACCTCCCCCATCAATAATCCAAAGGGGCTACAGATGGGTCCTCAGCAGGTGGGGGGAGGGGTTGTTCCAACAGACAAAGGAATATCCCCAGGAAGGATGCCAGCCTCCACTTGCTGATCAAGGATGGGTTTTCTTAGCAGGATACCTACCAGTGGCCCTCAGATTCACAGCAGTGTGTCTGACCCGCCTGGCCTCTTCTTCCAGAGATGGGCTTTTGAACAAAAGTTGGCTTAGGTTTGTATCTCTGCTCCAGCTGTGTAAACTGGCAAGTCACTTTACCTCTCTGAGGCCCATCAGTGAAATGGGTATGACTTCACCCACAAGGCCTTTATACCCTCTGCCTCTGCCACCTGCCCTGTCAAAGTGCCAGGCCCCTGGCAGGCTCTCAATAAACAGTTATTGAATGAATGAACAAAAGAATGAATGAATGAATGAATGGTCAAACAACTTCCATTTTCCCCACTCTACCCCTCTGCCATTTCACCAGCTAACTACCCCCTCATCCTTCAGGCCCCAGCCTCCCTGTCCTCCCAGCACCTGCCAGGTCTGAATGGGGTTGCTTCCTCTGGGCTATACCAGCACCATGCCTACAACATGACAGCCCCAGGTACACTCTCTTGCCATTGCTGGCTTTTTCATTGTCATCTCCACCCCACCCCCGCCCTACCCCCCAACGCCTGCTAGACCGTGATTTCCAGCAGGGCAGGGATCTTGAACATGAACCAGGTCCAGTTCACCACTGTACCCCCATGTTCTGGCATAGTGCCTGGCACATAATAGGTGCTCAACAAAGATGAGTTTAGGTAAACAACTGAATGAGCTGTTGGCACTGGAAAAAATTCCTGTAAAGTGCCTAAGAGGTGTTCAATAAATGTTAGATTTTCACATTTTAATTACATTTCTTTGTTTGACAACTTTATTGAGGCATTTTTTTACATATCATACAATCCACCCACTTCAACGGTTTTTAGTACATTAACCAAGTTGCACAGCTCTCACTATAAATCAGTTTTAGAATATGTCACCTCTCCCGGTATGATCTCTCATGCCATTTACTGTTACTCCTTGTTTCCACCTTCTGCCCTGGGCAACCACTAATCTACTTTCTGTCTCTTTAGATTTGCCTTTTGTGGACATTCCCTATAAATGGAATCATACAATATGTGATCCCTCGTGTCTGGCTTCTTTCACTAAGCATCATGTTTTTGAAGTTCATCCACATTATGGCATTGGTAGGACCTTCCTTTCTATTGCCAATCTCTTTTAAAATTTTGGTAGTTTGAATTTTTCATTACCTTATTTACTTTACTTTTCTGCATATCAGTTCCTCATCTGGAAATAGGACTAATAAGAGTAGTTACCCCAGAGGGTGGTTGTAAGGGTTAAATGAGATAATGCATATAAAGTCAGCATGAAGTAAATGCTCAATAAATATTAGCTATTATCACCATAATTTTTTTTCATTCTTTTTGCTTATGCCAGTGTGAAAAGCCCATAAATGTCTTAAGAAGCAGGGGTAAAAATAAGCGTCTCCCATGATCCCACACCCAGTGGCCCTCTCTGGCATCTGAGCCCAGTCCTGTTGCCAGGGAGAATGAACTGCCCTCCCCCTGAGTCCCCCATCCCCACCCCCCAGGCTGCAGTTTCTAGAATATTCCCATCAGGTTTCTTCATGGTGAAATGAAAGAAAGCAATAAAACATGATGGCACAGAGGAAAGGGAGTGGTTATTAGTCCCCCATAATGCTACAGGTGAAAATTAATCCTTTACAAGGCACAGGGAAATTCTTGAGATGGCCCATCTCACCTCCCCAAAAACAATAATGACAATAAAAACAGTCAAAAAAAAAAAAAAGCTGGCAGAAAGGGCGACTTCGGCAGCATGTTGCCCAGCCTCATCCCTCCTGGACATCTGCAGGCTTACAGGCGGCTTAAGCCACCTGTTGGCTCAACAATTATTCTGGGTGGGTTTGCCTTCCTCGTAAAGGGCATGGGTTTCACCGATGTCAGGGCGCCAGAGTGTCCTGGCTGCCTGGACATCCCTGATCTTGGTCAGCAGCCTTGGGGGAGCCCTGGTTGCTTCCAGCACCTTCTCCAGGCCTCCACAGGCCTCTCTCATGAAGGCCAGCTGGGCTGTATGGCAGTGTGGTTACAAGCAGGAGATGCAGGTCCAGGCTCAATCAATTAACTGTGTGACTGTGGGCAAGTTACTCAACTGCTCTGTGCCTCAGTTTCTCCCTCTGTAAAATGGGATGGTAGTACTTCATGGGGTTACCGTGAGGATGAAACAAGTCCACAGAGCTGAAAGCAGCACCTGACCATATATTAAGCACCAGCTGTCATGAGTCAACATTCCTCAGCACCCTGCCAGGCACCGTTCTAGGGAGTGGTTTGAGCTCCACGAGGCAGGAAGTCAAGGCTGAGGGTTGCAGAAGCCTAAGCAGGGTCATGCTGGATCATTTTAGGGGGAGCCACAAATTTGGGGAGGCCCTTGCTTTCAGGCCTTATTCCTTCATTTCCACATGACTGGCATCTGTTAAACATCTTCTCTACCCTGACTCTGTCACTGAAACTCTACATGTTAAAGACCCGTCTTACAGATGGGGAGCCTGAGGCTTAGGGAGTGAAGGGCCTACCCCAAAACACACAATTCATGGCACAGTTGAGCTCTGAACCCAACTTTGAACTCCAAGTCCCATCCGTCCTGCTCCGGCTCCAGCCTCTTTCTCAACAACCCGAAGATGGAACAGTCAAATATTGATCTGAGAAGTGAGCCATTGAAGTGAGTTCTGCCACCCTGTTCCACAGTGGCGGTCTTTGAGTAGAAAGGGGCACAGAGAAGCGAAGGGCAGGAGCATCATCAGATGAGCCCAGAGCCACGATGAGAAGCAACACCACGCACTCCTGCCTCTGGGCCTTTGCACATGCTGGTTACACCTCCAGGGACACTGGTCCCCTTCTCGCTAGCTAGCACTTACTTATCCTCCAGATCTTGGCTTTGGTAGCAGTCTCCTTCTTCATTTGCTGTCTTGTTTTGACTTTGCATTAAGGAATAATGTACGTTCAGCAAATATTCTGTGCATGGCTCAACGAATTTCTACGTATGCACACCCCAGGGTACTCCACACCCAGCTCATTTCCCACACACAGAAGGCTCCCTGGTGACCCCATTCAGAGACACCTCCCAAAGGTGATCAGGTTCTGACTTTTCTCACCATGGATTCCTTTCTAGCCTCATGTACACGGAATCAGACAGTAATTTTTTTACTTCTTTTGCTCAATCTTATCTGTAAGAGATCCATCCATGTAGTTGAGTGTGGCAGCATTCTGTTCTTCTTCTTTGCTGGGTAATATTACATGCTATGAACATGTCACAATGTATTTGTCCATTCAACCATGGATGGAGATTTGGGTGGTTTCTAGTTTGGGACTGTTTGGAGTAAAGCTGCTGTGAGCCTTCTCATCTCTGTCTTTAGGTAAACATAGCACTTGTTCTTCTTGGGTGGAAATCAAGGGATGGGATTGCTGTGTCGCAGGATATGTGTATATTTAGAGTTAGCAGATCCTGCCAAACAGTTTTCCAAGTTGGCTCTGTAAATGTACACCCCCCTCAGCAGCGTATGAGAGTTCTGATTGCTCCAAATCCCAGCTAATATTTAGTACAGTCAGAGGTAAACAAGTAGGATTTACTGTATAACACAGGGAACTATATTCAATAACTTTTAATAACCTATAATGGAAAATAATCTGAAAAAAATCCATTAAAAAATCACATTGCTGTACACCTGAAACTAACACAATATTGTAAATCAACTATACTTCCATTAAAAAAATATATTTAGCATAGTCAGTCCTTTTTTATTTTAAGGGTTAGGGTTAGGATTAGGGTGCAGGGTAGCACTTCCCCCTAGAACCACTCTGCACCCCCAAAACCAGGATAGGTAGGGACCTCTTGCTCTTCCCCGTTGTAGATTTATTTGTCTGTAGCATTCCCACCAATTCCTTGTCTCCCTCATCTCAAGAAGGGAGGGCTCCTTGAGGGAGGCAAGGACACCATCTATCTGACCCGGAGCTCCTTGGGAAGGAGAAGCCATACCCTGTCGCCCCAGTCCCAGGCCACTCACCCTCTGCCAGTGCAGCCAGAAGTCCAGCCCCAAGGATGCAGGGCCCCTCTCTTTGATATGCCCTGATCAATTTCGAGCCCAGAGCTTAACAAGATGTCTCCTTACTGGATGTGTGGTACAGGACTTCTCTGAGCCTCAGTTTCCCCATCTATAAAATAGGAATGAAACCTCTGCCCTATAGGGTTGTGGTAGGGGCTAAATGAAATGCTATTAAGTTCCTGGGAGGGAGCCTGGCAGAGGGGGATGGCTCTCTGAGGTCACTCTAAAGCCCACAGCCCTCTCTCAGAGGAGACGACCTCTCAGGCCTCGCTCTTCTCATCATCGGAAAGCTCTACAAAGGGCTCAGCTGCGTGATGCGACATGTCCATCTCTGTCCAAAGAGATGGGCCCCTGACCTCAAGAACCAACAGGTACTGAGAGTCTTCTCTCTGCTTCACACGTGGCGTTTCACTTATTCCTCACGTTGTCCTGCTCAGATCAGTTCCAGCAGAAAGAGTTTGTGTGCCAGGCAGCATATAAGTCCTTCACGTGGGTCATCTCATTCTACCCAAACCTCGTCAATTTGAGGGAAGGACCTCATTCCCCTTTTACAGATGGAGAAACTGAAGCTTGGAGAGGAGAAGCTAGATTCTTTGCCCGGTTCCAGGGCCTGGAGATCAAAGGTCCGAAACCTTAAGCCAGGTCCTGCTTGGATACTGCAAAATCCACACCAACCTCAAGGTGAGAGAGGGCCCTGCAGCTTCATGGGGGACCAGGATGTGTGGATTGTTGCCAGGGAGGCCCTGGGAGTTCCAGAAACCACAAGGCAGGCCTGACAGGGGAGTCCTTACCCCGTGGGGACCCTCTTGCTTCTCTACTGGCTTGCTTTGCTTCCATTAGGAGGTGAGCTAGGTAAATCCCCACGTACGTCACCTCTGATTTCTGGTTTGCAAGCAGACTTTCACGTGTCAGGGAAATCCCTCAGAGGAAGGCAGGCAGGTCCTCTGTGACCTCGTGGTCCTATTTCTGCTGAAACAGACATCCCAGCAGTGGGGACGCCTCCCGCCTCCCAGGAGGTGACTGCCAGCAAGGAGTGAGTCAAAGCCCTTATTCCCAGTAGGCCTGCCGCTTCCAGCGCCATGAAAAGGAGGAATGCGTCTGAACTCATCCCAGACTCTGGTAACAGGACCAGCTCCCAAATTGTCCTTAACGCAAGTTTGAAATTACTCGCCACAGAAGTCACCACATCACGTAGTGGTTGAGAATCCGCCTGCCAATGCAGGAGACACAGGTTCGAGCCCTGGTCTGGGAAGATCCCACATGCCGCGGAGCAACTGGGCCCGTGAGCCACAACTACTGAGCCTGCGCATCTGGAGCCTGCTCTCCGCAACAAGAGAGGCCACGATAGTGAGAGGCCCGCGCACTGTGATGAAGAGTGGCCCCCGCTTGCCACAGCTAGAGAAAGCCCTCGCACAGAAACGAAGACCCAACACAGCCATAAATAAATAAATAACTAAATTTAGAAGTCACCACATCAGCCTTCTTGGTGACTTCCCCGATGGCTATTTCGTAACTGCAGAGACCTCAGCCAGCCGGAGGCTTCCTCCCTCTACACCTGCCCTGCACCTTCCAGCCCAACTCAGAGGATAGGCATCACCTCGGTGTCCAGCAACTGGGGATTGACTACGTATGTCACGGCACATCCATAAGAAGTCATACTCAAGCGATCCTAAGGATAATACACACTTATCTTCATTGGCTTAGAAAGAGGTCCTCCAGCTATCACTGCAGTGAAAAAGCAGACTGTAAAACACTGTAAAACCATATCACTTATATGTGGAATCTAAAAAATAAAACAAACTAGTGAATATAACAAAAAATAAACAGACTCCCAGATACAGAGAACAAACTAGTGGTTGCCAGTGGGGGAGAGGGAAGCGGGGAGGGACAAGACAGGTGTAGGGGAGTAAAAGGTATGAACTATTATGTATAAAATAAATAAGCTACAGCAAGGGAATATAGCCAATATTTTGTAGTAACTGTAACCTTTAAAAATTGTGAATCACTATGTTGTACATCTGTAATTTATGTAACATTGTACATCAACTATACTTCCATTAGAAAATGAAAAAAAACTATAAAACCCCACTTTTAAAGTATTCATCTTATGTCTGTGGGTTTGTCTACGTGTATAGACATAGGAAAAAAATCTGTAAGGACATCCAAAAGGTCAGCTGATGGTTTTTGTTCTTTTACCTACCTTTCTGTGTTTTCTGAATAATAATAACATATATATATATATATATATATATAACATATATAATAACAGTTACAAGCCACAATGGTAAGGACGACACCACCATCACCTCATTTAAGCCTCACATCATTTGAGAAAGCCAAATTCTTTCCCCATTTTAAAATGAGCACTTATTACTTTTAAAAGGAGAAAAATAGCAAAGCTATTTTCCTTTGAAAAAAAAGTTATTGCATAACATAAAAAGCACTGGGCCAAGTGGAAGATCTAAAGATGCATGGGATGTGGCCTTTGACATCAAGAAGGTTCCAGGCCCAGGTCCCTGAATAACTAGACACTAGTTCACCTCTAGTAAGTGGGACCAAGAGAGGCACCAAGCAAAGTGTTATGAGGACATGGAGTGAAAGATGTAGCTTTAGGGGCAATGAAACAATTTGGTTAGCACCTACTATGTACCTTCTATTCTGAGCATCTTATCTCATTTTGGGCTCACAATGGCCCTTGAGGTGGGCATAACTTCTGCCGTTGTACTCAGGAAAATATCCAGCCTCTACAAGGCTCTGGGATTTTCCCAGAGCTGTGAAGCTAGCGATAGTGGAGATGGGATCCTAAACTCTGGCTCTAAAGCCAATGCCTTCCCTCCCACTTCTGACACTCCCACCATTCCTGGCTGGGAGGGGTGTTCAGGACAAAGCAGCTTCTGATTCTAAACTTGCTTTATAAGTAATATTGCAACAGCAGGAGAGGCAACAGAAAGCAATTCTCTCTCCAGGCCTCCGTTTTCCCACCTTTAAATCAGAGGCAATAATATCTACATCATAGGGCTGGTGTGAGGGTTAAAAGAGAAATCCAACGTATTGCCAGACAGAGAAAGTAGAGACAATCATGTGTATAAAGCACCTTGAAAACATGCCTGGTGCACACTGAATGCTCGGTTAAATAGAGGCTGTAGTGGGCTCTGAAGCCAGGCTGCCTGGGTTTGCGTCCCTTCTCTGCCACTTACTGTGTGACATGGGACAACTTACTTAAGTTCTCTGGGCCTTACTTTCTTCATCTATAAAGTGGGGTGACAATAAAAGTCCCAACCTCATGCTTTTGTTGGGACAATTAAATAAGGGAAAGCACATAAGGGATTCAGAGCAACGGCTGGCACACGATAGGTGGTTAATAAGTGGCCATTATTGTTATTAATATTATTTTGCACCGCAAAAACTTCTGAAGTCATCAGAGCCTGATCCTTGCTGTCAGGGGTTTTAAAGGACCCCTTGAAATGAAAACATCCCCGGGAGGAGCAGGAACACCACTGGTTTCCATCTGCCGACCTTTTGCAAAGAGGAAGGAGACGGTGTCACAGGTAACAGTGAGAGATGGAGAATCAGGGGTCAGAGGGGCCTTGGAGGGAAGGGGAAGAACCTCTCCCAGGAGAGCCTAAACTGGGAGGAAAGGTCACTTTGGGCATAACTCTAACATTTAACTCCTCACCCAGCCCAATCCTAGCAGCTCAAGATCAGGCAGAAAATGGCGACTAATCATATCTCACCTTGCCAAGCAGTTGTTAAAGATCAGGCACTCACTTCCCTCAGCTTTATTCACACAGGAAATCATCTAATCCTCATGTGATGCTATGAGCACATGCTCACATCCCCATTTTACAGATGAGGAAACCAAGGCCCAGGAAGCTCAAATGACTTGCAAACGTCACACAGCTAATTTGTGGTCCAGCCAGGACTGCAACTCGGGCCGTAAAAAGCCAAAACACATATTCTTTCTCTAACCCCACAGTCTGTCCCTTTGACTTGCACAACCCCCGATACAGTGGATGGACAGACCCCTCCCTTTATCCCCTGGTTTCCCAAAGTCAGACGGTCCCCACCTCCCGTGCAGCCGAGGCAAGCCTCTGCCATTGGGCTGGAATCCATCCTCGGGACCTTCTGGTCTCCTTTGGAGACAACCACTGGGGTCGTCTGGGGGAAAGAGCTAGTCTGGTCAGTTATCAGGAGCCTCCAGATCTCCGCCCTCCTCTGGTGGTCCCATTCAAGGTTAGCTACCACTCCTACCTGTCGGGGAGGTTCAAACCACCTGGCCCACAGGCAGGATTAACGTCTGTTTTGGAGGAGGCTTTGGGGAGGCACAGCTCATACCCTGTGACCCGGACATTGGTCACCTGACCTGGAGTCCAGACCCGCCTCCCTGTGCCCAGCCATGCCATGGGTCAGACAGGAGGGTGGCGAGCATCTGGAGAGACAACACTCAGGAGTGGGAAAGCTGGACGCCTCTGGGGGAACCCGTAGGACACAGGGTCAAGGCCCAGGGCTCGTGACACCTGTTTCTGTCCTGCTGCTCACTCAAGTGTGAATCGCCCCTCTCTGGGCCTCAGCCTTCCCAGCTGAAAAGTGAGGGGTTGGAATAGGCAATCTCCAAGGACCTTTCCATTCCCCCGCAATTCAGTGGTTCTATGATAGAATTCCCTGCCTTCTTGGTGTCCACAAAGGAACAGGAAGGCACAATCCCTACTCTCAAGGAATCCAAGTCGGGTGGTGGGGATAGTGGGAAGACAGTGAGCTTTGTAACCCCCCGGTTCAAATCCCAGATCCAAGTGTTACCAAGTCCAAGCTGGTACTGCTCACCGCATGACAGGACAATAAATCAAGAGACGAGTTGTTGGGGCCAGGAATAGCGACTTTATTCGGAAAGCCAGCAAACCGAGAAGACGGTGGACTCGTGTCCCAAAGAACCATCTTGCCTGAGTTAGAATTCAGGCTTCTTTTATACTAAAAGGGGAGGGAGTAAAGTCAAACATTTCCCGGCTCCGGTCAGCCTCTGGAGTCGTTCACAGGTAGGCCTGGTCAGGATGTTTCCTGTGAGCTAAACAAAGGTATTTGAGCTTAATGTCTTTACCTGGGAGGCAGGGTTCTCAGAGATGGGCCATTATGTATAATTTAAGCTTATAGGCAACATCCCTTTAGTGATTAACTTGTAATAGAATACAAAGGTTCTTCCCTATAGCACAAGTATGTGACCTCAAGTTATTTAACTTCTCCAAGCCTTAGTTTTCCACACTATAAAATGGGGCTCTAAGAGCTACCCTTAAAATTATAGTGTTACTTGGGCTTCCCTGGTGGTGCAGTGGTTGAGAATCTGCCTGCCAATGCAGGGGACACGGGTTCGAGCCCTGGTCTGGGAGGATCCCACATGCCGCGGAGCAACTAGGTCCGTGAGCCACAACTACTGAGCCTGCAGGTCTGGAGCTTGTGCTCTGCGACAAGAGAGGCCGCGATAGGGAGAGGCCCGCGCACCGCGATGAAGAGTGGCCCCCGCTTGCCACAACTGGAGAAAGCCCTCGCACAGAAACGAACACCCAACACAGCCAAAATTAAATAAATAAATAAATAAAAATTAAAAAAAAAAATTATACCACATGATATACCACTTCATACCCACGAGGCTGGCTATCATCGAAAAAAAGGGGGGGAGGGGGTAGAAATACCAAGTGTTGACCAGGATGTAGAGAAATTGGAACCCTCATGCACCGCTGGTGGAGTGTAAGATGGTGCAGACATGATGGAAAACAGTTTAGTAGTTTCTCAAGAAGTTAAACATAGAATTACCAGCAGTTCCGTTCCTAGGAATATATACCCAGGAATTGAAAGCAGAGACTAAAACACGTACTGTACATCAATGCTCAGAGCAGCGTTATTCACAATAGCCAAAAGGTGGAAACAACCCAAGTGTCCATCTACAGATGAATGAATAAACAAAATGTGGTACAGACATCCAATGGGCTATTACTCAGCCATAAAAAGAAGGGAAATTCTGACACATGCTACCACACGGATGAACCTAGAGAACATTAGGCCAAGTGAAATAAGCCAGACAGACACAAAAGGATAAACATTGCATGACTCCACTTATGTGAGGTATCTAGAATAGGCAAATTCATAGAGACACAAAGTGGAAGAGTGGTCAGGAGGGGCTAGAGGGAAGGGTACGAGGAGTTACTATTTAATGGGTACAGGGTTTCGGTTTGGGATGATGAAAAAGTTCTGGAAATGGATAGTGGTCATAGTTGCACAATATTGTAAATGTACTTAAATACCACTGAACTGTACACTTAAAATGGCTCAAATGGTAAATTTTATGTTATGTATAGTTTACCAAAATAAAAAAAATTTAATATACCGTCTGAAAAAAACTCGGGGGAGGTGAAATGAGAGAAGTGTGTAACCCCCAGTATATTCTCTGGCAAAAGAAACGTCATCCCCATACATTTCCTTGCCAAGAAGGGACAAGAGACCCACCAAAGTCCACCACCAACAGGCATGCCCTCTGCTGAGCCCCAGAGCAGGCATTGGGTGAGAGAGGGTCTTCAAGACCCTACTGTCTACTCTCCCCCAGACCCCTGCCCTCAAGGAGCCTCCACTGCCCAGGGAGGGGATCAGGCAGGCCCACCAATGACACCCACAGAGGGTCAAAAGTGATGAATGACAAGGTCCAGAGAGCTCCGGGAGGTCAAAGCCATTCAGCGGAGAAAATGGGAACACCAGGCTGGGAGGGGCAGCAGGTGCGGGATGAGATGTTGTCCCAGAAACCACAGTCATGGGGAACTTGAAAGTAAAGACAAGGACAATGGGGCTGCTGGGAACCTGGGGAGGCTTCCTGGAGGAGGTGGCCTTGAACTTGGTCTTGAAGGAGGCAGAGATGGGATGGATCCATGGGGATCCCTGGTTTCCAGCAATCCCTCTGCTTAGGCTGGTTGCGGTGAAGAATCATTTATGGAGTTTCTACCCAGCATTTATCTCACTCAGTCCTAACAGTGACTGTGTGAGGTGGCTGTCATTGTGCCAAGTTATAGATAGGGAGCCTGAGGCCTGGAAGACTGCATAACTTGTCCAGGGTGGTGGCCTGAAGGTTGAAACCCAGGCTTATCTGACCCCCAAACCTGTGCCATTCCCACAACACAAAACTGTTCCCCAAGAATTAGACCTGGTCCCACTCCCCACATGACCCCAACCCACTTCAACGTCCAGGCTCAATCAGCTTCCCTATTTGCTGTGTTACCTTGGGAAATGCACCCAAATTCTCTGATCCTTTGTTTCCTTATTTGAAAAAATAGAGAGTTGAAGAGTTTACTTGGAAAGATTTCTGTAAAGATTAAACAAGATACTGTATCTGATGTGCTCAGTACAGTCCCTGGAATATTATAAATACCCAACAATTGATAGCTACTTTATTATTATTATTATTAGATAATGAGGATGGTGAGGACGACGACAACTACTGTTTCTATTATTATTAAGACAAAGAGCATCTGTTAAGCAGGGATCATCACTCCAAATACCTACAGAGGCTGAGCAGGCAACACAAATCTGTGAATTGGGCAGTGCAAGACAATAAGGGTTGGTGGGGTCTGTGGCAAAGTAGAGAGCCTACCTGCTCCTGCTTGAAGATTGTCTGTGGTATAATAAAAAATAGTATTTCTTCTTTATCCACGGTTCCTGGTTCCTAAACCAGGAGCTTCTAAAACCCTGTAATTTACTGCCTTTTGTACAGTAATGAGATGACTCATGGAGAGGGAGTCCTTGATAGTTTCAGGATGGATGCTGGTGGCCAGAAAGATTAGAGGGTTGGGACTTTCAGCTGCCCCTCCCCAAAGAAAGGGGGGCTGGAAATTGAGTTCAATCACCAATGGCCAGTGACTTAATCAATCACACCTAGATAATGAAATCTCCATTAAAAACCCTAAAGAGCAGGTTCAGAGAGCTTCTGAGCTGGTGAACACATTGAGTTGCTGGAAGGTGGCACCCCTGAGGGGGCAAGGAAGCTCCATGCTCATCAACCTATGCCCATAACCTTAACCTGTGCATCTCTTCCACTTGGCTGTTCCTGAATTGTGTCCTTTATAACAACCAGTAAATGTAAGTAAAGTGTTTCCTGAGTTCTGTGAGCTGTTCTAGTGAGTATCAAACCTAGGGAGGGGGTTATGGCTACCCCTGGATTTATAGCCAGTTGGTGAGAAGTACAGGTGGCCCCCAGGACTTGTGATTGGTGTCTGAAGTGGGGTGCAGTCTTGTGGGACTGAGCCCTTATCTTGTGGGGTCTGTGCTAATTCCAAGTAGTTAGTGTCAGAACTGAACTGAATTGTTGAACACTTAGTTGATGTTGAAAAATTGGTGTGAAAAAGAACCCACATAATTTGGTGTCAGAAAAAAAGATATCACATGGTCAAACTAAAAAAATGTTTAAATGGTGTCAAGTGATTGGAGGAGACACGAGGGGGTCCCGGGGGGGCCTGCCATGCCATGCTCTCTTTCTTGGCCTGGCTGGTGGTTACACAGCTGTTTGCTATGTGACAGTTCACTGAGCTATATAATTATGTACTGTGTATGTTTCTGCCTGTTTTTATTACTTCATAATATGCACTATTATGTTGTTTTTTAAATTTTAACTTCACCAGTGAGAGAAAACACATCTAAGGGCCAGATTTGGCCCCCAGGTAGGAAGTTGGCAACCCCTGAGTTAAATATTTTCTCCCAGGTGGAGAGCACCTGGCCGGTGAAATGACCAGAGCACCAGGATTTGAGTCTCACATCAGGGAAGAACTGACAGCACAGGAACACGACCGCAAGGGCTCATCTGGTCCGGCCCTCTTTCTCCTGCACGTGAAGTATTATTATCTGCATTTCTCAGATGAGGCCACTGAGGTCCAGGAACCCCCAGTGAGAGGTCCCACATCAAAAGTCATCATCTCATTTGGGGCCTCACAAATCCCAACAGCCTGACTATCTCATCTTCACGAGCCTCCTGCAGCCCCCCCGTGGGCCTCTGCCTGGAGGCGCAGGTGGGATGCCGAGTCTTTTCTCTGTTGCCTTTTTGACTACGCCTAAGTTGCTTTCATGACCTTGACTCACCCTTGCTGCAATTTTAATTATTATTTTAGTGATGCTTTTCAATGCTCAGAGACCTTTGGGCACTAACCTGTCATCAGCCTGAATTCATCGCCGTTATTTTGATTAGTATTTTATTAACAATAATAACTCCCTGCACTGGCCATCAACTTGTCATTGATTGATTGAAACAGGTGATTTCAAAACACTTATAAAGGTTGACTCACGCCCCACTGGCAGACCAGAGACAGCGTTTTTCCTCCCCTGATAGTAAAAGACCCCAGTTAGAACTCAGGACACCATGCCTCCATGAGCGGTCTAGAGTACCACAGCCGGGCACCGTACTGGCAATTCTGGGATTACATCAATGTCGCCTCCCACAGGAGGATGTTAGGCCGTACAAGATGCAGCACTAAACACTGACTTATATAATGAGATACCCTCTTGTTCATTCCTTTTCCATATTTTTTTCCTGAATTTGACCAGGAGAAAGTCTGTCTTGTTCTATTTGTCCCTAACACCTCTCTATGTCTCTTTAATGCACACAGAACAGGCCCCAGGCTTGGGCCCTTGGGCTGGATCATGTGAAAATTTAATTACGCTAATTTGCTTTTTTTTTTTTTTTAATTTTATTTATTTATATTTGGCTGTGTTGGGTCTTTGTTGCTGCATGTGGGCTTTCTCTAGTTGCGGCGAGCAGGGGATACTCTTCGTTGCGGTGTGCAGGCCTCTCACTGTGGTGGCTTCTCTTGTTGCGGAGCATGGGCTCTAGGTGCTTGGGCTTCAGTAGTTGTGGCGCACAGGCTTAGTTGGTCTGCGGCATGTGGGATCTTCCCAGGCCAGGGCTCAAACCCGTGTCCCCTGCATTGGCAGGCGGATTCTTAACCACTGCGCCATAAGGGAAGTCCCTAGTTTGCTTTTTGATGTTATTTTCATGGTCACTTTCTATTCATGTTAAGTGGTGTTGGTGTGATGTAAAGTTTCCTTTTCAAATGAATTTATTTAAGTAGGACAAAGTGAATCTAAAGAAAGTACTAAAGAAATAATAGTCTGGGTCAGGGGTCTGCAAATGTGGCCGGCATGCCAAATCTGTCCCACTGCCTGTTTTTGTATGGTTCATGAGCTACTTATTTATTTATTTATTTATTTATTTATTTATTTATTTATTTTTGGCTGCGTTGGGTCTTCGTTGCTGCACGCGAGCTTTCTCTAGTTGCAGCGAGCGGGGGCTACTCTTCAGTGCGGTGCACAGGTTTCTCATTGCAGTGGCTTCTCTTGTTGCAGAGCACGGGCTCTAGGTGCACAGGCTTCAGTAGTTGTGGCATGCAGGCTCAGTAGTTGTGGTGCACAGGTTTAGTTGCTCCGCGGCATGTGAGATCTTCCTGGGCCAAGGCTCGAACCCATGTCCCCTGCCTGCATTGGCAGGCGGATTCCCAACCACTGCACCACAAGGGAAGCCCTGTTTTTACATTTTTAAATAGCTGGGGAAGGGGGTGGAGAATCAAAAAAAGAAGAATATTTTGTGACACGTGACAAATATATGAAATTCAAATTTCAGAGTCCAGAAACAAAGTTTAATTGGCACACACCCATGTTTATTGATTTATGTTTTGTCTATGGTTGTTCTCACGCTACAGTGGCAGAGTTAAGTAGTTGCAACAGAGACCAAATAGCCCACAATGCTTAAAATATTTATTATTTGATACTTTAGAGAAAAAGTTTTCTGACCCCTGGTGAAGGCGATTGGCTGACATGGCCAAGATCTTGGTGATGGTACCAGAGTGAGTCAATCCCTCATCATTTGTCTCCATCCAGTTCACAGATGAGAAGGTAACTGAGGCTCAGAGAGGTTTAGTGACTTGCCCAAGGTCACACAGCCAGTCAGCAGCAAGTCGGAATTTGAACCCAGGTCAGACTCCAAAGGGGCATTTGGTGGGCAGGGCTGAACATCACATATGCTTTGCTGATCTTTCTTCCACCCCTTCATCTTCTTCTTGTCCCCCAGATAAACCTGGTACTTTCTTTCCAGCCTCTGCACCTTTGTTCCGACACCTCTTCTTGTTATTAAACCCAGCAAAATGGCTTCTCCTCTAGGAAGTCTCCCCCACGGCCCATCCCTCCTGGACCCAGGGCAGACCTCCCTCCTTTGCCCTCCCCACACTGGTCCCTGCATGGTGGTGGATTATTCATCATTTCCTGATGATGTGGCTCATCTCCGCAAGCTCAGGAAAGGACCTGGAGGGCAGGGACTGTGTCTTATACAAAGTTCTAATGATTTAGCAGAACAAGACAGGTCTTCCACGCCTTGCTCCTGGTCTATGTATGACCTCACCTCACCTCTCCCCTGTTTCTGCTTTATGCTCCAGCAGTACTGAACCACTTGTAATTCCCCACACCCATCATGCTAGCTCAAGCCTCCCTACCTATACACAGGCTATTCCTTCTGACAGAACACCCTCCCTGTCCTTTCTGCACCTAACTCCTACCCGTCCTTCAAAGCCACAACCAGACATCAGTATGGAGACCGCTGCGTACCCCACTCCCACCCCAACAGAGGAGACCTTTCCCTCCCTTGGGCTCCCGCATGCCCCCTGCCCCTGGTGAAGCAGTAGAAGGGGAGGCTCAGCCTGCAGACTCTGGAGCCAGACAGCTTGGGGTCAAATCTGGTTCTTCTCAGCTCTAGTTCTGTGTCATTGCACAACTGAATAAGCCTTGCTCTGCCTCAGCTGCTTCGCCTGTAAAATGGGGGCAATGACAGCAGGTTGCGCCTGGTGTCGGTGTGAGGATTGGATGAGATAAAGCCTGGGAAGCCTCTACCCACAGGAGGCTCATCATCGTCTGATGTTATTACTGCACTGTGGTTGTGACTGTCAGTTTCTTTGTTTCCCTGCCCTCCAAGTGATGGGGGTTCTGCAAGAGCGGGTACCGGCTTTTGTCTCCATGACTGTCCTGTGCCCGATACAGCAGATCGGGGTTAGGTGCTCAGTAAAAGTGAGTTCCCTCCACCTTCCTCCTCCTCAGTTCCTCCCCCATCCGTGCTCCCAGCTGATCAAAGCAAACTGGCCCCAGGGGTGGCACTCAGCCTGCCCAGGTGTAAGTCTGCTTTCTCACAGCAGTCCCTGACCCAAAATCCAGGGCTGCAGGCCCCAGGCTCCCCAGGGCCACCCTGAGAGCTATCTCCACAACAGCCCTTCCAGCCCCTTGCAAATCCGAAGAGTGTACCCCATAAACTTGGTTTATGGGCCAGGAAACAGATTGACACTTGCCTTGTTCACGAGTCACTGGGACCTCAAAGAAGGCCACACCAGCGTCCTTGTTCCCCGTCCAGCACCCAGGCTCTCTCTTGAGAGTGGGCTCCCCCCACCATAAATCTGTTAAAAAAAAAAAAACAACCAGCCAACCAAAGACACATCTGAATGGTGTTCTTACAGCTGGGCTCAGGGCCAATGCGACAGCAGGCAGAGCAAACCAAAACCTCCCCTAAACCAGAGTCCCCATAAGTCTAAATGGAAAGGAGGTGGGTCAGCTGCTTAGCAGGGCTCCAAGAAAAGCAGGGTAGTACCATGGCCAAGAGCTCAGGCCCTGGATTCAAATTCAAATATCACAACTTAAACACTGTGTGACCTTGGGCAAGTCACTTCACCTCTCTGAGCCTCAGTTTTCAACTCAGTCAAACGAAGCGCGGAGCTGCTGTGAGGATTAAATAATACATGGGCAGTGCTTTGCACGTAGTGCCAGGCACCAAATAATCTTCAATCCACCTAGTTATCATTACCTGGAGAATCCTTGGGTCCCTCTCTTTCCTTCCCTGGGCCTCAGCTCCTTCCAGGGCAAGTCCTCCCTCCTCAAAGTGGAATAGAGTAGAGAGCCCAGGGCTGTACAGCACACTGGGAGCAGATGGAGATGGGTCAGCTGGGTCAGGAGACTGGATCAGCCTCAGTGGGACCATAATCACAGTGCTGGGAAGCACTGCCTTGGACAGGGCACCCCTAAAAGCTGACCCAATACAAGGATTCATGTACCTAAACACGTAGTTTATTGGGGAGGTGATCCCAGGAAATGCCAGTAGGAGAGTGAGGAAATGGGGAGTTAGTAGCAGGCAGCTAGAGCTCAATCCCAATGGGGAAGTTCTGGAGCCGGTGTAGAATCCAAGCTGAGAAATCGGGGGTCTCTATGCACTAACTCCTGTCTATCATCTAGTGTATCTTGGGGGCAGGGAGCTGTGAATTCCCCAGCACTTCACGCCTACTACAGATGCGGCATGAGAAAGCCCCCAGGTGAAGACCTGGAGGGGCAGTGGCCGGAAGTGGGGTCAGAGAGCTGTGGAGTAGTGAGGATGCGGGTCTATGGAGGCACCCACTGCATCTGCTACAAGCACCTGCTATGCTCCAGGCACTCGGGTACCATATACACGGTTTCTCACTCAATCCCCACAACAACCTTGCAGAGCAGACATCACTGTTTCCCTCCTCTTTTTAAATAGCTTCACTGAGATGTAATTCACATACCACAAGATTCACCCATTTGAAGGGTGCAATTCAATGTATTTTATTATATTTACAGAGTTGGGCTACCATCACCACAATCTAATGTTAGAACATTGTCCATTTACAGTCGCTCCCTGCTTCCCCACAAACAGCACCTATGACCAGCCCTAGGCATTCATGAATCTATTTTATGTCTTTATAGATTTGTCTGTTCTGGACATTTCATATACATGGAATCATACAACATGTCATTGTTCGAGGCTAGCATCTTTCATTTAGCATGTTTTTGAGGTTCATCCATATTGTAGATGTTTCAATATTTCAATCTTTTTTTTATTTTCAAATAGTATTCTATGGAATGGAAATACCACATTTTGCTTCGACATCCACCAGATGAAGGACATTTGAATTGTTTCCATTTTGGGCCATTATGAATACTGCTGCTATGAATATTCACATACAAGTTTTGGGGTGGATGTATGTTTTCATTTTTCTTAAGCAGATAACTAAGGGTGGAATCTCTGGGTCATATGCTAGCTCTATGTTTACTATTTTGAGAAATTGCTTTTCCAAAGCAACTGCTCCATTTCACATTCCCACCAGCAACGCACCCGGGTTTCAACTCTGCACACCCTTGTCAACACTTGTTATTGTCCAGTGGGTGTGAGTTGTATCTCACTGTGGTTGTGGTTTGCATTTTCCTAAGGACTAAGGATGTTGAGCAGTTTTTCTTGTGCTCATTGGCCATTTGTCCATCTTCTTTGGACGTATGTCTATTCAAATCCTTTGCCTATTTTTTAATTGGGTTTTGTGTCTTCTTCATCATCCCCCTTTTACAGATGAGAGGACTGAGGCTCAGGCAGAGCAGCTAGCCCACAGCACCACAGCTTGTTGGGGAGACAGGCAGCCTGACCCCTAAGCTCCGCCCTTGGCCTCACTGCAGGCCACCTGCAGATCCGCATTTGACCTTATTCCCTACAGGCTGTTTGGAGCTTGTTGGGAGTGGAATGTTTGGTTCTTTGAAAATGAAGGGGCTGGGGGACTCCTCACATCTCTCCTTCCTTTAGAAGTCTATGATCCCCAGAGAGAAAAGGACTTCGCAGCAGCCTGTGCCCCTCCCCAGCATGAGGACCAGGTGACAGCAGAGTCACTCTGCCAGGAGCTCAGTGTTCAAAGACGTGTGTCCTGGACCACGCGGCTCCGCCCCCGCACCATCCCCTTCCCCCTCACTCCCACAGCCTCTCCATCCGTCTCCCTCTCAGCCCTCCACTTGAGAGTGTGGCCTACTTTCTCCTGACCTCAGGCCTTGGCTCGGCTTCCTGGCCACTGTTCCGATTTCTTCTCCACAGTCCAGTGATTCCACTAATGGCACTCTGGGTACCACCCCTGCTGGCCTGACCCAGCTCTCCTCTAGAAGCCCTCGGTCAATCCTCTCAGCAGACACTGTCTTAACTCCTGCTTGGTGCAGGACACCAGGGACAGAGAAAGGACAGGACATTGGCTGTGCCCTTGATGGGGTGGATGAGGCAGAACCATAAATGACTGAGAGCCAGTGAAGTTTTGTAGGAGCTGTAACAGATGAGAAAAGTCTGTACAGGGGATGGTGGGGTGAGGGGCAGGAAGCAGACGTTGTGGACAGACTCCCCATAGGAGGGCATAGGCAGGAAGGGCATTCCAAGCAGTGGAAAAAGCAAGAGCCATGGCAGAGAGGTGCAAAATCTGTATGGGGGAACTGCAAGCTGCTCTGGGCTGTTGGTTGTAAAGGGCATAATTGGGATCTGGTAAACCTGCAGTCATGGAGGACCTTGCCATACAAAGGAGTTTAGGGCACGGGGAGTGAATAAGGGTTTTAAGCTGGGGATGGACACAGTCAAATTTGTGCTTTAGAAAAATACAACCTTGGTGATCAGTCTCATCAAATTCAGCCCACTTCTCTCCACGGGGTATTTTGTGGCTGCCAGCCCATCCCATTCCACTTCCCAACCGATTCAACTCTCATACTCTCCTAGATGAGCATTTCACACCTTCCCTCTCTCAAAGCTCAGGCATCTCTTCCCCATCCTCCTTCTCAGCTTAATGACATTCCTTCCTATGTACTAAGGAAGCAGAAGCAACCAGAAGAGATGGCCCACATCCATCCATCACTTCATTCCAACCTATGTGACTCTGCTCTGCTTTCCCACTGTGACCATCAAGTGAACTCTCCAGCTCGTACCCGAGCCCCTTTACTCCCTCTGTGCATTGGACTTGTCTATTCTCCTCTATACAAGGACATTGCCCCATCAGCCGGTCCCTGTCTGCTGGGTCGTTCTCATCACCATACAAATCTCTTTCTTACCTTGTAGTAATTTCTCAACCTATTTTTTTTTTTTTGACCCTACATCTCCTCCAGCAACTGGCCCGTTTCTCTGATCATTTTCACAGCACAATTTCTCAGAAGGGTTACGTATTTTTCTCTAGCCACATTCAATTTAAAGAATTGAATCAATTCAAAAGAGTCAAACTGAACATGGAGCAAGAGATTATAAAAATGACCATGGAGTTTTGAAAAAGAACCCAATAGAACTTCTAGGAATGAAAAATACATTAAATGAAATTTAAAAATCAATGGTTGGCACTTCCCTGGTGGCGCAGTTGTTAAGAATCCACCTGCCAATGCAGGGGACACGGGTTTGATTCCCGGTCTGGGAAGATCCCACATGCCGCGGAGCAACTAAGACCATGTGCCACAACTACTGAGCCTGCGCTCTAGAGCCCACAAGCCACAATTACTGGGCCCCTGTGCCACAACTACTGAAGGCCATGAGCCTAGAGCCCATCCTCCACAACAAGAGAAGCCACTTCAATGAGAAGCCCCTGTACCACAATGAAGAGTAGCCCCCACTCGCCGCAACTATGGAAAGCCTGCGTGCAGCAACAAAGACCCAACACAGCCAAAAATAAATAAATTAATTAATTAATTTAAAAAAAATCAACAGCTGGATTAAATAGCAGATCATTTAGGGCTGAAAAGGTAACTTGGGAAACTGAAGATATATTTGAAGAAACTATCTAGAATGTAGCACAGAGAGATAAAATTATAAACTACAGGAAAAAAACCCCTAAAGACTTGGAGGACAGAGTGGGAGGGTGTAACATACATCTCATTGGAGCTCAGTGAAGTAGGCTGAAAAATGGCCCCCCAAAAGATATCCACGTCCTAACACCTGGAACTTGTGAATGTTACCATATATGGAAAAAAAAAAAAAAAAAGGTCTTTGCAGATGTGATTCAGTTAAGAGTTGAGGATGGGGAGATCAGGGTAGATTATCCAAGGTCCCTAAATGCAATTACCTGTATCCTTATAAAAGGGAGGTAGACGGAGATTTGACAACACACAGAGAAGTCTACACGAAGACAAAACAGAGGTAGATTTGAAGATGCTGCCCTTGAAGACAGGAGTGATGCTGCCACAAGCCAAGGAGGGTTAGCAGCCTCCAGAGCCTGGAAGAGACAAGGAAGGTACCCCCTCCTACAGCCTCCAGAGGAAGCATGGCCCTGCTGACACCCTGATAGCAGCTCAATCGTACTGATTTAGGACTTTTGGCCTCCAGAACTGTGAAAGAATAAATTTCTGTTGTTTTAAGCCACCAAGTTTGTGGTAAGTTGTTACAGCAGCCAGAGAACACTAATACAATGGGAAAGAAGCAATGATTGAACAGATAACAGTAAGAAATTTTCAGAATTGATGAAATACATGAATCATGTTCAAGAAGCACAGTAAATCTCAAGTAAGATCAAAGCTTAAGTTCACATGTATGTATAATATAATGCACCTGGAGAAGAGCATGGTCAAAGAGAAAATACAGTCAGAGAGGGAAACAACAGATGATTAACCAAGAAACAAGGATTCAAGGGCAGCTAACTTTTCAATGTTAACAACTATGGCTGGAAGACAGTGGAATCATATTTTCAAAGGGCCAAATAATTGTCCCATAGTGAAAATAATTGTCACTAAGATTGTGTACCCAGCAAAACTATCTTTCAAGAGCAAGGACAAAATTTTCAAACAAACCAATACTGGGTGTCTTGACCACCAATAAATTTTCACCAAGAGTAAGTCAAGCAGAGGAAGACAAATATCATATGATATCACTTATATGTGGAATCTAACAAAACAATGGTACAAATGAACTACTTACAAAACAGAAACAGACTCACAGATCTCAAAATCAAACTTATGGTTACCAAAGGGGAAACGTGGGGGGAAGTGATATATTAGGAGATTGGGATTAACATATACACACTACTATATATAAAATAGATAACTAATAAGGACCTACTGTATAGCACAGGGAACTCTACTCAATATTCTGTAATAACCTATATGGGAAAAGAATCTGCAAAGGAATAGAGAGATATATATGTATAACTGATTCACTTTGCTGTACACGTGAAACTAACACAACATTGTAAATCAACCATACTCCAATGAAAAATTTTAAAAAACTTTCACCAAGGGAACTTTAAAAAATGTATCTCAGGTCAAAGGAAAATGATTCCAGGTGTAAGGTCAAAACTGCAAGATAGAACCATGAAAAAAAGGACCACCATGCAGGTAAATATAAACCAATGTTAACTATATAAAATATAATATCTGCAGAAATTAATTTACCATTCAGTGCAGTTCCAAATAAAATCCCAACCAGGTGTTCATGCCATATGACAATCTCTTTCTGTAATTTATAAGGACAAAGGGTCAAAAGGAGCCAAGACATTCCTGAAGAATTACAAGGAGTAGGGCTTGGCCTACCAGGTATCAATACACACAATATAAAGTGATCATTAAGACATTTTAAAGCATTAGTAATTGGAGTAGTGTGGTTTTGGCTCAGAGATAGACACATAGGCCACTGGATCAGACTAGAGAGTCCAGAAACAGACTCAAGCATAATGGAAATGTGATCTAGAGAAGAGGTGGTTTTAAAAATAATGCAGAAGATGAACTATTCAATAAGTAGGGCTAGAACAGTTGCTTATCCATATGGAAAAAAACCTGAAATTAGATCCTTATTTATATAAAATCAATTCCAGTTGGCTAAAGACCTAAACGTGCAAGGCAAAACTTTTAGAAGAAGATACAGGAAACTATGTCCTCAGGGGAAGGAAGGATTTCCTTAAAAAGACACAAAAAGCACAGACCACACAGGAAAGCATCAATAAATTCCACTATGTTAAGAATAAGAATTTCTGTTCACCAAAGCACACCATTTAGAAAGTGAAAAGATAAGCCACAGATTGGGAAATGCTACTTGAAAGGCATATAATTTACAAAAGATTAGGATCAGTATATATAAAAAGCTCCTAAAGAATCAATGAGAAAAAGATGACACAGCAGAAAAAGACTAGAAACGTAGCCAAACGTTGCACAGACAAGGAAACAAGTATTGCCAATAAACATTTACTCTCATTAGGAATCAGGGAAATGCAAACCTAAAACCTCCATAATATGCCAATTTACACCTACCAGGTTGGCACCTGTGTTAAAGTCTGACAACACCAAGTGTTGTCAGGGTTATGGAACAATGAAAGCTCTGTACACCACTTGTGGGAGTGTTGTTAGTTCATACGGCCGCTTTGGAAAGCAACTTGGCATTGTCTGGTCAAGTTCAGATGCACATATCTTCCAACCCAGCATTTCTATTCCGTGTGCCTCACCTAGAAACTCTTACACATGTGCATCAGGCGATGCAATAAATATTGATTGCAGCAGCCCTATGTCCATCAAGAGGAGAATGGATCGGTGATCTTTGGTTTATTCACACAGAAGAGTGCATTATGGCAGCGAAAATGCATGCACAACAGCACTACTCAACAATATGGGTGAATTTCAGAAACAAAATGTAGATCGAAAACAAACGTGCTGTCGGAAAACTCAGACAGTCCAATTCCATTTCTCCAAAGTTCAAAGACATGAGAAACTAGACAGTATATCGTTCAGGACCGCATCCATCTGTGAGAAAACTATAAAGAAAAGGACAAAGGAATGATAAATACAAAATTCAGGTTATTGCCTCCAGATGGGAGGGACATGCAGAGCTCAAGGAGAGACATTGGGAAGCTTCAGGAATTAATAATGTCAGCTCTCCTAAGTAAGATGGTGGGTATACGAATGTATTATTATTATTTCACTTATATGTTTTACATGGATGAAATGTTCTTAATTTAAAAAAGGAAATGCAGGGAATTCCCTGGCGGTCCAGTGGTTAGGGGTCCACGCTTCCACTGCTGAGGGCCAGGGTTCAGTCCCTGGTCAGGGAACTGAGATCCCGCATGCCGAGTGGCGCAGCCAAAAAAACAACAACAAAAAATTTTTTTTTAATTGGGGTATAGTTGTTTTACAATGTTGTGTTTGTTTCTAATGTACAGAGATGTGAAGTAGAGTTCCCTGTGCTACACAGCAGGTTCTTATTAGTTATCTATTTTATACATATTAGTGTATATATGTCAATCCCAATCTCCCAGTTCATCCCACCCCCCCCCCCACTTTCCCCCCTTGGTGTCCATACATTTGTTCTCTACATCTGTGTCTCTATCTCTGTCCTGCAAACTGGTTCATCTGTACCATTTTTCTAGATTCCACATATATGCATTATTATACGATATTTGTTTTTCTCTTTCTGACTTACTTCACTCTGTATGACAGTCTCTAGGTCCATCCACGTCTCTACAAATGACCCAGTTTCGTTCCTTTTTATAGCTGAGTAATATTCCGTTGTACATATATATCACATCTTCTTTATCCATTCATCTGTCGATGGGCATTTAGGTTGCTTCCATGACCTAGCTATTGTAAATAGTGCTGCAATGAACATTGGGGCGCATGTGTCTTTTTGAATTATGGTTTTCTCTGGGTATATGCCCAGGAGTGGGATTTCTGGGTTGTATGGTAGCTCTATTTTTAGTTTTTTAAAGAACCTCCATATTGTTCTCCATAGCGGCTGTATCAATTTACATTCCCACCAACAGTGCAAGAGGGTTCCCTTTTCTCCACACCCTCTCCAGCATTTATCGTTTGTAGATTTTTTGATGATGGCCATTCTGACTGGTGTGAGGTGATACCTCATTGTAGTTTTGACTTGCATTTCTCTAATAATTAGTGATATTGAGCAGCTTGTCATGTGCCTCTTGGCCATCTGTATGTCTTCTTTGGAGAAATGTCTATTTAGGTCTTCTGCCCATTTTTTGATTGTGTTGTTTGTTTTTTTTTTTATATTGAGCTGCATGAGCTGTTTTAGAGATTAATCCTTTGTCCATTGATTCGTTTGCAAATATTTTCTCCCATTCTGAGGGTTGTCTTTTCGTCTTGTTTATAGTTTCCTTTGCTGTGCAAAAGCTTTGAAGTCTCATTAGGTCCCATTTGTTTATTTCTGAAACTACCACACATGGGCACCCATACTCCCTGGCAACCATGAGGATGATGTGGACTCCAAAGAGAGAAACTGGAGAGGGGAGACTGGCCATGAGGCTTTGCCTCTGTGGAGTCCTGTGAGTATTAAGTGAAATCACAAATGTCAAAATGCTTAAGACAATGCCTAGCCCGTGATAAGGTCTATATAAGTGTTCACTCCTATTGCAGTGATGAGGGTTTGGCACCGGGCGATGGCCATGGGAATAGGGGAAAAGGAATATATTTGAAAGATCTTTGCAGCTTAGAGTGATTGAATGGGAGGGTGAGAGAGTCAATAATGACCCTATGATTTCACTGTATTTCTTTCTGGTGGCGCGGCACGGCTTACAGGATCCTGGCTCCCCGTCCAGGGACTGAACCCGGGCCACAGAAGTGAAAGCGCCGATTCCTAACCACTGGACCACCAGGGAATTCCCACATTGTATTTCTTATTACACTTAGTATTTACAGAAAACCAAGCAGAGACCAGTAGAGGAGAAGCAGCTGGGGGTTGCAGGGGTGGTGGTTGCTCCTTATGCCACATTTGGGTCACGTGATGGTTATTTCCATCAATGTGCTGTGTGCACTGGCCTGAAGAAAGGTGGGTGGAGAGGTTGTATAAAGGGTGGAGAATCAAGGATTTGCTGGAGGAGCCTTCCTCAAGAGCCAGGCACAGACACCATAACTCATGGGTCAAGGCGGCTCTAGCTCTTGGGAAAACTCAGAGTTTACTGGTCACCTTTGGGGCTCACCATAGAACCCTTCCATCACGTGACTTTCTCCTTGCCTCTTAAAAATGCCCAGCATCTTATCTGGGGAGGTATACACACCTTTTGAGGTGGCTACCTTTGGAAAGTGCAGCAAATCCACACTGGAACCCTGTCTTTGTGGGCCTCCAGGGAGCCTGACTCCTGACCGGGGCTCTCAGATGGCAGAGTCTTTGAAGATCCTCCCAGGGGCTTTAGCCTTCACAGCCAGATGTCAAAGTTAACCTTGATGCAGCTTGCATGGTTTGTCTTCTTGTTATTGGAACCTCAGATCAGTTGTGGAAGGGACTTCAAAAGGTTATCTGGGCAGCTCTACCTCTGAAGACCAACCCGGACCAGACATATCGCTTCTTTCTCTGAAGGTCTCCTATGAGAGAAACGCCACTGTTTCTCTTTGGATAAGAAACTGCTCTTGAAAAGCCTTGAGGCAAAGAGGGCCTGTCTGGAACATACTGCCTTGTGCAGTCTGCAATGGGTTCCCATTTATGGAAGGCGGCTGGGCATTGCGTATTAAAAGCTTTAAAATAGCTTCATCCCACATAGTTTCCAAATAAAATGATCTTAAATAAACAACTGGACAGCTGTATAAAGATGCACTTACAAGGTTGTAGATAATAAAGAAAACATATAAATGAGCTATGTGTCAACCACAGGGGATTTAAATGCATGATGGTAAATGTAAGCAGCATAGAACATTAAGTGCATCCATTAAAAAAGAACTTGGCTTGACAGACAGAGAAACAAATATCATATGATATCACTTATATGTGGAATCTAAAAAAAAAAATGATACAAATGAACTTTTATACGAAACAGAAACAGACCCACAGACATAGAAAACAAACTCATGGTTACCAAAGGGGAAAGGGAGGTGAGGAATAAATTAAGAGATTGGGATCAACCTATACACACTACTATATATAAAATAGATAACCAACAAGGACCTACTGTATAGCACAGGTAACTATACTCAATAATCTGTAATAACCTATACGGGAAAAGAATCTGAAATATATATATATATATATACACATATGTATAACTGCATCACGTTTCTGTACACCTGAAACTAACACAATAATGTAAATCAGCTATACTTCAATATAAATAAATAAATAAAATATGTAAAAAGTAAAAAAAAAAACTTGAGAGAATATTTATTGACATAGAGAGACACAATATAGTATTTAAAAAGCAGGTCATAAAACAGTATATTTAATATACTGTTTTATTTATTTTTATTTTTGAAGCATAGGAAAATATAGAAAAGATTCAGAAGCATGTGTAGTAAGATCTTAATAATGGTTATCTTTGGGATGTATTTAATATACGTATTTTCCCCTTCATTTGCATAGCTGTTATTTTCAGAGGCTTTGCAATGAATATATATTAGTTTTAGCTTTAACTTTTTAATTACACCAGTAATGCACGAGAATAGATTCGGGGTGAAATATTCAAGCAAAACACATAAGGGCAGCATCGTCTTTAACCACCACCCGCCCTAGTGTCCATCCTCTCCCATCAGTGACCACTGTTACGAGTTTAATGTCATTCCTTTGAGTCTTTTTCCTATGCATTTTGCATAGATGTGTGTGTACATTTAGAAATGGACAGCATTCTTTAGGGTTTTTTCTTTTTTTACATATCTGATATTATAATGCATGTACTGTACTGATATGTAACTTGTTTGTTTTTTTTTTCACTTACCCGCAGACCTAGAAGATCTTTTCATGTTGGTATAAGGAGATGTACCTCAATTTTTTTTTTAATTTATTTAATTATTTTTGGCTGTGTTGGGTCTTCGTTTCTGTGCGAGGGCTTTCTCTAGTTGTGGCAAGCGGGGGCCACTCTTCATCACGGTGCACGGGCCTCTCACTGACGCGGCCTCTCTTGTTGCAGAGCACAGGCTCCAGATGCGCAGGCTCAGTAGTTGTGGCTCACGGGCCTAGTCGCTCCGTGGCATGTTGGATCTTCCCAGACCAGGGCTCGAACCCGTGTGCCCTGCGTTGGCAGGCAGATTCTCAACCACTGCGCCACCAGGGAAGCCCACCTCAATTATTTTAACTGCTGCATGGTATCTACATGGATGGACCACAGTTTGTCTACCTATCCATAATTGATGGATATTTAGATTGTTTACAGTTTCTGCTATACAAACACTGACACAGTGAAAATCCTCATCCAAGCTTGCAGGTACATACTCTTTCTCTAGAGGAGGTTCTAAGGAAGTCTGTGGTCACACACATTTTAAATTTAAATAGATAACCCCAAAGTACGTTCCAAAAAATGACTTACCTTTGATTTTCCCACTAATGATATTTAAGGTACCTGCTCTTTGCCCACATATGACATCATCATCAATCTTTTAAATTTTTTGTGTATTACTTTAATAATCAGGAAGAAAATAGGGTTATCAAAGATCATTCTGTTCAACCTCCAGCATCTGATACTTGACTAGATCTTTAACACCCTCCAAGGGGTCCACCAGCCTTTCTCCCCATCTCGAATACCTAGGAACACAGTTTTGTGCTCAGTGCCCTGGGTGGCTGGGGTCACATGTCTGAAGGCTGGACAAGGAGTGCCAGTGGGGCTATAGATGAGAGGGGAGGTCCCAGAAATGTAGGAATCCTCTTCCATCTCCAAACACTATGCACGGACTATTGGTCTGCCTCCAAAATAAATGTCAAATCTGTCCACCTCTTCTGACTTCATCACCACCATTCCAGACCCAGCCGTCCTCATCCATCACATGAACCCTGAAATTGTCTGCAGTTGTCCCCCACTTCCACTCTTGTCCTTTCAATCCTGTTCATTCTCCACCCAACAGCCAGATTAATCTTTCTTCAAATGTAATTCAGATCCCATCACTCCCACGCTCAAAAGGCTTCTATAGCTTCCTACTGGACTGGGAATTACATCCCAGCCCTTTTCCATGGCTGCAGAGCCCCGCACCATCTGACCCTGCCTCTGACTTCATCTCCTCTGCTCTCCCCCTTGCTCACTACCATCCAGACACCCTGGGTCCCTCTCTACTCCACATAGATCCCCCAGCTCCTCCATACCTCAGGGTCCCTGCCCATGTTGCTCCCTCTATCAGGGACATTCTTCTTCCATTGCTGGCCCCTGCTCATCTTTCAGGTCTTAGCTTAAATGCCATGCAGTCTAAAATGGCTCTGCCCCATCTTGTTCTTATTTTCCATGTTTGCCTTCATGGCACCTGTCACAACTAAAATGTAGAAGTTAATCTGTGTGTTTGTTTCCAATATTTCAGGTCCATCTTCCCACCAGACTGGGAGCCCATGAGGGTAGAGACTTGTCCACCATTTCTTCCTTGTATCTTAGCATCAAACACAGTGCCTGATAATACTAGATGCTTGGTGAGGAATGAATGCATGGATGGATGGACGGATGGATGGGCATACAAGAAAGAGGCAGCCTAGGAACCAGGGAGGAAAACAGGAGAAGTAAGGAGGTACTCGAGGGAAACCTCACTCAGGAAGGAGCCCTGGGAGGCAATGGGGGCCCGGAGATGGCTAATGGGATGAGCATCTAATGGTATCTCCCAACTGTTTGCTGTTCTGTGATGCAATTCTCTCCGTGACCCCAAATCTCAGTAAAAGCCTGTGCTGCTCAGGTGAGTGGCACCTTGAGAAGTTAAAGGAAGACGGGCTACTTCTGAGTCCACATGGGGATGGAGAGACAAGGACAGCTGCAGGAGACGACTCAGAGACACCCCCGTGCGAATCCTTGGCGATTCGGGCCAGGTGGGGACAACACAGGTCCCCATGGGGGACTCATTGAAGGGAAGAGTGACCCCACATGGCTAGAGGAATTTGATGATTCCGTTATTCTACCAGGTTCCCCATTTTCTTCAGAGGAAAAGAATATTAGAAAAAAATCAGGAAGGACTCCAAGAATGAGGCGGCTTATTCCTCTTAGGAGGAGAGGTGGCGGTACAGGGGCACGAGCCCAAGCCCCGGCCTCAGCTAAGTTCCGGGTTCCAGGGCCAGGCCCGCCTCTGCATCTCTACTTCCTCGTCTGTAAAGTGCGCAGGACAGTCACTGTCTCCATCTGGATGTCGACGGATGACATGAGGTAACACATCTCGAATCTTGGCACTAGTTGACACGCTTTTCACCTCGTTCACAGAGGGTGAGGAGAAGGGAAGGCACGAGTCTAATGCCAACGGCAGGGACCTTGTGTGTTTGCGTAGTGGGGAGGGTAGGCTGCCCGGCCGCATGACCTGTGCAGTCACACGGGCCCAGGGCGCACAAGGGACCTACACTTGGTTAATGCTCTGCTTCGATGTTGCCATCTTGAAATTTGTAATTTTTGAACAAGAGACCCTGCGTTTTCGTTGTGCACTGGGCTCTGCAAATTACATTGTGTAGCTGTTCGTGTGCGTGTGCGTGTGCGTGTGCGTGTGTGCGTGTGCGCGTGTGCGTGTGCGCGTGTGCGCGTGTGCGTGCGTGTGTGCGTGTGTGCGTGTGCGTGTGCGTGTGCGCGTGTGCGTGTGTGTGCGTGTGTGCGTGTGCGTGTGCGTGTGCGTGTGTGTGGTGTGTGTGTGTGTGTGCGTGTGCGTGTGTGTGGGGTGTGTGTGTGTGTGCGTGTGTGTGTGCGTGTGCGTGTGCGTGTGCGTGTGTGTGGGGTGTGCGTGTGTGCGTGCGTGTGCGTGTGTGTGGTGTGTGTGTGCGTGTGCGCGTGTGCGTGTGCGTGTGCGCGTGTGCGTGTGTGTGGTGTGTGCGTGTGTGCGTGTGCGTGTGCGTGTGTGTGGTGCGTGTGCGTGTGCGTGTGTGTGGTGTGTGTGTGTGCGTGTGTGTGGTGTGTGTGTGTGCGTGTGTGTGGTGTGTGTGTGTGTGCGTGTGTGTGGTGCGTGTGTGTGTGTGCGTGTGTGTGGTGTGTGCGTGTGTGCGTGTGTGTGGTGTGTGTGTGTGTGCGTGTGTGTGGTGTGTGCGTGTGTGGTGTGTGTGTGCATGTGCGCGTGTGCGTGTGTGTGTGAGAGAGAAGGATGTTGCTGTGGGTGCTCAGTGACGAGACGAAGCGATGTCCTCATCAACGAAGTGATTTAATTGATGGTAATACCCTCCCTATGGTCCCAAGCCAACACCACTCACCAACAAGCTGAGACATCACCTAACAATAGCCCCTCTCAGTTCCAAACACCAACAACCAAAACAACCCTTCCTAGACTTTGGGCTGGTACCCAAACACCTCCACACCCACAGGCTGAGGCCCAACACCCAGCAGTACCAGGTGTGGACTCCCAACAAATTTTCCCAAGGACTCAACCAGCCCGGAGGCTGTTTGCTGGTGTTTCCATACGTGAGGCACGTGATGTGCCGCTCCCACAAGCGCTGCCCACACCACCCTGTGGGCACCCTAAATGATGTGTTTACCGCTCCGTCGTCCCCGGGCGAGATGGTGAGCTCCTTGAGGGCAGGAGCCGGGCCAGCATCATCTCGGTGTCCCTAAGGCTGGTTGCGGTGCTTAGAACACAGTGGGGGCTCAGTAATTTATGCAGTCATTCTACAGACATTCATCATCCGGTGGTGGAGATGACCACAGACAAGATGAACGTAAGATAAAGGAACACTAAGAAGTTTACAGTCTGAGCCAGAATTTGGACTCTTACTACCAGAGGCTCTGCCTTCTGCCGGCGGGGACGCTCACTGCTGAGAAGTGGGGCACAAGAAAAGGCTTCTGTCTCCGACTCCACTTCCAAAATTGCTGCTTCTGGGATTGGTGTTCAGTGACCTGCTCGAAACAGGGCATTTGTCGAAGTGGAGTAGAACAGCCCCGACAGAGTCAGGAGACCTGGTCCTGCTCCCACTCAGCTCAGTGCCCTTGGCCAGACTACTCTTCTCTCTGGACCTTACTTCCCTCTCCCTCAAGTGAACTGACTGGATTAGGGCTGCGCTACCCAATACGGTAGCCACTCACGTGAAATGCGGCTAGTGAGACTGAGGAACTGAATTTGAGATTTTATTTACTTTTAATTAATATGAATTTTAAAACTGATACACAGTCACTGGAGAATTGTTAGGTACATTTGGAACAAAGGGATTTTTGTTTTTGTTTTTTGTTTTTGACATGGCGATCTTCGAATGTATTTTTCTTCACCTGAAAAATAAAACTTTAAAAAAACATACAATGGGCTTCCCTGGTGGCGCAGTGGTTGAGAATCTGCCTGCCAATGCAGGGGACACGGGTTCGAGCCCTGGTCTGGGAAGATCCCACATACCGCAGAGCAACTAGGCCCGTGAGCCACAGCTGCTGAGCCTGCGCGTCTGGAGCCTGTGCTCCACAACAGGAGAGGCCGCGATAGTGAGAGGCCTGCGCACCGCGATGAAGAGTGGCCCCCGCTTGCCACAACTGGAGAAAGCCCTCGCACAGAAACGAAGACCCAACACACCCAAAAATAAATAAATAAATTTATTAAAAAAAAAAAAAAAAAAAAAAAAAAAACATACAAGACTTTTTGAGTACAGGTGTATCTTAAATGGCTGAATTATAAATAATGTCTCTGGTCAGGCTCACAGCTAGAGTTGACTAATGTTCCAATTCCACTGTAAATTTGATAAAATCTAAACACAGATGAAGTATTTCTGAAGAAATTTTAACGTTTGGACTAAGATGTGCTGTAAGTATAAAATACAGGTTTTGAAGACTTACTATGAAAAAAGAATACAAAGTATCTCATTAACACTTTTTATATTGATTATATACTGAAATGATAATATTTTAGATCCAATGGGTTAAACAAAATATACTATGAAAATTAATTTCACCTGTTTCTCTTTTTCGTTTTTAATGTGGGCACTAGAAAACTTAAAGTTGCATCTGTGGCTTACATTCTACTTCTTTTGGACAGCACTGGATTAGGGCATCTCTAAAAGTACTTCCTTTTTTAAAATATTCTAACATTCTGCAAAACAACAGACTTCTATGCTGGGTAATCATTGAATTCTAGGTTTGTTTGTCCAGCATCATACTCCTCACCCCATTCTTCTGTTGGCACCTTGACTTTCCGAAGGAAAATTGCCTTGGGTAGACTCATCTTCGCCCCCAGCTATAGGGATGGGCATATGACCAAGTCTGGCCAATCAGAGAAGAGCGCCTCTCCTTGACCATGGTGATTGGCTCAGGAATGACACATGACCACCAGTCAGTGCCAATGAGACTCCATTTGATTGAAAGATCGGCAATGAGCCCAGCGTTGTCCCTGGGATTGCAGAGGGAGTAGGATGGAAGCCTAGACCTGCAGGCGACCATCCTGCCCCCTGTGAGAGAACAGCCTGCCTGACAAGGAGGCCAACACAGAGAAAAGGAGAACCAGGAGAGAGACCAAGTCTTGTATCTGAAGTCAGGATCTATCCCTGGAAAAAAATAATTCCTTCTTGCTTAAACCAGTTTGAATCGGAATTCTGACCCTGGAATCTTGAATAGCATCGGTTAGGGCTAGGGTTAGGGTTAGGGTTAGGTTTAGGGTTAGGGTTAACCCCAGCTCAAGTGATCGTGTTCTAAAACCGCTGGGCTGCCCTCACCCCCCTCCTAAGCTCGGCTTTCCCATACTCCCA
Source organism: Balaenoptera physalus (assembly GCF_965194825.1). Classification (NCBI taxonomy): domain Eukaryota; kingdom Metazoa; phylum Chordata; class Mammalia; order Artiodactyla; family Balaenopteridae; genus Balaenoptera; species Balaenoptera physalus. The sequence continues at coordinate 181,842,982 of NC_138882.1, read as the reverse complement.
GCCTCTTCTCTTGAGGCCAGTTTCACCCTCCTATCAGCTGGAATAACTTGTAGTGACATGAGCCAGCCCACTTGTCTTCCTGCATTTTCATATCTCTGCATTTCCCACTGCTTGGAAAATCTCTCTCACTCCCCACCCCCACTCTGCCCCCTGCCTCATAGGACCTGGCAAACTTCTCATCTTTCAAGTCTCAGCTACTCTTACAAGGTCACTGATGACCTCTGTGTTGCCAAATCCAATGGTCACTTCTCCATCTATCTCTTATGCAACTTTTTGACAACATCCCACACAATTGACCATTCCCACATTCTTGAAACCTTTCTCTCGCTTCCATGATACCTTATTCTCCTCCTCCTACCTCGTTGACCATTCCTTCTCAATCTCTTCATTCATTCCTTTATTCTTTCATGCGTTCCTTCAGCAAATCTTTACTAAGAGCCTACTACTTGCTAAGCCTTATGCTAGGTCCTAGGCAGTCAACAGAACAAAACCCTGCCCCATGGAGTGTATGTTCTAGGGGAAGTCTACTTTATTGATTCTCCACCTCTGTTCAACCTCCAAATGTTGGCTAAGCTGAGGCTCATCGGGGGATCCCTTGTTGTTTCCATCTTATCCACTCTCGTGACTTTAAATTCCGTCCACGTGTTGCTGACTCCCAAATGTTTATCTCTAACCCTGGCTGTTTCCCCTGAACTGCAGACTCATAGATCCAACTACCTACTTGATTTAACCACTTGGATATCTACAGGCTGTCTCAAGACTAACTTGTTGAAAACAGAAATGTTTATTCCCCCACTCTCAGCCTAAACCTGTTTCTTCACCTGCCATTCTCCATCACAGTCAATGGCGCCACCATCCACCCAGTTGCTCAGCCAAAAACCTAAGAGTCATCCTGATTCCTATCCTTTCTTCTCTCCCCACATCCAATCTATCACCAAGTTCTGTCAGCTGTACCTCCAAAACGTACTCTGCAACTGTCCACTTTTCTCCATTTCCTCTTCTACCACCCTGGTCCAGGCCACCATCATCCATCCCTGGACCACTATTATGATGACCTCTTAACTGGTTTCCCTGCATCCACTCATGGCTATCACCCGGATCTGTTCTTCACACCATAGGCAGTGAAATTTTAAAAATGTACATCAGATCACTTCACTCCTTTTCTTAAAACCCTCCAGGAAGCAGCGTGGGAGAAGACATTTGCAACATTTATGAAAGATGATGGATTAGTAACCCAGGGAGGGGATATGGGGATATATGTATACGTATAGCTGATTCACGTTGTTATACAGCAGAAACTAACACAACATTGTAAAGCAATTATACTCCAATAAGGATGTTAAAAAAAAAAAAGGGAAAGACAGCCATGTTGAAAAATGGGCAAGGGATATGAACAGACAATTCATAAGAAACTCCAAGAGCCAGTAAATACAAAGTTACATGTTTAACCTCACTAGTAATCATGGAAATGCAAATTAAAACGAGTTACCATTTTATACCAAAAACATTGTCAAATTTTTAAAAGGCTGACAGTATCAACCACTGGCAAGGATATAAAGAAATGGGAACTTTCAGACTCTGCTAGTGGGAATATAAATTTGGATGCCAACTTTAGGGAACCATCTGGCAACTTCTTATAATGTTGGAAATGCACAAACCCATTAATCCCCCATTTCAGAATCAGTTGTAATAGTAAAAAACAGAATGCAACCTAATGTCTATCAATATGAGAATGGATAAATAAAATATGATATACATGTGCCCATATAATTCTATATAGCATTGAAAACAAATTAGCTAAGTTAATTCAACATCTATCAAGGTTCATTGGATGAAAAAAAAGCAGCCATAAAAAGACATGTGCATACTGCTTCCATTTATGCAGGTTTTAAAATTTAAACTTAAAGAGAAAAATGGTTTCCCACTAACCTCACAATGAAACCCTTAGAGCCTTTCCATGAACTGTTCCCTCTCGCTGGCACTTTCCCTAAAGCAGTCTCCCCATCACCTCCAGACATTCTGTGTCTATCTTTGTCTCTCCCCACTAGACCGTGATCTCCAGAAAAGCAGGAACCTTGCTTCTCTTATTCAGTGGTATATCACGAACGGATGGCATTTTGTCAGTGCTCAATAAATGCTTGTTGAATGAATAATTGTGAATTCCTTCAGGAAGTCTTTCTTGTATTCCTAGACTAAGAAACATCCCTTAGCTTTGCACTTCAACAGCATCCTGCTTGGCTCTCTCAGCTATTTTCCCATTATGATTCAGAAACTCTTGCTCTGGGTTCTCGAATGGGTGTCAGGCGAACCCATAAACATCCTAAGACTGTAGGTAAAATTTCATATGCATGTGCTTATTACATTTTCTGGAGAGAAGTTTCTTCACTTCCATCATATTCTTAAAAGGGTCTATGCCACAAATACACAAAAAAGTTTTCATAACACTGCTGTTTCTGTTGTTTTATCATTTTACCAGCTCCTATAGACTGTAGGCTGCTTGAGGGCAAGTCCGCAACTGTGGACTTGCCAGTGCAGGGCCTGGCATGTAATAGACAAATTTCAGTGAAATCTTGAATGAATGAATAAGGGAATGACTGCATGCTTTTGGAGCCTGGGTACCGTGCCCACATTCACTCTCAGAGCCTTTGGGAGGCCTAGACCTTGGAACTGGAACAGAGAAGGAACAGAAAGCTGGCCTCAGAGTCAGAAAGGCGAAGCGCTCAGAAGGACAGGGTCCTGGACGGGCCTCTCGTCTTGCTCATCCTGAGCCCAGCAACGCTGATTCATTACAGGCTTTTCCATCCTTGGCCCAGAGCTGGCAGCACCCTCCTTCTCTCTCCTCCTCACCCTTCAAGGTGAACCAGCTTTGGTACCAGAGGTGTTGCAGCCAAGGTCAATGCAATTGCCAAGCTCCGGCAGCCCCATGGAAACCCCATAACAAGGCACCCAAACAGAGACCAAACCCTTCCCAGGAAACTCCAGGGGCAAGGAGAGGTGCCTCCTTCACCAATGACTTAGGAATCTAGAAATTCCGGTGGAGCCAACTGGGCAAGGGGTGCAGGACACTCGGCCTCCTTCCATATAAAGAAATCCCAAGCTCCAACATACAGCCCTATCTGGTCTGTGGCCAGAGTCTTTCCCCAAGGGCATCTTGCACACCTCCCAGGGACATGTATTTCCCTGGGAAGTTCATGAATGAAGTCCAGGTGTGCTGGGTCCTCAGATATCATGAGGAATTTTTTTTTTTAAATAAATTTATTTATTTAATTATTTTTGGCTGCGTTGGTTATTGTTGCTGCCTGTGGGCTTTCTCTAGTTGCGGCGAGCAGGGGCTACTCTTCGTTGTGGTGCACGGGCTTCTCATTGCGGTGGCTTCTCTTGCTGCAAAGCACGGGCTCCAGGCACGCAGACTTCAGTAGTTGTGGTGCACGGGCTTAGCTGTGGCATGTGGGATCTTCCCGAACCAAGGATTGAACCCGTGTCCCCTGCCTTGGCAGGTGGATTCTTAACCACTGTGCCACCAGGGAAGTCCCACAAGGAATATTTAATAATACTATTGGCTCCATTAACTGAGGTCAACCATGCGCCAGGCCTTGTGCTACATGATCCACATTTTAAAAAATTTAATCCTCACAATGTCCCTATTAGCCCCATTTGACAGAAGAGGAAATTGAGGCAGAAAAGGTTTGCCCAAGGCCCCTTGGCCAACGAGTGTCTAAACTGAGATTCAAACAGGTCACCTGATTCCTATGACCTTCACCTCAACCCTAGAGCTGCCATCTACAGAGTTGGTCACTCAGGGCTACACCTGATTATACTCAGGCCTCATAGCAACCCTAGCAGGGGAATCACCATTACTTTCCTTATTTTGTTCTATTTTTTTAAATTTAATTTGTATTTTATTTGGGAGTATAGTTGATTTACAATGTTGTGTTAGTTTCAGGTGTACAGCAAAGTGATTCAGTTTTACATATACATATATCCATTCTTTTTCAGATTCTTTGCCCATACAGGTTGTTACAGAATATTGAGTAGAGTTCCCTGCGCTATACAGTAGGTCCTTGTTGTTTATCATTTTATATGTAGTAGTGTGTATTTGTTAATCCCAAACTCCTAATTTATCCCCCCGCCCTTTCCCCTTTGGTAACCATATGTTTGTTTTCAAAGTCTGTGAGTCCGTTTCTGTTTTGTAAATAAGTTCATTTTTTTTTAGATTCCACATATAACTGGTATCATATCATATTTGTCTTTCTCTGTCTGACTTACTTCGCTTAGTATGATAATCTGTAGGTTCATTCATGTTGCTACAAATGGCATTATTTTATTTTACTTTTGCACTCTAATCCTAGGTTTATTCAACACAGTCCTTTTACTCTACACAACAAAGTACAATCACAACATTATCTAAAATGCCACAAAGTTACAAAACTCAAAACAGAAAATTTATAGTACTGGCTGTACAATGAAAGCCAAAAAAGCAATGTGCACGTTGCCAAGGTAACCTGCAAGACGGCCAAGAACACCAGCGCAACAGGGAGTTCCGCGATGACCCTGAAGAACTGGCCTTCAACCTGTTCATCAATTTCAGAGACAGAAAGGGAGCCATGGTGTGTGTATGTGTGTGCGCGTGCACCCACAAGAAAATATGTAAAAAGAGAACAATTTTCAGCAACTAACAGCGGCTGTTTGACCCTACAGGTAAAAAGAGGGCTCAAGCAAGAATGGCAGCTGCACAAAAGCATGCCCTTTCCTGCGGGACCCTGCAGGCCAACAAGCGAGAGCATGACCAGGCCACCAGGGTGACCCCAGGTCACTGGTGGAATGGAAAAACCTGCTCGCAGGCTCGGCCACACGGCCACCTGGAGCCCTGCTCATCCCTGCTGGCTTTGCCACTGACCTGACTCTCAGGAACTGGAAACATGGGAGCTTTGTAGGCAGAAAACTAGAGGGCATCTTTATAGATACACCCCTGATAAAAGAAATTTTCACATATTGAGGTATGGAAAGTCATTCTGGCTTATACATGAGTTAACGTGAATTTCATGCTAGCTAACACAGCCTGTTTGAGGCCTATCAAACAAACATTGTGTATCTGCTTTAATTATTAAAGAAAAGGGCACATTGACCAGAAGCAAAGAATGTCCATTTTAGAGAACAGACTTGTGGTTGCCAAGGGGGAGTTTTATATATATATAACTGAATCACTTTGCTGTACAGCAGAAATTAACACAACATTGTAAATCAACTATACCTCAATTAAAAAAAAAGAAAGAAATGTCCATGTTAAAAATAAAGATTAAATGCCTCCCTTCCTGGGATGCCAATGCTGGTACTTCTTCAATGGTAAGACCTCCTTCCCAGGTGCCAAGAGGGTACTGACTCAAGTGTGTATGTGCTGATCTGGGTTTTTGTGAAAGCTTGAAGGAATGTATCCCTGACTTGTTTGATGTTCTTTGTTCTGACATAAAACTGTGCTGAAAACCATGCTTCTCCGGAGCAGTTCCTCAGAGTTACCTGAGAGGCTGTCTCCCAGGCTATAGTCCTCAGTTTGGCTCAAATAAAACTCTTTTTCTATTTATAGGTTGTTTACTGATTATTTTCGTTGACACCCCCAAACCAGCAACACCCCTGCAGCCAGAACTCTGTCGTCAGGGGAAACATCTCAATCCCTTTCAAATCCCTGAATGAGGGATTTCTTTCTCACCGATCCTCCTTGGTTAGAAAAATGACAAAACTGAGTTGGATGGGATATAAGTGACGGGGCAGAGCTTCGGTGGCCCTGCTTATTGGGAGGAGTTGGAGCTGGAGCGGCTCCTGCGGCAGTGGCCGCGGGGTGGGGGTGGGGGCAACTGCGCAGAGGAGAACGTGACCTCCTCCTCCTCCACGTGACCGGTGCCACATGGGACGTGGTGACAGCATTCTCCTGGGAGTGCTGAATCGCCGGGGTGGGGTGGGGGGTGGCCTAAGCCAGGGGGCCAGCTCAGCAGTGGCAGTGATCTCCTGGTCATCAGCCTGTCCTGTGTGCACGTGCATGTGTGACTCCCTCCAGGAGAGGCAGGACCCACCAAACGTTCTCCCCGGAGGCTGGAGGCTCCTGTGTGGCGTGTGTGGTGCCGGAAGCGGGCTCACACGGGCTCCTGGAGAACCAACCCTGTTGTTTGCACAACAGTAACCAACCCTTAGTCCCCAGAGCGCTTGGCACACACACGCTCACGTGGTGAGAACCACGGCCACCATGAGGGCGGCACCACGCTTCCATTTTACAGGTTAAAGAGGCTGCAGCAGGACTTCCCTGGTGGTCTAGTGGTTAAGACTCCACGCTAGCAATGCAGGGGACCTGGGTTCGATCCCTGGTCAGGGAACTAGATCCCGCATGCTGCAACGAAGAGTTCACATGCCGCACCTAAGACCCGGCGCAGCCAAATAAATAAATAAATATTTAAAAACATAAAATAAAGAGCAGATTCTTTCTGCTCTCACTGGGAGAGGATGTGCTCTCTATCCTCGACAGCTCCCGGGAGAAAACTTTAAAAAAAAAAAAAAAAGAGGCTGCAGCACAGAGAGGGGACATGAGGTGTCACCCAGGAACAGGTGGCAGAGTGGGGGTCACTTCAAATCCCTCGTCCCTTCTCCTCCGGTCTGTCCCTGTGTATTGGAAACTGACCTTAAGGCAGCCACGGGTCAGGGATGAGATTAGAGGACTGCCAAGCGTTTGCCTCTAATCCACAGGCCAGCAAGCTGGGGAGCAGCGTCCAGAACCCCGCTTAAAGGGAAATGAGATGGAAACAGACATTCCATGGGATGTACTCAGAGGTCTCAGTCAGGTAACCAGGCCCGGAGGACTTCTGCGAGCTGCACGGAGGCCCCCAGATGGGGTCAGGCTGGAATCCAGGCAGAGAAACAGGGGTCTTACCCAGGGTTGGCCAGACAGGCACAAGCCCAGGCTCAGGTAGCCCCAGGAATCAGCAATGGCCCCACCTGCCCTCCTGCTCACCTCTCCTGCTGGGACACAGGCTTATCATCAGGGAAGCCGAATGCCAGATAGTGGGCTGGAAGGGCAGACCTCTCTCTGTTATGGGCATGGTGTGGGGCTGCCCGGCCCTGCCAGGCCCTCACCAGACAGCCAACCACAAAGCCTCTCTCAGGCAGGCAGACAATTCAGCCCTTTCAATCCAAGCGCAGCCGGGCTGGCATTCCCTGCACCTCTGTTTCTCTCTGGCTCCTGTAAGTGAATCACTTGGAGTTATTGACTCTGGGAACAATGAACGAGGGGCAGATTTAAGTCCCTGAACAGACAGACAGCTGGGTCCTAACACACCAAGGCCATGGCTGCTGATGAAGGTCAATGCCGTGGACGCTCCAGGGCTGCAGAGCTGCACAACAGAGTGTCATAGAATCGACACCACGGAAGGGTAGGGTCACCGCGTCATGGATTGTTCGAGAGCTACAAACTGTTCTAATCACAGAGCCACAGAAAGCCAGTGTCCCAGAATCATCAATTATTAAAAGCCTAGAATCACCACCTCGGGGAACCAGAGACTTCCGGGACTATCAACCCATCAGTTGCCAGAACCCAGCTCTTTAGAGCAGGAAAAGTCCATCCTGTCTGAGGCTTCATTTTGCAGGTGGGGGAACTGAGTCAGCTGATCACGGTCACAGAACTAGGGCTGGGACACAGACATCACCACTTCCCATCCTTGCTCCACTGCCAGGGAATGTGGGCAAGAACAGTAGCCCCCTGAGGTCCTGGACACTTGGCCCAGGGACCTGCCCCTTGGGGATTGGCCTAGCCTCACTCTGGGGGGTCATCACTCTGTCAGAGCACCTGTGGTCAAGCCCCTCCATTGTGTCAAGATCTGAGGCTTTGTGAGCTCTAAGGTCAGGATGATGTGTTTGGCAAGTCTGGGCAGGCTTGGATTCTTTTCACCAATCCCTCAGTCCCCTGCCTAATAAGGGAGAATTGTACACCCTAATGATCTTACCTGGGAGTACGCCTAGTGGTGATCACACAGGGGAAAGAGCCGGCCTTCCTGGGTTTCACACTGGGATGCCCATTGCCTCATCAGGGTCACTTCAGTTCACTGTCAAGCTACACAAGGTAATCCTGCCTCACTTCCCAAGGGCCCATCACATGCTAGGGTCAGAGAAGTTACTAAGACAAGACTCTGTGCCCACCTTTGAGGCCCTCATAATCCACTGAGACAGTTACATATGTATGTAATTATAAGTCAAGGCAGAGTGTGATGGCGATAAACACAGAAGAGACACAAATTAAGAAAGGCTTCATGAGAGAGGGGTAACATTTAAACTGAGCCATTAGAGAGATTTTCTTTTTTTTTTTTTTATTAATTAATTAATTTATTTATGGCTGTGTTGGGTCTTCGTTTCTGTGCGAGGGCTTTCTCTAGTTGTGGCAAGCGGGGGCCACTCTTCATCACGGTGCGCGGGCCTCTCACTGTCGCGGCCTCTCTTGTTGCGGAGCACAGGCTCCAGACGCGCAGGCTCAGTAATTGTGGCTCACGGGCCCAGTTGCTCCGCGGCATGTGGGATCTTCCCAGGCCAGGGCTCGAACCCATGTCCCCTGCATTGGCAGGCAGATTCTCAACCACTGCGCCACCAGGGAAGCCCGAGAGATTTTCTTTATATCAGTTCCTGACTTCTGCTTCTGATTGCGATGCAATAACAAGGATTAGACTTACCTTCCCACCCTACCCTAAACAACTAGAAAACTGGACAAAATACATGAAACAACTGTATTTCAAAATACAATGAAAAACAAGCATGACAGGATGTGATCACTAAGAGAAGAGAAACAAATGAAGGGGTCGGGGGTGGGGTGGGAGTGCTGATTGTCCTGGTTTTCTGCCTGGAGTCATATTCCAGACCATGGTCCAAGGAGAGGGATCCCAAGCATTATATAGTAATCTTGCTGAACTGAGCATTTGGAGATTGGTGTCCAGGGACACAGCTAGAGTTGTATGGCAAAGTTCCGGAAAGGAGGAAATTGTGCAGAAAATGAGCTCCATAAATCTGCATGGGACCTTCTAGAGTTGTTGCTGTGTACTAGGGTAAAATTCCCTGAGACAGGGCAAAACTAAAAAATTAAAGCTGCAAGCAGAACAATTCCCAGAACTCACACAAGTCAGGAGACATTTGAGTTGCAACCAGCCAGAGTAGTGAAAACTCAGTAAAAACCTCAAACATTCAGTGGAAACTTTGTAGAAGTCATGTCTTAGCTGTAGGCTGAGCTATCCCTAGAGTGAAGGCTAGTCCAGACCAGATATAGCAAAGTTTGAAAACAGGCTTCAAAGGGATAAAGATGGTGTGCAAGAAACCAAGCTGCATGTTACAACAAAGCCCAACATTCTTTAAGACAACAAAATTGAGACACTCAACTATATAACATCCATAATGTCCAGCATCCAGTCAGAAACTGCTAGATATGCCCAAAAGCAGGAAAGTGTGACCCATAAGCAGAAGAGAAATCGATCAGTAAAAATGGACCCAGAAATGACAGAGATGATGGAACTAGACACAAAGATGTTAAAGTGTTATTATAACTACAAGTATTTAAAGAAAAATATAATCATAATGAGTAGAGAAATGGAAGATATAAAAAAGAATCATGCAGAACATCTAGAGATGAGAAATATACTATCTAAAATGAAAAGTTTATTGAATGAGATTTACAGCAGATTAGACACTGCAGAAGAAAAGATAATTGACCCAAAAGGTCAATATAGCAATATAATGTACCTAAACTGAAGCACAGGGACAAAAAAAGATGGGAAAAAATCAACAGAGCTTAGACATCTGTGATACGACATCAAATGGTCTAACATATGTGTAGTTGAAGTCCAAGAAGGAGAGGAGAGAGAGAGAGGAAGAAAGAAGGTAAGAAAGAAAGCAAGTAAGAAAGAAAGAAAGAAGGAAGGAAGGAAGGAAGAAACATAAAATATATTTGAAGAAATAATGGCTGGAAATTTTCTAAATTTGAGAAAAACTATAAACCCACAGATTCAAGAATCCCCACAAACCCCAATCAGGATAAACATAAAAACCCCACACCAAGATACATCATAATCAAATTACTGAAAACCAGTGATAAGACAATCTTAAAAGTAAACAGAGAAAAAAGACATGTCACATACAGAGAAAAACTGATAAGAACTAAAAGAATTCTCATCAGAAACTATGCAAGCAGGAGACAATGGAACCTCTCTAAAGCACTGAAAGGAAAAAAAAAACAAAAAACTGTCAACCTAAAATTCTATGGCCAGCAACAATACCCTTTAAACAATGAAAGAGAAATAAAAACTTATTCAGACAAGGAGAACAAAAGCTGAGAGAATTTGTCACCAGCAGACCTGCACTACAAGAAATAGTAAAGGAAGATCTTTGGGTGACAGGAAATTATACTGGATGGAAATTTGAACTAAACAAAGGAATAAAGAGCACCAGGGATGATAAACATGTGAGAAAATAGGAAGGTCCTTTCTTCCCTCATTTGTTGATTTCTTTAAAAGATAAGCAAAAGTAATAACAGTGTATTACTGTTTACAATATATGTAAAAGCAAAATGTATGGTAACACTAGCACACAAAGGACAGAATGGGCAATGGAAATATACTGTTATAAAGTTTCTTACACTCTCTGTTAAAGTGGATTTATATTGTGTCAACTCAGCTAAGCTGGAACTATATTTCCCAGAATATCTTTCCCTGTATAGTTCCAAGTTAGCATAGGTCACTAGAGACATTTTATACAACATCTGCAAGGTACAGTAAAGCAGTAGCCACTTGCTTTTTTTTGTTTTGTTACTCAAAAAGTTGGCGTAGGGACACCAGGTGCAGCTCGCATACACTGTCACTTAACGGCTGGGTCACCTTGTCATCATGAGGCAGCAGCTGAGCCCACAGCCCCTCCGGCTCCTGCTGGATCATCCGGCAGTTTCTCTGATCCCTGGCCCAGGTGTGTTTCAGCTTCATGATGAGAAGCCCCAGTTTCTCGTCTAGGTCAGTCACATCACTGAAGATGGCATCTTGGAAGGAGTGAGAGATGACATGCGGGTGCTGGTTTGTTCCTGTTCTCCACTCTTCCCCCACTTTGAATCCATCTCCCCTTCCCAATTTCTTTCCCTTCACTGCCAGTAATATACCAGGACCAGACACAAAGAAAATAGCCTTTTAGAGACTGTTTAGCCAGCTCCATATAATTGCATAAGGTCAAATTCCTATAATAAATCCCTTGTTATATATCACTCCCAGTGGTTCTGTTTCTCTGGTTGAACCCTGACTAATAAATATGTAAAGTATGCAAATATTATGTGATAAGTTAAAGATGCATATAATTAACCCTAAAGCAAGCACTAAAATAGAAAATAGGGATTTCCCTGGTGGCCTAATGGTTAGGATTCTGGGCTTTCACTACCACGGCCCAGGTTCAATCCCTGGTCAGGGAACTGAGACCCCACAAGCTGCGCAGCCAAAAAAAAAAAAAAAAAAGAAAAGAAAGAGTGAAAATAAAATGGGATTATAAAAATATATATAATCCAAAAGAAGCCAAGCAAGGGGAAACAAAGGAACAAAGAAGAGATGGGACAAATAGAAAGCACATAGCAGGACAGTAGATTTAAACTCAACTATATCGATAATTACATTAAATGTAAATTGTCTAAACTCAGACAAAGTAGGCCTTCAGTACAAGGGATTTTACCAGAGATGAAGAGAGATATTAATGAATGAGAAATTGATCAATGAATCAAGAGGCTATATTACTCCTAAATATATATGTGCCTAATAACAGAGGTTCGAAAATACATGAAACAAAAACTGAAAGGAGAAATAGAAAAATCCACAACGAGAGCTGGAAATTTCAACACCCTCATCATTGATAGAACAAGTAGACAGAAAGTCAGCAAGAATATAGAAGACTTGAGCAACGCTGTCAACCAGCTTGACCTAATGGACATTTGTACAACACTCCACCCAACAGTGGAGTACACATTATCTTCAAGGGCACACCAAGATACACCAAATACTGGGCCATACAATAAGTCTCAATATATTTAAAAGAGATGCAATCACTGCACTGATGCTGGAGAGGAAAAAAGAAGATAAAGGGGTATACAAGTTTTGTTTGTTTTTTGTTTTGTTTTTGGGGGTTTTTTTGCTAAAAGATAGAGAAGAGAAACTTTCCATATAATGCAAATGAGTTATCTTTGGCCGCTTACAAGTGATAGCAGTGGATTACTGCAGTGCGTCTTAAAACCTAACAACTCCTTTCAAACCAGGTCATGAGTCAGAAGGGACTTCTAGGCCGGTAGAGCATGTTGTTGAAGGTCTGGATGACTTTTCAAAGGGAGGGTGCTGGTAATAGTGACTCAAGTCAAGAAACTGGTCAGTAAATAGCTAGTTCCCTGAGCTCCTGTGATAAATTCCACTCTTACACTTCCTCCTGGGGGTCCTATAGACAAATCAATATGTCCAAAATCAAGCCAACAGTGCAATACCAGCCCCCTAGAGCTCCCATCTTTATCCCTCCATCTCAAAACTTCTATTTCCCCTGAATTATCCATCTTAGTCAACGGCACCACTCAGAAACTTGCAGGTAGTCGAAACTCCTGCCTTTCCTTCAGTCCCCACAGTTTAGTAGTCACAGAGTCCTACTGAGTCTTTTTCTCTCGCTAATCACTTGAACCCTCTTTTCTTCCCTTCCTCATCACCGCTGCCAAGTCCAAGCCCCTTCTCACTTCTCACCTTATTCTCTGTCTCTAACTTGCCCCAGGCCTTCTGCCTTATTCTACCTCCCTCTGTGCTATGCCCTGCTTGCTAAAGCAGTCTTAACTTTCATCTGTTTCACATTTTAAAATTCACATAATAATGCATATTTCTCAACAGAAAATATCTAATACAGGTAAGCAAAAACCAAAATACATTACTTAATAAGAAGAAGTAAAGGCTAATTGTAATTTCCCATCAACCCACCACTACCACCCACTGTTAATATTTTGGATGAACAGCCTTCCAACTCTTTTCTGAACATTCATTTATATTCTTTACAAGATAGAATTGTTCTAGACATGCTCCTAGGGTAACCCGGTTTGCTCGGGACAGTCCCAGTTTTAGCACTGAAGATCCTGCACCCTGCAATTGTCACCCTGCAATATAGTAGCTTAATATAGTAGCACGTTTCAATGTTAGTAATATACAACTTTATCTTCATTTTAATGACTTCAGGGATTCCAGCATGTATCAATGTCAAAATGGCCTTTTAAATGTAAAAATCCACTCTCTTCCATGTGCCATCCTTTGATGCATCCCATAGGATAGAGTAGTGAGCTTCAAAGTGGGGTAAGGGAGATGCATTTCAAGAGATACACAAGAGCAGCCATTGGTGCAAGGGAGAGAAAGTACCAGGATTTCTATTTATATGTATTCTTTTTATTTCTGTTGGGGAATCTAGACAGCCACATGCAAAAGAATGAAACAGGGCCACTGTCTTACACAAAAATTAACTCAGAGTAGATTAAAGACCCAAACGTAGGATGAATGATTTGAAGTTCTGGTTTTAACTTTATGTGTTTTATTACATGATTTTCATTGTTGCCTTAGTTATTTTTTAAACTAGGTACCTTAAAAAGTGATCTTTGCTGGCAATTCTTTCCAAAATATTATAATCATTAAATTATACTAAGCAATTACTCACAAGAAAAAAAGAAAGAATTGAACGTAAGACCTAAAGCCATAAAACCCCTAGAAGAGAACATAGGCAGTAAGTTTTTTGACGTTGGTCTTGGTGATGATTTGGCACCAAAAGCAAAGGCCACAAAAGCAAAAATAAACAAGTGGGGCTACATCAAACTAAAAAGCTTTTGCTTAGCAAATGAAACCATCCACAAAATGAAAAGGCAATCTACTAAATGGGAGAAAATATCTGCAAATCATATATCTGATAAGAGGCTGATATCCAAAATATATAAAGAACTCATACAATTCAATAGTCAAAAAACAAACAATCCAATTAAATGCTTGTATTTTTGTGTGTCTTATAATGTACATGATATATTTGTGTGGCAGTACATGTATATAATTTATTCATAAATAAATCTCCATATAATGGAGATTTTTTTGTATGTGTTTATTTGGAGCATGATCCTAAAATCTGGGGACAAGGGCCTAGCTGATAAAATATTAACTTTTTAGCATTCCTGGAATGTTCAGCATAGTTAAGGCTTTGCTGCTCTTCTGGCTTCTTTGACCACCTACCCACACCCCAGCAAGCCACAGCAAACCACATCTGTTCCATAAACATCCATATTCTCCCCTCCAAGCCTTTGCACAAGCCGTTTCCTCTGCCAGAGGTTCCCATCACCCCACCTTCTTCACCTCCTGGTTAATATGTACCTGTATCTGAAGACCCAGATCGGGTGACATCTCTGCCAGGAAGCCTTCCTGGGCACACACCGGCTCTTGAGCCCGGCCCACCCAGGCTGGGTGCCTCTCCTCTTTGTTCCCCTACTGCCCTGTGCTAACCTACACAACACGGCAACACTAACCACATGACTTGATAATTGCCAGTTTATCTCTTTGTGACCTCCTCAAGGTTGGGGATTGTCCTCCAGATCTGAATCTCTGGTGGTTGCCCAGCCCAATGCCTGCCTCAGAATTATCTCTTAGTAAGTGGTGAAAGAATAAACAGTAATAGCAAACATGTATGTTGCACTTTGTCAATGCCAGGTGCTGGTTTAAGAAATTTAACATGAAAACCACCCCACGAGGTGGGTACTTCTGTTGTGTCCATTTTACAGATGAGGAGACAGAGGCATGGAGAAGTCCAGTAACTTGCTGAGGTCACATAATAATTAACAGAGCTGGGATTTGAACCCAGGTAAATCAGCTTCAGAATCCAGGCTATCAATCACTATGTGAAGCACTCAGTGAAAGAATGAGTGAACAAAGGGAGGAAGGAAGGAAGAAATAAATGAACAGTTAAACAGAGGAGGGAGTAAACAAATGTCCAGTGGCCTGGCGTCATGAGACCTTGCCCAGTCTGCTTTGCAGACATCAACCAACTGCTCTATCTATAAGATGCTTTAGTCATTTTCCACTTTGCACTATTTTCCAAATTTTAGTTGGTGCTTAAGAAGGTGCCAAAATCTTGGTTCCTAATGATAGGGATAGAGGAGGATAATTAGATAGTTTAGGAGTCTCACTAGGGGATTAAAGACAGAGATGGAATTTTGAGGGAGTCTGGGAGACTGTTGTAAGCTAATGACCACTAAAGGAAAGAATCCAGTAACCTAGCAACAATCTACTCTACCTAGAAGGAAGACCAGGTGCATCCAAGCACCAGGCACACTCAAGCCACAAACCCTGATAGTTAAAACACAAGACAATAGATATGGGGTCTGAGTCTTGTTACATGAAGTCAGGAAGTTAATGGTCCTTGAAGAGTAGCATTTCTGCGTGTAGCCTAAACAGAAATAATAGGTGAAAGGGGAAACAACTAGGTGAAAGGGGAAAAATCTAGGTGAAAGGGGACATTATACCAAAACCTGAGATGAATTACCATATTTTAGTATAGGTCACCACTTTTCTGCTAATATACATATGATTTACATGGCGCCATGACAGTCCCGGTTAGAACATATCTTCTCCCCTCCCCACTTTTGTTTTTTTTCTAAATAAATCTATTTATTTATTTTTGGCTGTGTTGGGTCTTCATTGCGGTGCGCGGGCTTCTCATTGTGGTGTCTTCTCTTGTTGCAGAGCACGGGCTCTAGGTGCGTGGGCTTCAGTAGTTGTGGCCCATGAGCTCAGTAGTTGTGGCTTGTGGGCTCTAGAGCACAGGCTCAGTAGTTGTGGCGCACGGGCTTAGTTGCTCCGTGGCATGTGGGATCTTCCCGGACTAGGGCTCGAACCCGTGTCCCCTGTGTTGGTAGGCGGATTCTTAACCACTGTGCCACTAGGGAAGCCCTCCACTTCTTCTTTGATTGTAAAAATGTATCCCTCTTTGTTCTCGGGGCTGCGCTCCCTTGCCTGCCCGCTTGAATCTCTCACAAGCATCCTGCGCTAATAAACTTACTCTTTACCCATCGCTTTACCTCACACTGAATTTTTTCTGTGCTGAGACCAAAGAACCTGAGCTTCAGTAAGTCCTGGCACCAAGTGAGTGGTTTCAATTAAAAGACAGTGGGTTTGAGTCCCCTCCTATGCCAGGGATTGTGGGTTCAAGTCCCAGTCTGAAGTGCAGCTGGGTTTAGGTCCCACCCAAGAAGGAATACCGTTTCACTTCCTCCTCAGCCTTTTACAGGCACCAACCTAACTGCCCCATCCTCAATACCTCCTCCATTACAGTGTGCAGGGTAACAAACATCTGTACCACAGGATCATAGAGCGTTAGAGCTGGTGGCTGCATTTAGAGACCAAGCAGTCCAACCCTCCATTTTGTAGATGGGAAAACTGAGGCCCAGAGAGGCAAAGAGATTTGTGAAAGGTCACACAACAAGTTAATCGCAGATTCAAAGTGGGCCTGGCCTGCTGGTTTCCAGTTTGTCTCTCTTTACTTCTTTACTAAGCTTCCTCTGTTCATTGCTTTAGCCTTGTCAATCAAAAGGCATTTTGAGCAAAAGCACCACATACAGGTTTAATGATTTCTTAAATGCAGACACGACCCCAGATCTGCTTCTGTGTCAATTTGAAAAGGTCATGGGAATAAGGGCGGTGAGAAATTCAAGGTCGAAGCCCTGCGATTTCCTCCAGGCAGAGAAGTAACTGAAACCATCATCAGACAACTCACCATGTGCTACCTGCTTCCTCGCATTATCCTGTTTAATCCCCCCAACAGAGATAATTATCCTCGTTTTACAAGCAAACTGAGCAAATTGAGGCTCAGAGAGGTAAAAAGACTGACCAACTCCAATTTTCCTGGAACCCTCCCTGTTTTACAACTGAAAGTCCCACGTCTCAGGAGCCCCTCAGTCCCAGGCAAACTGGGACATTTGGTCATCTTAGGGGTAAGCAATCCACCCAAAGAATTGGATCCCAGAGATTCCAGCCCAGATCCGATGCCAATTCCCAAGCTCTTTTCTACCACACTGTGCTGTGCTTCTGGGGAAATAGATAAACTTGAGAGGGAGAAGGAAGCACATAGACAAGCCAGTTGGGATGGGGGTGAGAAGTGGGCTGGAAGAGGGTGGGCACGGAGGGGCAGCTCAGAAGTCAGGTCAGCCCTGGGTCACTGCAGCTGGATCAAGCCATCTGCGAGGTCGGATGCTGCTGGGTGACATGCCAGGGGAGGACAAACAGAGGCTGTTCTATTCTTCCCTCTTTATCCCGGGAGGGTCTGTTTACCATGATAACAGCCCTGTTATCTCAGCCAGGTCTCTAGTTTCTTGCCAGGCAGTGATGAGGGGTTTAAGGTCTGAGGCTCTGATAAAACCAGTCTCCCTGGGACACTGGCACGCTCCCTGTCCTCGCCTGAGAGCCTGCTTGTTGGGATGGGGGGAGCCGTGTGGAGCGCCGAAGGGCAGCGGCTCCCCACCCAAGGAGGCTCCTGGGAGACCAGGACCCCTATGCTCAGACGGTGAATTTCTGTGTTACCAGGAGAAGGATGTCACAGTGGTTGGCCAGCTGCTGGAAGCCAGACATGGCCCGAATCTGCCCCTTTTTACCTTCTCCTTCCCCAAAGCACTAGAGATAGGAAGCATCACCTCCACCTGACAGAAGAGGAAGCTGAGGCCCAGAGAGGCGACGTCCCTTGATGAGGTCACACAGCATGACAGTGACACAGAGTGTCAATGACAGAGCTGTGACCCCAGCTCTCCCTGCCCCCCAAGCCTGGGCAATTTCCTCCCCTGGACACTGCCCTCCCCCTCCTCCACCTGGCTGAGTCCTCCCCATCCTTGGACACCCAGCTGGAGGGCCCTCACCTTCAGTCAGCCTGCCTGACCCCTAGCCTGGATGAGGGTTCTGTCCCGGAACCCCTGGGGGCCCGTGCTTGGGCAACCAGAGTTCTTACGGTTTGGTTTATAACAGGTACTCGTCAGTCTCCTCCCTGCACTAGGGCACCCAGGGGCCAAGAACTGATTCCCCACCTCCCAGCAATAATATATTTAGTTAATTGCCAGATCATCTTTAGTTGTTCTCAAAACAGTGGCCTCCTGAAGGCAACAGCCCACTAAAAAGTCTTCCAGGGCTTCCCTGGTGGCGCAGTGGTTAAGAATCCGCCTGCCAGTGCAGGGGACACGGGTTCGATCCCTGGTCCGGGAGGATCCCACATGCCACGGAGCAACTAAGCCCGTGCGCCACAACTACTGGCCTGCGCTCTAGAGCCCACGAGCCACAACTACTGAGCCCGTGTGCCACAACTACTGAGCCCGTGTGCCACAATTGCTGAAGCCCGTGTGCCTAGAGCCCACGCACCGCAACAAAGAGCAGCCCCCGCTCGCCGCAACTAGAGAAAAACCTGCACGCAGCAACAAAGACCCAACACAGCCAAAAATAAAATAAAATAAAAATAAATTAAAAAAAAAAAAAAGTCTTCCAGCATGTGCCTGTGCTTCACCCACTCCCTCTCCCCAGTCCCATGATCCCATTGACTTTCATCTGTCACCTCACTACTCAAAGTGTGGTCCCTTGGTCAGCAGCATCAGTACCACCCAGAGCTTGTTGGAAGTGCAGAACCTCAGACCCCAATCCAGACCCCTGGCACTTAGCTAAGAGCTTGATTAACGTTAGCTACCATTATAATATTGGACCCTTGCTCCAAACCCTACTATGTAGCCCTCATCATCCCCATTCCTGCAGACGGAGTGGGGTTCAGGGAGGGGAAATTACTTTCTCCAGGCTGAACAGCCAGGAAATGATAGAGGTGGGGTTCAAACCTAGGGTTCATCTAGCGCTGATATTCCATGTGGTGGAAAGAGATGGGAAATCTACATTTATCAAGCATCCACTCCATGTAAAGCCCTTTACCTGGCTTATCTCATGTGATCTTCCCAACCCCCATATGAAGTAGGGGGTTGACAGTCTCATTTTACAGATGAGAATACAAGACTCAGGCAGAGGAAGGGACTTGCCCGAGGCCCACAGCCAGGAAATGGCAGCAGTGGGGTGGAACCCAGCTCTCTTTACCTGACGCCAGTGCCACAGCCTGTTCGTGGCCCAGGGGAGCAGGGCGGCGGACACTGGCTGAGTGGGGGGGTGGCTGGTTCACAGCTCCAGCTCCCACCGGTCCTCTCTCCCACCTCTGAGAGCTTGTGGCCTTGGGTTAAAATCCACACTTCCTTCCCCTTTCTTACCCTCAGCCTTTGGCTGAATTGTTATCCACTTCTGACAGAACGCAAACACCTGCCTATCACGGCAATCAACAGGCTGCCGATGTGTGATGTCACCCCCCAACTATTTCCGTCAGTTGCTGGCAGGTGCTGGGAATTCCTGGAATCGCCCTCCTGTATGCCTAAGGCTCTCCTTGCAGGTTGTTCTCTGTCTGATCCTGGATGTGTGTCTCTGCAGCAGGCAGGTCAGAGGGACGGCATCGTGCCCAGTTGATGAATACAGGAGAGTGGGATGTGAGAGGCCCTCTCCCATACTGTCCCCATCCCTCTCGGTGGTGAGATTTTGGCAGATTTCTCACCATTCTGAGCCTCAGCTTCTCCATCTCTAAAATGGGTGGGTGATAATTCCCAGGTGATCATGAGAAGTATCAGGGGTGCATGGAAGTGGCTGGGGGTGGTCACAGTCTTCACTGCCGAGAATCAAAACACAGCTCAGGACTGTCTGTTGGGTTGGCCGGTGAGAGCAGGCAGGGCAGGGGCATTGATCTGTATGGATGGCTCGTGGGGCATTGATCTGTATGGATGGCTCGTGGTCAGAAATGCCATTTCGAAGAGGAGGGAGCATGGGATCAGGCAGTGGCACCGTGTGCGTCCCCTGTGAAGAGGTTCCCGGGCAGGGGGCAGGAGTGCTGTCTGCAAGGACCAAGGTGTGAGCGGAGTGGTGAGAGCAGCCTTTGCTCACCTTCTGCAGAAACACAGGACCATGGACCCAGTGGGGAGCGGGGGAGCTTTGGAAAACAGCGCTTGGCAAGAATCTCCATATTCCTACAGATGGCACTGGCCACTGAGACCAGGCCCCCTCGATGACTTCAAGGACAAAGACATGGAGGGGTGAAGGGTGGCAACAAAGAAAGGACAAACGAACAGGGGCTGGTGATGAATGTAGCGAGGTTTCATGAGCACTGGAGACCCAGGAGGTACCAACTTACCCTCGGATTCCCAGACCCAACCAGCTAAGGTTCTGTGGGGGCCAGATGTCCGAGGAGCAGTTGGCAGCCAGACCCACCGAAACTTAGGTGGGTGCTATTAACACGAGCCTGTTTATACACAAGGCTGGAGAGACAGGTTCCAGACAGAGGAGAAAACACACACTAGCGGGGGAGGGAAGGGGCCCTGGAAGCACGGCTGTCAGAGCTGGGGCTTCAAGCTGGGAACCCGACAACCTGCCCCCTCCCAGACCTGGACTCAGGGCAAGAGGCACACCCGGGGCGGGGGGCTCGGCGGAGCAGTGAAATCCTTACATAGTGAAGCATTTTTCATGAGTCAGCTGGGGCCCGGCCGGCCCAGCTCATTCATTGGAAAGGTATTTTCTTTTCAGCTCTTTTCTGCCCTTTCACTGCCACGGAGGTGAGGTCATCGCTAGTAAACACTCTGCCTTGCGGTAAATTTCCTCTGAACGCTTTGCTTGTGTTTAACTTGCCAAACCTCGAGGGAAGCTGGCAGCCGAGAGTAGTAGAAAGGGCACTGGGCTGAGTCAGAGGCCTGGCTTCAAGTCCCAGCTCGGCCCCTTTCTGGCTGTGGGAACTTGGCCAATGCAAGTCACATCTCTGGGCCTCAGTTTCTCTGTTGACAAAATGAAGTCACTACTGCTGGAAGGATTCTAAAGAAATACACCGCACCACGCACTCATCCACTCAACACATATTTACTGAGTGCTTGACATGTGCAAACACTATGGTGAGGACCGTGGAAATTACAGTAAGGTAACACATGTGTGCACAAATACATGTAGTCTCTCTTACACACACACACACACACACACACACACACACACACACACGGTTCCCACTCTCTGCCCTTGGAAGATTCACATTCTGGTGGAGAAGACAGACAAGAATCAAATGATCCCATAAATGCATATTAAAATACAGCCATGATGAGAACTGAGCTATACGGTGACCCAGTCTGGGGTGTGCAGGGGTGGGACAGGGGAGACCTCCAGAAGGAGTGATGATGGAGTGGAAGATGGAAAATACGACGAGGCATCCCCCAGGCAGAGAGAAGCTGGGAGCAGAGGCCCCGCAGAGATGCAGAACTGAGGTTTGTCCCAGGCCTGGGAGAAGGTCAGCATGCCTGGAGCACAGGGGTGAGGGTGGGGAGAGCATGGACCTAACGGGGCCAAAGACGCAGGAAAGGTGGGAACCAGCACCGAGCCTGCAGTCCCCGAGCGCAGCTTCTGGCTTGGATGCTCCAGGCCAGCACTTCCCAAAAGGGTTCAAGTGGCTTTGCAGAGACATTATGAAATATCAGTGGATGAAACTTAATTTGGGGCAAACTCAGACACCATCATCTACTCAGTGATGGTGTGGACCAAAGGCAGTAGGTATGGAAAAACTTATAACGAAAAATATTCATTTTATTTTTCTGTGATTTGAAAAAACACTATCACGGTTCGATTTTAGTGATAGAAAACATCAGCCCAATGCACAGAACAGCAATTTTCCATGGGAGGCCAGTGTGGGCCTAGCTAAACTCAGCACTGGCCTTCCACAGGACACAAAATGCACGGGGCCAGCAGGTGCTAGCTGGAGAGGGGCAGGGGGATCCTTGGGTGGCTGCCAAAGAATAAATCACACCTTGGCCATGGTTCCTGCCATTTCATTCTGAGAGCAGAAGAAAATTCAGGTCCTGGATCTCTGCAATATTTGTCTTATAGAGAATATGTTGCCAGGACTTCCCTGGTGGCCCAGTGGTTAAGAATCCGCCTGTCAATGCAGGGGACACGGGTTTGAGCCCTGGTCCGGGAAGATCCCACATGTCGTGGAGCAACTAAGCCCGTGAGCCACAACTACTGAAACCTGCATGCCTAGAGCCTGCAGCCCCCGCTCGCCGCAACTAGAGAAAGCCCGTGTGCAGCAACGAAGACCCAACGCAGCCAAAAATAAATAAATATAAAATAATAATAATAATTAGTATAAAATTTTTTTAAAAAGAGAGAATACATTGCCTACAAGTAAACATGGTGGGTAAGCTCCTCGATGTCAGTCATGGGAATGATTTTTTGGATTTGACACCAAAAACAAAGGCCACAAAAGCAAAAATAAACAACTGGGACTACATCAAAATAAAAAGCTTCTGCACAGCAAAGGAAACCATCAACAAAATGAAAAGGCAACCTATGGAACAGAAGGAAATATTTGCAAATCAGGTATCTGATAAGGGATTACATTTAAAATATATAAAGAACTGATGCAACTCAATAGCAAAAAAAAAAAAAAAAAAAAACACCAAACAATCCGATTAAAAAATGGGCAGAATTTTCAGCAATCTGGATGGACCTACAGATTATCATACTAAGTGAAGTAAGTCAGACAGAGAAAGACAAATTCAGTATGATATCACTTATATGTGGAATCTAAAATATGACACAGATGAACTTATCCACAAAACAGAAATAGACTCATAGACATAGAGAGCAGACTTGTGGTTGCCAAGGGAGAGGGGGGATGGGGGAGGGTTGGATTGGGAGTTTAGCAGATACAAACTATTATATGTAGAATAGATAAACAATAAGGTCCTACTGTGTAGCATAGAGAACTATATTCAATATCCTGTGATAAACCATAATGGAAAAGAATATGAAAAAGAATGTATATATATATGTGTGTGTGTGTGTGTGTGTGTGTATAACTGAATCACTTTGCTATACAACAGAAATTAACACAACATTGTAAATCAACCTTACTTCAATAAAATAATTTTTTTTTAATGGGCAGAGGCCCTGAGTAGACATTTTTCCAAAGAAGGCATACAAATGGCCAAAATGTATTCAGCATGACATCATCAGGGAAATGCAAATCAAACCCACAATGAGGCATCACTTCACACCTGTCAGAATGGCTATTATCGAAAGACAAGAGGAACTCCAGTGGTTAAGACTCTGAGCTCCCAATGCAGGGGGCCCAGGTTTGATCCCTGGTCAGGGAACTAGATCCTACATGCTACAAGGAAGATCCCACATGGTGCAACTAAGACCCAGTGCAGTCAAATAAATAAATAAATGTTTTTTTAAAAACAACAACAAAGATAAGAGATAACAAGTAGTGGCCAGGATATGGAGGAAAGGGAACCCTCTTGTACTGTTGGTGGGAATGTAAACAGGTGTAGCCACTATGGAAAACAGTATGGAGGTTTCTCAAAACATTAAAAATAGAGCTACCATAAGATCCAGCAATTCCACTTCTGGGTATAAATTCAAAGGAACTGTAAACAAGATTTCAAAGAGATATCTGCAGTCCTTTGTTCATTGCAGCATTATTCGTAACAGCCAAGATATGGAAACAACACAAGTGTCCATCATCAGATGAATAGATAAAGATGTGGTATATATGTTACCATGGAATATTATTCAGCCATGAGGAAGAAGGAAATCCCGTCATTTGTGACAACATGGATGGACTTTGAGGGCTTTATGCTAAGTGAAATAAGCCAGAGAGAGAAAGACAGATACTGCATGGTATCACTTATATGTGGAGTCTTAAAAAAAAAAAAAACGAAACAAAACTCCAACTCATAGAAACAGAGAATAGAAAAGTGGTTGCCAGGGGCCAGGAGGTGAGGGAAATAGAGAAAGGCTGCTAAAGGGGTACAAACTTTCAGCTCTAAGTTGAATAAGGCCTGAGGATCTAAGGTGTAGCATTGTGACTATAGTTGATAAGACTGTATTATATAACTGAAATTTGCTGAGAGTAGAACTTAAATGTTCTCATCAAAAAAATTTTATAAATGTATAGTGATGGATGTGTTAATTAACTAGATAGGGGGAATCCTTTCACAATGGGCATGTATATTAAATCATCATGATGTACACTTCAACTATCTTACAATTTTACTTGTCAAGTATAACTATATAAAGCTGGAAAAAGAGAAAATGCTGAACAGAGACCTCCTATTGGGCCGTCCTTGACCGTGAGCGCCTGTATCCTGACCCACGGGGATGGCCAAGAGAGCCAGGGCCATCTACTTCACCACTGTGTCTCCAGCCGGTATCTAGCACAGGGAGGCCACACAGTAAATACCTAAGGAAGGAAAAAAGAAGGGCAGGGGGGGAATGGTGCTTGCTACATGCATCTCCTGGTGTCTCCTGTGGGAGCTGAAATTGTTCAGTCAACATTTATGAATATTAGACATTGAACTACCTAGAATTATTATTGTTTTCTTTTTTTTTTTTTAATATATTTTGATTATTATTTTATTTATTTATTTATTTTTGCTGTGTTGGATCATCGTTTCTGTGCGAGGGCTTTCTCTAGTTGCGGCGAGCGGGGAACACTCTTCATCGCGGTGCGCGGGCCTCTCACCATTGCGGCCTCTCTTGTTGCGGAGCACAGGCTCCAGACGCGCAGGCTCAGTCGTTGTGGCTCACGGGCTTAGTTGCTCCGCGGCATGTGGGATCTTCCCAGACCAGGGCTCGAACCCGTGTCCCCTGCACTGGCAGGCGGACTCTCAACCACTGCGCCACCAGGGAAGCCCCTATTATTGCTTTCTTTAAGATCGTAGTGGGTTTAGGGGAAGGATGATTTAGATAACTTGAGTTTCTCTCTAAAAAAAAGTTGAGAGAACTGTACTCAATATTTTGTAGTAACCTATAAGAGAAAAGAATCTGAAAAGAATATATATATGCATATATATATATGTATAACTGAATCACTTTGCTGTACACCTGAAACTAACATGACATTGTAGATAAATTATACTTCAAATTAATTTTTTTTTTTTTTTTTTTGGCCACATTGCATGGCATGTGGGACCTTAGTTCCCCAACCAGGGATCAAACCTGTGCCCCCTGCAGTGGAATTATGGAGTCTTAACCACTGGACCATCTGGGAAGTCCCAAAATAATTAATTAATTAATTAATTAATTAAAACAAAAAGTTGAACTACAAAAGTGGAAATGAAGACGTTTCCCCCTCCTGGATATATTTTCTTGACCAAAATTATTCCTTCTGGGAATAGAGGGACGGAGGAAGGAAGGAAAAGGAAGGACATCCCCAAGCACCTCTGGGTACCCATGCCGTGCCCGCCCTGTGCTGAGGTAGGGTTACCCAGAGAATAGCAAGTCAGGCATCCAGATTAGGAGATGATGATAATAAAACAGGACAGACGCATGGACAAGGGCTCCAAACGTGATGTAAGCAATGGGCAGTGGGAAAAGACTCTGGGCAGGGCACGTGATCCACAGACAACATGCGGCAGCCAGTCCAGCCTCAGGACACAGGCAACCTGACTTCCAACTCCAGCTCTCCTACTTTCTCCTTCGGGCAAGTTCTCGCTCTGCTCCGAGCCCCAGTTTTCTCAGCTGTGAAATGGGCTACCAATAGGTGTGAGTATTGAGACAAGGTATGCAAAGAGCTCAGACCCCGGTGCAGCTCTCAGGGGTGGAGAGAGCAAATGTGGGCTGGGGGTATCTGGAGGTTTCTCCCATGGGGTTGACATGAGTCCTTAGAAGCAAGGACAGGACTGAACAGGTGGCGCCAAGTGCCCACAGGGATGCTCTATTCACAGGTAAGGCTGGTGGTCCTTGGGGATGGTGGTGAAGGTGCTACTCCCTTTGAAGAGCAATTTACTTTAAATGAAGGCTGACCATAGATTTAGCCATTTCATGCTCTCTTATCACCTGCCTCAGTTTATTCAAATTTCAGCCAAGCCGTGGGTTAAATAAAGGTCACCAGGAAATGGTTTCCCTCCCATCCCTTCACACTTCACTGAAAACCCATGAAACAAATCATGCACCATTAGGGACTGGGTAAAGGAAGCTGAAATAAGGCCCTCATGTCACTGCAAACACTGGCCCAAGACTGCCCTCTAACCAAGGAAGAAAGGGGTAGAAGATGCTGGGAGAATCCAGGCCAACACACTCATTTAGTCTCAGCAAAAAGCAGTGAAAGGCAAAGGCTGACGGTGAACATATACTGAATCTGTTGCTGGGACCCCCGTAATCTTTGCCTGGTGCTTTAGAATCATGGAACTCTTATGAAAGGAGCACAGGTGTTGCCATCTAGAAGCTTTAACCAGCAACCTTTCAATTCCAAGATGGAAAGAAATTTGACGATAGCTAGTGGGAAATTTTTTAAAATTCATGCCCTTTGCCCCAACTATTTCCTCATTTTAGGCCTCTTTCTGAAAGTCATCTGTGATTCTGACAAACAGCTTAGATACAAAGATCTTCATAGGAGAGTTATTTATATTAGCAACACTTGGAAGAAATTAAACGTCCAACAATAGAATGGTTAAACAGAAATTCAGCATAAGCTTAAGTTAATATTTCTGGTTTGGAAGGTTTTCTAATAATGACATGGTGAAATGTTCAGGATAAATATACTCAGTGGGGGGAAATACACACAATGGCATATTTACAATATGACTCTGAAGTTATGCTTTTAACATCTACAGAAGGAGCTTATTTCATTCTGCCTTGTGTTGTAATGAATTGGTTGTCTATCTGCCCCCAGACTGTGAGCTCTCAGAGGAAGAATGGATGTGTGAGTGGATTATGTGAGAATCTGAGTAGTTCATTTAAAAATAGCAGGAATAAATAGATAACCAACAAGGTCCTACTGTATAGCACTGAGAACTATACTCAATATTTTGTAATAACCTATAAGAGAAAAGAGTCTGAAAAAAAATATATATATATGTATATATATGTATAACTGAGTCACTTTGCTGTACACCTGAAACTAACACAACATTGTAAATTAACTATACTTCAATTTAAAAAATACACATAACGGGCTTCCCTGGTGGCGCAGTGGTTGAGAATCTGCCTGCCAATTCAGGGGACACGGGTTCGAGCCCTGGTCTGGGAAGATCCCACATGCCGCAGAGCAACTGGGCCCGTGAGCCACAGCTACTGAGCCTGCGTGTCTGGAGCCTGTGCTCCGCAATAAGAGAGGCCACGATAGTGAGAGGCCCGCGCACCGCGATGAAGAGTGGCCCCCGCTTGCCGCAACTAGAGAAAGCCCTCACACAGAAACGAAGACCCAACACAGCCACAAATAATAAAATAAATAAATTTTTTTAAAAAAGAAAAAGCAGTAACTTTCAATTAAAAAAAATACACATAACAACAACAAAAAAATTGCAGGAATAGCTTACATTTATCGAGCACTTACTATATCCCAAATCCTGAATTGAGTTCTTCATACACTTGTCACTTGATCCTTACAATGCTATTATGTGAAGGTGATGCAGGTTAGTTAGGGCAGTGTTTCCAAAGTGTGGTCCCTTGGAATCAGCAGCATCAGCATCACCTGGCAATTTGCTAGAAATGCAACTTCTAGGGTTCCCACCCGGACCTACTGAATCAGAGACCCTGGGAGGTGGGAGCCAGCAATCTGTGCTTTACCAAGTTCTCTGGGTGATTCTGATACAAGCTCAAGTTTGGGAAGCCCTGGAGTGGGGTGACATGCAACCCAGGTTTCTCGTGGGCATCCTTGGAGTTGAGGCTTAAAAGTTGTGTCCCAAACCAATCAAGCTAAGACCCAGAACAGGCCCTTAATCTGACAAAGTCAGATTTATCAACCCACTGCAATGAGGCAGAACACACAGCAAAGGAACCAAACAGAGGAAAAGATAAGGTTACTGTAGAACTTTAGAGTAGCATGGCATTCGGGTGGAATTTAAATGAAGCAGTGTTTCGATAGCCTCACAGCAAAGCAGGGCTGTGTTTAAAGGGATTGACATCAGGTCTGGGCTGCAACGTTGACCCAGAGTCCTGTTTCCTTGGAAACTACAAAATTAAGATAGATGTGGAATGTTGTGTTCAGAAATCCCTTATCGGAAGCCCTGCACTAGGGTTGGAAATCAGGTCTGCTTCTCTGTGTCAAAGTGACTTAGACCCTCAGGGCAAGAAAGGGATGTTTGCTTCTTACATTCCATCCTTCTCCAAACTTCCTACTGATAAAATCTCAAGCAGCAAAGTTTTTGGTAGTTGATGATTTTCAAAGAGCTGTATCTCAGTAAGAAAGCAGTTGTCACTTACAGAAGTGAGTTATGACATTTTACAACTGCAGTGTCTATTGCTGTAGGAGAATGGTTTCCTGGTTCCCCTGCAGCTGGCTTTACCCAGGTCTGTCATTCCAGACTGACAAGCGGCTGACCAGATTTGCAGTTTCTCAGTCCAAGCTGATTTCCATTTTCCCTGCTAGAAAGTATGAAATGAATTAACATTCATAAAGTGCTTAGAACAGTGCCTGGTAAATAATTAATATAAACTATAATTTTATATTACATAAGATATAAATTAATAGAAATACATATAACAGATAAAGGTTATATAATTTATATAGATATTAGTTAGTTAATGAAGGTAATAAGAATTGTGGTTTAGGAGGAGAAAGGGTTTTTCCCTTCCTTTCAAGTGAGACTATGGGATTAGAAAGTATCTCAGGTCTCTGCTGCAGTAATAGAAAGATTAGATTAAGAAAGATGCTGGGTTTGGGCTTCCCTGGTGGCACAGTGGTTAAGAATCTGCCTGCCAACGCAGGAGACACAGGTTCGAGCCCTGGTGGGGGGAAGATCCCACATGCCGCACAGCAACTAAGCCCATGCGCCACAATTACTGAGCCTGCGCTCTAGAACCTGCGAGCCACAACTACTGAAGCCTGTGCACCTAGAGCCCATGCTCTGCAACAAGAGAAGCCACTGCAATGAGAAGCCCGCGCACCGCAACTAGAGAAAGCCTGCGCGCAGCAATGAAGACCCAATGCAGCCAAAAATAAAATAAATAAATTTATTTAAAAAATAAAAAAAACACTGCAACAAAATATTTTTTTAAAAAAAGAAAGATCCTGGGTTCTAATTTCAGGCATGCTAAGAAGAAAGAGAGGGAGAAGTATTTACTGAATGTCTAATTTATGCTGGGCTCTGAGCTAACTCATTTGCCTTATAAGCTGAGTATTGTTACTTCCCCCACTTTGTTTTTTGTTGTTGTTACTTCCATTTTATCCATGAGGGGAGGTTAAGGTAGTTGCCTAAACTCATCTAGCTCATTAGTGGTGGAGCCAGAATTCAAGCCCAGCCATAGCTAGGTGTATGACCATTCACAAATCACTGATGCTTTGGGAGCCTTTGGTTTTTCGTTTGTAAAATGGAGGGGTTCCAAGAAAAACATTTCTCATGCCAATGTTCTCTCTATAGTTAAAACTCAGTGATAACCGCCCCCCAGGAAAAGGCCACGTGTGAAAAGATAATGGTACAAAGATAGTTATCATGTATTCTTTATAATATCAAAAATGGGAAATAGCCTAAATACCAAACAATAAAATGTGATTAAATAAATTAGAGTATATCCACACAGTAGAATACTATGCAGCCCTTAAAATGATGTTTTTGAAGTATATTATGAACATAAAAGATATTCCTGATGTTTTGTTCATATATTCATAGCATTTCATTGAAAAAAGATAGTTTAAAAAACGTATATATTGTCTACAGATTCAATGCAATTCCTATCAAAATCCAAACAACATTTTTTTGCAGAAACAGAAAAATCTATCCTAAAGTTCACATGAAATCTTAAGGGATTCTGAATAGCCAAATCAACCTTGGAAAAGAAGTACAAAGTTGGAGGTCTCACAGTTCTTGATTTCAAAACTTACTATAAAGCTACAGTAATCAAAATAGTATGATACTGGCATAAAGACAGACATATAGACCAACAGAGAGCCCAGAAATAAATCCTTGCATATATGGGCAAATAATTTTCAACAAGGGTGCCAAGACCATCCAATAAGTTAAGTACGGTCTTTTCAGCAAATGGTATTGGGAAAACTGGATATCCACATGCAAAATAATTGATTGACTGATTGATTGATTAAGTTGGACCCTTACCTTACACTATATACAAAAATTAACTGAAAATAGATCAAAAACCTAAATGTCAGAACTCAAACTATAAGACTCTTAGAAGAAAATATAGGGGAAAGCCTTCATGACATTGGATTTGGCAATGATTTCTTGGATATGAAACCAAAAGCACAGGCAACAAAAGAAAAAATAGGTAAGTTGGACTTCATCAAAATTAAAAACTTTCATGCATCAAAGGACTCTATTAACAGAGTGAAAAGACAGTACATAGAATGGAAGAAAATATTTGCCAATTATATATCTAATAAGGGATTAATATCCAGAATATACAAAGAACTCCTCAGGAAGCTCAATGACATAGGTCTTGATGATGATTTTATTAATCTGACACCAAAAACAAAAGCAACAAAAGCCAAAATAAAAGTCTCTCAAAGGAAATTATCAACAAATGAAAAAGTAATCTACTGAATGGGAGAAAATATTTATAAAGCATATATCTGAGAAGAGGTTAATATCTAAAATATACAAACAACTCATGCAACTCAACAGCAAAAAAGCAAACAATCCAATTTAAAAATGGGAGGAGGGACTGAATATTTTTCCAAAGAATCATACAGATGACGAACAGGTACGTGAAAAGATGCTCAACATCACTAATCATCAGGGAAATTCAAATTAAAACCACAATGAGATATTACCTCACACCTGTTAGAATGGCTATCATCAAAAAGACAAGAAATAACAAGTGTCAGTGAGGATGTGGAGAAAAGGGAACCCTCAAGCACTGTTGGTAGGAATGTAAATTGGTGGAGCCACTATGGAGAACAGTATGGAGGGTCCTCAAAATATTAAAAATAGAGCTATCAAATGATCCAGCAATTCCACTACTGTGTATTTATCTTAAGAAAATTAAAACAGTAACTGAAAAAGATATATGCACCTCTATGTTCATTGTAGCATTATTCACAATAGTCAAGATATGGAAACAACCTAAGTGTCCATCAATGGATGAATAATGTAAAAAAGTGTTTTATATATATATACACACATACACACACACACACATATATATATATACAGTGGAATATTACTCAGTCATAAAAAAGAATGAAATCTTGTCATTTGCAACAACATGGATGGAACTCGAGGGCATTATGCTACATAAAATAAGTCAGAGAAAGAGAAATACCATATGATATCACTTATATGTGGACTCTAAAACAAAAACAAAAAAAGAAACTTGTTGATAGAACAGATTGATGGTTGCCAGAGGCAGGGGTAGAGGGTGGGATAAATGAGTGAGATGGGTCAAAAGGTACAAACTTCCAGTTATAAAATAAAAAAGTCATGGGGATGTGATGTACAGCATGGTGACTATAGTTAACAGCACTGAATTGCATATTTGAAAATTGCTGAGAGTAAAAAGCTCTCATCATGAGAAAAAAAAAAATTTGTTACTATATAAGGTGACAGATGTTAACTAGACTTGTGGTGATCTTCATAATGTATACAAATATTGAATCATTATGTTGCACAACTAAAACTAATTAATGTTGCCTCAATTTTAAATAAATAAATAAATAAACTCCTACAACTCAACAGCACCCACAAAAAAATCAACCTGATTTTTAAATGGACAAAGGACTTGAATAGACATTTCTCCAAAGAAGATATACTAGTGGCCAATAAGCACATGAAGAATGCTCAACATCACTCATCATAAGGGAAATGCCAGTCGAAACTATAATGAGATACCACTGCACACTCATTAGGATAGCTATTATGAAAAACTAAAACGAAAGATAACAAGTGTTGGTGAGGATGTAGAGAAATTGGAACCCTTGCATATTGTTGATGCAGCTGCTGTGGAAAACATTACAGCAATTCCTCAAAAAATTAAACAGAATGATCATGTGATCCAGCAATTCCTCTTTGGGTATATATCCAAAAGAAATGGAACAGATATATGTAATAGCAGCATTATTCGCAATAGCCAAAAGGTGGAAGCAACCCCAAGATGAATGGATAAACAAAATGTGATATATACATACAATGGAATATTATTATTCAGCCTAAACAGGATGGAAATTCTGACACATGCTACAAGATGGATGAACACTGAGGACATCACGCTAAGTGCCCATGCACTGCAACTAGAGAGAGCCCGGGCACAGCAATGAAGACCCAACGCAGCCAAAATAAATAAATAAAATAAATAAATTTTAAAAAAACAGGACAAATACTGTATGAGCCTACATATATGAGGTGCTTAAGAGTAGTCAAATTCAGAGGGTCAGAAAGTACTGTAGAGCGGTGTTTGCCTGAGGCTGAGGGAGGAAGAAATGGAGAGTTGTTGTTTAATGGGTACACAGTCGTTTTGTTTTGTTTTGTTGTTGTTGTTTTTTGGCTCTGCCGGCAGCTTGTGGGATCTTAGTTCCCTGACCAGGGATCAAACCCAGGCCACAGCAGTGAAAGTGCCAAGTCCTAACCACTGGACCACCAGGGAACTCCCTGGGTACACAGTTTCAGTTGGGGAAGATGAAAAATTTCTAGAGGTGGGTGGTGGTGATGTTTGCACAAAATGTGAATGTACTTGATGCCACAGAGCTGTATGCTTCAAAACGGTTAAAATGGCAAACTTTGTGTTATGTGTATTTTACCCCAATAAAAAGCATATATCGAATTATCCCATTTTAAAATGTATATATATATATATTTTTTTTTTTTTAAAGAGAAGGGCTCTTTCTTTTTTTTAATTAATTAAATTATTTATTTATTTATTTTTGGCTGTGCTGGGGCTTTGTTGCTGCTCGCGGGCTTTCTTTAGTTGCGGTGAGCAGGGGCTATTCTTTGTTGTGGTGCTTCTCATCGTCGTGGCTTCTCTTGTTGTGGAGCACGGGCTCTAGGCATGCAGGCTTCAGTAGTTGCAGCATGTGGGCTCAGTAGTTGTGGCTTGCGGGCTCTAGAGCTCAGGCTCAGTAGTTGTGGCTCACGGGCTTAGTTGCTCCACGGCATGTGGGATCTTCCCAAGCCAGGGCTCGATCCCGTGTCCCTTACATTGGCAGGTGGATTCTTAACCACTGCGCCACCAGGGAAGCCCAAAATGTATATGTTTGAAAAGATATAAAAGGATGTATCTATAATGTTACCAATTATTATCTCTGGCAATAGATTATGAGTGATTTGAGAAAGCTATCTTATTTTCTAAATGTTTATGGTAAACTTATGTAGATGGATAATAAAATACAATCCTGAAAAATTACAAAGGGAAAGATTTCCAGTACTGCCCTCATGAGAACATAGAGCAATTTTCTTCCACAAAAAACAAGCATAAAACTAGACAAAATTATTCTAACAGAGCACTGGAAAATGACCAAAGGCAGGTAACAACTTGAAAAATCTTTATTCAAGAAAAACTGCTGCAGAGGGCAGAGACTGAATTCTTGGCCTTTATGCCTGGGGGTGTCAGATCTCTCCAGCAAGGGCAGCAAAAACTCACAGCTTCACTGGCCAAAGATGATGGACATGGTTCAAAGGTGGCATATTTAACAGGGAGATATTGAAAATGAGAGAGCCGTGTATGATGATTAATTTATATTTCAACTTGACTGGGCTAAGGGATGCCAAAAAAGCTAGTAAAACATTATTTCTGGGTGTGTCTATGAGGGTGTTTCCGGAAGAGATTAGCAGCATTTGAATCTGTAGACTAAGTAAAGAAGATAACCCTCAACAATGCAGGTGGGCATCATCCAATCCACGGAGGGCCTGAAGAGAACAAAAAGGCAGAGGAAGGGTGACTTTGCTCTCTGTGCTTGAGCTGGGACATCCATCTTCTCCTGCCCTTAGACATCAGCATCCCTTGTTCTTAGGCCTTTGGACTCAGACCAGGACTTAAACCATTGGCCCCCTGATTCTCAGGCCTTCGGACTTGGGCTGAAATTACACTGGCTTCCCTGGTTCTCCAGCTAGCAGATGGCAGACTATGGGACTTCTCAGCCTCCATACTTGGGTGAGCCAATTCCTATAATAAATCTCCTCTTGATATGGGGATATATGTATATGTATAGCTGATTCACTTTGTTATAAAGCAGAAACTAACCCACCATTATAAAGCAATTATACTCTAATAAAGGTGTTTAAAAAAATAATAATCTCCTCTTTATATTTATATCTATATATCCCACTGTTCTGTTTCTCTGGCAAACCCTGACTAATATACCACAGAAGGGTTAAGACAACAAATTCTTCACACATCTTCAGCTGAATGCTAAACTAAGCATAAATGTAGGAGAACCCAGAGAACCCAGAGAAAATGGAAACCCTGGGACACTTAAAAACTTTCTCCCTCTTCTTCTTAGCATGCCTGAAACTGGAACCTTTGAATGAGCTGCTCAACCCACCCAGAGTTCAGGTTGCAAAGGGTTAAATCCTTATTGGCTTGAGGTGTCTGAGCATAACCTATGCCCACTCATTGGCTGACCCTGAACTATTCAGAAACAGGGGAGAGCCCTAGGGAGCCAAGCTAAAATAGAAAAAAAAATTAAAATGAGCAGAAAGATCAGTAGCTTCATGCTGTGGGAGAGACAGAGTTTGCAGCTCAGGTCCAGGCAAGTTAATTGCCTACTAAAACAGAAAAATCAACAACCTCAGAAAAACAAAATAATCTAGAGTTGTTGCCACAATGTATTATCTACAATGTCAGGTTTTCAACCAAAAATTACTGTACAGGCAAAGAAACAGGAAAGGTGACCCATATCGAGGGAAAAAAAGAAAATCAGTCACTAGGAATTGACTCTAAGTGGGACCAGATGTTGAATATAGATTTTTTGAAAGCTAAAAAAATATATTATAAATATGTCCAAAGAATTGCAGGACTGTGTATTCAAATAATTAAAGGAAAATACACTAAGTGAGAGTGAATAAATAGAAACCCTCAACAGAGAACTATAAACTAGTATAAAAGCAAATAGAAATTCTAGAGCTAAAAAGTACAGTAACTGGAAAAAAAAGTTTAAATCCACCAGATGGGCTCAATATCAAATGTGAGGTAACAGAAGAAAGAAACAGTGAACTTGAAGATAAATCAGTAGAAATTCTCCAAACTGAAAAACACAGTTTGAGGGAAAAGACTGAGGAAACATCAACAGAATCTCAGAAATCTTCAGGACAGTATCAAGCACTGCAACATATGTTTCATTATAGCCCCAAGAGAGAAAAGAGATAAGTGGGGAGAAAAATATTTGAAGTATAATGGCCAAAATCTCCCCAAATTTGGTGAAAACATTGGCTAAAAGATCCAAGAAACTCAACAAGAAGGATAAATACACAGAGAATCACAGCT
This sequence comes from Balaenoptera physalus, assembly GCF_965194825.1. Classification (NCBI taxonomy): domain Eukaryota; kingdom Metazoa; phylum Chordata; class Mammalia; order Artiodactyla; family Balaenopteridae; genus Balaenoptera; species Balaenoptera physalus. Next base: position 181,807,493 of record NC_138882.1, on the reverse strand, counting down.
AGATACATCATAGCCACACTGCTCAAAGACAAAGATAAAATCTTGAAAGCAGCAAGAGAAAAAAGACACATATCACATATTGAGGAACAGCGATATGATAGGCAGCTGAGTTCTCACCAGAAATAATGGAGGCCAGAAAACATTGGAATGACATATTCAAAGTGCTGAGGAAAAATCTTGTCAACAAAGAATTCTCTATACAGTAAAATTATCCTTCAAAATAAGGGTGAAATAAAGACATCTACAGATAAATAAACACTGAGCAAATTTGTTGCTAGAAGATCTGCATTACAATAAAAACTAAAGGAAAACTGAATAAAAACTTTTAACTAAAGGGAAATGATACCTGCAGTAATCCAAATACACATGCTGGAATTAAGAGCACTGAAATTGGTAACTGTGTGATATATTTTTTCTTTTGTTTTATTAATTTATTTAAAAGATATATGACTGTTTAAAGCAAAAATTATTACACTGTGTATCTAGGTTTGTAACACATATAGGTGTAATATATGTGACAACAATAGCACAGAGAAAGGTGGGTAATTGAACTATGATGCTGCAAATTTGGTGAAAGTTAGTCATTATTCATTTGTATTAGATTGTGGTAAGGTAAAAGTGTATACTGCAATGCCTAGAGAAATCACTAAAAACCTACAAAAATATCAAAAAAAAAGAGAATTAAAATCATGCATTTTAAAAGATTTGTTAGTGGGTACAGAGTGAACATATCTCAACATAGTAAAAGCTATTTATGACAAACCTACAACCAATTTAAAACTCAATGGTGAAAAGCTGAAAGCTTTCTTGCTCAAATCCAGAACAAGACAAGGATGCCCACTCTCACCACTTCTATTCAACATAGTATTAGAAGTCCTAGCCCCAGCAATTAGCCAAGAAAACGAAATAAAAGGCATCCAAATTGAAAGGGAAGAGGTAAAATTGTCATTGTATGCAGAGGACATGATGCTATATATAGAAAAACCCTGGGACTTCCCTGGTGGTGCAGTGGTTAAGAATCTGCCTGCCAATGCAGGGGACACAGGTTCGATTCCTGCTCTGGGAAGATCCCACATGCTATGGAGCAACTAAGCCCATGCACCACAGCTACTGAGCCTGCGCTCTGGAGCCCACAAACCACAACTACTGAGCCTGCATGCCACAACTACTGAAGCTCATGCACCTAGAGCCTGTGCTCCACAACAAGAGAAGCCACGACAATGAGAAGCCTGCGCACTGCAACAAAGAGTAGCCCCCACTCGCCGCAACTAGAGAAAGCCCGCGTGCAGCAACAAAGACCCAACGCAGCCAAAATAAAAATAAAGAAAAAGTAAATTTAAAAAAAAAGAGGGGCTTCCCTGGTGGCGCAGTGGTTGAGAATCTGCCTGCCAATGCAGGAGACACGGGTTCGAGCCCTGGTCTGGGAAGATCCCACATGCCGTGGAGCAACTAGGCCCGTGAGCCACAATTACTGAGCCTGCGCGTCTGGAGCCTGTGCTCTGCAACAAGAGAGGCCGCGATAGTGAGAGGCCCGCGCACCGCGATGATGAGTGGCCCCCACTTGCCGCAACTAGAGAAAGCCCTCGCACAGAAATGAAGACCCAACAAAGCCATAAATAAATAAATAAATAAATAAAATTTAAAAAAAAATAAAAAGAAAAGCCCTAAAGGCTCCACACAAAAACTACTAGAATTGATAAACAAATTCATCAAGGTAGCAGGATACAAGATTAACATATAGAAATATTCGTTGCATTTCTTAACACTAACAATGCAATATCAGAAAGGGAATGTAAAAAAAAAATACCTTTTAAAATTGCACACACAAAAAAATATAATACTTAGGAATAAACCTGACCAAGGAGGTGAAAGACTGATATGCTGAGAACAGCAATAAAACATTAATAAAGGAAATTGAAGATGATTCAAAGAAACAGAAAGATATCCCATGCTCTTGGACTGGAAGAATTAATATTGTTAAAATGAAAAAAAAAATGGTACTGATGAACCTAGTTACAGGGCAGGAATAAAGAGCGAGACATAGAGAATGGACTTCAGGACACGGGGTGGGAGGGTGAAGCTGGGGTAAAGTGAGAGTAGCATCGACATACGTACACTACCGAATGGAAAATAGTTAGCTAGTGGGAAGCAGCAGCATAGCACAGGGAGATCAGCTCGGTGCTTTGCAATGACCTAGAGGGTTGGGATAGGGAGGGTGGGAGGGAGGCTCAAGAGGGAGGGGATGTGGGGACATGTGTATGCATATGGCTGATTAGCTTTGGTGTACAGCAGAAACTAACACAGTACTGTGAAGCAATTATACTCCAGTAAAGATCTATTTAAGTACGCCCCCTCGACGTCCTTGCCATCTTTCGTACTGCAGTCTCTGGACCCCAGCCTCCGCTTCCTCTCGCCATGGATCCCAACTGCTCCTGTGCCGCAGGTGGATCCTGCACATGTACCGGCTCCTGCAAATGCAAAGAGTGCAAATGCACCACCTGCAAGAAGAGCTGCTGCTCCTGCTGCCCCGTGAGCTATGCCAAGTGTGCCCAGGGCTGCATCTGCAAAGGGGCCTCAGACGAGGGCAGCTGCTGCGCCTGAAGGAGGGGAGGACCTGCTCCCAGGTGTAAATAGAGCAACGTGCACAAACCTGCTTGTTTTTTTATACAACCTGACGCGTTTGCTACATTCCTCTTTTTTTTTTTTTTGACCTATAAAATACAAGAATGATAATAAAAGTGGTTGGCTTTAAAAAAAATCTATTTAAAAAAATATTTATAGGGCTTCCCTGGTGGCACAGTGGTTGAGAGTCTGCCTGCCAATGCAGAGGACACGGGTTCGAGCCCTGGTCTGGGAAGATCCCACATGCTGCGGAGCAACTGGGCCCGTGAGCCACAGCTACTGAGCCTGCGCGTCTGGAGCCTGTGCTCCGCAACAAGAGAGGTCGCGATAGTGAGAGGCCTGCACACCGCGATGAAGAGTGGCCCCCGCTTGCCACAACTAGAGAAAGCCCTCGCACAGAAACGAAGACTCAACACAGCCATAAATAAATAAATAAATAAATATTTAAAAAAAAAAAAAAAGAAGTCACAAGAAAAAAAATCCTATAGATACATATTTCTCATGAACATGGATACAAAAATATTTTTAAAGTATTAACAAATCAAACCCAGCCATATATACAAAGGATAATACATCATGGTTGCTTGAGGTTCATCTCAGAATGCAAGGTTAGCATAACATTCAAGCATCAGTAAGTATACTACACCATATTATCAAAGGAGAAAAATCATATAATCACCTCAGTAGATGCAGGCAAAGCATTTTCAGCATTTATTCACAATAAAAACTCTCAGCAAACTAGAATAGAAGGGAACTTCCTCAATGTAATAAAGAGCATCTGTGAAAAACCCACAGCTAGCATCACATTTAATGGTGAAAGACAATGCTCGCTACCTCAAACCAGGAACAAAACAAGGACGTCTGCTCTCACCACTTCTATTCAACATTGTACCACTACGCACCCATTAGAATGGGTAAGATTAAAAACAAACCAAAACACCTGACTATACCAGGTTATATTGTACGCTTGCAACTAATAATATAGAGTTAGATGTCAATTTTAAAAGACCCAAATCAAATTTTGAGATGAAAACTGTAATGGAACATACAAAGGAGCAAGGAAAGTTTGGGGATGATGGTGAGGATATAGGGAAACTGGTACCCTGTGTATTGCTTGTGGGAATGCATAATGTACAGCCACTTAGACAAACTGCTTGACGGGCTTCCTAAAAAGCATTTTATCTCATGATCTAGTAATTCTAGCCCTAAATATCTACCTAAGCAAATTGAAAACAGACGTCCACACAAATATTTGTATGCCAATGATCACAGCAGTATTATTCATAATATCCAAAGAAATGGATCCAACCTAAACGTCCTCCAACAGGAGAATGTTGAACAAAAATGTATACATCCATGTTATGGAATACCATTTAGTAATTAAAAGGAAAATAAAACACTGATATGTGCTACAATGTGGAGGAACCTCAAAAACGTTATAGTAAGCAAAGAAAGCCAGACACAAAAGACCACATACTATCTGATTTCCTTGATATGAAATGCTATGAAAAGCAAAACTACAGTGACAGAAATCACATCAGTGTTTACCTGGGGCTGGAGATGTACTGCAAAGAGATACGAGGGAATGTTGGCAGTGCCAGAAGTATGCTAAACCTTGATTATGGTTGTGGATGCACAAGTGTATATATTTACCGAAATTCACTGAACTGTATGCTTAAAACGGGTGAAATGTATGGAATGCAAATTATACCTCAGTAAAGCTGTGAAAAAAAAACCAGGAGACAAGAAATTTGTTGTGGAGTTAAGAACTGTGGGAACCAGGAGAGATGCTCTGACCCATAATTCACATTTGGGTTGACATCTGTGTGCTACAAACTGCCAGCCTCCTGGGCAAGATTGACTGGGAAGATGAGCTGCCATGGAGACAGCACCCGGTCCAGTGGGGCAGAAAGGCATGTGACCCAGTCATTGCAAAGCAATGTGGCGAGGCTTCACAAGAGTTCCAAGTTCTTCAGGCACACGGAGAAGGGAGCCATCAACCCCTTCCGGGAGATGCCAGCCCTCCAGGGAAGCCAGGTGCCTCCTCAGAGCTGAGATAGTGAGGACATCAGACTGGCACTCTTCCTCCTCTTCCTGCCCACCCAAGTGCCAGGTGGTTGTCATTTCTTTTTTAATTAAAGTGTATTAAAATTTAACCTTGCCTAGAGAGTTCCTTGATCTCGGTGGGGTAGGGGGCAGAGGTAGATAGCAAGAAGGAGAGCATTGCAGGTGGAGAAAACCACCTATGCAAAGGCCCTGTGGCAGGACCTGGTGTGTTCAAGCAACTGAACAGAAGCCCTGTGTAAGCAATGCCGCAAAAGAGCCACAGAGGTCTGAGGTGCAAACTGCCGCATGTCCTAGGGCAGGGCAACATCTTATGATGTTATTCAGCTCCATTATTGTGTCTAATTGTCTCAGTGTGCTTTGTCCTGGCTCCACAGGTAACAACCCCCTGAGGGCAGAGCCTATGCTTCACCTAGTTTCCTTATAAGCCTGCGAAGGAGGGAAGGAATGTTGATTGCAAGCCTACTCTGTAATTTGTGGGCGTTACAGCCTTTGATTCTTATATGGTGAGTAATTTTTAAGGATAAGGCAACTGAGGTCCAGAGAAGGGGAGTGACTTGCCCAGGGTCACACAGAGAGGCAGAGCTGGGATTCCAACCGTGGTCTGCCTGGCCTGAGCCCAGTACCACAACTAGCTAAGAGGTGTTCAGAAATCCCGGTGCCCTGAGGCTGGGCCTGGCCTGCTCATTTGGCTTATTCCCTAAATCCCAGAACGAGGAAAGGGAGCAGCAGGTGGGCAGTGTGCGGTGAGAGCTCCCAGCTAGCTTGGCCCCCTGCCTTAGTTCCCCTGGTGCTAAGGACGGGCACAATCATCTCGAGTGTGACTAAGGCTAGAAAGATGTGCTGAAAGTTAGATCAGAAACTAAGAGGAAGGAAAAGGTGTCCCTGGGAACTTCCCACCCCTGCCCCACAGTCATTTCCCAATCCTTCTACTGGTTTGACGGAGTTGATGGGAGAGTGGGCAGGAGGGAGGTGTGGGCCTGCTGGGCACAGCTGCAGGAAGCCGGCCAGGTGGGGAGCGGGTCGTGATTGTGACAGCCTTCTGGCCTCCCTGCCTCCGGCCCCACCCCATACCACCCGGCCCACGTGAGGCTGCCCACATCCGTCCTCACTCCACAGACCCCTGGGGGGCTCCCCATCACTGCAGGACAAAGCCCAGCTCCTCGCCTGGCATCCGCTGCCTGCTCCCCAAGGGGATCCCCCCCTACCCCCGGTCACAACCTTCTGCTGCCCCCAAAAGCCTTTCCAAGCCCCATTTCATCTGCTCTTTGGCCAGGCAGGTCTCCTGCCACCTCAAGATTCCACTTCTGTTTTCCACGTATTGACTTTCGACTCTTGAAATCCTCCAACAAACCCCTTCTTGGTCCCCAAACCACCCCTGGTCACCTTGATCCGGGGGACTCTAGCCAAGGTGGCCTGGTGTTTTGAATCACCTTTCTGAGGGCCTGTCCTGGGTCCTGGGTGATCGTAGGAGACCCCAAGCGAAGTCCTCCTTGGAGCACCTTCGCCATCCCGGACAAAGCCAGTGCTCCCAGCCCGCAGCCCATGACCCCTTGCCCGGGAAGGCCCGCAGGTACACTGTGGCATCAGGCCAAAGTGTCGTGGTGACTTGATCCTGGGTCTGTCTCCCCCCTGGATTGTGAGCCTCTGGGACATAGAAGGTGCTCAGGAAAAGTTGGGAGATGGAAGAGAGGGAGCAGGGAAAGAGGGAGATGAAAGGGAGCGGGGGAGGGAAGGAAGGAGGGAGAGAAGGAGTGAAGGAGGAGGGAGGGATGAGTCTAGGCTGGTACCCAACCCATAGGTGTGTTATCGAATAGAAAGAAATTATTCTAGATGCATCTGTTTGCTAAGGGGAAATTTACTACCTCCCAAAAAGGAAAACTTGCTGCTTTTACTTTTATAGCAGTAATACATCCTCATGTTAATTTTTTTTTTTTCTAGACCAAAGGCTGGTGAACTTTTTCTGTAAAGGGCCCTAAATAATTTAGGTTTTGTGGCTCACATATTCTCTCTACAGCATAGTCTTCTGATTTTTGTCTGTCTGTTCTTAATTCTCTGTAAAAATGTAGAAGTCATTCTCAGCTCATGGGCTGCACAAAATCCCCAATTCTAGATAACCCACAAACATACAGATAAGAAAGTGGAAATCACCTTAAACTCTCCTTCCAGAAATAACCACTGCCAACATTTTGGTGTGTTTGTCTCTAGACTCCTTCTGGGCATGTGTATTATGTATATTTTGCCAAAATAGGATTCTGTTCTTACATTACTGTTTAATAACTGGCTTTTTCATTTAACAAAATAATGTGGATCTAGCTCCACGCTGCTGAATACAGGTGGAGGATGTCGCTCTTGTGGCCGTGTTGCACTGCACTGTATGAGTCTAACGATCTCTTTGGTATATTTATTGAGGGCAGATGAGTTGCTGCCTCCAAACCCTCATTCAGTTTATTAAAAGAGATGAAAAGGCTAATGAGGGGACAGATCTTAGTGCCTGGCTACCAGGCACCCCTCCTACAGCAGACACGGAGAAACATTTCTCGCTGATGATTTTATTACGTACTTATCCCACTTCTCTGCAGTGAGGGCTGGGGGAGCAGAGAAATGGAAGCACAGACAGGCGCCTGCTTTGACCCCAAGGCTGATTTCGAGAGCAGACGCAGTCAGACTGAACAGGGAGCCCATTTGCTGGGAGCCGGGTGCAGGCGATACAGCAGCCTTTAGCCGCTGAGCATTTGGATGGGTCTTCAGGCAGGCGACACTGGCTCGGCCAGTCACCAGACGTTTGTCCTGCATGAGGGCAGCCGCTATTTAGAAACTCCTGGAGGGACAGTTCCTCACTTTCCAGGTGGGTGTTTGATGCCCTGGCAGACATGCCCCTGGAGGTCAGGAGAGGGGCGTCCTCCGCACATCCTAAGATGCTCCAATATTTGTAGGCCAGCAAAGGGGGGGTGGCCGGGGGCTTCGATCACAATGATAACACATCGTTTCATGTATCGACCATGCACAGGCTTCATGACCTCATTTCAATCTCACATCCACCCAATGAGAATATCCCCACTTTACAGGTAAGGGACCTAAAGCACAGAGCAGTCAAGTTACTTGCCCAGGGTCACACAGTCCGGGAGTAGGAAACCCCAGACCTGCACCTGTGCCATCTGACTCAGAAGCCTGTATCCCACTGTGCAGACAGTAGGTACCCAAGGGAGGGGGTTGCTTCAGCGAAGGGGGAGAGCCCAGGGCTAGGAGTTAAGAGACCTGTTGTAGGGTCCACCACCTCTTAGGAGCAGGAGCTCTGGGGAACCTCTCAGCCTCTGCTTGCCAGAGCCCGCGTCCATCTCGGGGATGCCCCACACTTCCCTCAATGCACAGGAGGGCAAGTGGGAGACACAGACCAGAGGGTGGACCTGAACGTGCTTTAGGTCACATGATGTAAGGGGAGCTGCGCCGACTGGCCAACCTACAGGAAGATGTCATGGAGAAGGGGCACCGAGGCCAGAAATGAGGAAAGGGCACCACCAGCTGCAAAAGGCAACGCTGCTTCCAGGGACCAGGGGCCCTGAGTTCACAGGAACCCGACCCTCCTCTCTGTCCCCCTGCCCGATCCTGGTCCAGAACTCTCTACCTTCCCTGGACTATCTTGCCAGCTGCCAACTGGGCTTCCTGCCACCTGTCTCCACCCTCTGTCCATCCTTCCCACCTTGCTACTGGCATCACTGCCTAAAACCTGATCCTGGTCATGTTACTCCCATGCTTCAGACCCTTCTGTGGTCCCCAGTGCCCTGGTTTGAGCTCGTTGGTGTGACAGAGAGCCCACCACTGTCCAGGTCCTGCCACCTCCCCCTTCATCTCTTCCATCACAAAAACTGCTTTGGCTCCCCCAAACGTGTCTCTGGACCTTTGCACATGCCGTTCCCTCTGATTGATGCTGTTCCCTCTGATGTGTCCCCTCCCATTTTCTGGCAGCCTCCGATACAGCCTTCAAGACTCATTTCCAGAATCACCGTCCCTGACCTCCAGGGCAGTCGGGTGTTGACCCCTCAGTGCACCGACAGAGTCTGGCACAAATAGTTCAATGAGTGGAAATCTCTATGTGCACATTCCTCCCGGCCCCGCAGGCACAGGGTCTTCTCATCTTCAGATCCCAGTGCCCACTCTGGGGCCGGGCCCAGAGGCAGCCTTCAGCCGACAGCAGTTGGGTTAAGGGCCAGATGAAAGCCAGCGGGGCCTGATGGGCCTGGGGCCCAGCTCCGCTCACCGACCACCAGCCCAGGGTCCTGGCCCACGGCCTGCGCACCAGCCGGGGTGGAACCGGGGTGCAGCGGGGAGCCAGTGGGAACACAGCATCCGAGGCAAGAAGGTGCTTGTCTGAGAACCCAGCCAAGGGTTGACTTCACTGATGACTCAGCCCCGCAAACACGAAGGTGGGGGCCAGCCTTCCAGGGAGGGGCGGTGCCTGGGATGATTTGAACAGGCAAGGTGCACGCTTGGGGACCAGAAAGTGGGGTGGATGAGTCAACGAAGGGGAGATGCCTTGCCCTAAAAAGGCAAGAGCTTCCCTCTCACAGGGCTCTGATGATCCCGTCACACTCATTAAGAGAAAGAAAAGAAATAGGAGGGAAAAGCCTCAAACCTTAGAGCTGGCACTTTTTCTCAGAGGTAATTAATGATCATTCAGAAAGAATGGATGACACCATCCCTGGTTTGAGCCAAAAGCAAGAGCCCCAAGTGTACGTCAGGTACAGGGCCCTGAACCCAGCCCACTCCAAGGACACTGCCTGCCCTTCAGGTTCATCCTCCCGCCCCTGCAACCTGCCACCCCCCAAACGCCTCAGCCCCCTTCCCGAAGTGGGGGCATTTGCAAGCCCTCTGGTCCTCCGAGGCACATTCTGGCTTTCCCCCCAATATATCGGAGAATGGGGTTCCAAGCTGCTGTCTCTTACGTGTTCCCCAGCGCTCCAGGCTCTGTTGGGAGCTTCCGACACACACAATCCCCAGAGCTCACAACAGAACCACGAGGCGGGTCCTGGTGACCCGATTTTAAGGTGAAGAAACTGAGATTGGGAAGGAGGAGGGGGAACTCGAGGTTAACGGTTAGTTGAGTGGTAGCACAGGACACCGTCCTTTTGGACAAAGGGACACATCAGTTGTCACTCTCAGGCAATCGCTGCTTCGCAGAGTCCCCTTACAGGACGAGCAGTGAGGATGCAGGGCAGGGACCTCAGCAACAGAGCTGGCAGCGGTCAGGTGATGGCTGGGTTACGCTGGGTTACATAGACGGAGCTGGGAGGTAGACAGGGTCTGTGCTCCCAGGAGAGTCACATGAGGAATCCCCAGCCCTTAAAGACAGGGCAGAGGCCTGCCGGCCACCAGGTCCTGGGGGCCACTTTGTCTCCTGCCAGGAGGTTGCATGGGGACAGGAAGTTCATCCAGCTTCACCTGCCCCAGGAGGGAGCCGGGCACAGACAAGTCAGTTAATATCCGCCAGCTGAGCTGAACCAGAGGCGACCTTCCGGCAGGGCCAGTGTTATGGGTTGAATTGTGTCTTCCCAAAAAAGAGATGCCGAAGTACTAACCCCCAGTATCTCGGAATATGACCTTTGGAAACAGGGTGTTTGCAGAGGTAAGCAAGTTAAAATGGGGTCTTTAGGGTGGGCCCTAATCCAACACAACTGGTGGCCTTCTTTTTTTTTTTTTTTTATTTATTTTACTTATTTATTTTTGGCTACACTGGGTCTTCGTTGCTGCGTGCAGGCGGTGAGCGGGGGCTACTCTTCGCTGCGGTGCGCGGGCTTCTCATTGCGGTGGCTTCCCTTGTTGCAGAGCACGGGCTCTAGGCGCGCGGGCTTCAGTAGTTGCAGCACGCGGGCTCAGTAGTTGTGGCTCACAGGCTCTAGAGCTCAGGCTCAGTAGTTTTGGCACACGGGCTTAGTTGCTTCACGGCATGTGGGATCTTCCCGGACCAGGGCTTGAACCCGTGTCCCCTGCATTGTCAGGCGGGTTCCAACCACTGTGCCACTAGGGAAGTCCCTGGTGGCCTTCTAAAAAGAGGAAATTTGGACACAGAAACTGGCACACTCAGATGAAAGACATACGGAGACACACAGGAGAGGACAACATGTGAAGATGGAGATCAGGGTGAGGCTGCTACAGCCAAGGGAAGCCACAGACTGCCGGCGAGACCCCAGAAGCTGGGGACGAGGCCTGGGACAGATTCTCCCCCAGATCCCCGGAAGGAACCAACCCTGCCAACACTTCTAGCCTCCAGACCTGGGAGACAGCACGTGTCTTATTGAAAGCCACCTGGTTTGTGGGACTTTGTTCCAGCAGCCCTAAGAAAAGAATACAGTGGGTTTTGGGGGCGTGGAAACTGTGCACAGGGCCGTGTGCTCAGAAGGGCCCATGCTTGGTATCATGTCCTGTGTTAGTCATCCTGAGGTTCTTAATTACTTTGGGACAGGGGTCCACGTTTTCACTTTGCACTGGGACCCGAAAATCACATAGGCGATCATGTTTTCAGACCTCTCTGGCAAAACCCCGCCACAAGCCCAGATATCTCCAGGGCGGCTCAGTCCTAGGCCAAGAACTTTATGGGCCCCAGGCCTGGCATGAGGGGGGTCCCACGGTAGGGGCCTACTGGGCATCCTGCCACCTCGTTTCCCCAAAGACCTGCTCAGGAAGGGGTATCCTCATTGTACCCAGGATCAGGACTCCTGGGGTCTCCGGTCAACCCCAAGTCCTTCCAACTGTGAGCCCAAACCAGGCTAAACATTAGATTTTGCCAACAGGTAGTCACCAGGAGCCAAGAGACTTGGCCATAATCCCAGCCCCCTCCCTACTGCACTGTGACTTCTTTCCACTTGGTCCTAACTCAGGTCACATCAGCTAGGGTTTCTAGACCCCTCCCCAGAGCTCAGCATTGTGATTCTGCACAGAACTCCCAGTCAGTGCCTTCTGGGAACGGGGGCTCGCCATAGGGTGTAAGAATCAGTTTCTGTTTATTTCTTCTTTGAAAGACAAACGAATCCTTCTGGGAAGCAGGTCACCTGACGGTGGAGGATTTCCATCAGCAGCTTCTGCAGACAGCTAATGTGTTTTGTCCCACTGGATCGGCTCCCTTAACCCAGGGGCAGGAGGAGAGGGGGATGGAGAAGGGCAAAGGGGTCTGTTTCTCTGCAATGCTGAAGTCCTGCCCAAAGCAACACCGTGGATAATCACATCAACTCCCCGCGACAAGACAAGATAGAGAGATTACAATAAAGCCAGGATCGTTGAGGCTCACAGATAATCCCCCACATCTGACTTTAGCACCAAGTTTTAGGACACAGCAAACTTTCACCTATGTGGGCTGCTGAGAATTCCCTTTCTCACTTTGCCCCCACCTGCTGACATGGTACAGTGGTTCCGGGAGGAGGTGAGGGGCAGGAGGGAGGGGGAAGAGGGAAGAACGACCCCAGTGGTGGTGGTAGCCCGAGAACCAGCCCACCAGCTCTGATGTCCCCTGGCTCAGACTGGCTTTCCTCTCTCCCTTCCCCAGCCGATCCTCCTGGGCACCCTGGAAGACTCTGGCAGGCCATCCCTCCCTGCTCATTCTTTTCCTTAACACATTTTACCCGGATTATCCATTTGCCCATCTCTCTTCCTGACCAGATGATGCTTTCCTTCAAGCTAGAGTCTTCTTGATTTAATATTTGGCCTCTGGGCCTTGAATGGGACCTGGCACAGAGGAGGAGGTGTACCCTGAATCTTTCTGGGAGAGAACAGTCTAAGGAGGCAAGAAAGGAAAACCAGTGAGCAAGGCCAGACAAGAGACGGTCATGGTGACACTAGACCATCCACCATAGATCTGATGAGCGTGGTCTGATGTTGAATATATGGGTGAATGAAAGAATGAATGGATTAATGAAGCAGAGAAAGATCTTGGGGCCCAAGTGGAGACACAAGCCCAAACCCATTTTGGTGGTGAGAGAATTTGCAAGATGAGAGTGGGTGGGAAACTTTTGCCCTCTTTTCCTTTCACCAGGATCTGAGCAAACTGGAATCGTTGAAGCCCTCCTTGGGAGTAGCAGTCAGATAGTGACATTTATTAGGTAACCCCTGTGGCTCTTTTGAGCTGATTCCTGGCATAGACCCTGTGCCAGCAACCAGGGAAAGGAATGGACCCCCGACCCCCACCCCCGGAAGAGTTCAGACCAACCAGGGAATAGGGCAGCCATGGGCAGCTCACTGGCAGTGCCTGGAGCAAATTCCAGTGAATCTCAAGAAATTAAACTAAGCCCAAGGGGATGGGCAGGGCCATGTGGGGACAACCAGGGGAGATTTTGCACAGGACTATGAAATTATGCAGGTTTGCTTCATTATCAAGGTCGTGCCTGGGAATTTTGGAAACTACAGAGAAGTAATCATGTTACCTCCACCCCCAGCCCTTCCCAAGACAATTGCTATTTTATTTGGATGCATTTCCCTTTTATCTCTTTCTAGGTGCGGTTTTCTGTACAGAGGAGAGGAGAGGCGTGGGGCCCCCCATGAAGGAAGAGGCCACCCCATCACCCCTCCCATTCTTGGGTTCCACGTGATTCCCACTGAGAAGTGCACGGCATCCCTGTTGGCAGAGGTGGGACCCTTTCCTAGGGCCCTCAGGGCTCCACCAGGTCTCTGGCATATTTTTACAAAGCTGATGGAACAATCCACCCTGCACAGGTGTGTGCAATCCTCTTTGGAAACTCAGGGACTCTAAGGAGGGGGCAGGAGGGCTTCTAGGCTGTCCAGGGCAAAGGAGCAGGGTCACTACCATGATGAGGGTCCGAATGCAACCCCCCGGCTGCCCTAATTCATTCATTCATTCATTCATTCATTTGGTCCATCCATCAGTCAGCAAACCTTCTGGGGACCCAGAGAAAACTAATGCAGAGTCCCTGCCCATCAGGAGCTCTTGTTTTAGGGATGGAGATGATTACAACTGGGCATGCTAACCGTGGAGTTGCCGACTCTCACAGTAGCCCCAGTGGGTTCCCAGGGCACAGCGACTAGGCCTCCTTGTCCCCCGCCCAGACACCAGACGGGGGGGGACTCTGGGAGGCATCAGAACAAGGACCCCCTAAGGACACTCAGTAGTCGTGTCTTCCATCAGCCTGGGAATACTGGAGACAGGAATTCTACAGAAAGTTCCCCAAGGGTGGAAGGATTGTCGCCTCATTAGACCAATCACTTACTGAGGATGCTAGATAGAAAAGTACTTTATAAACTGGAAAACACTGGATGAAGTTGAGAGCAAAGAAGGCTATCTCTAAGAGCCTCCTGGGGGCAAGGGCTGTGCCTCCCCCATCAGACTGGAACTCCCTGAGTCAGGGGCTAGGCCTCTCCCATCAAACTGGAGGTTCCTGTTTTAATTCTGTAGTCCCAGAAGTTTCTGCATCCAGGGTGTGCTTAGCGAACCCACTTGCCCCACTTAACGTGGATGCCAATGGACCATTAGCCCTCAGCATTAAGACTTAGCTGACGCATCTGAATACTTTCTGCTTCTTATAAATAAAATCCAGCTGAACTCTGATATCACATTTTTTAAACCATTTACTATATATATCACACAGTGCACAAGATAACTTGTACCATGTGGGAACAACATACTACACTAAATTTAGTATTTATTATTATACTAAATTTATTATACTAAAGTGTAAATGACCTTATAACACATATTTACCATCTTGGACTTAGAAGGAAACTTGGTGTCCCAGTTCTCAAACGTAGCTGCACATGGGATCACCTGGAAAATGATGATCTTTTAAAAATATTAATGCCCAAACTACACTTCAGAATCCATGGGGGTAAAATCCAGGCATTCATGTGTTTTAAATTCCCTAGGGATTCTGATATGTAGCCAAGTTTCAGCAGTGTTCTAGAACAACCTCCTTCCCAATACAGGAATCACAATTATTTATTCAACAGACATGTATAAAGCACCTACTCAGTGCCCCAAACCAGGATTGTCCCAATCTCTTCTACAATGACTCTGTCGGTTCTCCAGCCTTTTTTGGGGGGGGGAGGGGGAATACTTCCAGTGACGGGGAGCTCACTGCCTCATGAGGCAGATCTTTTCCCAAGAGTTGGCTTTTAGGTAGTATGTAGGGAGGGAAGATGGGTTGGAAAGAGGAAACTAAGATGCATTGGGTCCTACTGTGTGCCAGCAATGGTGTGACATATTTTATAGGCACTATTTCATGGAAATCTCACCAGTGAGGTCGGGAGTACAACCACAGTATTGCAGATGAGGAAACTGGGGCTCAGAGAAGTGAGGAGACTTATCTGAGACCACTCAGCTTGTGGGTGGTGAAGCCAGACCCACACCCCAGAGTGTCTCTTCGTTGGGATATTGGGGCTGGCGGGGCAGGGCGGGGGGTGGGGGTGAGGCACAGGCCAGGGATTATGTCTAGGTGTCCAGAAAGACCTTCTAGGTGTCCCACCAACTTCTAAATGCACACATTCCAGACACGCTCCTTGCCCCAGTTTTCCTTCCCTCTTGTCCCTCAGGGCTGGGAGAGTCTGACAAACTCATTTTTCCAAAGTACTGGGGACCCGAGTCACACCTGTAACAGGGTGCACTTAACACAGAAAAGGAGCCAAGTTGGGCAGGGCGATTTAGTCCTGCCTGAAGTCAGTCTGAAGGAATGACTATCTAGTGATGAGATAGGTGAGATCCTGCCGATAGGGAAACACACCCATCCTTGGCATTCCCAAACCATAGCCCAGAGCCGACGGCCCCACCTTCCCTAACCTCCCGAATGGGTACATCTGTGCAGCAATAACAACAGAACCCTGTTTCCTGTGCCCCTACTCTATGCCAGCTGCCTTCCCTCCTTTATTCTCAGCCCTCACAGCAGCCCTGCAAATTCAGGATCATCATGTTCCCTTTACAAACAGAAACAAGGCACAGACAAATCCACCTCCAGAGCCTGAGTTCTTGTTCACTTCAATCAGCATTTTTCAATCTGCAGGTTGTTACCCACTTGTGGACTGTGAAATCGATTTAGTGGCTCCTGAGCAGCATTTTTTAATAGAATAAGGTGGAAAAGAGTTTTTAAAAAATAGTGCATATAGTAAGGGAAGGCTGGTTTCATAAAACTTTTGTTTCAGGTGTGCGTGTGTTGTATGCAAAGTGGCGATGAAAAATATATTTCTTACGGTGAGTCGTGATCAAAATGTTCGAAAGCCAGTGCCTCACATCGTTGTCTCCATCATGCTACTAGAAAGTGGCTTTTTTCTTCCTGGGAAGGGATGAGGTGACAGTGAGCTTTGGGCTCCCAAATATGAGGGCTCTGGAGACCACAGGGTGAGCTCACTGCTATTTTACCTCTAGGACGCTTAGAGAGAGAGACAGAGGGTGTGAGCAGCCACCGTCACAGAGACCAGCAGTGGCTCCCTCTGCCAAGAGCTCATCCCATCCAGATGTTCCAGCCCGGTTTTCCATAACCTCCACCCCCAGCCAGTCTTTGAGAAAACCCCCAGGAGACAGCCCCAGGGGAAGGAGGCAGCATGAGGGGTGTGGGTTAGACACCAGGAAGACTTCAATGAGAGAATGCTGGAGTCCACAGCGAGCAAAGTGAGAAGTATGATGATAGAGCCTCCATCCCAGGCGGTCTTTGAAAGCAGAGGTGGGTTTTCTGTCTAGAACAGTTCAGCCAATGTTTCCTGCAGGCAGACAGGGTGGATCACGGGGCTCTCAGAAATCCCTGGATTGGGCAATTCTTCGACATTGTGGTCTGGGCAGAGGGCTGTGGCAGGTTGTGAGTATGGAGGGGGTGCAGGTGGGAAAGGGCGCAACTGGTGGGGGAAAGAACAGAGCCACCGTGGCAAGGAGAAAAGATCTTTGTGGCAAAAGTCTCCTTGTGCAGCCCAGCTCAACTCTCACCTCCTGAAGCAACTGGCATTCCTAGGATGAGCCCTGGAGTGGAGCTTTGGAGGCTCAGCTCCACCAACAAAAACCCTAAAGCAAATCACACCTCTGGGTCTCATTTTCCTCATCTGTAAAATGGAATAATAGTCTAGATCTGCATGGTCCAATAGAAATATAATGTGAGTCATAAATGTTCTAGCAGCCACATAAAAAAGTAAAAATGAACAGGTGAAATTAGTTTCAATAATATGTTATTTACCCTAATATAGCCAAAATATCTTCAACATGTAGTCAATATAAAAAAGTATTAGGAGGGACTTCCCTGGTGGCCCAGTGGTTAAGACTCCACACTTCCACTGCAGGAGGCACGGGTTTGATCCCTGGTCAGGGAATTAAGATCTTGCGTGCCGCAAGCTACGGTGAAAAAAAAAAAATTAAGGAGATTTTACATTCTTTGTGCTAAGCCTTCAAAATCCAGGGTGTATTTTACACTCAGAGCATTTAGACCAACTACATACCCAGGGCTCAACGGCCTCATGGTTAGTGGCTACCATATTGGAAGCTCAGATATAGATAATCGTTAGGGTCTCCTCTAAAATTATGTGACTGGAGTAAAGGTCAGGCTAGATTCCGTATACATTCTTTATACATTTGCCCCCTGTTGAAGCACAAGGCCCTGGCTGGTCCCAGTTGCAGAAAACCATTCAAGTAACACATTTAGGGAGTTACTTCAAGTGGCAATAAAATGGGTCATTGATTCTGGAATGACACAGACCTGGCTTACTCAGCTGTGTGCTCAGGGCAAGTTAGTCTTCCTCTCTGAGCCTCAGTTTTGCCATCTGTAAAATGGGAATAGTAACAATAATAGCTAACATTATACAGCACCTACCATGGGCCAGGCATTTTTGTTCTAAGCCCTTTATGTGTATTGACTTCTCATTCAAGAGTCTAACGTGCAGCATCCCAATTTTATAGGAGAGCTGAGGCACAGAGAGGTTAAGTAACTTGCCCAAGGTCACACAGCTGGTATGTAGTATTGCTAGGATTCAAACCCGGGCCACCTGGCTCCAGAGTCCCTATGCTGAACCCCAGGTCCACACTGCTGGCCTCCTCAGGAGGTGGTGAGGATTTAGCAAAGGACTGCCCTGAAGGCTCCTGGCAGAACACCTGGAACACAGTAGGCATGTAATAGATTGTTGCTGTTGCCCTCAAGTGGAGAAGAGCCCCCGGGTGACCTCCAAACACCTGGGGCACAGCTGGGTCATGACCAGCTAGGAGGCAGCCCCTTCTGAGCTTTCCTTGTGCCGCTCCCAGTCAGAGGCTGAGAGGGGAATTCAGCTGAGAAGGGTCTTCCTCATAGCTCTGGTGCGGAGGCCTCTGAAGGTGGATGATTCAGGATCTGAAATGCCTGGGGCTTGCTGATGGCGGGGGGGTGGGGGGGGTGGGGTGGGCGGGGGGGCCTCGGTGAGAAAGGCAGCCCCACCGGTTCCAAGGGCCGAGCCAGGAACTCGTGGATACCTGTCCGGGTTCCACTACCAGCATCTTCAGAGGGTGGGGTATGACAGCAACCTGGAGGAGGGGCTCAGAGGTCAAAGGGCCATGACCTTGCACGCACCCGGTGGTCATGGCAATATCCCAGGCCTGGGAACAGACACCTGCACAGGAAGATGCTTTCAGTTGCAGTGTTGTGTAGCTGAACTTGAAGATCTGATTCAAGCTGGCCCAAACAATGAAGAGGCCCAAGAATCTGGCAGCAGGTGACGCTGGATACAACTGGTCTAAAAATCACCAAGGGCCCACTTTTTGTGCATCTTCCCCCTTCCTGCGGCAGAGCTGGCTCCTCTCGTGACTGGCCCAGTCCTGGCGGAAGGGGGCTCCCCCTCATCACCCTGAGCAGGATGGAGAAAGCATCTCAGTCCCAGCATTCCCAGCCCCAAGTCCTGAGATTCACTCTGATTGGGCCTGCTTTGGTCACATGTTCACTCCTGAGCCAATCCCTGTGGCCAGAGAAATGGAACACACTGATTGGCTTAGTGTGAATCACATGCTCTAGTCTTGCATCCCCTGCCCAGAATGGGAAATGGTAAAGGGGAGATGGATGATTGGGGAGGCAGAGAGCAAATCTCTACTCCATCAGGTTCTGGTTCCATTTCTGCTACTGCCTGGTCATGTGACCTGGGCAATCCATTCCCCTCTCTAGGCTCAGTGGACTAGAGTAAATGTTTTAAAATCTTGACTTAGTTTTGTTTTGTTTTTTTAAACTTTTTTTCAAAGTCTTATGTGGAACTCCAATATATGAACCAGATCCAACTGGACATGCTGTGGTTGAAGTGGAGGAGGGGCCAGGACCCTCAGCCTCCAGTCCCTACCTTTCCCCCTGGGGGCTCCAGGAGCCCCATTGTCCCCTCCATCGCTGGCAGCCCAAGCCACCTGAGTCAACATGAGCCCAGCACCACTCCCGGCACACGATCCAGGTTGGTTGAACTGTCCAGGTTACATCCAGGGAACCCTGGACATGGTGAGGTGGCAACCCCAGGGTCCTGGTATACAAAGGCGAGACTAGGGATTTGTGAACCCCATTCCCACGATCGCCCCAGCCCCTCAGCACCCTCAGCCCTTTCAGAAAGCACCTGCTGCTGACCATGACCTCACCCTCACGAGGAAATGGTAGGCATGGGGATGGCGCCGTCAGAGCCTTCACCCACCGTGGGCCACTCAGCCAGGAGCCAGGCTGGGGGAGAGAGGATGACAGCCATGAACAGAGCCGCCTTTGACTACAGAGGACAGTGCCCTCCCCGTGTTCTCTGAAGGATGGCCCTCACTTCCTTACGCCTGCCTGGTCCCCAGGAGCAGGTTAGGTCAATGTTGAGTTGTTTCAAAATAATAATAAAAGAGTGACAGCCATGCCCCCGTCCCTCCCTGGCAATTCACAGGGTGTAAAGCTTTTTCCTTCCCTTTGGCTCAATTGCTTTTGACGGCAGCCACAAGAGGCAGTAAGGGTTAGGTCCCACTGTATGAGCTGACATTGACTGAGCCCCTGCCCTGCGCTAAATGCCTTATTAACTCACGTCACCCTCTATACAGAGATAGGAGGCAGGCACTATTGTCAGCCATGTCCTTGAAGAGAACCTTGAGACTTGGGGAAGTGAGCCCTCGCCACTCAGCTGGATGTGATGGAGCCTCCACTTAAACCCAGGTCTGGGGGCTTCCCTGGTGGCGCAGTGGTTGAGAGTCTGCCTGCCAATGCAGGGGACACGGGTTCGAGCCCTGGTCTGGGAGGATCCCACATGCCGCGGAGCAACTAGGCCCGTGAGCCACAGCTACTGAGCCTGCGCATCTGGAGCTCATGCTCCGCAACAAGAGAGGCCGCGACAGTGAGAGGCCCGTGCACCGCGATGAAGAGTGGCCCCTGCTCGCCGCAAATGGAGAAAGCCCTCGCACAGAAACGAAGACCCAACACAGCCAAAAATAAATAAATTACTTAATTTAAAAAAAAATTCTGAGGACAAAGTTTAAAAAAAAAAAAAAAAACCCAGGTCTGCAACTCAAACCATGAGAGGAGCAGTTGACACAACTACAGCTGCTAATTCTACAGAAGAATAGATGGTCACCATCACCAAATCCTTGAAGGAGAGAATGGGAGAGAAGGATTGCATGGGAATTCTGAGGACAGAGCAATGTCAACACAGGGATGCTTCAGGGGCGCAGATGTCGACTTGACCCAAGAAAGAACACTGTGACACTCGGAGCTGAGGGACAAAAGACAGGGCAGCCTGGTGAGGCCTGAGTGTGCGGGCGGAGGCTGAACGGTCATTTGGCACGGTGTGGCCGGAGTTCCCACACTGATGGGGGTTGGGCAAACATGGTCTTGGTGCCGGAGTTTCAAATTTTGTTTATTTCACTAACAGGCCCCCCCTGTCTCCAGCCTCAGCCCTCCCCACCCACTCTCCACACTGCAGACCCGGTGAACTCTCCAGAGCAACCCTCCACCAAGTTGCCTCCATTTGCAGTTCACCATCTTTGCCAAACTACCCAAAACTTAGTGGCATAAAACCACCACTTTATTATGCTCAGAGTCTGTAGGTCAAGAACAGACAGGGCCGGGCTTCCCTGGTGGCGCAGTGGTTGAGAGTCTGCCTGCCAATGCAGGGGACACGGGTTCGAGCCCTGGTCTGGGAAGATCCCACATGCCGCGGAGCGACTAGGCCCGTGAGCCACAATTGCTGAGCCTGCGCGTCTGGAGCCTGTGCTCTGCAACAATAGAGGCCGCAATAATGAGAGGTCCGTGCACCGCGATGAAGAATGGCCCCCACTTGCCATAACTAGAAAAAGCCCTCGCACAGAAACGAAGACCCAACACAGCCATAAATAAATAAATAAATAAATAAATAAAAATTAAAAAAAAAAAAAAAAAAAGAACAGACAGGGCCTATCGGGGATGCCTTGACTCCATGATGTTTGGGGCCTCAGCTGGGAAAACTCGAAGGCTGGGTGGGGCTGGAGTTATCTGGAGAAGTCTTTGCTCACATGCCTGGCTGCTGATGCTGGCTGTCAGCGGGACCTCAGCAGGGCTGTTGCCTGGACCACTTACACGTGGTCTCTCCAAGAGAGGGCTTCCTCAGAGCATGGCAGCCAGGTTCAAAGAGTAAATATCCCGAGAGAGCAAGATGGAAAAGCATTTTTGTGACCTAACTTTGGAGGTCACAGAGTGTCATACACAAAGCTCCACCATATACCCAGAAAGTTCCACCCAGGGTCGAAGGAAGGGGACATAGACCCCAGCACTGGATGGGAGGAATGCCAAGGTCATGTTGAAAGAAGAGCAAGCGAGATGGGAGAGAGTGTTACAGTCGCCTTTGGAAAAAAATAATCATCTGCAACACATGACTCTTCAGATAGGGTCCGACCCCTCAGCCTGGCTGACGAGGCCCCGTTTACGCCTCCAGCCTCAGTGGTCTTTGCACATGCTCTTCCTTCTGACCAGAAAACTCGTCCACCCATCCCACCCCCACCCCCTTCACCTGGCCCACCTCTGCTCACCCTCACGGCTCAGCGGAGACGTCATCTCCTCCCAGGAAGCCTGCTCTGACCCCTGCCCCCACTGCAGCTGAGCTGGGGCACCTCTGGACCACAACAATTTGCCCCTCTGGGTGCAGCCGTTTCTCTACTTTTTGGTCTCTAACAGACTGTGAGACCACGAGGGCATGGATGGTGTCCACCCCGTGTGTCTATCATTATATCCCCAGCCCTGCGCCAAATTCCAGCCCCTTTCTGGGTCCTGCTGGTGGACAGCCCGCAGCCACTCCCCCCCAGGAAGCCCTCCTGGATTGTCCAGGTGTTAGGTGTCTCTCCTGCTCTCCCACAGGTCCCCTGTGCAGGTGTTTGGAAAGGCTGGGATGAAAGCACAGAGCTCTGCCCCCTGTTCCCAAGCCAGAGCTTGCTACTGCAATAAAAGAAGCAGCAAATTACCAGACGGGCTTGGAGCTGTAATGATTAAAACAGGGTATTGTTCTTGGGGCTGCTAATTGCATACCTGAGAAATGAGGCCTGCTCAGCCCATGGTGTGTTAACACGGACCTCAGCCACAGTGCCAGGCCCAGACTGGCAGAGAGCCAGACACAGAGGTGACAGGGGCAGAAGAGTTGTCCCGGGGCAGTGTGTCCCCAAAGCGTGTGACTGCATCAGCCTCATCGGGGGAACCTATTAAAATACAGATTCCCAGGCCCTGCCTCAGACCCACTAAAGCTGTATCTGGGGGGCTGCAGGCCTAGGAACATGTATTCTTGACAAGCTCCCAAGGTGATTCTGAAGGTCCAAGCCTGGGATTTCTAACTGCCCCACCCCAAAGCCAGACAGAGCACCATGTCACCCGGCCCAGCTCACCTTGAGAATGTGGCAAGATTGAAAAAGTGAGGACAAGAAGAGGGCAGTTCTCCCAGGAGCTCAGGTCAAATCTTCCTAGTGAGCTGAGGGACCCAGGACTAGTCACCCCACCTCTCTGAGCACAGGCTGATTTACCTGGAAGCCAAGGGAGCTTAAGCTTCCAAGATACCCCCAAGGCTCCGGGAGGGGCCCCAGCAACGGGTTCACTTGCTCGTGTGTGTTAAGCAGTTTGCAAAAGTAAGATATTTTTGTCTTTTCTCAGAGTTCCCGCCCCCCAAACTGTATGAGCTTCAGGCTCCCTAAGAAATGAAGAGAGTCGTTTGGATGTCACAGGGAGCTGTGGGGATGAAACGAGCAGACGTAGGTAGAGCTGCCAGCCCAGAGCCTGACAACCAACTAACTGTCCAGGGAGAAAGCACCGCCAGCAAGGGGCTCAGCCTCTCCGCGCCTCCGTGTCCTCGTCTGTGAGAGGGACATGTGACCGCAGCTGTTGTGCACATCGCGCTGTGCGAGCATTTGACCAGCGAATATGGATAAAGCGTCCAGCTCAGTGCCTGGCACAGAGCAAGTGCTCCGCAAGTCCGGCCAGGGGTGCACAGCTGATGAACAACCGTGAGACCGAGCAAGCAAGGCAGCCCAGCCTGACAGGGTTGCGTGATGTGTGTGCTTTTGAAATCGTGTTCCTTGGAAACGTAGAAAGGAGATAAGGCCCGCTTTCGCCAAGCCAGTTTAAGAAAGGCCCTGCCAAGAGGCAGGGGAATGGACTCAGTGAACCAGATTCGCTGTAATTCTGGGAACGGAGTGACAGAATGACCTTGACCTTGGGCCACTGGTTTCTGGGAAGACACCTGCTCTGAGGAGAGGAGCAGACACCCAGATCAGAAGATGCTGGAAGGTTAGGGCAGGAGGAGAGCTTGAGGATGGGGTTTCACCCAGTCCAACCTCCTCCCATACTCCCTATGCTACCAGCAATTGTGAATGACATTTTCATGGAGGACTTCCTGGAGGCAGCAGCGTTTGAGCAGGGAGGGAAATGACAGGGATGGGCAGAAAGAAAAGACAAGGCCAGGAGATGCAGGACGCTCAACAGTCATCAGCATAATTACGGACATTGGATTAGCACATATTATGTCAGGATTTGCCTATGTGCTGCATTCAGATGGTCTCATGTTAGGAATTCTTTTCTTGTTTTTGTTTATTTTGCTCATCTGCTTTTATACTAATAGTTTTTCAGCTCTGAAACAATTTCAAACTGGTAGAAAATTTGCACATATAATAGTAAGAACTTTTTTTCTGGCTCCTTTGGAAAGTAAGCTGCTGACCTGATGCCCCATCACCCCAGATACTTTGGTGTTTACCTTCTACAAGGACACTTCCCTACACAACTGCAGCAAAACCGTCCAATCAGGAAGTTAGCATCGAAACACTGCTCCCTTCTGCTCCCCAGGCCCTGTGCTGGTTGCCCAACTGTCCCGACAATGCCTTTTATAGCCAAAGCACCCATTTCACAGACCTAAGTTGTCAGGTCTCCTCGTTCTGGACCCGTGTTACTCACCCTTCCTTTCACAGCCTTGACACCTTTCAAGATGTCGGGTCAATTATTTTGTAGCATTTGGGTTTGGCTGCTCTTTCCTCATGGCTGGGTTCGTTTGTGGCAGGACTCTCCCAGGTGGCACCTACTTAGCTTTGAATTTGTTCCATCATGTCAACTGGGGTCACTTGATTAAGGTGGTGTCTGCTAGGTTTCTCCACTCTCAAGTGACTCTTTCTCCCTTTGTAATTAAGAAGGAGATACTCTGAGACTAGGTAACTATCCTATTCCTCACCAAACTGTCCATTTATTCACTTATTTATTTATAGCAGGATGGACTCATGGTTTCCTATTGCATTCAGCAGTTTATAATCCATGACTATCATTGTTTACCATTAATTCTCAAATTGCCCCAGAGTTGGCCAGTGGTTGCCCCTTCAAGTGGTTCCTGGGGCATTTTGTCACGTGTCCACCATTCTTTGGGTATTTCCTTAATTTCTGGCGCAACAAGCCATTCCAGCTTCATCTTGCACTTTCCCCGCCTCAGCCCTAGGATCAGCCATGTCTCTAAGGAACCCCAGTTCCTTTAGTGGAGAGTGGTATATAGAAGCCAACATCTGGGTGCTAAATGGGCTCGTCCTTATTGGGGAGAGCTGCCACTCCCAGGCCCTCTCTGTAGACAGAGTGGGGGGCAGGGTCAGGAAGCATATTTATTTACACACATACATATACTATATGGTATTTACACGTTTACATCTATATTTCTATATCTCTCTCATATTGAAAACCATGAGTACACACTGATATACCTTAATTTTCAACCCAATGCCACAGGATTCATTTTTGTTCTCTCCCTTTCCATACCTGTAACTCCCTTCTTGGATGTGAAAATCTGGGTTTCCTTGATCCTTACTACATTTACCAAGTTGCTGAATCCCCTCACAGGTAAACAGTCTCCCACCACTGCCATCCCCCCCCAACAGGGATGCCCTCCTCACCCCTCTTGGGCTCTGGCACCCCTCATCTGGCCACCCTCCATACCCTGCTGGGGCTCTGACACCCCCTGTGGCCTACTCCCCCCTTGTGGATGACCTTCTCACCCCTTTGGGTTCTGATACCCATATACCAGGTCACCCTTCCATGGGGTATCCTTGTCCCCTTGCTCAGGCTCTGATTGTCCTCTGGGCCACTGTTACCCCTGTGAACACTCTCCTTCCCAGAGCTAGTAAGTTGCAAAGCCCAGATTCAAACCCAAGTCTGTCCGATGCAGACCCTAAGATCACTGTGCTCTCTAAACTGTCCCGAGAAGGAGCACGCTTTATCTCCCAAGGGAATTTTCCCAACTCAAGGGAATTGAGGAGCTTCTTAGCCTCAGCCAGGGCTGCTTCTCCTGGGGGAGGGAAGACAGGGACCCCACCTGTAGCCCTTCTGGTGGGCTGTACACCAGCCCCTCTGCTCCTGCCAGCTCATGGTTTCAGAAGGGACCTTGGGTCTCCCCAGGGGTGAATTCAGGAACTGGGAGTGATCTGGCTGCCTATGGCAGATAATAAAAACAGTTCACCATTTTTTCAGCACTTTACAGTTTACAAAGCCCTTAGCAAATTTGCTGAGTCTTCATCACAGCCCTACGAGATAAAGATCAGTAAACCCATTTTACAGTCAGTGAACTGAGGCTCAGACTGGGGAAGGGGCGTGAACAAAGTCCGCATCAGACAACCAGTGAGTGTCAGAGCCAGAACTGCACTCAGGCCAGGCTGACCCAGGCCTGATCCTTTGCTCCTCCCCCTCTGGCCCTCCCCACCTCTCCCCTCTCCTCTTCGAGCGATGGCTTGGCTCAGAAGGGCCCACATCTCCCCCGCGGGCCTCTCCTGAGAACCCCAGGTACGTGGCTACAGTTGCATGTGACAGGGCTGGGCAGTCCTGTCCCTGCCTCTCGGAGCCATAATCTGGGGCAGACATCATGGGCGGCTGCGGTACCAACCACAGTGCAGGTTGCATCCACACCCTCTCTTCCAAGAAGCCCAGCCACCCACTCCCTTAAACTGGGACCAACAAACTAAGGGGTGATCTGTGTTGTTCAGGGTTAGCCCGCGTTTGCCTCATTGTCCCCAGTGACTCCTATGGGTGCCCAGGACGGATGGTCCCCTCGACGGGCCGGCCCAGCACTGGCGCAGGACGAAACCCTGGTGTCAGCAGGCCCAGGGCCAAGACCCACCCGCGAGTGAGGGCGGCTCCGCACCGGGCACTTGTGGCTCTGCTCAGCCTTGTCGCAGACGGGCTGGCCGGGCAGGCGGGAGGCACGCTCATTAGCCGGCACGTGTCCAGGGCCCTGAGCCGCCAGGCAGCCTCGTGGGAGCCCCGGGCAGGCCAGGCGACTCCTCCGGGTCCCTGGGAGAGGTCCCTGCGTGAGTCAACCCCAAGCTGAGCTCAGCACAGAACTTATTCCCTGGCCGGCCAAGGATGCCACTCCCCACGGTGGGAAGAGCCTTTGTGCCCCAAATTCCACAGAAGGGGACCTGAGTCTCCACATGGCCACGGCCTGGGCTACATGACACTTGCTAAGGCGAGGAGATGAGTGCCCGCCAGGTGGGGCCTCCACCCACCCCAGCAAACTGAAGGAACCCCCTTACCCTCCCGATGCATCCTGGGGGGCCACCCCTCTCCCCCAGGGGGGAGGAGAAGGTCACAGCCAGAAAAGGGGCCATCGGAGACAGGACCTTGGCCCTGTGAGCCCTCGGTGGCCCTGGTGAAGGATGGGCCAGGCGCAGATGCCTTCTAGTACTGGGCAGGGGGCGCACGTTACCAAGGCACGGCGAGCCCACCGGAAGTGGAAAGGTCATTGGGCGACGTTGGCCGGCTGGCCCCCAGCTCACGATGCTGCCTCAGCTTCCCCATCTGTAAAATGAGACCGTTGTTTCTGATCAGTGGCCTCTATTCTGTTCTCTGTGGAGCCGCAGCCCCCTTGGGGAAGGGGTGGACATACCAAGCAGTTGGGACACCAGCTCCCACTGAGACAATGTCCCCAGAGCTGGACCTTGGACTTGTCTTCATCTGTGGGGCGGGGGTAGATGGTCGGGGCAGGGTGGCGTGGTCCATTTAGAGTTTGGCTGGAAAATAATGAGTGAAAACCACTGACCCAGGGGAGCCTAGGAGCCCTTAGCACGGCCATCCCTGGCTTCCTTCCCTCCCTCTCCTATTAAGCTCATTCAGCACCCGGACTGCATAGCCCCACTGGGCTCAGGGCACTGGGCATACTCAGGCACAATGAACACCTGGTTCCCGTGACCTGTGAACAGGTAGGAGTAAGCCCAGGTCCAGCAGATGGGGCTGGGGACAGAAATGAGTTGAGAGCTGCCTCAGTTTCCCTAAGGTGCTCATCCTTGAAAGGGCAAACTAACTGCGAGGCTGCTGGTGGCAATGTCCTCCAGTGTCCCTAGTTCAATGCCAGGGGTACAGGCAGAACAGGATTGCACTCCTGCCTCTGGGGATCTTGCGGTGCCAGGGAGCTGATGCTTATAGAGATGATTCCACCCAAGCCCGAGAGGGCTGTGATCAAGAGATGAGCAGTCAGGGGGCCAGCTGTGAACACACAACCAGGCGGATAAATACAGCAACTTCAGAGCGTGACAGGTGCTACAAAGACAATAAAATGGGCAGCAGGATAGAGAGAGATAGGGACAATATTGGACAGATGCTGGGAAAGGCCCCTTTGAGGAGGTGACATGTGACTCAAGTACCCCGAAAGAGTCTATGAGAATCTGAGGAAAGAGCGTTCTTCATGAGCAAAGTCCCTAGGGTTGGAAAGGGCTTGGCTTGTTGGAGGGACAGAGGCCAGTGTGGGTGCAGCTGTTTCCTCACAGGCTACACAGCCCCATTGCCTTTTGGGGGCACCTGCCCCAGCCCCCAGTCCCACCCTGACACGTAGGAACATGCACACAGAGAATTCTCTGCTTCTTCCATCTCCTGAAACTCAGCCATCCTTAACTCTACGGTGGATGCAGAGTCACAGACGAGGAGAATTCCTGCCTCATGAAGACCAGGCCCAGGCCATCAGAAGAGGATCACAGCCTGCCCCAGGGCAGGCTGGGAAAATCCCAAGAGACAGGGATTGAGGATCTTGGCTGTGTGGCTGCCTCCCTCTCCCCCCGGCCTGCCTGGGCTCAGGTGCCCAGACACGTGCCAGCCTCTACCTGGTGGGGGCCCCACCCTGGCAGACGGAGCTTGCCCAAGAAGAGATGACGTCACCGCCTTCTGGCCAGGGGACCGGCTCTACAGAGAGTGATGGGGCAGCTGTCCTGGCGGTGGGGCGGGGAGGGCAGGGCTCCCCTGACTCCGAAGGAAGGCAGGGTGGGAGGCATCGATGCTCGTTGTCACCGCTCCCAGCCCTCCCGTCCTTCTGAGACCTGTCTGTGAACCCGAGGGGCCATTTCCAGGTCCAAGTTTACGTTTGCCAAAACACAGGGAGCCTGGAAACGCTCAGGTCTCCTGAGGACCAGCCAGAGCAGGGGCTGAGCTGGGGGAGGGGGAGGAGGGGGAGGGGAAGGAGGGCCACTTTGACATGTTTTACGAAGGCAGGGCTGGCAGGCACTCTGTCTCACAGTGGAGACAGGATGGAAGGGTGGAGGGAGCCGGCTGAGCTGTTAGCACCCTGGGCGGTGGCCTCACACCCACCTCGGGAAGGGGTGGCCAGGCGTGTCCAGAGGCACCCACGTCACAAAATGCCTGGCCACCAGCTTTGGGCCACACTTCCCTCCCGAGGGCCGAGCCTGAGTCCCTCTCACACCTGCGATCCCCCAGAGGCTTGCTGCTTCTGGCCCTCACACCTTCCCCTCTGCTGTCCTGCCTGGAACTTTCTTCCCCTGCCCCAACCCCCTCCCCCGCCCCCCAGTCTACATTTTACTGGTTGTTGGGACTCAGCCCAGGCGGCCCCTCCGGGAAGCCTCCCTGACCCCGGGCCCCCACCCCATGGTTCAGCCACTCTGCCCGCCAGCTCAAGTCCCCTCTGTCACGGCCTCCATCCTCCTGTCCACTCCTCGGCTCGGGACCGACAGCCTTCTTTCATGGCAGGCTGAAGAGGGATGTGACCAGTAATTGTCCCCGTCCCCCAGGCCTGGCACAGAGGAGGTGCTCAGCGGGCACCAGGCAAAGGAGGGAACGGAGGCTTCGAGTGGCCAGCAGTCAGACAAACGGCATCACAAATAGTCAGGCACTCGGAAGTGAGGGGTTGGCAAAGTCCCCAGCCCAGGCTGCTCTTGCTGGGAGGTTGTAACAAGACCCTCATCAAGCCCTTGACCTGACTTCTGGTTATGGGACAGGAGCAGGTAGAAGAACCAGTTAAATGACATTTCAGCGAAACAGACAAATCCTGCTGTGGAACATTCTAAAAGACCACCTACCTGGGCTCTTCAAAACGCCACTGTTGTGGGGAAAAGGTGGGGGTGGAGATCTTCTGGAATACAAAGACAACTAAAGAAAAAGGCATCCCTCAGCCTCTGGAAACCACTCACCGAGTCCTGCCCTGCGAGGTCCCTCTATCACCCCCAACCCGGGCCTCAGTATTCCCATCTGTGAAATGGGAAATGAGCAGCCGAGTGGGTGGAGAAATGGAAGGCTAAGCCTCTGGGGGGCTTCCAGGAGCACCAGGAGAAGACGTGGTCTCGTCCAATCCCCTCAAGCTAGAGACAGACCAGCAGGGCCTGGGACATGCCTGGGTCACACAGAGGTCCTGTCCACTGCGGCCAGGCCACCCTCCTCCCAGTCCTGCACCTCCCCCGCCTCCCAGCACCCCAGCTGCGCCCTACACCTGCAGCCCCTCCCGGGTCCACCGCCCACTCACCTGGCACCAGGCTTTTCCCAGGGCAGTGCCTACACTGGCTGTGAGACATGCCCAGACCCTCAGGGGCTGGTCTCCCTCCACATACCCTCCCCCACAGCTGTCCCGGCCCCTCTGGAGATTCTGCTCCCTCCACTTAGGAACCCCTGTCTCAAACGCCACTTCCTCCAAGAAGTCCTCCCCTGACGCCAGCACACCACTCCCATCCAGAGGTGGTTTCTCCCTCCCTGAGGGTCCCGGCTGTCCTGTGCCTCAGTCCACCGGGCCTCAACCCTCTCCCTTCATTCCTGAGGTGTCCCTCTGGCCTCCCCTGGAGGCCCGGCCCTGAGCTTGGGCGCAGAGGGCTCGGTGGATGTGTCTGCGAACGCTGCCCTGTGCCAGGCTCCCAGCGGCTCCTGGTAACAGTTGTGTGGTTGCCAGTGATAGCACTGTGCCAGGGGCCTAGTGGTCATAATCTTGCTCAACTCTGCTGTTGGGATGAGTAGCTCCTTTTTATGGATGAGGAAACTGAGGCCCCGAGCGATTAAGCAATCTGCCCAAGGGGGTGGTGACTGGCGGGGTTGGGACGAGACCCCAGGTCTACGGACACCAAAGCTTCCCTGTAACACAAACTCCCCCATTTCCCAGGCCCGCCACCTGGGGGAAAACAGCTGTCCTCGTTTTTGGCCTCTGATTCATCTGAACCCACCTGTAAGTCTTGGGCGCCCTGCCTCAATCCCCACAAAGGCTGTGCAGGCCCTTGCTTTCCCAGCCTCCCTGCAGCCTGCCCAGACTTTGAAACCAGAGCCAGGGGTGCAAAGAAACAGGATCAATGTGGGAACTAGTTGGGGGCCGGCAGGAGTGGGAGCGGCCGCGGGGCACAGGCACCAGATGAAGTGAGGGAGGGGTGCTGGGAGCCCCCGGGGTGGGCTAGGACACTGTCGCTGCCCACTGCACAGCACTCCTGCCCCTGCCTCTGGCTCGGGGGGGCCCCAGGAGCACTCATGTCCCTGCCCTGTCCAGCCCCAGGGAGGGACACTTTTGTCTGAGCCAAGCTGGGCTGTCTCGTCTCCTGACAGGGACCGGCACAGAGATGGGTGAGGGACCCATCTTCGGCCCATGAGACGCAAGGGGGAACCCCTGGGGACTTCCGGGAGAGGTTTCCCGAGGCTCTGATGCAGGGATCAGCAGGCCGCATCTTTCTCTGGTGTGGTCAGGCCAGGCGGGAAGCGATACAGGGACCCCTGGGGGCAGTAGCCCTGTGGGACCTGGAGGGTAGCCGCCTGGGAGCAGAGCCGACAGACAAGGCCCAAGATGTGCTCGCTCGGAGACCCCGGATCGGCCACTCCTGGGTCCCCCTCTGGGTTTGCTGTTGGGTGAGACGGTAGGTCCCCTTAACCACTCAGGCCGGTTCGCATCGGACCTCTGTCACTCACAGCCATGAGCCCCTCAGCCGCTCCACGTCCCACGGCGACACCAGCACCCTAGTCACTGGTCACAGCGTTTGTTTCACCTCCAGCACTGTCTTCAGCAGGTGGTACCGAGGGCAAGCAGGGGGTCAGCCTGCGGGGTTTTGCTGTAAATCTACACATGGCAGTGTAACTACAGGCACAAGATGGCATGGGGAACTTTAGGGACTTCAAACAGCTGATGGGGGGGCGGCGGTGGCCCGCAGTCTGTGTCTCTCTTCACTGTAACCCACTGTGGATCCCTCTTCCAAAGCAGGACTCAGTAAACGTTTTCTGCAAAGAGCCGGAGAGTCACATTTCAGGCTCTATGAGCCACATACGGTCTCTGTCGCATATTCTGTGTTTTTCTTCCAACCCTTTAAAAATGTACAAACTGGGCTTCCCTGGTGGCGCAGTGGTTGAGAGTCTGCCTGCCAATGCGGGGGACGCGGGTTCGAGCGCTGGTCTGGGAAGATCCCACATGCCGCGGAGCAACTAGGCCCGTGAGCCACAACTACTGAGCCTGCGCGTCTGGAGCCTGTGCTCCGCAACAAGAGAGGCCGCGAGAGTGAGAGGCCCGCGCACCGCGATGAAGAGTGGCCCCCGCTTGCTGCAAGTAGAGAAAGCCCTCGCACAGAAACAAAGACCCAACACAGCCATAAATAAATAAATAAACCCAAAAAGTTAAAAAAAAAAAAAAATATACAAACTATCCTGGCTCTCAGGTGGTACAAAAGCAGCCAGATCTGTCTCACCCCCGGACACCCTCCCTGAACCAATTTGCCGCTTTCAGCCAGGTCAGCCTCTGGGACACTAAGGAGCTTTTCCTGTTTGCCCCCCACAGTCCCGGCCACTCAAGTCCAGATGTTTCCAAGAGAGCATCCAGCTGGGATAAGCACAGAGACGAGGTGGCAAAGAGATGACGGCTGTGGACTGTGGCCTCAGGTGGACTTGGACTCAAATCCCTGCTCGGCCACTTCTGACGGGGCGGCTTCGGTTTCATCACCTGGAAAATGGGGAGGATACTAGTGCCAACCTCGTAGGGCGGCTGTGAGGCTCAAACACCCCGTGAGCACTTTCCGCGGAGCGAGGCACATTTCGGCTGCTTAGGACCATGTGGGGAAGCGTCTGGGGCCTCCTCTGAACGGCACGTCCACCGGCTTCTCAGCGAGGCTGCATGCCCTGCGGTGCTGATACCCAGGAGCCTGTGCAAGTCCCCGTCCCTCCCCGGCCTCGGCTTCCCCGCAGAGTGGCTCATTGGACAGGTCTCCGTCCACCCTCCACCTCCCCAGGAGTTAATGAGATGGAAACCTCCACGCACGTGGGTGCATCCTGTCCTCTCCCAAGCCAGGCCGGGGGCAGCACAGCGCAGCACCGAGGGGAGCAAGGCGGGGGCGGCGCCTGACCTGCCCATCAGGTTCATGCTGCCTCAGCATCTCCCCTTTCTCCGGGAGAAAGCCCCTCCAGAGCTGTGCGAGGGGACCCCGGGAAGGTGGGTGCTCTCTCCTCTGGTCTGCTGCCTCCCCCAGGTTCCCTTCAGACTCTGACGAGCCCATGAGCCACTCTCCCTGCAGCCCTGCCCCACCCGCTGGGGGACAGCCAGAGTCAAGGGCGGGGGGCAGGGCGGGGGCTCTCAGCAGGACTCCATGAAAGGCTCCGCAGAAGCCTCGTTCCCACATCAGCGAGACGCTTCTCAGAACCCACAAGTGTTTGGCACCTACGCTGAGCTGGGCGCTTTGCAAACACGGTCACGTTTATCCTGTGAGGCAGCACTGCTCACGGCCTTTACGGGGGACCTACTGAGGCCTGCAGGGCCTGCCAGGCGTAGAGGAGCCAGAATCAGAACCCAGGACTGTCTGACTCCAAAGCCCCTGGACTTCCCACCCGCTGCCCCGGCCTTAGAGTTGGAAGTGACTTTTGATATCAGCACCCCCCACCCTCCGTCACCTCCATGTGGCACGTCTGTGGTTAAGACCTGGCCTCTGCCCAGGTATCTCCAGTGACAGAAGACTCACTACCTTCAAACAGCTCTTGTCACTGTAGGAGCCCTGCTGTGGATGGAACCCCACCCAGGCCTGTGAAAGCCCTTCTTGGGCTGCCTCGTTCATAACCCCAACAATTTATGTTTCCAGAGCCTCTTCTGAGCCACGGGCTGCATAAGCGCTCCCTTGGTTAACCCCCGATGAGGTGTGCTCATCTCACACGTGGAGAAACTGAGGCCCGGAGAGGTAAAGGGTTTGGTCTGAGGCTGCACAGCCAGCTCTGAACCCAAATCTGACCCCAAGCCCTTTCCCCGGAGCCCTGGTTCCCAGGGCCCCACCCCACCCCCGAGTTGAGCAGCCTGGTGGGCAGAGGGCAGGTGTGCGGGGGAGGCCATCATCAGGTGTGGCCAGTCTGGAACCATCTGAACTCCCCCAATGGGGTTGCCTGTTGAGAAAGACAAGGACCCAAGAAGCAATTAGCCCAGAAAATGGCTCGGGACAGGAAGGGACTAACTGCTTTTCTGCCCAATGTCCGTTGGTGCTGTCAGGGGACGCAGGCTGGGGGAGGCCGAGTTCTTGCCCTGGATCAGCTTCCACTCCTGCCCAAGCTCTGTCGAGGGCACCGCTCTGGGACCCGTCACAGACCTGTACGGCCACTGTGTCTGCAACCTGCCTGCAACTGCGGCAGGCACTGGGAAGCACCAGGGGTACATACCAGGAAAAGCTGTGACCATGAAAACAAGAGACTTGATGCGACTGGGCTGGGGCCAAAATTCTGAGGACTTTGCAAGAAACCAAAAAATGAAGGGCAGAGAAAAAGAAGTGAACACCTTGTCATGAGCTTTGGAGACCTCAGCCTTGCAGGCCCAAGGAACCAAGCCGTGGTGAAGCTTCTGAATGCCCTCGGTCAAAGCGTGAGGCCCCGAGGCTTTGCCATGAGCGCGGCTCAGCCTACATCAGTGCCCACCACCCGCAGGCAGGGACAGTCCCACCTGTTTACCCCACACCCTCCCCTACTCTCCCCGCTGCCTTTGCTGTCCCAGATGAAGCTGTTCCAATCTATTCCCTGCTAGGATGTTACATAACAGCAACTCCGCATGGTAACATGGACCTGGGGTGTCCCTGGGAGACGACCAGAAAGCGGGAGATGATGGACCTGCGAGAGGGAATGAACTTGCTGTGCTCAGTGTGAGACGCAAGTGTGCCTGAGACCAAGGTCCGTCATCCACCTTCAAAGCTGGACTTATTTGGACCTCACCTGAGACGTGGAGCTTCGTTAAAGAAAAAGCCAAGATTCTGTGGACTGCAAATGAATTCATCAGTAATAAGAGCGGCCATTTCCTTACTACACGGCAACCAAGTAAACTCGCATTAAACCTGGCAACCACCCGACCCCGTAGATACCGACATTCCCATTTTACAGATGAGGAGACTGTGGAGACACCCAGGGTGGTGGAGCTGGGATCTGAATGAAGGAGTTAGACGCCGCTGCCCCCTCCCTCGAACCCATCTGTCCCTCAGAAAGCCCCGTTGCCCACCCACACCACCGTGCACTCCCATGCACTCGGCACACACACGTTCTCGGCTGCCAGGGCCTGCCTGCCTCTAGCTGGGGTTTTTTTTTTAAAGATTTTTTTGATGTGGACCATTCTTAAAGTCTTCATTGAATTTGTTACAATATCGCTTCTGTTTTATGTTTTGTTTTTTTGGCCGCGAGGCATGTGGGATCTTAGCTCCCCCACCAGGGATCGAACCTGCACCCCCTGCACTGGAAGGCGAAGTCTTAACCACTGGACCTCCAGGTAAGTCCCTCCAGCTGGGCTCTTGCAACAAATTGCCCTTGTCTCTCTGGCTAAAGCCCAAGCACGACACTCACTCCTGCTTGCGGCTGCCCGGTCAGGGGCTCCGGGGAAGAGACACTAAGTCCTGGCTCTGGCAGTCTTCTAAAGGGACCTAGAGGCCCCTTCTGTCCCAAATGGTCTGGCCTGAGGAGTGAGCCACATAAACTGGACATCAAGATAGGGGAGACTGTCACTCGGGAAAGCAGGTGGCAGAGCGGCCCACAGGGAAGTGAAGGGAAGGAGACAGCCACTATCAGGCTCTTCCTCCCCACGGGGCCGTGTCTGGATTAGCCTCGCCCTACAATCTGCGGAGAGGCTCGTGGGAGTCCTGCTGCCTCGCTAAGAGGGCTGCTGCCCATGAACGCGGGGAAGCAGGTCTCAAGGCCCCCAGAGGCAGCTGCCACGGTGGTTCAGGACACGACTTCGGAGGCGCAAACCTCAGCTCTGGCAGCTACTGGCTGGGTGGCCTTGAGCAAGTGATGCTGGTTCATAGGCCCTTTCTTGCAGGGCTGTTAGAAAGACTAGAAATAATTACACACACACACACACACACACGGGCCTGGCAGAGAGAAGGTGCTCAGTAAAGGGCAGCCACTCAAAGTCTGCCCCAGGCCCTCTCGCAACATGGCAACACTGAAGAGAAGTCGCCAAAAGATTTCCCATTTGAAGTTAACAGGGGACTGTCAAATGCCTCTGCTGTAGAAAGACCAGTGCCCGACTGCGCTGAGCCGGCCTTTGGCAGAGGACTAGAAAATCACATGTCTTTGGGCTCCAGCTCTTAAGGCCAAAGATTGAGAAGCCAAGGCGTTTGTTTCAGGAAAGATCATAGCTGTCAAATGCGGTGCCCCAACTTGCTGGCCGAGAACAGACAGGCTCCATTTGGCGCCAAGAGACAGTGAACGTCACACACGCAGGCTTCCCTGCTGACGCCGGAAAGGGCTGTGCAGTCAAGGAGAAGTATTTGGCCAGTGTCACTAAGGAGGGGTTCAAGCACAGGCAACACCTTCCTTTTCAATGTGTATTAAGTCATTTGTTTATTTCTCAAGATGTGCACACTCAAGTATTCAGTTGGCCAGGACAACTCGTGGCTCCTAGGTATGTACAGGTCCTTCGACGGCTTGGGTTACAGACAACTTCATAGCTAGTGCACCACACACACGAGATAAAACAGGAAGCCTAAAATCCCCAAGCCACTCCAAGAAAAGTGAGGGAGGGAGGAGGGAGGAGCAATGATGGAGCAATGACGCAGCAACCCGTGGCGGAAATCACACACAGGAGGGGAGAACACAGAGGCAGGCTAGCTTCCATCTCTGTCGACCGCCGTTTCCGTGTGGTGCTCAGGGGACTGAGTTCAACAGGTCCTTCAGGAAGCTCTCCGGATCAGTGATTTCTGACAAGAGACCTGGAAAACAGGCAGGGACTGCTTAGCAGCGGCCCTCACAGCCCCCAGCCCCTGAGTCACGGAGGCCACATCCACGCGGAGAACACGCTGTGCTCCGACAAGCTCGGACACAGCTGCTCACGGGAGACCGGCGATGACCGCGGAGACAGTCACCAAGCAAACACTCTCGTCCTGGGAAGGGAGCTGGGCTCCGACACCTGGCGCTGCGGCAGGATTAAAGGCGTTTAAAGTGGCAGCGGCCAGCTCACGATCTCCCCAGAGCGGAGGTGCTAAACCCGGGTCCATGGACCCTGCAGGGGCCTGTAAGTCCACTGAAACTCAGTGCGCAATGGAGGGGGGTCCTCTGGAGAGAGTGTCTACAGCCTTCAGCAGATTCCCAGAGGGACCTGGGGCCAAACAAAGGCTAACCCCACTGCCCTCGAGGGCTGGGAGGAACAGGGTAGGGTAAAAGAACCCAACCCCTAGTCCAGGGCCTGAAGCAAGCTGCCAGAGCTCAGAAGCTCCAGTTTCCTCCACTGCCAAATGGGGACAGTGACAAGTCCTTGTCACATCACCCTGGGGATTAGATGAGGCCAGTTATGTGAAAGTGCCCAGGGCACAGAAGGTGCTCGCTCAATCAGCATCAGGTCCCCTGCGGCCCGTCCCTCCCTCACAAGCAGGGCTCTCATTTGACCAATGCAGGGTCGTTAACCCCGAGGCGGGGCAACACTCCAACTGAAGTCTGGGCTAATGCAGGAAGAGTGGCCCCCATCAGCTCCTGCTGGTTTGGAAGGTGTTTTTGTCCTTGCATTTGAGTAGGGTGTGTCAGATGTTCTGAAATTTCCTACCAGTTTGAACAAAGCAATAAAGCCATGCCGTGAACACCTGCGCTCTAGTGGAAGGCGGCAAAGGCCTCCCGCCTGACCTGTCCCTGCTCGTCCCTGCTCCAGGGCTGATGCAAAGCCCTGAACAGAGGTGAATACCTTCCTTCCCCTGCCCGCCTCTTCCTTGGACTTTGACATTCATATTGACAGTCTTTGTAGACATTCACCAGACCCCTGGGTGACAGGTAAGGCACTGGGCCCTGAGGACACAGACACACAGGCTACGTGCTCTCAGTCGGGGTCACTTCCTGAAGAAAGCAAGGAGGGTAGCCAAGGTAAAATGTCTAGGCTGAAAGGACACCCATGGGAGCATCTAGTGAAGTTAACAAAGAAACTGGGGTGAGCGGTGGCAACCCCTGACCGATAGGTAATGGGGGAGGCACCAGACCAGCAAAGGCCCGTCCAGTATGGCTTCCACTGAGGCCACTGCAACAAACGGCCAAATTGGAAGACAGGCCTGGAGCTTTGGGGAAGCTCCATCCGGGAAGAAAGAGGAATTCACACTGAGCATCACTCCGAACGTTTGAGGGTTTAGTGCCCAGAGGACAGACTAGAAAATGCTAATGGCGACCTTCCCTTGATAGTGGGATCTGGGGAGATTTTTTCTTGCTCTTCACACTTGACAAAATTGCCGTCACGGAAAAGGAAACAAGCTCACAGAAGAGTTAGGCAGGTGAGGCTCCCCCTGCTTTGGCTCTGGGAGCCCTACCTTGGAAAGGACGGTGGTGATGGGGGGCTGGACTGCAGTGCCCACACCCTCAGAGGGCACGGGACTTTTAATTCTGGGTTGATTTCCCAGCACTGGCCCAAGTCACCTCCCCCTGCTGTCACCTGATGCTTGGTTATGAAATCCAAACAAATTTTAATGTGTCTGCAATTAGGATGACAAATTTGTTGTATAACGAACCTATACACAGGAGAGAACAGTGACTTCATTTTTACCAGCTGGGGGATGAGGAACTGTCTGAGGATGTCTCATGTGACAGCAGTTCAAAGCACTGCCCTATCCCTACTAGCAGAGATGTTCTTTGCTCTCTTTTGATATTTACTATTTATCTTAAGAATCAGAGCTGAAATCTTCCACACCTCCCCGGGGGCAGCTGTGACATAAGATGTCTCAGTCCCCGAAAGGCAGGAGGAAGACAGGAAAGCTCCATGTTAATACTCTGAACTGTCATAAGAAGCCAGGAAACCAAAAGGGGCTCCAGTGATTTTCCAGCTATGCCCCACTGGGAACTTGTTTAATCTTCAAAGCCTCAGTTACCCCATCTGTAAAATGGGGATAGCCACAGCTCCCCCTCACACAGGGCTGCCCTGTGGACTGGGAAAGCGCGTGCATGAGGAACACAGCACCTGGGGTGAAGTGAGCCACACGTCACGGCCGCATCTTGTTACCAGGGACCTGGTATGTACACATCTCTCCCAGACCCCTCGGTGGTGGCCCACAGGCTGGTTCTCGCCTGTTTTTTCCTGTGCGTGAAGATGAAAGCAATGCCAGCCCCACTAAGATCTGTGAAAGATGAAAAACCTTGACACTGACCAGCGGCGTCGAGGAACTCTGAGAAGGTCTCCACTGGCATGAACTCCTCCTGGAAGGCCTTCAGGGCCTTGTCGGCAGCTTCGTGGATGGGCATGTCGTTGTGGCGGATGTACTCCGCGAGAGAGCAGGACCAGCCGCCCTCGGTGTTGCTGGTCGGCACCTTCTACGAGAAGCAACAGGACACACAGGCCGGGCGGGTCGCTCAGGTCAGGCAGGGAAGAAGAGAGCCCGCCCATACACATCCAAGTTTTCCCTGGAGGATGTGTTCTGCTTCCAGGAACAACAAAATTTCACTTCATTCCTCTCACAGCCCCTCTCCCAAGCACATGTCACATGAACCTACAAGCTTCGAGAGGCGATGCGTTCTTTCCTCCCCATCCCCTCCACCATCGGCATTTCCCCAAGAAGAGGGACTTGTCAACATACTTTAATTGAGCTGTTTCATTTAGATGATGAAAGGAACCACCCCAAACCCTCTGATTCTCTCAAGGCTGAGAGGAGCGTCCCTATTATAAACTGGGCTGGAATAAGTTACACTCACACAGGGCAACAGAGTTGATCCAAACGGAGGGGACGAGAGCAAACAGAGGGTGACTCGGGGTGGAGCGGGGGGAGAGCTGCCTGTAGAAGAGGGTCTGCAGCAGCCTGAGACCGGGTCACAGGAGCGGTCACGGCTACAAATGCAGTCACAGACGCAGGGGTCAGAGCTAGAGGGTAAACCCCTCCCCACGGCGGGTCGGCCTGTTTCTCGGGGGAGGCTGGCGGAGGAGTCGGCTGCCGAGGCAGGGTCAGAGCCACAAGCACAGACGTCTACGCCCCTGCCAAACCCGGCCACACTCCCAGCGGCCTCCTTACCTTAAACATGTTATAAATGAGATCAACGAGGGCCCAAAAGAGAAGGGAAGAGCGATAAGCAGAGTAGTCCTTCACCGCCTTGTCTGTCAGCCTGGAAAATAAAACCAAACCCCATGTCCGTGAAGACCCCGGGAGGACACTCACAAGGACAGAGCCAAGCATTCTGGGAGCAGGGGAAGAGTCGTGGGCACTGAGCGTCACTCAGCTCCAGCCACTTGCCATCTTCTCAGAGGAAAGCAGCCACGGGTCAGAGCTTCTGAAGCCCTGGGACCCAGCGGTTTATTCACCACAAGACACTGCGTGACAGAGTCATCTTTAGTAGCGACTCTGCTAAGCCAGGGAAAACGGGAAAGAGGGAGACGTAAGTTGCAACACGGCAGCCAAAAGGCTACTGCCTTAAAGAGTCGCCGCAGAGTCCCGTGTTTCCCTGTGTTTAGCCCCCACACGCGCTCTCGGACTTGACGGGACCTAATAAATGAGGGAGGAAACAAGGTTCTCTTCAGTCTTCACATTCCCACTTGGAGAGTTTTTACCAGCAGCCAGCAGGCCTAAACCAGTCTCACACAGTAATCTGCCAACCGCGTGCCGTGTTCAAACCAGCAAGCTGGTGGACACCTGGCGTCGGACAACAGTGATGTCTCGGATGGGAGCCACAGCCGGCCCAACACCTCCGAAATCCCGGGCTAATCCCGGAGCTCACCGCGCCTCTTCATTTCTGACCAGCATCGCTGCTACTTAATCCAGTGATTCAGTTCAGGATTAGAGAGCGGCCAGGCCCTTGGAACACGGAGGGCCGTCACTGACAACAGCGTCCACCGCCTTCTCGGCAGACGCTCCTGGTCTGAGGATTGACTACAGCAGGTAGAGCCACCGTGAAGCACAGAACGACCAGCACCCGCCCTGCACGGTGAGTGACGTGCCGGTGCTAGGACTTGGTTTCTACAGCCCAAGGTCTAGGAGAGGTTTTGTCTGCAAACTGCCTTCATATCTGTAATAAGTAAAGGCTAGATAAACCCTTGTCGTGGAGATTCTACACCTTGGAACAGAGCCCATACCAAAGGGACCAGAACTCAGTATTAAAATGTGTGTGGATGCACGCACCATGTGTTTATATACGCTAGAATCATAAACATCAGACAAGCATAGATGTTATTCATTTAGAAGCTACAACTACACTGTATGGGCCTCAAGTGAAGGGACTACCTAGCATGAGACAGGCCAACCACACCTACATTCAGTCAATGTTTAAGTTATTAACCAAAGTAAAGTAAAATAATAAAATGAGACAATTCTGTTCGCTAAGGTATGCTACCCGTACCCTCCCCGACCCCAACATCTCCAAAGCGCCCACCTCCTCCCCGACCGCCACGCATGAGGATGCTGCAGCCGAAAGGGAAAACTACTGCGAGATGGGCCTGTGGACGAGGATGAGAATTCTTTCTCTGCAACTCTGTGCGCTGGCAGACAAGGAAACAGAAAAGGCTCTGACGGAAGCCTAGGAAAGTCCCAGGCTTAAATACTTGCAAGTTCCTGGCAGAAGAATCTTTTTTCCTGAATGTAAAACCCACAGAAGAGAGCAACTTCTCTTGTGCAAACTCCTAGATTTTTGTGTACCTGCTGCTGCCCCCACCCCATAATGGGCTGAGGACGAAGCCTGCTGCCAGCGGCACTGCCCCAACCACCGGGAGGTCACCCTCTAAATGTCCCTCCTCAGAGGGTGTCCAACACCGTGCTGATGGCCAGCACTCTGCCACCCTGCTTCCGGGGCGCCCTGCTCACACCCCGACACCCCACCAGGGCTGCTCCTTCTTGCAGCTCTTTCGCGTTGGTGGCAGGAATCTGGGGTGGCTCTGCCCAACTTAATTATTTCAGGTTAATTAGTAAAGGTGACTAAACTGCTACAGAGGAAATGGCAACTCATGAGTGCAGCTCACACTGGATTTCCTAATTAAGCTGTGACCAAATCAGCTTTTCCTTAACTGCCTGGGACAGACAGTAATGAATTCCAGTCTCCTAACTGAAAGCAACACAGCTCCTGTGGGTTCAGATCTCACACCTGTCACCGAGAGCCTGTGCCCAGTAAATAGCCACGTTACGTGCTATGGACACAGGCCGA
The DNA here is from genome assembly GCF_965194825.1 of Balaenoptera physalus. Lineage (NCBI taxonomy): Eukaryota > Metazoa > Chordata > Mammalia > Artiodactyla > Balaenopteridae > Balaenoptera > Balaenoptera physalus. Next base: position 181,765,641 of record NC_138882.1, on the reverse strand, counting down.
GCCTGGCTTATCAACAACTTAGCATCTTCCAGATCTAACTTTTGATTCCTAGCAGCTAGTTAACTATTAATGCTTCAGACTCTTGGTTAACAATGGAAAGTGCTACGTTTGGAATGGGGGCAGGGGCTAGGTAGGACTCTAACAAGACCGGCCCCCTCCTGCTCTACACAGAGGCTGGCACTGGCTGGATCCAACAGCAGAGCTCCAACCTGGTCTCCCCGGGCCACGAGGCGCCTACCACTAGTGACTTGATAAATCAGAGCTGACGGAGGTGGAGACACCAGGTGTGCAAATTCAGGCCAAGGCTGCTTCCACTTGGTCTGTCATTATCAGGGGCCTAAAAGCTCCTCCCCTGCACCCTTGCTGGAAATGTCCCCTCAGATCCTAGCGAAAGCAGACACACGAGGACAGACCTTCCCAAAGTGAAGCTGGTTTCCCTCAAGGGCAGAAGCAAGCTGACAGCTCATAGCTTACTCTGTAGCCCAGGGAGGGCAGACTGCTCGGGGCCACCACAGGCCAAGAGTAGCGCCAAGAAGTCCACTCGGCGTGTGGCAATCTGCACACTCGCCGCAAAGGGCTTCTCGCTGTTGTTGTTTGCAGTTGTTTGCCTCAAGACACCTCCCAGCTGACCCAAATCACAGCACGGGGTCATGAAAACAAAGACCACTTCCTTCCTGAAATGCCTTCCTTCTTAGGGAGGTGTCCACACCAACAGCAGAGAAAGAAAAAAGGCTCATGGAATGCGGGGCAGACGGGATAGGAATGTGACCAAGGAGGGAGATGGGGAGCTTTTAATACCAGAAAAGAACATCCCCGAGCACAGCCCCCAGGAAGCTTTGCTAGTTTATGCGCAGACCAGCACGATTCGGAACACCTGGCAACCTGTCTCAACCGCCTGCCGGCCCTAACCCTTCTCCTGAGAAGTCTCGCCCTGTGCCTGGCTGGCTCCCTCTCTGAGGGCACTTCCCAGGGGTAAGCCTGGCTCCATCCTTCTAGTGCCTGAACACCTGACCCAGAGGGGCAGGCACCCGGTGGCGTCAGGCCTCGACTCTTGGTGTGACCGGCCGGGAAGGCTCAGGCTCCATTACCGAGTCAAGCGAGGCGCCTCCACTCAGCACCTGCATGCCGCAGGCAGCTTTTACCCACAGCGGTTACAGAGTCCGGGCGACAGGCGGCCCAGGAGATGGCTCACTGAAGCAGGCACTTCCCGAAGCAAGCACTGACCTGGTGGCTCCCCCCGGAGCCACTGCCCGGGCCTGAGAGGTCACCAGCAGCCGCCGCAGGATTTCCACGCGTATGGCTCGCCACTTCTCGGGGGGCAGGACGTGGAGGGCTAGGACAGTGAAATAGTGGGGCCCGTCCACTTCAAAGGCACTCTCCACCCACTTCTCCTTGGGCTGCTCCAGAAAGCCCTGGAGATTCTTCTCCTCTCGGGAAGTTGCTCGGGTTCTGGAACAAAAGGAGCACCATGAAACCAGGGCAGAAGCAGGGCACCAGCAGCAAGAGGGGAGGAAGCTTGCTCAATCTCCCGTCTTCTTTTAAGTTTCCTGAGCGCTCGGCTCACGGAACCCCCCACCCGTCCTCCACCGTCCCTCCCACCTCCTCTCCAAGCGGGGCACCCCCAGCCCCGCCCCAGTCCTTCTCGGGGGCATCTTCCTCGTCCCCCGCCCCCAGTCCAGCTCCGCACAATTCCAATTGCGCGTGTGTCCGGCACATTCACAAACACTCCGCCATCCACGTGTCCTGACAACTCTGGAAGGTGACAGTCGGCACCTCTTTACCAGGGTATCTGAAGGCCCGGGGAATGAAGTGACACAACCAAAGTCACCAAACCAGTCAGCGAACCCAGAGTCTCTGAGCCCACAGCCCACACTCCCCGACTCCACGAGTCCCAGTACAGCTAACTGTTCACACGGCATTTGCAGCCGGTGCCCTTCCTAGGCTATTCTGGTGTGTTCTTTCATGTGTCTGTGTCCTCTCTCCTCCATTAGAACAGATTCCTGCCGGCGAGCACTGCTTCTCGTTCTCGCTTTTGCCTGAACTGCAGCAACAACGGTGATTATCAACTTTAACGCCCAGCACGTTCTAAGAGCTTTCCACGGATTATCTCATTTAATCCTCACAATAACCCGATGACATGGGTACTCTCCCAACGTTACAGGAGGGGAAACTACAGCACAGAGAAAGTAAATGTTCTGCCCAAAGCCACACAGTGGGGAGTGAAGGAACTGGGCTCTGACCCAGGCAATCTGGCTCCAGAGCCTTCCCAGCGTGGACTCTCCACCCTCCCCCTGCAATGAAGCTTCGACAGGTCACTAGACGGGCACTGAGAGATCACTTCCTTATCACATATTTCTGGCTACACTCTCTCCTTACGACCTGGATGGTGCTCTCAGGCCAAGAGTGCTTGATGCCCCATCCTAATTCCCTGATGGGAAATAAAAACACAACACTAGTAGCGGCTGAATCAAAGTTACCAGGTCTGCACATGGCACTGCCAGGCACTGGACTGTGGGAAAGCAGGGGGGATGGTACGGGGACACCAGGCACCCTTCTGCTCCATGGATGAACATGGATGGAACAGGCGGCTACACTAGACTGGAGTGTCCAGAACTGGAAATCAGAAGGTTTGTGCCATCGCAGGACCCGCTCCACTCTGCGCTGGCTCGTGCTGTGTGTGACATATTCGCCTTCATATACAAATGTCCCACCAAAGGCAGCGATCCCGGCTCAACCAGCACACCCCCCGCCCACCGTGACCAAGCTCACACCAGCGTGAACCGGTGAGGGAAGCAGGCTGTGGCTGGGAAACAGTGCCTCCTCGTGCAGCTTCCGGCTCAGCCTCTACCTGACCGAGACCATCAGGACACAGCCCGCTCCCTCCCCAACTAAGGAAACTAAGCATGAGTTACGAGTGTCTGGCATTTGAGAGACATAGTGACATCTGAAGCCACCGGCTCTGTTCTGCTGGACAAATCATGTGGCCTCTCTGGGTCCGCTTTGCTCCCCGGAGACTGGGGCAGCCCCCTCCACCTCACTGCTGCCAACAAGAGGCAACGGCTCTGTCAAAGGCCCCACAGACACCAGCAATCAGCACTGCTCAGGCCTGAAGCACAGTCTGGATAATGGGAATGTTCGTGCTGTCAATGACGCAGGTGTTTCTTCTGACAGTCTAAACAGCCGAGCAGATGATGTAACGACCGGTGGAGACCCGCCAGTGCCTCCTGGTAACAATGAAGCCTGCGGTCTCCAGGTCAGCCTTTTATCTCACAAGGAAATGGGAGGGAAGGAGAAAATCACTTTGTTGAAGACCAGAAAGGAGAAGAGACAAATTGTTCTGTTGCCTAAACTGAACTGCAGCTGCCTTGGGGGGACTGTACACAGCCTTTCAACCTGTCAGCACTCTGCCCCACAGATGTGTAAGACTCTCGGTAGAAGATGGGGCCTAAAAGCACCAAACCATTTAAATCAAATCTAAGAGCTAAAGTATATTAAACCTCTTAGTTTGCTTTTTAAATCTAGGGTAGAACGAAAGACTATTCTCTACCCCCTTAGTGTTTCCGAACTGCTCCACAACGTACATACAGATGAAGATACAAATCTGTTTTTTTTTCTGGGCTACCTTCCTTCCCAGTTGACCTTCCCAAATAATCTTCAACAACACCTTCCCCCTCACAGCTGCCAGAAGCCTCACTCACTGAAGAAGAAACAGGGATAGCAAGTCCAGGTCCTTGGTCCTGCCACACCCTCCAGCTGTGAAACGCTCACCTGGAACAGCCTGTGTGCCTTTGACAGTGACTGTGTGCAGCCCTGACCCATGGCCTCCCCCATCCAAGGGAACAGTCTTGCAAGTAGCAGCTACACTGAAGTAGAAGCTTCGATGATCTGGCCTCTCCCGCTTCCTGCTCCCCTCTGGGCTGAAGGTCAGTCCAAGGAGGCAGCCTTTGGCTGCCCGTGCTGGTAGATGAGACAGTTTTGGAAAAGGAAGCCACCGTGCTCTTTATTCTGTGTGATTCCAAAGAGGCGCAGATGAACATTCCTACTTCGGTAAAGGCTGCCTGGGGCCAGACATTTGTTCTAGAACTAACTAGAGCGGCTACAGAAAAGCCGGGAGAGCTTGTTGGGCAGAGGAACATGGGGCGGGTCAGCCAGTGCTGCCCCAAGACGCGCGGTACTGACGTGTTCAGGACGTAAAGCACGGTGTGGACGATGTACGGGATCAGGTGGATGTTGCTCTCCCGGCCGCCCCCTCCAGTGTCCGCGCTGAAGGACTGCTCCATGGCGAAGCGCAGGAACAGCAGCTTGATGTCGTGGATGTTGAGCTGGTACGTGGGCTCCCGCTGGCCCGTGCACTCCTGGAGGTAAGTATTGTGCCTGGGAGAAGAGAACAGGTGGTGAAGTGGAAGCAAGCTCCCTGGTGAAGACCCAGCTGGGAAGGCAGAGCCCCCCTTCGGCCTGATGGCTGTGAAGGTTACACAGACGGATACAGAATGAAAGGGGGAGTCAAGGACAAGGGCTGGGCTGGGGGGAAGACAAGAGCAGAGCACACTTTTGTTTCTGCTGTGACTGAACGCGATGCTCTCCAAGCTTTGAGGAGAACGCGCCGGTTTGGGGGCGGCGGGCGGGGGGCATTTCTTGATGGCCTAATGTCATAGGACATATTGTGACCACATCTGGAAGTGCATTTTGGGAGAAGAAATGCAGAATTTATTCATTTTGACTGACAAGGTGATCTATCCATAAGAATCATCTCCTCAACCTCCAAATAAAAGGTTTTCCTATGTCAATGTACATCACCAACCACCTGGACTCTGCCCCTGATTAAGTCTGTGCCTCAGTTTCTTCATCTGTAGAATGTGTATAATAACAACACACGGTAAGCAGTTCAACATGCTGCCCAACATGACTTTCATCATTATTACTGCCAAGTGCCTGGTTTATGGTAAGTACCTTTTCATCCCTGAGCTTTACAATAGGACTTGGGGTGGGGCACCACTGCACAAGGCATCTGCAAGAGATGAGGACCTCACAGAAGGTTTCGCTACTCTACTCTGGATTTTAGGACAAGGGAGGCTTTGAAAGGAGCCCGATATTCCCCACGCCATCAAGCTATTTTCATTATTTAAACCTCAGAGAAATAGAAGTGAACTCTGGGAAATTTTGGCCTCGAGGACCAAGTCAGGGGTCCTGTGTTTTGTGTCCTAAGATCAGCAAAGGAGGAGAGGTAGCAGATAACCAGAGATTCCACCTGGGGCCCCAGACGCTGAGGGTGCTGGCTTCTCCCAGCAGAGTCCCCTCTCTTCCGGACGGGCTCCCCTGTCAGGAAGCAAAGACAGACATGGATTCCTGATGAAGGTGACAGGAGATGGCTTCCCCGGGGCCGGGCTGACAGCTGATCTTCCCCCATCTCCTGGGAATCCTCTCTTTTCTACCATGCAAGATGCTCCACACTCACCTTGCCAGACAGGTGGCAAAAGCTGACTCAGGGACATGGGGCCCCCAGACGGGAAGGAGCCCGTTGCACTTAGTGTTGGCGTTCTGAAGGGCGGCACTTTCCCACTCTTCCCGGCCTCGAGCCAGCCTGGATTGGGAGGAGAGCAGGGACAAGCGACTGCTGGAATTAATCTGGCAACCAGGCACCTGGGCGCGCGGGGGTGGAGGAGGGTTTGCTGACACTAACGAAGTGCTGGCCCGTGTGCCTGACTCTACAGAGAGGAGCAGCCGTTTGTAACCACGATGGTAAATGCCGGCTTCACCGCCTCCAGTAAGCAAGGCTGCTCTCACCAGCCTTGGGCCAAAAGCCAAGTGTCTTTTCCAGATCATATGGCAGGAATGGCACTTGGGCCTGTATGGCTGAAGGTAGGACACCACACTTCGCAGAGCCTAAGGAGCAGAATTAAAGCCTCAGGAGTGGCAGTCCCACCCCCTCCCAGTCCAGGGCCTCTGGCGAGCTGCCCGCTCCCCTGAAGTCGCACAGGGCTAGAACCGAAGCACATGCAAGGGGAGGCCTAAGGAAGGAGCCACCCCGCAAGAGCCAGGCCCACCTGACGGCAGCCAGGTGGCAATCGTAGTGCACGATGTTGAAGTGGGACACGGTGCTGTAGCCCTGCTGTTTCCGGGGCTTGTTCTCCATCTCCTCTAAGGCTACCCGCTTGGTGAAGGTATAAATGCCCAGGACCTTCGTGGGCTGCAAAGATAACATAAAAAGGAGGAGAGGTGAAACTCCAAGGCAGGCTGTGAAAGGAGGTGAAGCAGAGCAGAGGGGCCCCGAGGGTCTACGATCCTAGGAAGGGATGCATTCAGTAAAGGGGGTGATGGTGAGCCCCTCAGTCTCCTGGTTAAGCACTTGGCTGGGCAGAGCCCCAGTGAAATGAGGGTTGTGGGGAGCAACTGGAATAAAGTGGCTGCTGTGAGACAGAAGGGCAGAAATGCGAGCCTGAACGGTCCCTTCCTTTTTGCTTCTTTTATCTGAAAATGAAGAATAAAGTGCCTTCTTGTTAAGTCACTTGTTTTTCAAAACTGACCAGAAAGCTCCAAGGAGCCTGTGTCACAGCAGGACTTATAGGGCTTGTGGCCCAGGGTAGTGGCCCTTCAACAGGCTTGGGTGCTAAGTAATAAATTCAAGCTGGAGAGGAAGAGGGATGCCTTTTAGGCCTTCAAGGGAGCAAACTGGTCACTTGCTGTTCTGCTCCTTTTAGGTGTTAAATCGAGTTTGGTGGAGCCCAGAAAGCCAAGGTCCTGACCTTCTCCCCAGGTTATCTGAATATGGAAGCAGCATGATGTGTTTTTAAAAGCCCCAGGTCTGAAGTCAGAAAAGCCTGGGCTAGAACTCTGGCTCTGCTACATGAACTTTGTTTTCTCATCCATAAGTTAGGGCTTTTTACGGGTTTAAAGATAAAATTACCCAGTTTACATAAAGGCTCTGGGCACAGGGCCTGGCACACAGAAGGGACCCAGTGAGTGGTAGCTGTTGATGACGATGAAGACTACCGTTCAGATCAGTCTGCCTTCCCACCTTTAGAGAGGACAGCTGACCCTAAGATACGAGCCTTGACTCTGGCCTAAGAACAAAAAGGCCTCAGGCGAGGGAGGCCACCAGGCCCTTGGGCCCTTGGGACTGACCGAAAGCCTGCAGCCGTACCTGGAACTTGTACCCCTCCCTGCAGATGCAGCACGTGAGGCCCGGCTCCTCAATCAGCTCCTCCATCTGCTTCAGGAGCGCCGTCTTGGTCACGACCTGGCCCTTCTCATTGGTCTGTAAGGGGAACCCCAGGTGGCATGTCAGACGGGAATTTCCACGCACCCTCCCACTGCAGCTTGGGGACACGCAGGCACAGGGCTGACCTTCCACATACATGAAAAGGACTGCTGCACTGAAAGGAAATCTCCTTAGTTGGCTTCTAATGAGGGTAAAGACCCAGATTCTCCTGCTATTCTCTTCCTACAGGAACCACTGAAGCAGAGGAAACCATCCAGCTAGAACCCTGGCAAGTTGCCATTTGCCAACAAAGAAGCCCCCTTTCTTTGTGCCAGCAAGATCAACTCTCGGCTGCCAAGGGCTGTTGCAGCATGATTCATTTACTGTTCCCATGGGAGTTTTAAAACTGCTGACACTCAAGTTCGCTGGTCTAGAGAAGGCTCTCATAGGACCTCTGCCTCCTCCAAGGTAAGACAGTGAGAAGAGCACAGAGCCCTTCTTGTCCAACAGACCCAGGTTCAAACGCCTGTCAGTCACTTATTAGTTACGTGCCTTGGCCAATTTACTTCACCTCTCAGCCTCAATTAGTTCATCTGAAAAATGGGTATAAAATCAACCTCTCAGAAGCACATGAGGGCTTAAATACAATCTTACAAGGAAGCTGCCTAAGCACAGTTCCTGGCATATAGTAAATCCTTGATAAACAATGATAATCATCATTTTTAATGCTTCTGCGAACTTGTTAAGTCATTTAACCTCTGAGCCTCATCTGTATAGCAGAACAATGATAGTCACATATCTAAGGGTTGTCGGGAAGATGAAAGAAGGTGAAGCATCTAGTGCGGTGCCCAGTACACCGACCCCCTGCCCACAGCCTTCACCTTCACCATCCCCAACCCCAGCTCTGAAACCCCAGAGCACAGATGACTGTGCCACAGGCTAGGCAAGAATGCGGGGACCCGGGCGTGGCTGTACCGTCATGCCCAGCGTGCCCAGAGCCTTCTGCCTCATGGCCATGGCCATGCGCTTCTTCTCGGCCCGGGTCTCCCTGCGGGCCGCGTCTATCTTCTTGTTTACGTCAGGGTGTTCCCGCAGCGCCTCCAGCAGGTTCTCTGCCAGGGTCCCAATGCCCTCATCGCTGGACACCTGCTCCAGTTTATGCAGGTTTGTGATGGAGTCGGTTCCAATCAGAACCTGTCAAGAAGGGACCAGAGAGATGAAGGCCTCCAATTATGTAAACAAGTGTTCTTCTCAGGAGCTTAAAGGTTTAAAAAATGTGCACAATCTCATGTCATCTGCTTGGTTTCAATCAGATCCTCTGATTTTACACTTCAAGAGATTCGGACAAATGGAGGAGGTTAGGCTCTGCCACCAACCTCTGACTAGTCACCACACTCTTCAGTCTCCATAACCCTGTCTATAAAATGGGGGCAGGCCAGGGCCACCATGATGATTAAATCAGATGCCATATGTAAAGCGCTCAGCACAGTGAAAGTGAGAAGGGTGCAGATAAGAGTCCCTGGAGAAGCAGCACCTGATGAGGCCTCAGTGGTGAACTCAGCGACCACACCAAGCAAAGAAGGCCCTTGATGTTCACGGGGGCTGTGCTAAGTTCTTCATCTGCGTCCACCAAACCCAGGAGCACAGCAGTTTTCTCAACCTAGGGATTCCAGACGTACAACTACACGTGGGAGTGGGGATAAGAAAAAACTGAGAATGAAATAGGTGTAAACAAAAACCTCCTGTGCTTAAAAATGCTGGCAGCTGCTACACGACAGCACCACACTATCCACAGGGGCGGGAGAACATCACAACTCTGAAGGCAGGGGAAATCTGCAAAAGCTCTCCAGGGGAGCTCATTGCGAAATCTGCACCACCCCATCACTGGTGAGCTGATGCCAGTTACCACACAGTTGACAATAAATCGAAAACAACAAAGCCAACTTGCAATGTGAAAGCTCAGCACTCAGCTCAGGTCACTCACTAGCTCATAGATCTATTTTCACAGCAGGTACGCGTCCACTTCATACCTCAGCGAAATGACAGGCTATCTCTCGTCTCATGCTCCTCAACACTGAACTCGTAGTTCAACTGCCTACGGAATATTCCACGGGTCCCCTAGACTTTTAACATTCGGGCTGTTTACTGTGTGCACGTGTGTGTACACGTGCATGTGAAGCTCCTACCCTCCTGAGGCTTACACTCTAGTTAGGAGGACAGACCACACACTAATAATCTAACATCACAGACTCTCCTCCCCCTCACTCACTCCCAAACCTCCTAGTTCCCCATCTCTTTCAATGGCACCACCACTCCCGTCACTCAGTCCAGATATGGAACGGAGTTCTTGCTTCACCCAGCTTCTTCACTGCCCACGTGCAATCAATCTCCAAATCCCATTTATTCCACCTCCCAGATCTCTGTCGAATCCATTCCCTGTCCACCTCACTAACTGGAGTTCAGCCGCCATGGCCTCTCACCTAGATCACAATAAAAGCCTGCCAACTGTTCTTCCCAACTCCCTTGTCACCTCCATCCAATTCATCCTCTAGGGTACGGCCAGGGGCACAACCCCCAGGAGACAATCCACACTCTTCTCTGTGGGGCATGTGATGTGGACCCACGCTTACATCTCCAGTGCCAGCTCTTGCTATGTCTCACCTCCAGTGCAACTGCTTTCAATTCCTGGAATGCTTTAAGCTCTCTCACCTCTGAGCCTCTGCAGGCGCCCTATTCTCCTCTCAGAAATCCCCTTCCCTTTGACCCCTTCCACACTGCATTTACCCCCTGCTCTGTTATCACTATGTCCTCGGCTCTATCTTCCACCAGACAGTAAGCTCCCAGAGGGAGCTGTGACTGTCTCATCTGCCAACGTTGCCTCAACCTAGCGCAGCACAGGTACACGACAGGCACTACACAAATACGTGCTAAAAGAGAAGTGAATGGTCAGAAGTAGGAATGCCAAGTATGAATGCCAACAAATACGTGCTAAAAGAGAAGTGAATGATCAGAAGTATGAATGCCAAGTATCTAACTAGATGAAGCCTTGTTTTTAAAAAAGAATTCGATTTAGTAACTAAGAATAAGCATGGAATCCACTGACCTGAGTTCTCAGGTCAATGTGTTGCCACTGGCCAAATGACAATTCTGTCCCTTGATTTATCCACATTCAAAATAAAGATGTTACAAGGATAGGGGGGAAAAAAAAGTGAAAACTCTTATGTAGGAAGAATTATCCATAAGATGTAGTAATTATGACTATTTCCACTGAACTGAACAAAAGTTGAGAACTGTAGTTATCTGAGTGAGACATATGGAAGAACCTTTACTGTAGCCAATTAACCACATTTTTGGAATGAGTTATCAGAACAGATCACTAAATGAGAACGTGGAACTATACTCAAGATAAACGGCTCTAAACAACAACCAAAAAATGCAGCCCCGAGGACTCTCAAAACTCAACATTGAAAAAACAAACAATACTACTAGAAAATGGGCAAAAAATATGAACATACATTTCACTGAAGCAGACAGACAGACGAAAGACATGAAAAGATGTGCAGTGAGTGTCATTATCCATTAGAGAAAACAAATTAAAACCACGAGACATCACTCTACGTCTATCAGCATGGCTGAAACACCACCAAATGCTGGCGAGGATGCAGATAAAGCGGACCACTCACACCCTGCCAATGGGAATGTAAAGTGGTGCAGCCACTCTAGAAAACAGTTTGGCAGTTTCTTGTAAAACAAAATAATGCAACTACTACACAAGCCAGTGACTGCAGTCTTGGGCATTTACCCCAAAGAAATGGAAACTTACTCACACAAAAACCTGCACGTGAACATTCACAGCCGCTTTATTCACAGCAGCCTCAAAATGGCAACAACCCAGACGCCCTTTAATGGGTGATGGTTAAACGGGTCACGGTGAACCCCCCGCCGTGGACACTTCTCAGCAGTAAGAAGGAACAAACGACTAATACAGACAACGACCAGGACAAACCACCAAAAAGTTATGCTGAGTGAACAAAGCCAATCCCCAAAGGTTACATGCTTTACGATTCCATTTAGTATACAACATTCTTGACAGGACAAAATTACACAGATGGAAAACAGATCAGTGGTTGCCAGGGCAGGTGGATGTGGCTGTAAAAGGATAGGGACTTCCCTGGTGGCACAGCGGTTAAGGATCCACCTGCCAACGCAGGGAACACGGGTTCGAGCCCTGGTCCGGGAAGATCCCATATGCCGCGGAGCAACTAAGCCCATGTGCCACAACTACTGAGCCTGCACTCTAGAGGCCGCGAGCCACAACTACTGAGCCCACACACCACAACTACTAAAGCCTGCACGCCTAGAGCCCGTGCTCCACAACAAGAGAAGCCACCGCAATGAGAAGCCCGCGCACCACAACGAAGAGTAGCCCCCGCTCGCCGCAACTAGAGAAAGCCCGCGCGCAGCAACGAAGACCCAACGCAGCCAAATAAATAAATAAATAAATAAAAAGGACAAGAAGAGGGATCCCTGCGGTAAGGAAACGGTCCCGAATCTTGACTGCATGGACGTCAATATCCTGGCTGTGATAATTTCCTACAGTTTTGCAAGGTGTTCCCATTGAGAGAAACTAAGTAATGGGTACGCACAACGTCTCTGTATTATTGCTTAACAACTGCGTGTAAATCTACAATAATCTCAAAATAAAAAGTTTAATTAAAAAAACAAATCCAGACTGGCCACCTGTCTGGGCCAATTAGGGTCTGTGAGAGTAACAGATACCTCAGCCCAGTGACTATCAGGAACAAGCAACACAGCGGACAGGGTTGGGCCTCCCTGAGAACCAAGTTTTCGGCTGCCTGGGGCAGAGCAGGAAATGGTAGGGATGGCATTACAAATGTCCCAGGGACTACAGCCAGAAATCGAAACTCTTTTACCCTCTGGCCAGCCACACCCTCACAACTGCTGCTCAGCTAAGCCGTGAGATAAAGAAGCCCCACATAAGAATGAGTTGAATGAGGAAATCACAAATGTAACTTAATCCTTTCTGCACACAGAGAGATGAACCAGATGACTTCTGAGAGTCCTTCTACCCTGGGAGTCTTATATATTAGGGCAACTCCCATCTCAAGGCTAATCAAGGTGGTTACCTTCACTCAGTTGTGGCAGATGAGGAGAGAGGGTGTGGTTCCCTCACATGACGTGTCCTGCTCTAGAATAAGGCCCACGTGCATGCTGGTTACTCACCTGGGTGGCAGGGTGCTGCATGGCCAGCCCCCGAAGAAGTCTCAAAATAAACGGCAGGGCTGGGCGAGACAAAAACTTTTTCCAGATGTCAGCATCCAAACTGCAAAGCAGAGAGAGGCTTATGAGCAGGCCAGAGAAGCAAAGGCCACCTAGAAACCGGCTGTTGATTCTGGCTTGTTTAGATGTGACCCTACAAGCGTACCATAAAGAATCACAAAGGACCACCCAACTCAGCTGAGAAACCAGATAGAAGTGAGTCCTCGGAACAGAAACCAACAAACTGCCATCCTTTCCCACAGCCCCAAGGGCTGCATGGTCACCTTGATAGTTTCCAGAAGGGGAGGGAGACCCCAAGGAAGGCAGAGGGATGCCAAGATGATGAAGGAGAAAAGGAACCAGAAACAGGGGAAGGAAAGCAGCCCCTCTCACAGAGGTGCTGCTTACTTCTTGGCACTGGGAATGTGCTTTTTCATATAGTCAAGTGCATTCTGGGTGATTCCCTTCTGGAGAATCAGATCCTTCAGCTGATGCCCATTGCTGTTGTTCTTGATGCCAGCTGCGATTTTACAGAAGCAGTCCAGGAAGACTTTATCGTCGCCACTGTGATCTTCATCATACCTAGCAGGAAAGAGCAAAGACCCTGAGAGTGTGAAAGGAGGAACAAAAGCTGATCACGTCCTTTTCTTGGTTGACAATCTTCAATGGCCTATAGGATCAAGTCTAAACTCCTGAGCATGACATAAAGACCCTTCTCATCTGGCTCCTGCCACGCTCCCCTAACTCCCAACCCCCTCTTGCATTTTCATGCTTTTGCACACGTGACTCCCTCCAGCTTGTCATATCCCCTTCCCATGTCACCAACCACTTCTCCTTCTCTGCCTCACCAGGTGCTACTTTAACACAATGTATTTTACTTTTTGCCTCCCCAGTTAGACCAAGCCCCTTAAAGGACAGACTAGCACACAAAAATCTAATAGAAACTCAGGTGATTCTTCCTTAGTCTCACAGAACTAGTTCAGGGTTTTCACGGGGACTCTCGTTTAGCTGTCTGAAATCTAAGCAACATACTTGTCAAAGCTGCAGTATGGTTTGAACCGCTCCACCAAGATCTGCATTTTCTCCACCTCCCCAAAGGAAAGGTATGGGATGATGCGAAGCAGGCCCTGGAGCACGCTAGGGTTGGAGCGAACAAAGGTGCTATTGATCTGGTCCAAGAGCATCACGAGTTGATCTTTGTCACCCGTCAGGAGGAGGTTGCCCTGCAGTAGGAGAGAGGACGGGAGGCCCACTAATAAGGTCGGGATTTCGGCTGCAGCCAGCATCTGGCCCTTAAAGGTCATCCATTTCCATCAGAGCCATCAGAAGCAGCCCTAGAAGAACAGTGTCTCAGCACTTCCTGGGGAATAATCAACAGTGTGAGTTCTACCTCATAAATTAGTTTCTAAGTTTCTGCGGTGGCTCTGTTAATAGTCTCAGGTGGTCAAAATATACCAACACAATCTTCCCCTCCCTCAAGAGAATGCAGGCTGCCTGGTATTCATTTGGTCGTATCTCTAGCCAAACCATCAACACCAGCAGGAACAGAGGAATGCATGGGTGTGCTGAGTGGAGAGAAACTGAACTGGGAGCTGCAGACCTGAGTTGCAGGCCTCCAACTGTACAGTAACTGACTATATGATATCGAACGGCTCACTTCATCTCTCTGGGCTTGGAGCTTCCTCAACTGTGAACTGAGGGGTTGGACTAAGGCCCTTGTCTATCAACTGGAACAGCCAGCTTTGTTTCCTCTGAATCCAGATTTCAGGCTTTAACGTAATGATGTCACCGTAAGCTGGGCAGGTTCAATCATTCTTGGTTGACACAGCTAGACACAAACAAGCCAGTGGCTGGCAATGAGACGATGTCTGCGGGTGGACAGACTGGGCTCCACTCACCTTGTCCTCACTCAGGGGCTCAGCGTTGGACTCATCCAGAATGATCTCCATAATGCTAAGCACCTGCTCGGCCACAGCCGCACCACCACTGTCCTTGCTTTCTTGCTCAGCGACCAGGGCCTGCAGGAGAAGGAGGCCCAGTCACTCTAGGGATAGGCCATAACCACTCACTGCTCATGGGATCTGCTCCTCAAGGATGTTCTTCGTGGCCTTACATTCTGGAAATTCTGTGCCTGTGTGTGTGTGAGTGCACGTACATGCATGGAGAGACAGGCAGTGTGTGGGTTTCTGAGGACAGTGAAAACGACGTTTTGGTTCCTTTCTGGTTGTCCTGAGGTGAGTGGCACTACTTTCCCATTGGGGTGCAGTCTGGACTGGTGTAGGGACTAACTTCCTCTTGCTTCTGATCTGAATTCAGGAAAGAAACAAGGAAGCTCTTGGGTGTCATGGCAGCAGCACGGGGTGAGCCAGCAGGAGGATAAGGAACAGCCTGAATAATTCAAGCCTCTGTGCCCATCAGTTAGACAGATGAAGGGCTTGAAAAGGCCACAAATCCATTTCATTTGAGCCCAGAAGTGAGATGTCTTTCCCCCACCCAGGACTTCCCCCACCGAGCCTCATTCTTTGTCTTTTGCAGCCCACACTCTTTACCAGGTTGAGAGTCCCCAGCATGACATTCAAAGTGTTCATTTCCAGCTTGACCAGCTGTTGCCGGTTGACTTTCACCTTCACGCAGTAACTGAATAATTTCAGCAGCACCTGACAAGAAAAGCCAGTCAAAACCCATGAGACCATCTGAGAGTGAAGACATGGGGACAAGCAGGAAAGAAATGTCCATGAGGGGTCGTGTACGATCAGCAGATACTCCTGCTGAAATACAGAGGACAGCGAAGTTTCCTTAAGAAGACATGATACGGTAGCTGGGCTCTCCTGTCAGGCTTGCATCTCAACAGCAATGTTCTCCAGCAGTAGCTCCCGTGGGCTGGGTATATATATCTCTGCCGTCTCTGAAACTATGGCAGGGACACTGATTCCTCGTGGAATAAGTGATGCTCTGTTGTCTTGGGGCAAATGCCAGCACTAACTCAGACTCTGAACTAATAACAGTAAACAGAAAGATCCCAAAGCTCATGGCCCATGGGAGCTCAGAACCATGTAGCTCATTGAAAACATGGGTACAATGATGTATGTTCTCATGTTCCCTGGAGGTGAAAACAATAGTGTAATATGTATGGTGCCTTTAGAACCCTCTACTCTTCCCTAATGAGATAGTTGGATGAATAACCAAACAAAATCCTACAAACAATTAAAGAGTTACTTACAAAATCCATTTTAAAAAGCAGTAATAATAATAATTGACACAAGTGCAGTTTTCTGGGGAAAAACAATTAGACATTGGTTCCACAGGTGACTAAAGAAATATAGCAGAAGGCTTGCTATCACACTGGTTTTTCGGGAGGAGTCGGCAGGGAAGAGGGGAGTGGGGGAGGGAGCCTAAAGTGTAGAGAGGGCCAAGGAAGGTGTCAGGTCCTTCACTGGCTTGCACTGGTCCACGGCACCATGCTGGCGCCTAGGGTTAAATGGCAGGGGTCACAAGCTTCTGTCCATGGGGGCCTCTCCCACCTCGCTGCCTCCAACTCACTGTTAGAAGGTGGCGTCCCTGCTTGAAGTCTTTGATCCCTGCCAGTCTGTTAAGCATGCATTCCAGGCCCTCACACTGGGCCATCACACCAGCCATCTTATACACTTCTTCTTCATCTTCTTCTTCATCTGGGAGAAAAGGGAAGCCAAGCAAAAATGGAGGTGAAGACGGGAATAAAGCACAGCCCTCGTCCAGGCCGGTGGCTACTTCCCTTTTCCGTATCTCCACTAAAGAACATAGCCAATAAAAGGGGTCAGTATTGGATATCAAACTTCACTGTCTCACTCCTAGTAACTTTTTTTAAAGTTTCAAGTCACGTAAAATTGTTTACTCAAATATGTGAAAATACAAGCACTACAACCACTAAAGAAAAAAACAAAAACAAAAACCCTAAATAAGAGGCCCTGAACACTCGTTTGTTGCTCACGGCACTTCCCCCAGCCCCGCCACGGCCCCAGAGGTATCTGAACGGGGCCACTGATAACCGCGTTTTTCCTCAGCCAGAGGAGTAATCCCCCCTCAATTCTGAACAGAATTACGAGAGAGCATTTGCCCAGACTGCCCCCAAGCCCCAGGACGTGAACTGCTGCTCAGCGCTCCCAGTCCTCAAACCCAGCGTGCAGCGGCGTCTGTGGGAAGGGCCGTACCCGTGGTGGAGTCCAGGGACTCGATAAACTCCTCGGTGGCGTCGCCCAGCAGCCCCCGCATCCGGTAAACAATCCTCATGGGCTCTCCCTGAGCAGACAGAGTTGGAGAAATGTGCTTGTGAATAGGCCCAGAAAATGCAAAGGACTCAACACCTGGTCTTGCTTAATGCTTCAGCAGTGTGGACAACTTCTATTTCTCTGCAGGGTCTTAACCACAAAATCTAGAATCCAGATGCACTACAATTCACTTAGCGGAAAGAAAGCTCATTTTATTTAAGGTCTACTACAGGCCAGGAATTGTGTGAAGCATTTTACAGACACTACGTCACTTAATTTCATTAAAACTATGTAATAACTACAACAACTAGTATTTATTGTTTTTACTCTGCGCTAAGCCCTATGCTAATTGGGCACTTCATATTATCCTTTTATACAAGGTTACGCAGCTTGTTCAAATTTATCCAGCTATAAGCCCAGTTCTGTTTCCAAGCCTGTGCCTCCTTCAGGAGTATAAAGTCTCTCTAATCAATAGGGACCACTACTCAAGGGATCAGGACGAGGGAAGTCAATTAGATCAAAGGGCTGCGATTCAAGTCTCAGGAATCAAAAGCAAGAAAACAGAATACACCAGTCTTTGCCTAGGGAGATCCTGAGGTCTTCATATAACCCCACAGCAAGGAGAGGATTCATCCAAATTTCCTCAAGCTAAACCTACAACCTGAGAGAATGACCAGAAATAAGTCTGGTAAATTAGAAGATTCCAGCAACTTTCCTAAACTGGAGGATCATGAGACTTCACTCTCCGCCAGGTACCAGCTTAGGCACTCTAGCGCACGTAGTATTACCCTCATTTTGGAGGTGAGAAACGGAGGCTTAAAGTCACATTCTAGCAAATTAAGTGGGAGAGCAGGTACCATACTAATTCAAGCTGCCTGCCTCTAAGCCATGCTCAGCTTCAGGAGACGAAACCCTGGAGGGAGAGAACCTGTCAGGCCAGGTCCCAGAGCATTTCCAGCTGTGGAAGCCCAGTGGGAACTAAGAGAGGGGACAGCCTTAGACCATGGACAGAAAGAGAGAGACACAGAAAACAGACCCTTGTCTGTAGCTGAAGAGATGGGCTGCTTATCAGGGAAATGGGGGATAAAGTAAAAAGGGAAGCTGATGAAGGCCCGGATAAAAAGGTGCCACAAACTCTGGACTTTGCCAGAAGAACCCCTTGGTGGATTAAGCACATTAATGGGAGGGACAAGTGATCCCCAACTTCTTGCCTCCTGGTTCAAAAGGGGAGGCTGACAATGTATATTCTTTGGGTTCCATACCACCATTTACAAGGGCGCCCAGAGAAGCTTGGTCTTAATGTTTTAGGTGCATCAGGGATTAAATCTGTATGGTTGTTTTGATGCTAAAATGTCAGTGACAAGATGCAGTGGAAGGAGGAGTCTTCTGTGTGTCCCTCTGCCAACAGTGCCGTATCTACCCAACTGGCAGTAGACCAACAACACACACTGACCAGGATTCCCAGCACAGTGGGAGAACAAAAAAGAAGGGAGCAAAAATATGTAACAAATTGAAGGCCAAAATGTACTAATAGTACACTACCAGTTCAGTTTCTTAAACCCTACAGAAATATTTGGGACTAAGTATAGAAAAGTTCACTGTGCTTCACTGGTACACTAGGTTTGCTGTAATTCAATTACTTAGTTGATTCATTTATTAAAAATCCCCCTAACAGAGAGAAGAAAGGGAAGGAGAGAAAGAAATGGAGAGGAAGGAGACAGTGAGATCGGAAAGGAAGGAACAGAGGAGAGAGATTAATAAAAGAGGAGGGAGGGGGGAAGTGGGATATCTGACTTTTATAAGCGGACAAATGGTACTGAGGTGGCCAAAAGGACCACAGCGCCATGCTTCCTTCATTTCCCTTTTCCACTCCTTCAGAACAACTGCCTTTTGAGTCTCAATTTCCCAACTAGTAAAATAAAAACTATGCTCCTTGACACAGTACTGGAAAATGTTCTGAAAAGTGAGCAAGCCCATAATAGTTGAGATTAATCTCAGTCAAGAGGTGTCCACTCTTTTTTTTTTTTTCTTTTAGAAATTCACGTTCTTTTATTTATTTATTTATTTATTTATGACTGTGTTGAGTCTTCGTTTCTGTGCGAGGGCTTTCTCTAGTTGTGGCAAGTGGGGACCACTCTTCATCGCGCTGCGCGGGCCTCTCACCATCGCGGCCTCTCTTGTTGCGGAGCACAGACTCCAGACGCGCAGGCTCAGTAATTGTGGCTCACGGGCCCAGTTGCTCCGCGGCATGTGGGATCTTCCCAGACCAGGGCTCGAACCCGTGTCCCCTGCATTGGCAGGCAGATTCTCAACCACTGCGCCACCAGGGAAGCCCCAAGAGGTGTCCACTCTTGACAGCCCTCCCCATCACCGGGCTTCCTCAGACTTTGCCCGGCCCGGCTGCACGGCCAGGAAACGCTCACCCCTCCTGAAGCTCCTCTCCCCTCACCAGTAAGCTGCCTCACAAGGAGGACAAGGTGACCGGTTTTCTCCACACCAACACCGACAGGGGAAGTAAAGGTCCTTACATGCTGCTACCAGCTGGGCAAGTGACGATGAACAACGGCTCTTCCTAGCACAAGCCTGCAAGTCAAACCACACCTCCAAGCAAGAAAACAAGCACATACCTCATTCGTGGTACACCAGACCTTCTTGTAAACCTCGGCCACAGGAAGGTCCAAACTAATGATTTTATTGTTCACTAGAAGCTGAACAGAAAAGAAAATGAGGCTGTTATTTGGAAATAATTGTAAGGCAAGTAAATTTCAAGATCAAAGGGCGCTTTATGGCATAATGTCTGTGCGACAGGGACCTATCGACTCTCCCTCTCTAAAAAATGCACATGTGTGCGCAACAAACAGAATTTTGTGCACAAGTTCAGGGGTTACAAACAGCTTTAACCCAAACCATGGACTCCAGGTTAAAAAAATGCTGAGGACCTTCTCCTATCCTGAATCCATTTCAGCTCAGCACCAAAGAAGACAATTTTCTCTATTTCACCAACATGCTTTTCACCATGTATACGATAACGCCAGACCCTAGTGTTGTCTGCCAGAAGGTACCAGATACAGGGCCAGAAATCTGCACAGGGGCTAAAGTGCCAGTATTTAGGGAGCTTAATTTGGAATCCCTGGGAAGCTTCTGCCACAGCAACAAGAACAATAAAAGCCTGCGCCATGACAAGCAACAGTCACCAACCATTTGCTTACCACATGCCAGGCAGTGGGCAGAGCCCTTTACAGGTAATTACCCTGAACACCAGGTGGGGTAGGTAGGTGGAGATCCTTAGCCTGCATTTACAGAGGCCCAGTGTTAATCAGCTCCTGAGGGAAAGGAACCCTAACCATGACAGTGGTGTCCTGTGCTTGTTACCTCCATTCCACTATCATCCTCCAGGAGAGCCACCAGGTCACAGTCCTGGCAAATCTTGTTCTTTATATCCCTCATGAGTGGCCCAATGCCTGGCTCATTGCTGCTGTACGGGTTCCCAGGCATCCTGCCCTGTAAGAAGTCTTCTTGTTGGGGATCCTTCTCCAGGGTCACAAAGAACTCAGTGACTTCATTCTCCTCCTAAAGGACAGAGAGAAGGAAGCAGCGGAAGGGATGGCATAAATATACATGCAGAGGGATGGCAAAGACCTTTTTTGATTTAGACCACGCTACCTTGCTCACGGACACTCTGAGGAAAACACACCAAACTCATCCAGCCCCTTACACATTTAAAGACATAAAGGATAAGAAGCTCAGAGGTGATTCAAAAAATCCAAATAGCCTTAAATATCAAGCATCTTCTCTGAAACTTAAGGGGAGATTAGAAGGGAAAGCCTAACAAAATAAGCAGATGAGGAGTGACCCATGAAAGCTGGGTTAGTGACACGAGGGGAGACAGGGCTCTCCTCCTGCTCGTCTCATGTGATGCCAACCAATCTGGGGCCAGATGACTTTGTCCCTGGTGACCCTCCAGTCAAGGAAAGGGTCTTCTCTATATTATACAATATTCAGGCACGCCCAACCCCACTGATCTCTCATCATTAACTGACGATGCCGGTGTTCTTCATTCTTCCTCAGTAACAGGAGGGGATCTTTGGATCATACCATGCTTCTATATAGTTCAGGCTACAGAAACAAATACACAGGCATCCATGCGTGCACAAAACGTGGGCAGGGAAAGATGGAAGAGGGTGAAAATTTCCTTACGCCCTAGCTCAGTGTTGCTTCTTTCACAGCATATTGGATTAATACCAGGATTTGGGCAATGGGAGGTTAGACCTAGCTCAAAAAGAAAGATTGATTTTGACTTTGAATCTAGAAAATGAGACCAAGGAAGGTCTTTAGATTTCCCCCCAGGTGGAACGGGAATATCACGGGGTTGCTTCTGTTTTACGTGTGGCACTTCCTAAAACACTGCCTGAACGGGCCACCGCTGGTAAGATTACCCATGACTATAATGAATCACCAAGCTGCTTCATGGAGAAATGGCTCATGCTGACACCCCGAGAGCCACGGGAAGCACCCCTGCTTATGCTTACAGGATAGATGATGCTGCAGAGCCTCTCAAAGATGAAGACAGGAGTCCGGTAGTCATCCAGATTGTAGCGCTTGGCTGTCTCAATGCACACGGCCATGAAAGCCTTGGTTTCCGATTCGGTACCTACCAGAAATCAGTGGGGCCGAGTCAGTTAGGAAAGAGCTTCACACACGGAAACTAAGATGAGACTTTAAATGAAGTTCCGTCACTGACAGATTCTTTCTGCCTAGCAAGTCTTTAAATGTCCTATGTGGCAATATCAGTATTTCAACTGGAAACATGAAGCTGACTGATTCTTATACTCAGACCACATTCCATTTGAAAGCCTTAATACCCAAGTCAACACAGACCATCACAGTTAGCTGTGCACACGTCTTGCTCCCTCTGGGAATTAGAACCTTGCATCCTCTTGCCCAAAAGAGGTACCCAAAAATGTCAAATAATGATCCTAACTGTATTCCAGTCAAATCAAAAAGAAGTTATAGTTTTCAGTTTCATTCTAAAAGGTTAAGTAGATTGCCCTCTATAAATGAAAGAGATAAACTTCAAGTCATAAATGCAAGTACTGTAACAACGCTCTTGAAAAGGGTCCAGTTGACAAGGTCAGAAACCAGCTCAGCAAGACAGCTGAAAGTGGCACCAGAACGACCTCCATGTCTGGCAATACAGCAGACTATGTCCCCTGACCTACTTTCCACTCCTCCACTTAAAAACAATTTAAAATACTGAATAAAAAGGTATCAGTGAACTGCCACACTAGCAAAGAAAACCACAGCCCCTGAAATTAAGAAAAATCGGGAACCCAGGGAGGTTAGCAAAGCACTGAGGCGAATTTTTGCCATGAGCTTTCATTTCCATAACCTGCCAGGACCTGAGAGCTGGATACAAAGCCCCAAATCTGCCAAGGTGGAGAATCTGGCAGGAACCACCCCACTACACACATACATGTAAATCTGGTACCCCAAAAGAGCTACATCTTTGGTATAAGGGTCAACTAAAAATAACTCTCCCTTTCCCCCAAGCAAATCAATGAAAGGACATTGTCTTCCCTCAAAATGCGGCACTGAGTAGAGGGGGAAAAAAAATCTCCTCTGAGAACTCATAACAAGCTGTCCCTCACAGGGGTTTGTGGCTCAAACTATCTAGGAGGTCTGAAAAATCTAAGGTCAGAACTTGGTTGAAGGCGGCCCTGGGGTGGCTGTACCCTGAGATGCCTCATAGAAGCGGTTACAAATCTTCTCTGGAAAAACCCACCTTTGACTTGGGTCCTGAAGAATTTCCACAGATAAACCCTCAAAACACGAGCTCACCGTCAAAAAAATCACAAAATGCAAAAAGATTTAAGGCACCATAAGCAAGAGCCAGAAAAACAAACAACAGAATTAGATCAATAAATACTTCAAATTTTAGAATCATCAGACACAGAAATAAGTTTGCTACGCTGAAAGATTATAAAAGGAGTAGGAAATGTCAGTAAAAATCTAGACTATAAAATCTATACAGAACTGCAAGAATTCAATGGGTAGATTAAAAAGATAACAGAGTGAAAAAAAAATTAATGAACTGAATGACACGGTATAGGATGGAAGACATTATCCAAAATCAGCATAAAGATACAATGAGATGGACATTATGAAAGAGAGAGGAAGACATCGGGATGACAGAGTGAGAGTGGAGCTCCACAAGGACAAGGAAAACGAATAGAGCAGAGGCAACTGAAGAGATGATGGCTGAGAATCTTCCAGAACCAATGAAAGGCACCAACATGAGAACTTTTGACCTCTTCCTGCACTATGAGCTCAATATAAAAAGTCCAAACTGGGAACTCCCGGGTGGTGCAGTGGTTAGGACTCTGCGCTTCCACTGCGGGGGGCAAGGGTTCGATCCCTGGTCGGGGAACTAAGATCCCGCAAGCTACGTGGCACAGCCAATATAAAATAAGTCCCAACTGACTGAGGCCAGCTCTGGAATTTTACAACCCCAAGAACCAATAGTCTCAAGGGAAATTTCTTCTCCTTCTTTCCTTGAATGTGAGGAGATGTTTGCTGCCCCTGCTCTGGCTCTGAGGAAGTTGGGGAAATCAGACCAGTATACCTAAGTGGAGCCAGAAGGGACATGGGAATCTCGGGCTGTAGGCTGCTGGGTGGTGCTACCTGTGGTCATGTCCTCCAGCATCTCCAGCAGCATGTCCTGGGTCTCGTCAATCAGCTTGGTCCTCTGCACCACCAGCTTCCGCAAGCACAGGTATCCGTTCAGCACAGTACCCACCAAGCGACTTTTAAAGTGCCTTTTGATGGATTCCACCTCCACGAAGGAGGAAAGAAGGCCTGTGGGGACAGGAAAAAGTTGCTGTAAGAGTTCTGAATGAGAATTAAGCAAAGAAGGCTTAATTCATCCTCAAAAGATGACGAGCAACTCAAAAGCAGGGAAACACTATCTTTGTGCCTGGCATGGGGCATGCTCAATGATGTGAACTGGTCAGTAGCCAACAGATGCTCAAAGACGTAAAGCCATCCCTGAGGAGAAAAACGCAGACCTTAAAAGTGCAGTGTGGTCAACATGAGAGAGAAGAGAGTCAACCACAGCACCCAAGGAACTAAGGGTCAGTCCCCAAACTATACCCAGGGTGCCCTAAAGGAAGGGCTGGGAGGCTCTCTCTACCTGTGAGACTTTTGAGGGCATAGCCCTGCTGCAGATCAGTGCTCAGGGTGGCCTCCTCCAGGGCCAACAAGCGGGCTATTTCCTAAACAGGACAATAAGCACAGTTAGTGTGACAGCACTGCCAGCGACACTGGTCCAGGAACTGGCAGCACCGTCTTTTTATTCTAATGCTCTCTCAAGCTGAACCTTTGCAGAACTCCTTTCCAAGAAGCCAAGGACAATTGCAATGACGTTAAGAGACTGCTTAAAAATGGAAAACAGTCTAAGTGACCCCAACAGACTGCATATCCTCTTGATGAACACAATGAAGTCACAGAAGTACCACAAGCAGACCTCGGAAATACTGCAGGTTCAGTTCCAGACCACTGCAATAAAGCGATTATTGCAATAAAGCGAGTCACACAAATTTGTTTGTTTTTTCCCATGAATATAAAACTCATGTCTACACTCGACTGTAATCTAGTAAGTGTGCAATAGCATATGTCTAAAAACACAATGTATATACCTTAATTAAAAAATAATGTTGTTGGAAAAATGGCGCTGATAGTCTTACTTGATGCAGCGTTGCCACAAACCTTCAATTTATAAAAAACCCACAGTCACCTATAAAGTGCAATAAGGCAAGATACACCTGCATTTTCAACAAATGTTTCTTCTTGGCATAAAAGAACACCACAAAGTTCACGCAGAGAAAGAGAACAATGAAAGCAGAGCTAGGGAAAGGGGCTCTGCTGGGCTGCGTGAGACGGAGGTACCTTGGTGATGAGGTTGCCCACGTAGGGCAGGACTCCTCGAGCTGCCAGGTAGACTTTCCAGTGAGCTGAAGTGATGAGCTTCTGGTAGAGCGCCAGGTACTCGGCGGCACACTCCCCGGCCACGCTCAACTCGTCCAGGTAACTGCCGTGGGGAGACAGGCACTGAGCGAGAACTCAAACAGCTGCAACAGCCTAACAGCCCCTCCTCGCCCCTTCCATCTTTCATGCCTCTGCTGTCCTCCACTCCCTCTTCCGCGGAAGGAAGTGGGTGGGGCGAGAAAGCCCCAAACTCTCCACTCGGGAACTCCTCACACTTGGGGAAAGCTCAAGAGCACACAACAGGGAATGCAGTGCAACAAACTATACACGTTTGGAACAATAAAGCACCAAAGTATGAATGGCGGTTATTGGGGCAGCATGAGTATGGTTGTGATTGAGTCACTCACAAGGTAAGTTTATCAGAGTTTAGTGGCCAATAATGTGGGCTTTGGAATTAGACTGCCTGGATTCAAATCTTGCCTTCCAGTAGACAAGTTAATTAACCACTTTAAGCCCAGGTAAGGATTAAATGAGGCAATGCATGCCAAGCATTTATAAGCTCATAAGATCTCAAAAATTACTAGCTGCTGAAATTCTGCTGCTCTATCACCACCACCACCGCTACTACCACTACCACTACAATTCAGCTTTTTAGAACTTTTTTGTTTCTGTGGTCTTCTACAAGGAATGAGATAGTTATAGAGCACAGGTGCGCCTCCAGTCGCCCTGATCTATGGATTCCCCTGGGAAAGCGGGAAGGGCTCGAGATGAAGTCCAACCACCCTGCCCATCCCACTCTCAAATGGTACCTGGTGAGGAGGTCGAGGACCTGCTGCTTGCGGCTGGGAATGGTGGCCAGAGCTTCCACGATGGTACAGGCTGCCTGCCGTGCAGCCTGCGTCGCGGGAGTAAAGAGCACCTGCGGGGTATGGACAGAAGCCCTGGCTCAACTAACAGCCTCTCACCAGGCCCCGCAGGGCACAGTCAACTGCCACCCATCCAGAGGAAGTCCTCTGAGTACCTCTCTAGGAAAGGTTAAAGGTAAAAATCACCAGCTAACACAAGATCAGACTGCTGCAGACTGGTGAAGAGGCTGCCTAAGAGCCACCTTCTTCACGGAGATGTTCTCCATCAAGTACTTTGGAGAATGTACCCAAGATGACTGAAGTAGGAAAAAAGACAAGCAGGTATTCTCCTTAGCAAAGACATCTACAATTCTATTTTGGGGACAGCTACACAGTGAACACTTACATTTAATGTAAACCAGTTATTTATGTTATGAACCAATGGACAAATGAATTCTCTAAAATATAATTACTTTAATCTTTAAGAACATTAGCTGGAAAGAGGAAGAGGACAGCAGAAGATATGAAAGGTGGAAGGAGAAAGGGGAGGACAGGCACTGAGGCTCGGGTCCGTTCAGTGGTCAGGGGGGAGAGCAGAGATCACGAGCTTGATGAGAAGGCGGAAAGAGTTCTGTTTCGGCCAGTCCACCACGCTGGCGGCGGCAACCGAGAACCTCTACCTATGTGAAAGGAAGCAAGAATAACAAAGAGAAAGAAGAGAAAGCAGAGCAGACAAGTGGGGAGGAGCAGAAACACCCTGCTCGGGATCTGAGGCCAGCGCAGCAGGGCGAGGGGCCCAGGGGACGGTCACTCACTTGCCGCAGCCAGTTGTTGTGGCCCAGCTTGAGATCCAAGGGGGAGGTCCTCTTTCCCCGACGACTCAGGAACTGCTTCCACCGCCACACGTACTTCTCAGTCAAATAGAGATGGCGGAGTTCTGATTTGCTGGGGGACTTCCCGTTGCCATCGATCCCTGGCAGGCAAAAGGGTGCAGGGAGAGGTAAGGAGAAGAAAGGGACAGAAAAGGGGGGATTGTGGGGCTGCTGGGATGGGGTAGGAATGACCGATTTCTCAAGTCTTGAAGAGACAGACACACCTCTGATAGGAAGACACTTCTTCCAGGCTTCATAGGATGCCTTGGGGTCTCTCTTGAGCCAGAGCTGAGCCTGGGCATGGATCTCATTGCAGTATGGCTTAACTGTGGTAAGGGCCTCGACAGGAACATCCTGCAGGAGGAAAGCGGACAAGGTGAGAGAGCTTGAGGGCACATCTGAGCCACAGCTGCAATACAATAGCACTGGCATCCCAAGGGGACATATGCAAAGGCAAGAAGACCAGAAGGATCAACCTTCGTATCTTTTATGCCCCTTATGTGTTGCTTTAAAGCATTTTGATCCAATTTAGCAGTAGCATCTCCATGCTGAGCTTAGGGTCACTGATTTTGACTGTGCAGGATAAGTGTAACCAGTTTCCTGCAGACAGTCTTATAGCCACATATACTAATTCCTATCCCCAGGCTGATTTGTAGTTTCCCAAACATAAATCTTCAAGGGGTCACTAAGCAGCCTCCAGAATTTAAAGAGCCATAACTAATCCCAAGGAGCCTACACAGCAGAGCCCCAGGACTCTGGGTTCTCAAACTTTTTGGCCTCAGGACCCCATTACTCTTGAAAATTACTGACTCCAAAGAGTTCTTGTGTGGGTAGCTCTCTCCATCAATATGTACCTATTAAAAATTAAGGTTCAGCAATTCTTAAAATATTTATTAATTCATTTAAAAGTAAGAATAAATCCATTACCTGGCAACCTAAATAACATTTCTTATATTTTCCAAAACAAAAATAATCTAGAGAAAGGAGTTGCACTGCTTTATATTTTTGAAACTGTTTAAAGACTGCCTTAATAAGACAGCTGGATTGTTAAACCTGCTTCTGAGTTCAAACTGTTGTGATATGTTGTGTCAGTTGAAGTACTCACACAGATATTTAGTTGGAAAAAAGAATATTTTAATAGGTTTTTCAATTAATTGCGGATTTTTTCTTTGATACTAAACCAAAATTTAACAAATTACAGGTTCTTAAAGACTGTCTAGAATGTGGAATCTGAAACCAATCAATAAACATTTCATATTCCATTCCACTAAAATTCATCATTTACTCTCACTGATTCGGTAACATGTAAGAGTCATTTGGAAAATACTGGTTCAATGAGTTATGTCAATTCCTCTTTAAGTGACCAGCGCACTTTATTCACTTTTTAAGAAAATGTCTACCAAACACCCGATTCTGAACAACCACAATTTGCCCATCAGCCCTCCTTTCAAGCACTAACGGGAGTCCATGAAAAAAGCAGCTGGTTCAGCTTGCAGCGCAGTCACACAAGTGCTTTTCCCCAGGACAACCGCTGTGCTGCAGCGCGCCAGGGCACTATCTCTGGGCCTCGCACATTGTCTTGCTGAATATTAAAAAGATTAGCTGGGCCTCCCTGGTGGCGCAGTGGTTAAGAATCCGCCTGCCGATGCAGGGGACACAGGTTCGAGCTCTGGTCCGGGAAGATCCCACATGCCGCAGAGCAACAAAGCCCGGGCGCCACAACTACTGAGCCTGTGCTCTAGAGCCCACGAGCCACAACTCCTGAAGCCCACGTGACTAGAGTCCATGCTCCGCAACAAGAGAAGCCACCGCAATGAGAAGCCCGCGCACCGCAACGAAGAGTAGCCCCCGCTCTCCGCAACTAGAGAAAACCCGCGTGCGGCAACAAGGATCCAACGCAGCTATAAATAAATAAATTTTTAAAAATCATTAAAAAAAAAAAGATTAGCACTCAGGAGTCAAGATTTACTAAAATTAACCTGCGATGCTTGACCAAGCACGCTCTACAGTGAAAGTGCACGGCAGGAAAGAGCGCGGCTCTGAGTGGAGCTGGGCCCACAGCCTCTTCGTGCTAAGGCTCCAGTGGCCTCACCATCACTGACTTGGCACCATCAGCACAAATGCCACAAAACAGTGAAGAGGGCAAATCACATCTTAGGGTAATTATGAAAATAATGTTGACCTCACAGATTCCCTGGGAGTCTTGGGAACACCCAGGGATCTATCTATGAGCCAAACTTTGAGAACTGCTGCTCTCTCTAGGCGAAAACTAAGCAAAATGTGAGGCTTCAGTGCTCTGAGAGTAAGAACCCTGTGGAAATCTTTTACCTCACACTGTGGGAAAAATGACAGTTACATGGGGATGAGGTTCCTCTTTTCAATCAAGAACCAATTTTTATTTGCTGAGACTTAGCTCTGAGGGGAAGTAAACCTTCATCAAAGGGAAGGAAGGGGGGTCTTTTCTGAGGACTGTCCGGGCAGACCAGGAAAGGGAAACAGAGTAAACTGTTCATTGCCCAGCTTCCTCCCTACTGCTTACCACTCAGAATCCTGCAATGAAGACTTCGTTTCCCACCAAGGGATTCCATTAGGATGGAGCAGGAAGGAGAATGGCCCAAGGACTACAAAGATGGATAGGAGGCACCGACGGCCTCAGGCATGGCCGAGGGAAAGAATTACAGCCCGCATGTTCTCAACTGGTGTAAGCAAGTTCATCTGTGGCTAGGCCATTTTAGGATTAAAAACTTGGCTTTATTCATTCACTTAACAATGATTTGCTGAGCGGCTATAATAATGCTAGATACCACGCTCTGCACTGGACATAAAAACATCTTAGTAAGACAGTCCCTGGATTCGAGGAGCTCATAGCCAGCCTAGCAGGGAACTGGTTAATTGAAGGAGCAGCTAACAAAATGAAGGCGAGCATTCCAGGCAGAGGAGACACCATACAGCTACAAATAACATTTATTAAGGACTAACATGGGCCAGACACTGCTCTGAGCACTTGATCTGCATTAAGTCATTTATTCTTCCCAACACTTCAGGTAGAAACTGTATTCCCATTTTATAGATGGGGTAACCAAGCAACCTAAATTAAATAACGTGCCCAAGTCACAGTGCTAGTGAATTCAAGAGCTGGGATTTGAAATCAAGAGGTCTGCCTCAGAGCCCAGGACTTCCACCACTGTGCAAAACTGCATGTACAAAGGCACAGGGGTAGGAAAGAACACTGTGTCCTCTGGGAGCTGGGAGTCATCTGACGTGACCGGAGAAAGAGGCAGTCCTCCACGGCTAACCACTTTGTTCTACGCGTTTGTATTTTTGTGTTTGCTTTTCTCTTGAGTTCCCTCTGAGAAACCTTCCTTCTCAAAAACCCCAACCCATCTCTGCTGAACTGCCGCAAAAGAAGCATTGGTGCCGCCCAGGGAGAGCGAGTTCAGGTGAGCAGAGGCCCTTAGAGGCAGGGCAGGTGCTGGCCGGGGACTGCGCCCCGCCCTCCCTCTTGGCCCCGTACCTTGTTCTTCTTGCTGGTGGGAGCAGGTGGTTTAATCAGCTTCTGCAAGATCCGCAGGCACATGAGGGTAATGTTCTCAACAACCACAGGAGTCTTAATGTTCACGGCCATGAGGAAAAGGCTGAGTGCTGGGCAGAGGAAGGAAAGGCAGAGTCACACGTGATCACAGAACACATCACGCCTGCCGTGGCAAGGCTGCCCAAGCACAGCTTCCCCTGCCCTCTCCCGCCCTGTGCCTAGGACTGCGCCCTGAAGCCTCCTCTCCTTTCTCTGGCAAACTGCTAACCAGATGTCCCCCAAACTCACCACAGCGTAAGCGGAGCTCCCAGCAGCTGTCCTCCTTCGAGATAGAGTCTGTCAGCAACAGCATTTCATACTGAAGGCTACTTGCCTAGAAGGCCAACAGGAAGAGACATGAGTAGAGGAGGGTCTGCAGGGTCAATCCCAGGACTAGGGCTCACGTCCATGCTCAGACCCAGGGACTCAGCATTAGAACATCTGGTCACAGATGGACCATCAGAGAGACAATGGAGAGATGGAGACCCTCCACACAGCCAACCATTCATTTCTCTTCTCTCTGAGGTTGACTCTGACCTGGGAAAATCTTTGTGGGACATGAGCTCTGCAAATGTGCCGCTCCCTCCCTCCCTCTCGTCTCTGCAAACAAGACCGGCAGGGAGGAAGCCGAGGGAATGAAGGCAGAGAGTGAGGGGATGGCCAGCCTGCTCACCAGATCAGGATTGGCCCAGTGGCCCTTCAGGGCTGTGGAGACTTTGCCAATAATCAGGTCGTTCATCTGCTGGGTGGCCTCTGGATTGTCGCTGGGGAAGCAGAGAAAGGAGTCCTGTTATTCACCATTGGCTCTGTCCCTCCTTTGCACTTGAAGGAGCCCAGAGAAAAGGAAGTCAATGTCTAGGGCTACCCAGCCTTCCCAGGGGCAAGACGACACATTAGCCCCACAAAACCCTGCTGTGTAATAAAAAGGGCACGCCCCAGCCGCCTTTCCTGGGAGGAGACGCTGACTGAGAACACAGCAGCACTAACACAGGGGGGATTTTCTCCCCAGTCCACATCCCCAGGCTGCACAGTCCTCAGACGCTGCCTGGTGTGTCAGTCTCCAGAATCCAGGTGTCCACTCTCAGCCTTGGCCACAACTCTTTCCTCATCTTCGCCAACTGCCCTCACTTCATTTCCCACAAGGCATCCACATTTCCCATCTATGTCCCTTTGTAATAATGTATCTTTTAATAATTAAAAAACCCCACGAATTGTGTCACATCCCTTTCTTGCTTCCCAACGTGTCCTGAATAAAATCCAAGTCCTTATAATGACCTACAAGACCCTATAGGATCCGGGCCCTGCGATCTCTCACTAAATCCCCTCCCCTTTGTTCCCCCACTGGTATCCTTCACTCCATGCACAAGCGCTCCTCGTGGCCCCCGCCCCTCACACCCCGGGCACACCCCTGCCTCTCCTCCTGCCACTTGCTATTTCCTCTGTGTGCAGCCCGCGCGTTCGGTATCTCCATGACTTGCCCCCTCACCTCACACAGGGCTTTGCTCAAGCATCACCCCTCAGAGGTCGTCCTTGACCACTTTATCCTCCGCAGCAACCCTACCTGCAATCAGGGTTGCCATCCCAGCTATACCGCTCTTCACATCTAATCTCCTGACACTGTAGTGTGTAATGACCTGTTTACTGCCCTTCTCCCCTCTAGAACGTAAGTTAAATGAGTGCGGGGACTTTGTTTCATCTATCACTGTATCCTCAGAGTTTAGAACAGTGCCTAGCATTCAGCAGATGCTCAGTAAATATTTGTTAGATGAGTGAATAAATAATACAGCAAGTAATACTTACCAACCAGCTAACATGTTCCAGAACTTATGCAACATACTCAGTAAATAATCTAAATCCAGCTATGGGTACTGTATGGGCACAGACCAAGTACTCCACAAATATGATTTATTACTTGCAATGAATTATGTTAGTCTATCCTCACCACAAGCCTTTAAGATATTTGCCATTATCAGTATTTCTCAGATAAGGAAACCTTAGGCTCAGAGAAGTTAAGAAATGTGTCCAAGGCACATAGTACAAAATATCCGATACTGGGTCTTTCTGATCCAGATCCAAGCTCTTAATCCCTAGGCTCCACTGCTCCAACTGTCTTCTTCTGTGTGTTTTGAGTCCAAGTACCCCGCTGTACCCTTCTCCTCCCTCACCAAAAATCAGAAACTGCTTCCTCAGGAAACCCCACTGGTACCAACCAAATAAAAGACGAACATACTATCTACACGGAAACCTGGGCTTCAAATGCTCCCCAAGTTTGTTCAGCTATAGCTGGGACCTCTTCCCGTTTTTTTCTCTATTATAAGCTAGCGAAGCTGTTTGGCAGGGAGAAGCACGGTTCCGTGAACCCTCTGGTGCTCCCAGCACCACTGCCGCCTCCACCCCAGCACGAGCAGGCATGACCGGCCCCCGTCACCATGGCACAAGCTCTGACCGGGTCAGGAGGCACATGAGCTGGCGGACCTCCTCCCGCATGGCCGCAGAGCCTCTGCGAAGATTATAATCAAAGAGTTCCCGGATGAGGCCCTGGGAGACGAGGATGTGCCTCAGGGCGGGGTTGGTGGCCAGGGCCCGGAGCAGGGTGATACAGTGCTCTGTGACGGCAGAGGCACAGCCGTAGCACTTGGTGGAGGATGTGTGGCCACAGCCCAGGACGGACAAGGCGCGGTACTGGCTGGCAGTGAAGGTGGGCTGCACGGAGGTCCTAGATGATTTGGTGGCTGCTTCCCTCTGCTGCAGGTCGTATTCCAGCAACTCTTTGCGTGAAGCAAAAACTTTCTAAGGAAAAAAAAAAAAGACAAAGGAGAAAGAAATCAGCAATTAAAATAAAGAGAAAGAGGAAGTTAACTAGAAATCAGCTTTGGTTTGAAAAAACACTTCACATGCATTATCTAATTTAACCCTCTTGATAACCTTACCAGTTAGATACTTTATCCCCATTTTATAGAGGAGGAAACAAGCTTAGAGGGGTTGGCTTGACCAAGGTAAGTGGCAGAGTTAGAACTCAGCCTCTGATCGCAGGCCCATGCCCTTAACTCCCACGTAACACTGTCTCACAAAGAACAACGTCAGGAACGTAGGCACGTGTAGCAAAGATGGCACACCAGCAACTTAAGGGACAAGGACCCTGGTCCTCTCGTCTGCGGCCAGCCTTCCCCCGATGGGGGTGGGGTCTGTAACACGCCATCCACCGCAGGGCCCACCCTGGTTGACTAGAGTTGGTGTGCCCTACCCTTCAAGCCTGCAAACACGTCTATCAGAAAAAACAGGAACAAAACCTTGGCACCCAATTTTTTTAAAACCAGTTAACCCCTCTACTAAAACGTGGGCTGTGAATGGTCAAGAAAAACACATCTATAATAATCTCCGTTATTCTGTTTTCTGGAATGAACTCAGCTCTCTACCAAGCACCCAAAACCGCTGTGGGTGAGAAGCTGTGCGGCTGGGCAAGGGCACCCCCGGAGCTGAGCTTCTGGGGGAGAGCAAAGAACTGCTTTGACAACAACGTCGATAACACACGACAAAACACACTCTCCAGCTGCTCCCGTTTCTCTACCTGGATGATTTTGGAGAGTTCATCGAAAGAGTTCTTGCAGTCTCCACAGTACTCCTGCGCCAACTGCAGGATGTACCGGTTCACACTGGCTGAGGCGGAACTGATTCCCCCAGCCGTCCCCGAGTCATCCTGCAACCAAGAGGGAAGCTGTCAGCCTTCCACCATGAGATGGCCTCACCCAGGGGCTAGTTTTCTGCTTCTGATCCAGAACCCTCTCCAAATGTCCCTCCAGCTTTGGATTACCTGTGGCTTTTCAGGAGCTGCCTCGTTCACTTTGCAGAGCAGGTTCTCCAGCTGTGGCCGATGTCCCATCAGCTGGTGATACACTCGATCAGCTTTGTCCAGAAGTGTGTTGATGTTGGAAACAGCCTAGACAGGAAGAGACAGGGGCGTGCGTGAAGGCTCGTCAGCATGAAGATTTTCCCTGAGTGATCGGTCAGGGACCTCTAGGTCAGGTACTGTGTTTCATACGTTATTTCCATTCCTCACAATAATCCTGTGGGGGCGGGTATGTTATTTTTAATAATACACAACGTATACGATATATGTATAAATGAACAATGCTGAGAGCAGTGACTTATGCCAGGTCACACAGTATTAAAAAGCACAGGTGGTACTGGAACTTTCATCCTTCTGACTCCAAAGCCAGGTGTTCTTTTGCTTTGCCAGGCTGCTGCTGCTAGTGACTATCCTGACAGCTCCCCCCTCTTCCCTGTCCTCCCACATCCAGTCCCACCACATCATGCTGGCAGAGAACGAGCCCCTGAACAAGCCAACAATGAGGGAAGGCCAGCAACCGCAATTTGAAGCAGCCTGTGGAACAAATGCAGGGCACGTCACCCAAGTTCTATCTGCCTTTCCAAATCTTGTCATTTGTCCCTTGAGATATTCTAGTTTCATTAACAACATGTCTCCAAAATTCTACACAAACCATGTGTTCCAATATATCTGTCTTATTTGTTGCCACTCAAAAGCCGAGCCCTGAAAATAGTGCCAAGTTGAGAAGACTTCAGCTAGAAGGGAAAGCACGTTCCCCACATCAGCTCAACCCACAGCTCAGATCAAAGCCCTGCCTGAGTCTCGGACGGATGCGGCCTCACCTTCTTCCGGTCTTCTTCATTCTCAATGGGATCCACTGCACAGCAAGGCTTGGCATAGAGCATGAAGTCGAAGCGAGCGTATTTACAGAAGCCACAGGCATTGCACAGGAAGGGGTCCTTTTCATCATAGTTGATGGATCTGAAAAACCACAGTGATTGGGTCAGGGGGCAGCAGAGGATCTGCAGGGAAAGGAGATGGACCGTGCCACATCTATACACTGCAAACTATTGCAGGGACTCTCAGAGGGGCAGCAGCAAATAGGCGAGGATGACTTAAGCAACCAGGTAACAAGAAAGGGAGACCCAGAACCAAACTTAGGGACCCCAGCACCACCCACCACTGGATGGTCACGTGAATTCACGTGCACGCGCACGCCCACGCACACCCCACTCTTTCCCTTTTCCATCCTTGAACTCCGCGCTCTACATACCCATAATCCTCTAGTTATTATGAGGGCACTACACAATGAAATTGAGCACAATGAGACTCTTACAGAAAAATACAAGGAATGTACCTGGCCTGGGTGACAACCACTCGCTTACCTGCATTTGTGACACTGGTAGACGTTCTCTCCACAGTTGCCGCAGACCCCTGGGTTGGCAGGGACCGAGGCACTACAGCGTGGGCACTGCAGGGTCTCCGTGGAGGCCTGATAGTTTTCATAGAAGTCTGCAAACTCAATCATCAGGTTGGAAGCCACTATTGGCAAAGGCAGGTCAATCTTCACCTCTGTCTGCCCGGGGGTCAGCTGAACCTTCTTGGCTTTGTGCCAGCGAGCTGGCCTAGGAGAGACAGTGTCAGACAGAGGGGCAGGCAGATGGCCTAAGAGCCTCTCACAAGACCCTCGGCAATGACAGTCTGATGAGACGAAGAGAAGACTGTCCCTACCTATTCTTCTAATGCCATTAATTCATTATTCTAAGGATAGGAAATCTGGCAAATAAAAGCAACTTAATTTTAAAAATATGTTTCCTCTATTCTTTCTCTCTTAAAAAAAAAAGGGTATAACATACAGGTGCTTTAAGACATTATATATGATAATTTTTGATACTCCAGAAAAACAAGGGAATGCACATCAAGGGAAGATATTACTCCAAAAGTATGCCACACTGAAGCCTGTAATCCCAAGAGGTACCATGATGACGACTGCCATGAGTTCCTATCAAGACAACTACCTTGGAAGGATAAAACTCAGGTTGCTTTAGAGAGGCAGAGGGACATACCAGGATCCAGACCAAGTGCCAAGTAGAGTCAGAAAGAGTAAAGGCATGGGATAATTTAGAGGTAATTATATTAATACAATTAGAGCTAATATTTACTTAGCACTTTTTATGTGTCAGGCTCTGTTCTCAGCACTTCACATATACTAACACATTTAATCCTTAAAATAACACCCTGAAAGTGGACTTCTCTCCATTTTACAGTTAAGGAAACTGAGGCTACGTAAATTCTCCAAGGGATGTGAACCCACAGTCTCATTCCAGAGTCTGAGGTCTTTACCAGCAGCTACGCTGGCTCTACACAACAGAAAATCAAATCCACCTTCTCCAGAGGGGACTGGGTCATCCCAATGAGCAGCTTCTACTTGCAGATCATCAGTGTTAACTATGCTTTTCAAAGGACAAAGATAAAACTTCCTTTAAGCAGAGCTCCTGTGGCCATTTGTTCATGTGGTACATGCTAGCTTTATGCTACCTTTAGAGTAATACCAATACTTCCATTCTATGCACAAAGCAGCACTCCCTGTAGGTCTAAACATTCAAGTAGCAACTACTTATATTCTCTGCCCCAAAAAAATGCTTAAGTCTTCAACAACAAGTGGTCTGTCTCTGTAAAAGTTGACACTATAACCCATGCTAGTGTCCTCTTTGGCCCATACACAACATGCCTTGATTCAGATGTTGGGAGAGATAATCTAGAAAGATCCAACATCAGCAATATGTAGAGGGAATGCACCATGCAGAAATGGAAGGACTTCAAACTAGAGAACCTCCTGGAGAAACACTGCCTGCTCTGTGAACAAGAGAACAGTGTCTTAATCCAAGAAACAACTACTTTCCATATAGAATAGTCTATCTAAAAATAGAACCACTCTAGTTAACATGGGTATGAGAAGCCTAGAGTCCCCCTCACTCAGCTTCCCTTCAGGCTGTTGAAGATCTTAGACCCTGAGGGCTCCACAGGACATAACTTCAAAATAGTTTTCGTCAGCATCCTTAAGAACTGGTGTTTCACCTGTGTCCCTCAGCCATGACCTAAGTAGGCAAGAGGACATACTAGGCCTCTAGGAATGTGCTGCTTTACCTGATTCCAGCAATCGAAGGTAACAACTGGTATTGAGCCTCGTAAGCCTGCTGCCCCTCCCCAAGTCTGAAAAGCCCGTACTTGTTTTTCAGCTCCACGATGGCCTGCACAGTTCGGTTGTTGTAATAGAGGTTGATAGTCCGCACCATCTTGGTCCGTTTCAGGTCCCCAATTTTCACCGTCACTTTGCTGATGGTGTGGCTGCCAATGAGCTTCACAACCTGCTGGGTGGTGGTGTACCTCGTGTCCACTTTAATGGAAGACAGCTTGATATACTAAATGCAAAAGTACACACAAAACACTGTGTTAGTTCAAGGCTAACGGCTCATCCTGTCCTCTTCAAAACTCATCAGCGTAACCCACTCTTCATCCATGGATGAAGTTTCTATTTAAGGTAGCAGGGCAGGTAAGGATTAATACCACTGCAACCAACCATTGGGAGAGGGATGCCTATACAGTAATAATCAACCTCTAAAAACAAGAAACCCACTGGCCCTGTAAGCCTCAGGACTGTCCATGTTAAAGATGTCACTTACACAAAATGGCACTTCTGGATTATTACACACCAGGCAGGGATCACTCTCCAGGTAATAGCCATCAAACTCCACTAGGCCAGACAAGGTGCTAAGGAAGAAAGCAGTCTTAGCATAAGGAGATTTTCATTTTAGAAAGCATGGAGCTTCACAAAGAAGCCATGAGAAAACCATGGCTCAATATTCCCCAAGGCAAGCTTCACTCTAGTGAGAACACAAGGAAATGTGAGAAATCCCAACAGAGCTAAGTCACAGGAAGGGAATTTCAACTGAGTGACCTTAGACGTTTCCTATTTCTGAGCTGTTCTGAGGTCACAGGAATCCTAAATGTTACATTAAAATTTGACTCAAAGAAGAGTCACAATTAAATTTACTAAAAATCATTGAATTGTACACTTGTACCGTGTAAATTTTGTTGTATGTAAATTATACCTCAATAAAGTTTGGAGGAAAAAAAAGAACAGTCACTAATAAACCAGGGAAATAATAAACTGACCGTTTAACCAACACTCTCTTCCAAAGTTGTTGTTGTTTTTTTTTTTTTTTTTAATGCAGCCATTTCTGTAAACTTGCCTTATGTGATTTACACTTAGACCCCTGAAAACTAGAGACCTTCTTAAATCATTGCTTACCAAACCCTAATTCAGCAGTTGCATTTTGAGCACCTTCTATGCACAAGGCCCCAACTACAAGGGAGGGATTCAAAGACCAACTAGACAGGAGCGTATTGATTCATAAATAAGAGCCAATCCATGTAGAAATAGCAACTGGACTGTTGACCGAGCTTCAAATAGGAAGAAAGCAGAACAAAACTCACTTGTAAATGTTGGAGTTGGGATGGTTGGTAAGAATGTGGTTTTGAGTACGAAGAATCTCCACAGCCTTCTGTGAATATTCTTTCAACTGAAAACAGAAGTCAATATAGGACCAGAATTAAAGCCCAAGGGAAAGTCTTACTGGCAAAGACTTTTTTCCTCTGCTTTCTAGCTGATACCACCCTAGAAGTAGCAGCCCTCATTCAGAATCAAACAAAGCTGAGCCTAACTCCTAGTCATTTAAAGGATTCTATCTTCTTTAGTAGTTTCTACGATCTTAGTGACAGCCCCTCTTTTTATACCTTGTGGAGGAAGAGAAATTTTATTATTATGGAGAAGCCATGAAATGGTTATCTAATTGCAAAAACACGTTGGATATGTGATCAGGACTGCCAGGAAACCCAGAGGAGCACTTTCTTTCCCAAGCAACTTTAATGAGTTGCATTTTCTTCCCCACTTTATCTACTTCTATTGGCTAAGCCAAATTCAGACTATACTTATTTGCTAGTGTATATTATCTAGGTGGCATACATACTGGGAGTGCTTAATATATATTTAAAAGAGATTTCATATATGTACTCCCATGTAGGTTGATCATAACGTTTCTTAACTCAAGATAAAAAAGGTTAAAATGTGGCAAGTTAGCCTCTCCGACCGTAGATCGTCTGTTACCTTCTTCTCTGTTTGTGGGGTTTTCAAGGAGAAATATCCTAGTAGGTCCACAAACTGAGCAGCCTTACGACCGTAGGCTGGGAGTTCTGGCCATATAGACCACATCAGATCTAGCAGGAGCTCCTGTTGAGATTTGCTAGAGTTTCTGTAGATAAATGACAGTTCATATTATAAGCAGCAGAAAACCCTGAGGTTCCTTTATTTATCAACAAGG
Organism: Balaenoptera physalus; assembly: GCF_965194825.1. Classification (NCBI taxonomy): domain Eukaryota; kingdom Metazoa; phylum Chordata; class Mammalia; order Artiodactyla; family Balaenopteridae; genus Balaenoptera; species Balaenoptera physalus. Next base: position 181,726,441 of record NC_138882.1, on the reverse strand, counting down.
CCCAGGTACCGTTTTGGAGATGAATCTATTTCCCCACAACTATGAGTTAAGTTTGAATGGCTCTACTGTTCTTTTGACAATCAACCTTAACAGATGTAGCATGATCCTTTCCTGTCTTCAGGAGGTGATTTATTCCCATCATCTGACATCTCTCAATGGCAGAAACTGAGCTTTGTTACCCTAAAGAGTCAAGCCTGGTCATCTTACAAACTTCTAAACATAGCCTTCCTAGTGGAAAACAGATCATCTCTTGCTTCTGACATCAGTTTAATAGCCAAAAAGCAGATAACTCAATGAAGAAATCTGTAATAGTCAAGAGGATTCAGACTGGTGTAAATACTGATAGTACGGACAACCTTGAGTATGTAACATAGAGCCAAGACAGAACTGTTGATACATCACCCACTCTGGTCCCAGACCCACACAGTCTGCTAAAACTAAGCCCCGGATCCTACCTGTAGATATGCAGTGTCAGGCAGTGGGCCTGCCAGCGCACGGAGGAAGAATTGGACTCTAAGAGGAAGCAACGCAGAAACTGGACCAAGGTCTCCTTATCTGCAAATTTGTTCAGCTGGTTCACCAGAGCTGTGCACAGCTGGTCCTCTTGGCTGCCTGAGCTCTCACCTGCAAGATCAAAGCAGGACTGAAGGGCTGAAAAGTAGGAACAAGTGGTCTAGGGTCCTACAGCCAGTGCTCAGGTGGAAAGAGAGGGAATTCTGTCCATGTTTTAATGTTTCACCAAAATGGTTATGATTTGAAAACAACTTTCAGTTGGTTACTGGGGGACAAAAAGTCAGCCCCAGATATAATAATCCTACCAAAAAAAGTACCTCTACAAGCCTGGCACTGACAAAGATAGTCACACTGGAGAAGGAATTTCCTTTCAAAAGTTTGCTACCTACAACAGTCAACATTACCACAGACCGGCACAGAGGGATCTGAATAATTCATTGGGGAATGTGAACCTCCACTGCTCTCCACCAATCACCTGTCTCAGGCCTCCAAGGACCATGAAAATCAGGAACGCAGAAAAAAGCTTTTGCCTTTCTGATGGCAAGGACTCAGTTAAAGCTCACTATAGCGTCCATTTGTAGAGCATTTACCAGTTTACAAGGCACATTTATAAGCATAGTTTCATTTAACACTGACAATCTCTCCACGAAGCAAGTGTTATTATTTCACAGAAAAAGAAACTTGGGTCTAGTAAAAATGTTTGGTGCACTCTGACCTTTCCTGTTACAGACAGTAGGTATGGAAGTCGCACTCTTTAAGGTGTCACCTTCAACATAACTGAAAATGAGACCAAGAGTAGACACTAGAGGGCATTTGGGTTTTAGGTCCCTGTAAATCAGGATGAAAACCCTTTCAGAAGAAGAGAATGACAAACTTATGGTTACCAAGGGGGGAAGGGGGGAATGCGATAAACTGGGAGATTGGGACTGACATGTATACACTACTATGTATAAAACAGACAACTAGTGAGAACCTACTGTATAGCACAGGGAACTCTACTCAATGCTCTGTGGTGAACTAAATGGGAAGGAAATCTAAAAAAGAGGGGATATATGTATGCGTATGACTGATTCACTTTGCAGTACAGCAAGAAACTAACACAACGTTGTAAAGCAACTACACTCCAATAAAAATTAATAAAAAAAAAAAAAAGAAGAAGAAGAGAATGAACCATGTGCTCTCAGAGAGATTAGAACACATGACCCTGGTCACTGAGACAAGAAGGTGACCCTTACCCTCTTTCTCCTTTTCCTTTTCTTCTTTCTTACTCTTCTTCGTGGATGACTTTGACTGTGTTGTGGCTTGTCCAGAACCGGTGGCCCCAGGGGCGGAGGAGGAGGAAGCACTGGAGGGCCCTGCCGAGGCCGCCAGTGCAGCAAGGACTTTGCTGCCACACAGAGCACAGGAGAGCAGCTGCAGCAGCACCGGAGACACCCCCTCATCCACCAGGAAGCTGACTTGGAGGAGGAAGTACAGGACAGCTGCAGGCAGAGGAGACGGGGGCTCAGCTCTGACACAACTGCGAGACTCACACACAAGAATGGGAGCACCTGCTCCAGACGCCAGGGCTGCCCTACTCCCACCACCTCCGTTGTCCAGGTTCTCTGCTGGAAGTTCCCAGAATTTACACCCTCTTTGGAAATGTCTGACAAGTACTGCAACAACTATACAGAGACTGGCTCCCAGCCCCCACTCTTTTGAAGAGGATGATTCTCCTCCTTAGTTGACCACAACAATCTGGAAGTCAGATACTCCTACCTTGTGCTCCCACCGCACCCCACATTTTATCTATGGACACTGAGCAATCTTGTAAGTTTTTACTTGTCTTCTTTGCTGGGCAGAGTTCTGTCTATCTTGCTCATGGCTATATCTCTAGAACCCAGTTTAACGCTTGGCATATAGTGGGCTTCAATGAACAGTTCTTGAAGGAATGAATGAATAACAGCAACCAAAAGGAGAAGCACTGCTTACAGTCATCTTTGATGCAGAATTTCTGCCAATTGATGGTTCGCTGGGCAGCAATCTCTGCACAGGCTTTCAGGTGCTCCATCTGAAATGGAAACCAATCACCAGAAATGACCCACACCTGCTGTCTTGAGGGGTCATCACCTCAGCTTTGGACTACAAACCCTGGCCCTCTGTGCAAGGTTGATCGGTGCCCCGGTGAACCTGGGACCAAATCCCAAACACTGAGCCTCCTATATTCAACGTCCCACCACACAAAGCCCTTTTGTTTTCAGGGATTCTTCAGACCACTCAATAATGCAGCAGGAAAGGTAGGTCATGACCTAAGACACTACAATTCAGTTTATTTTTTTCTTGCTAAAAGCATAATAGTAAGAACACTGGATTAGGAGTCTTTAACACTGAAGATGTTCTTTCTAGATGTTCCTATGCAATATATTCAATTTACTCCTCAAAGTCAAACAACTGATCTTAGGCAATAATACATCATTTCTTTAGTATTCAGGGACAAAAAAGAGAGGTGCACAAATCTCGGGTTGATCCTGTCCACAACATGAGCAAATGACACTGGTAAAAAGCCCAAGCCACCCCTCCTCACAACAGAGGAACCACTGCCATGTGGGGGTGGGACCAGGGAGGGGCAATTGCAGACCCTGAAGCCAACTGCATGTGGCACAGCACCCAGTTGGGTATCATGGATCTACCCTGATCGCAACCCTGGCCATGATGTTCTCAAAATACTGAAAAGCCCTGTGTGTGCCGCTCCATCCTCTTACCTACTTGGCTGAGCCTCGCCCACAGCCTCTCCCTGCCCTACCACACCACCCCAGCACCGGCCGTACCAGGCTGATGAGCGTGTCATACTGCAGGGCGGAGCCAGAGCTGGCTGTGACCACACTTGCCCGGAGGAAGATCCCCTGCTCCTCCAGCAGCTTCTTGATCCCACGCACATGGGAGTCGAGGGTGTGCAAATCCCGGAGCTGGCGGTATTTCTCCTTTGACCCACAGATGAAGAGCAGAAGTTTGCGGACTTGCCGGCGCACAAATGGAGTTTGCTGGATCATCAGGTACTTGAGGGGAGAAACGACACAAAGAGTCAATGACTCTGGAACTGTATCTGTACCAGCCACGGCGCCTTGAGTTTTCATGAGCTATTACTAAAAACTGGTAACACAAACCAAGCTACTTCCTTGCAGTCAAACTAGCCTCTGGTGAACTTTAGTATTCCTTACAAGGACCAGGAGAAAGAAAGGCATAGAAAGAAAAACGTCAAAAAGGGAAAAGTAGCAACATTCCTGCTACCGCTCGTGGAGTACTTAGGAATCTATAGGAGGCTGGTCTCCACTCCAGCCCACCCAGAATGGACGTGTAAAGAAAAAAAACATTCAGAATCTCTCTTTCAGGTAAAAGAGGTGGGGAAGAAGCTGCGTTGTTACATCTACATGACTTGAAATGGCGATTTGAGGTTTGCTAACATTCTTCGTCCCAGAGTTAATCTCATGCTTGCTGTGCAGGTTATTCAGCTATTTTCTCTCGGCTCCAAAGCCACCCCACCATACCCTGCTCTGTGATGTCCAGTCCAGAACTAAAGCTAACTGCGCTGTTCCTTGCCGGCTGGTTTCCTCTTAGGTTCTGCCAGTGGGGAGCACTGGAGGGACACCAAAAGGCAGGAGGGAGAGAAGGGACTTGCTCCTTCCCACCTGCCTGCCGTCCTAGGAGCAGCCCTTCACCCTAGCGGCCTCCAGCATCTCTTCAATAGTCAAGGACAAACCAGGTCCAGGTGGTCCTGTTCACCGGCTTCTTTTAGAACTTCCAGAATCAAGCACATCACAACCCTTCAGATCTCCTGAGGTACAGGCAGCAGCAGACCCTCCTCAGACCCGCCAGCCTCTCCTCTGCGTTCAGGGGGCCGCTGGCAGCTGCTGCTGGCAGTTACTAGCCCTGTGCTACCGCAACGTTCCCTTTTTATCTTTTTGGTTCTTCAGTGGCTGTTTAACCAATTCTCTATATTAAAATCTCTCAGTTCATTTAACTAGTATACTTTCTGTTTTCCAGGCAGAGTCCAAACTATTAAACTTGTCCATTATCACCACATGTGGGGGAAGGTAAGTGTAGAGAATCAAAAACTAAAGTGGATGGCTTGCTCTGATACACATCTTCCACAGTTTCACCACATAGTACACTCTGGAGGGGCAAGACCTAAATGGCGGGAGGGACTCTGCTGGGGGAAATACCACATGAGGGTTAGGATGCAAGAGAGCCACAAAGGCAGTCATAGCCGGTGTGTCCTCTCCTCGACTGGGACCTTCACTTACCTCTGAGAGAAAGTAAAACCACGAATGATCAAAGACAGGAGGTGGGATCCGAGAATTGGTGTCAGCGATCTTTTTGATTTGGTATGGCAGCCTCAGGACCATCTCTGTGAGAAGCTGAGTATAGGCCTCAAACACATCAGCAGCATGGCCCTGGGAGAAGAACATTTGTATAAGAACCTGTGATTGACAATTTCCCCTGACCACAGTTAGGAAAAAGGCTGGTCTATTGCTCACTAGGAGTACCTCACGTTGAAGATGGTAAATGGCACCTTTCAAAGCTGGAGACTTCACCGACTGATAGTTTAGTTTACAAATCCAGGAAGACCCCAGGCTCCCGGGGGCAATTTCATTACATGCAAAGCTTATTGTGGAGGCAGATCTCACTGCTCTTAAAAGTTCTAACATTTCACTGTGGTTTTTGACACTGGATTGATTTTACTCTGCTTACACAAAAATTAGAATAGGAAAAAGTTGAAAAAACAGTAATGGAGAAGGATTTCTGACTTTCTATGAGATGTATTCCATTCCCTAGAACCAAAGCTTTCCATGATAACAAGAAATATTCCTGTAACCAAGGGGGTGTCAAAGATCACTAAACTCAGTCGAGATCCTGGGCCCACACACAGAGGCAGGGGTACCAAGAGATTGAGGACAATGGAAACAACAGCTATGCTACAGCCTGTGTGGTCCCCAGGAAGAGTCTGCGAGAGTTTGGGGGCATGTGTCCCACATATTCAATCACCAGTTGTTTATCAGATCTATGTCAAGCACTGGGAGTGTGAAGAGAAATAAAATATGGTCTTTGCTGATAGTCTGGAGGGGAAGACTCTACATGTGTGCACAGGGTGCTCTGGGACCCAGGGAAAGGCCATCTCACTCAGACAGCAGGAAAGTGTGTGCTGGGGAAGGATCCAGTACTTGAGCTGGGTCTTGAAGAAGGGCTAGGAATTAACTAGACAGGAGAAGGAAGGGATGTAGGAGAGGAAAAAATTTCTGAAGGGACAGCATGTACATTGGGAGAGACGCACAGATTAGCAGGGCTGCATGCAGGGGTGTTATAGTTGATAAAGTAGAGAATTAAGTAGATAGCTGGATCGGCAAAGAACTTTTTGGCTGAAAAGTTATAGAAAACCACTAGAAGGTTACACAAAGAGAAGGACATGATCAGATTCACAATTTTTGCCCTGTTATACTCCCATACTATTCGAAGCAGTCCTGAGTATGCAATAAGAAGCACAGCTACCCCAGGCCATCATGCTCCATTACACAGACTCAAATGGAACAGAAATGGTAATAATAATTAACATTTATTGAGCACTGGTATGTGCTAGGCACTGCACTTTACAAACATCACCTCATCCAATGCTCACAACAACTCTATAAAGCAGATACTATGTGTATGCTCATTTTCCAGGTGTGCAAACTGAGGCTTACTAAGGTTAGATCGAACTTCTCCAAGCTTCATGGCTGGTAAGTGGGAACACCTGTTCCCGAGGGACACGTTCCCGGACTCACCTGACCAGAAAGCCCATCTTCTAAACTAGGGCATCCTGTAACAGCAGGGGGAGTATGTGACATCCTCGGGTCCTTCAGTGCTACTCACTGAGACTGAAGAGGTCAGTGCCCTGGATGAGGGACAGGAGTGGTTCACTGCCCGGGGAAGGACCTCACCTTCACATACTGGCGGAGGAAGAATGGGCTCATGTCGGGTGGGGATGACGTAGTATGTGGTTTCAGCAGCTGGCTGGTAGCCACGGGTTCCTCATCATTCTGCTGGCTCTTCCAGTACTCCAGCAGGGACTTGAGCACGTGCAGGCAGTAGTCCACAGCGCCAGAGCTCAGCAGGGCTGCTGCTGTGGCACTGGAGATGAGGGAAGATGACTGGGGAAAAACCAGGGAGAAGCTAAGAATGGCCTGTAGCACAGTGTGGCATTCAGCTGAGTGTTGGCGGTAGGAAACGCACTCACAACAGCCTTAGGAGTAGCTGTCATGAAGTGAGGGAGTCACTCTCTTGAGTTAAAAGTTTCCCGACTAGCTCAAACATTTCCCCCACTCTTCTGAACACCAGCATGGTAAGAGAAAACAAAGAAACACCAGTTCCCAACTCTAATCTCCCTACACATATGTGCCAGAGGCCAAGGAGGCCAGGATTAGATAACCCTTCCACCTGCAGGGAAGACATTTTCTCTTTCTCCTTGGACAGCTAGAAAAGAAGCCCATCTATGTTAAAGAGAGAGAAAACTTTCCACTATAGGCACTTCTTTGCAGCCCCACTCTCCTAGTAGGGGCTCTTTCCATAGAACCAGCTTCCAAAGGAGATGGGGTGAGTGATCACATGAACAGAAAAGCGGGAGAAAAGCTACTGTAAATAAAACCATTAGGAGAGCCTGGCAAACCCCAGCCACCCACACAGCTCAGAAGCTCATTAAGACTGGACGCAGTTCAGCCTCCATTTCTACCTTCTCTGCTTTGTGTTAATCTCCTTTCCAGCACACACCACTGCTTTCTCTCTGCTCTATTACCATACCTTATAGCAACATACAGGAGGGGAATCCTCTTAGCCACTCTGCGCCTGGCAGAACAGTCTCCTGCTTTTCAATAATGGAACTTCCAAACGCTTTAACCGCCCCCAGTGGAGGGATTGTTGGAAAAGATCAGAGCTTGGAAGGGACCCCGAGAAAGGTGGATGCTCTGCCCCTGAGCGGTGGCAGCTTAGAATCTTACTGCTCTCGAGCGACGACGGCCTGGCTCTAACAGAGGCCTCTGCCTGCTGTCCGAGCGCCACCCAGACAATCCTCGTTCCTTTCCCCACGCCCATTAGCCCAAAGCAAGATACCTCGCATATGGAAGACTTGGATCCGGATTTGGTCCTGGACATGAAGACACTCAGGAGTCTCATCACCACCAGGTGGACCTCATTCAGGGCACTGCGTTCGTTCTTCTTGGAGACATCCTGCGGACAGAGGCGGAGCCCAGAAGACCACACTTACTTTAAACTTGAGGCGTCCTCTCAACAAGATTGCCTCACATGGACTCAGAGAAAAAACAAGCTCCAATGTACTTGTGGTCTATACGTGGATGATCTAGAGCCTGATACACCTAGGAAGCCATGTTAAGATACAAACAACCAATTTATTGTTTTTACCTTGTGGAGCTACAAAAGGTCCATGAGGGCAGGGACTTGGTCTTGTTCCTCATTTATAGCCAGAGCCAAAAGTATGCCAGGGCCAAAGCAGGCACTAAAAACGTTTCTGATGAATCAACAGAACTGGAGCCCTCAGTGGAGGGTCACCCCCTGAAACTAGGTGAAGCTCCTCTAAGAGAGGAATGAAAAACTGAAAACCGATCTCAGCCAATCCCTGCCTCTCACACAGTATGACTCTCAAATTTCACCTTCTTATCCATGCCCAGTTCAGCAATAAGCTGGGAGAGCAGGTTGTCCAGGGCCCCCTTGTCTTTCTCATCTTCTCCATCCAGATCTGTAGTAAGCATCAGAATGACCTGGACATCAACAGAGAGAGAAAACATGAAAGCCAATTCCCTAAAGAACAACAATTCTAAACACAAGGTGTTTCAGAAATCCTAGTCTTCCTGACTGCTCGGTCAATCATAACAATAATCCATGAAAAGGTTCTAAGTCCTAAGGTAACCAAAGTTGAAGTGTCCAGAGTCAGAAGAGTCAAATTATGGCATATGTTACCCTTGGCCATCACAGAAAATGTTCTGCAAAAAGTCTGCAAAACTAATTGACTAGCCTACACTATATCCAACCAAAGTGGCTTAAGCTATGGCACTGTGGTATTCTAATTAAAGAACAATTTTGCCTAAGACGAAGGCAGCTAGTGGGAGAATAGCTATCAGACCACACTCTATTACTAATACTAATAAAGAGTTACTAGACACTAAGAATCTCTGGAGCAGACTTTTGTTCCTGGCTCTGTCAATAACTACCTGGATAGCTGTAGAAATTTTTTAACTTCATTCTCTGATCCTCGGCCTTCTCATCTATAAAATGAAGGGCTATAACTTGCAATTCAAAATTACATTCCATTATTCTATAACCTAATACCAAACCAAGTCTTACAGAGCCTCAGAAGGAGAGCTGTGAGCATGCTCAAGGATGGTCCAACTTTGATGTGACAGACCCAAGTGAACTGAGGGATACCTGCATGTATGGAATGGCCCGGACACCTCCAACACTTCGTAACTGGGGCAAAGTTTGCAGTAGTCTCTCCAACAGCATCAGACGGACCATGTGCAGCCTAAAAGACGAGGGAAAATACATGAAACATGAGCTAATACACAAACACTAACCAGCTGAATATAGTTCTTTCCTCCTGCCACTGACGTAAATAGGGAAGCTACTTCTTAGGAACAATCTTAGCATTTTAAAAAAAAAAACTGTTAAGACATGCCTTTGGTATACCAGTAACATAGAAGGAAAAATCTCACTCTGTTAAAGTGGACCAAAACTATTCCAAGATACAACTGATGGTACTGAAAACTTACTACAGGAAGTTAAAATATTTCTCAAGCAACCAGGTCCTGGTTGTTCTCAATATTCAAACCAAACCTTCAATAGTAAGCTCTATGGCTTTTTCCAACACATGGCCCTATTCCGCCTCCAAGCATTATTTTCTGGAATTCTGCCGTCTACAAATTTTACATCATCCAATTGTATAGTGACCTAGCCCCTTCTTCTTGTTTCCCAAGTCCTTAGGAAGGCCAGTCACTGCTTTGCCCTCTCACAGCTTAGTCATCATTTTTCCTAGTATAAAATTCAATCTCAACATCATTACTAGAACCGTGAGTTCTCCCATATATGCAGTTGGCCACTACCTAGCCTTCTTCATCTGCAGATGTACAGCTGGGCTTCTGTAGTGTAACAAATGTGTGTTTCTGGATCTCTAGTGAATATGCTGATTCAAGAGGACCAATATGAAAATTAATTAGGGTCTTGTCAACAAGTTGGTTGGCAGTCTCACCTAACACAATCTTACACAGATTAACAGTGCATTTGCTAAATCAATTAATGGATTCACTCTCAAAATTAATAAACCATTTTGCTTCATTTTACTTTACATGTGTAAGAAACCACATGCCTTCATATTTTTTAAGTGTGATTTTCATGCATTCCATATCCTAGCAGGTATCCAGAATATTTTCAGTATAATAAAAGTCTGAATGAAAATAGTCTTGAATAATAATGACAATTTTTCTAAAAGAACTTGAAGGAACGAGCTAAACAACCTTCAGAATATAGTAATACACAAAAGTCCAGGCATGCATCTTCGAATAATTAGACCAGCTGTGTGAGGACTACAAATAAATAAAAATTGCTCAGGAACAGATAAGGTACAAGTGATGAAAGATGAGATGACAGCAGCAGCTTAATACTTTTAGGATAAAACATAACAAGTTCTGAGACAGATTAAAATCCTCAGATTTGGAGAACATGCATGTGAATATACACAGAAAGGAAAAAGCCAACATAATGAGTAGAGTCTGGATCTGGACCAAGATCATGCCAGATTACTGACTTTTCAAACTCTTAAGATAGTAGTACTCTTGCAACTTAACAAAAAAATTAAACAGTGTACCAAAATTACAATCTCCTCCTCGTGACAAAGTAAAACCAATTCAGTTATTCTATTATTTAAAACAATAAGTTACTTAACAATTCTTTAATTAACTTATTCCTGAAAAATACAGTTAACTTAAAACAACTTTAGAGAATTTCATTAGCAATATGGCTAGGTTACCTAAATTGACCCTCCAGCTAAAAACAAATGAAAATCCTAAAAAGATATAACAACATTTTCGAAATAATGAGTCTCAAGAAATTTCAAAGCATCGAAATCACATAGTATGTTCCCCAACCACAGTAAATTAAACTGTAAATCAATAACAAAAATAATTAGAAAATCCCCAAATGTTTGGAAATTTGGCAACATATTTCTAAATATCCCATGGGCCAAAGACTAAATTACAAAAGAACTTAGAAAACATTTTGAACTGAACAGCAATGAAAATACAACATAAAAGTATGTGAGCTCCAGCCAAAGCAATGTTAAAGGGAATTTTAGAGAGAAATATATAGCTTCAAATATGTTTTGAAAAAGAAAGGTTTAAAATCAATGATTTAACCTTCCATCTTACGACACTAAAAAAAAAAAAACAGAAAATTATCCCCCTCCCCCAAAAATAAGATACTAAAACAAAAAAATTTAGTAAGAAGAGAAAGGAAATAATCAAGAGTGGAAATGAAATAGAAAGTAGGTATATAACAGAGAAAAATCAAAGCCAAATGTTGGTTCTTTGTAAATAAAGTTGATAACTTCTAGCAAGACTGACTTTTGGGGGGGGAAATATTTGTTACCCATACTAGAAATGAAAAAAGGTATATCACTACAAATCCTAAAGACATTAAAAGGATGATAAGATATATTATGAACAACTTTATCCCAGTAAAATGAATGAATTCCTTGAAAAGCACAACATACCAAAATTGACACATGAAGAAACAGAAATAATTCTGTGTCATTTAAAGAATGAATCTATAGTTGAAAGTCTTCCCTTAAAGAAAGTCTTCCCTTAGAGACCCAGGTGACTTCACGGCTAAATTTTTCCAAGAATTCAGACGAAATAAAACCAATCTTACACAAACTCTTGTAGAGAACAGAAAATGGGAAACATGTCCTCACTTACTTTATGAGGCCAGAATAACATGAATACAGATACCTGACAAAAACATTTCAAAGAAGAAAAATTACAGGCCTAAATAAAGTATCAGCAAATCAAATCCAGTGATACAAAAGATAAGACATCACGATCAGGTGTCCCCAGAAGGTTGGTTTAATAACGGAAAATATCAATTACTGTAATTTACAACCTTAAACAGAATAAAGGAGAAAAACATATAATCAACTAAGTGCCACAAAAGCAACTGGAAAGCTTCAAAAACCAACCCAAGATAAAATATCTCCCAGCAAACTAGTAGCAAAACTTAATTTGATAAAGAATATCCCAGAAAACCTTCCACTTAACATCATACTTCACGGTAAAGTAGGAAACCTTTTCTCCTGTGTCTGGGAATGAGGTAAGGATTTCCACCATCACCACTTCTCTCCTACCCAATACAATAAGGCAAGAGAAAACAGTTAAAAGGTGTAAAGATTGAAGGGAAAAAACTTAAATGTCATTATTTACAGGAGACAAGACTGTTCATGCAGAATCTGTGATAAGAATTAATCTAATTACCAAACCCATAATTAGGATTAATCTAATTATCAAAACCTATAATTAGAATTTAAGTGAATTTAGAAAGATCACAGAATACAAGGTCAAAATAAAAGCAATAATGAGCTCACTAGCAATTAAGAAATTATTAGGCCAGAAAATGAGTAAAGATAGATATCCAGAGGGGTAAGCAGAGCCCTGAGACTGATTTCAGGGCATCCAAAAACTTGAGGCTATGATGCTCTAACGGCAACTTGTACATCAGGTTGCTAGGACCTTACAAGGCATCTGGACTAGGAAAAGAGGCCTAGAATCTGCCCCAAGTGAGGAGAGTCTTCAAAGAGAATCTCATAAAAAAAACAAAGAAGGCTACACCCTGAGTTTAAAAGTAAACAAATATACCACTTCCCCTGGTACCACTTCTTCCCCATCCAGGAGTCTGTAAGAAAAATTAGCTGACTCAAATCCTGATGCTGAGACAAAAGCAGGAAAAAAAGAATCAGCTGCTGAAATATAGTCCAGTTTATATATCTTCTTCCTTTTGGCTAATACTTTTTGTGTCCTATTTAAGAAATCTTTGCCAACCCTAAGTTATGAAGATATTTTGTCTTCTAAAACCAGTACGGTGTCACCTTTTGTGTTTACATCCATAGCAACTGATTTTTGTGTATGATCAGGTCAAGACTCATTTTATTCCATATTAATTTCCAACCAACCTATTGCCATTGATTGAAAAGACCATCTTTCTTCCACTGTACAGAAGTCTCATCTGTGTCATAAATCAGTTGACTATGTATGTGTGAATCTGTTTCTGAATGCTAGTCTGTTTTGTTAATCTATTTTGTCTATCCTTGCACCAATATCCCACTGTCTTACTGAGCACAGCTTTATAAGCTACAGTTGTGTAGTCCTCTAATTTTGTGGGTTTTCTTCAATATTGCCTTAGCTAATCTTAGTCCCTTGCTCTTCCAAATAAATGTTAGTATCAGCTTGTCAGTTTTGACACATAAATAAAGCCAGCTAAGACTTTTGACCGGGATTATACTGAACCTGTATCAATGTTAAGACAATTGTTATCTTTATAATAATGAGTCTTTCAATCCATAAACATGGTATATCCCTTCATTTATTTAGATCTTCTTTAATTTCCCTCAATGAGCTTTTATAGTTTTCAGTGTAGAAGTGTTATATATCTTCCAAACTTATAACTATGTATTTGATGTTTTCTGATGTCACTCGAATAAATCTTAGGAAACTATAAATAACTAAGCAGAGGAATTTAAAAAAGAAAAAGAGATATTAAGATACATGGAGAAGAGAATATGATGGTCTAACATCTATTTAAGTCCCAGAAAGAGAAATAACAGAAAATGAGGCAGAAGCAATGCCCAATGAGATTAATGAATGAGATATTTGAATGAGAAGTTTCTAGAATTAATAAAAGACACTAACCCAAACACTCAAGCAGAACAAATGTAAAGAAATCCATCCTAAACCTATCCTAGTAAAACTACAAATAACAGTGACAAGATAAAGATCTTAAGAGCAGCAGTAAAGACATTGTTTTCAAAGAAGCAATAATTGTAACAGCAGGTGACATCTCATTGGCAATAACAATGGATACCATTTTCAATTTTGGGAGGATAAAACCATCAACACAAAATTCTATCCCCATCAAAAATACATCCACAAAATGTAAGCTAAATAAAGACATTTTCCAGACTAACAAAACCTGAGATTTTGAAAGCAGGGGACCTCCCCTAAAGGAAAATCTAAATGACATACTTCAAGAAGAAAATGATCCTAGATGGAAGGTCTGAGATGCACAAAGAAAACATGGGCGTAGAAAGTGGTAAACATGTGAGCAAATCTAAACAGACACTGACTACATAAATTATATAAAAGAGCAATAATATCTTGAAAGCTTTAAAAAGACTTTTCTTAAAACACACAAATATAATAGCTTAAATTGATAAGAATGAGCAAAGTCTTCTAAGGTACTCATTCAGGATGAAGATATAGCTCTTAGTTAACTTTAGTTTTGGTTAAGTATGCATGTTGAAGTGATTAGTATAACTACTAAAAGACTGGAAACAGAGTAAACAACCTCCAAACTTGCAAAGTTGGGGCAGGGGGGAATGAGAAAAGAGCAAATCAACCCACAAGAGGGCTACAAAGAAAAAGAAACACGGAAACAGGCAGAACAAATAAGAAGCACAAAATAAATTCAAATATATCAGTAATTAACATCAGTTATAAATGAACTTAACTGTTCCAATTAAAAAGCAAAGGTAGACTGGATTAAAAATATTTTGAAAAATAAACTTCAAAGAACCAAAAATCACAAAGATCACATTATCTGAACACATGGAATTAACCTAGAAATCACATGAAGAGGGAAAAAAAAGATTAAGTAGAAAATGCCTTTTAGGTTAAGCAGTTAAGAAACAAATCCCATCAAAATATCAACAGTTAACTGAGCCAGAGGTCACCTTCCCCAAAGGGATGCTGCAAGAGTTTAAGTGGAAGGACACAGGGAATAGAGGAAACACTCACTGACGCCCTCCCAAAATGTCTCCGATGCCTGACTGTTCAGTTACCTCTTTTTCTGATAGAAATCATTCAGTTCAAAATACTGATTTCTGCACTAATGTGATAACTATGGGCCTCACCAAATTTAACAAACATTGTATCACGAGTATATTCTTAGGTTTCTTTTCTTCCTCCTCTTCTATTTCTCTAGTCACCTTTTGGTTAAGAATACATTCCTCCACCAATCCAGTACCAAATACCACCAGAATTTCTTCAGGGGGCTGGATTAGGATTTTATGGATTACTTTCAATTTGCCAAATGCCCCACCACTGGTATTTCTAGTCATAAACTTGTATTTGCTGTTTGATCTGTCTATTACCTAATAAACATGCTGAACAAGCAGTTATTTCTAGTATTTACTTAATAACTATCACTTTTGAGCCCAGAACAGTGTCATTTATGAAGAGAAAGCTACAAAATGAGTGTACAGTTAATGATGAAACAAGAAAGATTTGACTAAGGAGGACACGTGTTTTTACGACAATCCCTTTTACTAAGGGATATAGGCGGGCCCTACGAAAAAAACCACTTTCTATTCTCTCTGCAATTGATTTGATGAAATTCTAATTAGGACCAGAAGACAGACCTAGAACACTTCTTAAGGTTTTTAAATTGTTTCACGAGTCTATTACCTTTCCATTTCAAAAGAAATAAACTGTTACCACCACTCCACCTCCTGCAACTGATCCATCATCCTATTCCTGAAACATTCTCCCCTAGGAAAGCCTCTTGAGTGCAAGTGGCCAGCTCCTGACCTGTTGCTAGCGTGGACATCTCCTTCCCCTTCCCCTTCTCCTTCTCCCTCGGAGCCATCTCCTTCCTGATGTCCGGTGGTGGTGCTGATGGCGCCAGTGCTTGAACTGACACTTCCTGGTCCAGCCGGATGCCCCTCTGCTGTGGCATCACCATAAGCACTGCTCCGGCCAGATACTAGAGAGAAATGTTTTAAAAAGTACAAATCAACTCCCAAAGCACAGTGGAATCCAGTGCATTCTTAAGTCAGCAATTACCTGACTGGTAGCTTTAGAAAATTTTTTTCTTCTGTGTGAAGGTCAATAAGGATTGAATTCATGATTTTGGCCCCACAGGACTAAATGACTAAATGACTAAATGACTCTCTGGGTACCCAAAGAACAGAAGATCCACCCACAAGAACAATTAATCTCAACTGTTGATATATTTCCATCTCATACTCCAGAAGAAACACATACTGATTTGGGAATCTCGAAATTATCAGCTACTCTATATCTCTTCCACAAAAAATTTTCATATCCAATTTTTAAGCAGAGACTGATTTTTAAGATCAAACCAAAATGGCTTGTCATGCTTCCTCATTCTAGAAGCCCAACCCCCACCAGCCAGTACAGATGGCCTGCTATATTAATATACCAGATCATTAACAATGGGACTGCCCAAAATCTCTTCCACAACAGAAGAAGCAAAAGCCACCGTAGGACTGATTTCAAAGTCATACTATCCTTGTTTTCAACTAATCATGATTTGGGATTATGTATGTCATTTTTTTCTTCCACTAACAGATAATTAAACTCCCCTTTGCTGAAACCAATCCTAGGACCCAGGCAGGGATTTCTATTTTGTCCCCACCCTCTCTGCCCAAGGATATCAGGACCTCCAGCCGTATTACCACTGTGCTCGCCAGCCACCGAGTCCACTGCACTTCCCCCGCTCTCCGAGCCCACACTACCACCGTGGTCAGCAGGGGAGGTCCGAAGGGTGGAACCATCAGTTGCTGCTGTGCTGCCCTCGTCGTCTGAGGCTGGAGCTGAGAGAGTAACGAGAGCTGTTACAGGTAAAAACCCCTCTTTGGGGCAAAAGCATCAAACTACATAGTGCAGAAGACACAATGCAGTTTATACATCCTGTTGTCAAAGAAAAAAGGGAAGGATTTGCTTTGCTGGTTAATCACTAACAGGAACAAACACTATACATGGTGCATTGCAAACAGTACTTAGACAGAAGTGAAAACCCAGTTCACTGGGCATTTCCTTCGCTGTTACATCACACTGCAAGTAAAACAGTGCAGAGATTCAAGAAGAATCTGTGACATGGACACTCAGTTTTCTAGCTAAAACGCTTCACAGTCACCACAGTCTAGGTGTTACTGACACCTGCTGAGATTGGAAAATAGCCATTACCATTCAAAAGCATAGATTCTGAATTTTCATGAGATTTGTTTTGCAATCAATTTATGCTTATGCTAGGAAATCACTTATCATGAGCTCTCAAATCAACCTTGTCTGTTTTTTTAATCAGATGGTCCAGAGGGGAGCTCATTTGGAAATTTCAAACTTCCTAATCATCCTCATCAGATGCTAATAATGAAGCAAGGAAATTCCCCAGAGACAGCCACAGCATCCAGGATCAGGGCTGAGCTGAGACAGGAGGAAAATGCTGGATGAGATACATGGGAGAGAAAAGCCAAGACAGCCACAGAGCACAGTAGGAACACAACTGGCACAGCACAACAGTGACCTCCAAGCCTGAAATAACAGCAACTAAAGAGACCTAAGAAAAGCAACAAGCCATGGCAGCAGGCGACAGGGGACAGCCAGTTTCTCCCTTTCTTATCTATCCAGGATAAAACGCCCAAAACAAGAAACAAAGAAAAAAAAAAAAGAAAACAAATAGAGGGACACATCAGTCTGAAAACTCTCAATCAACCCTTAAATTACTCAGGGGCTGATTTTCCAGTAGATTGTTCAGATGTTCCATCCTCCTCTATTTGGTCCAACTCTCCACTCAGGACATATTTTTTTTCTTATCAGATTAGGAAAAGAGATTGAAAGTAAACACAAAATGAGGTCTGAAGATTTCCTATGCATTTGAATTGTCCATAAAAACCCTACCCACCAAGCTCAGATCCCACGCTGACCTGAAGTGTAACTCAGCTTCTTGTAGCTTCACTTTTATTTGCAAATGAAGAGAAAAGAATTAAAAGGTGTGAGCTCCATTTCTTGTCTCCCTTTTGAAACTGTCTAAAATGTTAGAACTCTGGTGAAGAACCCTGAAAGCTGTGATTTAAGCTCTAAAGCCGATCAACCTGCAAGCTGTTCTCTTGGCCTTTCTTTGGGGAATTAGCTGAAGCCAGGCAGCATGCAAAGTGTAGGGAAGCAGAGCCATGAATGCCTTTGCCAAGCTGCATCACTATGCCTTCCACACCCGCATTTCTAGAGCAAAGGCACAAGCAGGAAGTCCAGAATGGCCTGTCAAAGCAGCTGCCCATTACACTCTCACAGCGTTGGAAACGAGGCCTGAGGGTCCTGGGGCCCTGAGCCGCGCTCCTTGCTGTGGACAGTTACCTGATGCTGTGGTGTCAGAGAGGGTTCCTGCGTCCAGAGAGGAAGAGCTGGGTGCCTGGCCGGACAGCCCCAGGCTCTGCAGGCCCAGGGCACTGCTGCTGCTGCCTGGGAAACAAGTGGAGAGTGAGCACAGCATCCCCTCCAGACCCCATCCACAGCGCCGCTTGGCCACCTGCTGCCCTCAGGAGTCTAAACTCACCAGCGTGTGACCCCCTCTGGCCTAGAGGAAGTTACTCAACAGCCATTGCTGTCCACCCACCAAATTTAGTTACAGAGATGGTGGAAGCCTTCCTTCAGCTCAGGCAGGACACAGGCTGGAGGAATCTAACAGATTTGGGAGGAAATAATCCAAAAGACCAAACTAACAGAAACTATGAGATTGGCTCCCAGACTAAAAATCCCACCATGATCCCTCTCACTCTCCACCTGTATCTCTGAACAGCTCTCACCCAGATCAACCTCTCCCCAAATCTGGGGACGAGCTAAGTCAGCTGGATATCAGTAACTGCCAAACCCTCTTTCCTGTGCAAGGCCAATGGGCCACTGTGTTCCTGGCATTGCCTTCTACCTTGCTGGTCCTGCTGCAGGCTCAGGGCAATGGCTAGTTCAACCATGGTCTCGTCATCTGCATCAGGCGGGATGTCCAGCATGGGGGGGAAGCCCTCTGCGCCTGCCAGCAGGGCCTCCAGGGGAGAGGGGTTGCCATTGTTGACATTTTCAGCTGTCTCCAGGACCATCGACTCAGACTGCAGAGAGAAAGCTCTGTCAGTGTCCCGTGGTAAACGGCAGCTTGTGGAAGTCCACTGAACAAGAGCTAGAGGAGAGTTCTGAGGCTCCTCCTCCCCTCTCCTGCTGCCAGAGACTCACCACCATCTCAAAATCTCCATGGTCCACCTCACTCTGTTCCTGGCTTTCCTGACGGATGTGACCACCATTCGGGATCCCTGACGACTGCATTTTCTCATCTGCGTCATCATCGTCATCATCATCCTTGTCTCCTGAGTCAAAGAAACCCCAGTCACCTGAAGGTGCTTGCTCTTTCCTCCCTCGGCGTGTGGTAAGATAAGCTACATAGCAAACAAAAACCAAGACGAGCAAGCTACCAGCTAGTGCCCTGTGCTTTAGAGATAAATTCCAGGGAGCCATGCCTGGCCTTGTTCTCTTGCTTCCTGGACCTAGCAGGATCTGGGAAGGTGGGGCTGGCAGTGACAGCCTGCTCCACTTAGGAGAAGTCTTTTCCAGCTGATGAAGGAAAACAGAAACAAAAACCCTTGGATTCCATAAAGCAGAAAAATCTAAGACCAGCAGGTCCCATGAGCTTGTGCCAACCCTCAGGAGACCCTGGACAAGACAGGGAAAATAATACAATTGAGATGTTTATCTATTATCTGCCATGGCAGCCTGGAGTGTTATCTTACTTTTTTTCCCCCAAAACAACTGGGTCAGTGAGATTTTCACACTACATAATCATTAAGAGAAGAACCAATTGAAATGTGAAACCATCGAATGAAAGCTGGTTCTTCCAGCACAGCACTACAGGTCCTACCCAGACCAGCTTCTGTATGAAGGGGAAAAGCCCTCTAAGAAGGGAGAAGCCCAGGTTAGACTCCTAATTATCAGAAAAGGATGGAGACCTTGCCTTCCACTCAATGGGCTGAAAAAGTATGTGGATATGACCTTAACTGGAAACATAAACTATCCGGACTCTAGCTTCTCCACAGAGAAAAGATGCACAAATTGTTGCCTGACTCATCAAAAGCTTAAGATGAATGATACTCAAGGAAGGTTGTCTGAAGGTCGTGAAGCTGCATGCGCTCCTCTAAACCTGCACTGGACCACACAGTAGCCACAGCCACTAGCTACAACGTGGCTAGTCCACATGGAGATGTGATGTTAGTGTATATACTACACGCTAGATTTTTTTTAATTACTGGAGTATAATTGCTTTACAATGTTGTTAGTTTCTTCTATACAATGAAGTGAATCAGCTGTATGTATACCTATATCCCCTCCCTCTTGGACCTCCCTCCCACCCACCGCCCCGCACTAGATTTTTAAGACAGTACAAAAAAATTTTTTAAGAATGGAAAATATTTTA
This sequence comes from Balaenoptera physalus, assembly GCF_965194825.1. Lineage (NCBI taxonomy): Eukaryota > Metazoa > Chordata > Mammalia > Artiodactyla > Balaenopteridae > Balaenoptera > Balaenoptera physalus. The sequence goes on along the minus strand of NC_138882.1, from coordinate 181,706,398 downwards.
CTAATAATTTTTTATATTATGTGTTGAAATAATATTTTTGATATATTGGATTATTAGTAAGTTAATTTCAAATATTTCTTTTTACTCTTTATCATGTGACTAAAATAAAATTTAAACTATGTATGTGACTTTCACTGGAAGTTTAACTTCTGAGCTAAACCAAGTAACCAGAGTTACACAATATACTACTGCTAAGATTTAGACAATTGGTAGAATTGCTTTTCCTAAAATGTTAAATGTTATGTCCTTGACTCGTATCCAACTGTATCAAGAGGGAAATCTCTTGTGAAATTTGCTGTCAATCTTATTGTAGGTAAGTCCGCTGAAGATACTACCCATTAGGCAACAAAATGGACCCTTAATTTAAGAGCTTTCATGCGGGGAAATTTTTCATTTCCTGAAAAATGGCGGGTTTTTTCTTCAGTCACTGTGATTTTTGAACTGTTCTCATTTTATTTTCACTCTGGCTTTTGGGAAGTTTTCAGCCAAAAATAAGATCTTCACTTAACAGCCATGTAGGACTTTGTGACGTAGATTTTATGTCCTTGGCTTGATTTTACTCTTGTACCTTTATTTTCCCCTAGCCTCGATTTTCCTTCTTTTTATTCTACTTACTATGCGTTTTTTATACACCACCTTCAATTCTTCATGGAATAAGGCAGCGTAAAACAATGGATACATAACCAAAAGTCTCCAGGGCCTTCGTCAACATGAGCAGCACGTCCTAGTGCTTTATTTCCCTTCTCCCCCCGCCACACTCGCACAAGCCTAAACCCAGACCTCACATTACCCATTGGAGTGTTGCTTCGAGGGGAGGAGGGCAATGTCACATGTCTCCGCTTGTTCCTCGGCCTTAGGACTCGAATTAGAGCTTGTTTACAAGAGAAGCTCACAGCAGGATCCTGAGGTTGAAAGGAAACCATCATTCTTAGGTTTTAATATTATTCATGAAACTGTCTATAAAACACTTTCCTTTCTTGGACAATCACATGCATGTGGAAGATCTGCCTACTCTCACCTGCAACCTGCTGAATCAGGTCAGCAGTTAAGCCCATTTCCCCAACCTGGCATATATAAGCCCCATATGCTACATTCTTGTATCTTAGTTCCTGGTAATAGACTGGCAGGTCATTTGGCCCTGAAGTCCCTTTGGCTGCCTACAAATTGGTTTTGGCTTTTCATCAGATGATCAGGGTCACTTAGCTCTGTGCTAAAATCAGTACTTCCAACACTAGCTTCTGTGCCAGAGTCACTGGAAATAGATCTTGATGATGTTCATTCAGGTACTCATTTAATTAATACTTACTTAGCATTAACTATGAAGCAACCATCAGTATATTCCCTGGGGACTCAGCACTGAACAAAACAAACCAAGTCCATTCCCTTTTCAAACCTTCTTTTCCATGGAATGAGTAAGATGTTAAAGGCTTTACTGATATGTAAAATTCTTAATTCCCATTACCCTCCTTTAAGTCTGTTTTATTTCATTAATTAGCAAACTTATAAAAAAATTTTTTTCCAGACATTCCCAGATAAGGATTATCTGGGGTTGTAATGATACGTACAGGACACAATAGCATCTGCATGTATATCTTGGATGCTGTATTAATACAGTCCAGCTCACAGGTACAGTAGCCATGGATAATGTCTACCAGAGCATTAACGGTAGCTTCAATATGAGTTAGGCCTAAAGGGGAGAAACAGATGGTGAAAAAAATTCCAACTACTTGACAGTCAAAGACAAAAGTACAAATTCTTATGCCCATGTAAAGGTCAAGCTAACAAGAAAATGACAAGCACACACAACACAGAAAAACAAACAAAACACACACATAGAATGTAGGCTGTAGGCATTGTTTGTGATTTGTTTTATTAATAGTCTCCTAAATCTCCCAAACTGTCTCCAAAAGCCTTTCCAAATATCCTGCATCACAGAAATAAACAGGTGTCTACTCTCTATGGATATCAAAAGACAGGGCGGAGAAATGTGAAGAGCTGAGCAGAGTCTAAATGTTCCCTACTATCCCCAAACCTTAGGTGATAAAGATGACCCTAACAGGCCTTTTGGGTTTACTGCCCAAGCAATGTCCAAACACAAATGAGTAACAGGGGTCCTTCTACTTTTCTAGATTGCTATTCAGAACCTTACTACTCTTCCACCTAAAAACCTTAGACAGTGTGAAAAGTTAAATACCAAAGGCAGCAGTAGCTTAGAAATAAAATAATTCTCTAGTATGATGTTTTTTGGGTTTTGTTTTAAATAAATAAATTTATTTATTTATTTGTTTGTTTGTTTATGGCTGCACTGGGTCCTCGTTGCTGCGTGCGGGCTTTCTCTAGTTGCAGTGAGTGGGCTTCTCATTGCGGTGGCTTCTCTTGTTGCGGAGCATGCTCTCTAGGCACGCGGGCTTCAGTAGTTGTGGCACACGGGCTCAGTAGTTGTGGCTCGCAGGCTCTAGAGCGCAGGCTCAGTAGTTGTGGCGCACGGGCTTAGTTGCTCCACGGCATGTAGGATCTTCCCGGACCAGGGATCAAACCCGTGTCCCCTGCACTGGCAGGCGGATTCTTAACTACTGCGTCACCAGGGTAGTCCCCTCAAAGACTTTTTTAAAAACAATTATAAACACCACTAAGGGCACACACACGCACACACTTCTTTATGTGAAGTATTCAATCCGACGTGAGAGATACAAGCAAGTCCCACTTCTCTGCTACACTGCTAAATTTCTCTATCAGGAACACTGATCTCACAGGCTTCTGTTTCCTAAATATTCACTAAATATCCACTCTGGAAGAGATGGATGATGAAGGCCAAAGGTGAAGAGTTCAATCTGTTCCAAGAAAAAACTTACATCAGGCTTCACTATCAAGTATCCCTTTTAACATGATACCTGGCAGGCAGGCAGGTGCCAAGAAGGCATTCTTGGGTTTGGATGCATGGAGTTTCCAGAAGTGGTTCACCAGCTGGGTGATGAAACTACAGCAGTCTCCCTCCAACTGCTTCTGAGGTTCTCTCCCCTCATCCGCTCCTTCTAAGCAGGAGGAAAAAAAATTATTAACGACGGTAAATCTAAGATGGAATTTAATTTGTTTTAAGGTTAACTCAGGTCAAGGAAGCTTGCCTGGGGAGGGAGTTTCAAGTGGGGCCCCAGTCAATATGCCAACTATCCCTAGACTCCAGCAGGCACATCTAGGAAAAAAACAGTCTGGGAAAGGAATATCACAGAAAACATTGTATGTTAGAATTAAGTAGAAGGGGAGCATTCAGGAGCTTACAGCAGATTCAGAGATCTCAGGTGCAACTGTTCAACTTCTAAAAGCTAGGGGAACATCTGCAATTTTCTAGAATGATTCGTGAATTATAGTACTAGAGGAGGAACAGGATGATGACAGCATATGGAAATATGTAAATAACAGAACTGTAAAGGCATCAATAAGCTCTATTTGATGAAAGCAAAGCAGGTTTGGTACCCAGCCAATGTGAGGAGAGAGGAGGAAATAGAATCAAGCACTGAGAAAGGCTACAGATATTAATAAAATACTGGCAAAAGTACAGCACGAAAGCAAAAGACATGATCCTATTACTTTAAAGCAACCAGGGCACAAGCTTAACTTTACCCTGAAGATCTTAAAGAGGTAGTAAATTCAGAGACAGATTATATCTGATGTCCAGAGCACTAAATAAACTCAAGAGCAATCCAAGGGGTAAGCACTGGAAACAGCATTTACTTAGAACTATACAATTCTAATGTCAAAAGCCCTTCAAGATATAAAGACAAGAGAGTAAAATCCCTGTCTCAGAGTGTGCAGTCAGTCAGAAGCCAGTGAGAACAAGAAGAAGATGAGAGAATAAAGAAGGTGGTGTAGTAAGCAGATTTCAGGACCACAGCCATACAGGCCAAGTTCACCTGTTTCCATCTGGGGCAGCTTTGACTCCGTAAAGTGGACAAGGTTGTTAGGGCGCATGATGGCAATGGAGCGAGCTGTGATCACCAGCCTCTGGAAGACCTCAGGGTCCAAATCCTTGCCTTCTTTGCTGGATGTGTTGAGACACTGCACAGCTTTGCTCAGCAAGGCCTGATCCTACAACAAAAGAATCACAGAGGATGAACCAAAAGCAAGGAAGGCCTGGGTACTAAAGCACAGAGGAGAGGGGAACTAACAGATCATCAGGATGGCTACCTCCTCTCAAGAGAACAGGTTAATTACTGTTGACTACCTGGAACAAATCTTCAAAGCAGCCCAACACAGTTCAACTTCTTCATATAATAAAACATTAAAGACGCGTTAAAAAAAAAAATCAAAAGCCATGAAATCAGTATCAAAGTATGATAGGAAAACTAGAAATACCAGCCGATTCTCCAGAGTTACAACATCCCAGATCTCCTTCCTATGGAAGTCATTTCTTTGCAGGTTCATACCAAAGCTATGTTTCCAAAATCGCCTTTCCTTGAGAGGTTCAGCAGGTTAAACTCACATTTCTCAGTTCTCTGGGTTTGAGGCACAAAAGCTAACCAAGGCATCCGAGCTGGTGGCTTCCTCCTCATGGATCTGAACTGTCGACAATCTTTCCCATTTATAGAAACTGCCCTAACTTACTGCCTTCAGTCGCTACTTACTTTTATAGGTGAGACCCTCTCTCCCCAGATTTCCCCCTCAGTCTCTCCAACAACCACTTACCAAATTCATCACAAGCAAGTACACCTCACTGAGGGCTGCGGCACAGCTGCAGGAGTGCACATGCCAGCAGCCCTGACCTCCTGAGTGACTTCCCGCCCCACTCTGCCAGTGAGAAGCCACCCCTACCCAAGCATCCCTCCCCTCCCTTCCTTAAATCTTCCTGATCCTATTAGAGTAACAGAACAAAATGAATGCAAACCAGTAGCCCATGACTGGCTTGTCCTCATTTTGAGTGATATTCATTAATTTCTCAGAAGAAACTTTAGGATGTGTGGGTCTAATCTCAACGCTCTCCTCTCCCCACCTTACTTTGCTACGCCTTTGCTTTACATCCAAAAAGCCAATTTGCTTGATTCCCTGTCAGTACCACAACTTACGCTTCGACAGAAGGCACCCCTGATTACCTTGTGGCTGTGATAGGCTGAGCGGCTGGTGTGCAGGCTGGCCAGAAGGCTCTTGGACTGCTGCTGGACACTGGCAGGCGCTGGCAGGGACAGCAGCAGAGTGGCCAGCTCCTGAGCTGCATTCTTGTTTCTCTCCTGATGCAGAAGACAGCAGGGTTGTCACTAACCCCACCAAATCCATGCAGGATAAACTGCCCACACTCTGCCCCCCACCCCCTCCTCCCTTCCCGGCCACCAGGACTAGGTTAGGCTCCATGGACCACAAGGAGCAAAACAAAGAATTTCAGAAATTACAATCCTCCCACAATACAGGTAAAGAGAGTCCAAGGTCATGACTCCCGGAACAGTGTTCTTTAATCAGCACTCATCCTATTCTACAAAACACTCTCACTATGGGTCCCCCAAAAGTAGGACATAAGGCCTTAAGCTGAAGATTCCTCTGGATCATCTTTGCAAATCAAGATTATGCTATAAATGTTCTTTAGCTGCAAGGCTTCAAGGCCTCTGATGACTCCACTGACTTCCTGCCTCTTCAGAAAGCTCCCATGTGCTTTAAAAAAGTAACTTGCCTTCTCGATGATTGGGCCAACAGCAAAGCAGCTTTCCAGGGCTTCTAAAGAACTCACAACCAGCCTAGGGAGACAGAAAAGCTGGTGTGAGCACAACAACAACCCTTCTCTCTGCCTGGTGCTTTAGCCTGCACAGACTACAGTCGTGAGGACCTTGGGGACAGCTAATGAATGCCAAACACAAAATCAAAGCACAATAAGACCTGCCACAGGCACCATGCATATCGTTTCCTTGTGTTACAGGCCAGAAGAAACCTGGCTCCTGCTTGGAGATCAACCTGAGGCCATGTTCATAATCCGTAACTCCAAGACAGGGCTTTTCTTCCTCAAAGAGGATAAATGTGCTTCCTCCTGCTGCCTGTGGCAGGGATCACTGAGAAGGGCTTAATAGTCTTGATGCAATGGGACCCGAAGCTCAGGTGCCCCATAGATCAGTAGGCAAAGGGGACACACAAAGGGAAAGGTTAAAACCATCTTCTTATACTGGGAGAGCTGGGGTTGTATTTTACTTACACCTCCAAGAAAATGCACAAAGGCACTTCGTATGAGTTCCCCAAGTACGGGGAAGAGAACAAGCTGTATTTTCAGGTGCACGCCAATTGCCAACGTTCAAAGGGTCCTATAAAGCACCTTTAGGAAACTGGGCAATTTTCTCTAAGGGAAGGATAGGAAACCCAACCACTGAAGGGTACCAAGTGACACGCTCCCAAGGGCTCACTCCTGTGGGTTTAATGCAGCACAGTAAAAAGACCAACATCCTGAGGGCTGAAGCTCTGGACAGAGAGGGGAAAGTGTGGAGAAGGCAGCTGGAGAGAAAAAGGGCAAGGGGCAGAGGAAGGCAGTAAAGAGCCAGGAAAGAGAGACCTGGGACATAAAACCACAGTGGACAGAACAAGCTCTCTGGTGGCTTTTCAGACAGTAGAACTTTTCCACTGTCCTGGCGCCCCCTCCCCGCTTCTCATCCACTGTAGAGAGGAAGCAGAGAGGGATGGGGTAAGGAAGGGGAGGCTAAGAGTCTGAAGCGGCTGACACCAAGCACGCACGTACAACCCTCCGCATTCTCCACTTTGACACGGGACAGCTCTGCAGCCATGCAATGACCAGAACAGAAAGAAGCAGGAGGACTTTTCCACAGAAGCGGAATCAAGGCAAAGCCACGCCATCAGTTACACCGCTCTCTGACACACACTCGCTCGTGCAGAGGAAAGAAAGAGGGCATACTAACCGGTCCAGCTTGGTTAGGGACTCAGTTTCAGAACTTGGGGGAGAAGCAAAAGAAAAAAAAGGAAAAAAATGTGAAGCTCAGAGAAACCTGGAAATACATCCTAAGCAAACAATATAAGAATAGGGTTGGGGGGGGGGAAGAAAGAGAGAGAAAAGGGGTTGGGTGGGGAGGCTGCTGGCGGGAGGCAGTGATTCCAAGCCAGGCTATTCTTACGACTTACAATGTAAGAACTGAACATCTTACATCCCGCATCTACCATGGCAAACCAGCAGCTCCCTAGCGCAAAGAAGCCAAGCGCAATGCTTAAGATGGCCACTGGGGGGAGCCTCAGGAGGCTCTGAACTGCTACAAGATGCCTGGGACAGCCTCTTGCCCGCAGTGTTATTACCACATGAAGTAGCTGCTGCAGAGGAAGATGAGAAGACGATGAAATCGGAATGAAAGGGAAGATTTTTCCCTATAACTTCAGCAAGACTAGATCCTAATCTATAATACTGGCTTAAGCATCTTCTGGTCAGCAGCCTCTGGCTACTCCAAAGGGTACCTGAGCTTATTAAGAGAAGGGAAGGGACAGAAGGGTCCAGGCAGAGCCTTGGGAGTCAGATGGCTCTGAGCCGCCTCCAGGCCTGTCTGCACACTAAGGAGACACTGAGTGAAATCCTGAAAAAATCACAGGCCAGACTTGGGACACTTAGAGGCTCACTCTCTCGAGACACAGGTTCTGCTGGGAGAGTGAGAACCGGTGAGAACTGAAGTCAGCCCCTGCCAGTGCTGGTACCTCTCCAGGACAGTTCCACTCGTGGTGGTAGGGGCAGCTGAGTCACTGTCTCCAGTGCCATTGCTCTGGCTCAGGTTTGAAGGACAGATGTTGCTGACGGAGGCAGAAGGGAATTCTTCCGGGGGCTCATCAGGCCAGCCAAACTGCTCCTTAGTCTTGCCATAGACTTTTACAGCATCGATCATGGTGACACCTGCTGGATCCACCGAGGCCCCAACTGCAGTAAGCAAGAGCAAGTCTTTAGGAAGCACATTCTCTGAAGGGTTACCACCGCCACCTCCAAAGCAAAGACCAGACTAGTCTGGACAAAGTAGCATGCCTCATTGATTTCACAGGCATAGAGGAACTTTATCTCCTGAGACTTCAGTAGCACTTTCATCTTGTATAGATGCTGAATACGTGTAGAAACAGTTCCATGGACCAAAAGCCCATGAAGTCTCCTACTCAGAAGAAGAGTCGCCAAGCACCGGTGTAGGGATCCTCTGGTGCTATCAGGGTACCGTATCTCCCAACTCCACCCCCAGGGATCTCTAAACACTCCTTTTGTTCAAAGCACAGATCATCATCATGAATGAATACCAACAGCAACTGTTTCCGGAAGGAAAAGTATCAGACAGGTGGCCAGTAAATGGTAGGGAAAGTTGCCCGCCTTATGAAAGGCTCAGGGATGTGTACTCTGAGGGTTTAAAGGCATTGCTAAACATCTCTCAGTGACATGTGCCCTGAGGCCTGCATCTGCACCTTAAGAAAGCCTTGCGATTTCACATGCTAATCTTGCTGCCTCTCTGCCCAAACACGCAGGCAGCCCCATCAGCAAGGCTACCCAACCCTACAGAAGTGAGCCCTGAAGCAGAGTTTTACCCTGTCTTTACCCCCCCTATTCTCGAGTATATCCCTTTCCTGTCATCTTGTTTCCTTTATATCTCAAATGAAGCTCAAAGTTTCATGATGGCAGAGACCACAGAGCTATCAGTAGAGCAGAGGGTTCCTAGAATACTGGAAAGCCACAGAGAAGCGGCCACCCAGTCAGAATTCATAACGAGAAGGATACAGTCTACGCTAGGGGCTGGGGACTCACTGAAGAGGTTCAGCTTCTTATCGGCCTGCAGGGCCTCTTCTCTGGTGAAGGGGAAGTCAAACCAGCGCGAGCGACTCAGGTTAAGCTGCATGGTTCTGCCAAAGATCTCGATATACGATGGGGCCCGTTCAATCGCCTGGGTCCCAATCTGGATCCGCATGCCTGTCATCACCATAGTGCTGTTGTTGTTACTGATCTCAATGGTGAAGCCACCAGGCTGGAGGAAGACGAGGCACATATCATAAAATTATTACAAGTTCTTAAGGGCAAACTTTCGATCCTTCCTGTGACAGTGACACAACGTGTGAGCCCACAAAAGACCTTTATCCTTTTTAACTCCTCAGCACTGACTTCTTTTCTTCCAAGGATGGGAAAACAGAAGCAGGGAGTAGACTCTTCAATTTCAGGCTTCTTTCTCCCCAGCATTAACCACCTCCTGCTGCCCTGTGCACAGTAACCCTACTGAAAACATGGGAATAGGAGCCCTTTGGCGTGGAAGTGAGAATATTCATTAATTCTAGGGACCACGAAACTAGAATCAAGGGTTAATGACTGTGAGTCTTGCATTCTAAGAGTAGATGTGTCCTCAAACCTTCTAGATGTGTCCTTGAGTCCTTCTACCCAGTGACTGAACCCAGCACGGTGCAGTCAGTCCTCACCTTGGTGTTGGCCACATACATGCCAGTGGAATTCAGCCGGTGCTTTATCTGTTGTGCGTTGTAGACCTGCAGGAGGTCATTACCACCAAACTCCACATCTGTCAGCTGCTGGTTGTGTTCAAAGAAGTCAATGGGGAAGGTCACTTGGCTAGATGTGCGAGTTGCTGTGGAGAACAGCATCAGATTGCCACAGAGCAACATTAGTGCGATCCCTACCACCTCTGTGCTCCTAAGCTCACACGTACACTCCCTCATCTTTCTAGGCCAACTCGGGATTGTAAGGTTTGCATCAGTACGACGCCTACACGTGGTCAGCTGTCCAACAGTCATCATCCCCAACCACAACACAACCTAGCGGGGCGAAGAAATCTTATCTCAGTATTGGGTACACTTAATAACAAGCAGCTCTCTCAGAGCTGGTTTATTTAAAATAAACAAAGGAAACTATTTCTTTATAGGAGGATGAGCTGCATGATTATCTCAAACACAGACTCTAGAACAAATTCCAGATGGTGGGGTGAATCCTGTAAAGATCTTTGCTCAGTCCGAGTCACTCACTCCTAAATTCAAGCGTTCACTCCCTGAAGAGTCCTCCTCCATCACTCAGGAGCAAAGACTTCCAGCTCAGACACCTATGACGGCTTCTACACCAGTCGGCGAGAATGAACCAGCCAAAGGATCTACTCCTCAATCAGTTCCATCCTGCACACCACATCAGGGAAGCCATTTTTCTTAAACCCAGAGAAAACCATCTCAAACCAGGTCCAAGAGAGAATTCTTTCCTGGGCACCTAGGAACTGCTGCCTGAAGTGGACAGCCAACAGGTGCTTGCCGTGCACAGACCGTGAGTGGCCTCAGGAACCCTGACTCTGCTTCTGAGAAACTAGCTAGCACAACCTCTACCTTTATGAGCCGCACAAGCAGGACAGTCCCTGTTTCTTCATGGCTATCTACAACGGTCTACTCTAAGTCCCCGCCCCCTACCAGTCTTCTGAGGAGGGGCCTTACTGATGGTAGCTGTTTTGCGCTTTCGAACAGGTTTCATTATGCTGATAACACTGCTGGGCTGCAGGGAGGGCTGAAGCCAGTAGGAGGTGTTCTCCACGTTGGCCATGTAGATGCGCAGGCTGCCATCCTCACACAGCAAGATCATCGTTGTCCGCTGCTGCTCATTGCAGGCCGTGTGCCTGATGGCGACCATGTCCTGGATCTAGGAGGAGGGGACAGAGGAGTGGTAGTTCCTGCACCTATAGATCAGAACCTACAGAAACAGGCAGAGAAGCAACTGGATTCATGGTCAACTGAGGGGGTGCTGAAGCTGCCAAAGAAAAGGTGTGTAGGAGAAAATTCTTCTATAGGCCTCCATTGAAAGAGCTGGCAAAGTGACATGACATACAAATATAAAAACAGAGCAGGTTCACAGTCTATTCAAGTGATGGGAGAACAGGGCACTGACCTTTGCTTTGGCAGGAAGAGTCTTAATCTCCTGGATGAGGAAAGTGTCTGGTTTCACCATAACTACCAGGGGCACTCCTGTAGTTTGCTGGACACAACACACCAAGCCAGGGTGGTTCATCACCTCAGACCACTGGCAAAGGGCAGGAGACGTCTTACTGCCACCATTGGAACTACAGACGACAAAAGTGGCCACAGTTAGGGTGTCAATCACCATCTCACAGTTCTTTTCTTGACCTAAAGGCCATCCTCACGAACAACTGGACTCTCAGAGCAATATACCCACCCAAGGACTCAAACTACCCACGAGTCTCAGTCTTATTCCGAGCCACATAAATACTCTCATACACCCCAATGTGCGCCCCCAGCAGGAGTCCTGGTTTAGGATCTCAGTCAGCTGCTGGGTTCCACTGTCTGAGGGAATAGGTGGCCCTATGTGCGTAAGGCTGTCAACTGCATAGGGCCACGGAGCTGCCAAAGGCTGATGACCCGTTGTCCTTTTAAGAATTTCCAAGCACATCAAGCTACGTATGAATGGTATCCATTTTATTTCATCTCAAACCAGGTAATTCACAAAATACAGGCCAGAGACAAAGTGCTTTTCAGTGGCAGTAAGAAAGAGGGGAAGAGACCCTAAAACTTTGCTGCCTCCTCCTTAAATAAAACACTCACTACCTCACACACCCCTGTCACCTACAAGTCTGATGGCAGCCTCCACCTCCCCAAGCTCCAAGCTCGCCCCATCTGCTGACACCATGTTCTATTTACTGATCAACCCCCCAGGGGGGAAACTTAAAGGGCATCTTAGCAGCATGAGTGTCTAGGAGAAACTTACATTCTCTTCTCAAAACTCAGTAATCAAATTAAAATCACATTTGCTACCCTGACCCTAGCTTTTCCTTCTGAGTGACAGTGGCTCCCCAAACTACCTGTTACAGCTTCGGGGTCTCCATGGTGGGAGACAAACCATGCAGGCCGCCCAACCTACCAACACTGGACACCGCTTGATTTAAAGACACCAAGCAGGGAAGGGCGAGCCCTTGCGAGGGGCGGAGCTCTCCTGCTGAACATGGGCGTTGTGGAAATTCAACTTTAAGTGCTCATCCCCACCTCTTGATGTTGATGGAGAAGAGCTGCAACACCTCCAGCGTCGTCCTGCTGATGGTGGCTGCAAACGACCTGCCTTGGCAGTAGCTGAAGAACAGCATCTGCAACACGTGCGAGTAGTAGACAGACACACCGCCACCTGCCACCTGGCTGTTACTGTCCTGTCACAACAGACACACAACATCCACATTAACTTCTCAGGCTGCCTGGGGCACCAGCTTCTGCTCTGGCTGGTCATTCATTTTACACCATGATTATGGGGTCTCATTCTTGAAGTATGAGATCCCCGCAGGAAACCTTAAAAATACCAAGAGAATAATGGAACTTCAAGTTTAGTCCTAAAGAACTAAAGTTTTTGCTACTAGATGAAAAGTTAGAAGAAAAAAGAGAAACGAACAACAGAAGCCTTGCTAGGCTAATTAAACCTGGCATAGAAGGGAACAGTGCCATGTGCTCTGACCTTCAGGTCCTCGTGGTTTATTTCCAGCACATTAGTGACATAGAAGGGTCCCTGCTGGGCACTGCTGGCCTCTTCCATGAGCTGGGTATAGATGTACCCAGCCGAAGACATTATAACAATGATGTTCTTTCCCTCTTCGTTGAAGAGGAAGGTAACATCTCTTATCTTTGAGCTGGGCAGGAGAAAGTAGAAGGTTGGACTCAAGGCATCAACAGACAGGTCATAAATCTGCAGAATGGAAGGAAGAAAGATCAAATAAGGGAGATCCATTTCAGTCCCATGCCCAAACTATCCTGGTGAACCCACAGAGCTGCAATCAGTGAGGAATGAACACTCATTCTCCACTCAGCAAGCACCTATAAGTACTAGACAATGAGCACAAGATGATAAAGTATCTTTTCACTGCCTCTTAGGAATGAGCAGAGGAGAGATACACATCGACAAATTCTATACCAAGTACAGTAATTAACAGCTGTGAACTGGACACAGGGGGTGTTGAACCAGAATCAATTTTCTGCTACCTGCACACAGATAGCTCCTGTTCAACAACATAACAAAAGGCAACAAAATGTTAGGATTTTTCATTTTTAATTTCTAAGAGACGCAAGCACATATAATGGAGATCAGGCATTCTGGATTTAAAAGCAAAACCATTCTAGGACGAGATCATCAAAGAGCTGTAACTATACCTTGACAAAATCTGCAGTGACGATCGCTAGCTCAGTCTGTGAACCAGGTAACCACACGGCTTTGATGATGAAGTTTCCTGTTGCCAACTGAGGGTGCAAAACCAAATGATCCGACACAGAGCCTGAGCTACTGAAGGTCAGCACATGGCAGTCCTGGACATGGTTGAAGGAACAGAATGGTTAAAAAATGATTTGGAAAGTAGCCTAATTAATTTCAGAGTTCTAACGCTGCCTTTTCTTCCCTAATATTCCCTGCCTCCAGACAGTACTCAGACTGTCTAGTAACATGTTCAAGTGTCAAGAACACACAAAGATTATTTCCAATACAAAAGAAATCTGGAAGATCTGGAAGAAATTCAGAGATTTCGTTTGTGTTCCCAAAGGCTTTTAAGTTCTGATCTCAACAATGAATAAGAGAAAGTGGTGCTGAAAACAGGGGAGAGAAGGCGACTGGGATCCACAGCTTAACAGAACCAAACCTGGATCAGGACTGTTACCTTCAGCCCACAAACAGCAAGGTAGTCCTCCTTGCACGGATTCCCCGTGAGGCTCAGCACAGTAAAGGGGACTGGGGCAGAAGCCAGGCGGGTCAGAGTCAGCTTCCTTTTGCTGGAATCTGCTTGCTTCAGGAGAGCTGAGAGCTGCAGGACAGTGATCTGCAAAGGAATAATTACCAATTTATTCTTAACCCAGATCCTCTCAGAAAACACAGAGCAATAAAAAAACGTTCCTTCACTAGAGCTACTGATTTGGAGGCTTTTTTTGTGGGCAAGTCTCTTAGGAAACTCCAAGACCAGTATCAGTCACACATCCCCTGGTTAAAAGAATGGAATGCCTTTCATTTCTTCCTTCTAGAGATGACAAAAGAAACCAACTTCTCTTCGTATAATCAGTTCATAAAATATTTAAACAATTCCCATATACTACTGTCCCTTCTCATTTTCTCTGAGAATGTTTTTGAAAGGATTTTAGAGCTATTTTAATCTCTGGTTTGTTTTTCACTTAAGGTGTGATTAAAACAACTTTACTGATAATAAAGAAGTCAGAATATAGAAAAGTGTGAGTTAGGATACTCTCCTCCAACCTCTCCTGGTTCTATAAAACACGATAAACTTCCTTGTGCCCTTAGAGGGCTGGGAGGGCAGGAAAGAACTAAATAAGGATCACTGAGCCTTCCTATGAAGACTCTTCTCTCCCCACTTGTGTCCTCAGAGTGGCCAAACTGGGAAAGACTGGGAGCCACGGTGTCCTAGGAAACCACCAGTCGTTACCTTCGCCTAGGGGTTCCCACAATAGAGTGGGAATTAACTATTTAGACTCTCTGTTCTAGTCACACTGGTCCTAAGTCTAATAAAGTAACTCAGGGTTCACGTAGAAAAGTTTGTTGAGCTCTGCCCCTGAAGCTTTGCTGGAACTCAATAGACTTTTTCCCTGAGGGCCAATCTGAGTGTAGTCATCTATTTGTTTTGCTCAGCACCTAAGACAAACATGACCTCAAATGAAAGGGAAGGAACTGGAGGACCCACCTTGCCTTTCTCATGGCTGACAGCCAAATGCTGGCGGCGCCCATGAGGGGAGGAGAGCACACACATAGCCACCCTCCTGAGCACATGGGCGCTGATCAGCTGTCGAATAGTCTGGCCCTGGTCTCCACTGTAATTCATCCGAACATTCTCAAAGGCACCTTCCTGGGAACCTAATGTGGGAACCTGGCAAAGAGGGAAGCAGAGAGAGAAGGCAGTAATAAGGCAAAAAAGATCAAGTGGATTCATACACATGCTATTCATGTGACTGAGACACTGCACAATTTAGTTATTCAAAAGCAACGGGACTGGGCTTCCCTGGTGGCACAGTGGTTAAGAATCCGCCTGCCATGCAGGGGACACGGGTTCGAGCCCTGGTCCAGGAAGATCCCACATGCCTCAGAGCAACTAAGCCCATGCGCCACAACTACTGAGCCTGCACTCTAGAGCCCACAAGCCACAACTACTGAAGCCCGCATGCCACAACTACTGAAACCCGTGCGCCTAGAGCCCGTGCTCTGCAACAAGAGAAGCCACAAGAATGAGAAGCCCGCGCACCGCAATGAAGAACAGTCCCCGCTCGCCGCAACTAGAGAAAGCCCGAGCACAGCAACGAAGACCCAACGCAGCCAAAAATTAATTAAGTAATTAATTAATTAATTAATTAAAGCAATGGATTCCAATCTCTAATCCACAGACAGGTAAATTCAGCAAAATTATTGTCAGTCCAATAAGAACAACGCAGTGAATGTTGCATAAAGCTAAATTAATACAAAGTATTCACTTTTAAAAAATGTTAAAACGCCTTTTGTTTTTTTGGCTGCGCCACACGGCTTGCAGGATCTTAGTTCCCTGCCCAGGGATTGAACCCAGGCCACAGCAGTGAAAGTGCCAAGTCCTAACCACTGGGCCACCAGGGAATTCCCAACTGTGACTGATTTTTAATAAAATACCAGAATATATGTGTGTGTATTACCAAGTGATTATGCTTCCCTTAACAGCAGTCACCTTGTGAGATCTATTTGTGTACCTCACTCATTTTCACACTTTCCTTCCAGAAATGCCGACACTTTACTTTCTACTACTTTACACAGCTGCTAAAGACTCCAGGCAGACCACGCCAGGGGCCCTACAGTCAGTGCTAAGCAGCAGGTGTAAAGTGGATAATGTCTTACAATTTACAACCCAAGTCATAGGAAGAATTAAAGGAAGATTACCTAAAGGTAATCTTTGGCTATAAGCCAAAGAGGACAAGCATTATTTTTGTAAACAAGGTGAACCTTAGAGGAGAAGATACAGTAAGGAGGTCTTCTATTTTACATACAGAAGAAATTTCTAACTATTATAATTTCCCCCAAGTGTCGTTCCTCACATCCAGGGGTTCACATATTTATGTGAACTAAAAAGGAGACTTACTCACTGGGTTTGTCCGAATGACCTCTGGATTCCCTTCTCTGGAAGACACACCTCATATGCTGATTTTCACACGGGATGTCACGGTACCTTAAATTCTAAGTTCTGAATGGCCAGGGGTTGACTGTTCTAAGGATATTCCTCAGAGTACCTAGCGCACTTTGGCATCTCAGTCAACGTGCTGGTTCCCACAGGCACCTAACTCCCCGACGCTGACACACTCACCATCAGCTGGTCTGTCATCTCGACCACCTTGTCCACTGTGTGCAGCTCCCGGAGGGCCTGCTGAGCCCGGCTGCTGCTCCCCACAGCTGAAGCCTGCTGAAAGTTGGTCTGAATGGCATCCATGAGGAAATTGAGCATGTCTAACACGAGAGGAGCGAAGGAGAAATTGGCCTGAGAAAAATCCAAATACACAAGTGAAAAAAAAAAAAAAAAACAGAAAAATAATGGGTCATGCTCATCATCACAATCTTGCTAGTAACTACCTACAGAAAGAATCCAGAACCCACTTTCCTCACTTCAGTTTGATATTCTAGCCCTCATCTCACTCTCTCCAATAACACTGGATTTGATTCCAGTCAATACGCTATTGTGCTACTAACCTAGAGCAATCTTCCTAAACCAGGGATCCCACGTCGATATCCTACTGCTTGAATGCACCCACCATGTATAATTAGTTAACTTCTCCCCAATGCATCTAGAGTGCCTCTAGTTATGCACCGTCCTTAGGAAAACTGAGAAAATAATCACTCAAATCATTTTCTGTATTCTGTGCTTCAGATGAGGAAGCTTGACCAAGAAAGTGTGCTCTAGAGTGTTACACAACTAAAATTTACCCTCCCACAAACTTCCCGAACACTCCTCAGTCATAAATTCTTCCTTATGAAGCAGCGACTGACAACACACACTATTCATATTCCACTGCGGAAATCAGTAAATTTAGAGGGAGGAGAAAACAACCCGAGGCCCACCAGTGGAGCCTCAAGGAGAGCCTGGCGCACCGACCACTCGTGGACCAGCTGGCCAGGCTCTGCGCTCTGGACCCCATGCTGGGCGCCAGCGGAGCCCACCTGGTTCTGCAGCTCCTCCCGGCAGCCCTCCACTGTGCGGCACAGGCTGCTCTTCTTGGGTTTCTCTTCATCGGCAACCTTTCCGTCGCTGATGGTGACTTTGGCCTTGTCCGCCGGGGAGGTGCTGGTGTGGCGCACGAGACTCTCTGAAACTCTGGGTTCACTCTGAAATGCTGACTCCTTCATGGTGGAGCTCATGCCGCTGCTGGGAGTTCGCTTCACTAGAGCCTAGGGACAGAAAACGTCAGAGGCCCCAAGTCTTGCCACAAGCATAGATGAAATACTGCCTAAGATGTTGAAGGAAAATCTGACCCAAAGGAGACACTGGCTAACCATTTAAAGAATATCCAAAAGCCTGAATTCTGATCTTCATTGTATTCGCCTAATATCTGGTACTTTACCCACTCATAGCAATAGGTCTTGAAATTGTGGAGGGGGTCTTTAAAAAACTGCAAGATCTCTAAGGACATTGCAAGTTCTAATATTCTAAGTGAAGTGCGTAGGCCATGACTATATAGCTAATCAATGACAACCAGAACTTAGTCCTAGACCCAGGCCACCATGAAGGTGACATGGGAATTTCCCAATTTGGCTTAAGCATTTGTGTCACCAACAAGTCACCCTTTATAGCCGAGAGAATGTTCCAATCTCTCACCAGACAGCTGCCATCTTCCTTGGCTCCACAGTCACAGAAGAAGGATCCATACTTGGCATAGGAAATCTCATGATCCTTGTGGCACACCTTGGCACATACTGTGCACACACCCACCCCATCAACCATTTTGCAGGTGTGACAGTGGTACCTACGAAGAATGAGAACCAGCCAATGAGCCCAGAAGTCCCAACAATCAAGGCCCAGCAAACCCTCACCTAAAACGAAAAACTACTCTTACCAATGCTGGTTCATGAATTCTTTCTGAGTGATGGTAAAAGTGCACAATTTATTGCAAAGAGAATCTTCATCCTTCAAAGATAATAGTTTTAATCAGAAATATATCCTTCTACACAGGGACCCATAAAAACACACCCTACGGAGAGTAAACCACTGACCCATAAATGACCAGTAGAAACCTACTCCAATTGGAGATAGCTTGCAGGCTATAAATATGCTGCAATTTCAGGTGAGACCTTAAGGTTTTGTGGCTAAGAAAAAAATAAATCTTATGTTTTCTCTACAACGGAGCTCACACCATCCCCATGAAGAACTCATCTTTGAAACTCCATTTTGGATGCAAAAACCAAGAAACTGTAGGACAAGTGCCTCTAGATGGAGGAAGACATGTGCTTATTAAACGGTCCTTCCCCTAGGAGATTAGAGCCCTACAGCTTGCTCTGCAGGCCTGGAAAATCAGTCTGGCATTAGTCATGTAAGCTGTGAGAAAGCAACAAGGACTGGGAAGAGTTCTGAAGCTCACAGGGGCTAGAAGGGAGGGCCAAAGGATTGTTAGTGTGAGCTCTGCAAGTGCCGATCAGCCATGACCGCGGTGGTTACTTTACTTACTGAATCCTCAGCCTGGGAGTCTTCCTCTTCCACTGCCAGC
This sequence comes from Balaenoptera physalus, assembly GCF_965194825.1. NCBI lineage: Eukaryota > Metazoa > Chordata > Mammalia > Artiodactyla > Balaenopteridae > Balaenoptera > Balaenoptera physalus. Next base: position 181,687,744 of record NC_138882.1, on the reverse strand, counting down.
TCCTCCACCCAGTCTGAGTCCACTTCAATGGCCCGCTCTTCCCCATCCACTGAGAGGTGACTTGGGCCTTGACCGTTACTCTGGCTCAGGGCATTGGTGACATCAGCCAAGTAAGACATAATATGGCAGGTGCACTCCAGGACTATCACATGCTGTAAGAGAAGACCACCACACCATGGAAACTTCAGTTCTCCATATTCGATTATTATGTAAACTGTGTTTTCTCAAGCTTTTCCCAATAAAGCTCAATATCAAAGGAATAGTATAAAAGCAGAGAAGAAAAACAACATGTTTTAATTATCTATTTCCTCAGCTCTTAGCACTATGACTACATGTAGTTGGTCAATAAACTGTACTGAATCAGTGTGTTTCATTCTTTCTTAAGCACAAAGACAACTCTTTAAAAAATATTATAAAATGAAGTACAATGGAAATCAAGAAAAAAAAGTTGAAATGGAGACAAAAATCATTCAAGAAAAAACTAGATTGATACAAAGAACAGACTGGTGGTGCCAGAGGCAGGAGGTAGGAGGATGGGTGAAACGGGTGATCGGGGTCAAAAGGTACCAACTTCCAGTTATAAAATAAATAAGTCATGGAGATGTAATGTCAAACATAGTGACTAGAGTTAATAAATACTACTGTATGCATATCTGAAAGTTATGAAGAGAGTAGGTCTTAAAAGTCCTCATTGCAAGAAAAAACAAATTTTGTTAACTACGTATGGTGATGGATAGTAACTAGACTTACTGTGATCATTCTGCAATAAAAACAAATATCAAATCATTATGTTGTACATCTGAAACTAATATAATATTCTATGTCAATTACACCTCAAGAAAAAAGGCTATATTAAAAGTATGAATAAGCTCTCATTGGCTTTTTTCCTGCTGTTACCACTTTTTTTAACCATTAGTGAAAGATATTTAAATTACTGGGTTTTTAATTAATGCAGGAGGGGAGGAATAGCTTCAGAGATCAAGGGGAAATTTTTCCAGCAAATCACTGCAGATAGTTCGTGCTTGCCTAAAAAAAACCCAAAAGTCTGGCATCAAAGCCTCAGATTTCTAAGTTCCTTCACTCTGCACTCTAACAGTTCAGTGTGGAAAGGATAAAGATCAGCAAGAAAGCAGGGAGAGACGAATGGTGCTGTGGTGGGTCAGAGGCCAGTTATCTGCTCTTAGCCACCATGTCAGGTTCATGGGTTGGGTGGGGGAGAAAATGCCTGAATGCAAGATTTCTACCAGTTTCCACCCTTTTTCTCAGCACAGTGACCTGAACCTTCAGGTAAAGTAAACAATTCTAGCATCTGGACTGGAGCTGAGGAGGTAGACCGTAACTCCGTATAACACTCAGAGCACACAGTTCCAATGCAGGAGCAGGGGACAATTTTCCAGAGCATGCCAATACCTAAAAATAGCAGTCATTCACTGTTTCAGGAAGGACTCTGTTGGATGTCTGTTTACCAGAATATTTCCTTCCTATCACTTCTTGCCACCGAGAAGAGGCCTAAGGGCATGCAGTTAGCAATTACACACTTCTAGGCCTTTGAGATTATAGGCCTTATCCTCTGTAGGCTAGCCAGGGCCAGAAACCAACAGGAAGGAGACTTCCACCTGGCCACAAAGGTAAGAATCACCACTCCCTGACTGCTGTCACTCCTCACTTGTCTTACCTTTCCATGCATTACACTGGCATTCAGTTTTTCAACCACATTCTTCTGTGACAGGTATTTCTTGCTGTCCCAAAGAAAAAAAAAGGGGGGGGAGGAAACACACAAAATCATCTAAGGAATCAAAGAAAGGAAGCATCTTCACATATCTCGCATCAATTTGTGGACACTGTGAACCAAAGGCATTCTTAGAAAATTATGTGGCTAATCAGAAGTTGGGGGCTCTGTTCCTATCAGTGGCAGGTGGTACACTTTCCCCAAGACTTCTCCCAGGAATAATGAACAGAAAATCCTACTAATAAAATAATGAAGATTAAATCTAAACTGAACAGTTACTGGCTACTCCCTCAATCCCCAATAAAAAGGTAGAGATTCAAATTTCTTTTATACTCACTCTGAGCTACAGAAAATAGCCTGTAATTAATTATCCCCCTTTTCTCTAAGAGCAATGTTGTAACATACAGATGCATTCCTCCAATTTCACCCTCTTACCATCTACTCAGCCAGTCCACAGCAGCATTATGAAGCTGAAGATGGCCAGCACCTTGACCTGCACTGGCCAGGGTAGCCATCACAACCATGAGTTCAGGGAAACCAGTCCCATCACCGTTGGCCAGCATCTCTGTTGCCATGGGGATCAGGGTGCCCAACAGCACAGCACACACACCTTCCCCGACTTGGCTGACAGAGAAGAAATAGCAAGTTGGTAAGTAATCAACAGGAATCTGACTGTACACTTCTAAATGTATAAGAGTAATTAAGGAGTTTAAATTTAAACATTAAATGCATGACTATACACACTAAGCCCAGTTGTGGACTTGGGCTACTAGAGCACAAAACATTCATCCCCGTTACAACTGACATGCCAAGTCACTGCAAAAGTTTTTCCATGGGAAAAATCAAGGAGAGCCACTAGATTCCTTGAGTCTATTGAGAGGGAGCTATGGAATCACTGAAAATGCTCACGACTGATTCCTGAAAGAAAGACAGCTGCAGTGATCTCGCCTTATTTCTGGGGCCGTTAGAACATGAGAAATAAATGCAGGTGCCCTACCTGTTTTCCCGAACAATGTACGTGGTCAACAACTGTAGCAGCTGCCTGTTCTCCTGGATCACATCCAGCTGATCGGAATCTTTGGGGGGCGATGCAGTCATGCGGGTGAGCCAGGCCTGGAGACGCACAGGCTCCACGCAAGCCAGCTGTGCCAGGGAACCACAGAGATGCAGAAGGCTCGGGTTAGGGCTCTTCTCAGCTGGAGACAGACCGAGAGGCGAAGGTCAGTGAAGGAGGGCAGGGGGAAAGGAAGGAAGGCACAGACTGTGAGCCAGGAAAGAGGGAAAGGCTCCAAGGAAGTTTTCGACTTCCTTCCAAACTATCTCTGAGGGATTCTCTCCACATGTTAGCATTTTCATGCCATAGTTATACTTGGGCAGAAGATAGGCACAGTCATTAGCTGGACATCAAAGTTCCCTTAAGAAGATTACTAAAAGCTGTCACTCACTCAGCTGGAAGAGTTTGGTGAAGAATTTCAAAACTCGGTTACAGAATTTAGCAGAGAGGTTCTCATTGGCTGTTGCCATCATGATCTGCACAAGTTCTCCACTGAAAGGCAGGAGGGTAAAAATGGAAGAATCACATTAAGCCTCACATAAAACGCATCCGTTTCTATTTCTTCACAATCTCATCCTCTCTAGGGGAACTGGTCATTTGTGAGTCAACAATGCCAGGTGTTCATGAAATCAACCCCTCCACCAATAACCTCAAGGAGTCAGCAGTTAACCAAAGTCCTCCCAGAGGTACAAACACCTAAGCAGGCTTTTTAATTCCCTGAGAAAGAACACCGAAGTCAACATAGACAGGTCCCTACTTCCAGGAGATATTCAAAAATGTTCACCGAGGAGAACAAAACATAGCTCACCTGTCAGAGAAAAATTCCTCCATAGCTTTACGAGCCTGGCTGCTTTCCAGTTGCTTTTCCAAATATTGGAGACACTCCTCTAAGATGGATTCATCCAGTCCACTGAAAATCCAAAAGAAAAATTAACTACCAGAAACAAGGGCTGTTTCAATGTCCTCCTAATCCTGACCTTTAAAAATCCAAAGTCTGTTTACGGCTACACCTTTTTTTTTTTTTTTTTTTAATTTATTTATTTATTTATTTATTTTTGGCTGCATTGGGTCTTCATTTCTGTGCGAGGGCTTTCTCTAGTTGCGGCGAGCGGGGGCCACTCTTCATCACGGTGCGCGGGCCTCTCACTGTCGCGGCCTCTCTTGTTGAGGAGCACAGGCTCCAGACGCGCAGGCTCAGTAGTTGTGGCTCACAGGCTTTGTTGCTCCGCGGCATGTGGGATCTTCCCAGACCAGGGCTTGAACCCGTGTCCCCTTCATTGGCAGGCAGACTCTCAACCACTGCGCCACCAGGGAAGCCCTGTTTACGGCTACACCTTTTGAGGGCAATATTCAATTTTGTTTTGTCAAAGCTTAGCATAAACCCTGGCATACAGTAGGTGCTCAATAAATTTTCGAGGAATTAAACTGAAATAAAATTTAAAAATTCCTAAAATCTGAGATAACTGATGTAGTCGATGGCTAAGAGTTCCAAGAATCACTGCTGTTATTTCAAACTTTTAGAAAGAGGAAGGAAGGGAGGGAAAGACTGAAGGGGGGAGGAGGGACGAAAGAGAAGTGGGGAGGGAGAGAAAAAGAAAAGGCAGCCCCTGATGAAAACCTGGATTCCTCAACAACAAAAAGGCAGGAAATCCCAATACCTGGAACCCTTTATTTGTACAGTTCTCAGTGGGATAAAACTGTAACTTATTCAACTGTTCTGTAAGACTCTCCTACATCAACATGGCCTACACTATCAAGGTCAAACAATGCTATGAGACCACCTAATTCCACAGAACACCCATCTCAGAAGCATGGTTACAAAAATACTAGAAATTTTATCATGCTCCTTTGTACACTTCATCACATCTACTACAGCATGTTTATTCCTAAGAATTAATCACAAAAGAAGATTCCAAGTAACCTTTCATGTGTGTCCACAAGAACACAAAACGCACACACGTACAGAACTTTCTGTTAAAAAGCACAATCATAATCTATTAATTAACAACATAAAGAAGCTAGTGTTGGTACATTTCATTGATGGTAGCAGGAGGTCACAGGAACCGGAGGCTTCTCCCCAGTCAGGCTCACCTATTGGGATCTGCATGATTAGCCAGAATGTTGTAACAGCCAGTGATTAGTTTCTCATAAACGCGAGCCAAGAACTCATCAGACTCTGCAGGGCCCAGGATGCGCTCCAGAGAGTTGCTACTGATCTCAGCAACACTCTCAGTGCTCGACTCCAGAAGAAGGGGAAGCAGGGTCCGAATTACCTGTGGCGGGTTCATCTCATCGGACCAACTTCAGCAAAGAAAACAGAAGCAAATTAGTGAATATACTCCTCTCAAAAGCTGCGAGGGGAGGAGAGGGCAATCTACTCATTTACTGAGAAGGGCTTTTTTCCTTTGATAGTTGTTTTTTACATAGGTATAACCATGCAACTTCATGGTCTCCTTTCTCATTATTATATCAGAAGCTAAAATCATTTCCATGTGAAAAGTCCACTTATTAAGATGTTAAATTAATACTGTAAGATGTATTTTATAATATTTAGAAAAGAAAATTAACTGAAACCTAAGCTAGTAACCCTCCCAGACAACCTTTCTAGAAGAATTCCCAGGAATCTGGATCACTTTTAAGCCAATGAGATATAGGACTTTACCCGTGACCTATGTACAGGAAAACAAAATAGTCCCTCCACTGGCCTGCCCGCCCTTAGTCTCCATGATGGCAGCATCTAACTTCCACAACGAATCTGGAGAAGACTTAAAATACATCATTGTCACCTTGAAACTTAAACCCAGAGTACCTCCAAAACACAATATGGTTTAAAACCAGCATGCCTTTTCTGAAACATACTACACGGAAGGAGTGGGGGAGGTACTCGGCTGCCCTTCACATCTAAGCCAAAAATCATTCTAGGTAAACGTTCATACTCTAAGGCAACAGGCTCTCTCTGCTGTAGAAGCAGGCAAAAAAAGTATTATTACGCAGTTATTAAAACTCTCATTGTCTTCCCTTAGCCATGACAGAATACAGGAGTAGAGAGCACTTAGGGCTACGTAAAAGGTACTCACACTATAAGATCTCCGGTCAACCTGACCAGTGAGAGGAGGGTGTGCTTCAGGGAAGCAGCCAGGGGCAGACTCTGTCCACAAAGAGTCCCCAGGTGAGCGGCCTGCACAGCACTGATGTAACTCTCAGAAGGGATGGTGTCATTGGCAAAGGCATTGCGCTGAAAGGAGGCAAAGCAGACATCAACAGATAGACCATCTATCTCCCAGGACCAAATTCTTACGTGAGCAAAAAGAAACCATGATGACATAACCGAAGACCCCACTGAGATTTACAGACAATGACTCTATTCAGTATACACTCTTATTCATCCTGGGAAGGAAAGTGGGGTGGAGTAAAGGAAACAGTTAACAAATTTTAGTTAGCACAAAGTCGAGTTAAAATTTAAAAGTTAAAGTTAAGCTAAAATTTAGTTAGTACATAGTTAAGATACCCAATACCACTTTTCAAATAATTAGAATATATTATATTTAACATTAAAACTATGTTTGTTTGCCTCTAGTAACTGAGAAAGATCTGGATTTTACAATGCATCTGGGTCCGCATTACAAATATCTTAATTATCCTTGCACTATAGCTCTGGGGGATGTAAACAGAGGTCACGATTACAAAGCAGGGATAACTAGATTATAACACTTGGCTTTTCCAAAGAACTGTAATAACGCAATAATCTGTTAATAGAGGTAATCTGAGCAGAGCACACAGAAAGATCAAGGAAACTAACAGAGGACTCAACAGCCTTCCAAAAGCCTAGAGAACTTAAAAGCTACCCCATAAAATTATGTATGACAAAAGGAGCAGGTTCTTGACATATAACCTAAAAAGGAAAGGAAACGGTTAACATTTACTGAGAATTCACGTGACAGATAATGTGCTAGGCACTTTACATTTAATATCCTTAATCTTTACATCCCAGTATTTAGCAGATGAAGAAACTGAGGCTCCTAGTAGTTGACCCTTAAGTACCACAGGGTTTAGGGGTGCTGACTGTCTGTGCAGTCAAAAATCCATGTACAACTTTATAGTCAGCCCCCCATATGTGCAGTTCCACATCCACAGATTCAACCAACCACAGATCATTTAGTACTGCAGTCCAGATTTAGTGAAAAAATCGTGTGTAAGTGGACCCATGCTGTTCAAACCTGTATTGTTCAAGGGTCCACTGTAATAAAGCAGTTATTCTATAACCCAGTAACAGACTTCTTATTCTTAGCAAAATGATCATACGAGTACCATTTGAGTAATTCAAGGCCTTGATTATTGATTCAGCCATAGCAAGTACTACTGCAGCATATTAAGATCTCTTGGTAGCTAGTTTAAGCCTAAAGAATAAGAAGAGAACACAGAAACAGAACAGTGCTCCTAATTTCTATTCCTGGGACAGACAGACACTCACCCAGGATCCAATGTTTGGAAACTCATTGGTGTTGATGTTGTTCCAGGATTCACACACAGCCTGCACTGAAGATGGTAAATTCTGAACCAGTGTTGGACCTGGAGGAGACAGAAAGGACAAGGAATCATCGTGAGAGAGAAAGAGAGAAAGAACGACACGCAGCATTTTAAAAGCCAAGCCCAAATGCAGAGAGAAACACACCACAGCCCAGGCTGTCAAAACAATTACTAAGATAGCTTAGATGGATATTTCAGTAGCAGCACTATGTCCAAGAACTTGCTAATTGCTTAACAGCTAACAATCTCAATTGTAAGGTTTTCACTTCCCGTCGTATTCACTTTCTAATCTTGCAAGCAAAGAAGACAACTGAATAAAAGATGCAAAGTGAGAGCAAGTCACTACAAGTCACTATTAAACATCTAGACCTTCTATGAATAGGTATTACTTTGATCTCTTTTCTCCTTAACACAAATCTTGAGGGCAGGGATCATTAATGCACATTAAGAACAGTATTCAAAGAAATGATGGAATTAAATTTCTAAAAGTGAGAATATCTGAACATTATAAGGGTCCTTGAAGCTTGAAATTCAGGAATACACAAATGCCTATAAATTTTAAAGGGTAACTATTGCACTTAACTCCAATCCTGCTCAAGTCCTTTTATATTTTATTTTTTTAAATTTTATTTATTTATTTTATTTTATTTTTTTGGCTGTGTTGGGTCTTCGTTGCGCTGCACACGGGCTTTCTCTAGTTGAGGCGAGCGGGGGCTACTCTTCATTGCGGTGCGTGGGCTTCTCATTGCAGTGGCTTCTCTCATTGTGGAGCACGGGCTCTAGGCGCGCGGGCTTCAGTAGTTGCGGCACGCGGGCTCAGTAGTTGTGGCTCACGGGCTCTAGAGCACAGGCTCAGTAGTTGTGGTACACGAGCTTAGTTGCTCCACGGCATGTGGGATCTTCCCGGACCAGGGATGGAACCCATGTCCCCTGCATTGGCAGGCAGATTCTCAACCACTGCACCACCAGGGAAGCCCCTGCTCAAGTCCTTTTGATTCCCCATCCTAAATTTCGATTAGATCATTCGTAACACAAGGAAGAAGTTCTCCCAAGCACTAAGCAGTAGCTTGCTAGTCTTCCTAATCTCTATAAATGAAAAGAACAAAGGTCTTTGCCAACAGCGAAATAGCCTAATGCCTTGGAACCAACTTATCTTGGTTTGGATCCCAGCTCTGCCACTTGCAAGATGTAGGATTTGGGCAAATAACTTCTCTAAGCCTCAATTTCCTAATGAGTAATGGGGGATAATAACAAAACTTACCTAATAAGGTTATTGTGAAGATCAAAACAGATAAACTTATGTCAATGCTTGACACTCAGAAAGAGTCCAATAAATGAAAAATGCAGTAGACAGGTAGAAAGGGAGAGAAATAGCACTACTAGTCATACTAGTGTTAACAGTCTTATTCAAAAGCACATTCACTTACCCAGAGTGTTCGCCTTGCACCTACTAGAGCCAATAGCCAAAACAGCAGCAAAGCCGTGCAATTTCTCCTGGGAAGGTTTTTCAGTGGATCCCTCCTCATTAAAGTTCTGCAGCAAATAGGCTCTGGAGAAAAAAATAGGGGGTTATGTCAAAGCTGAAGGAATCTAGTGCCATTTTGGTTAGGAAAAACTAACCCTAGACAAATCGAAAAACCTTTATCTCAGTTGGGTCTCCTAAGAATTACAATGGGTAATTGTTTCCCAAAGAATATGCCATCCTCTGAAATGCTTACAAAACTCAATTCCAGGACATATCTACCACACTCTTCCTGGCCTCAGAAGACTGGCAATGTATATATTAAAGGCTCTGAGAAGTATTATTATTTTTTCTTTTTTTAAAAAAAGCACTTCCCAAACTTATTTGCCCAGGAACATGTATTAACAGCTCAGTTTAGAAAGTCTTAGCCTGATGGGCCAGATTAGAGCCTAGACACACTCAAAGGGCAGTGACTCGGTCAGCTTTGCTACCACTGTACCCCCAACACCTAGAAAAGTACTTGACACGTAGCAAACACTCACACTTGTCATTCAAGTTTATTGCTCATATTCGTTCTAAAATCTTGCCTCAAGCAACAGTCCTCTGTCTACTGCAAAGCATTCACACTAAGACATTAGTTAAGTTTTACAACGATCTAAGTCCCTTTCACCATCAACGCCCCATGAAACAGGAACTGAACAGTGAAATCCTACAGGGACCAGATAAAGTAAATGAGCTTAAAGGGGCCCAGTGAGAATGGCTAACGAGAAGCAGCCAGTCCTTAGCTGCAGTCTGTTACTGTCATGTGGGAAGACAGGCCCAGTTTTGCCAGTTCTTCCAAAGGATGAAAAGCCAGAAATCTTGACTTGTGAATAAATTCCCAATTTTTATAAATGAATTCTAAAATATTTAAACATCATGCAGAATAAACAAAGCAAGTCTACAGGGTGTGTAATATGCAATCTTTATTATAGAAAGGGCTGGGTTTCAAAATACTCTCTAGGGGATTTCCCTGGTGGCGCCGTAAAGACTCTGTGCTCCCAATGAAGGGGGCCCAGGTTCAATCCTGGTGAGGGAACTAGACCCCACAAGCATGCTGCAACTAAGAGTTCGCACGCCACAACTAAGGAGCCCGCCTGCCACAACTAACACCTGGCGCAACCAAATAAATATTTTTTAAAAATACTCTCTAACTCATTAAGAAAATTTTTTCTCTACCTACATACCATAGAATTTAAAAAGCTTCATCTCAGTAAATAACAGAAATGATAGTGTTTGGAAAAATTACATTATCTTTCTTTGCACTCTACAAGAAAAATGCTAGAAAATATTTAAAGGTGAAAGTAAACCACCCAAGCATCTACATTCCCCCATCTCCGACATCTCTGGGCAGGCAGCCCGGCACACCTCGTGAATGACGCGTAGGTGTCAACGAGTTGCAGTGTGGCTGGAAGCAGGTTCTTGGTGATCTCAGATGACTTATGAGGATCGGTCTCGGCAGCCATCTTAGAAAAATGTTCATCCAGAGAGACCTGGACCTTCGAGATAGCAGCATCGAGGGTGTAGATGGACTGCAGACTGGGAACTTCATGGAGCTGCAAGATGGTGGTACAGTCGATGCTACAGAAGGACGAGATCTTTAAAAATACACAAGATATTAATTAGTTGTAGCAAAAAAAAACTGTGGCGTAAGCCAAGTTCCATCATTATGGACCCCAAACTTCCATACCTGTCGAGCAAAGTATTCCTCTACAATTTCAACGTCATATTTCACTGAGCTGCACTTGCTGGATGCCAGTTCTAGGAGAGAACCAGCATGTTCAGCCTTCATTCCCTGTTTGATAAGGTGGTCCTATTTACAGCAAGAAAAAAGTGTTCAGGAGATCAATACAGACAGTGTCTAAGGCTTTCATCAGCCTTAAATTTAAAAGTTCCTAGAATTAGAGTATGTTGGCTTTGAATACTCCATAGCAGCAAGCCCTGTGGTACCTTTATCCAGTTGACATAGGAGCTGATCCGGAGGCGGGAAGACCACCGCAGAGTGTGTAGGATGTCACATTCACTCATCTCTGGCGAGTTCATGGCCAGCTGGTTCATGTAAGTCTTTGATGGTGGCAAAATCCCTAGAATCCTCCACAGTATCAAGAAGTAATATTGAAGGGCACAGGCCTCCTGGAAGAAGCAAAAAGAGCAATCACAGAGGCAGAAGCTTTTGGTATTGCCTCAACAGCTCCCTAACAGTAAGAATTGTTCCAAATACAATTTTCAAAGCAGAACTGGGTGGAGTCCCAATCTTCAACTGAGATTTGGCTCTCAAGTCTGCTCACCAGGTCTTTCTAGAGAATACACCTAAAGCAGGAAATGGTAAAACGCACATTTTATATCTATATAAAACTTGTTCCATATTCTGCACATTTCACATGCCAAGAAAGCAATTCTGAGACAACTTTGGCTCCCCAGTAATTCACCAAGTAACTGAAAGAGAGCAAGACATTCTCCTCAGCACGCCCGCAATCAGCTGGCCCTTTCTGTGGCCTTAATTGCTGTTATGAGCTCTACAGGCACGAGACACATTCACAGGACCACAGGAAAAGCTCAAGTGTGAGGCTTTCAATATCATACAACAACCAGCATTCGCAGGAGATACAGAACTTAGGTGATGCTTACTCTCAAAGTCACATTCTTCTAAATGTTAACAAAAAAATGCAAAAATGATAAAAAAATTATCTCTAAGGTGAACATAACCACCCAAACTAGATAGAAATAATGAAGTATCTAGTCAGTTTTGCAAACAGATATCCAATAAACTGACTAGATGCCAGAAGGAAATTTCTGGTAGACTGCTACCCAATCATCAAACATATCCCAGGGCTTCCCTGGTGGCGCAGTGGTTGAGAATCTGCCTGCCAATGCAGGGGACACGGGTTCGAGCCCTGGTCTGGGAAGATCCCACATGCCGCGGAGCAACTGGGCCCATGAGCCACGATTGCTGAGCCTGCGCGTCTGGAGCTTCTGCTCCGCAACAAGAGAGGCCGCGATAGTGAGAGGCCTGCGCACCGCGATGAAGAGTGGCCCCCACTTGCCGCAACTAGAGAAAGCCCTCGCACAGAAACGAGGACCCAACACAGCCATAAATAAATAAATAAACAAACAAACAAACAAAACCCAAAAAAAGTTAAAAAAAAAAAAAAAAAACATATCCCAAACTCTTCTTAATTAGCCCAGGTTTCCACGGTCTTACCAGGGCTGTTACATTCTTGTTTTCCTTTCTCCTGACTGTATCAAGCTGGGATCCAGCTGCCAGTAGGGATGTCAGTGCAATGTAGAGCTCATCATACTTGACAAGCTTGGAGTAAAGAACATCACATGCCTAATATCAAGAAAGAAAGGCAATCGTTTTTTCTTATTTTTTGAAATATCTTTTTCCTACTACCCATACACTACCACTTAAACTCAGGATTGAGAAAATAGCTCACTCCAAATATAGTTATTAATTTCTCATTGCAGCATGATTCCCACTTAGGGACCTACTCAGTTTATGGATTATTGTGAGCACACAAGTGCAGGCTTTAGAATGAGGCAACTATTTTGTCCATTAAAATAGCTGCATGTGAAAATGCTAACAGATATAGTCTTCAGGAATAACGTGTCAGAGGTGTCAACCGCCAGGAAGGACATCCCCTACCGCCAAACTGGAACCCAGTGAATAAATCTCAAAACAACACTTTCCTTTTAGAATAAGCTCAAATCCTAATATAGACCAAATTCCCTCATTACAAAAAGTTAAGTCATTCCCTTTCCCCTGATAGACTGATTTTGGTGGAGACCATCTAACCAACATGTAAAATGGGATTTTTAAATTCCTGGTACCACAGAATCAAGTCGGTTCAAATCATCCTCTGAGGCTTCTGGGGACAGGACACAGTAGAATCTGGGTTGTGGGACGGCATCTGAAAAACAATGTGCTTACTGAAAGAATGGTTTCATTCTCAAGCCTAACAAATATGAAACATAAAAACAAAGAAAACACTTTGGACAAGGGTTTCCCAACCTTGGCACTACGCATTGACATTTTGGGCCAGATCATTCTCTGCTGTGGGAAACTGTCCTATGTTTAGCACCATCCTGGCTTCTATCCATTGATTGCCAGTAGCACCCTCCCAGTTGTGACAACCAAGTATGTCTCCAGACATGGCCCCAGGGCCCCTTTGGGGATGGGGAGCACAATCATCCCCAGTTGAAAACTTCTGCTCTGGGAGTTAACTTCTGCTCTATAATCATCAAGTTAATCAACAAAATTGTATCATTAGACCGACCGCCTTAAACTTAAATGCTGTTTCCCCAATATCAAAGGGACTAACTACTAAGAGATCCCAATGATAATAAATTCATACTAGAGCTTAATGAACATTTCCACCAAATACACTTTACATCTAACAATCCTCAGATGAAAGCAAACACATGCTAAAATGAACACAAGAGGCACCTTCTGAAAAGTATGGACCACTGCTACATGAGAAACACTGGAGAGAATGTCACAGGTCCCACTGTCTGAAGACCCTGACCCAAAGAAATTAGCCTGTGGGTTAGAACCATGTCCCTAAGGGAAAACTAATTCAATCACCCAGTGTGGCAGGAATACATATACTGCACTCTATGGCCAGAGGATTCCTAATTCTCGTGCCTCAATGTTTTTCGCTTTTAAATAGATGCAGGATATGTGAGAGTCTGTTTCCGCAAGAGTTTTGAATCTGTAGGTATCTGCCACCCACAGGAAGGAGACTAAACCGATGACCAAAGATCCTCAAGGATGCCCCAAGCTCCAAATTCAACCCCTCCAATGAAAATCAGCAAGTCAGTTTTTTATTGACAATCTTCTTTCTGACCTGATGAAAAATGCTTAGACCAGTTTTCTTCTACTTCTTTGAACCCATGATAGAGAGGGGTGGTCGCCCGGCGGCCGTTGCTGTCTTGGGATCCATTCACCCACCCAAAAGGAGGACTAAGCAGGTTATGCTGCACCTTTTAAAACACAAATACTCAAATTAAGAGAGATACACAGTCATCATTCTGCTTCTCACTCCAGGCTTGATATTAGATTGGTACAGCAAAGTTTGGGAAACTTATAAACCAAAACAAAATTTTAGATTTTTCTGTGACTTCTTTTGGGAAACATCTTTTTGCTGGAGTATAAAGGGAATAGTGTTCAATGAAACATTTGAAGAAACGCTGAATTCTTAAATGGCCCTTCCATCCTCATTTTGGATCCCTGCAACAAAGGAATTTACTAACCCATAAAATTTACTGCTCGACCATCATTCAACCACTAGTAAATACTATAACTGAGGCCCGACACGCACGGCACTGTGCTCGACACAGGTAAAGTGGGGTAGTTCAAAGAAGGACACCTGTGAACAGAGCCTATGAGCCAATTTTAACAAATGCATCAAATCAAATAATCTACATCTATCGCTTCTGGCTAAACATAAACTGTGGGTGCAAAGACACAAGTCCCAGGGGTCACCTAAGGCTACTCAAACACGCCGCAATGAACACCTAAACCCTAAAGTGAGGTCATTCTGGTTTGGAGCATGGTAACTTGAGAATAACTACGCTCTCAGTAACAGCTGTAAAGCAAAAAGAACGTGTTCATCTGTACCTGCTCAAACAGATACACAGGGGCTTTGGAGTACTGATGAAGCAGATAATCAAAGATCAAAAGCAGGCGAGCCAGGATGAGAGGCACAGAGCGCGTTTGGGCATCCATGTTGGCACTCAACTCCTGGATGATCTGCACAAAAAGGGTCAATATGTCCCGCCGGCCTTTCTCAGAGAAGTTGTGGAAAATGAGGAGGAGCAGCTGCAGGTGTTCTACATTCAAATCTTCCGTCTCACTGGGCACCACCCCTTGCAGGGCATTCTGCTTCATTGTTGACAAAAACCTACCACAGAGGAAAGGAGAACATGTCTGGTGAGGAAAAGTCAGAACATCCCCCAAGAGTGACAATGTCCAATGCCGGAAGAGTCCAACTTCTTAAATTAAGATAACGAATTAAGGAAGACAAGAAGCTACATGTAATGAGAAGATAAAAACTAAATCTTGGCTACAGAAAAGCCAGATTTGGCCACAAACACATTTTCAAGACCCTTCGGCAACATTAACTGCGGCCACGGTGGCAGTAACCCCCACGCTGCCGTTCCTGACAATTCTGAAAAGAATTACAAGTTCTCCAAAAGGCAGCTATTTTTTTAAATTAATAAATCCGGGCAGATAGAAGCAATTCAGTTACTTTTTCCCTATGATTTGATTCTATAGTTTAATTCTCGTTTTCAGAATTTATATTACAGGTTAAAAATCACTGCATGATAACAGTCAAAATTAACTCAATGCACTTAAAAAGCAATAAAAAAATTATACTATTCAGAGAATCTGTGAGAAAAGCTTTTATGCAAAAAAGGAATGAATGTAGCCAACTATTTCCACTGCCTTTGGCTATTAGGAAAGAGATTTGTATTTTAATAAGGGTTTCGCTCCCCACCTCCCCCCGGCCCCCACCTTCCGGCCTTTTTGCAAGATTCCACCAGGAAAAATATAGTGCATATCTGGCATTCAAGGGGGTTTATAGTTTCTCAAATCCAGCATTAGAGCTATTTGATCATAGAATGGTGAAGAGGAAAACAAAGCCGTTTAGGAAAACAAACTGCTTTGAAGACTCCCAACCATGTAAACAAAAATGGCAAATATAGGTCCATCTAAAGAGGATTTAGATGATTAATGTGAGCTTCCCCCAAGTAAAAAAATTCTTTAAAAGTTGTCCAAAAAAGACTGCAAGTCACTCTAAGTGGTTTCATGTTGAAAGCAAAATAACCAAAGACAGAGTTGGCTTCCCTGTTGTTCCCACTTTCAAAAAAAAACCAGGTCAGGATAAAATTGGTTACGTTCAGGATTCAGGTTCTATCTCATAATTGCAATCAAATCCCCCATGTGCTACAGGAAGATTCTATTTCTATTTCCAGACTGTAGTTTATATACTTCTGTTTTTTAAACAGCACAACTCCTCTCCAATCCCATCGGAAACACACCCCTCCACCCTTGCCACTTTAAACTTATCATCAGAGTACCATCCCAGAGCCACAGATGAACTACAGATAAGTCAAACAAATTTTAAAAAGCAGCCTTCTCCGTGGGGCTTCTATTTAAGTTACCTTACCTGTCCCAAACTTTAAGGCATTCAGGGACGTCAGGGTCACCTTGAGCGCCGGCTTTATGTTGCCAGATGAGCAGGAGGCGTGAAAGCACAGACAGGCTTTGAGGATGAATGTACAAGGGCCAAGGGCCCTCAGAAAAAGGAGCCACTCCCAGCTGCTGCAACAGTGTATTCTAACATGAAAGACATACAAGAGACCATTAGGGAAAAAGGCAGGGGATGAAGTCAACAGATTACTAATGCTCTCTAATGTTACTTTTTAACACTGAAAGGAATACTTTAAAGAAAGGAAGACAAAGAAATTCAAATTCAGAAGCAGTTTGCAAAAGGTCATTCAACACATGAGAAAAATATAAAGGAAAAATTACTAATCTAACCCCATTAACAACTATAGTTAATTAGTGTCAGAAATGGGGTCCCCAAAAAGGAGACGTGCATGGAGACAGCAGAATCATAAGTTTCCAATGGATACTGTGCCTTCGAAAGAAAACTTTTTCAACAACTGTAATAGCTAACATTTTTCTTTCATAATCATTTACATGCCACAAACAACAATCCAAAGGGGGATTTCCAACAACTTATAAACCCAACAGCTTCTATTAACAGTATTAGCAGAGAAATTTTGCCTCTAAGATGTCAAGGCATCTAGAATTAATCAGGGTTGTCTTTGCCTCCAGTTGTGGCATGTCTCTCAAATGAGCTTTACTTCCAGCTCAGTTACCTAAGCTGCAACTTATCTCCCCAAATACACACACAAGCTGAGCAGGATGCCAATGGAAAACCAGATAAAAGCCTGCTTTCTCACTTGGCTTCAGAAAACTCAAATCATGGTTACCTCAGGATACAGGATAAATTTTGAAGTCTGCCAAATTAAATTATATTCTTATAAAACATCCTAGAGAGGGACTTCCCTGGTGGCACAGTGGTTAAGAATCCACCTGCCAATGCAGGGGACACGGGTTTGAGCCCTGGTCCAGGAAGATCCCACATACCGCGGAGCAACTAAGCCCGTGTGCCACAACTACTGAGCCTGCGCTCTAGAGCCCACGAGCCACAACTACTGAAGCCCGCGTGACTAGAACCTGTGCTCCGCAACAAGAGAAGGCACCGCAATGAGAAGCCCACACACCACAACGAAGAGTAGCCCCCGCTCACCGCAACCAGAGAAAGCCTGCACGCGAGGAAGACCCAACGCAGCCAAAAATTAAAAAATAAATAAATTTATTAAAAAAAAAAAATCCTAGAGGACCCTATTCCTCGAAAACATTCAAAAAGTCACAGATATCATGAGTAGTTCCCAGGTACTGGGCGGTTACCATAGGCTAACTGTTGTACAGAGACCGTCACACTAAATGCTCAGCGCTACAACGTCAGGTGGGGTGTGCTCCACTTCACTGATATGGGAAACAGAGCTCAGAGTGGCTTAAGAACATGACCAAAGCCACAACATTACCAAGTGCCAAAGCAAGGTTTATCTCTAAAACCTACATTCTTCATCACTATGCTCAACACAGCCATAATGACTAACTTCTCAATTCCTGACTCAAGAAAACAACTCAAAAAAAAAGAAAACATGCCTGAGCTATATCAGAAGTGTTAACTGGAGCATTACTGTAATAAAAAAATCAAATCAAGGGACATGCAGCCATAATGGTGGCAACTGTAAAGACCAAGGTAAACATAAAAACATACTCTATATATATTACATTACATATATAATAGTAAAATTTGAAAAAGCAGAAACCAAGTGATATATCAATGTTCTGATAATAACTGTAAAACTATGCCACTATACAGACAGGGACTAGAAGGAAACATGGGAAAATTAAAATCATAAATTCCGTGGAAGGATTATGATGAATGTATATTTCTTATAAAGTTATTTACACTTTTAAGGGAGTTTTTGTTTCATGTCAGTTATTTGTGTCTTTAGGTCAGTTTATTTAGGCCTCAGAACCTTAAGAAACGAGCTAACATTCCTCAGGAACCTAGTTTTTCCCTACCACTCAAACTCTTATTAGCTCTAAGGAAGAACTGACTTCTGAAGTAGTGAAACTGAGCCACAGCACAGCAAAACCCTGGCCTGACCCATTCCTTGCCACCCTCCGGCTACCTTTCCTCCACTCCTCCTCAACGCTGGCATTCCTGAGGTTTCAGCCTCAGTCTTCATCTCTCTTGCTATCCCCAATCCATCTAATTGTATCTCATCACTTCAACAATTGCCTCTTGATGGATAATCCCCAAAGCTGTATTATCAATCTTAATTTCTTAACTCCTAAATTTCAGACTTACATTTCCAACTATTTTCTAGACATCTTCATCCCACTGGCACCTCAAAATTTCATCGTATTTAAAATGATATTTTTTTCAATAGTAGTAATGGTGACTATTTATTTAAACTAAAAACACTGATAATATATAAACTGTTTTTCTCATTTGATTGAAAGGGCTATAAAATTCAACATACTGACAAAGGAAACAATATAATCACATAGATGATGCCTCTGCTAATTGCCTTCAGCTTACTCCTTCCTTAAAGGAGAGCCTCACACTCAGGTATACAGTTTTCTCGACCGCACAATGACTCTATGGCTAGCCTACTATATGGGACTAAAAGTCATGTTGAAGAGCTGACACTGACCTGTTTGTTTTTATAAACAGAGAGAAAATGGCAAATTGTGCCTCATGTACCTAAAGAACCCAAAGGATCATTCTGAGAAAATGTGACTAAACAAGTGACCCATGAGAATTTAAGTTGGTGCAGCCACTGTAGAAAACAGTATGGAGTTTCCCCAGAAAACTAAAAATAGAATTACCATATGATCCAGCAATCCTACTCCTGGGCATATATCCAGACAAAACTATAATTCAAAAAGATACATGCACCCCTATGTTCATAGCAGCACTATTCACAGTAGCCAAGAGATGGAAGCAACCTAAATGTCCACCGACAGATGAATGGATAAAGAAGCTGTGCTACACATATACAATGGAATACTACTCAGCCATAAAAATGAATGAAATAATGCCATTTGCAGCAACATGGATGCAACTAGAGATTATCATACTAAGTGAAGTAAGTCAGAAAGAGAAAGCCAAATACCATATGATATCACTTATATGTGGAACCTAAAATATGACACAAATGAACCTATCTATGAAACAGAAACAGAATCACAGACATAGAGAACAGAGTGGTGGCTGCCAAGGGGGAGGAGGTTGGGGGAGGGATGAAGTGGGAGGCTGGGGTTAGCAGATGGAAGCTTTTATATATAGAATGGGTAAACAACAAGGTCCTACTCTATAGTACAGAGAACTATATTCAATATCTTATGATAAACCATAATGGAAAAGAATATAAAAAAAAGAATGTATATATGTGTATAACTGAATCACTCTGCTGTACAGCAGTAATTAACACAACACTGTAAATCAACTATACTTCAATTTAAAAAAAATTTTTTTAAAAAGAAACCTGAAAAAATAAATAAATGTGACCCATGAGTAAATACAATCTCTGAGTTGACTTAAACCTAGAAGAATGAGCCACTGAGTACTCAGTATCACTCCTTCTACCCCCAAACCAACTCTCCTTCCTGACCGCCCTATTTCTATTAAAGACAACAGCGTCCTTCTAGTCTCATTTGGGTTTCAAGGGTTTTAAATTTAGGCAATATCTTGAATTCCTTCCTTTCCTTGTCCTTCACCTCATTCAAATAATTTCCTATGATCTCTACAATAGGTCCTTTATCCACACCCTATCTCCCCTCTTTCTCATGATCCCGTGCTAACTCAAGTCAACTTTATTTCTTCAGTCCCTATAACAGTACCTGGCACATAGTTAAGTGTCAATGAATACTTATGAATGAACCTAGATCACCATAGTAATAGTATTATTATAATTTTATATGCAATGTTAAATATAATATTAAATAATAATAGTAAGAAAATACATTTTACTGCAAAATACATTTTATTGCACTGTCTGTGTCTTGCAACCTAAGTCAGGCACCTTGGCTAAGGCAGCTTTGCACATTACTCCAAAGAAACAATATCCAAGGTAGGGGAACTCAACAGCAGATGGATTACACTGACTATCCTTCACAGCAATGAAATGTGGGGGAACAATTTAAAGTTCCATGTTTGGAAATGGACTGAAAAAGGAGATCTGAGGATTTCCTCTGCAGAGTCAGTAGCTATGGGCAGCCAGGTTGCATGTCCACACAAGGTCTGTAATTATTTTTAAATGCTAAGAGGGCAATATCATTACAGGAGTCTTAAGAATCCTATTCTCTAGAGAAAAATATTTCTTCCCCATTATTTGGACAAGTTTAGACAAGAAAAGGCCAAATCTATGAACTTTGAAACCTCCCTCCTTGCTCAGATCTGGGCAAGGCGCTGATAATTTTGGCAGGACACCCTGACCCTATAGTCTGAGAAGGTACTGCAGGCAATATACTAACTGAAGCATTTCCTTCTCTTCACCTTAGACAGGTCAACAACTTTTCTACTCTATATATTCCCTTTCCTGCCAAAAAAATTTTTTTCATGTAACAGTAGGTAAGTATAAATAGGTTTTACAATTATCTTTTAAACAACAAAAGAAATGTTTAAGAATTTCTCAAATAGCTTGGGATTGTGAGAATCAATTTTAACCTCTTGAAACAGGTTCCTGGATTTTGTCCCTTTGGCGGCAAGTGCAAGCCCTTGAATTGTGTTCTGATTCTGAGAATCCACTGAAATAATCTTAAGAGTAACAAAACAATTTTCAAAACAATCTTAGGGCAAATTATTGGAGATCTACCAAATTAAATTCTACTGGGGATGATGGGGGGGGGCAGGAGGGATGAGTGGTCACAGTACCTAAGAATCCACAGTTTTAACAAACTCCCCAGGAATCCTTATATACACTAAAGATTGAGAACCACTAACTTTGACCATGTTATTATCAGACTATGACATCGTCAAATGTTGGGAGAGAATATGAATCCACGTATCCCTGACGCACTACTGGTGAGAGTAAAACATGGTGCAGCTACTACAGAGAACAGTTTGGCATTATCTGCTTAAGGTCACATATTCTACAACCTGTCAATTCTACTCCAACTTATATTCCCAAGAGACTCACTTGTAACAGGGTACATACAGGGGACACGTACAAGAAAGATCATAGCAATACCTGGAATAGCAATAAAACCTGACTGACACAACCCAAATGTCCATCAGTAGGAGCAGAAGGGAGATGAATAAATTGGTATAGTCACAAACACGATGGAATATCATATAGCAGTCAAAACAAAAACTACAAAATATGCAACAGTACAGATGAATTCTGGCAATAAAGTACTAAACAATATTAAGTGAAAAAAATTACACAGAACATGATGTCATTGCTAAAAAGTCAAATAATTTTAAATTTTAAAGTATCCCTTAAATGCAAAAACAAATACATATATGAAACTAATGAAATGAGGAATATAAGATTTAGGATTCCAGATACCCACTACTTCAGTGAGGAAAGAAAGCCACAAGGTTTAGACAACCACAATCAAGATCCTAGACTTTATTTCGGTGGTGGGTTTGCAAGTAAGAGCGTATATGAGAGCATCCATCTCCTGTAATTTGATTGATCCTTTAAGACATGCGTTTTAATTTATATTTCTTAGATTACTAATGATGTTGAACATTTCCTATGTTTGTTGGCCATTCTTTTTTTTTTTTATAAAACGCTCTGTTGTCTATTTACTTTTCTACTAGGATAGTCATCAGGAGTTGTTTTTGTTGTTTTTCCTTTTCTTTAAGCTTACTAAGTGACTTAGGGATAAAGGACACATTTTTTTTTTCTCGAAATGATCCTAATTAAGGCAGAAGGACATACTAGGATAGTCTCTCAACACTCTTTCCAGAGAGGGGATCCCATGATAAACTTTTCCATAGCAATAGAAATAAGTGCAGCCTACTGAGTACAGATGTAGAGACCTCTTGGCCTAAACGGTTGTAGTGCACACAAACCTGCAGGTTAGGTGACTGAAGGTCAGAAGTTACCAGAGAGTGGTTGAAGTGATAGAGAGCAGCAGCAAACTCTTCATCTGATGCACCTTGAAGACAAATGGGAAAACCAACTATTCAAGCATCTAACTGATGCATCGCACCACGCTGCCAACAGTCAAACACCACTAGGAAAAAATCTGCCAGGCACGTATCCTGTCTACTGACCCTTGAGTCCATCTTTGTCCACCTCCTTAATGATACTGGCCAGGGTGGCCATATGGTGTTCTGAAAGAGATACACTCAGATAGTTTCGGATAAAATTATTCCGAGAGTTCAGCATGGAAGAGGTGATGAAGTTCAAAATGTTGGAAGCCAGACCTAAGAACTAAAAAGAACACAGAAAAGCTCAGAGCAGGTTCATAAGCCCAGAGCTCCTACAAATCCTGAATACAAACAGAAAATAAAATATGCTCATAGGTCTCATGCAATAAACACAATGAATTAAAAAATCAGATTTTAAATCACCTACAGTGGGACTAAGTTATAATAGTCTTTCCCATGTGATTCTACCAGTTACAGAAAAGGGTATGCCAATTTAATACAACAGACTTCAGGAAATGTTGCATGACAGGATTTCCAAAGAGATTAACTTATTTATTTCATTCTTCTAAGGTCCTGTATTTGTCCAGCTCTAAGATATTATTGATATATTCAATTCTGAAGCCTATACTGTCATTATACATGTTTGGAATTCCCAGTTGTTTACTTCTCTATTAAAATTAAATTTCCATCCACATCGTTGACTAGACTAAACTGTATGAAAGCAAAGACTGTATATGACTTGTCTACTGACAGAGCTTCAGAAGAGGGGCTGCTGACACACAGTACATCATTAATAAATACTGGTTGAACAAACAGTTAGCAGTCGCTTACCATGTACCAGACCTAGGCTAAGGGCTCTTTAATTCTTCACAACACTCTTAGAAGAGGTACAATCACTCCCATACAACAGGAGACAAAACTGAGGCTTGGAAAAATTCAGTTTCTTGCCCAAAGTCATAAAGCCAGTAAGTGGTAGATTCTATCTAACTCCAAAGGCTATGTTACTAACCCTCAATGAGGGAAATAACACCGAGAGTATGAGTTATTTAATCAAATATAATCAATACACTTATGTCCTAACTAAAAATATCTTTAAACATTAGTTATCCAACCTACAAAATGTTTTTGTTCAAATGATCTGATTTTCACACCCCTTCTCCCCATTTCTCCCTCCCCCTTAACCTCAGAAATCCACTCTTACCAACTCAGGATCTTTGCGACTAGCCAAAATGTTGCCCTTCTCACCAGAGGCCTGCTTACTGGGGCTTTTAACTCGAGGTGAGCTCTCCAGCGGAGGGGGTGGGGGAGGAGGCGGAGGTGCCACTTTCTCTTTACTGGGGGAGATGGTCTCTTCAAACCACTGCCCCAGAATAGGCTCACTGTCATCATCTAACAGGGAAAGAGAAAAGTAACAAAAATAACACGTTTTTAAAAAATTTTTAGTACATCTGCTTTGTAAAAGTGCCTGAGTCAAAAGGAACACAAGGTTTGTAGATCATGGTGGTAGTTACACTGCTGCATAAACTTGTCAAAACTCATCTAAATGTATATGCAAAATGGGAGTATTTTATTGTATGTAAATTATACCTCAATAAAACCAGTATTTTTTTTAAAGGAACCCAATGGAAGAAGAGAAACCACCTCATTTTATTTCACCGGCAAGCCAAACATTCTCAGTAGCAGAGTTTTACTTGTCTACCAACTATAAGCCCCCAGATAAGAATCGTACCTTTCTCAATTCTGCACATTGCTCCCACAAACCTGCTTAGAAAGAACCTGAGATATTTATCTTATTCAATCCCTCTCCAAACCAAGGCAGGAGGGAATGTTAGTGTTGCCCTGTTGCTCACCACAGCAGTCTGGCATTGCTTTCTCTATGCTTCCCCAAGCCACACATCTATGACGTCAGCCAAACCCAACACCTCACATACAGCCTTCCTTTTGAGTTTCACTGGGAAAGCTCAGAGCAGAGTTCCCAAAATGAGTCAGCACAAAAAGAAATATGAACAGCTGAGATGTATTCTGATTGCAGAGGGAAAGGAACGAAAAGCAATCTGGGCTTTGCTGACGGCAGTTTTAATCACTCATCTTCAACAGCTCCACTTACTCTTGAATAACATGTCGCCTTTAAGTGCACATGCAGTCAAGATCCATGCCGGGCAGGTAAAAGCAAACAGTGACTAGGAAGCTACAGGAAGCTCCTAGGGACACCTCCTGCTGCACTCTGTAGCTTATCCCCTGGGAGAGCAAAGAGGGGCGTCTACCTTGGCTGCTGTCCTCCTCCGTGCTGCTGAAATCATCCTCATAGTAGGTGTTTGAGTCAGTAGAGGCGCTGGCATCGCTGCTCATGGAGCCCTTCCTCTGACGCTGCAGGACACATGCCTAGGAAAATAGCGAGGTTTCTGTAATTGATGATCACAAAAATGGAGCCATCCTACCTCGTCCCATTTGCCACATGAAAAGTTGTTTCCGTGTCTTCTTTTCTCTAAATCCAAGAAGTATTTCTCCTAATAGCTCCCTCCAGGACTCTAATAGCCTTATCCTATAGAAGCACTCCAAAACCAGAGATGTGGACAAGAACTGAAAAAGGAATGTTTCCATAGTGTCATCCATGTTTTTGCTTCAGCATGCCAATTGTCACAAATCACCAAGTAGCCATATGGACCACGGTGCTGATAATCAATAACTAATTCAAATGTTTGAAACCATTTAAGAGTTTTTCTCATCTTCAAAACCATTACCACAAATTATGACTTTATAAAGATCATGGCATACAGTCAGTCTCATTCATTTTGAGGAGGTTATATAAGAAGATCTTCCAAATTATCAATGGCATGACCCCACCCACCTTTCTGTAGGAAGTTGAGAGTAATGTCAACAGCAGGTTTGTCAGTGGGACAGAGTCTATCAACCGTTGAATCCTCTGTATGGAGGTACTCTGGGCCATAATGCTCAGGACAGCAGGGGGACCATCTGCCTCCCAACCCTGAAGGTAACGACATGAAAAGAGAATTAATGTCAGGACTCGGCAGGAAATAACCACCTGATCTGATGGCTCAAGCGAGCTTAGCCAGAAGGGGAGCCAACAGTCAATACGCTGGTTCTGAAGACAAGCCCTCACCTTGTGCAGAGCCTCCACTTGCAGGTCTTGAAAGAGAGATGTCAACAGCTTGACGGCATGGTTTGCCAATATGACTGAGAGCACCCCAAATCCCTGATGCCTACACAAAGCAAAGGAAACACAAACGTTAACAACTCACAACAAATTACAATCTCCGAAACCACGGATCTTGCCATTTTGAGGTCCTACACCCACTTCAGAATCTATGGACCTTTCCCCAGGGAGAAAAAAAAAAAATTGCAAAAACACATAAAATTTGCATATAATTTCAGAAGCTCACAACCTCCCTGAAGCCCATCTACACACTGCCTAAGGATCCACAGGCGTCAGGTTAAGAACTTCAGGACTAGAAGAAATTCTTCCAAATCCATGAAATTTTGGAATTTAAACTATCAATTCAAAGCTATTGGGTCATGTGAAGACACTAACGTTTAAATGTTGGTTGAATTTTTAAAAAGTCATTCTTTTGAGAAGAAAAGGTTAAAAATCAGCAACTTTTACAAAATATCTGGACACAAACCAAAGAGAATAAAAACAAAGGTTTACATTAAATCTGAGTAAAACTTTCTCTTTCTGTCCAAATGACCACACGACAAAGGGTTAGTATATCTAATATACAATGAGCTCATGTAAATCAATAAGAAGAAAGGACAAATACCAAAGAGAAAACTGGGGCAAAGGATATAGACAGTGTGAAAATGACCACAATCACACTAGTTACCAATGAAATACAAGTAAGAGCAATACAGTAGTATCCTTCTCCTCTGAGATTAGCAAACATGAAGATTAATGACTCCCACTGTCAAACAGGACCTGGGGAAGAGGCATTTGCACACACAACAGCTAGGAATGCATATTAGAGCAGTTCAGCAAAACATTTCAAGTTTTTAAGTAAGTATATCCTTTGTCCTAACAATTATACTTCTAGAAATTTACCCCAAAGGGATAACTGAACAAGTTCACAAAGATTTGTTTTAGAAGGTTTATCAAAGCACAGTTTATCAAAACAAGAAATTTGGAGCACACTAAATAAGTGTTCAATAAGTTAATCAGTTAACTACAGTGTATTTATACAGTAGAATACCATCAATCATTAAAAACATAGAATCTATAATCGTATCGTAGACTGTAAACATGTCTACGATATTTTGTAACAGTGATCCTGTTTTCATAAACGTGTACGTTTAACATATGAGCACAGAAAAATGTCTGGAAGAACGTTTACCAATTTGGGTGGTAGAATTTCGGGCAATTTTTTTCCTTTCTTATGGTTTGCAACCTACACAATGTATTTGCATTCTTTTAAGTGTCAAGACACTACAGCCATTTTTCAAATGTTTCTGCTACTTCTAAGGATAAACCTTTTGGCATTCTTCCATTTCCCTTTACAATGCCACACATGCAGATGCTCAAAAATCACAAACTACTGTTCTCTCTGGAACATGATTACCTCTCTATTTTGCTTAGTGTCTACTTCCTACCACCCTAATGTCTATTTCAGATTTCAGCTCAGTAACACTTCCTCAGGGAAGCCTGCCTTGATTTCTCTAACCAGGTCAAAAGCCCCTATTATAATACTCTCTAGATACAATTTGACATGTATTTGCATGAATAACTTCTTGTCTCTTCGGAATGTGTCTATTTTTTTTTATTCATCACAGCATTCCAGAACTAACACAGAGCCTGGAACAGAGAAAGTAGTGAATAATTTGCTGAATGAGGTCCAGAATGCGACTTCCTCCTTGAACTCCAGACTCACATACACAAGTGCCTACTCAACATCTCACAGAAAGATCTGCCAGTCCTCTCAAAAGCAGCATGGCCCAGATTAAATTCATTTCTTCGACTTCCTGCCATCCAATCTACTCATAAACTGGTGTGCCCTATCTCAGTAAATTACACAACCCAGGTAGTCATGCCACAAAATTCTTATGTCGTACTTTTCACACTCAACCTCCAAGCCACCAGCAAATCCTGTCAGCTGTACCTTCAAAACATCCCGATATGACCTCTTCTCCCTGCCTTTACTACCACCCACTCCGAGTCCCCTCATCGCTTGTGCGGAGTAAGGCTTGAGCCTCCTAACTGTTCTCTCTCCCCTTTGTCTTACGATCCCGCAGTGTATTCTCCATAGAACAGCTGGGTTCTCCGGTCACTAATAATTCAGATCACGTCACTCCCCTCTCACAAACCCTCTAACACCTACAGATTACACTTGGCCCTAGGTGATCTGGCCCTGGCTACCTCTCTGACAGAATTTTCTACCACTCTCCCTCCTCGATTTCTCTATTCTAGACATACTGACCTTGCTGAGCCTTAAAAATGCCAGTGATACTTCCACCTCAAAACCTGAACAATTCTACCCCAAATATTTGCATGGCTCATCTGTCACTTCACTTCTAACCTTGTTCTCAGAGTCCTTTCCTGACCGTGCTAACTAAAATACTAGCCCCTGACACTCCCTAACTCCTTGTTCTGGCTTATTTTTCTTCACAACACTCATATATGATAATCTATTATGAACTTACTAGTATGTTTGTTCACTGTTGCTCCAGTTAGAAAATAAACTCTATAAAGGCAAGGAGATTGCTTTGATTAGTGCTCTATCCTCAATGGCTGGATAGAGACTAGTGGTACATGGTAGGGACTGAAAAAATAAATAAAATCCAGAAATGCCTAGGCTTAGAAAATAAAACCTTGAACAACACAGAAGTCACATCTCTAACTTCTTTCCTGGCAAGCAAAGGTTTCTGTCCAGACTTCATCAAAACAGTAGTAAATGTTTCAGGAAGCCAGGAGGACCTGACAGAACCCTCACTTTACAGGTTAAACACACAAGTGAGTAACCAACTCCAAGTCAAACAAGCCCATTTTACAAAATAGAAGCATTTTTTTTCTGATTTGAACCTCACACAATTCCTAAAATATGTATTACACAGATATTTCCTCCCTCTTACAGAGAAGGAAACAAGATTGGAGAGAATGAGTGATTCACCCAAAATCATACAGCTATGATGTAGAGATAGTAAACTATGATCATCCTCTTAGTAGTTACGTTCAACTGGATGGAGGCAAATTTTTCTATTGCTGTGGAGATGAGAGGAGTTACACTAGCTCCCCATCAATATAAAATGGCAGGAAAACAAAACCTGAGCAGCAGTCAAGGGGACACATACCCTTTTCCAGGCCCCAGCTTTGGAGAGCCCACTCCCTCCTTTGTACGAGAAAGGATGTCTCTGACCCGGAGAGCAGCCAGTGGATCTTTCTCTTTCCCCTTATCAGCCAAGGCAGTAGGACTGAGGTTCAATATGAGGAAAAGGCTGTTTAACAAACACCAGGCACCCAGCAATTGGAAGTTCTGATAGTGCTATTGAAAAAGGCACAAAAAATATATATAAACAGAGATCTTACAGGCTACGTACCTTACAGACTAGATATAAGACAGGAATATAGCAGAGACTTCTTACCTCACCACCAGCCCGGCGGGAATTGCTGATTGCTTGTCCAATCATGTCATAGATTTCGAGCTGTCCAATATCAAACATACACAAAAATCTGAGCAAGGTGACATAGTTCACTACAAATGCTAAATCCTACCCAAAGCAATTTAGCTTGAAGACATCAATATCCTCAAGCCACTTCCAATGATAGAATTCCATCACACTTTCCTTGACCTTCATAAGATGCTGACTCTGTCTTTTCATTCAGCTCACATGTCACCTTCTCAGAGGCGTCCCCTCCACCTAATCTAAAGCAACACACCCAGGACCACATCAGATCACTTTCTATCACATTTGTTCATCCAATCCACTTATCACTATCTGAAGCTGTCTTGTGTCTATCGTATGCCTCCACTGAAAGTACACTGACACAGTACAGTAAGCCCTTACATATATTTGCTGATTGAATGACTCATCTTTCACAAAGTCCATTGCCACCACAAAGTTGCAGTGTTTCCTGCAGAGCCAACCAATCTGCCAAATAAACAAGCTAAAGGCCTACCTCTTAGACCTACTACTCAAGGGGAAGAGGTATGGAGAGTACTCCATGTCCTTCCCTCTAAAAAGAAAGAAAGTGGAACTGGCCACATTCCCTCATTTGAATAATCAAGGTTCCGTGTCCCCAGAGGCGTAGCTTACACATTTTTGGACAATTGTAGCTGCGTCACTCTCATAGTCGTCTTCTTTGGAGCTCGTGGACCCTGTCCGCACTTGCTGAGCACTACCCACATGAAGGATGGCCATGCAAGTTGCCACACTCACACCTGAAAAAGAAAAGATACACACATTCCAAGAAACTGAAACACAAAAACACAACCCACCTACAAGCAATTCCATGATTTGATTACTGAAAGTAAATTCCATAAGGGCAAGACTAAGCACAGTGTTACCATACAATCCAACAATCGCACTCCTAGGTATTTACCCAAATGAGCTGAAAACTTCCATCCACACAAAAACCTGTACACAAATATTTATTGTAGCTTTAGTCATAACTGCCAACAAATGGAAGCAATCAAGATGTCCTTTGATAGGTGAATCAATGAACAAGGTGTGGTATATCGATACAAGGAATATTATTCATCAATAAAGAGATGAGCTACCAAGCCACAAAAAGACACAGAGGACCCTTAAATGCATGCAGCTGGCCCTCCACATCCCCAGTTCCGCATCTGGAGATGCAGCTGGTGGGATCGGTGGATGCCGAATCTGCAGATGCTGAGGCTGACTGTACTACACCATTTTATACAAGGGACTTTGAGCATCCGTGGAGTTTCGTATCCACGGGGGGTCCTGAAACCCCCCACCCCCTGCAGGCAAAAGAAGCCAGTCTGAAAAGGCTACATACTATGTAGTTGATTCTAACTATGACATTCTGGAAAAGGTAACTATGGAGACAGTAAAAGATCAGTGGATTCTAGGGACTGGCGTTAGGGGTAGGGGAGAAGGACCACTAGGTGGAACACAGGGAATTTGTAGGGCAGTGAAAATATTCTGTATGACACAATGATGATGGTTACATGACATTATGCATTTGTCAAAACCCACAGAACTGTACAACACAAAAAAGGAACCCTAACATAGTAAACTATGGACTTCAGTTAACGATAATGTATCAATATTGGTTCATCAATTACAACAAATGTATCCTATTAATGCAATTGTTAATAATAAGGGAAACTGTATATAACGGAGAGAGAGTATATGGGAACTCTGTACAATCTGCTCAATTTTTCTGCAAACCTAAAACTGCTTTAAAAATGAAATTATTAATTTTAAAATATTTTTAAAATTTTTAAGATGATGGAAAAAAAACAATCCCACACTTAGTATTTCTCAAAGACATCAAGGCCAAATCCCTTTCTTTAAATCAAATCCCAAGTGATCAAATTTCAATAACAAACCAAATCTGGGCTCTTTAAACAACTAAGAATTTTTATGTGGGATCTTAGTTCCCCGACCAGGGATTGAACAGGCGCCCTCAGCAGTGAGAGTGCAGAGTCCTAACCGCTGGACCGCCAGGGAACTCCCTTAACAGCTAAGAATTTTTAAGGACTCTTTAATCCTTATCAACTAAGTACACTGAGATCCATGTGATATTCAAGAAATTCCCTGAAAATTGAAATTAATAAACCCCAAATTTAAAAATGCAAAAATCAAAGATAGAGAACTAGGAATAAACACTGGAAATGGGCTTGGAGAGAGCGCCTGCTCACATGCTGCCTTAGCTTTCCATTCCCACTGCTGCAGCTCTCGCTCAGGCCCTTCACCTGTCTTGCCCAAATGACCACAAATTCCTCCTAGCAGATCTTCCAGCCTGGTACTACTGCTTCAATGTGCTCCTAAAGTATAGCTCAGATCATAGCACACTTCAAAATCTTTAATGGTCTCTACTGCCTACAGGATATGGTCCAAATGACTTAGACTGCATTTCTAAGCCCTCTGTGATTGGGTTGTACTTTCTTTCCAGCTGTCCAACACCCACTAAACTCACACACACACACACACACACACACACACACACACACACACACAATGTTCCCCCAAATTCCAGGATACTCTTGGTCCTGCTTTTGCCTCTGCCTAGGGATAGCCAAACTGAAATCCTACCTGCCCTGCAAGACACATCAACAGAACTCCTTTGTGAATACTGCCTTCCCCAATTGAAAGTGCATTTATCTTTATATTCCTGTTTACACACAGATGTTTACAATAAAGCCATTCAAAGAATGTACGGAGATGATTAACTTCAGCAATTTCTTGGTGCTCCCGAGGTCAGGTTTCCAAGACTGTTCATACCCTCACTCACAGAACCCAGTAAACGCTGGAAATTGTTATGCCTCCCAAGACATACCAGGACTATGGTATTTAAAATCAAGGATCAGTGATTTGGGTTAAAAAGTCACTGTAACAATAACTTAAAAGAGAGTAAACACCAGCTGTCAGGCCCCACTTCCAAGGCAGCATAATCAACAGGAAGGGAGGGGATTTTGCGGCAGCATGAAGAATAACAGTCGTTGCATTTATCAATATAAACAGATACCACCTGTTCTATGAATCCTTCCTCAAATCTGCTCCCACAGCAAGACTCAATTCTCCCTTCTCTGTGTGCCCATAATATTCTATACTTCTCTTATAGCCTTTATCATCTCCTGTTTTATATTACACTCTGTGGTCCTATCTATCCTCCATTGCTCGAGTATAGGCTCCTTGAGGGCAGGGATTACATACTGCTCATCTCAATATCCCAAAAGCACTTGGAATTTTGCTTTCAAACAGCAGACACTTACCATGTGCACACACTATGAAATCAAATATCCACATAACACAATGGCAGCAGTTGAACAATAAGCGAATTTACAAGATTCCTATTGAGACCTCATTTCATCTAGGTGAGATATTAGATGATCCTTGGGAGAAGGGTCTAAGTAAAGGAGGAGAGAGTACTCAGAAGGATCTCATGGTTTCCAGAAAGTGTAACTGTCCTTGGCTGAGAACATGAGATCAGATATAACAACTGCTCACCTGCATACAAACAACTTAGGCTGAGGACTGTCACATCTTGCAAACGAGAAGGATTGAGAGGTTCCAACACAGGTAGAGAAAGGGTATCCAATGCCATGGTTACATCAATCACCAGTGAATGAAAACTGGAATATAAGAGAAGATTAACAAAAGTGTCTCTTTGAGTCACCTGCTTCTATAATCTGATAGTTAAAGAAAGTCGGCATGCCATAAAAATTAACCAGTTTCTCTCTTTTTGAGAGCAGCATTAAAACGCAAAGCATATGCGCCCTGGAGCACCTTACCCATTACGAACAGCAGTGGCATCTGCTACTGTTGCAGGCATGATGAAGAAGGAATTGGCCAACACTGCATCTTGAAACCGATTGATGTAGCGTAAGAAATAGGGCAGGTTCAAACACACACGCAGCAGCTTCTCTGAGCCACCTGAATTAACGAAAAAGCTCAACCTTACAAACAGGCCTCTGCTGCTTGATTTTCTTCCACTTAAGGAATTTCTGAAAGCAGAGAAACCACCTTTCTGATGACAATTAAGAGTCTTACCAAGCTCCTGAAGACTAGCCACATTCTGAGCTATGAACACATTCTTGGTTTTGATAGCAGAGGCTTGATCTGTGGATGACTGCTCATCATTTTCTCCTTCCGCCTGAAGAGAAACAAAGGATGTGAAAGGCCCATCAAGATACTATCATGTGTTGATTGCTGTCCTCAAGTTCAGAATAGAATCAACCATCCAAACTAAACAGCTGCTCCACAGATACTCTTCAGACCCCCCAGTTAATGAGGGGGAAATTCCTCTCTAATGTTGGGGAAAATACAAGTCATTTTTCCAAGAGGAGGGGGAAAATATATAGCTTTATAATATATACATTCTCTAACTAGTATAGAGTGATGCCTTTTACAGAAAGGAGTACATGCTCTTTGTCTACTTGCATTGAGAAATGTTGGAAGAAAGGTCCTCAAAATAGTAATAACTGTGAACAGAAGGAATTGGGGTGTTACTTATTTTTGGTTTGTATTCTTCAGCTTTGTACCAAAGGCAGGTACATCATTTTATATCACAAATGTAAAATACATTTGTTAGCTATTTTTCCTAGTATTATCATCTTAACAAACCCCACAGGATGAGGCCATTTGGCTGAAGTAACTCACCGGAGTCTGTGGACCTACGGGTGATGATGCTACAGTTCTAGGGTTAAAAACTGATGTCAGCTGGTTCAAAAAATTCATCTGGACCTCCTTCTGCTTCAGCTCTGGGCTTACTGGTGCAGCCAGCTCTTTCTGATCTTCCACTACAAAATATAAAAGCAAGAGAGGGATGAGGGGAGTGCCACTAGAAGGCAAAAGAGGAAATAGATGGCCAGAGGACTGGCCAAGAAACCAAGTCTGGTGAAGGAACACTCACCATCTGACAGTGTCTTCACTGTTTGTGGCAGCTTGGCTGATTTCATCATTGCTGTAAATGTGATAATTTCAGTTCTGTCTAATCGGCTACAGCCAGTGCACAGGCCCTTGATGAGGAGAATCAAGTGTTTCTGGAAAAAAAAAAAATTCAAATATGCCTTTTAGAAGAGTCTATTCTTTAGGGACTTCTAGCTGGCAAAGGGCCAAATTTAGGTTCATACCAAGAACTGCAAATTAGGAAAAACAGTAAAGCAGAGATCACAACCTGACCGTATCAGACCGTATCTGCTTGCAGGTCTGTCTTACTGTTCTCAGTGTTGTTGTTTTAATTTGAAGTTATGGCCAACTTTTTAAAATATGGAAGATTTAACATACAAATCCAGATTTCCTGTCTCTCAATAATTTACAAGACAGAGCAACTCTGTTGCCATTCCTGTACGGCAACAGTCAGCTGGAGCCAAACAGTGATTGGCCCCTTTATAGCTGGGTCATGCACCCTTCTCAACCAGCATACTTGACTCACTTTATGTCACTTGCCTGGCCCCCACAGGCATATCTTTGCAATCCTTGAAAAAGCCTCTGCAGCCCTCTATACGAGGGGTTGGTAAACCATAGCCCCAGTTCAGCTCACTGCCTATTTTTGTAAATAAAGTTGACTGGACCACAGCTATGCTCATCCACTTACGTGTTGTCTGTGGCTGCTTTCACACTACAAAGGCAGAGTTTAAAGGGCAGAGATCAGCTGTAACAGGGACTGGATGGTCGGCAAATTATCTACTATGTGGCCTATTACAGAAAAAGTTTACCAACCCCTGCTCTATGCCATCCCTTCTCCATCATTCCACTTGTCAGTCACAAGCCTACCACAAAATAAGGGCCAGAAATGGGCCCATCATTCTTACCTGGGACACAGCACAAGCCTCATCTGGATTCTCCAGACGCAGGAGAGAAAACTCAATCAGGACTTTACAGGCTGCTGCCACAGACTGAAGTTGGTTCCGGGGAACTGAGAAAGGAATAAACTTTACTTAACTTCAGACTGCTATAACTCACTTCAGCCTCACAGTCAATAAACCAAATAAGTATTGAGCTCTGTACGTCCAACATTCCCAATATCATTCTAAGAGAATAATTATTTAGAACCAACAACCCTACAGGCAAACAAAGGCATTTTGGCATTGATAAGCATCAACTGCTTCTAGATCAATTTATATTTACTAGAAATTAAGATAATTATAATAGGAAATACATCACAGTAAGTACCAAGCACTTCAAATATATTAACCCACTTAATCCCTAAACCAATTCTATGGGGTAGATAATATTGTTACCCCCCTTCCTTTCTTTTTTTTTTTTAACAGATAAGGAAATTAAACCATAGACAGGTTAAATGACTTGACCAAAGTCACGAAGCTGGAGTTAAATCCAGGAAGTCTGGCTCTAAAGTTCATGCTCTTACCCAGTAGACTACACTACCTCTCCTTTCCCTTTTTGCAACGCGCTTCCTACTCAAAGCTTCTCCAATCTAAAAGTGATTCTTACAGTGGTAGCCAATGCCTATAATAAACAGCACTAGACACCGAAAGATTACTCAGCAACCCTGTAACTTCCTTTCACTTTGCTTGCTTAGCAAACTATTTAAGTAAAATAATTCAAATTCTTCAGAACTATATGCGTTAAGATTGGAAAGAAAAGTGAAAATGCAAAATTTCAGAAAGAGTGGAAAGAAAGGGCTTGGTCACGTTTGGGGGTAGAAAAGTTTAAAAGATGGGGAACTGAAGTTGAAATCCAGTCACATACCAGAGAACACAAAAGCAGAATTTAATTTCTCACCAAAACCAAATAAGGAATAGAGCCTTGGTTAGTGGCTGCTAACCCCAGGTCAGTGTCCACCTAACCCCCCAATCCCACCCACCCTGCCCCCTAAAATTAGCACACTAATAATTACATGTGTAAAATCAATAAAATGCTTTTGATTAAAAAGGCAAGGAAGGTTAACTTAATGGTTATGAAATAGATGTCCAAACCAAATAGTTTTTTTAATCCCTTTTGGTTGGCCTCGGTAAAGGAACTTCCAGAGCCTTATCATACTGACAGTTGTCTCCACTCTTGAGTGAACAGGTTACAACGAAAATACAGACTTCATTAACAACTTGTTCAGACACCGTAACAAGAGGACACACAATTTCCCTATTCATGAGCCCTTAAAAGGGAATGACAAGAACAGAATACTTACTGAGGCTACAAACTGTTGTGATATAGTGTGTGGAAAGTGCAACAAAAGATGAGTAGAATGGCTCATACTGCTTCTCGTGGTGCAGGATTTCTGATTCACTGCAAAGAAAATAATTCAGCCAACATTTACTTAGTGCTTACTATATGCCAGATACCCTACCCCTTTACAGGCATTACTTGACTTAATCCTTGTAGCAATCCTACTTGGTAGGCACTGTTATCATCCCTA
The DNA here is from genome assembly GCF_965194825.1 of Balaenoptera physalus. NCBI lineage: Eukaryota > Metazoa > Chordata > Mammalia > Artiodactyla > Balaenopteridae > Balaenoptera > Balaenoptera physalus. Next base: position 181,651,657 of record NC_138882.1, on the reverse strand, counting down.
TATCCAAGTTGAGAAAGTGAAGCTTAGAGAGTTAAAACTAAGTACCTTGTTCAAAGTATCAGGCTTAGTAAGTGGCAAAGGCTAATAAACAGGAAACACTTTTAAACTCACTTAGAATTAAAGAAATACAAGTAAAAACACAACAGGATACCATCTTGTCCTGTATTACTGACTGGCAAAGACAAAGCTAATAATGCCATGAGCTGGCCAAAGGAGGGGTAAAGCAGGGCGCTCAGAATACTGTTAGTGGGAATACAGACTATAGTAACACATTCTGAAGACCAAACAAGGCCAGTCCATAATGCAGTAACTTAAAAAGAATCAACAACTCAAGGGAAGAAATCATCTGATGGGTGATAAAATCCAAAATTCTTTAGGTATCAGAGTCCTCCATCCCCCTCCCCACACCCACAGGATACAGCTAGATCACAACAAAGTGATTATTAACCACATCCCTTATCTTTACCTGAGAAAATGGCCTCTTCAGTGAAAATCTGGAGCCCAACTAGGTCTAAAAACTGGATACATTTATGTCATTCTCTTTATCAAATCAGATGCTAATTGCAACCCATGGAACAAGAAGGCAAAGAAAACACTAAAATGTCTTATTAAATGGAAAGAGGAGAGCAATGTGGCTAAACAGTTTCCTCAGTAAGTTAATTCTCCAACAGAACTATCAGCCTAGGAAGGGAAACGTAAACAGAGTCAGCACCCTATCCACTTCCCAAATCAACACAGGAGCCAAAAAGACAAGCTCAACATTTGGAAGGTGTCATTGTGAGTGATGAATCACCTCAAACAACACTTAAGAGTCTGGCACTGCAAACACTGTGCTATTTGGAGATTTATCAAGGATAAACAGGTGTACTTTGCTATTTGGAGATTTATCAAGGATAAACGGGTGTTTATCAAAGATCAGTTCCTTATCTTGGAATAACTCCTTCACCAAGAAAAAATATTTATGGAGCACCTATGATGTGCAAGAACCTCCCTGCCCATCAAGGATCATTTCTCCCTAGTTGTCAGATGGACAAAAAGAAGGAAACAAAAACCTTAAAACATCAAGCAACACTCAAAGCTTCAGGGGCCATCACACTGGTGAGGGTCACATCACATTCAGTAGAGAAGTCCCCAACCCCCTGCTTCCACCTCCTATGAATAGCTGTTCCTTCACTCCTATCCTTACACTTATGCATTCATTGTTCTAAGGTTTCCCCACCCTGTAATCTGATCCATTTTACTAAGTATTTACCTTCTCTGCTTTATTTCAAAGTTTCAGAGCTGCTTACCCCCACATTTTTCAACTGAACATGTTTACCAAAACTAAGAGAAAATCTGCCTATCCAAAGAACGAACTTATTCTGCTGCTTTCATTCCCATTCAGATAACAAAATATATCCAAAATATAGGAGTAAACACATTTAATTGCCTGGTTCAATGCTGCCCTATTATGATTTAACAAACCCTACTTCCTGCCCTAGAAATACACAACTGCTTTATTCCAATCAAGAACAAAGAACGCACTTTGGGGAAAGATGGACATTGGCAATAGAAAAAAATGGAGCAGTCTTGAGGCTCAACTTACGATTTGCTTAGGACAAGTAAGGATAAACCTAGGGAAATTAGTTTTAAAAAGACTTAAAGGTGGGGCACTTCCCTGGCGGTCCAGTGGTTAAGACTCCACCCTTCCAATGCAGGGGGCGAGGGTGAGATCCCTGGTCAGGGAACTGGGATCCCGCATGCCGCACGTTGCGGCCAAAAAAAGAAAAAGAAAAAGAAAATATATCAGAGTGCCTTCTTTAAAAAAAAAAAAAAGACTTAAAGGGGAGAGTAGGCAGGTGGACATGTGGCCCAAAGGACAATGTTGTTATCTCTTGATTCTAAAGAAACAAGTGTGTTTGAGTCCCTGATGAAGATGTGCCGCCTCGATTCCTTACCCCACCCTCATTTCCCAAGAACCTGACAGACACCAAGTCACCAAAGGAGGCAAAGAAATGGAAAAATGGAACAAAGGGCAAGACGTTAGGTAGGAAGGGGAAGAATGCAGAAATTGAAGGCAAATATGACAGGAAGAAAAATACGGAGATTTCAAGGTAAAAATATCTCTCCTCTAGGCAGTCAAGCTATTTTCCTCAAAGGTCTGCTTCACCTAACAAACTCTGCAACAGAAGTATCACAGAGCCTCAAACACTGCTGAAAAGACAAGGAATCTGAAGTGGCTTTATTCCACACAAAATAAATGCAATGCAGAGCATAAAGGGAAACAGCAGCTAAGCAGAAGTCCAATTTGGTCAGGGAAGTCCAATTTGACATGTAAGTATAAAAGAACTGGCCAGGGTCTGGAACTATCCGGGTTTTTCTAGGAAGAGGTGAAAAATCTGATGGGGCAAAATAAAAGACTAAGGATTCACCTTCCTTCTCCCTCTTAGATTACTATTCATATCTTTGCTGTAAACTGTGGAAACTCCACAAAGCCCTTTCTCCTCATCAGAATCATAAACTCCCAAGTATAGAATCTATTATGCTTGTTTCAAGATACTTAGAATCATGAAACAAGCATAATAAATACATTAATGAGTTATATTCATTTAAAAAATATATGTTTATTGACCATCTGCTATGTGTCACAGAGTACTTAATACATGTTAACCAAAGAACTGAAAGTTTTCACATACATCCCTCACACTCTCCACAAACCTGCAGGGAATGTAATACTGAGACATGGAAACATTACCTAATCTCACAACTAACTATATACACTTATATTTGGTGGCAGGCTTTCTTTCTGTAGGTCAATCACGAACTCAGCTGATGATGGCACTAGTGCACCCCTTTCTCCCTTAAGAGATTTTTAGAAAATGACTGTGCATTATCTAATGGGGATGTTGTAACAGCTTCTGCCTTCCCAAGTAGGTCTCCTCAGCCTAAATTTTATCAAATAGCTGGGAGGCAGGGACTCAAGGAGGCTTATCACTAAGAAAGGCAGGACAGCCTAGGAAGGACTGGCTCAGGGGAAAAGGGCCTTTTTTTTCTTTTTTTTTAATCTACGAAGACTCAGTCAAATTATTCAATGAGAACCATTCTCACCAACATATCCTGCACAGAGTTAAGAAAGGACTTCTGGGGACTTCCCTGGTGGTCCAGTGGGTAAGACTCCGTGCTCCCAATGCAGGAGGCCCGGGTTAGATCCCTGGTCGGGGAACTAGATCCTACATGTGGCAACTAAAAAGATCCGGTGCGCTGTGCCACAACTAAAAAGATCCGGTGCGCCGTGCCACAACTAAGACCCGGCGCAGCCAAATAAATAAATAAATATTAAAAAAAAAAAAAAAGGAATTCTGTATTGGGTAGTATATAAGGCTACATTCAGCAATTACACTTTAAGCAATTAAGCACATATGGCATGTGCTCCATTAAGCTAGTTCTAGCTTCATTTCTGGTCTAGAAAAGTAATGGTGTTTAAAAGATTTTCAATCTTTACTACTAAAAGACATGCTATCAACAAGCAGCAGAAATGAAGATGAAGTCCCCTTTAAGTAAACTCAGATTTCTTTCTCCTTTAAAAATCTAAGGACACTTTTGAGAGTATGCTTCCCAATTTATCCATGTTAATCCCTCCTTTGTTTCAGTTTGGTTACAAAGTCAAACTTAACAAACAGGGTCCAGGGAATTCCCTGGCAGTCCAGTGGTTAGTACTTTGCACTTTCACTGCCAAGAGCCCGGGTTCAATCCCTGGTTGGGGAACTAAGATCCTGCAAGCCTCGCGGGGCAGCCAAAAAAAAAAAAAAACAGGGTCTGGATCTAGGAATTATTTCTTCTACCTTTTCTTCAAACCCAAAGGTCAATTCCAACTATAAAAGTATGAAAGAAGAGAGGCAGAAAGTAGAACGGCGGAGGAGTCTCTCAGGGCATGTGTCATCGTCCCCAAAGGTCAAAAAGGGAGGAATTCAATGGATGAGCAGGCCACCGGACAGGAAGTTAAGAGCTGACATGATGGAGCCAGGACATCAAAAAGAAAAAAAAAAAAAGGGAAGCAGAGAGTAGCAGACTGCAACAGAAAAATAGAAGGTCCCTGGAGGGAAGGAAGAAAAATATGGAAGGCATAACCACAGAAAGAAACACGGGACTGTCTGGGAGCGGCAACAACAGAGGTAAAGTAGCAGCCTAGGCACCTAAACCTTTGATTACCTGCAAAGCGAAGCACGCCACAGCATCTGTACAGTGCTGGCTCTGACCTGGTTCTATACTCAGTGGCCATAACTTGATGTTCAAGAAATAATTCCACAATTCTGACACCCTTTTTTTTTTTTGAAAAAGCAAATAAAACTTTTGAGAAACAGAATATTGATAGAAGGGTATTAATTTTTGTGCTCTAAACCAGGGGTTGGCCTGCAGGTCAAATCCAGCCAGTCACCTATCTCTGTTCAGCCCATATTTAAGAATGGTTTTTACATGTGTCTTTATGGCTGGAAAAAAAAAAAAAATCAGAAGAACATTTTGTGACATGTAAGTATCATATGAAATTCACATTTGTGCCCATAAATAAGATTCTGGAACACAGCCACACCCATTTATTTATGTAGTGTGTATGGCTGCTTTCGCCATACAATGGCGGAGATGACTAGTGTACACACCGTATGGCCTGCAAGTTAAATTTACTCTGATCCTTTACAGAAAAAATGTGCTGACCTCTGCTCTACACCAAACTGAACACTTGATATGTTCAGTTGTTCTAACTGTAAAGAACTTGTAAGCCAGATATTTCTTCTGGAAATTTCTTCTGGAAATTACAGAACCATGTAACAGCAAACCAATAAACAGTCCCATTTGCAAGAGTCTGAAAATATTTTATTGAGAGAGGGAGGGAGGGAAGGAGGGAGGGAGGGAGAGAGAGAAAACTGTTTCTGTGGGAAAATGACCTCTCAGACAGTAAGCACAACCTTCAGATCATACTGCTCTCAGAGAGCCTGAAGCGGACACATAACAGGCTTTCCAAAGTTGACTGAGCCACAAAAACCAGAACAGAGACTTCAAGGATCTTGCCTTCCAATAAAAATATGTGTTACTAAATAGCCATCAGTTTGGATTTCTTTTCCAAACCATGAAAAGAGGTCTTATTAGTGTCTATAAACGCAGGCAACCCTTGATTATCTTAGCTATACAGAGTGCAAGAGGGGCCACTATCACTTATTTGGCAAAATTCAAACGTACCTTGACATATCTGGTTTTGGTTCCTACTACAGGTTGGAGGCAGTTGCTTAACTATTACAGTTTAAAAGGCCTGGGCCCATAATACTGGATGTATGGGCCAGGGTGTCAACAGATGTCTTTATTACCTACTCAGCTCATGTCCATAAAAACATAAAAGCAGGGCTTCCCTGGTGGCGCAGTGGTTAAGAATCTGCCTGCCAATGCAGGGGACACGGGTTCAAGCCCTGGTCTGGGAAGATCCCACATGCCGCGGAGCAACTAAGCCCGTGAGCCACAACTACTGAGCCTGCGCGTCTGGAGCCTGAGCTCCTCAACAAGAGAGGCCACGATAGTGAGAGGCCCGCGCACCGCGATGAAGAGTGGCCCCCGCTCGCCGCAACTAGAGAAAGCCCTCACACAGAAACGAAGACCCAACACAGCCAAAAGTAAATAAATAAATAAATAAATTTATTAAAAAAAAAAAAACATAAAAGCAAATGTTCTAAAAAGTGGAACACTGACCACTCTAAGTAACACGACAAGTGTAATTCGGGAAAAATACCACTAATGCAAATGTTTAAAACAGTTATAAAGAGACTACATAATTTGAGAGCAGTATCTTTGATATTTGTTTACATCTTCTGAACCTTCTTGGCTTAATAATTAGATAGGAAAATCCATCTGTAAAGTTAACTGTGAACTTACCAAACCAAACCATTATTTTATTCTAATTTATTTTTTTAAACCTCATCCAAAGTATCACAAACCTAACAATAAACACTATAATAGACAATGTGTCAAACCATGGGCCTCCCTTGAGTAATAAATGGCAATTTCTAACCTTCTGGATAACATGTAGGTATACTCTTGTTGGCATGAAGCTAAAATGACCCAGTTAGCAATTGCAGAAAGTTGCTGAAGTCAGGTTTGGCTAGAAAAATGAAAGTGACACTGGCTTTAAAGGCAGGTGTACCATTAAACTAATGAAAGACTGCTCTGAGCAAGGTAAGACAGGAAAAGGCAGGCACCGTGATATCACTGGCCTTGTATGCACACAATTCTCACAATCTAAAAATCTCAGAAAGAAAAATTCATGTAACAGCAAACCAATAAACAGTCCCGTTGGTAACTAAAGATATTTTATTGAGAGAGAGGGCGAGTATACGGTTTCAGTGGGAAAATGACCTCTCAGAATAACACTGAAATGTTTTTAATCAAAGACCGTTACGGTAGCAATACACCATAAGTGCAACCTGAAAAGAAAGTCATCAATGATAACTAGTGGCTTCAGTCACAGAAACAGCACGTGCCCCCAAGTAATTTACAGCACCAGGGAGACCGTTATTAAATTATGTGGTAGCCCTCCAATTTAAACCCCGGGCTCCGCAAGGGCCCAGGCTAGGGGGATGAGCGCGGACGAGAAATGCAAACTCATCAGCGCTTTGACCTTAACATGGGGGCAGCCCTGGGAACATTCCCCTACGAGGTCGATGCATCTCAAAATTACTCCGAAACCAGCCCGGCCACGCCCTCCCGAGAGGGTGTCCTCAAAAGTTTTGCTCGTGAGGGAAATTGAGGCACAGGATTTACCCGGGTTGGCGGAAGAACACCAGACAAGCCTTCCTCTCCCAGGGCCGGGGAGCCCCGAAGCCGGGGCCAGGGCCGCGGTCCCAGAGCCTCAGCAGGTAGCCGGGCAGCGGGTCCAGATCCTCTGGCACGACCTCCCCTCCCCCTCCCGGCTCCCGCCCGACCGGGGACGCCGCCCGGTACCTCTCGATGACTGAGGCCACCAGCTGCGGCAACTCCTTCATCTCGAAGGCGGAATAGGACGCAGATAGCAAGGGCCGCACCGCCACCTCCCAGCCCGGGGTCGTGTCTGCCTCCGTTGCCGGGGCCCCGGGCGCCGGCGCCGCAGCCGCCGCCTCTTCGCCGCCGCTCGTCGCCATCTTCCGTCGTACTACTGCGGCTCCCTCCGGGGGCTTGCCACCGGCCCAGCGCCTCCTCACGGGAGGGGGCGGAAGTGACGCAATCGGTGCGTCGGACTGCGCGACGCAGTCGCCAGGCAAAATACGCAGCGCGCGAGGACAGCCTCCCTCTGCTCTCGCAGGGGGAGCGTGACGCGGCGTGGGGACGAGAACGAGGGGATGCGCCTGCGCGGGACGTAGTCCTTCGGGTGAGGGCGGGAGCGTTAAGCTCCGCGCTGGCGGGCTGGGAGTCGTTCCCGAAAATGGGAGGTCTGTGGCTTTCGGGCACTCTGGAGAGGTGAGTTTGGGAATTGGTTTCAGTTGACTAGACCAAGGCAGCGAAGTAGACTTGCATCGGCGAATATAATGGCCCCAGCTCAAGAAAGCTAAGGACGAGAAGAGGCTGTGGAAGCCTAATCACGCTCACCTGCTTCACTTCCCTGATGACCACCCCCCACTCCCAACAGTTAAAGTATAGCGCTTCAGTTTGCAAAACTCTTTCTCCTTCTCACACCACCTCTCGCTATTATTGTAATCACCAGTCCTTTCTTCGCGCTGAAATCCCTTTTATGTTTTGATTACCATCATTAGTAATGTTACCAGCTCGTGTTTGCATCGCTTTTTGCTATTTGCCAGGTAACGTTCCATTCCCCCCTTTTTCTACTAGCAAAGAAAGAATGTAAACTTTTCATCCGGTAATTTTCTTGTTTCTGGTTGTGGCCTTTTCTTTTCTGCCTAGAGAAGTTCCTTTAGCATTTTTTGTAAAGCTGGTTTGATGTGATGGTGCTGAATTCTTTTAGCTTTTGCTTGTCTGTAAAGCTTTTGATTTCTCCATCAAATCCGAATCAGTTCAGAATGATAAATATAGTTAACACTGCTGTATGTTATATATGAAAGTTCTTAAGAGAATAAATCCTAAGAGTTCTCATCACAAGGAAAAACACATATTTTTTCTTTCATTTTGTATCTATATGAGATGATGGATGTCCACTAAACTTATTGTGATAATCCCTTTATGATGATTTTAAGTCAAATCATTATGCTGTACACCTTACATTTACCCAGTGCTGTGGGTCTATATCTCAATAAGGCCTGGAGAAAATAAAATAAAATCCTGAAAAAAAGAAAAAAAATTCTGAATGAGGACCTTGCTGGGTAGAGTATGCTTAGTCATAGGTTTTTCTCCTTCATTACTTTTAATTATTGTGCCACTCCCTTCTGGCCTGCAGAGTTTCTGCTGAAAAATCAGCTGATAGCCTTATGGGAGTTCCCTTATATGTTATTTGTTGCTTTTAATATTCTCTCTTTAATTTTTGCTATTTTGGTTACAGTGTGTCTTGGTGTGTTCCTCTGTGGGTTAATCCTGTATGGGACTCTCTGCACTTCCTGGACTTGGGTGACTGTTTCCTTTCCCAGGTTAGGGACCTTTTCAGCTATTATCTCTTCAAATATTTTCTCAGGCCCTTTCTCTCTCTCTTCTCCTCCTGGGACCCCTATAAGGCAAACATTAGCACACTTGGTGTTGTCCCAGAGGTCTCTTAAACTGTCGTCATTTGTTTTCAGTCTTTTTTCATTTTTCTCTTCAGCGGCAGTGATTTCCACTACTCTGTCTTCCAGCTCACTGATCCGTTCTTCTGCCTCATTTAGTCTACTATTGACTCCTTCTAGCGTATTTTTCATTTCAGTTATTGTATTCTTCAATTCTGTTTGGTTGTTCTTTATATTTTCTAATTCTTTGTTAAAAACTTCTTTATAGGAACTTCCCTATAAAGAAGGAAGTGTCCCCTGCATTGGCAGGCGCAGTGGTTAAGAATCCGCCTGCCAATGCAGGGGACATGGGTTCAAGCCCTGGTCCAGGAGGATCCCACATGCCGTGGAGCAACTAAGCCCGTGCGCCACAACTACTGAGCCTGTGCTCTAGAGCCTGTGAGCCACAACTACTGAGCCGCGAGCCACAGCTACTGAAGCCCACGCACCTAGAGCCCATGCTCCACAACAAGAGAAGCCACCACAATGAGAAGCCCACTCACCGCAACGAAGAGTAGCCCCCACTCGACACAACTAGAGAAAGCCAGCATGCAGCAATGGAGACCCAACACAACCAAAAATAAATAAATAAATAAAATTGAAAATAATAATAATAAAACTTCTTTATACAATGGAATACTACTCAGCCATAAAAAAGAATGAAATAATGCCATTTGCAGCAACATGGATGGACTGAGAGATTATCATACTAAGTGAAGGAAGTCAAAAAGAAAGCCAAATACCATATGATATCACTTATATGTGGAATCTAAAATATTACATAAATGAACTTATCCACAAAGTAGAAACAGACTCACAGACATAGAGAACAGATCTGTGGTTGCCAAGGGGTAGGATGTATGGGAGAGGGATGGAATTAGCAGATGCAAACGATTATATATAGAATGGATGAACAACAAGGTCTGTATAGCACAGGGAACTATATTCAATATCCTGTAATAAAACATAATGGAAAAGAATTTTTTTAAAAAAACTTCTTAAAGGCACACATTCCTATAAGACTATCCTAAGAATTATCAATTTCCTGGACTTCTCTAATTTCAATTTAGGAAATATTAACTCTCCTAAACTCCAAATCCTAGCCTTGCCTTATTGTCTTGTTTTGCTGAGTGCTACTTATTTAATATTCTTTACAACAATGCTCTTACTATGTGGTATAATGGTGTACTACTGTAATATCAACTTGAATGAAATGAAAAAAAAAAAACAAAACTCTGATTGCTTGCTCTGTGCATCCATCCTCCTCCCGAGTTCTTTGATCAAGTTTACAATCATTACTCTGAACTGAAAGAATGTGAACTTTTATCCACAGGATAATGTCTATATTTTTGCCGATAAAAAATGATCTGGGTTCCAGATCTAAGAGGGAAAAGCAGTTTGACTTAAGCAAAGGTATGCGTGCCTTGAGGGCCCTCTTGTGTGTGAGTTCTTGGTGGATGACTTCAAGCTCCAGGCCCTGTGGCACACAGTCCACCCAAATCAAAAAATGTTCACAAGAACTGTGGAGACGTTTTGAAAATCCTGAAAGCCCTGAAATTCTCCCCCATGGTTTGGAGGAGCGCCTTTTATTCCCGGTGTAATGCTGATAAATAAATTGGTACCTGGTGATCAATCTAGACTCTTCGTAAGAAAAGAGCTATGTTACATTAGAAATAAAATTCAGTCAAGTCAAGGCCAGTCTTGGAGGAAAACATGGCTTCAGTGATAACAGTAGGGATTTTCCTTTAGTGTCTTATATCAGGGGTTAATAAAACAGCAGTTTCCTTAAAAAAGATGAAAGATGAAAGGGCAAAAAAAACTTTCCGTAACACAGTAACTATCCCCATATTACAAGATACAGAAAGAACCCTAAGGAGAAGGCTGGAGACCAAGCATTTTATAGTGGCTTTTGGGACATTTATTTTACCCAAAGGACAAAATTAATCTGCAAAGGTTCTCTTGGAGAGGCTTCAGAAGATAATAAAAGATCAAATGACCCTGCTCTCCTTCATCCCCCTCCATCTGCTGCAGCTGTATGAAAGAGAGTAAAAAAGGCAAATGCAGACTATCACAGGGAGATTTGCACCTGTACCTAAACATTTTTTTGATATATTTTTAATATTTCTGGCTTATACATTCGAAGAATGCATTCTAGGGTAATGACCTTCCATTATAAATACCACATTAATTTCAGTATTGGAGGTTCTTGTGTTGCTACAAAGATTTGGAATGGCATCCACATTCTAAATTTAGATAACAAAAGAAAGAAACAGGATAAATGGAGTAAAAAAGACTTCTAGATGAAACATAAGCTTCTAATACTTTGGCCCAGAAAATAAGATAGAAACTAAAATATAGTAATTTTTATAAATTATTACCTGAGGGACTTAAAATACTAGTTCTCTTCTAAGCCCAAGTGGCTGGGCAAGGAAATAAAATAAATTTTAAAACTGATAAAAGCAAGAAATGATATAGTCACATTACAGGAAATACAATGAAAGAAAAAAATTAAGCAGCCGTAGCTGAACTGGATGGTTTAAAGATCAATGTGGTGGATAAAATAGATAAACAAAGATTTACTATATAGCACAGGGAACTATATTCAGTATCTCGTAAAACTATAATGGAAAAGAATCTGAAAAAAAAGTGTATATATATACAGGTATAAAAACAACTGAATCACTTTGCTGTACATCTGAAACATTGTAAATTATACTTCAATTAAAAAAAAACAATGCATGCTGCTTTATGTACTCTATTGCAAAGCTACATTGAGAGATGGGAAGGGAGGATAAAGCAAATAGGTGGAAAATGTTAACATTTGGGGAATCCGAGTGAAGGGTATCAGAATTCTTAGGACTCTTCTTGTAATCTTTCTCTAAGTCTGAAACTGTATCAAAACAAAAAGTTAAAATAAAAAATTGTAAATACTTCGTGATTAGGAAAACATGGTTAGTATATCATGAGTATAATGACATATGGCAGGCACTTAACAGAAAGAAAGTAGTGTACATAAAGTCTAGGAAGAGTGGAATCCAATGGTTATACTGTATGCGTTAGCACTATTGGGGCATGAGGAAGGGCTGTCCTGATCAGCGAAAGTGAATATTCTGGTCTCTCTTGCAGATATATATCTATGATAAAAACCATGCATAGGATATCACAACCCCTATTCTAAGTCCACAATAACCAAGCAAACTTATAATAGCAATTTGACTTATTTTCCAGGCTTTTTCATAGGAGAGAATATATATTTCAATTACCAGACATAAGTAGTCTATTCCTCTTTGCATTTACAGTCTTCACTGTCATCAATAAGCTGGCATTCTGGTCATCAGTCTTCTAGTCTAGGTTATCTTATCACAGCACATGGGATGTACAATATCACCAAAACTATAAAGAAGTATGATGGGCTTATATGAGTGTGCCTTGGACATGTATTTTTGCTTTCTTAACTTTCATTCTTTCGGATTGCATGTTAGAGTCAACAGTATGCTTCAGGGAATTCCCTGGCGGTCCAGTGGTTAGGACTCCACGCTTCCACTGCAGGGGGCACAGGTTCAATCCCTGGTTGGGGAACTGAGATCCCACAAGCCGCACAGCGTGGCCAAAAAAAAAAAGTGTGCTTCAATATGAGTCTGTGGTTATTTTATAAAGACACCTTCCTAAATGGGCTCAGTCTCTCCCGGAATAGGCACATTCCCAGTATCAGAGATCAGAAATTTAGATAAGCCTCAGGACTGGTGGGAAAATGGCTTCTTGGTTGAAGGTCAGTCTCAACTGACATCACACCCAAACTCCTTAAAAAATGAGGAGGTGGGTGTACACATTCTTTATGTTATTATAAACCCTTACTGGAAGGATGGTCTAAATAATACAAGAGAGACTTACCTGAAAGAGTATTCAACTGATCTCATAAAAGTCCCTTGGGCTTCCCTGGTGGCACAGTGGTTGAGAATCTGCCTGCCAATGCAGGGGACACGGGTTCGAGCCCTGGTCTGGGAAGATCCCACATGCCGCGGAGCGACTAGGCCCGTGAGCCACAACTACTGAGCCTACGCGTCTGGAGCCTGTGCTCCGCAACAAGAGAGGCCGCGACGGTGAGAGGCCCGCGCACCGCGATGAAGAGTGGCCCCCGCTCGCCACAACTAGAGAGGGCCCTCGCAAAGAAACGAAGACCCAACACAGCCAAAAATAAATAAATTAATTAATTTTTTTTTAAAAAGTCCCTAATGGTGGGACTTCCCTGGTGGCGCAGTAGTTAAGAATCCGCCTGCCAATGCAGGGAACACGCGTTCGAGCCCTGATCCAGGAAGATCCCACATGCCGTGGAGCAACGAAGCCCATGCACCACAACTACTGAGCCTGTGCTCTAGAGCCCATGAGCCACAACTGCTGAGCCCGTGTGCCACAACAACTGAAGCCTGCGTGCCTGGAGCCCGTGCTCCGCAACAAGAGAAGCCACCACAATGAGAAGCCCACGCACTGCAACAAAGAGTATCCCCTGCTCACAGCAACTAGAGAAAGCCCATGCACAGCAACAAAGACCCAAAGCAGCCAAATAAATAAATTAATTAAATAAATTTATTGAAAAAAATAAATCCCTAATGGAATAATACTTAAGAATTTCAGAGAAAAGACAGTCTCTTCAGTAAGTGGTGCTGTGAAAACTGGACAGCTACAGGTAAACGAATGAAATTAGAACACTCCCTAACACCATACACAAAAATAAACTTAAAATGGATTAAAGACCTAAATATAAGGCTGGATACTATAAAACTCTTAGAGGAAAACATAGGCAGAACGCTGTGACAGAAATCACAGCAAGATCTTTTTCAATCCACCTCCTAGAGTAATGAAAATTAAAACAAAATAAGCAAATGGGACCTAATCAAACATAAAAGGTGTTGCGCAGCAAAGGAAAACAAACAAAATGAAAAGACAGCCCTCAGAAAGAGAGAAAATATTTGCAAACAAAGCAACCGACAAGGGATTAATCTCCAAAATATACAAACAGCTTATGCAGCTCAATATCAAAAAAACAACCCAATCAAAAAATGGGCAGAACAGGGACTTCCCTGGTGGCGCAGTGGTTAAGAATCCACCTGCCAATGCAGGGGACACGGGTTCGAGCCCTGCCCCGGGAAGATCCCACATGCCGCGGAGCGACTAGGCCCGTGTGCCACAACTACTGAGCCTGTGCTCTAGAGCCCGCGAGCCACGACTACTGAACCCTGTGTGCCTAGAGCCCGTGCTCTGCAACAAGAGAAGCCACCGCAATGAGAAGCCCGCGCACCGCAACAAAGAGTAGCCCCCACTCGCCGCAACTAGAGAAAGCCTGCGCACAGCAACAAAGACCCAACACAGCCAAAAATAAATAAATAAATAAACTTATTAAAAAAAAAAATGGGCAGAACAGAATTCCCTGGTGGTTCAGTGGTTAGGACTCCATGCTTTCACTGCTAAGGTTGTGGGTTCAATCCCTAGTTGGGGAACTAAGATCCGGCAAGCCACGGGGCAAGCACAACCAAAAACAAACAAACAAACAAAAAACAATGGGCTGAAGATCTAAATAGACATTTCTCCAAAGAAAACGTATGGATGGCCAAAAAGCACATGAAAAGATGCTCAACATCACTAATTATTAGAGAAATGCAAATCAAAACTATAATGAGGTTATCACCTCACACTGGTCAGAATGGCCATCATCAAAAAACTACAAACAATAAATGCTGGAGAGGGTATGGAGAAAAGGGAACCCTCCTATACTGTTGCTGGGAATGTAAATTGGTACAGCCACTATGGAGAACAGTATGGCACTTCCTTAAAAACTAAAAATAGAGCTATCATATGATCCAGCAATCCCACTCCTGGGCATACATCCGGAGAAAACCATAATTCGAAAAGATACATGCACCCCAATGTTCATTGCAGCACTATTTACAATAGCCAGGACATGGAAGCAACCTAAATGTCCATCAACAGAGGAATGGATAAAGAAGATATGGTACATATATACAGTGGAATATTACTCAGCCACAAAAAAAGAACAAAATAATGCCATTTGCAGCAACATGGATGGACCTAGAGATTGTCATACTGAGTGAAGTAAGTCAGACAGAGAAAGACAAATATCATATGATATCATTTATGTGTGGAATCTAAAAAAAAAAGGTACAAGTGAACTTATTTACAAATCGAGACACAGATGTAGAAAACAAACTTACAGTTACCAGGAAGTAAGGCGGGGGGCAGGGAGGGATAAACTGGGAGATTGGGATTGACATATATACACTAATATAAGATAGATTACTAATAAGGACCTACTGTATAACACAGGGAACTCTACTCAGTACTCTGTAATGGCCTATATGGGAAAAGAATCTAAAGAAGAGTGGATATATGTATATGTATAACATTCACTTTGCTGTACACCTGATACTAACATGACATTGTAAATCAACTATACTCCAATAAAAATTAAAAAAAAAAAAAAAGAATTTCAACCCTGTGGCCACTAAAAACAGGGTGTGGGAGATCTATATTCCTAATATGGAAAGCTCTCCATGATATGTGACATGATAAAATCAAGTTGCAGAACATTATGTGGTCTGGAGAGATGCAAAACAAATTGTTCAGTGGTTACCTCCAGGAAATAGAGGGTTGAGGAAGGTTTTGAAGGGGAGACTCGCCTTAATTTTTTTGGCATTGTTTAAATTTTTTTTAACTTCTATAATCTTTTAAAATAAAGAACTTAGCAGCAAAAATGGAAGCAGTTCATGCATACAAAGTACCAGTATCTCCATTATTGAAAGGTAGATGGTACTTCTCAGTTTACATTTTACAAAAATAAAAGTGCACAATGTTGTCTACCTTGTTTTAATTATGGAATGATAATTGTCAATTTTTGAATGTTAAGGCAGTTGTTATAAAGAATAGTGTTTTCCAAAACCTATTTGGACTTTGAGTCTGAGTAATCAAAGTTCTTTTATTTTGTTTGTTTATATAAGTACATATACATATAATACCAAAAAGATACCTTTCCTTTTTTTAAATATTTATTTATTTATTTATTTTTGGCTGCGTTGGGTCTTTGTTGCTGCGTGCGGGCTTTCTCTAGTAGCGGGGGCTACTCTTCGTTGCGGTGCACGGGCCTCTCATTGCAGAGGCTTCTCTTGTCGCGGAGCACGGGCTCTAGGCACGCGGGCTTCAGTAGTTGTGGCATGCAGGCTCAGTAGTTGTGGCTTGCGGGCTCTAGAGCGCAGGCTCAGCAGTTGTGGCGCACTGGCCTAGCCGCTCTGCGGCATGTGGGATCTTCCCGGACCAGGGCTTGAACCCGTGTCCCCTGCATTGGCAGGTGGATTCCTAACCACTGCGCCACCAGGGAAGCCCAATACCTTTCTTTTTTTTTTTTTTAAACTTTGGGTTTATTTATTTTATTTATTTATTTATTTTTGGGTGTGTTGGGTCTTCGTTTCTGTGCGAGGGCTTTCTCTAGTTGTGGCAAGTGGGGGCCACTCTTCATCGCGGTGCGTGGGCCTCTTCACTATCGCGGCCTCTCTTGTTGCGGAGCACAGGCTCCAGACGCGCAGGCTCAGTAATTGTGTCTCACGGGCCTAGTTGCTCCGCGGCATGTGGGATCTTCCCAGACCAGGGCTCGAACCCGTGTCCCCTGCATTGGCAGGCAGATTCTCAACCACTGTGCCACCAGGGAAGACCCTCCTTTTTAAAATGGAAATTACGGTACCACGAAGCTCATTTCCCATATTGATCTTATGAGCATTTCTTTTAAGTAGTAAAGCAGGGTTTGTCAGAGCTCCAGGCACACCAGGGAAAGGTGGGTAGGACTATCTCTTGGCATTTCAGTCAATGTAAGAATTCCTTACTGAGTCACCAAAGGCACTGTAGAAACTTAAGAAACTAGGGACAAATGTCCTAAGGCTTCTATGAAGAAGGTATAACCATTTGGGGAACTATTTGTCAAGTAGCAGCTTCATGCTTAAGATTGTGGAGAATTCAGAAGACAGTCTTGACAATCCCTGGGAGACACAAAATGACTGAAGTAATAAAATGCTAGGATACATCATTCAGGAAATTGTGTGGTTAGTAGCCAGGAAACTCGGAGGTCCTTGGTAGCCAAAATCAACAGGGAAGGCTTTATGGAGTTTAGATTTCAGACAAACCAGATTTTGAGAAGGGAAGAAAGCATTCCAAGTAAAGAATATAGAGAAAGACAGATTCATGACTTTAAAACAAAATTTAAATGAACAGAAATCTGTAAATAAGTCTTGGGATAATCCTGATAATTGTAGTTTACATAATATGCTCTTACCAGAAAAGGCAATTTATAAAGGAAGTGAAATTACAAATCTGAAATTTCCAAGCTGAAAGACCTTACAGACCATGTAATCTATGCCCTCACACAAATGGTAAAACACACTCAGAGAGGTTAGGTGACTTGCATTGAAGTCTCTAATACAGATGTTAGGACGTCAGTATTTTTTTTCTATCATACTTTGTTCCAGAAAGGATTTAGGGAATCTCTACAAATACATGATGTTTAAGATGCATCAGTTGAGGGCTTCCCTGGTGGCACAGTGGTTGAGAATCTGCCTGCCAATGCAGGGGACACGGGTTCGAGCCCTGGTCTGGGAAGATCCCACATGCCGCGGAGCAACTAGGCCCGTGAGACACAATTACTGAGCCTGCGCGTCTGGAGCCTGTGCTCCTCAACAAGAGGGGCCGCGATAGTGAGAGGCCCGCGCACCGCGATGAAGAGTGGCCCCCCGCTTGCCACAACTAGAGAAAGCCCTCGCACAGAAACGAAGACCCAACACAGCCATAAAAATAAATTAATTAATTTTAAAAAAAAAAGATGCATCAGTTGAAAAAACAAGTAGCAGAATTAAATAGCATGATGCCGTTAAGAAAGAGTATGTATAGGGAATTCCCTGGAAGTCCAATGGTTAGGACTCAGGGCTTTCACTGCCATGGCCCGGGTTCAATCCCTGGTCAGGGAACTAAGATCCCGCAAGCCATGTGGCATGACCAAGAAATAAAAATTAAAAAAAAAAAAGGAAAGAGTATGTATACAAGAACATTAAGCTTGGACTATCAATGCCCTTACGGGTAATCAATATTAGAACTAGTCCATATTAATTTTTGAATTTTAACTTTTTTTTTTTAATAATGTACATTTTCTATTTAAAATCAAGGAAAAGAAGATTTTTTAAAGTGACTTAAGAGATACAACTATTCCTGATACCAAGACAAGAGGGAAATTTCTCTTTGGTGCTCTGCATAATATGATAAACAATGTCCTTAACAGAATAAATGCAGCACCAAGTTCTAAAATCCATTCCTAAGGATAGGCTATGACAAAATACTGTCCCCTCAAATTCAGCCTAGATGCACAGCTAGTTCTCTGCTGGTCTGGCTTCATCTAGGGATTGACTTGGGAGAAGCTTGAAGAAAAGATGGAATATATATAAAACTGTATTAACTGCACATTAGCCTGCTCACTGAATTTCTTTGCTGGGAGAAGGGGAGCAGGTATCACCACTTTTAAAGTGGTGTTAAATCAATAGGTTATAATTTTAAGAGGATCAGTGGGGCATAACACATTATTTCTTAAACCCCTCTTCCAAAAAAATTATCAAAATTTAAAAAGGCCCTTACTGATCCCGAACATTCTAACCACAATTCTACATTTAATTCACGCACGTTCCCCAATTACTGATTACTGTCCAGAGTCAAATGCTAAGGAGAAATTACAGCAATAGCCACAAACCATTCTACATTATTCCCAACAGGGACTGAGAATCATTAAATACTATTCAGTGGCAAAATTTTACACCAAAAGATCTTGTATGCTGACCAAACTAATAAAAAAATGACATAAAAACTACTGAAGAACTTACTTCTCTAAGTGAAACACTCCAGGAGGCGCCCAAATTAACCTATTTAATGAAGGCAGGGGAAAACACATGGCTCTAGGGATACACACAGAAAAAGACAAGGACAAGAAAACACATCAGACAGGAATTCCTGGCAGTCCAGTTTTCAGTGGTTAGGACTTCTCCCTTCCACTGCAGGCGGCGTGGCCAAAAAAAAGAAAGGGGCTTCCCTGGTGGCGCAGTGGTTGGGAGTCTGCCTGCTGATGCAGGGGACACGGGTTCGAGCCCTGGTCTGGGAAGATCCTGCGTGCTGCGGAGCAACTGGGCCCGTGAGCCACAACTGCTGAGCCTGCGTGTCTGGAGCCTGTTCTCCGCAACGAGAGAGGCCGCGATGGTGAGAGGCTCGCGCACCGCGATGAGGAGTGGCCCCCCCCTTGCCGCAACCGGAGAAGGCCCTCGCACAGAAATGAAGACCCAACACAGCCATAAATAAATAAATTAATTAATTAAAAAAAAAAAAGTAACAAATGTTCAAGTACAATTGGTGTCTTTTAAAAAAAATAAGAAAGAAAGAAAACACATCAGAGATCTGAGAGGAAGCAGTTTCAAAGGCCATGGGTAGAGGCTGAGCATAGCTGGTCAGAAGCAAGTGCTGCTTTGAGATTAAGAAAGGTTGAGAACTAAGAAGACTTAGATTTGACCATGCTGTTAGCATTAGCTATTTTAACTGCCTGCTTTGAGGCAACTTTCAGTAAAATAGTTATGATTAAAGCTGAAATAGAGGGAATTTTATGAAAAGGCAGATAACTTCCCTCCCATCAGCTTGTTCTATCAGATTCTGGCACATACATGGGTAAATGAAAACTAGAATCTAGCAGACTTATTGGGCCGTGTAAGCAGAGCAGGCAGCAAGGTAATAGTTAATGATGCAGCTTGCACACATTTATTTAGGACAGGCAAAATTCCAGCCAGGTTTTCTCAAAACTAGGGCAGAATTTTTTTAAGTTGTACTTATTCCCATCTCTCAGATCACTTTAAACAAAATATGTATGCCTTGAGTCAGGATGAATAGATGCCTATTTTTTCTGGAGATACTCAGATGTTCATTCATTCATTAAAATCAATTTCACAATTTTATTTTAAAGTAAAATTATTCTCACTTCTCTTCCTTCTCTACCATCAGCATATGACCACAGAAAGAAAAAATTTTTTTTAAATAACACAACACATATTAAATTGGCATGTTTCCCAATTAAAATACTGCACTCACTCCATTTCTGCACAGCTTTCTGTCCCCCTCCAATGCAGAAGTAGCCTCAATATGATGTTCCAAAGCCACGAAAAAGGACCTGAACAATGTCATTCGTCACTCACTTTATTCAAACACTTAAACTTATCTCTCTCCCAACAGGGCTCTCTGTACATTTCATTTTTCACAGTAAAGAAAAACGCCATCATTCCCCAAATCCATGAACAAGGGAAAATTTTTAGGACATCTTTAGTTTGTAGCAGAGACAACAGCCCAGCCAATCAACAATGCTACCCACAAGATGCCAGTTTCCTACCCCTACCCTTTTCTCTCTTCTTTTTTTAAAGATTTAAAATCTGCTCATTTTAAGAGAAGTAGAGTAACCCATACATTAATTTATAACTAAAAATAATGAGGTTCTTAAAAAAGACCAACTTTCTCTATCTAGGTTCTAAGATGACTAGACCAGCTTGTGGGCGAAATCAGAGATTATGAGGGACTGTGAAACAGGGAGATTTGCCTTCCTCCCTTGAAATCTCTTCAAGGTTCAGACAATTCAGTAGTATTGAAAAGGCCTCAGCTCCGACATATCTGAGGCGAAAAGCCTGGACGACAATGACCAACAAACCAAGACGGTATTATGCACTTGGCTTTCAATAAACTGAATCTAAGACTGGGTGGCCCACTGATGAATGGGAGCATGAAACGAGAGGCAAGTTTCGACACACACATAGACTCCTCGACCCAAAGTTACTTTGGAGAGAAGCCATGAGAGGCTGCATCAGTCCTCAAACTTCAGCTAAGGATGGCTCTTCTTTCTCCCCAGTGTAAAACAGCAAATGCACCTATAAGGTGGAGCTGTCGATAAGCGTTCCCTCCTGACTTTGAAGCAAGGAGCAGGGAAACAATCAGAAGGCTTTCCAGACACACCGGGAAACAGAAGGCAAACCGACATCAATCTAAACAGGCCTCACAAAAGAGAAAAATCTGTTGCAGGTCTTAAAAAAAACACAACATTCATGGATGGGCACAGAAGGGAAAGGCGATGGCCTTGGGACTCCGGGGGAAAGTCCATCAAGATGCTTTGAGATCTCAGCTGAGAGAGTGAGTTCCGCCTTCATCCACCACCAATGACTCCGCATCTGACGTATCCCAAAAGGAGTCTCCACGAGAGCCCATCTTCTTCCAAAGAGCTCTTAACTGAGATGAGTGTCCAACACACATCCTCCCCTGACCTGTCAAACTGCAGCTGCAGCTTCTTGTCTGACCCCCACTCCCCTGGGCTCTCTGCTCTCCGGCAGTGGGTCTCAGGTCTTTACCGCCAGGCGCGATTCAGGAGTTTCACCTGTGCCAGTCTCTTAGTGATCATGGTGGCAAAGACCAGACCAAAGAGGACGCTGCTGATTAGCACATAGTCATAGTCGTCCTTCAGGACATCAAACTGTTTGGATGGGTAGACTCGAGTTTGGTAAATGTCCAAACCGTAGGCCACAACCTGGAAGGCAGAGGGAATGAGAAATCCGTAAGAAAGGCACCAGTGATCCACCACAACCGCAAACTCCGGTCACAAAGGAAACAGACCCCTCAGCTGTTTTCCCAAGGGTGAAAGAAAGAGCAGATGTCGCACAGGGTGGCTGTGGACGAGTTGGCACAGGCCGGGCTGGGGCTCTACTCACCAAACAAGTGGACTCCAGGCCCGAGGGAGCTGTATAGATACCTCGCATTCGAGAAACTGTCTGGTTATAGTTGATGAACCGCTCTGCGTGGATCTGTACGTCTGGAGAATACGGGATCAGGTTCTCCTCTCTGCAAAACATCAACCAGGACCGGCATTCAAAACTGCTGTAAGGGGATCTCCTGGCTGCCCTGAGCCCTGGGAGGTTTCCAGGCCACGTATCAGCCTCATATCTTCTTCCAAGGTCTGTGTGCATCAGGGAATGTTAGGAAGGGCTGCAAGAAAGAATGCTGTATGGAGAGTAAGACAGATCTGGATTCCTACCTCGTTCTGAATCTAAAAAAAACGAAACCACAGATGACCAGTATTTCACACTAGAGGAAGAAAGGGCCATTTTAAAACCAAAACATCGAGCCAGTAGGCCAGTTCCTGCTCTTCACTCCGGAGTGCCTCAGTCCACCAGCTTTAACCTCCCCCCGCTCCAAACCGTCCTCCCTTCCCTACGTGCAAAGACACATCTACTGCCTCCTTGCCCTGCCCACAGCTCCTCACACCCCTCTGCGAAGAGAATTCGGGATGGAGGCAAGAAAATACGCAGAGATGATGGCTGGAAACACAAGAATGAACACTAGGACTTCCCTGGTGGCACAGTGGTTAAGAATCCACCTGCCAGTGCAGGGGACACGGGTTCGAGCCCTGGTCCAGGAAGATCCCACATGCTGCGGAGCAACTAAGCCCGTGCGCCACAACTGCTGAGCCTGCGCTCTAGAGCCCGCGTGCCACAACTACTCAGCCCGCGTGCCACAACTACTGAGCCCACGCACCTAGAGCCCGTGCTCTGCAACAAAAGAAGCCACTGCAATGAGAAGCCCACGCACCACAACGAAGAGTAACCCCCGCTCACCGCAACTAGAGAAAGCTCGCGCGCAGCAACAAAGACCCAATGCAGCCAAAAAAAAAAAAAAACAAAGAAAACGAACACCGACAGCTATTGGCTTCCCATGTGACCCAGGCCCCAGCACCTCCCTCACCTCATTTCCCACCGTCCCCACCATTGGCTGTTCCAGCCGCAGTGGCCTCCAGCCCTCCCTGTAACTTACCAGACATGATCTCAGGGCACTTGTGAAGGCTGTTCCCTCTGCCTGGAACATTCTCCTTCGATATCCACAAGGCCAGCTTCTTACCTCCCTCAAGTCTTTCCTCAAAAGTCACCTTTTCTGAGGGGCTTTCCCAGGCCACCCTCTCAAGTTGCACCCCTCCACACCCTTCCTAGACCCCACCCCTTCTTAGTTTTTTTCTCCTTGCCATTTACAAGCACACTAATACAGCATTATTTCACTTGTTTATCTTATTTATTATCCACCTCGTCGCCGCCACCGGAATGCAAGCTCCATGAGGGCAGATGTGTTCACTGCCACATCCCCAGCAGAGCAGGACAGTGCACAGCAGACCAAGGACCAGACGTAATCAAGATGCTAAGTTCCTTAAGGTCACAGCCTTCAGCACTACCCACAAGGGTCTCACCTGCTTTGTTCTGTTGGGATCTCAGGCCGGCGGGGATCCAGCAAGGCCTTAGGAAGGGAAAGAATTGCTCCGGAAGGCAGCCCAACTACATACACAGAAACAAGTCAACAGAAGTGAGTGTTCACACTGACCTGATCCCCGATTAGGGCTACTTACAAAAATGTCCTTATCACAGAAACTGAAATAGAGTTTAAAACCAAAAAAATGGGTCACTGAGGCTCCCTTAAATGGCCAGAAACAATAATCCAATACACCTGGGTCTGAATGAAGGTTCCCACTTTTGAAGATATGAGTTTCTTCACATATCATCCTGAGACATCAGAAAATAAAGAGCTAGACTCAAGAACTGGGAAATGATGAAAGAGAAGAGCATGGAAACCCACTTGGATCTCTTCATCCTCCTCCTTTCCTCCAGCAATACCTGCCCCAGCTAAGCAGGTCTCCTTGCTGTCAGCCAAACAGGAGCCTATGGTTGGCTGAAGCAGTGACGCTGGTGGGGGATGGGGGTGGGGGGAGGTGGGGGATGGGGGTGGGGGGAGGGCAGCCGGAGGACCGGGCAACATGAGCTCCCAGTGGTTTCAGGAATGGTGGGAATTAAACTCGGGAAATTACCAAGCAGTCTGTCTTCCTCATATCTGAGAGTAAAATAGTAACAGCAAGTGCCTGTCAAATCTGACAGTCCCAAATGTCTTTGGTAAAACCAACTAGACAGAGCGACCCGTCTAGTTGAGTCCTGAACTTGAACTACATGAAGATGAGACCCTACACCTTGCCAGTTTCTGCAGCCCATCTGCACAGGCTACCTGTTGGGTATGGTATCAGGGCTCAGCTTTCCAAACGAGGTGAAAACAGAACAGAGACATGAAAGTGGTTCATCAGAAACAAGGACGAGGAGGGATGTGTCAGCTCTTTTATGGACGGCAAAGCCAGACTAGGGAACTTTTTCTGCTGATATGAAGCCCTCCTCACTGATCCGGCTCCATCCTTCAGTGCGGCTGCCTGAAGGGACCCGGTCACTCACTGAGCAGGTGTCGGCTGGTGATGCCCCGCTCGGTGATGGTGGCCTCCATGGCGCTGATGGCGGAGGGGAAGATGTAGGACTGCTGGAGGACCTGGGGCAGCTGCGGGCGGTCCAGGGAGCTGAAGGCCGTGGCGTTGTACTGCTCGGTGCCCTCGTAGAGCTCCAGCGCGGTGAACTCGTTGCGCCGGGCCTTGGTGTTCCAGTACTGGTACTGCGGAGAGAAGAGGAGGGGGCTGCTTGGGGCTCAGCTGCTGGTTCAGCTGGAAAGGGGAACGTACATGCAAAGGCACGTCCAGGAAGGAAAGAAACAACCAGCACCCTAGCTTCCTTCCTGCTACCAAGTTTACTAACCTTCAGGGTGGCTGTACCTAGACTATCCAAGTTCACCACAAGACAAAGGAATTCTCAAGATTCTTAGAAGTCAGAAGAATAATAGCTAACATCTGAGCGCTTACTACATGCCAGGCGTTGTTCTAAACTCAACTAGAGGTGACTTGTTACCCCTATTTCATATATAATACAACAGAGAAAGCTTAAGTAACTAGTTCAAGGTTGTACAGTCAGGAAATGGAAGAACAGGCAGTCTGATTCCTGAGCCCAACCCCCTACCCAGCACCCACTGGTGCCAGCCAGGAGTTTTGAATTCTATGAAAACGCAAAGTAGCAGCTGGTTTCTGGAACAATAAGCAAGGAAAGGATTTAGGCTGCAGGGAGACCAGCCACGTACTCTCATGCTACGTCAGGCCCCTGGGGGTGCCCTGAGTTCACGCGCCACGCCTTACCACCACCCAGTTCTCCGCGTGCACGATGTGGACGGGGCCCTTGGCCTTCCTCTGCACGGAGGAGTGGATGATGCGCCCGGTGACGCCGTCCACAAGGAAGATGCCGATGAAGGTGCGCTCGTGGTGAACATCTGTGCTCTGTGTCACTACAGCCAGCAGGTTGGGGTTCAGGCTCTGGGGAGACGGAGAGGAAAGCTCCTTCAGAACCACAGCGGCATATCATGAGCGGCGGGGAGGCAGGCCCAGAGCGCTCTGGCTGACAGAGGAAGAGGGTTTTCTGGTTGGAAGAGTTTCCTGTTTAGAGGGCCTCATTGCTGCACTCGTTCAGTGTCTGCTGGAGGCTGGGGGCCACGCCAGGGACTTTGCCTCCATCATTTCATTGAATCCCGTAAACAACCCTGCAAATAGCTGTCACTATCCACGTTTCACAGATGAAATGTCTTGAAGTAGTTAAGCAACTTGCTCAAGTCACAGGCAAGCAAACGGTAACTCAAGATACAACCCGGGCCGGCCCACTCAGTGATGGAAGGACATGGGTCCAGCAACACGATGACTCCACCAGTGCCCTCCTATCACCACACCAATGGATGGGTCTCAGTTCTCATCTCACTTGAGCGACTAGTACCAGGTGACACAGGTGATCACTCCCTTCTTGAGACACCTTCTCTACCTGGCATCCAGGACACCCGTGCCCTGGTTTTCCTTCTGCCTGTCTCAGCCACTCCTTCTCTGCCCCCTCCGTGGGTCCCTCCTCCACTCCCCAGTCTCTGGACGTTTCTGTCTACACCCGCTCTCATGGTGATCTCAGCCAGTCTCATGGCTTTCACACCATCTACAGGTGCTGGCATCGCCTGAGTTTACATATCCAAGCCAGACCTCTCCCTGAACTCCAGACTTGATTAACGGACCGCCACATCAGTATCACTTCTTCGGTGTCTCATCTCAAACTTGACATGCCCCAAACTGAACTCCTGTTCTACCCCTGATAAAACCTGCTCCCCACAAGGTCTCCCGAGTGTCAGTGTCTTACACCTGGGACCTCTGAGTCGTCCTTGACTCCTTTCTCTGTAACACAGACACAAGCACCCCATCCATCAGCATATCCTATTGGTTCTACCTTCACAAGTATCCAGAATCTGATCCCATCTCACCTCCCCCAACCAACCCAGTTGAAGCTGCCATCACCTCACCTGGATTATCACAGCAGCCTGTCTGCCTGCTCCCCTCCTCGGCCCTCTATAGTCTAGTCTCAACAAAGCAGGCAAAAAATCTCCACAACAAGTATGAATCCAAAAAGCCCTACTCCTGGGAATTCCCTGGCGGTCCAGTGGTTAAGACTCCGCGCTTTCACTGCCAAGGGCGCGGGTTCAATCCCTGGTCAGGGAACTAAGATCCCGCAAGCTGTATGGCGTGGCCAAATTTAAAAAAAAAAAAAAAAAAAGGGAAGTTCAAGAAGCCTAAGCAAGTTTCCCACGATGAACAGCAAGTCTGAACCTGGACCATCCAACTGGAGGCTTGTGCTCTGCCTCACGCTTAGTGAAGCGGCTGCCCTGTTGAGTCCCTTGGTCGTGTTGCCCTGTTCTATTACGCCTCCTCCTCCAACTCAGTCTCTGCTCTGCCAGAGGCTGTAATTCATGTTTGTCACCACAATAATTACATTCCCTCATAGGATAGCTCCGCAACCGACTAGTCACTTCTCCGTCTCCCCGCCCTCACCACTAACTAGAGTGTTGGATCACAGAGATGGAGTTTCTGATGGATCGACTAAGGTTTAACCCCAGAAAGGTCTATCAGTACTACCACTAAAAATAACAGCTAACATCTACTGGGTAGTGGCCATATATGCCTGGCACTATGCTAAGCATGAGTGCCTCATGTGATCATCACAACAATCCTAGAAGAAGGGCATATCATGCCCATTTCACAGACAGTAAATTAAGGCTCAAAGGGATTAAATGACTCACTCAAGGTCCCACAGCCACCAAATCCCAGAGCCAGAATTACACCCCGTGCTTCTCTGCGCTACACCAGACGGCTGGCCGTACCTTGTAGAGCACGCTTCGGTCCCCCATCACTCGGCCCTGCGAGTGAACGTGCTCACTGCTGCGCTTCCCCTTCACCTGGACGATGCGCTGCACCTCCGGGGGAATGGTTAGCTCCCAGCTCAGCTCAGTGGTGAGATCCTGGGGTGGGGCAAAAGAGCCAGCACTGGTCATCAGGAAGGTACCCTTAGACCCGCGACAGCTGTGGCTAGACACGTCCTGCAGTTCAGCTGGGGCCTCTGTGCAGGAGGGAACAGGGATCAGAGCTCCCAGAGAGGCAGCAATACGGATCTACTTTGGGAAGAAGTTTGGAACTCTCAGCTCAAGTAAGAAAACTAGTAAAGCCCAGTGTGCTTCGGCTGCAAACAGCAGCCTCCTGGGCAGTGGAGGCACCAGGTGCTTGTCTGGGCTGCCCGAGGGGACCTGGGAGACGGTCCTCTCCAGTGGACATTCATGTCTGACCTCATGCTGTCCCCAGTCTAGGCTCCAGACAGCCCTGCGAGGTGCCTTTGGAAAGCCCCAGGGCCCAGTGGCCAGCCAAGTCATCATATCCATCTGCACCAAGCTGCAGAACAAGGAGCATGTGACTGAGGCCCAACATGGAGCCAAGTTCAAGTTCCCTGGCTGCCAGAAGATCCACATCTCCAAGAAGCGTGGCTTTACTAAGTGTAATAGAGATGAATTTGAAGACTTGGTGGCTGAAAAGCAGCTCCTCCCGGATGGCTGTGCGGTCAAGTACACCCCTAATCTGTGGCGCCCTGTACACATGGCGGGCCCTGCACTCATGGGAGCCTTGGAGCAGCCCCTCCTCACTCACGTCACCAATAAACCCTACTTCTTGTCAAAAAACGGAAAGATACTAAAGCCAGTGAGAAAGGAGAGGAATATTTAATAGTATCCCATTGTTTATCTGAGTAAGAATAATTCAAAGAAAATTTACCACTTATTACTAAAATCTAAGTTCCCTGTACACTGAGCCAGCAGTGAATTACTAAGCTGGCGGGGACCTCAAAATATTACAAGAAGCGTTCTTTACAGTCAAAAGAAACCAATAAAACTGTGTGGTTAAATGCATTATTACACATCCACACTGTGGAATTACACGGAGCCCTGGGGGGGTGAGGGGGTGGGGGCAGTGACTGGAAAGGGGCACAAGGGCTTCCCAGGGCGCTGGTGCTAAACTGCTTCCTGATGTGACTGCCGTGTACACGAGTGTGTTCCTTTTGTGAAGGGCCACTGAGTAGTAACCTCGGGATTTTGCGCTTTTCTCAGTATTATATTTTAATAAGATACGGGTTTAACAAAATAATGAGGTAGAAGACACATAAAGTGAAAAAAGCAGATTTCCTATTAGTTAAATATAGGTCAATTCCATTTCAGGTAAGAAAGAATATATGTGAAGCGCATGTCTGTGTGGTCTGTAAGCTGTTTATCCAGCACTATAGACACAGAGGCAGAGACAGGACAGGGGAAGGCGTGCAGGCCACTGAAAGGCATTCCATCCAGGGAAGCAGCTGGCAATGGGCCTGAAAGTGCCCGTTCACATCTTGCTCCTGTACCTCTGTATCAGTTTAATCTTATACTATGAGAATGTACTCATGTGTTAAATTTTTTGAAATTTAAATGTTTTTGAAATAATAAAAATTTTTATTAAGAACATATAAGGCTCCATTACCAAGGACACCTGTGAAAACATTAGAATTCACTAAAACCTTCCCAGAGAGCAAGGTCACCAGTGAGCCCACTGGAGGTCAGAGACTGGAAGACCACCCCTCACATGGCTGACTTCCCATGTGAGCTCTGCCTCCTTTGCCGTCCCCCCACCATCTGTACGATGACACCCACACTCCAAGTCATGTCCTTCTATCCACAAAGAACTGTCTCTTTCAAGGTCCCCTTTTCATCAACTCAGAAGGACAGTATTTTTTCACCCACAGGGTAAACAGCACGTTTTCTGGACAGACCATTTCCTATGCTATTTATGCTAAAGAATAGCTGTTACAGAATGTCAGGAAAGGACACTGCATTTTTTAAACAGCAGCAGGTAAAACTTGGATGGCATTTACTGTGTAGCAGGCACTGCTTTATGTGACTTACATAAACCAACTCCCCAACAACAACTCGCCAACTCCTCACAACAACCCTCTGATATAGTACTATTACCATTTTGTTTTACAGACGAGAAAACAGGATCAGAGAGAAGTCATCTGCCCAAGGACACAAAATGGGTAAGTGATAAATAAAACTAGGTTTCCCGCACAAGCAGCCAGGTCCAAGCTCTTAACCTCTATGCTGTGGTGTCCCTCCAAAGGCCTTACAGACAAGATGGGAGGGCCCTCTGGGGAGTACGCCACAAATTACCCCTCTACACAGCCCTGCTATCGGAGCCAAGGCCAGCCCTCGTGAAGCTCAGAGCTGGACTTCAGAGCCAGTGTGAATCACTGTTTGCAAGCACTGGACTCAAGTATGTCAGGGTTGGAGTAAGTCGATCCCATTTCTAGAAATAAAATTCAAAGCGCACATTCAATCAAGAGTGGATCAATAGGGACTTCCCTGGTGGCGCAGTGGTTAAGAATCCGCCTGCCAATGCAGGGGACACGGGTTCGAGCCCTGGTCCGAGAAGATCCCACATGCCGCGGAGCAACTAAGCCCGTGCACCACAACTACTGAGCCTGCGTTCTAGAGCCTGCAAGCCACAACCACTGAGCCCACGTGCCACAACTACTGAAGCCTGCGCTGCCTAGAGCCCGTGCTCTGCAACAAGAGAAGCCACTGCAGTGAGAAGCCCGCGCATCGCAACGAAGAGTAGCTGCCGCTCGCCGCAACTTGAGAAAGCCCGCGCACAGCAACGAAGACCCAACGCAGCCAAAAATAAAAAAAAAGAAAAATGAAAGAAAAAAAAAAGAGTGGATCAATAACACCATCTTCACATAGAAAGTACTATTGTTCAATCACCATTCCCACCTCCCGCCCTTCTAAGAATGGAGAAAACGCCGCTTCTCCCTGCTATAGGAGAGGGATGAGGAATGAAAGCTCCACGGGGGCAGAGACTGTTGTGCGCTGCTCCTTCCACGGCAGCTAGAACCGCGCCTGCCATGGAATAGATGAAAATGACTGCCTTTGACATCAGGATTATGCTCTCTAAGTTTACAACACAATGAATAGCATAATTCACTCCTTAGCCAAATAACGAGGAAACATCTACACCCCTCCCACAAAGGGGCCTGCCAGGATGCCCCCTCCTACCTTTCGAAGTCGATAGCCACACAGCCGTCCCTGGTCCGCGTCCACCAAATAGAAGAAGATGGAAGGGGCGAGCTCGTGGAGCTGTCGCAAGACATTCCGAGTGGCCGGGAAAGCTGTGACCTTGAAAACCCCAGAAAAGAGTTAAGGGAAAAGGAATCTCTAAGCACAGTTTCTCCAGACTCATTACTGTTTCCAGTCAAAGAGGGTCTTAAGAAAAGAAACAGCAAATCTTAAAAGAAATAAAGTCTACTAAACTCAATCAGGCCTTAAATTGAGTTCTGTTAAGAGTCCGAGTTTTCACAAGTGCAGAAAGAACAATCGAGTCGCTTAGAGATGCCCTTCAAGCCCAAATGAGTGCTGACGGCAGACGGCTCCCACCTGGGGCCCTCGAGCCGCTGTCTGAGCACCCCGCTCCCACACCTGGTTGGCTGGGCAGTTCTGCAGCCACTCTGCAGACGGCATACCTTGTACTCATCATCTATCAACAGCAGCACCTTGGCATAGTCTTGATCCATGATGGGGAGAAGCAATGATTGCAAGATGGGGCGCTTCAGCACTGGGGGGGCCACCTGACTCCACTTCCCAAAAATGGGATTGAACACATAGAGCGAACTCATTCCCGTCTCCTGAAATGGGCAAGCAAACGGTCAGCCTCCAGCAACGTGAAAAGAATGCAAATCCTAGGGGTAAACCTGGAACGCTGGGACTTGAGCTCAGCTACGGCAGATTCCCTAGTCTTTGCCCTCCTTGCGGAAAATAAAGTCTTGGCTAAAGGTGAAAGTGTCTGAAGGCTGATGTGTCAAAAGGATAAAAGTTTAACTGCCTCTGGGACTTCCCTGGTGGTGCAGTGGTTAAGAATCAGCCTGCCAATGCAGGGGACACGGGTTCAAGCCCCGGTCTGGGAAGATCCCACATGCCACGGAGCAACAAAGCCCGTGTGTCACAACTACTGAGCCTGTGCTCTAGAGCCCACAAGCCACAACTACTGAGCCCACGTGCCATAACTACTGAAGCCTGTGTGCCTAGAGCCTGTGCCCCGTGACAAGAGAAGCCACCGCAATAAGAAGCCCGCGCACCGCAACGAAGAGTAGCCCCCGCTCGCCGCAACTGGAGAAAGTCCGCGTGCAGCAACGAAGACCCAAAGCAGCCAAAAAAATTAATTAATTAATTAATTAATTTAAAAAAAAAAGTTTAACTGCCTCTAGCCCCAAAGCTAAGCAAGAACGGGTCACACTGAGGAATAAACAAAAAAGTCAAGGACCAACTCAGCAACCCCATGGCCGCCATTCCAGAGACTATCTACCAAGTCCCCTTTCTTTTTTTTTTTAAATTTTTATTGGAATATAGTTGCTTTACAATGTTGTGTTAGTTTCTACTGTACGGCAAAGTGAATCAGCTATACGTATACATACATCCCCTCTTTTTCGGATTTCCTTCCCATTTAGGTCACCACAGAGCATTAAGCAGAGTTCCCTGTGCTATACAGTAGGTTCTCATTAGTTATCTATTTTATACATAGTATCAATAGTGTATATATGTCAGCCCCAATCTCCCAATTCATCGCACCCTCCCCGCAAGTCCCCTTTCTGATGATGGCAGAATGAATCTGCAAAAAGCCATCTGCTCCCGGGAGTCAGAGACATAAACAGTTTTGTGTCCTGCCCTCCACCACCTGGAGAAGAGCAAACAGCCATCCAGGTACCAATAGCCACCCATGTCTGGGAAGAAGCGGAGCTGGCTTACTAGGGACCTGGTGACATCACACCTACCCTACAGTCACTTCCACATGGGCCCTGGACAGTCCTTCACTCGGGCAAAAAACTGGAAGAAACAGAGCTCTAAGCCCTGACTACCTGCCTTTAACTCTCAGAGAATTCCAAAGGCCTAGGAGGAACTTAAGTTACAAAACACCAAAAACCACACCCACGTTGGCTCAGATGAGAGGTAGCGGCCTCACCTTGTCCTTCACCAGGAGGGTGCACTGCGGGGGGTGGGGGAAATGGGCAGTAGTCCTCTGGACCATCAGTTTAAAGGAGGAGTCTGGCTTGACGCTGGGGAGATACTGTTTCCACAGGATGGTGCCAGAGCTGCTCTCAATGCCAAAAAGCTGCAAAATAAATACCTGGCTCACTACTAGAAAGGTAAACCCCAAAACTAGTTCTATCCTTGAAAACTAGAACCGGCGCGATCCCCTTCCAAAGGCTTTTTGTTCCCCACTGCCAAAACTTCAGAAGGTTTGGCTTAAGCCCCTCTCACCTTGCCTGAGGCCGTCACCATCACCATCATCTTCTGCAGGTTGAATTCATCCCTGGCCAGGGTGTCAATGTTGATCTCATTCTTAATCTGACTCCGGGGCTTCCGAGCATCGTAAAACATTTTCCAGAGGTGGGAGGTCCATGCCTGCAGCAGGATGAGCTGGGACGAGAGGCGTTTCAGGAACATGCCCAATAAGCCGTCTGGTGTCAAGGGAAAGGTAACGCAGCTGAGGCTCACTCCTCATCAGACCAGGTGTTTCCAGCGAGGGGGCACCTCCTCTTCCTAAGGAGGGCCCTCTCCCTCTGTGGAGCACTCGAGTCACCCACGCCGCAGGCCACAAGCCCCAGGGGCGGTCCTGTGGCGACGCCAACGGTCTCACACTCAGACACAGCCATGCAGGAACCCAAAACCTACTCACCTCGCTCTCAGCACTTCACCGGCCTGAAATCTTGGAATAGGAGACTAAGAGGGCAGGGGTCAGCCATGCAGGATGCAGCCATGCTGTGAATGACTCCACCACAACCCCACGTGTAGAACGGCCAGAGGGAGGCTTCCAGGCACCATGACAAAGCCGGAAGAGGGCGGGGTGCGGGGGTACCAGGGTGCAGGTGTGTGTGTGTCACGGACAGGCACTTCCATTTCCCGCTGCTTTAGGCCTACGCTGTCAACGGTTTAGTCTGCACCCATCTAACCTACTTTCAACCCATTCCCAGGGCTCTCTTTCACTCCACCCCTTCCTCCATCCATGAGGCTACCACCCTCAATTCTCCTCCAGAGACTAGACTGGTCCCCAGAGCAAGGTAGCATGGTAAAAAGCATGGCCCCTGGAGTCTGGCAGACCTGGATTAAAATCCCAGCTCCACTTCTTACCACCTGGATGACCTGGAGAAATGTACTTAACCTTTTAGCCTCTGGTTCCTCATCTGTAAAATGGCAAGTAACCCATCGGGCTGTTGCCAAGATTAGATCACATGATGTACATACAGGATTTCCCAAGGGGTGGGGTACAGGGTAAGTGCTCCCTGAAAAGGAGCGGTGCCTTTGCTTATCCGCTTTTCCATTAACCTCAGCTCAAGGAAGGGAAGTGAGAGGCAAACAGGATGAGTCACAGGCATAGCAGTCCACACACACACGGCATATACCTCATTCATGCAAGTCAGGGAAAATAAATAATTAACCAAAAGCTAGCCGTGTGGGCAGGCAATGAGCAAAAAGCCAGCAGGAAGCAGGTTTTACCTTGAATGGCTGGATCCAGGCAGCGGAAATAAATAGTAAAGTCAAATTAATCCTTGGTTTAAGAAAACCTGCAGTGCCTAGCAGGGTGCCTGGCCCAGAGCAGGCCCTCAGTAAACACCACCTGGCTAGCTAGACGAACGGATGGAGGGAGGAGGGGACAGGACTCAATCAGAGGAGAGTGAACCGAGTTCATCCTGGGTGCTGGGACCATGGCTGGTCTCAGAGGGCACTGGCCTATTACCACAGTAACTGACCAGCCTGGTCACGCTCTCTGGAAAGGTGTGGCTGTTGCTTTGGGGACAACGGGTATACAGTGCCTGACATGGTGCCTGGCAGATCTTAGGTACCCAAACAAGGGTAGCTATTACTACACTAAGTTAAGATTCTTTTTCATCAGGATCTTTCCCTAGAGGGAGTCACAGGTCACTCCTTTCAGATAGAAGAACGGTTACATAAACCATAGGGCCACAAACACACCAGAAACTGGTCACAGAGCTAGTTCAGAACAGACCGGCAAAACAGGTGAGTCCAGGAAGCCAGGGACACGTGAGACAGCATCTCCTGTGGTGCGACTACCAAGCCCAGTCCCAGAGCACCCGCACCGGCAGCTCTGCTTCCCAGCCCCCTCAGTTCGTACCTGCCTTCTTGCCAAATTCCCCTTCCAGCTCGGCCTGCGCCCCCGTCAGGGGGAGGTCCACCATCTCCAGGCACACCGCCTCGGCCAGGGACTCCTCGCGGCTCCACAACACCACCCTCCCTGCTGCAGAAACCAAGGTTACAAAAGTCAGGCCCACCTCCCTCGTCCCCTGAAGGGACTCTTCTCGGTGACTCACGGACCACCACACCTCTTGTGCCAAAAAGAGAAATGGCAGGGCAAGGGGCTGGAATCAGGAGGTCAAGTGAGGGAAGTTCTGTCTCCCAAGAATGCTAAGGAATTTTTCAAAGGCAGGTGACATATGGCTCTGGAAAAAAATATTCAGGATACACTCCGCTTGATTCTTTCCCAGAAGCCTGTCCACAGCCCCAAATAAAGAGTCTGAATGGAACTCATGGGCAGGCCTAAAAAAAAATGGGTTGATGAGGTCCGCTCACCCAGCTGCTGCAGGAAAAGTAGCAGGTGATCCTCCGTCTGTACCAAGGCCCGGTAGCCCACGGAGTCATCCTTCTTCAGGAAGACCTGGATGTACATCTATAAACCAAACAGTCAAGCCCCCTGCAGTCAGCAAGAATCCAGATGCCTCTCAGAGCACCAGACCCCAAGATTCAAAGCATGAGGAGCTGTCAGAAGTCTAGGTCACGGCATTACTGGATGTCCGAACAATACAGCTCTGACCCGGACTCCAATTAGACATCACGTATTCTTAGGAGCTGACACAGCAACAGTGCTAGGCGCTAGCTCAGGCCCCCTCCATGAAGGAACCTGAGTACTTCTCGGCTACCACATCATTCATCTTGCACCGAAAACACCCCACAAAGCGAGCAGCAGGCCCGGATTAGACTTTCCGTTTTAGAGACGAAGAAGCCACAGCCCAGAGAGGCTGAGGAACACCACTGAACGTGCACAGAGGCAATGTCGGGCAGCGACTCTGGATAGGGTCCTAAATCTCACCAGGCACACTTTCCTCGCTTATAAAACGAGGGCAGTAATAACCACATGGCTGTTGAGAGGGTTAAATCAAGCAGTGCATAAGTAAAAAAGCGTAGCGCGGAGCCCGGCTCACTGACGACTTGGCTTAAATGGTACCTGCTTTTACTGTTATTCACAGTCAGTGGCTCAGATAGAACTAGAGTCCACGTCCAGAGAATCCTACTCTGGGACCCATCGCTGTGAAGTGACCCCAACGAAAGCAAGCCCCAGGCTGAGAAGCCCACAAGCCCCGACTCACCCGCTCTGGCCGAGTGCCGTTCTGTTCCAGGCTAAAGGTGATGGTGGTGTCGAGCAGCCGCCGACCTGTCTCCATTAAGTAGAGGTTAATGGTGTAGGTCTGGTTGAAGCAAGCCAGCGAGTCCTAGGGTACAGACAGCAAGGGTCAACTACAGGGATCCCCCAAAAGGAAGTCCAAGAATCTGGGTGAGGGGGGGGGGGAGCAAATACCCTGGAGAAGGACCCAGGCCAGGAGAGGAAACGTACGCAAAGGGACATAAAATAGAAAAGCTAAGTCTTAGGGCAGAAATAAGGTGTCTGAGTAAATAAAAAAAATTGTAACCGCTATACATACTTGTTCCAGAAGGAAGCCAGTACAGTGTAGCAGAGACTTCCCAAAGAGTTAGTAAGACTGTAGGCAGGGAAATCACAACCCCCTTGGGAAACACTTAGGAGATGGAAGCCACAGCAGAAACTGGAGCCTCTGGCCAGGGTCCCACACTCTGCTTCAGTGCAACTGCTCAGACTACCACTCAACTCCACCAGCCAGGACCCCACAAGACATGGAGAGATGGAGGCCAGAGGAGAAAGTAGTTAAGAACAGATTCTAGGGATTCTACTTTCTAATCTCCCAACTAAAAATGATCAAGAGAAACATGGTTTAATTTACTGAACTCAGAAAAGCCCATTTGAGGCTGAGAACTCCAGGAGACCAGCTCACAGCCCTGGTTGCTCCCTCAGCTTCACTGGGGGGCCTCCTGTGTCTCTGGTCTGGCACGCTGCCCAACGCCACACCCTACCTGTGGACCAGACTTCTCCGAAAAGCTCCCCATTGACCCATCTTCAGAACTGCTAGGCTTCTGCTAGGGAAAAGAGAAGGAAAAAAGGAGAAAATTCAGCCAAAGGGTCACTTCCTGGTCACCAAAATGAAGCTTTCACTTCTATGTCTTCTCAGCCCTTGGAAGAAGGCAAATCCCATTTCCCATTTCTGCCCACAAAGCCTACACAACCCTGAACAGTCCCAGATGAACATGAGGTCGTCCCATTCCTGGGGACAAAGGTGTGCAGAAAGCCCTACAGATGAGGTGAGATATTGCTCAACAGCCTCCTGCCCCCGGGTTCAAACTGACTAGGTGAATATGCCCAGACTTTTGGTTCTCAGGGCTCCTAGCAAAGATAAGGAAGGACAACCCCACGTGCTGTTATTCCCGATACTCACCGCCTCATTCCGACAGGTCATGACTGCAGCCACCGTCTTCTCCCCGGTCGTGGCAAAGCTCACTAGGGCAGCCTGCGGATAAAACAAGGTGTCAGATCCTACATAGGGCCTGTCCTAGCCAGCAGCCTTCTCTAAGTCACCTCCACAGGAAGGACCCTTGGCCTTGGAGTTGAAAATACTCCCAACTTTGGAGCATAACGGCCAGGGCATTTGAGAGCAAGGGCGCCCCACTGCAGCCACAGCTGAACACAGCCCTCTCGCCGACCTCCAACACAGGCACAGGTGAATCCTGCATCCCATGCTGCTCTTAGTATCTATAGGCAAACTCTGATTAACGTGGCCACTCTCCTGTGGACTTAGGAAGGCACCAGTTTTACTCTAAAAATCCTCTGTAACTCTCAGAAAAAAAAAAGAAAAAATTCCACTTCTGCTCTAAGGCTAACCCCTCTCAAACCACTCATGGAAAGATGTCTTCTTGCTTGAGCAAATATCTCCAGATTCAAAGGCAGGGATTTCTAGCATCCATATCTCAGCTAGATCCTCCTGAATCCTAGCAAACCATGCTGCCTCCAGTTACCTGTGGGAAGTTTTTGAGCAGACTCAGGACGCCGTGGTGGTAGTGCAGCAGCGCATAGTGGCTTGGAGACAGCTGCAGGAAGAACTGGGCCCGAGTAGGATCCACTGGGTTGGGCTGTGTAGGCAGGACCCGGGGTTGGAATTCACTTGCAAATTCTAGGTCAAGAGACTGGGAGACAAGAAGAAAAAGGATAAGAGCCAGAAGCAGACAAGTCACTGATCGTCCCAGGCTGGTAGCCTCTGCCCCACTTTGCCAGTGAGGGTAACGAGGCCACGGCATGTGGCTCCAGAAGCTCCCATTCAGGTTATCCAAAGAGGAGAGTGGCCCATTTCTTCTCATACCAGTTCAGCCAGAGGCCTGACCTCCCAAGGGCTGCCAAGCCTCAGGAAGGAAGCAGCGACACTGGGAGAAAGGCTTTTCTAAGCAGCAAAAGCAATGCCTCGCACCAGGGGACGCGTCCTCTCACCTGCAGCGGGATCTGCCTCAACTCCCACTCCGTCTCCAGGGCCAAGGTCTGGAGGGACCGTGAGCTCGGGTCAGGGCATACCAGGACTGCCTCATCCACCACACCGCAGGCTCTGGTGAGACTTTGCAGCCAGGGAGTCGACACCCTGACCTGCAGGAAAGACATCAGAACAGGAGGCTCATGGGGATTTTCACATTTCCCTCTCAGCTCATAAGCTACGTCAGCACTGGATCCCACTGGGGGGCCTAAGCTCAGAGGTTCTTCCTGGTGGGTTCCGAAGGAGTTCTCCCCATCCCACCCAGCCTCCCAAGAGCTCCGAAGCTGGAGACAATCAGGATTGGCTTTCTGGTCATTTGAAAAATATACCAGATCCTTTTTAATACTTGACATTTCAGATAAGCATTTCTCTGCTACAATTGTCATACATGGCTTCCTATTATTACCTTACAGTATTATCTTATAAGATACTTGCAGGCAATGAACAGATCTATGCAATTTTTTTAGCCACCCCAGGATAGCACCATGTGCAAATGTGAGGGCTTTAAATAAATGCTTGATGAGCCGAAGGCAGCCTCCAAGTGCCCAGAATCAGGGACCATGAATGGCTTTTGCATCTACCCAGCCGAGTTCCCTGGTCCCCAGGGCAAAGAAGGACTCTATTCCCCTCCACAATTCACGAGGCTCCTCGAGCCAGACCATACCTGCTGAACAATCTCTCCATCTTCCACGTTAAACTTGACAATGTTCACATGGCTGAAGGGAACAACTCCGAGGGCCCACACTACCCCAGAGCCGTAGGAATACACCATCTGGTAATGGATGCTGTCACTGAGAGAGGGAAGGAAACGCAGGGAGAAACAGCTTTAGCCACAGGACAGGGGTATCCTCAGGGGTCTTCCAAAACCAGGCCACCAGGATGTCACAAACTAGCAGTCCCAAATCGGTTTTGTTTGGCTCACAGCTTTTTTTTTAAAATTTGAATTCATTGTCAACATTTAGACCTGATATTTAACATGTAAGAACAAGATTTCTAGTTTTTTCTTAAAAAGTGAGACATAGTAACACTAGGCCTACTTACGTTCCTACAGAGCACCAATCAGCTGAGTAAGGCTGCCCCCTCGAGGTAGGCCAGGCACACTGCAGCTCCCCATAATCCCCACAGGGCCTGCTTTGCTCATGATTGCTATACACCTGGCCCCATAGTAATTTTTTTTTTTTTTTGGCTGCATTGGGTCTTTGCTGCTGCGCTAAGCTTTCTCTAGCTGTGGTGCGTGGGGGCTACTCTTTGTTGTGGCACACGGGCTTCTCATTGCGGTGGCTTCTCTTGTTGTGAAGCATGGGGTCTAGGTGCACGGGCTTCAGTAGTTGTGGCGCATGGGCTTAGTTGCTCCGCGGCATGTGGGATCTTCCCGGAGCAGGGCTCGAACCTGTGTCCCCTGCATTGGCAGGCATATTCTTAACCAATGTGCCACCAGGGAAGTCCCCCCATAGGAATTTGAGTTTGGGGTCCCTGCCAAAGTGAGTGAGCAAATGAGCCACTCGCCTTGCTTGACTGGCTCTCATGCCCAGATGGAGAGTTTTCTCCTCACTGCAAAGGAAACTCCAGAGGCAGCCACAGCCTTGGAATTCAGGCCTAGAGCTAGTGAGGCCAACACGCTACACAGGATGCCAACTTAAGGTAAGCCTGAGCCAAAGCAAACGCTTCAAGCCCCAAAGAGAAAGGCGGGCTTGTAGAGAGCAGGAGGTAGCCGTCACCTGGGGGGAAGGCAGCCTTACCTTTCCGGGAGATGTTCCACCCACTTTAGGTGCCCACTGGAGAGGTGATGGAGGGCAAGAGTGGTCTTCTTCAGGACCGCAATGTACCTCACCGACTCCTGCAGGCCTACCAGCCCAAACGCCTGGAAACTGAGCACAGGGACGGGGTGAGCGCTGCCCAGAGCCTCCTGAGCCTCAGGCTGGACAATCTGGAACACAACCACCATAGCTCGGTAGGTAATGAAACAGGTTTTGGGGTCAAATGCATCTGGATCCTAATCTTGGCTCTGCTTTCCACTAGCTGACTTGAGAGACGGTACTTTCAGCCACTTGGCTGTACTGTTTCCCTGAAACCCCTGTGAATCTCCTAAGGGTTGTTCCCTCCTTCCCCTGGGACCTCACAGCAACCAGGCCTACCCTCTACCGTGGCAGCCATCAGAGATTTCTGTCATTAGCGGGCTGCATGCCCGCCTCACCCAACTGATGATGAGTTCCTTGATGATGGAAACTATCTCACATTCACAAGTGGGTTCCCACTGCCTGGGGGCTCCCCAAGTACTTACCAAATGAATTAGTACCAGAAGATGTATAAGCTAATGCAAGTAAACCCTATAATTTAAACAACTTTAGCAAAGATGTAACAGTAGCTCCAACTGTTCTTAAACATAAAATTAAAACACTAGATGTGTTATATCACGTCCTTATACCTAGAACACTGCAAAGCTCTTGTGTCATGGTGAGATTAGGAAAAGCAGTCAATACAAGAATGAACACTGCACCCAGCACAGAGCTCTGCATCTAACAGGTGCTCAGTAAATGCTGGCTGAGTAAGCACATGTGTCCCATAACCTCAAGAACATCAAAAACTGGGTGTTTGATGCTCTCTGGCTCTTCAGTGGTTTTTCCCCCTGGGAAAAAAGCCAAAAGGCCCAGAGTTGCCATCTATGCAGATCTGTGTTCCAGCAAAGCCTTTAACCAAACCAAGATGAAATTCAGCTTCTTCCCCTCTACCTGCCACTGTCTAAGGTAATCTCCCAGTTCAGGCCCCCGATGTTAGTCTCCCAGGAGCGCATGATCCGGCCTCCATTGGACACAGTGATTGCATCTGGAAGAGAAAAAACCACGTGAGATCATCTCCCAAACTGATGCTCTGTCTGTAGCCTCCTAGGGTCTGTGAGCAGTGGCCTCACCTCTAATGTATAAGTGCAAACAGAAACTATGCCTGTCCTTTCCTGTTGGGAACACCCCTACTCCATTCACTACCAGACCCTGAACAAAGGAAGGAACCAAGGAAAGAGGAGAGGGAGCCGACGCCATCATAGGGACAAAGCAGGACTCTACCTACCCTGTCCACAGAGCAGCATGGCATCCACTGCCCCTTCCACTGTGCCCTTGTCAACATGGCGCCACACTGAGAGACAGGAGAGTCGACGTTACTATGAACCACAACAAGGCATCCAAGAAGCGACGCAGGAGAGGACCGCAGAGGCCTTCGTTTGCACAGAAGTGCCCAATTTTACTTCAAGGGAGGGAAGGATTACAGTTAACTGGCAATGATCCACTCCCACTCACTGGTTAATGAGGGGAGCCACTAATGTCCCAATCTGAGATCTCCGCACTTCCCATCCCCACCACCACCCCATCAAACATATAAACGGACAATGACAAAATTTACAAAATCCATACGACTCACAAGAAAAGTAGTGACTGTAAATTACATTTCCATGATTTTAATGCCTACAAACATCCATAAAAGCAACATAAGTAATGGGGGGGAGGGGCACATCCAAAACTAGTGCAAAATAGAATAATGCGTTTTTTGCAGCAATATCTTATTTAAGAACAGTCAGGACTTGGGCTGAGGAAATAAACTCAAAGGCCAGTTATAGGAATACATTAAATATTCAAAGCTGACAAGACCAAAAAACAAAAAAAACAAAAAAAAATGATCAGGATCCAGTAAGAGATGCAACCTTTGGCCAACTTGTCCCCAAGTGGGGAATCAGCCACGCAGCCTTCACAAGCCACAGGGCATCCTGGATCTACTACAGGCAGCCACGCCATCCCCGGCTACCCCTCTACACAGTTCACTCACAGATCTCCCCAGTTCGAGAATTCAATGCTGCAATCACATTCTTCTCTGTGGCCACAACCAACTTCTTGGATCCAGGGGAAAATTCCAAGGAGGCAAACTTGAGTTTCCCAACATACTGCTGTCTCCTAAAGGAAAGAGTACAGGGAAATGGAAGGGGCCAAAACCATCACTGCACAAAACGCTCTGGAAAAAGACAACTGCACAAATACATGAGGTTATCACCATCGTAACTATCTCAGGACGCATGAGAAATGTTTGTTAACGAAGAGATCTGACCAAAAGCAAGATTTCCAGGCAATGGGAAGAAGAAGAGAGAATACACCCTAATCGATGAGAAATACAACAGTCTTCCTTCTAAATGCAAGCACTTGTTTATCTCAAGATAAGGAACACCCAAAAGAGCCCCTGGCCTAAATCCCACTAGAACAAAATTACAGTCCTCTCTGTACTCATTAATAGTGAGACTAGACACTCACATTACACATGAGAGAAGAGCATACAATCCAACTTTTCCTTCTATTTTCATTGACCTTTGGAGAAAAATTATGCAAATATTCTTACAAAACTTGATAGATCAGGGTCAGGCCTTTGTTCTCTGCAGCCTGTTCTAGCCCACGCTATGTTCAGGATCCATCTGACTCATTACTCCTACTTTCCTTGGAATATACCCCATCGCTTTCAACACTCTAATCTAAGCAT
This sequence comes from Balaenoptera physalus, assembly GCF_965194825.1. Taxonomy (NCBI): domain Eukaryota; kingdom Metazoa; phylum Chordata; class Mammalia; order Artiodactyla; family Balaenopteridae; genus Balaenoptera; species Balaenoptera physalus. The sequence goes on along the minus strand of NC_138882.1, from coordinate 181,609,374 downwards.
AAAGTGAAAGTACTTAGCTTCCTGAGGCATACTACCAAGTACAGAGGAGGTGTGTTGCATATTGCTATTCATGAATTACAACCTCTAGCAAATTAAACACCTGACATTTACACTGAATTTCCCTTGTTATGTTGTTTGGCCTAATTATTTTTAAAAAGAAGAAACTACACTAGTATAGAGAGACAGGTTTATATGACATTTGACAGTTTCTATCTGCATTTCCACATACTTTAATCTCACTGTAGTTACTGAACACTTTATGAAGTACATAGGACAAATAATATCACTCTCATTTTACAGGTGAGTAAACCAAAGTCCGTTGAGGTCAACAAATTACTATCGGAACGAGAATGCAAAATTAAGAACTTCTTAGTCTAAATCCCATGCTCTTTTTTAAAATGCTGTTATCTTTTATCTGGACTATAAAAGTAATGCCTGCTTCTGGTAGAAAACATAAAGGTATAAAAAAAAAGAAAAAATGCCTAAAATACCACCATCCATGAACTTTTTTTCTTCAACCATAAACTTTTCAACATTTTGGTGTATTTCCTTCTGTTTACTTCTCAATTTATAAATTGGATATACCTAGGATTCTGCTAAATTGGAATCACATGCTGTACATATGTAATATATACAGTTAACCCTCGTACAACACAGGTTTGAACTGCACAAGTCCACATATACGCTCGTTGTTTTCTACAGTAAATACTACAAAACTACACAGTCTGTGGTTGGTTGAATCTGCGGATGGAGAACTGCAGATACAGAGGGCTTACCATAGGTTATGCTCAATTTTTGACCGCAGGGAATGTCAGCACCCTCAGCCCCTGCGTTGTTCAAGAGTCAGCTGTACATATTATATTGTGAGCATCTGCCCACATCATTAAAAATGTGACTCATGTTGCATTTGTCACACTGTCTTATATCACATAACTTATATATCTGCCCCCCCTAGACTGAGCTCCTTTCCATCTCTGTGTCCACAGCACCTAGAATGATTGTTGACCCACAACAGGCACTCAACAAACATGCGAATTAATTTGTCTGATACAGAAAAGACTTCACAGAGGAGCTGGGCTTGGAAGGATAAAGTGTTCCCTCAATAGTAATTATTGGTAACAAACTGATTGTACTCAGTGAGCCAGGCACTGTGTTGAGTAATTTAAAAGAATTGTCTTTTTCATCCTTACAACTACTGAAAGAAGTAATGGACTACTAGTAAACCCATTTTACAGATAAAGAAACCAAGGCACAGAGTGGTTAAGTCATTTTCCCAAGATTGCACAATGCTTAAGTGGCAAATTGACATTCAAGCAAAAGTGAGCCAACTCCATGGCCTTAAGGAAGGGGTGGGTGAGTGAATGAATGAGTGAGTGAATGAGCGACTGAATGTGTGAATGAGTGACTGAATAAGAGACTGAATGAAAAGTGAGTGAATGAATGAAAGTTAGTGAATGAAAGAAGAGTGAATGAGTGAGCCAGTGAGTGAGAGAAAGAATGAATGGCACCTCAAGGCTGATGTGAGTCTTGGGTGGTCCTGTTCTGAGCCCATGGCAGGGTTGGGCTAGAGGGGTGGGGAAAGACGGCGTTCACTGAGGGCTGTCGACGTCTGACACCTAGTAGATCAGAAACCTGACAGTCACAGAAATGGAGCCTGATGGAGGAGGAGAAGAGTGACCTGTGACCAGAACTTCAGGCATGCCCGGATGGCAGAGCCCGCTTCACGGGCTTGCGACCTGTACAGTCGCACAGGGACTGGCTCAGAAGGGCCTCCAACTCTCGGTTTAATGCTCTGCCGTCGCCACCTTAAAACTCTTAATTTTTGAACAAGGGGTCTCACATTTCATTTTCCCCTGGGCCCCTCAAGTTATGCAGCCGGCCGTGCTGCATGGTAACCACCACCCATCCTTTTAGACAGAAGACAAGTACTGGGAAAATATTTCCCGAATAGGTCCCCCACGTACGCACCAATCAAACTTGCCCACTTGGTCTTCGTAGACCGCGGCCACAGGGATGAGCAGGGCAGCCCAGAGCCAGAATCGTGAAGCCTCCGCCGCCGCCGCCATGATGGGAGCCCGGGCCCGGCCCGCCGCCGGCCCGGCATGCACTGGGCCGCAGGCTCCGCCTCCGCGGAACCATAGAGTTGGGAACCGCACGCGGAGCTCTCGGTGGGGCGCCCAGGACTCTGGGATCCCCCGCCCGCGCAGGAAGTCGCTCTGGAGACTCGGGAGCGCAGGCGGCGGCCGGGCAGGGAGAGGCGGGCCTCAGAGCAGATTGGGTCAGGCACGCGCAAGGGCAGCCCACGACGGCCGTCCCAGAGGCCCCAGCGCCGCCGAGGTCCTAATAGGCAGCACCGTCTTCCGCCGCACGTGGCTGCAGCGCGATGCCCAAATCCAAGCGCGACAAGAAAGGTGGGCAAAGGGGGTCTTGGGACCCGGTGAGGAATTCGCGGGCTGGCTGTCGCCTGCGGTAGGGGCTTCGCGGGGGAAGCACGGGGGTGGGGGCTGGAGCCGGGTCGGGTCAGGGAGCGGAGACTGCTTTGCCAGGCCTCCAGAGTTTCTCCAAGGCCGGCTGGTCGGGGAACAGCCTCTGAACACCCAGGCTGCGCCCGATCTCGCCTTGGCCCACCTTTTCCTACCTCAGCCCATCTGTCTTAGCTCTCCGCGCTCCCCCCACCCTACCGCCTTTCCCTCAACCCAGATTGATCCCTAAGTATGGTCTTGTGTACTTGAAGTTGCTTCTGTCTGGCATGCTTGTGCTCCGGTTTTCGTATGGCTGGGTCTTTCTCAGTTGGCAGTTCGTAGGATACCTCCTAAGAGAGTATTCCTGACTACTTCTACTATGGTGGGCCTCTCTCACTCCGGCTCTCTAGCACATTCACTCAACAAATTAGAGAGGGGCCTGGCACTCTCTAGGCGTTGAAGGATACAGCAGTTACAACAAGGAAGGTCTAGAGCCCTCATCAAGCTTAATATTTTAGTTATGGGAAGTATATCCTCCCAAGGTACCGAAAATCGAATCAGTAAATTCAGATAGTGATAAGTCCCGTGGAGTAAGAGTGAGAGAAAAAGAAGTTGATATTCTTTTGTGCAGTGTGGCCAGAGAAGGTCTCTGTTGAGATGACAAATGAGCAGGAACTTGAAGAAAGTAAATAAGCAACCCATGGAGTTACCTGGAAGGGTGGTGGTCCCAGGAGAGGGAACACGAAGGGCAAAGGCCCTGAAGCGGGAGCACGTTTGACATGTTCTGGGGCAAGAGGCCAGCGTGGCCAGAGCAGAAAAGGAGGGAGAGGGAATTGGGCAGAGTGTGCGGGGCTTGAAAGACCTTTGCAAGGAATTGGCCTTCACATGAAGGTGAAACGAGAGGAGAGAGCTCGAGCAGAGGAATGATGGGGTTCACCTTTACTTTAAAAAGATCACCCTAGTTGCTTTGTTGAGAATAGACAGGGAAGGTGGGGGCAGTGTGCAGGGGTGGAAGCAGCGAGACTAGCAGTAATCCAAGAGAGCATGGTGCTGGCTAGGTCCACAGTTGTAGCAGTGGAAATGCTGGAAAATGGACAACTGTATTTAGTTTGCCCTCCTGTGCTGCACTTGCCCCTGAATGTTGTGATTACCTTTCTAGATGTGTGCTTCGTGAAGAGGGACTGACTGAGTGCCAGGCAGGATGAATAAGAAGTGGCCTCCTCTTAGGACCCAGGGCTTTGCATTTGATGCTCTGTTAATCGTTTGTGGAATGATTGGGTTCTGTGAGGGAGCCCTGGTCAGATCTGGCAAATGCCAAACCCTTCTGGTTAAGGGGCAAGTTGGGCCCCAGCTGTTGTTAGAGAAGAGGTGCTTGTCCCTCCCCAAAGAGGCGTTGCTGCATCCATGGGTCCAAACTGCAAGACAGCGTGTAGCAGAGGAGATACAGTCCCCAGCCCAGAGCAGCCACAGATGGTCTCTGTGTACCACAGCAGCACAGGGACGCGCCTCAGCCAGCAGCTAGCTCAGCCACAGGCAGGGCCCCCAGAGCCCACACACCTCAGTAGGGGGTTTTCGCTTCGCCTCAGGGGAGCTAAGGAATACCTGGTTTGTCTGAGTAACAGGAAAGGTGGGAAGGGACCTTCAGGCTTGGGAACAGTAGCAAGTAGGCACTCTGGGGACCTGGGAGTAGCCTTGCATGCCAGAAGTGGTGGCCACAAAAGCCGTGCTACCTTTTCTCAGATTGGCTTGGTCCAGCTGGGCTATCAAAGGGGGGAAGAAAGAGTCTCCAGGACATCCAGATTTGTCTCTCATCATCTCCCCTTTTTCTTCTTTGTATTAGTCTCCCTCACCAAAACCGCCAAGAAAGGCTTGGAACTGAAACAGAACTTGATAGAAGAGGTAAGAGCGTGTTCTTTTTATTTTTCCAGACCTTGTATTTAGTTTATAAACGTGGGTGTAGGGCTGTTTGTCAGGGAAACATACTGTTTGGAAAAAAAAAAAAGCCAAGGTGCTGATCCAGCCCTTTTTCCTCCAGCAGCAGCACCAATAAAAACTCCCATAGTGATGGTTTCCAGCTTGATTGAGCCCTTACTCTGCCCTGCACGGCACTGTTTCACATGTGAAGCACCCCTGTGAGGTAGATGCGAGGGGATGTTATCGCTGTTTTGCGGTCCGGTAACTGAAGCTTGCAGAGGTTTGTTAGTCTGCCCGATGTCAGAAAAGCCAGGGAGTTAGCAGGTGTGGGTAAACGCACCAAGCCACTGTCTGCACTGCATCAGGCTGCAGGCTGGGTGAGAGCAGAGTTTCCTCCGGCACAAAGATGCCATTTTCCTTGAGACCACTTCATCGTGGCTGCAGCCAACAACGTGGGCGCCGCAGGGCTGATGAGCCGCCTCCCCTTATGCCTAAATGAGAAGACTTTACATGTTTCCATATAGCAGGAGCCTTCCTAGTGTAGCTAAGCTTCTAGATCGTCAGCAATTACTGGACAAAGCAAAGAGAAGTGGTCGGTTGCACTGGTGGCCACCGTATGTCGGAAACCTGGGGAGACGGTGGGCTCTTGACCCGTGGCTCAGCTTCCCCCGCACTTTGCCATCATGCCTGCTTTGCGTCAGGGCAGCCCCTGTCCTTAGTATCCTGGCTTCAGTAGCAGAGGCAAGGAGGAAACAACCAGGTTAGAGGCTCTAAAAATCCACAGTTGTAAGAGACCTGGAGCAGTCTCTTTCCCACCTGAGGCCAGAGTACTGCCCAACCTCTGCTGCCCCTTGGACTCCAGAGCCCCATGAATTGTCCTGCAGCTTCGGAAATGTGTGGACACATACAAGTACCTCTTCGTCTTCTCCGTGGCCAACATGAGGAACAGCAAGCTGAAGGACGTCCGCAGTGCCTGGAAGCACAGCCGGTGAGTGGGCAGTGGGAGAAGGGCCTGAGTGCGGAGGGGCCAGGCCGCTTGCAAAGCACAGGGGCAGTTAGTGACCTCGGTCACAGGTGGCACCTTAATAAAGACAGAGTGTCACGCCCCCATCCCGCTGAAGGGCGCTTTTTAACTGTTAAAGTTTGTCTCGCGTTGGGGGGGTGGGGGGCGGGATGAGCGGTGACCTCTCCAGGAGAAGGGGCTCCCTGAACCCTGGGGTCTGGTCCCTTAAGGAACATCCCACCCATTCTGGTTCAGACCATTGAACAGGCCTCTTCCACATATCCAGACGCACTCACAGTGCTGAGACAGAATGTGAGTTTCAGGGTCTGTGCAGGAAAATAATGAGAGGGACCCTGGGCTGGCGACAAAGTGAGCAGGGCTGCGTTGAAGAGTGGAGCCTCTGGCCACACCTTCTGCTACAAAACAGCCTGGGCCTTGGCTTGGGCTCCAGGGACTGAAGTTGGTTTGCACTGAAGTGAGGGCAGGGCGGGGCGCTTCCTTCACAGACCCCTCTTTTTCTCTGTAGGATGTTCTTTGGCAAAAACAAAGTGATGATGGTGGCCCTGGGTCGAAGCCCATCTGACGAGTACAAAGACAATCTGCATCAGGTGAGTCTCTGGCCCTCACAGGGAGGGGCCGAGGCCAGGCTGCCTTCTCCGCTGCCGTCACATGATGCACACTGCAGCCATCTGGCCCGGGGTCGGCTTGAAGCTCGGTTCTCCTTTAACCTCCAGACCCAGAGAGTAGTGCTGCCCCCCTCCAGCTGTGACCAAAAATGTCTCCAGGTGTTGCCAGATGAGGGGGGCGGGGCCGGCAAAATCGTCCCCAGTTGAGAACCGCTGCTCTAATGTGACCGACCCCACCCCACTTTGGTTCTGTAGGTCAGCAAGAAGTTGAGGGGTGAAGTTGGTCTCCTTTTCACCAATCGCACTAAGGAGGAAGTGAACGAGTAAGTGCTCTGGAGGAGTGGTGGGAAGGGAAAGGTCGGCGAGGTCTCCGGGGAGGGAATAGCCCAGGACTTTGTACAGTAGAGGCACCGAGTAAAACCTGGTTCCTGGTTCCTGGAATCCTGTTACTGAGTCTCTGTTCTCCCGGGCTCAGAGCTCCAGGCTGAGCTGAGGAGGAAGGGAGGTGAGGCGAGGCCCAGGCGGAAACCTGCCCTCCTGCCCCTTCTCTTTCCCCTCAGGTGGTTCACGAAATACACGGAGGTGGACTACGCCCGAGCTGGGAACAAAGCCACTTTCACCGTGAGCCTGGACCCGGGGCCCCTGGAGCAGTTCCCGCACTCCATGGAGCCACAGCTCAGGCAGCTGGGCCTGCCCACGGCCCTCAAGAAAGGTACAGGGGCGTCCCCAGAGCTGAGAGGTCACAGCTGAGCGGCCGAGAGCGCAGGTTTCCAAGCCAGACAACTCCCCCCCTCAGCCCCAGTTTCCACCAGCCTCCGTTTTCTCATGTGAAAACAGGACTAAGCGCCCGCCTGACAGTTGGGGTGAATGTGCACAGCAACTTACAGCTAGAATACAGCAGTTAGGGGGCACGGAAGGGAGGAGGAGCCGCTGCCCCCCACAAACCCTCCTGGGCGGCTGAATGCTCACTGGTGAACCCCTGCCCTGGTGCTGCTGGAAGCCTGGGGGCGGCCCTGCACAGGCCACTGTGCCAGAGTAACTGCCTGGGGGCCCCCTTCTCTGCAGGTGTGGTGACCCTGCTGTCCGACCACGAGGTGTGCAAGGAGGGCGATGTGCTGACCCCGGAGCAGGCCCGCGTCCTGGTGAGTTCCCCCCGCCCCGGGCGTCCGCAACTGCGGCGGGAGGGGCCGCAGACTCCTCTGACCCCACTCGCTCCTCCTGACCTTTGGGTCCCTTTCCCTCTGGCAGAAGCTTTTCGGGTACGAAATGGCCGAATTCAAGGTGACCATCAAGTACGTGTGGGACGCGCAGTCCGGAAGTTTCCAGCAGATGGGAGATGACTTGCCAGAGAGCGCGCCCGAGTCGGAAGGAGAATCAGAGGAAGACGACGACAGCTGACGTGCACTTGGGACGGGACCTCCGGGCCTGCTCCAGGTCTTGTCTTGACTGGACCGTGTGGGGCTGCCGCTGCCCTCTCGGGGGAGCAGCCGTGTATTTTGCTGTGGATGCACACAAGGGAGGGTGACAGGGACAGACTATTCTTCTATAAATGATGCAACTTTGTCAGCAGGGTGTCTTCTGCAAAAGGGACTTTTCTAGGAAAAAACCCTTGGGTTTGGGCTTTGGTTTGGACCCCCAGGATTCTTAGTTCACCTCAAGCCAGTTTCCAGCACTGGTTGCTGTGTGACCACTGGCTGGGCGGCCCTGGGAGCACAAGAGGAACCGCCTTCTCCTTTACTCTGGCCCTCGGTGCCCCTGGCTTGAAACTGGGATTTGTTTGAGGAAAACAGGCACTCTGCCTGCCGCTCTCCTACCCCTACTCTCTATTCTCTTTCCCACCCCCAACCCCCAAAACCAGGGCCGAGAAACTTGGGGGTGACCAGGAGACAGGAGGTGTTGGCTAAAGCAAGAATAAAGCCACTGCCGAAACTGAATGAATGTAAAAAACATTCCACTGCATCCTGAGAGGTTTTAGTCTTCTGGGTGGTGGCTCCAGGTGGTAGGTTTTTGCCCAGATTGTTCTGTCTATAAGTATTTAATGAGGTAATTCTGAACGAGAGAAAATCTACCTCATGGTGTATGGCCCTCTTTTTCTGTCGCGTGTAGAAGCGTGAGGGCCACCTGCAGCCCCGATGTTGAGAGGTCACACTGGGTTCAGGGCAGGAGGCTGGGAGACCCTCCCACCACCTCTGCCCTTTGAAGACTAATCCCTACTCCTGCCCCCTTCTCACCAAGCCTGTGGGAGGACGAGAAACAGCCTGCAGGCTGCAGAGGAAACAGATTCACCAGGTTCACTGTGGGCCTGGGCTCCAGCCAGGTTAGTGCCTCTTTATTCAGACAGGAAACGCCTGAGTAGATGCAGCCCGGGCCTTTTTACATGATGAAGGCAGCTGGGAGTATTAACAAGAACATAGGAGACAAACAGTCTGTGACCTGGGACTGTGAGGAAAGAACTAGCTACATAAAGCAGCTTAAAGTCAAAACTGACTGGGTGAGAGGATAAAAGACGAGACAGATGAAGTGTGTCCTTTGCCACCCCAAGTCAGGACTAGGCCGAGCGGAAGTAGCTGGGACATTCGTGGGCAGACAGGTGCCAGGCCTGATCAAAGGCCTGCATGACGGCCGGCTCTAGGGGCTCTCCCTCAGCGGCCACCAAGGTCTGTTCTAGCTGCTCCAAGCTGTACATGCCCGGGATGACCACGTCCCCCTGAACGCCCTGCAAGCGGAGATGGCCAGACGTCAACACACTAGTGCACCACAGTGACCCCAGTCACACACACACCCTCCCACCCTGCCCCTGCCAAGACCTGCAATCCAAAGTCTATACCTTATATTATTCTGCACAGAACTTAAATTGCCTTCGAACAGCTCTAAAGCCCTGCTTCCCTAGACGCATGCAGGCAGATCTGAGTTCCCCTCTGCTGCTCAGCAGCTGGGTGGGCTTGGGTTAGTCATGTGACCTCCCTAAGCTTCAGGCTTCCTTTACTTTGCAGGGTGGTTGTGGGATTTTTTTTTTTCTTTTTTTGGCCGTGTCTTGCAGCATGCAGGATCTTGGTTTCCCCAACCAGGGATCGAATCCATGCCCCCTGCAGTGGAAGCGCAGAGCCACTGGACCGCCAGGGAATTCCCTAAAATTTCATAAAGTACTTTGCTTCAGGCCTAGCACTTAACAGGGGCTCAAGAAAGAGGCACCATTAGTATGTGATGCCCAAGTTGGAGGAAGTTGTTGGGAAAGCGTGATGGCAGGGAGAGGGCAGCCCTGCCATGGACACAGAGTTGGCCTCTGCAGAGCAGGCAGCCAGAGACAGATAAATGCTAATGCTGAAAAAATGTAGGTTTCAGCGTCACACATAGCTTCTGCCCTATCTCATGTAGCCACAGTTAGGTGAAGTGGCCTCTGAGCCAGTTTACTCATACGTAAAGTTGGGATAATTATACTTACTAGGGCCAGTAGTGTTTGTAATGTGACACTTAATAAACTTCTCTAAGAACAGGAATACCACCCAAAACACCTGGGCCATGGAGACATTTCAGAAAAGGAAAAGGAGTAATCCAGAAATCACGAAATAATCACGCAGCCCTCTCTTCCACTTCCTCCTTCCTACCTGGAGCTGGGAGTGGTGGTACCTCCACCGGAGGGCAGCCGAGGTCATGCTGGGAGCACTGGTGCCATACGCAGCCTGCAGGGCCTTCCCCACCAAGGCAACAGCCTCGAAGTAGTGCTTCCAGAAGCTGGGTGGGTGGAGAGGGTGGCACGGGTTAGGACGCTGGGATTCCTGCAGGACACTGGTCCCTGAGGCACTGAGGGACCAACATCTCAAATGGAGGTTTTGTTTCCCTGAGCAGCAGAATGCATGTGGGTTTCTGGGCCCCTCACCGGGGTGATTTCAGCCCAGTGGTAGGAGCAGCGGGGATGCAGTGGGCAAGGATCCTTGCATTGAGCGTCCTCACCGGATGCGAACAATACAACTCCCCAAATCAGGACCCAGGAGTGAATACAGCACCACACCTTTGTGCCCCGGGTCACAGACAGGACAAGTCCTGGCTCTGGTCCTAGCTCTGGCCTTGGCTCAGTCACCTGCCTTCGCTTATCTGCTCAGTGAGGAAACACCCCGAGCCAGCCTCACAGGAGTGCAAAATGTAAAGGAGATAATGGACCTGCAGTGCTGTGTCAACTAAGTAGAGCAGAGAAGGTGAAAACCATCAATCAAGATCCTCCAGGGGTGAGGCCTAGGCGCTGGTGGTGTGACAAGCTCCTTGAGACACTGCTTAGGGCAATGGCTCCTAAACCTGGCCAGACAATCAGATACCCTGGCAGGGGACTTCCCTGGTGGTGCAGTGGTTAAGAATCTGCCTGCCAATGCAGGGGACTTCCCTGGTGGTGCAGTGGTTAAGAATCTGCCTGCCAATGCAGGGGACACAGGTTCAATCCCTGGTCCAGGAAGATCCCACATGCCGCGGAGCAACTGGGCCCGTGTGCCACAACTACTGAGCCTGCGCACCTAGAGCCAGTGCTCCACAGCAAGAGAAGCCACCGCAATGAGAAGCCCGAGCACCACAACAAAGAGTAGCCCCCGCTCGCCGCAACTAGAGAAAGCCTACGCGCAGCAACAAAGACCCAACGCAGCCAAAAATTAATTAATTAATTAATTAAAAAAGTCCTGGGCCATTTCAACAAAACTAGCAGTGGAGCCTTGGAAACTCAGCTTCTATAAATCTTGAAAGATTAGGAACTTTCCAGCAGTCCACAGATAATGTCTAAATTTGATAAATTAAGGAATAGCAGTAAAGTGTATGCATCAGAGATCTCACAGTAAACGCCAGAGGGAAGGAAAGCTGTGGGAGTTAAAAAGCATCACCTTGGAGGAGTGTGACTTGGAAAGGGCTTGCTTCTAGCTGTGGGCATGTATTACTTTGATAACTTTTTCAAACTTGCAAAAGTGAAAAAAAGGAAGGGAAGAAGGCTAGTCCCAACAGATGTTCAACTATAACATTAGACGTTGATGACAGTGTTATTGCCAAGAGTTTACAAAACTTAGACTCAGTTGCCCCAGGTGACAGGCCAGCATCAAGCCCCAGGAATCCCAAGATCCAGTCCAAGGTTTCTTCTCCCGCTGTGGGCAGGGGGTAGGCTCTTCCCAGGGAAAAGACATAGTCTTACAGACCTGGTGGAAGGTCCAGAGCTCTACACATTCCCAATCCAGGCCCCCAATCACTCCCCAGAGACACTGGCAAAATTTTAGGGGTAAATTTCTCAGTAAAGCTTGTGGGAATCCAGGGGCAAAGGTCTGAGCACAGGGGGAGGTCCTGGCCCCCAAGGAAGCAGCCCCAGGGACTCCCCATTGCAGACTAAGGGGACCCATGCCACCTCCCACCCTGATGCAGCCCATCCCCAGCTCACCGATTCCTGTAGATCTCTGCCCAATTGGTCCCAAAGAAGTGGCCCACAGGTTGTTTCTCATCCTTGTCCCCATACTTGTACTTGCCAGTCAGCAGGCCCCCTGCAGGAAGGCTGTAATCAGATCCCCTGGCACTGCTCCCAGAGGCTGCTCTGGACCGGAAGTGGGGGTGGTGGTGGGGGACCCAGGAGGGATGGAGAACCCAGCCCAGCCTCCTGTCAAACCCCTCCCTGCTTCCCAGGTCTGGGACCAGGCATCCCCAGGGTCAGGAACAGGCAGAAACATGGCCAGGAAGACCCTTCCACCCCGGGGCGAGCCCGTCCCCACAGCAGCCCATACCCCATACCAGCCAAAGGGTTTTAGGCGTAGAACCTCAGTCCTGAGGCAGGGGAAGAGCTCCGTCTCCACTTGCTGGGTAGTGGCGTTGTACATGCCCTGCAGGCAGAAGGGCCAGCTGGAGAGGGCGCATGGGACCCCAAATTTTCCTGTGGAGAACCTCAGTTCAGACCTTAACAATTAGGCAGATACTTAGTGGTGCTGGTGGAGAGGGCTCATGCCCAAGGAAAATTCATTCCTTCAGCCAACATTTCTGAGCAACACCTGTGGCCTGGATATTGGATTTCCATCCAGAAGACAAAGGACAAAGCTGCTGCGCTCAGAGATTTAATAGTGAGGTAGAGTGTTAACAAACATACTCAACAAAAGAGACAATCATAATACACTAGTAAGTTCTGTGACCAGTGCCTGGCAGCAAGTAGGTGCACAAACATTTGCTGAATGAATGAGGAGGAGAAAAGGAGGACCTGAGATCTCAGGCTCCTCTGGGCTGTCAGTAAAGGCTTCCAGAGGAAGAGGCATCTAAGTGAGACCTGGGCACTCCTTCCAGGGAGAGCAGGGAGGAGTGTTCCAGGCTGACTGCAGAGCGAGAAGCAGGCAGGAAGGGGAGCCAGAGCCGGAGAGAGCAGGCGCCTGTTTGCCAGGCTGAGGGTACCTGGGAGCCATCAGCCTGTAGAGCCGGGGAATGGCTGCTGTGGAGAGGGCACGGGGAGGGGGGAGGCAAGAGGACCCAGGATCAGCAGACACCCAGGAGACAGAGGCCTCTGCAGCCCTGGCCTCACCTGGTACACGGTGGGCAGGATCCAGTTGTTGCTCTTGCACGGGGTACAGATCTCGGCCACTTCCCAGGCGGCATAGTTGGAGAGGCCAAGCTCCACAAACTTGCCCTGCGGGGGAGAGGCCAAGGTCAGAAACCACTGCAGCCCAGAACACCAGGAAGGAGAGACTGGCTGGGGACCCTGGGAGTGGGGTCTGTCCCCAGCTCTGCTCTGGGACAGCCCTGGAGCCTCCACTCTCCTGGGCAACGACAGGCCAAGGAGAGGAGCTGGGGGGCCGCCCTTACCTCCTGGTGCAGCTGGTGGCAGGCACGCAGCGTCTCTTCCATGGGGGTGCCGTGGTCCGGCAGGTGTAGGTAAAAGAGGTCCACTCGGGGGCACTGCAGCTGCTTCAGTGACATCTCCAGCTGGGACCAGAGGCTGTGAGGCTTCAGAGACTTTTCACCCACTGGATTGGCCTTGGTGGTGATTTTCACTTTGGGAGGAGAGAAATGGAAGTCCAAGTCAGTTTACCAAACGCTGGAAAGGATCTAGTGTAATGGTTAAGAGACAGACCTGGGTTCACACCCCAGCTCTGCCAATTCAAGCTCTGTGACCCTAACCAAGTTATTTAACCTCTCTGAGCCTCAATCCCCTCAACTGTAAATTGAGAGTGATATCTTGTCGGGAGGCTCCAAGGATTGATCAGAACTTTGATAGATTTGCTCATTATGAGCTGCTAATGTTATTAAGATGACTATTTACCAGGCAGCTGGGTGTGCCACGCCCGGTGCTAAGGGCTGGATGAGGAAGGCCAGCACTGGATCCCTGCCCTCAAGGGCGCACAGTCTAAGGGGCCACTACAGAGTAAGTGAGGCCGGGGTAAGCACAAGGTGGGAGAGGAGCCCTGGGAGTTCAGGGAAGGCTTTCTTAGGATCTGAATCTCCAAGGGCAGTCTGGGGCCACCCAGAGGCAAGAACGTGGCGTGTGAGGAGCCATGCCTGCGATCCCATGGATCTAGAACACCAGGTCCACGGGGGACACAAGGCAAGAGAAGGGGCCACAGACCAGATGGATACAAAGGGCCCTGAGTGCACCCCTTAGAAGCTGACTTCAGGGGGCCACGGGGAGACTCTGAACACTTTTCAGCCAGCGAGCTAAGTTGTCAGCTTTGCAGTTTTGAAAGATGACTCTGAATGAAGCACAGACAAAAACCTCAGGGACAGGTCTGGAAACAGGGCAAATGGCAAGGAGACTGCGGCAGGAATTCAGGAAAGAGAGCAAGAGGCCTCAACTGGGGCCCCAGGGAAGGAAAGGCAAGATATTTCCATCAGAGAAATAACCCATTGAGAAAAGGCTGGTGTTGTGCCACCTGTGTGAGTCAGGAGTGAGTTAATCAAATACTTTTCTCCCCGCCCCCATTAAGAATCCCAGGTGGGAGCTTCCCTGGTGGCACAGTAGTTGAGAATCCGCCTGCCAATGCAGGGGACATGGACTCGAGCCCTAGTCCGGGAAGATCCCACGTGCCGCGGAGCAACTAAGCCCGTGTGCCACAACTACTGAGCCTGTGGTCTAGAGCCCGCGAGCCACAACTACTGAGCCCACATGGCACAACTACTGAAGTCCGCACGCCTAGAGCCCGAGCTCCGCAACAAGAGAAGCCACCGCAATGAGAAGCCCGCGCACTGCAACGAAGAGCAGCCCCCACTCGCCGCAACTAGAGAAAGCCCGCGCACAGCAACAAAGACCCAATGCAGCCAAAAATAAATAAATAAAATAAATAAATTTATATTAAAAAAAAAAGAATCCCAGGTGGCTGGAGTGATAGGTGAGGGGAAGGTTCTCTGCACGGCTCACACTTGGAGAGTCGCCTCAGCAGGCCAGACCCCTTGAGATGGGAGAGAGCAGGCTGGAGGGTTGGAGGGCTACTCACTGGAATTTTCCCTTCTACCATCTCACCCCCTCAGCCCCCACCCCTTCTTGATGTTAACTTCAGATCTGAGGTTTAAGAACTTTGGCCCAGCTAGTTCCAGCCTGAAGGAGGGAAGAGAAGGAGGAGTTGGAGAAGAAAAAGCAATCAGAAATAAGACCAACCTAAATGTCCATCAACAAATGAATGGATAAAGAAGATGTGGTACATATATGCAATGGAATATTACTCAGCCATAAAAAAGAATGAAATAATGCCATTTACAACAACATGGATGGACCCAGAGACTATCATACTAAGCAAAGTAAGTCAGACAAAGACAAATATGATACCGCTTATATGTGGAATCTAAAAAAAAATGATACAAATGAACTTATTTACAAAACAAATAGACTCACAGACAGAAAACGAACTTATGGTTACCAAAGGGGGAAGGGGTTGGAGTAAATTAGGAGTTTCAGATTAACATATACACACTAATATATATAAAATAGATAACCAGCAAGGACCTACTGTATAGCACAGGGAACTACACTCAATATCTTGTAATAACCTATAATGGAAAGGAATCTGAAAAAGAATATGTATATACATATTTAGTTATACATATATATGTATATGTATAACTAAATCACTTTGCTGTACACCTGAAACTAACACAACATTGTAGAGCAACTAGACTTCAATAAAAATTAAAATTAAATTTATTTTTATTTTATTTTAATTTATGGCTGTGTTGGATCCTCGTTTCTGTGCGAGGGCTTTCTCTAGTTGCGGCAAGTGGGGGCTACTCTTCATCGCGGCGCGCGGGCCTCTCACTATCGCGGCCTCTCCTGTTGCAGAGCACAGGCTCCAGACGCGCAGGCTCAGTAATTGTGGCTCACGGGCCCAGCTGCTCCGCGGCATGTGGGATCCTCCCAGACCAGGGCTCGAACCCGTGTCCCCTGCATTGGCAGGCGGACCCTCAACCACTGAGCCACCAGGGAAGCCCTAAAAATTAAAATTAAAAGAAAGAAAGAAAGAAAGAAGACCAGAGTTGTCACAGAGAGGCATCAGGTGATCTAGATAGCATATGAGATGCATGCATATTCTCATTTTGTTTCAGATCTGTGCTGTGAATCATTTCACTCTGAGGAGCCTCAAAGTAAAAGATGGTACATGGTGCTAATGATACTACTACTACTAATAACAGTAACAGCTAATATTGCTGAGCCCTCACTATGTCCCTGTGAGGCACGTTATAAACACTTCAGATGGCATCAGACTGATGACAGATGTCCCTCTGCCCCCATACACAAACCCTCCACTTAGCAACGTCTGCCTGTTCCAACACCCTCAGCACTGCCAAATCTCATTGTCTTTGCACACACTTTGCACACTCACTGTGCCCACCCGCGCAGCCGGGAATGCCCTTTCTCCTCTTACTCCCCCTGGAAAACTAGCAGTTCTTCAAGGTCTGACGTTCCGTTTTCCGAGTGTTCTTCAGTGTCCCCTCCCAGGAAGTGGTCCCTCTTCTGGGCTCCCCAGCCATCTCTAGACTCTGAGCTCCCTGGAGTGGGTTAGTGTCAATTTCCCTTCTATGGCCTCGGACGGAGGCTGGCACAGAGAGGGCAGTTAGACACCATACCACCCCCCTCTCCCATCCCAGCTACTGCCTATAGCTCCTGCGGCTCCCAGGCGCGGCCACCCTGGTGAAGTGGGAGGCACTGCCAACTGAACGGCGCACCCGGAGCTCCACGGAGCAGTCCACCGCCCAGAGCAACGAGGAAGCAGATCCCCACCGGTTCCAAAGCCTGATCTGGGACTATGCCAGGAAGTGCCAGGGAGATAAGGGCAGGATTCCTGCAGATCAGGACCGCACCGGGCACCTGCGGGGAAGGGGGCAGGGGCTGCACAGCGCCAGACTCCGTTTTCAGTCCCCCCGAGAGGGGCTAGCCAAGTCGTTCCAGGCTAGACCAGGGTTGGGACGCTGCTGAGGGGAGGGAAAAGGAGAGGAAAAGAGTCAAGACAAAGCACTGTCCGGCTGTCCGGGGCTAGATGTGCACGGGGCCTGAGGAGCGGGGTGTTCACAGAGCTGCGGGGTGGCCAGTGGAGGTCGGCGCCCCGGCAGAGGGTGAAGCTGTCGGTCCTGACCTCGGCCGGTGCATGGCTAGGGGGAGGTAAGGGGGACGGGGTCCGGGTGCCAGGAGTTACCTCTGCAGTCGCCACCGCCCAGCCCCAGCCCCAGGCCGCCCAGGATGCTCTCGGACGTACGCTAGGGCCGTGTCTATCTCGGTGTGGCCGCGCTCCCGGAAGAGGCGCACGGCCGCCCCATCTCCATGGTGCCCAGCACGGTATCTGGCCGGCCCAGGGGGACAGAGGCTGCCGGCGGGGTTGACAGCAACCGGGACACTGCGGCGGCGGGGTACCTGCGATGGCCCGGGGGAGCGCACCCGAACATAGCACGAGCCCCTGCGCGCAGTGGGCCCACCGCTTTAAAGAGGGGGTCGGGCCCCGCCCACCGGCGTTGGGGGCGGAGCGCGCGGAGGGCGGGGCAAGGGAAGTACTGCGAAAGGCTGCGCGGCACCCCTGCCCCCCATGCCCGCGGCTCCGCGCCTTCCTCGGCTTGGCTGCTGAGCTGTTCTGGGGTCTACGTAGATGGGGCTTTCCTAAGGGCTAAAGGTCCTAAAATGAGGTCTTGGCCCAGGGGTGGTGCCCTCAGGGGTGTCCCGCCACCTTGCAGGCCCCAGAGGTCGGCTCTGTGGTTCTCTCGTCGGGACTTGCCAAAGGCCCCAGCCCGCGTCAGTATTAAAGTATTGAAAAAGAACTGTCAGCCTCGAATCCTATACCCAAGCGAAAACACCTTTCAAAAAGGAAAGCAAAGTAAAGACTTTGTTCAGACAAAGGTTGGGGAGAATTCATAGTAGCCAGCTCTCACTATAGCAGATACTTAAAAAAATTCTTTAGACGGAAGAAAAGTTGGATTTACACACACAAAAAGTGAAGAGCGCTGGAAACGGTAAACGCGAGGATGAATATAAAAGACTTTCTCATGTTTAACCTTTTAAACAGATAACTGAGTTTTTATAAAGTTAAATATACAATTACTGTATGACTCAGCAAAAACTACACCCCGTTAATCTTCATGAACCTACATATAAAAACGTTTGACCAAGCGAATACAGTGATATATAAAAAGGATAATACATCACTTCTCAGTGAATTTCATCCCAGGAATACAGTGGACTTTATATTTGAAAATCAATCAATATAGTTTACTATACTGACCAAAAAAACCCATATGATCATCGCAATTGATGCAAAAAAAGCATTTAACAAAAATCAATACCTATTCATGAAGAAGGAGGGGGAAAAAAAAAGAAAAAAACTAAGAAGAAAAGGGAATTTCCTCAACCTGATAAAGGGCATATACAAAAAACATATAGCTGACATTATATTTAATAGTGAAAAAACTTTCCCCCTAAGATTGGTAACCAGTCAATGATATCTGCTCTTACCCCTTTTATTCAATGTTGTGCTGGAGATACTAGTTATGCCAACATATTTCAGTGTGCGTGCGTTATAACAGGCAATTTCTTACATAACTACAATGCCATTGTCACACTAAAAAAAATGAACAATTCTTTTGTGTCACTTAATACCACATCCATATTCAAATATCCCTGTTTTAAAAAAAAGTTTCAGTTCGCTTGAATTAGGAACAAACATGGTTTACACATTACATTTGGTTGTTAAATTTCAGAAGTCTATTTTAAACTTCAGCAGTCTCACCCCTTTTTATGCATTTGCTTATGGAAGAGGCCTATTAGTTGGGCTATAGCATGTCCCACATTCTTTTTGCATAGTCATAGTTTCATTTAACTTGTTCCTCATATTTTTTGTCAAATGGAAGGTAGTGCTAACAGCTAGATTATATTCTAGCTCACCTTTTTTTTTTTTTGGTAAGAATGCTGCATCAATGGTACTGTATACTTCCTGATGCATCACATCAGGAAGACACAAACAGCATGGTTGACCCACTCCTAATAATGCTGAGAGCAAGCAGTGGGTTCATGTGGTGTCAACCTGTTCCCCCCACTGTAAAGTTCCCATAGATCTTTCATCTTATGGTTTCATCTATTGATGACCTTTGCCTGAATCAATCAAGATAGAATTTTTAAGTCTCAGATTATGTTGTGTACATCCTAAATACAGATTTTAGGAGTATAAGATTAATATGTATAACCTTCTGACTATAGTTGGCCCTTGAACAACATAGGTTTGAACTGCGCAGGTCCACTTATACGTAGACTTTTTTCAATAGTAAATACTACAATACTGCACAATCCAAGGTTTGTTGAATCTGAGGATGTAGAATCTCTGGTGCAGAAGAGCGAACCATGGATACAGAGGAACCTCATATGCAGAGGGCTGATTATAAGTTATATGCAGATTTTCGACTGTGAGGAGGGTCAGCACCCCAAACCTCCACGTTGTTCAGGGTCAACTGTACTTTTAAATGAGAAGTAAAGTACAGGTATTCCTTTTTTTAATTAAACTTTTTAATTTTTGAGAAAATTTTAGATTCATATGCCATTGTAACAAATAATACAAAGAGATACCTTGTTCCCTTTTCCCAGTTTCCCTCAGTAGCAACATCTTGCAAGATACTATTTTTGTTAGATGGAGTGTCCTATAAATGTTGATTAGATCTGCTGGTTGATGACTCTTGAGTTCTTCTATATCCTTGCTGATTTTCTGGTAGTTGTTCTACCTATTGTTAAGAGATGGGTGTTGAATTCTCCAATTACATTTTTTTTTTAATTTATTTATTTTGGCTGCACCAGGTCTTAGTTGTGGCACATGGGATCTTTAGTTGTGGCACATGGGATCTTTCTTTTAGTTGCAGCATGAGGGATCTAGTTCTCTGACCAGGGATCGAACCCGGGCCCCATGCAATGGGAGCGCAGAGTCTTACCCGCTGGACCACCAGGGAAGTCCCCTCCAATTATAATTGTGGATTTATCTCTTTCTACTTTCAGGTCTATCAATTTTTTCTTCAAATATTTTGGTAGCGCTCTTTGGTGTTTAAACATTTAGGATTGCTATTCCTTGATGGGTTGACTCTTTTCATCTTTATATAACATCCCTCTCTGTCTCTAATAGTTTTCTTTGTTCTGAAGTCTACTTTCTTAGATACCTATATAGCCATGTTGGCTTGCTCTTGATTGATGTTTGCATGATATAACTTTCACCATCCTTTTACTTTCAACCTGCCTATATCATTATATTTTAAGTGAGTTTCTGTAGAAAGCATGTAGTAAGGTCATTTTTTAAAATCCACTCTACTAAGCTCTGTCTTTGAAATGATATATTTAGACCATTTACCATTAATGTAATTATTTACAAGTTAGGGCTTAAGTCTGCCATTTTATTTTTGGTTTTGTTTTATTCTCTTTATTTTTTTTCCCCCCACACCACATGGCTTTAGTTCCCCGACCAGGATTGAACCCAGGCACCCTGCAGTGGAAGCATGGAGTCTTAACCACTGGACCACCAGGGAATTCCTCAGTCTCAGTTTTTTGTTTGTTTCTTTTTTTTTTTTATGCTTTCCTGTAGGTTAACTGAACATTTTTTAAAGAATTATATTTTGATTTAATTACAGTGTTTTTGAGTATTTCTCTTTGTATAGCGTTTTAAAAATAAATTTATTTTATTTATTTATTTTTAGCTGTGTTGGGTCTTGGTTGCTGCGTGCGGGCTTTCTCTAGTTGCAGCAAGCAGGGGCTACTCTTCGTTGTGGTGCACGGGCTCCTCATTGTGGTGGCTTCTCTTGTTGCGGAGCATGGGCTCTAGGCGCGTGGGCTTCAGTAGTTGTGGCTCACAGGCTCTAGGCGTGTGGGCTCAGTAGTTGTGGAACTCGGGCCCAGTAGTTGTGGTGCATGGGCTTAGTTGCTTCGTGACATGTGGGATCTTCCCGGACAGGGAGCAAACCCATGTCCCCTGCATTGGCAGGCGGATTCTTAACCACTGTGCCACCAGGGAAGTACCTGTATCGCTTTTTAAGATTGCTCTAGAGCAACAATCAACTGGTGGCATCATTTTACAAGTTTAAGTGTAGAAACCTTAACTCCCTTTCCATTCCTTCACTCTCCTCTGTTTATAATAGTCTTGAATATTTCTTCTACATGCATTTAGAACCACATTAGTATTATAATTTTTGCTTCAACCATCAAATGTAATTTAGAAAACTTAAGGAAAACCTATTGTATTTACCCATATTTTGCTACCATGTTTTTTCTTCCTTCCTGATGCTCCAAAATTCCTTCTTTCATCATTTTCTATTTGTTTGTTTGTTTAGAGAACTTCCTTTAGCTATTCACTTAGGGTGGATCTGCTGACAACAAAGTTGTAGTTTTTCTTCATCTGAGAATGTCTTGATTCCCCCTTCATTCCAGAAGGATGTATTTGCTGGGTATAGGATTCTGGGTTGATGATTCTTTTCTTTCAGCACTTGAAAAATTGTTGCACCACTTCCTTCTTTTCTCAGTATTTGCTGGCATGGGTGGTAGTAAGGGAGGCCACAGTTTTTATTCTACGATGTTTGGCTGGAATACATTTTTCTGTCTTGCCAGGATGCCCCTTTCCTAGTTCTTTGGCTAGAGAAAGCAGGCTTTTGTTGGGGCTTTTTCTGTCTGTGTCAGTATGCATTTCCAGGTTGTTGGCTTTGTCAGCTTTGAGTTTGGGATATATAAGGAAAAAGAAAACTCAGGAAACTCACCTCTGTCATTCCTTGGGTACTGAGGTCCCTAGCTAGTCTGGGTTCTTCTTTCTGCCTTTCAGAGTCTTCTCATGTTTGTGTTATGCATAGTGTCCAGGGTTTTTATTTGTACTTAGTAGGAGGAATAAGGAAAAGTATGTCTATTTTATCTTCCTGTAAGCAGAGGTCATTTTGGCATGTTAAAAAATAAAGTTACAAATACACTTTACATATGATTTAGCACTCCCACTTCTAGATGTGTACCAAAGAAAAATAACAACATATGTTCAAATACTTACACACAAATGTTTATGTCAGTTCATTCACAAGAGCCCCAAACTGGAAACAACCAATTAACTTGTGGTATACCCAAACAATGGAATATGATATAATCAGCAATAAAAAGGAATGAACTACTGGTATACACAACAACATGGATGAATCTCAGAAATATCATGCTATGGGACTTCGCTGCTGGTCCAGTGGTTAGGACTCCACACTTCCACTGCAGGGGGCACAGGTTTGATCCCTGGTCAGGGAACTAAGATCCTACATGCCACGTGGCAGGGAAAAAAAATCATGCTAAGTGAAAGAATCCAAACACAAAAGACTACGTATTACATGATTCCACTTTTATAAAATTCTAGAAAAGGCAAATTAATACTGACAGAAAGCAGAGTAGTGGTTTCTAGGAGCAGAGTTTGAGGGATGTAACTGACTATAAAGTAGCATAAGTGACCAACTACACACTTAAATTGGTGAATTTTATTGTATGTAAGTTATACCTCAATAAACCTGGTTGTTAAAGATTTATATTATTCCTAAATACAAATTAAAACCACAATGAGATACATTCCCCATGAGAAGAGGTAAAATTAAAATAACTTAAAAAACCAGTTAGTTTACCATCATGGTTGGTGGCTACATTACTCCACTGTTCTGAATCATGCTTTCTTACCCCTGGACAAGTCTTGTACCTAAGGATCCATAGCGCCATTCATCTGGGTAAAGCAGAAGTTGAGATATTCTCTGTCTCTATAGGGTGGACAACTGCTTATTCATGAAAATACCTAAGGACCAGGCTTTGTCCTTGACTGGATCTTCTAATACATCACAATAATTATTTTTTGGACATGACCCAACTTACATGGTTTTGATTCAGAAAGAACTTATTAAGGATGAGAATGTTGAATTAGAGAATTAGAGCTTCCTTTTATTTATTTATTTTATACAGCAAGTAGAGCTTCCTTTTTTTTTTTTTAATAGATTTATTTATTTATTTTTGGCTGCGTTGGGTCTTCGTCGCTGCCCATGGGCTTTCTCTAGTTGCTGCGAGCAGGGGCTACTCTTCGTTGTGATGCACGGGCTTCTCATTGCCGTGGCTTCTGTTTGTTGCGGAGCATGGGCTCTAGGCGCGTGGGCTTCAGTAGTTGTGGTGGGCGGGCTCAGTAGTTGTGGTGCACTGGCTTAGTTGCTCTGCGGCATGTGGGATCTTCCTAGACCAGGGCTCGAACCCGTGTCCCCTGCATTGGCAAGCGGATTCTTAACCACTGTGCCACCAGGGAAGTCCTCACGTATAACTTTTGATCTAGATTATATAATTATTCTTCTCAATTAAATTCGCTCATTTTTCATTCTACGATTTCTTATGCATGTCAGAGGAGTAAAGCAGCAGCTGCTGATGTGTGGTATCAAGAATAGAAATACTTCACAAATAGAAAATAATGCCAGTTTTGTATCAGTGTCAGATACTTCAAATAGAAAATCAGTCAATTCCAATAATAATAAAAAATTTTCCACCCAATTCATGGAATCAAAGTAAAGCTTTTGGAAGTTCGTTTTGTTGAAGGTGACACTACTGTGAATGATATTTTAAATTCAGTTATAAAGTTCAACAATGAAGATAAACATGTTTTTGTAATGGCCATATACTTACAAATCTTCATGCATCACAGTGTTTGTTAAAAATAGTCTTATTAAATTAAAAACCAACAGTGGTTCTCAAACAAGTGTGCATCAGAATTACCTGAAGGGCTGCTTAAAACAAATTGCAGGGCCCCACCCACTAGAGTTTCTGATTTAGTAGGTCAAGCGTGAGGCACAGTAATTTACATTTCTAACAAGTTCCCCAATGATGCTGATGCTGCCGGCTCTGAGACCATATTTTGAGAGCAACTGGCTTACAATTTCACTGTTAGAATCTCTCTATCACTATGTAATTCAGTTCAGACAGTATAGACCAGGAGTCTGCAAACTATCGCCCATGGGCCAAATCTGACTCACTGCCAGTTTTCACAAATAAAGTTTTATTGGAAATTTGGAACAAAGCCATATCTATTTACTTATCATCTGTGGCTGCTTCCTCACTACAAAGGCAGAGTTGAATCACTGCAATAGAGACCATATGGCCTGCTGATATGGACTGAATGTTTGTGGGTTAGTTTAGGGCTAATCCACTAATTGGTTGGGTGGCACTTATAATAGTCACTATACAAATTCACATGTTGATCTAATCACCAAAGTGATGGTATCAGGAGGTGGGGCCTTTGGGAGATTCTTCGGTTATGAGGGTGGAGCCCTCATGAGTGGGATTAGTGCCCTTATAAAAGAAACCCCACAGAGCTCCCTTACCCCTTCTGCCAAATGAGAACACAGCAAGAAGATGGCTGCCTATGAACCAGAAAGCAGGTTCTCACCAGACACCAAATCTGCTGATGCCTTCGTCTTGGACTTCTAGCCTCCAAAACTGAGAAATTTCTATTGTTTATAAGCTACTCAATCTGTCGTATTTTGTTTTAGCAGCACAAATGGACTGACACCCACAAAATATAAAATATTTACTACCTGGCCCTTTACAGAAAAGATTGATGACCTCTGATACAGACCACAGTGGAATTAAGTTTTCCTTATATTATCATGAGACTACAGAATATTGATTTACTTGTATATTCATTGATCATTCTCTACTTCTACAATGCCATTTTCCACTTTGATAACAACCACAAGAAAATTCTTTAACAACTGGTATTTACTATTACTATTAATGTCCCTAGTAAGAGCATTTGTTATCAAGTACAAGTCTCTCCAATATGGAATTGGAAAGATTCTTGGGAAGCAATAAAGATTTTCAAAAAGCTTCTTGTGTGAAAGTTTGGAAAGTCAGGGTTGTTTTATTATACCTAGAAGAGTGCTGAGGCAGAAGCGGTGTTAAAAAAAATTAAAAAATAAAAACCTATGGAGTAGAAATGTATTTTCTCATAAGCAATTAAGGATCTTGACATTCCGACCTTCCTTACTGCTTCTAAAATGTATTCAGAATGCAAATTTGAGACACTGGTGAATTAACCATCACAACCACTAGTAACAAGCAGGCCAGAATGGAGAGGAAGCACATAGGTCAGCCAGATGCCCTCCCTCGAGCCTTTAGCTTCAGGAGTCCCCTTTCTGTCACATCGATTCGAGTACACAAAATCTATACCAACTCATTTTTCCGGTCTTCTATATGGTACACAAGTCTCTAGTTTTTGAGGTTGGTTAAGTATGTTTGTCACTTTCCAACTCTGTTCCTTTGTCTTTTGAAAAAGCTCTTTAGTAGGGACTTCCCTGGTGGTCCAGTGGGTAAGACTCCGTGCTCCCAATGCAGGGAGCCTGGGTTCGATCCCTGGTTGGGGAACTAGATCTCGCGTTCATGCTGCAACTAAGAAGTCTGTATGCCACAACTAAGAAGTCCACATGCCGCAACTAAAGATCTCGTGTGCCGCAACTAAGACCCGGTGCAACCAAAATAAATAAATTAAAAAAAAATAAACATTAAAAAAAAAAAGAAAAAAGGAAAAGCTCTTTAGTAATGAAATGGCTGAATTCAAGTGACCATCAAATATGTGTGAGATACCCTCCCCGAAAGGATCTAACAGACGGGAAATGACCTAGCATATGACGCATCCCTGATGGAGACACTCGGGACTAAAGGTCTCCTGACCAGTCAAGTGGCTCATCTTCTTGACTTGACCACTTAGGACCACTGCTCCCTGAGAAAGAGTTTATCTTCCAAAGATGACCATCTGTTTCTCTCACATCCTCTTTTTACAACATAACTCAGACACTCCTCCATGAGGCAAGAGGGATGCCTGCCCTTGGAAGCTAGCAGCACATGCTGTGGGGAAGCCCAGGCCACATGGAGGGGTCACATGTAAGTGATGACAACAGCTGACAATCAGCATTAATTGTTAGACATGTGAATTAGCCTGCAGGTGATTTTAGCCTCCAGCTGTAATGGTACTTCTCAGACACAGGGGAACAGATGAGTATTCCCCACTGAGCCCTGTCAAAGAGCAGACTTCTGAGCTAAATGACTGTGTGGTTTTTTTTTTAAAAAGAAACAGCTTTAGGACTTCCCTGGTGGCGCAGTGGTTAAGAATCCGCCTGCCAATGCAGGGGACACGGGTTCGAGCCCTGGTCTGGGAAGATCCCACATGCCACGTAGCAACTAAGCTCGTGCGCCACAACTACTGAGCCTGTGTTCTAAGAGAGCTCATGAGCCACAACTACTGAATCCCACGCGTCGAGAGCCCGTGCTCCGCAACAAGAGGAGCCACCACAATGAGAAGCCCGCGCACCACAACGAAGAGTAGCCCCTGCTCGCCACAACTAGAGAAACCCCGTGCGCAACAACGAAGACTCAACACAGCCAAAAATAAATATATATATATATATATATATATATAAAAGCTTTGTTGAGACATAATCTACATTATTATACACCCATTTATGTTATTTTATTTATTTTTATTTTTGGCTGCATTGGGTCTTCGTTGTTGCGCACGGGGTTTCTCTAGTTGCAGTGAGCGGGGGCTACTCTTCATTGTGGTGCGCAGACTTCTCATTGCGGTGGCTTCTCTTGTTGCGGAGCACGGGCTCTAAGCACGCGGGCTTCAGTAGTTGTGGCACGTGGGCTCAGCAGTTGTGGCTCACGGGCTCTAGAGTGCAGGCTCAGTAGTTGTGGCACACGGGCTTAACTGCTCCATGGCATGTGGGATCTTCCTGGATCAGGGATCAAGCCTGTGTCCTCTGCATGGGCAGGTGGATTCTTAACCACTGCGCCACCAGGAAAGTCCCTATACACCCATTTAAAGAGTACAATTCAATGTTTTTTTTTTCTTAGTGTATTCAGCATTGTACAACCATCATAATAAACTTTAGAGCATTTTCATCACCCCCCAAAGAAACCTGTACTCATTAGCAGTTAATCTCCATTTCCTCCCAACACCCCCTCAGCCCTAGGCAACCACTTATCTACTTTCTGTCTCTAATACATTTGCCTATTGCAGACATTTCACGCAAGTCAGATCACACAATATGAGGCCTTTTGGAACTGTCATCTTTCACTTGGGATAACATCTTCAAGGTTCATCCACATTGTAGATGTTTCATTACTTCATTCTTTTTTATCACCAAATAGTAGTCCATGGTATGGATATACCACTTTTTATTTATCCATTTATCAGTTGATGGACATTTGGGCTGTCTCTATTTTTTAGCTATTATGGACTTACCTCTGGACTCTCAATTCTGTTCCATCGATCTATATGTCTACCCTTATGCCAGTCCCATACTGCTTTTATTCTCTAGCTTTGTAGTAAGCTTTGAAATCAGGAATTGGAGGACTTTGTTCTTGTTTAAATTTGTTTTGGCTATTCTGTATCCCTTGAATTTCCATATGAATTTTTAAAAAATTTTGCCAATTTCTGTAAAAAAAAAAAAATCCAGCTGGGGTTTTGATAGGGCTTGCACTGAATCTTATTAGGTCAATTTCAGATTTTGTCATCTTAAGCAACTCAATTTTGGGGTGGCTTGTTGTACAACAATAACTGATACTATTATTAATATGAGTGGGGTAATAACTGGTATTACCCCACTTGGGGAAGCATCCATTTTATTATGGGTGAAGACAAAGGAGGGTGTCTTCATTCTAAATAATAAAACTTCATCTGAAAGCTGTCTCCTTCTAGAAAGCAAGTAGGACTTTCCTTTGAACAAAGAGTCTTTGATTGGCGGTTTTGTCTGCATTTCCAGGTTGAGCCCCTTTCATCACTTGAAGAGACTGGTCCAAATGCTGCCTACTGCTGCTTCCTGGCCCACACCCTACCTCTTGCCCAGGGTGTGATTTTTCTGCCCTGGTAATGTTCAAACAGCAACCACTTGACCTGGGATTTCATTTCTTCTGCAGCCTTGGGTGCCTCTTACTTGGGGTAGGGATTTGCTGAGGGAAATGGGGGTCCTGGCTGCCCACGCCCACTCCCACCAGAAGGAGGCCCAGCAGCAGAGCTGAGAATCTGTGGAAGACCAGAAGACAGGAGGCTTTAGCTAAGAGTAAAGCCACGGCTGAAATGAGTGTGTGTTAAAATGTCCCACAGCATCCTGGAAGGTTTTATTCTTCTTCGTGTGACGCTAACAGTATGTTTTTGCCCAACTTATTCCATTTCTAAGTATTTAATGACGTAATTCTGAATGAGAGAAAATCTACCTCAGGGTATATGACCCTCTTTTCTTCTGTCGCGCGTAGAAGCGTGAGGGCCACCTGCAGCCCCGATGTTGAGAGGTTAGGCTGGGTTCAGGGCAGGAGGCTGGGAGACCCTCCCACCGCCTCTGCCTTTAGACGACTCCAGCTCATGGTTCTACCCCTTTGGCAGGAAGCCCCCAGGCAGGGTGGAAACAAGTCGTAAGCAGTTGAGGAGACAAATTTGTGGGCTTCACTCCGGGCCTGGGCTACAGCCAGGTCAAGTGCCTGCTTTATTCAGACAGGAAATGCATGAATGGGGCTCAGCCCCAGCCTTTACACATTGTGAAGGCAACTGGGAGTGAGGCAGGGATCTAGAAAAATAATGCATGGATCCAGACAATGGAGAAAGACCATGCTAAATCAGCTTAAGGCAAAGACCGGCCAGGGTGAGAGAGCAGAAGAGGTGACAGAAAAGGAAGAAACCTTGGGCAGCTTGAGCTGTGCTGGGGCCTAGCGGAAGTAGCTGGGACATTCATGGGCAACCAGGTGCCAGGCCTGATCAAAGGCCTGCACGATGGCTGGCTCTAGGGGCCCTTCTTCAGTGGCCACCAAGTTCTGTTCCAGCTGCTCCAGGCTGGACATGCCCAGGATGACCGCGTCCCCGTGGGCACCCTGCAAGGGGAGACGGCCAGACGTCAACACACTAGTGCACCACAGTGACCCCAGTCACACACGCTCCCCCCACAGCCTTGCCCCTGCCAAAACTTGGGACCTAATTTTTAAAATTTATACTCTACATAGTTCTAGAGAGCACTTAAGGTACCTTCAACAACTGTAACTATGTGACCCCAAACCCTGTCTTCTTTCCTCCTGCTGCCACACTGCTCATCCTCATTCAGACCTAAGTTCAGAGCCCAGTTCTGCCACTCAGCAGCTGTGTAAACTAGGTTTAGCTATTTAACCCCCCTGAGACTCAAATCTTCTCAATTTTCAGCGTGGTTATGGGAATGAGAAATTATGCAAAGCATTTAGCTCCCATTTATTGAAAACCTACTATATACATGTCAGAGACTATGCAACTATGTAAGGCTGAAGCTGGAGAAAAGTTTTAGCCAGGAAGACAGGGGACACCAAAGAGAGAGGGAAACCCCACCTCCCCCCAGAGGAGCCAGACCAGTGGGTTTTACAGTCAAATCTGTGATAATTTTCTATCCCTTTCACAGCTGTATGAACCCCAGTTTGCTTATCAGTAAAACTGGAATAATCACACTTCATCAGGCCTAGGTAATAATTCAATCCATGTTAGTAAAGCCCTCATTATAGGGCCTGGCACTTGGACAGCTACTCAGAACAACAGAAAGGCTGCCGTGAAAACTGGAACAAAGAGAAATTTCAAGGAGAAAAACTACTTAGGAATCACCTGAAGGTAACGCTGGCTTCCCGAAGAGAGCAGAAGTGGGGCTTCCAGGGACGATGGGTTACCTGGAGCTGGGAGTGGTGGTACATCCACCGGAGGGCGGCTGAGGTCATGCTGGGGGCGCTGGGGCCATACGCAGCCTGCAAGGCCTTCTCCACCAGGGCAATGGCCTTGAAGTGGTGTTCCTTCCAGAAGCTGAGCAGGTGGGGAGGGTAGCACAGGGGTCAGGACCATGGGGTCACACTGGGGGCCACCGCCAAAGAGTCAAACAGGACAGCTGCTCTCACCCCAACCCTGTAGCATGGAGGGGCTGGTATCCCCTCTAGCAATGGGTCTCCTGCTTTACTGAACCACCCAGGATGCTGGCTCCCTCACCAGAGACCTCAATGACATCTTTACCCCTAAGAACGCAAAGTCTGCCCTTACTTTACCTAGGGAAATAGGCAGCAAGTACAGGGGCATGACTCGGCCCCAGGACTGCTGAGCCTCCATCCAGGGCCCTCTCCTTCCCTATTTGCAGGGGATGAGCACTTCTCAGGGAGGAGCTATGACTTGGAAGACCTGGCATAAGGTCCAGGGATCCTCATTCCTCACGGAGGTCCCAAGAAAACAAGAAGAAACCCTATAGAGGGCTTCAGAATTCCTCCAGGAATCAAAAGAGGCAGGTCCAGGCAGCAAGGGATGGTCTAGAGACCCAGGAAAGCAGCCTAGAACTCCTCCATTTCAGATAAAGGGAACCCCCTCCCACTCCACTCATCCTGATGCAACCCATCTCCAGCTCACCGATTCCTGTAGATCTCTGCCCAATTGGTCCCAAAGAAACGGCCCACAGGTTGTTTCCTGTCCTTGTCCTCATACTTGTACTTGCCGGTCAGCAGGCCCCCTGCGGGAAGGCTGTAATCAGATCCCCTGGCACTGCTCCCAGAGGCTGCTCTGGACCGGAAGTGGGGGTGATGGTGGGGGACCCAGGAGGGATGGAGAACCCAGCCCAGCCTCTTGTCAAACCCTTCCCTGCTTCCCAGGTCCGGGGCCGGGCATCTCCCAGGTCAGGAATAGGGAGAAACAGGACCAGAAATGCCCCCCTGGATCTGGGAGGGGAGCCCATCCCCACAGCAGCCCATATCCCATACCAGCCAAAGGGTTGTAGGCGTAGAACCTCAGTCCAAAGTGCCTGATGCAGGGGAAGAGCTCTGTCTCCACCTGCCGGGTGGTGGCGTTGTACATGCCCTGTGGGCAGAAGGGCCAGCTGGAGAGGGTGCATGGGTCAGGGGACCCCAGTCTTCTTTAAAAACCTTCAGTCAAAACCTGCCCAGGACTTCAGCAATGATTTCCAACATCCCTAGTGGTGGCTGGGCGATGGGGAGATGGTGCTGGGCCCCAGGAAAAGACAGTGGACGGGATATGTCATTCCACACATATCTGTAGGCACCAATTGTGGGCTGGACACTGAGTTCCCAAACACCAGCGGATCTAGTAAGGTCTCTGCTTCCAAGAGATGTTAGAGTCGAGTTAAAAACAAAGACAGAGGTCAGGTGATCACATAAAGGTGGGTTCGGTGATCATAGCAGATTCTCCCAAATACTTGCTCAATGTATGAAGATGGGGTTTGGAGATGGGCGGCCCCGCTGGGCTGTTGGGAAAGGCTTCCAGAGGAAGAGGCATCTAAGTGAGACCTGGGCACTCGTTCCCACGAGAAGCGGGGAGGAGTGTTACAGGCTGACTGCAGAGGGAGAAGCAGGCAGGAAGGGGAGCCTGGGCCGGAGAGAGCAGGTGCCTATTGGCTGGGCTGAGGGTACCCGGGAGCCATCTACAGGCTGTGAGCAGGGGAGGCAGGGGAGTGGCTGCTATGGAGAGGGCATGGGGTTGGGGGGGAGATTGCGGGGGGGAGTGGGAGGGGCCAAGAGGACCCGGGACCCAGGACCCAGCAGGCACCCAGGAGACAGAGGTCTCTGCAGCCCTGGTCTCACCTGGTACACGGTGGGCAGGATCCAGTTGTTGCTCTTGCACAGGGTACAGATCTCGGCCACTTCCCAGGAGGCATAGTTGGAGAGGCCAAGCTCCACAAACTTGCCCTGTGGGGGAGAGGCCAAGGTCAGAACCCACTGCAGCCCAGAACACCAGGAAGGAGAGACTGGCTGGGGACCCTGGGAGTGGGGTCTGTCCCCACTCTGCTCTGGGACAGCCCTGGAGCCTCCACTCTCCTGGGCAACGACAGGCCAAGGAGAGGAGCTGGGGGGCCGCCCTCACCTCCTGGTGCAGCTGGTGGCAGGCACGCAGCGTCTCTTCCACGGGGGTGCCGTGGTCCGGTGCATGTAGATAGAAGAGGTCAACCTGGGGACACTGCAGCCGCTTCAGTGACGTCTCCAGCTGGGACCGGAGGCTGTCAGGCTTCAGTGACTTCCCTTCCCAGGGATTGGCCTTGGTAGCGATTTTCACTTTGTGGGAAGAATGTAATGGTTAAGAAACTTATTGTAACCACTTACTAGCCATGTGACCCTGACTAAATTACTTAAGTTCTCTGAGTTTCAGTTCTCTAATCTATAAAGTGGGGATGGTAACAATGGAACTGTCTTCACAGGGAGAGCATGAGGATTGAATAATGTCTCATGTGCGAGTTCCCAATGTTCACTGCTGCTATATTATTAGTCACCAAACTGCTAGCTGTTCCAAGCCCTGTAGTAGAGGCCAAGTGCACAGAGATGAACTAAACACACTCAATTTCTGCCCTCAAGGAGGTCACAAGCCAGAAGGTGATGTTACAATATGTAAGTGCAGTAGAGCCCAGAGGAGAGGTATGTGGCCAACCTGGGAATTCCAGGGAGGGCTTCCTGACCCCGCAATTTGAGTCTCCAAAAAAGCATCCTGGGACTTCCCTGGTGGTCCAGTGGTTAAGACTCTGCACTTCCACTGCAGGGGGCATGGGTTCAATCCCTGTTCGGGGAACTAAGATCCCGCATGCTGCGCGGTGCGGCCAAAAAAATAAAAAAATAAAAAGAGTCCCAGCCAACAAGGAAGGGTGGGAAGCACATTCCAAAGGGTGGGAACTCTTGGACAAAGTCACAAAGGCAAGAAAGCACAGTACGTGAAGGCCACACGTGCAACTCTGAGTTATAAACTCCAGGCAGGGAGCAGTGGTACACGAGACAAGAGAAGGGGGTCCAGACCTAATCCCAGTGGGTTTTCTCAAATACCATCATTCAAAGGTTTTATGAGTGAACTGGTCAGCTGTGTTCGCTCTGGCTGCCGTATAGAGAGAGAAGTCGAGGGGGCAGGCCTGAAGACAGGGGGACAAGTAAAGAGGCTGCTGCAGGAATTCAGGAAAGAGATGCAGCTGCTGAACATAACCACTGGCAGATCCATTTGAGAGAGAGGTAGAAGGCAAAGTGAGCAGACGGCAGTGACAGTTTCCCCCCTCTCCTTCCAGACTCCTGGAAGCGTGCACATCCGCATATCCACTGTAGAGACACACTCTGCCTGAGAACAAGAGAGTGTTCTGCCCTGCAAGCAGCTTGGAAGTGCTATAAAGAATGCTGGCTCTCTGGGGGATTCCCTGGTGGTGCAGTGGTTAAGAATCTGCCTGCCAATCAAAGGGACACAGGTTCGAGCCCTGGCCGGGGAAGATCCCACATGCCGCAGAGTAACTAAGCCCGTGCGCCACAACTACTGAGCCTGAGCTCTAGAGCCCGCGAGCCACAACTACTGAGCCTACGTGCCACAACTACTGAAGCCTGCGTGCTTAGAGCCCGTGCTCCGCAACAAGAGAAGCCACCACAATGAGAAGCCCACGTACCGCAACGAAGAGTAGCCCCCACTCGCTGCAAATAAAGAAAGCCCGCGCACAGCAATAACGACCCAACACAGCCAAAAATAAATAAATAAATAAATTTATATATATATTAAAAAAAAAAAGAACGCTGGCTCTCTGGATTCTGCACTTTCCATACTTGGC
The DNA here is from genome assembly GCF_965194825.1 of Balaenoptera physalus. Lineage (NCBI taxonomy): Eukaryota > Metazoa > Chordata > Mammalia > Artiodactyla > Balaenopteridae > Balaenoptera > Balaenoptera physalus. Next base: position 181,576,345 of record NC_138882.1, on the reverse strand, counting down.
AAATGCAACTCAGTAATCCAGAGGGGAGGGAGTCATCAGACCACTTGGATGTTGGAGAGACCAAGTCCCTCAGCTTCTTGTCCAGATTTTTTCCATTCCCCACATTTCTCAAACCCCCTGCATTCTTGGTGTGAACTTTGCCTCAGGTCTGACCTGAGGACTTTGACTCTGTGAGTGCCTGGCCTCAAAGAAGGAAGCAGGGAATGACTGGAGGGGGAGAAACCAATTCAGAAATAAAATCTTCATTAGTCACGAGAGGCACCCAGGTGAACTAGAGAGTGTGGGTCTGAGATGCACATCCCCAAGTCTGTTCCTCCAGATCCACCAAGCTATGAATCTAAGGAGGACCCAGAGGGGGACGCCCCCAACACAAGGGCTGGGAAGAAAGAGCCTCAGGATGGAAAAGAGGAGGCAGAGTGCAGTAGTAATAGTATCAGCTGACTTCACTGGGTCCCACCATGTGCCAGGCACCCTCCTAGGCACTTCCAATGGCATCAGGCTGATGAGGGACCGTCCCTCCACACACACATCCTCCACTCAAGCACACCTGCCTCCTGGCCATCCACACAGCAGTCTTGGCACAGCTATGCCCCCAGCCTCTCATAACACTTTGCCTCATGCTCTGCCCAGCAAACTACTATTGTTCCTTGAAGGCCCAGCCTCAGTGTACTCTGAGCCTTCCCTAGGGCCTCTGCCTGGCCCTATCATGCCTTCCCTAACAGTGCTTCCTCTTCTAGGCTCCTCTGCGATCATTTGCTTCAATCTTCCCCACTAGACTCTGAGCTCCCTGCGGGTGGGTTAGAGACACTTTCCCTCCTATAGCTCCATAAGAAGCTGGCATAGGGCTACAGGAGTGGACAGAAATGCCTTACCCTCTCTCTCACGCCTCTCCACTCTTTACCCCACCACCCCTGCTCCCCCAGCCCGGTCTATGGCAATGCTACAGCTCTCCGTGAGAGAGCCAGGGGTACTGTCAACTGAATAGAGCAAAGTCTAGGGACTGATGAAAGACCTGGATGAGAAAAGGGCTCTCGGGGAGCGCATGGGCATTGAGGACAATGGGGAGAGGGGCATAGGCAGAGCGCCTGGGGACCGGTTATGGGCACCTGGCAGGGTTGGAGGGGGGTACGGCATAGCTCTGGAGACCAGTGCCGCAGAGAGGTGCACTAAGAAAGCAACTGGGGTAGGAAGCCAAGAACTAGATCAGGCTCGGGGGTTACCGAGTTGCAATCCCCAGACGAAGAAGCGGAGGGGAAGGTGGTCAGGATAAAGCGCTGTTCAGCTGTCGGGGCTGGATGTGCAAGGGACTTGAGGAGCGGGGGGTTCACAGAGCTGCGGGATGGCCAGGGGAGGTGGGCGCCCCGGGGGCGGGACGAAGCTGTCGGCCCTGACCGCAGCGTGCGCGTGGCTGGGGTCGGGTCAGCGTCCTGCGGGACGGGTCTGCACTTCACGGTGCAGGGAGAGGACAGGCGGTCGGTGCGCGGGCGCCAGAAGTTACCTTTGCAGTCGCCGCCGCCCAGCCCGAGCCCCAGGCCGCCCAGGATGCTCTCGGACTGGCCGTCGCTGTACATGAAGGCCGTGTCCAGCTCAGTGTGGCCGCGCTCCAGGAAGGCGCGCACTGCCGCGGCGCTGGCGGGCGCGTCCATGCGGCGCCCCACCTCCATGGTGCCCAGCACGGTGGCGGGCCGGATCGGGGAGCCTGAGGTGGCACGCGGGCCCCGGGACATGGCGGCTGCGGTGGCGGCGGTGCGAGCCTCGGGCGGCCTGGGGGTACGAGCGCAGCGGACGGCGGCGCGGGCCACGGCGCGAGACAAGGTGCTCAGCATGAGGTCGGCGCCTGCGCGCTGGATCGCCTCGGGCCCCGCCTCCCTGCCGAGGGGGGAGAAGCGCTGCGCCCCCTCACGCAAGATACGCTCGCTCGCCAGCCACGACTCCCGGAACCTTCCGCCAAGTGCGCGGCGCAAGAGGCGGAGCCGCGCAGCTCCGGGGCGGGGCGGGGCGGGGCGGGGCGGGGTTTCTGGTCAGCTGATGAAGGCAGGAGCTGGAGAAGGCAGGAGCTGGAGAACACAGAAGCCGGGCGGTGGGGAGGCTCTAGACTTGGTAAGCCGAATTTGAGGCTGGGGCTGCTGTTCGGGACTCTGGGCCTTCCCTGCTACATCTTTCCAACACCCTCCTCCAGCCCCTGGATGGTCCTGGGGCTACTGCCCCCACGTCGGCGCGCGAGATCCTGGAGCGAGGCTCTGGGCTGGGATTGGGAGGCCCTCGGCGGGGGCCCAGGTCCCCCTCCTCAAGGGCGACCAGCATGACCCCTCGGGCCGCTCTGACCTAGGACCTGGGGTCTGGGTTCCTTTTTCACCTCTTGTTCTCGGCCGACGGGCCTCTGCGTTTCTGACGACTTTGTTTTCCCCAGGGCGGGCCGGGGGAGGGGGCTTCGCGGCGAATGAGCGCTGACCCCAGCGGCTGCCCTGTTATTATCCCCGCCAAACAGGCGGCCCGTGCTCGGCTGAGTCACTAGGAGGGAGTTGTGACCGAGGACCTGGAGGCCTGGAGTGAGTGGTAGCCCTAAGGCGGGATGCTCCTCCCCTCAGGTGCTCCCCAATTCTGCAGGGAGCCCAGATTGTCCCCTCCCACTCCATGCCTAGGACAGGTTTCCAAGTGTGTACACGGGGAGTCTGTGTTTGGAAGTATGAGGACTGACGCAGTCTTGTCTTTTCAAGGCTTTCTGAAGCTTGCTGTTTGCCAGGAGCCCTGTGGGGGGAGGGGAGAGAGCTGTAGCCAGAACAGAATAATAGCCATCCCCGGTTATTCTACTGAGGGTTTAACCTGTGCCAGGCGCCATTCTAATCCCTCAGCCTAGGTTATCTCATTTAACTCTGCAATAAGCCTAGCAGGTGGATACTTGCATTATTCCCCCGTTTTACAGGTTGGAACTCTGAGACTCAGTCACTTGACCAAGAATTCATTACTAGTAGGCATCAGGCAGGTCAGTTCCAGAGTGCTTTCTCCTCAACCCTAGGCCATCCAAGCTCACAATTAGGTCTCCCATTCTCCCTTCCTTTCTTTGTTTCTCTCTCTCTCTCTCCCTTTCTTCCTTCTTTTCTTTCCTTTCTCTCTCCCTCTCCCCTCCCTCCCTGTCTGTCTCTTGCTGTTTTTTGAACCTTTACTGTGCAGCTGGTGTGTCTGGAGCCTAAGAATAAGTTTACAACTAGGGTGAAGGGAGAGGAGTGGGCTTAAAGGGCAGTAGTGGCTGAGGAGTGCGATGGGCATTCTTCGGGTTTGTGGAGGAGGGTAAGGGAAGAGGTGACAGGTGTTTTCCCGCCAGCTCCTGTGAGGCCCCTCTAAATTGAGATGGCAATTTAGAACTGGGTCTTAGTTTCTCTTTACTATGCCCTCCAGGATGAAAAGGCCAAGCCTAGGGGAAGATACGGCATGGACAGAAGTCAGGAGACCTGGGAATGACCGTCTGACCGTCTGAAGGCCTAGAGGGAGGGACAGGAGATGGGGGGGGAGGGCAGTTCTTGGAGTACCCTGGGGCTCAGTCTCAAGGCATTTGGACTTATCTGGTAGGTAAAGGTGGCCACTTGAGCAGCTTCAGTGGGGAGCATCTCTGTGACTCAGCTTGGGATCTGGAAGAGTTACATGGCTGTGGCAGCCGACGCCATTTCCAGGGCTGCCTTTCTTTTCTTTTTTTTTTTTTTTAATATTTATTTATTTATGTTATGTATTTGGCTGCACCAGGTCTTCGTTGCGGCATGCGGGATCTTTACTTGCGGCATGTGGGCTCTAAGTTGCGGCATGCAGGATCTAGTTCCCTGACCAGGGATTGAACCCGGGCCCCCTGCATTGGGAGTGCAGAGTCTTAGCCACTGGACCACCAGGGAAGTCCCTCCGCCTTTCTTAAAGTGTGGTCACGTGCACAGAATACATGTGGTCAGAATCTACTGGGGGAGCTTCTTAAACCCAAGGTCCCTGATCCCCTGCTCTGACACACTGATCCTGAATTTCAAACATGTGCCCTCCATGATAACAAGGCACCCCTGAATCAACTATATACTTCAATTAAAAAAAAAAAAACAATAAGGCACCCCTGTTGTGGTCTTTGTTACACCTACAGACCTGGTCAACCTTTGTTGCAACCCTGGCCATCCATTTGCTCAGTGCTGTTGCACTAGGAGGTGGGCGCGGTCTCAGAAGCCAGGCCTGGGCCCAGGCTGGGCTGGCTTCCTACTTGGGTAATAACCCATGGGTGACAGGCTCTGTGCACAGTGGCCTTCAGAGGAAAGTGTCTTCTGTTCAGGGCTCAGGTGTGTCTCAAAGTATCCTGAGCTCCGAGCTGCACATGGACAGGGGACCACCCACCCAGGGCCCTGGGCCCTATGAGCCAAGGTACATCCCCCAAGACACCCCGCCCTCCTTCACTGGGCATGTGTCCACTTTCTTTCTTCCCTAACCTGGTGAAAAGAGGGCGTGAGAGTGACCTCAGGGTGCTCGAGATACTGGTCTCTCATTCTCAGTCACTACCATTGTGTCAGGCCCTGGGCTAAGAGCTTTATGTGCATTTTATCTATACAACAACCCTGAGGAGTGAGCGTCATTCTCATTTTATACACAGGCTCTGACTGTTACTTGCACAAGGCCACTCAGCCTTATCTGTGGAATGAGGACAGTTCCCCTCACAGAGAAGTTAACGCGGATGGCGGTACCCGGATGGCGGTACCCTACCGTGCTGACCTGCCGTGGTGTGTTGAGGCTCTACCAGAGGAGGCTTGGCGAAGTGGTCCAGCGGAGGGGTGGCTGGGGAACAAAAGGACTTGATTTGAAATGCCTGAGGCACCACAAAAACCCAGCTCCTACCTGGACTGCGTGTTAACCTGGGGTGGCCTTGCAGCTGCTGGTGGCAGGACAGCAGATAAATGGCTCCAACATCAGCTGTGCTGAAGGTCGGGGGGGGGGGTCACCAAGGTACAGGAAGAGACCTTCAGCCCCCCTTTGCAGAGCCCCAGAGGGACTGCAGTGAACCAAGCAGGCAGTGACCTGGGGTGCCCTTGCCCCCAGCTCTGGGGCTCGCTGTTGAGTCACGTTAGAGCTGAGAGCCTAGAGCTTCCTAAGAAAAGCAGCTGACTCGCTTCCTTTCCCTGCCTGACGCTCCCAGATCGCTGTGGCCTCAGCAGTTCCAAGGGTCCAGCCAGGGTGTCTCAGCCAATTCGGGCCAATGTAACAGAATACCATTTGTCTGGGTGGCTTAGAAACAAGCATTGATTTCTCACAGTTCGGGAGGCTGGGAAGTCCAAGATCAAGGTGCTAGTAGATTCAATGTCTGGTGAGGGTCCACTTCCTAGTTCATAGATGGCTGTCTTCTCGATAAGTCCTCACCTGGCAAAAGGGGCGAAGGAGCTCTCTGGGGTCTTTTTTATAAGGGCACTAATCCCATTCATGAGGGCTCTGCCTTCATGACCTAAATACTCCCCAAAGGCCCCACCTCAAAAATACCATCACATTGGGGGTTAGATTTCAACAGGACAGGAGGGACATAAACATTTGTTCTATGGCATTGTCCGTGGGGCATTGCTTTATGAGGGTCCTGGGTCTTTTGACACAAGCAGAAACTGAAGGTGGCTGGAGAGAGCCTCATCCCAGGTGAGGAAAGCCCCTCTGAGTGCAGTGAGAAAAGGGGAAGCCTGCCTTCTGGCTGCATGAGACCCTGGGCGGCCCTGCCAGACCACAGGAAGGTGCCGCCGTTCCCGGGGACAGAAGCATGGTGGCTATGAGCGCTTCCTGCTTGGGTGGCCCTGGCAAGTCACCTCCCCGGGTCCACGCGGACATATCAGTAGCCCCCACTTCATAGAGTTGATGTGCAGCAAAATGCAGAAAGGCCTACGTAAGGTGCTTTGCACAGGGCTGGTAAAGTGCTCAGCGATCAGGGGCTGTGATGATTCTGCCCAGCAGAGATGCTCCAGCAGCCCCACTTCCTCTCCCTCCTCTGAGACCGTCACACAGGCAGTGACTGCTCTAGGACACCAGGTGGGGACTTCCCTGCCTGCCCCTGCAGCCAGCCAGCTCCTGACTTTGTCGGCAGTGAGAATGGGGAGGTGGCTCCGGACTCTGCCAGCAGGCGTCCTACACAAGCGAGCTGCTGGGAGAATGCGGCTTGAGCACGCCAAGCTTGAATCCCAGCCACGTGTGCAACTCACCTGCTCCTTCTTCGCCACTTGCCTCATCTGACCAATGTACTGGGGGACAGCCATACTTTTTTTTTTTTTTTTTTTTTTGGCCGAGTTGGGTGGCTTGTGAGATCTTAGTTCCCTGACCAGGGATTGAACCCAGTCCCCGGCAGTGAAAGTGCCGAGTCCTAACCACTGGACCACCAGGGGATTCCCAGGATAGCCGTACTTTAAATGAGAGGATGTACTTAGTGGGCCTGGTCTCAGCAGACCCTCGCAGCGTGATTTGCAAGAAGAAAAGATTGGAAACAATCGAAATGTTCAAGAGTTAGGACAAAGGTGGCATTGTTTGAGGGCTCAGTTCTCTACACTAGATTTATGAACTCATTGAACCCTCACAGCTGTATGGGGGAGGCGCTGTTATCGCCCCATCTTGCAGATAAGGAGACTGAGGCACAGCAAGGCTGAGTCACTTGCCCAAAGTCGAGGCGTTAACAGGCAGAGTGGGGATTCAAATGCACCTGTCTCTGACCACACATCCAGTGCCCTCCCTGCATATGTGGTTACTTTGATTTCTGTATTGATCGTGTTCTCTGGTTCAGGGGCTCAGTCCATGCTGGGTGATAAGGCTGGAATGGGCTTAGAGTGGCGGGACCATGACTAGGACCCGGACCTCCCAAGGCTGAAGGCCCCTCTCTTGTTCCCTGTAGAGCCGTCGCCTGCCTCAGCACACCGGCTCCCTCCGTCCCTCCGAAGCCATGGTCTGGAGGAAGTTGGGCTCCAGCAACTTCTCCAGCTGCCCCAATGGCTCCAGCCAGTGGATATGGGACGTGTTTGGCGAGTGTGCCCAGGATGGCTGGGACAAGGCCAGCGTGGGCCTGGGCTTGATCTCCATTTTCTGCTTTGCTGCATCCACCCTCCCGTGAGTAGCATCAGGGTGGTGGGACCAGGGCTGGGTTGCACGGGTGGGGCAAGTGCTCCTGGGGCTGCACCGAAGAGGGGCTCCCTGGCTGGCCTTGGGCCTCTCCAGACTCAAGGCCAAGTGTGCTCCCTCTCCCACCCCCACTCACTGACTTCCAGCCCACCCTGGAGGGCCCTACAGTGAACCTCACTCTAGGCCCCGCCTTATGCTGGACCATGCTGACACACAGGTAATAATAATAACACCTGTTCAGTGAGTGCCCACTGTGTACCTAGCTCATTTCTAAGCACTTGACATGTCTTTACCCTATTTAATCCTCATAACCACTCTGTGAAATAGATACAATCTGTATCCCTACTTTACGAGGAAGTAGAAACCCAGAGAGGTTAACTAACTTGCTGTGAATTGCACAGCTAGCCAGAGAGGAGGCGGAGGAGTGGGAGGGCTGGGGTGCATCGAACTTGGCCTTTGTTCTGTGACAGTCTGGTGGAGGACAAGCAGTGATTACAAAACAGCATGGCCACTGCTGTGATTAGGGAACACGGACACACTGTGACCTAGGCAAGTCCCTTCACTGCTCTGTGCCTCAGTTTTCTCATCTGTAAAATGGGAATGTTTTCCCTACCTCACAGGGTTGCTATGAGGATGGCCTTTACACACCATATGCTCAGTCCCATGGCTGGTCAGAGGAGGGGCCAAAGAGGAGAGATGAGGTCAAAGAGGTCATCCAGGGCCATGTAATGTAAGGGCATTCTCCACTGTTAGGAAATCTTATGCTGTTTCTCCTGAGGGAGAAAGATAACAGTTTAATTGAGAGATAATTCATATACCATTGAGTTAGCCCATTTAAATGTACAAGTCCAAGGTTTTAGTATATGCACAGAGTTGTGTAAGCATTGCCGCAATCAGTTTTAGAACATTTTTGTCACCATAAAAAGAGACCCAGAAAGAAATGAGTCATTCCTCATTTCCCTCTAAATCTCCCGGCCCCAACCACAAATCTACTTTCTGTCTGTAGATTTGCCTATTTTGGACATTTCATATCAATGGATCATACAGTATGTGGCCTTCTGTGACTGGCTTCTTTCACTTAGCATAACATCTTCAAGGTTCATCCACGTCATACGTAGCTAGTGTCAATACTTCATTCTTTTTTACATCCTAATAGTAGTTCGTTGTATGTGTATACATTTTGTTTATTCAGTCGTTCATTGATGGACATTTGGGTGGTTTCTACCTTTTGGCCAGTGTGATTAAGGCTGCTATGTATGTTCATGTACAAGTTTTAGTGGGGACGTGTGTTTACTTCTCCTGGGTATACACCTAAGGGGTGGAATTGCCGGGTCACATGGTAACTCTGTGTTTAATCTTTTGAGGAACTGCCAGACTGTTTTCCAAAGCAGTTGCACCATTTTATATTCCCACCAGCAGCGTATGAAGGTTCCAATTTCTCTAAATCCCCATCAACACTTGTTATTTTCTGTCTTTTTTATTATACCATCCTAGTGGGTGTGAAGTGGTATCTCATAGTTCTGATTTGTATTTCCTTGTTGGCTGGTGATATTAAGTAGCTTTCCACGTGCTTCTTGGCCAAATTATATTCTCTTTGGAAAAAGGTCTATTTAGGTTCTTTGCCCATTTTTCAGTTGGATTATTTGTCTTTTTGTTGTTGCATTATAAGAGTTCTTTATATATTCTAGATATATTTTGCAAATATTTTCTCCCATTCAGTGGGTTGTCTTTTCACTTTCTCAATGGTGTCGCTTGAAGCACAAAAATTCAAAAATTTGTTGATGTCCAATTTTTTTTTTTGGCCGCTCCGTGCAGCATGTGGGATCTTAGTTCCCCGAGCAGGGATCGAACCCGAGCCCCCTGCATGGGAGCTCGGAGTCTTAACCACTGGACCGCCAGGGAAGTCCCTTGATGATGTCCAATTTATGTGTTTTTTTCTTTTGTTACTTGTGCTTTTGATATCATGTCTGGAAACGATAGCTTAACCCAGCTAACAAAGATTCACCCTTATCTTCTAAGAGTTTTATATAGATTTATCCAAGTCTGACACCAATTCTGACACCAATTCTGATGTGTTTTTTTGCCACACCATCAAGTAATCAACCCAATTCTTACACTATCTACACCTGAGACAGCCTCAGATCCCACAGGTTAGGGGCCCAGTCCTACAAGTCCCACAAGAGTGCTCCCTCCTCCCCACTTCTGACACCAATCACAAGTCCAGGTTGTCACCTGTGCTTCTGACCTCCAGCTGTAGATCGGAGATTCCCCCCACCCCTCCTCAGGTTTGATTAGTTTGCTAGAGCAGCTCACAGAACTCAGAGAAATGATTTTTATGGAGGCTTTATTACACAGTCATTGGCCATTAGCGATTGGGCTCAACCTCGAGCCTCTCTCCTCCCCTGAGGTGGGTGAGGGGGGCGGGACAGGGGCCGTGAGACCGAATGTCCCAACCTTCTAATCTTACTGTTGGTTCCCCTGGCAATGAGTCCTTATCCTCAGGTGACCTAAGGGTTTTCCAAAAGTCACCTCATTAACATTACAAAAGACACCTTTTTTTCTCTCTTTCTCTCTCTCACCCCTTAGGACATTCTTAGGAGAGCTCTGTGCAGGGAACAGGGAAGAAGACCAAATATATATATTTCTTATTGTAAATCACAGTATCACAAATTAGCTCTTACATGTAGAGCTTTGATTCAGCTTGAGTTGTATTTTGTATAGGGTGTGAGGTAGGGATCCAACCTCGTTCTTTTGCATGCGGTACCCGGTTGTCCCAGTATCATGTGTTAAAAAGACTACCATTGGGAATTCCCTGGCAGTCCTATGGTTAGGACTCTGTGCTGTCACTGCTGAGGGCCCAGATTCAATCCCTGGTCGGGGAACTAAGATCCCACAAGACGTGCAGCGGCCAAAAAAAAAAAAAAAGACTACCCTTACCTCATCAAGTTCTCCCAACATGCTGTCTAGGGCTTGACATTTTTACTGACTCACCTTGTCCCAGCTGCCATACTAGATGTGGCAGAAGTAAGCAAAACCGACCCCATCCTTGCCTTTGTAGACCTTCTATTAGGGAAGGAGAACTGGAGGGACGGGGGAGAGACTGGAGGCAGGGAGGCTGTGTAAGGCATCCAGCAAGCAATGATGTCTGGGGGATTGGATAGGTGGCCCTTAGTAGGCAAAGCAGACAGGTCTGGGTGATGGGTGGAGGCCAAGGGAAAGAGACTCCCTATCTTGGGGTGAGAGCTTCCCCAGAAGCATGAGGAGCTGGTGGAGCTGGCTGAGGCTTCCCCTTTCCACCAGGGCATAATGCCAGCCCTGCCTGGGCCTGGCTGATTAACCAGGGAGGGGGTGTCAGAGGTCTGGGAGAAGCCCCAGGTGATGGCAGGGAGGGCAACCCCCTTCCTGCTTCTCCTTAGGACTCGGCCTTTCCTGAGTGTGACAAAATCACTTTCCCTGAAATTTATGGAGGCTCTTCAAGTCACAGTATCCTAGAAGGGGGTTCACACAGGGCCACGGGGTAAACCTTAAGGGCCTTCTCCGGGCCAGGCCCATGCTGGGCACTGTCCCTTCCCTCAGGAAGCTTGAGTCCAGGAGGAACTGACCGATGTTGGCAGAGCTCCCTTCTAGGAAGGCCCTGAGGAGGAACTGATATTTCCTGAAAGATACAGAGGAGGGACTGGGTGAGCCGTCTTCTGATGCAGAGTTTGGAGGAAGAGGAGGCAGTCCTGGTGAAGAGGCGGTGGGGGTCAGAGGGACAGGGGACCTGGGGGCCTTGTCGGGATGTGCTCAGGAGGGTGGGGGTCCTTACTGAACAGCAGTGGGAGGCTTTGAAGGATTTTGGCAAGAGAGGGGTTTTAGAGAGATCCTTGAGCGGGAGGATGGAAACAAGGAACACAGGCTTGGGTGGGAGACCTAAAGAGCTGGGGGCGGGGCTCAGCAGGAGATGGAGGTGGAAGGACCACCGTGAAGAACCAGGGCCAGGCCTAGCTTTCCTGGCTTCTGTCTTGGGTGGTAGGTGGGGTGAGGTGCTATTTAGTTACCTTTTACTAATTTAAATACATGCAAATGATTAAAGCGAAATGTAAGCAGCAGATGGCCACTGTGGAATGACTCAGAGCAGGACTGGAACCTCAGGGTCTGGGTGTGAATCCTGGTTCCCTGACTTTTCCATCCCCAAAGAGGCCCATCAAGACTTGACCCCATCCATGGCTTTGTAATCAGACCTCGGGGAGCCACAGCCCCAGGCTTCTCTGTTGCCCTTTGAAGATAACAGGCCCATATTATCATCCATCTCCCCTGGAGATAGGGCAGCGCCCAGGCCTCTGGCCGTAGGGCAACCACCATCCTTCCTTCCAAACATCCCCCCCCACCGCCCCCACCCCCCACCCCCGCTCCTCCATAGAAGAGAGAACCCAGGGTCCCTATGAAGTGGTTCTCAGGGTCTGACACAGAACATCAGGACCCTGTAAAGTCCCCAGGTCCCCACCAAGAGACCGCTGTGGAGGAGAATCTATCAGGCAATGGCTCTCTCTGGAAAGATGCATGTCCCATAGAGCTCCTGGCTTGGAAGGGATCCCCTGGTAAGAATCCCCAAAGGGCAAAGAAAGGCCCATGAGGATCCCGCCGGCGGGAAGGATCAGCTCCCAGGCGACCCCCTGTGCAGACGCTGCCCCGGCCCTGCTATTCCGCGTTGGCTGTTCCCATTTTACCCTCCATGCAGTATCACAGCTGTCGACCCCTTAGCACACGTCTCCCTCCTCCGCCACAGCCAATACATCAAGGCCTGCAAGACGGGCAACATGGACCAGGCCCTGTCCCTGTGGTTCCTCCTGGGCTGGATCGGCGGAGACTCCTGCAATCTCATTGGCTCCTTCCTTGCTGACCAGCTGCCCCTGCAGGTAGGCCAGTCCCCGGGCTGGGTGGGCTGCCAGGGACAGTCTGCAGAGGCTTCCATCTTGTGAGGGCCCCATGCTATAGAGAGAGCCCTCTGCCTGCTGCACAGTGTGACAATGGGCTGTGGGCCTCAGTTCCACCATCTACAAAATGAGCACATCGAACCACAGGATGGCTGGGGTCTTTGACCTCTGAGGTGCTAAGATCCTGACTGAGCTTTCAGGGCATGGGGCCCTGGAGGAGGAAGGTTTTCCCTTGGGAGGCCCAGGTGCCATCATTCTTCTGTGGCTGGGTGGAGCTGGGACTCAAAATCAGGAATCTATTGTCTTCCCAAGGCGGGCTGTAAATTGCCCCTGTATCAGGCCAAATGGTAGTCTCCACTTAACCTCTGAGTTCCATTTTGTCCTGCCTGGTCATGCTAGCCACCGTTTCCTCCCTCTGCCCAGGCGGGCACCTGCCAGGCCCTTGCCTACCTGCTGTCTAGCTCTGCCAGGTAGGAACTGTGATCCCCTCCTTTCCAGATGAGCAAACAGAAGCTCCAGGAGGTGAAGCAACTTGCTCAGGGTCACCCAGCTGGGATGGGGCCGAGCTGCCCGGGTGCTGGGGTGTGGTCCCCGAGCCGGGGACTGCAGCCAGCGCCCTGGGCCCCCTCTTCTCTTGCAGACCTACACAGCCGTGTATTACGTCTTAGCCGACGTGCTGATGCTGTCGCTATACTTTCATTACAAGTTTAAGAAACGCCCCTCTCTGTGTGAGTACGGGGATCCCTCTGTGTCAGGTGCCTGAGGGCAGCCAGGAGGCCTGGAAGCTTGGGAGGAGGAAGGTTTCCCATTGCTGGTGATAAACCAAACCTCAAAAAGGCTTTCTCGGGCCTTATCTGAAAGCTGGGGCCCTGATCCCCTGATGAGCCGAGATAGAGGGCAGTGAGCACATCCGGGCAGGACCACAGGGAGTCCCCTTCACTTAAGTTCTCTCATTCAGCAAACATGGCTTCAGCTGCTCCTCAGTGCCGGGCCCTGGGCTTGGAGCTGAGGAAACAAGGACACAGCACACAGGATTCAGAAGGGGCAGATCCAGGGCTGTACAAGAAACGACCCAGACATCTGGGGGTGGGGCTGTCTCAGCATTTCCACTCTCCATAATCCCCTTCCTGCCCCCACTGCCCTCATCGGTTTACCTTTACAACCTTAGGAGAAGGGTACTCTCATTATACCCATTCTACAGATGAGGAGTGAAAGCTCAGAGAGGTTAGGTCACTTGCCCAAGGTCACACAGCCACTGAGGGACAAGGCCAGGACTCAAAGCCCAGTCTCTCTGCCGCCACTCAGATCCCTAATCTCAGCTTCCCTCCTGCCTCATGTCCAGGGTCTGCCCCCATCAATTCTGTGCTGTTGTTCATCTTGGGGGTGGCGTGTACCGCCCCACTGCTGAGCAGCGCTGGCTCGGTGGCTGCCCCCAGGGAGGTCTTCCGGGGGCGGACGCTCTTGTCTGTGGAGCCGGGCAATAAGGTGAGGTGTGGGCACGTGAGGGTAGAGCGGGGGTGGGGGTCTGGCTCACCCCGAGGGCCCGCCCCTGCGTGACCACGAGGTCAGGGGAATTGCCCTCCAGGAGGGAGCTGGGGCTGTCAAGCTGCACCCCGGCCCTACTGAGCACTGAGCACCCTACTCTGCCCTCTCAGCCCTTCACGCAGCAGGAAACCATTGGCTTCATCATCGGCTCCGTGTCCGGCATGCTGTACCTGCTCTCCCGGCTGCCTCAGATCCGCACCAATGTGAGCCGTGGGCAGGGGCACTGGGGCCAAGGGAAGAGGAGCCGGCTGGCAGCTCGGGCCCCTGGGTTAAGGAGTAGCAGCAGGTCTGGTCCACACTCACTGTTGGCTTGGGTGACTTAATCCACTTCTCCAAGCCTCAGTTTCTGCCTCTGGAAATGGGCATGAGATGCCTGCCATCCAGGGGTACATGTGACCTGCATGTGTCCCAGGGAGGTAGGAGGTCAGGTGAGAGCGAGGGGCTGAGAGCAGAGGAGAAGGTGGGGAGCCAGAGATGGGGGAGCCTTGCTGGGCAGTGAGTCAGCGTAGGGCTGGGGAGCAGGCACCTTGGGGCGAGCAGGGTGGTGCAGCAGCCCTAGTCTCCTGCGACCTGGGCAGGGGGGCCCGGGAGATGATGTTGGGACGGGGATGAGGAGTCAGGCCCTGGAAGGGGCTGGTCTGGGCACCAGGCCCACGTCGGACACTGGTCACACCGTGTGCAGTCTGCTCGGAGCATGCGCAGCGTGACAGGGCAGACGGACACATGGACAGTTACAGCCCAGAGAGACAAGAGGCCCGTTTGAGGTCTCTGACCCTACACCCCTCGCCTCCAGTTCCTGCGGAAGTCGACCCAGGGGATCTCCTACTCGCTGTTCGCCTTGGTGATGCTGGGGAACACGCTGTATGGGCTGAGCGTGCTGCTCAAGAACCCCGAGGTAGGCCAGAGCGAGGGCAGCTATGTGCTGCACCACCTGCCCTGGCTCGTGGGCAGCCTGGGCGTCCTGCTGCTCGACACCATCGTATCCTTCAGGGGGTGGGGGTGGGGGTGGAGGGGTGGGGGGGCCACAGCAGCCTCCACCTGCACGTGGCTTCAGCATCCATCCATCCATCCATCCATCCATCCATCCATTCTTCTATCCATCCATCCATCCATCCTTCCATCCTTCCTTCCATCCATCATCCATCCATCCATCCATCCATCTTTCTATCCATCCATCCATTCTTCTATCCATCCATCCATCCGTCCTTTTATCCATCCTTCCATCCATCCATCCATCCATCCTTCCACCCATCCATCCATCCTTCCATCCATCCTTCTATCCATCCTTCCCTCCAGTCCATCCATCCATCCATCCGTCCGTCCATCCATCCATCCATCCATCCGTCTGTCCATCCATCCATCCATCCATCCATCCAAGAGTCAAACCTCCCATGTGCTGGGCACCCCTCTAGGTACCGGATCTATTTGTGAGCAAGAACAGAATGGTCCTTCCTTCAAGAAGCTCACAGTTCAGTGGGGAGGCAGACAAGATATACATAATCATAAATAATTACTTCATTGTGGTACCACCGAGTAGCACAGAGAAAAACTGCAAGAGTGTGTGACCACGGGGCTGTCTGTCCTGGTTTAGAGGCTCAGCAGAGGCCTCCACTAGTGCCATTGAAAACTTCCCTGAAGAAGAAGTTAGGCACAGGCAAGGGAGGAATGTTTCTGGCACAGCTTGTGCAAAGGGTCTGGGGAACAGGGCATAAATCAGCCCATCCAGGCAGGAGGAAGGAAAGCTGCAATGTGGAGACACACACACGTGAATTAGAGATGGAAAAACTTGAGTTCAAATCCTGGCTCCTGGTGTCCTGTGTGACACAGAGCAAACCGTTAGCCTCTCTGTGCTTCCATGTCTTCATCTTGCTGTCTCACCAAGGTCACGGGGCAATTACATAAGCTAAGGTCTCTGGAAACACCCAGCACCGGATCCAGCACACAGTGAGTGCTCAGTAAATGTTTGCTGGATGGCTGAGCAGGGCATTATTTCCATCTCCTTTGGGAGGAGGTAAACGGGGCCCTTGTTTTGACGTTTGCAGAATTCCTGGTGGGTGCAATGAGAGATGAAGAAAGTTAAGCTCTAGTGCCCCAAAATGGCCCCTGCCACTTGCTGAAACCCCCAGGATGCTGTAGGGTGAGAGGAGGGCAAGATCCTGGGGCTGGGGTCACGGGAGGCTGCCTGGAGAGGAAGACCCAAGCTCTGGACTTGGCAGATAAATGGGGTTTGGCTGGTTGAGGGGTGGGAAGGCAGCAAGAGCAGAGGCCAGGAGGCCATGGCTGACCCTGCCCACCTGGCCGAGTTGCAGGGAGGGAAGAGGGCAGCAGTTCTGGATGGAGCCACAGGCCACCCTGGGGCAGGTCCAACCCAGGCTCTGCTCCGTTTGGCCTTGACGTTGACTCCTTCGGATCTCCATACAGTTCCTGATATACAGGGATGCCGCCACCTCATCAGAGCGCCAGCCACTCCTCCCCAGCTGAGCAGGGCCCAGGCCAAGCCCAGGATGACAGGGACCTGCAGATGCCACACTCAGGAAGGGAGAAGTATGGGCAGTGACGGTGCTGCTGACCCTGGGCTGGGCCGTGGAGGAAGCTGGGGGTGCCTAGAACTCCTGGCCCGACCGCCTACCCCCAACACCTCCGAAACCTCGTGAGCTGACTCTTCCGGAAGCCCTGACTGACGGACTCTTCCAGGAGCAGGTCAGCCCCCAGGGCCAGCCCATGCCGCCTTGGGATTCACCCCCAGGGTCTGAGGCAACTGTCCCTGGAGACTGAAGGGAGGAGCTGCAGCCAAGACCTCAGAAGAGGTCTGGGGACCTTCTGAGCTGCAGCTCAGAAGACAGTGCGGCCGCCCCTCGGCTCACCTACCTCATTCTGCCTGCTTCCCCCACCCAACCGCCTGGGGAGGAGCCCAGCTCAGCCTGGTGCACCCTGGACTATACAGTCGACTGCAGATGGCCTAGTAAACGGTACTCCCAGTGAGGCCTGTTCTGGTGCTCTTTCCCCGAGGGGCCGGGCTCTGGGCTGCTCTGGGGAACAGTGATGGATGGGGATCCGGATCCCACCTACAGGTCCCAGGTGGGGGCCTAAGGGGTCAGGATATGGGAGAGCCAAGCCAGAGGGGACTGTGTCTGCTGGCCCGCCCCTGCCCAGCCTCTTGGGCCTCCGGTTTCTTCAACCTGCTTCTCTGTGACAGGCTCCACACCTGGTGGTGGGGACACAGCAGTGAGAAAGACACTCCTCCAACAGGTTCCCTGCTCCGCGGTGCTCAGCAAGAAGCGGAATAGTTAAGGTTCAGACTTTGGTTCTGCATCTCAACTTCTCTGTGCCACAGTTACCTCATCTGTGCAATGGGATGACAGTATTACCACTTCATACGTCCTTCTAGGGATTAAATAAAATGGTGTGATTATGGATGTTAGCCCTGAAGTCTGGCATGCAGTAGGAGCTCATTGAAGGTTAGCTTTTATCATTTTTAGTTGGAGGAGAAGGACAACCAGATCTCCCTGGAAATCAGGGAGACCTTCCTGGAAGAGATGACATGGCAGAAGGACAGGCAGGAGATAAACAGGGGGAAAGTGCCAGTGTTGCAGGCGGGAAGGGTGGAGAGGAGGGCAGGGCTTAGCCCCAAGCTCTAGTTCCTGTGCCCCAACCTTAGTTTGCCTCCCAGACGCCAACCTGAGTCCACTTTCTTCTTGACCACAACCCCATGGGTGCCTGAGGACAGAGGGGCCAGCTCCCCTCCCTGCTGGCCTGCTGTCTCACCTCCCCCCCACCACACAGCCGGTCCCAGGAGGCCCCCCAGGTCCCAGGAGCCATCGGGGTGGGTGGTGCCAGGTGCGGCTAAGGCTGGTAGGGAGGAGCTGGGCCTCAGTGTGAGCCTCTCTTTTAGAATCTTCCTCTTCCAGCCTCGGAGAAAGGAAGAAGCCCGGCCACAGGGCTGCAGCCTCGGCCGCGAGGAGATGCATGGCCTGGTTTGGTGCCACAAGTATTTGCCAAGCGCATCTCTCCTTCCACCCTGGCCCATGCTGTGCAGGGCGTCTGGGATGGGGGTGACCCAGCTCTGGTCCCTGCCCTCAAGGAGGGGAGACGGTTGCCGGGCCCTAGAGGGAAGGACTGTAACCGGAAGGTACAAAGTGCCGTGGGGATGAGGCGGCTCAACCAGGGAAGGCTTCGTGGAGGAGTGGCCCTGGAGCGGAATCTTGAGAGAGAGGGAAGGGTGTGTGCAAAGGCCTGGAGACGGGAGTCAGGGCTGCTGCCAAGGTGGGGCTGGAGTGAGGACAGGATGGTGGGGGCAGGGCCAGCCGCCAGCGCTCATGGCAGGTGACCTGGTTTGGTTGGGGGAAGCGAAGGAGGGAATGGTCTGGGGGGGGCCAGGGATGGGGGCGCCTCTGAGGTTCAGTTGGGCAGTGGGGCGAGTGGGGTGCGGCGCCTCAGCCCTGTCCTGGGCGGGCCAGCAGAACCCTGGGTGTCACCTGGCCCGCAGCTGATGTTTACTGAGCGCTTGCTGTGTGCGGGGCTGGGCTGTGCCCTCGCTCGGTCCCCACAGCCCCCTCTGAGGTAGGTGGGGCAGGTGCAGTCATCACGGCCATTTTACAGATGGGAAAACAGGCTCTGAGGAACTAAGCAGCTTCCCCGAGTTCCCCCAGCTAGGAGTGACGGCTGTTCTATCCACATTAGGTCCCTCAGCTGCGGGGGGCCATCCCACACCCGGCCCTCGGAGTCCCCTCCCTGCCTCCGCCCTTGGCTGGGGGTCCAGGACTTCAGACCGGGTGCCGTCCAGCCTCACCCTTGTCCTCGGGGGCGGCGCAACCCTGCTGTGCTCAGGGCCCCTCCCCACTGTCCTGAGCGGTGCCTCCCACCCCCAGGGCCCACGCCCGCCCCAGCTGGCTGAGTCCCCTTTGCAGCCAGGATCTGGCTCTACCCAGGGCTGTGACCTGGCTGAGTGCCCTCCCGGCCTGAGGACCTGGGGGCTCAGCTTGGCAGTGTGAACCCAGGTGTGGGCCTGGGCTCGAGCTGGGTGGGGAAGAAAGAACGAGATATCACAGCCCCTGCCCTGGTGGGGGTGATGGGGTGATGGCTCTTGCTTGCAGGCACCACCCAGTCTGCCGAGAGCTGTGGTTCCCTCCTCCTCAGGAAAGCCCCAGTCCGGTGGGGGAGACACGGGCATGCCCTGTCTGATGGAGGACGTCGTGGCAGTGGGTTAACGGGACAGGCCTGCAAGCCTGTCGTGCCGGGTGAAGGCTCATCAGCGTGTCCACCAGTACTGGGACCCTCCCCGTGTTCCTCCCAAATAGCAGAAGTGCCAGTCTGACCATCAGTCAATTCCACTGTCCGGACTGGGCCGTGCTCACCGGCTGGTGGGGTCCCTGAGGTGCAAGGTCCCGGGTGGACTTCCTTTCTCCCCTGGCTGCAGGCAAGCGTTGGTAGGGGCTTCACCTCTAGGTGTGGCCTGAAGGGACCAGAGCCTTCCTCTCGCCTGAAGTGTGGACCTAGCATTTTGGTTTCAGGCCCAGGCTCTGCACTTACCAGTTGCCCTGGTAACTGGTCCAGGAGGATTTCTCCCTCAGGACCCACACGGGGAGCAGGAGGCTGGGCCAGTCATCCCCAAAGATCCCTGCCTTGACAGCTTACATGTTAGCTTTTTTTTTTTTCTTTTTCAATTAATTTATTTATTTGGCTGCATTGGGTCTTTGTTGCTGCAGGCGGGCTTTTCTCTAGTTGTGGCGAGTGGGGGCTAGTCTTCGTTGCGGTGCGCGGGCTTCTCATTGCGGTGGCCTCTCGTTGCAGAGCACGGGCTCTGGGTGTGCGGGCTTCAGTAGTTGTGGCACGTGGGCTCAGCAGTTGTGGCTCACGGGCTGTAGCGTGCAGGCTCAGTAGTTGTGGCACACGGGCTTAGTTGCTCCACGACATGTGGGATCTTCCCGGACCAGGGCTTGAACCCGTGTCCCCTGCATTGGCAGATGGATTCCTAACCACTGTGCCACCAGGGAAGTCCCTTAGCTATTTTTTTTTAAATATTTGTTTATTTATTTATTTATGGCTGTGTTGGGTCTTCGTTTCTGTGCGAGGGCTTTCTCTAGTTGTGGCAAGCGGGGGCCACTCTTCATCGCGGTGTGTGGGCCTCTCACTATCGCGGCCTCTCTTGTTGCGGAGCACAGGCTCCAGACGCGCAGGCTCAGTAATTGTGGCTCACGGGCCCAGCTGCTCCGCAGCACGTGGGATCTTCCCAGACCAGGGCTCGAACCCATGTCCCCTGCACTGGCAGGCAGATTCTCAACCACTGCGCCACCAGGGAAGCCCCCTTAGCTATTTTTTTTTAAATATTTTAATTTTATTGGAGTATAGTTGGCTTACAATGTTGTGTTAGTTTCAGGTGTACAGCAGTGATTGTTATACATGTACATTCTTTTTTTAGATTCTTTTCTCATAGTTTATCACAGAATATTAAAGAGAGTTCCCTGTGCTATACAGTAGGTCCTTGTTGGTTATGTCTTATGTATAGTAGTATGGTGTATGTTCACCCCAAGCTCCTGATTTATTCCTCCCCTTTGGTAACTGTTAAGTTTGTTTTCGATATCTTTAAGTCTGTTTGTTTTGTAAGTAAGTTCATTTGCATCTTTTTTAAAGTTAGATTCCACATGAGTGATAGCATATGGTATTTGTCTGCGTGTTATTGAATGAGATGCCGTCTATGAAAATGCCTGGGGCACCCCAAACCTCAGGGTGGGGGGCAGGCAGGTGGCATCTACAAAGAAGGACTAGCCCACAGACCCATCCTCAGTGCCCGGCCCCAGGCCCTCCCAGCCCAGGGTCCCCTTGGTTACTTAGCGAACCTGCGATTTTTTTTTTTTTTTTTTTGCCACTCGTGGCATGTGGGATCTTAGTTCCATCTTAGTTCCAGGCTGCATATCCCAGTGGGAGCAGGCTGTCTGCCTCTACTTGTTCTGAGGCTTCAGAGCAAAGGCCGCCCCCAGGTCCAGTGTCTGGCTGAGTAGATGCTGGACACAGGTGCCCTTTTTCTTCCAGCCTCTTTAGGGCTCACTGGTTACCAGGAGCAGAAGCCCACTCGCTAAGCAAGCAGCAGAGGCTCTTGGCCGGGTGTGGGCTCACAGGAGGGAGGGTTAAGAGGTGAGCCATCGGTGTCTGGAAGGACAGGCACTACAGCTCCGGGAACCATTCCTGGTGGGAATGAAATGGCACTGTTTCAGCATCAGTCTCTCAAGAGAGAGCATGGTAACTGGCCTACTGTGTGGGTCACCGGTGGGGATGAGGGAACGCCATGGCCACACTGCGCCGAGGCCGCGGGGAGCGGGGTGGCACCAGAGAAGGAAGAGGGGCCGTGAACAGGTCCACAAGGCCTACGCCACCCCTTGGGCGGGTAGGGTCCCACAGAGCAGGAAAAGGACCAGCTGGGAGGTGGCCCCGAGCCAGGGGCACACCTCTTCCGCCACTTGGATCCGCCTGCCCCTCACTGAGGAAACCCGGTCTCAGGGCCCAGTGTCCCTAATCTCACTGGCCTGACTTAGCACCAACAAAAGACAGCAGTGATGGCTCTTCCAGTGATGGAAGATTTTTAGAAGGAAGAGTAAGATCAGGCCTGGCATACGTCACAGTCACAATTTCTGGCTTCCAATTGTTATTTTGGTCACGTGATCGAACACCTGATAAAAATGAACTCATTTATCTGTGCCAAGCACTCTGCTACCACGAGCCCACGAGGATGTCATTTCCATTGTACACGTGTGCAGAAGGGCTCTGGGTCCACTGACAGAGCTCCGGTTTTCACCTGTCCGCCTCCCTCAGCTTCTCCACCTGAAGGTCCTTGAAAGGAACTGCACGCAGGTGTCTCTCCTGTTCCCCGTCTCTATCTCAGGGGTACTCTGCACTCAGTAAAGATGTGCCCCATCTGGGAACTTTCTCATCAGACCACACAGAGAGGAGCTGGCCCCAAGGATTCGGGGACAGGCGTGTCAGGGACCCAGGTACCTCAAACCAGAGGGGCTTCGCCGGGGTGTGGGCCCTACTGCCCTGCCACAGCTGCCCTGGTGTCAGCCTGGAGAGCACGGACTGCAGCTCGGAGGGACCTTGGGCGCGTTAACCCCAACCTGTTTCCCCACGTCACCCAGGGCTGTGAAGATGGCGTGGGACGAGTGCGGACATGCCTGCACAGAGCAGGTGTTTGCTGAAATGAAAGGGGAGGCGGGGGAGAGCCCCCATCCCATCACACCTGATGACGGGACGGCCCCAGCTGTTCAGGACAGGTGGGGCGGGGTCTGCGCGGAGCGGGGGCCCAGAGAAGCGGCTGGGGATTTGCAAGGACCCCCTGCTCGCTCACCACGTGGGCCCCACGCCCCCATTGGGGTCAGCCCTCCCAGCCGAGCTCACACATGGACAGCGAGGCAGGCGAGAAAGAACACAAGGCCAGTGCTAACTGCATCCCAGTTTCTTTTTATTTATTTTGTTCTTTTTTTCTTTTTTTTTTTTTTAAGTATGGAAGCTCAAGTATAAGATGTAGATTTTTTTTTAAGCTTTACAAAAAAACAAAATAAAACAAAAACTCCTTTTGCATTCCATAAAAATTGACAGAAAAGCACCTGGCCAGAAGAGCAGGACGGTCCGCAGGTCCCCGCCCCCCACCGTGTGGTCTCCGCGGGACAGGGGCCAGGCTTGCGGGACGACGCTGAGGGCCACCTCTCCTTTCTCCCAGAGCTGTCCCCTGTCCCCGCCGACCCCCAACCCCAAGCAACTCCCAAACACACGTGGAATCAGATTTCCAGTTTTTCTTCTATCTTTCACACACCACAGTTATTTCATAAAATTTTTTTGTTTTACATTTTTTACACCAATGTAACAAAAGGGTGGGAGGGAAGGGAGGCAGACAGACAGTGTATTTTATGCCTATAAATGGGTGGTGGCGGAGAGACGGGGGGCCGGGGCAAACAGAAAACATGGTTTCTATGGAAATACCGAGTTTTGATAGCAAAATATGGTGGGAAGTAGGCCTCAGAGACAAGAAGGGTGTTTATAGGGTTTATTCTCAGGGAGAGATGGCATTGTGCAGTGGTGATGCAAGTTGTTGTGTGACCTGGGGGGCGGAGGGAAGGGACGAGGGAGGGAGCAGAAAACGAGTTTCTAAGAAAGGAATCTAATGAGCGCACGGCGGCGTGTCCGGTTAGTGGGAAGAAGAGGCTTAACACTGCTGCTTTCTCTTCAAAGCCTCCACCAGGTCATTCTTAAGAGCTTCTTGTTTTGATTTGTCTGCAAAAGTCTGCACAGACCTGCCCGGGGAGAAGAACTGTCATTAGCAGGCTGAACAGGAAGAGTGTAGCCCTGCCCGTGCGTCCAGGGCGAGGGGCTGGGTCACTGGACTGGGTGGCCCCCCCCCCCGCCCCCGATCCTCTGGGAGTGCGAGGTGCAAGCTGTGCGGAAGGGGCCCAGAGCCCGAGGCCGGCCCCGCAGGGGAGGCCACGGCCCACCTCTGCACCAGGCTGGGCGTGACCTGGACGCTGGGCACAGGTCCCAATGTCAGCCTGAACCAGAAGTGGGCCTCCAAGCACGACACAGCAGAGACCGTCTGTGCTTCAGCTCAGCTGTAGACTCAGGCCAGAGGCCAAGAGATAAGGACCCCGTTACAAAGCACGGGGTGCAGGGGCTGGCCACCCAGCGAGCGTTAAGAACCAGCACCTCGGACGTCTGAGCCCGCTGCCTGGGCAGCACCTGCGGGCAGGCACTTTCAGGCTTCTGCGAGGCACCATCAGCTGTTAACTTGGCCAAGAAAATCCCTCAGCCTGAACTTCAAGAGGCAAGAAGGGACAGGTAAGTGGCCCTGGGTCGCTGCTGTCAAATCCTGAATTTGTGGGGAAATGTTCATGGGAGTGCACTTACGCACAGGTTAGAGCGAACAACAGCTAACCTTTGTAGAGGTTGTATAATTTACAGAGTGCTTCTCACGCACACTTCACTCTCACAAGCATCCTGGAGGGGTCTGAGCATTATTCCCAATTTACAGATGAGGAAACTGAGGCTCAGAGAAATGCTCCTGGCAATGACCTTAATGATCACTTTGTCAGATTTCCTCGATGTGTGGGTTAACCAGGAACTTACTATTTATAAACTTCCTAACAGTTTCAAAGCAGTGGAAACAAAGAGTGGAAGGCTGCCTTGCAGGAATGCTGTGGAGCCACGGGAATGTCACGCTTGACACGCACTGGCCGTGAAACAGAATGGGAAGGAGAGACCAAAAAATAATCCCCCAGCGCCGAATATGGGTGAAATACAATGAAGTAGGAGCATCCCACGTGGAATTCTGGCTACTGAGTCCTAGAAACATCATGGGAAGAGTGCCCTCAGGATGGTGAAGAAGGAGGCAGAGACAAGGCTTTGAAAGAGTCTATGTGCAACTACAAAAATTCCCATGAGAAATGCTGACATTTTTGGTTGATGCGGCTGAATACACATTTCTGAGTACTTGCTCTGCTCTGCTCTGTGACGGCCAAAGGAAGGGTCAGGCACCAGCCCTGGTGGCCCTCGGGCTGCAAACCTCAGCCAGCGCACCACGGGCTTCTGGAAAGCTCCCAATGGGAGGCTAACTTGCCCAGTGGGAGGATGCGGTGGGCGAAGTGGTGGCTCCCACGGCACCCCGGCCCGAGTGGGTGCGGGCTCTTCCGGGAAGGAGCACACCAGGCCTGGGCTGTACCCAGCTCCCCGCTACCCCCACAAAGGAGAAATTTCCAGTGTTAGAACCAGGTAAGAAACAGCAGGTTAGGCTTGGAACGGCTGGAGGTGTAAGGAGCAGGGCACTCGTTTAGGGAAAGGAGCTCGGGAAGGTCACTGCCAAGCAACTCGGAACCAAGGCCTGCAGGTGGGAAGGAGGGTCTGTCCTGGACAGAAGGTGCCAGGCTGCCCACTGCTGCAGGGGGTCCATATCAGAAAGCCTCCAGTGGGTGGCCACAGAACTGGCTGAGGTGAGGGATCCAGAAGATTCTAGACCCACCCTAAAAGCTGAGGGGCTGGAGAGAAAACTGCACTACATGGAATGCCTTAAAAGGGGGTTTCTTTTTCTTTTTCTTTTTTTTTTTCCTTTTCTGTGTGACTTATTTCACTTAGAATTGTCGTACCTAAATCCACTCATCATGCTGCTACTAGCCTTATGACATTGATTTCATGGCTGAGTGATATTCCATTGTACATAAGGACCACAACTTCTTTATCCATTAAAAGGGGGTTTCTTAATGCTCTGATGGGCGTGTGACGGTCCGAGCATGAGGCTGGAGGCTGACAGATGCCCCAGGCCTGACGCTGGCACACACGCAGACCAGACTGTGCTGCGGTCCCACGGCTGCAGAAGAGCCGCTCCGCCTGGTTACACAGGTGCCCCACCTCCATCCCCCCCACCGGGCCTCTTCCGGGTCAGGGTCTCCGAGTCCAGCCCCTGGGCCTGGGAAGAAGCCCCTAAGCCCAGGCTCTACAGCCCTGCCCAGCTGGGTTTCCAAACGCCTCTTATTAAAATCAGTTTCCCTCCTCCTCTCCGGGGATGCTGACTGCTTTCACACATCTGTATCTGTCACTAGCTCAACTCATGGTCCTCGGCCATTGTCTACAGCCAGACTACTTCCCCTCCATCGGCGTAAGGCATTTAGGAGGACAGCTGAGCTCGCCAGGGGCAGAGGGTTATGCCGGTCCCGGCGGCTCCAGCGGCACCCGGTCTTGGGGGCACCAGGCCCGGCCCGGGGATTACAGCCCCACTCTGTGTCCCATCCTCAGACTCAGGGCGATACACCGTCCCCTTTTAGGTCGGCTAGCCCCAGTCAATCTCCCACCGAGAAGGGGGCTCATTTGGCTTCTGGGATCCTTGGTGGACAGCTGGCGAAGCCCCGGCTGCATACACAGCAGACAGGCCGCCAAAGCCGCCGGCCGAGCGGGAGGCCACTGGGAGCGGCGCAGGCGAGCGGCTCCTGCCTGAGAGGCGACGGTGATGCCCGGCCGGCCCAGGCTGCTCCGGGGGGCAGAAGCCCAGACGGCCCGCCCTCACACGCAGCCCCGCCCAGAGTGCAAAGCACACACACCGCACGCGTGATGCAGGTCCGTGTAACGCGGGGCGAGTCTGCACGTTAAGGGGGCTGCTCCCAGCCGAGCGGACACGGGGTTAGTGGTGTTTAAGGGTCCGGCGGGGTCTCGGTGGGTTGGTGAGTCCTGTTTAGTGGGGCGGGCGCTCAGGCCTCTCAGGCAGGGTACCTGGAGCGGCTTAATTATCAGGCTGGATGTGGATCTGGCGCTGCGTCAGCACTTGGGAAAGCTCCCTCTGCAGCTGCAGGAACTTGGGGTTGTCGGGGATAACGTCAACAGATCTACAGAGAGTGTGCAGAGGTGAGTGCAGCGGGAGGGGGAGGACGGGACCCAGGAGCACAGGGGGCGACAGCTGAGAGGAAGTGCAGGGGACACACAGGCAGAAGAGAGAGGGGAGTGTCACCAAGGCCGCTGCCGCTCGGGGGCTGTGGTGGGGAGGTTCTGGCCACAGTGCTCTTGCAGGCGGCCG
The DNA here is from genome assembly GCF_965194825.1 of Balaenoptera physalus. Classification (NCBI taxonomy): domain Eukaryota; kingdom Metazoa; phylum Chordata; class Mammalia; order Artiodactyla; family Balaenopteridae; genus Balaenoptera; species Balaenoptera physalus. The sequence continues at coordinate 181,550,251 of NC_138882.1, read as the reverse complement.
TCACGGTTTTCAGGGGCTCAGACCACCACCCCGCAGGCTCTCTGCAGCTTTCTCTAATTTTTCAGCCACCGCCCGGGGACCCTGCAGGCCAGGCGGGTGCGTGGCTGGCTCAGGGGCCCCAGGCCAGGAAGCTCTGGGCAGAGATGACTTATGAGGCCCCAGGCTCAGCAGCCAGAAGAGAGCAACGCTCTGGGGGTGGAATAAAACCCACCAGGGGCCAGACCACGTTCCCCACAGGCAGGGAGGAAATCAGAAAGATGATGAGTCCAAAGTGGGCCCACTCTTTTAAAACTCTATGAGTGAAAGACTGAAACATCTGTCTCCTGGACAGATTCACAAACCAGAGCTGCTTCCTGCCTCTCCTTGTTCCGAAAGGAGAGATGTGTCCACAGTGGGGGATTAGAGGGCTGGAAGCCAAGGGCAGAGCGGCAGCCCCTGGAGTCGCGTGGTGGTGTAGGGCCGCACGCCGGCCTCCATCCCACCCCCTCCCTTCGGCTGCCCTGCTCCTGGACGGGCGGAGGGCCACTGGGAGGAGTCCCTGGTCGAAGGTCACACGGCTCTGGCTGACAGAGGCTGCATGAGATCCCGGCCTCCCGAATCCAAGGCCCGTCTCGCTCCACAGCGGCCTCCACTGCCCCCAAAGGGGCTCTGGCCTCCTACCCTGCCTACCATGACCCTGAGGACCCGGCGAGCCCCTGAGCCCCCTTCGGCCTTCACTTGGGCCGACGCTGAAGAGCCGAGGGCATAAGACGTGTGGGGAGGGGCAGCCAACAGCCCTGAGAGGACCCCAGGGTGGCGGGTCCCTCTCCAGAAAGCAGCAGGTCGGGGGGCTCTTTCTGTGGGATACTCTGCTGCCCTGGAAACCAGCCAACCAGAAGCCAGTGGTGTCACGCCCTCCTGTGTCTTAGGGTCTGATCTGGAGGTATCCTCAGGCCCAGGAGCCAAAGGGGCCGGGCAGATTCTTTAGGTGGGACTCAGGCTGAGGGACCGAGAGGTGACTCCAGGGACAAGGGCACCGATATTGTTAAGGTGAATGGGCCCCAGGAAAACAAAAATGGTGCAAGTCTACTCTGATTCCCACATCTATCCTGAGTATACACTCTGTATGCCGGGCTTTACCTTGCAAAATCTGCATTAACAACCCTATAAGGAGGATACCTCAGCCCTCGTTTACAAAGGAGGAAACAGAGGCCCAAGGCCATAAGTGACCTAGGATTCAAATCCACATCTGTCTGGTTCCGAAGCCCGTGCTTTGGGGTACATTACCTTAGCCCATTAACGATGTCCTTTGTTTTTCCAAAGTAGATCTCATTCAGCGTACTCCTGATTTTATTTTCCATGTCCTGGAAAAGGAGGCCGGTGAGACTGACGGGAACGCCCTCCCTCCTCCCGCCCAGCACCCCTGCAGTCCCCGCTGTGACCGCAGGGTGGAGGCACGTGAGTGCGCCAAAGCCGGCGAGGGAGCCGCACGGCCAAGACCGCGCGTGTCACGTGTGCTCTGAGCGCCTCCCCATCCTGGCGCCCAGGACGCCAATACCAGGTCCCGGTGTCCCAGGCTGACCCTCACTGGGAGCTGGCCCACCCGGCCCGACCACCCGCCAGCCCTCCCCCCAGCTCTGTGAACAACCCTGTGCAGCTGGAGAGCGCCCCCTTCTTCCAGGTGGCGTGGGGAAGGGGGAGCTGAGGTGCAGCTCAAGCTCCTCCTCCAGAGCCCACTGGTGTTCCCGGGATCTGCTTCCCGTCTGAGCTCAGGTCTCCGCTCGCACCCACTGGACTGGGGGAGACAGGACTTAGGGCCTCCCGAGCTGAGTCTTCTGGGTGCACGTGCTTGGGGGACAGTAGAGGGGGTGCCTCTGGAGCTGGGCCCTGCTTGCGTCCAGATCAGAAGGCTCAGGAAACACGAGGCCAGGGCAAAACATGAGAAATGCGCTGCTGGCTGCTGTGGAGTTGCGAGGGAGCAGCAAGGGAGGCCAGCAGCCGGCAGCCGGGCTCCAGGGGCGAACATCCCGTGCGGTGGAGGTGAACCGCGGCAGCAGGAGGCCCACTCACCTCGACCAGGCGCCCGATGTTGGCTATGTGCGGGGAGCAGTCGCTCACGGTTTCATCCTTCTCCATCTGCAAGAGACAGAAATGTTCCTCTCGGTCAGAGAGCCGGGTGAGGGCGCAGGGCCTGTTCTCCCTGCTGGCAGGGCCGGGGCCAGCTGGCGGGGGTTGAAGGCCACTTTTCCAGTGAGGGAGCCCCAGCACAAAGCAGCCCAAGTTTCAGGTCGCAGACAGTCCAGCCAGCAGAAGCCCCGAGGCCCCGTTTCCAGGGGAGGGTCTTGTTCCGCCCTGTGGAGCACACCCCCCCTCCACTTCCACAGCCCACAGCAGGGAGGGCGCAGGTGGCCACCCCTGCCAGGCACAGGCTCAGCTTGGGGCCTGGTGTCGCAGAGGAGCCCCCAAAGTGCTGTGCCGCTGCCGTGCCTGCGTGGCAGCTACGGAGGGAGGGACCGGCAACCCGGGTGTCAGGAGACTCCGAGGCTCAGACAGATGGGGTGACCCGCCCAAGGTCACACAGGGAGTGACAGCAGAGCCCGGGTCAAAGCCATGCTTACTTCCAAGCCTGCATTCCTTCTACTCTGTGAGGCTGCAGGGCCGGCCGAGTGACCGTGTGGAACTTGAACAAGAGAATCTCAATCCACATCCCTGGTTATGACAGAGGGGGTTTTAGAGGAGGTGGGACCCAGCGAGCCAGTTCTGGCCCAGTGATCAGTACTCTGAGTATTAAAAGGAAAGGGGGCAGGGAGGGGAGAAGGCACTGATGACCCTGACACGAGCACTGAGTCATGACGCACGCAGAGCTCTCCCCCAGCTTCTGCCCTATGTTTAAGGCTTACTTCCCTCACAAGATTATACATTCCTTAAGGGCAGATGTATGTACCGTTTTACACTTCACAGGTGCCTAGCAGAGTGCTAAGTGCATAAACGCTGTTTAAACCGAGTGGAAGCGTAGCTACGGTCACCACTGTTATTTATTTAGAAAGATTTATTTATTATTAATTTATTTAGTTTATTTTTGGCTGCGTCGGGTCTCAGTTGCGGCACGGGCGCTCTTCGTTGCAGCATGCGGGCTTCTCTCTAGTTGTGGCGCGCGCAGGCTCCAGGGTGGGTGGGCTCTGTAGTTAGCGGCACGCAGGCTCTCTAGTTGAGGCACGTGAGCTCAGTAGTTGCAGCGTGCGGGCTTAGTTGCCCCACGGCATATGGGATCTTAGTTCCCTGACAAGGGATTGAACCTGCGTCCCCTGCATTGTAAGGCGGATTCTTTAACACTGGACCACCAGGGAAGTCCCTCACCACTGTTACTGAAATAAAATCTGGAAGCTGAGGCAGTTTGGGGGAGAATGGATACATGTATACGTATGGCTGGGTCGCTTTGCTGTGCACCTGGGACTATCACAACACTGTTAATCAGCTATACTCCAATATGAAATAAAAAGTTTAAAAAAATACAAAAAAAAATCTGGAAGCTGAAATAGGCAATCAAGAAACAGGATGAGAAGACAGGAACTGGATCAGGAAGGCTAGAGCTCAAAATGAATTCAGACTAGTGAAAAAAGCAGAGCAAAGGTGGAAGGTTAACTACCTTCAGAACCGGAAGAACAGGGCAGATGCTTGGGGTGCGTGGTGGTCTGTTCGGAGGCTAAAGGCCTCTGCCCAGTCTCACCTGCTTTTACTTCTCTTACCCATTAGGGAGAGTGACTTCCAGGCTGGGAAAGGTAGAACAGACCCCGTTAGGAGGGAGACAAAGCCGCAGATGGTAGGAGAGAACCAAGTCACTTTGTTTTTTTGTTTTTTTTAATATCTTTTATTTTATTACTTATTTATTTTGGCTGTGTGGGGTTTTCATTGCTGTTGGGCGGGTTTTCTCTAGTTGCGGCGAGCGGGGGCTGCTCTTCGTTGTGGTGAGCGGGCTTCTCATTGCGGTGGCTTCTCTTGTTGCGGAGCACGGGCTCTAGGCGCGCGGGATTCAGTAGTTGTGGCTCGCGGGCTCTAGAGCGCAGGCTCAGTAGTTGTGGCGCACGGACTTAGTTGCTCCGCGGAATGTGGGATCTTCCCGGACCAGGGCTCGAACCCGTGTCCCCTGCGTTGGCAGGCGGATTCTTAACCACTGCGCCACCAGGGACGTCCCCAAGTCACTTTAAATGATTAAGTTTCAGGGTCAAAAAAATCCGATTCTGTGACAGAGACATCCTTGAAAAGTTACGGCACACTTAGAGGTGCCAGAACACTGGGGGAGGGCAGAGGCTGACCCCACTTCCATAACAGAAGGAAGACTGGAGTTGGAAATTAAATACTGGTTTGACACTGATCCAGACAACTATTTTTGATGGGACCGTTAAAAAAAATCATCTGCTGGCACACTTTCACATGAGATACTCCAGGAGCCAGCACGGGCTCGCCATGAACGTGACCTGCTGCGAGACTCTCCAATTTCCTACTGAGAAGGGGATGCTGGGCTGCAGAACAGGGGGCTCCTCTAGGATCACATCACTGTGGCAGGTTCCCATCTAAGATCCTGTGGCCGAGGCTGGACGGCAGCCCGCTCATGTTCCCAAGGTGGCCTCCAGGGCATCTCGCAGGATTCTCTACCTGGCCCTGGGTCTACCTGTTTGTCCAGGACTTAAAGAAAGTTACAGCGCAGAGGGTGCATGGGATCCTACTGCCAGCATCAAGGGTGGAGGTGATGAGAAGGGTCCTTCCAGGACCCGAGACACGGGTCGGCTGCAGACCACAGCACTCCCTGGCGGCAGCCACCTCACTCCGCCTGGTCCTCACGAGAACCACTTTAAACCCGAGGAAACCGAAGCTTAAAGGTGTCAGGTGCTCTGCCCAGATGATAGCCCCGTTCGACCCCGCCACCTCTGCTCCTCCTGCCCCTGTGTGCTGACTACCTTCACCAGGGCAAACGCAAACCACCTACTTTGGCTCAAACATTAATCTCACCGAGAACAAGATGAGGAACAAGCCCAGTGAAGAGACTTGTGGGTTTTAGGTGATTTCAAACTTGACAAGAGTGTGATGGGACCAAAATGAAGCTATATTACTGGGGCCCAGCTCAGGGGCGGCGCGCCCCCCATCATACAACGAAGCTGCAGGGGCGAGGCCGCGTCACTTGCTGAGGGAGGCCCCTCCGTTCCGTCCCAGCCCAGCCACATCCACAGGGCTGGATGCAGTCTGGGTTTTCAGAGAGCCGTGGGCAAACTGGAGTCCTTCTGCTTAAAAGGTCTGAACACCCTGACCCCAAGAAATGGGAAAGAATGTGGATATCTCAGGCCGGGAGGGGAGAGACTCGGGAGGTCCTGGCCATGCTCTGAGGGCCTGCTGTCCAGCAGGGGCGTGTCCGGCAATCCGTGTCATTGCCAAGAGGCGACGGAGCTCTCTGTTATTATATCTGCATCTGCTCACACAGCAATGGGCCCCGGGTCCCTGCAGGTGTCTGGGGAGAAACGGGGTGGCCATGTGTCAAGATGCTACAAGAGGGGGATCCGGAGTAGAGTGATGGTCTGGAACCCACGGCCTTGCAAGGCCCTTTCTAAGTCAGGAGACTAAGTCTGAGAGCGAAGACGCCTGGTCTCTGAGAGTCTCTGAGAGTGAAGACGCCTGGCTCTGGCAAGACCGTCTGGCTGAGGACTGGCCCAACAGGAGAGACTGAGTGAGATGCTAGAATGATCGGCTGCTCTGCCCCCAACACCGGGCCCTGAGCCACCCCGGGCACTCTGGCCAGTGATCCTGAGACTCAGGGGCTGCCACAGAACAGGAGGTGAGCATGCCCACCGACTTCAAAGTGCAGCCACTCCCCACCGTTGCAGGTGGATGGGCACCCCACCCTGGGCGGCGCCGTGGCGTGTGCGGGACGTGCCGGGCCCCGAGCAAAACCCCGCGGCCACGACGACTGGAGCCTGTGCGTGTTGAACAGGGGCTGGGACTGCGCTCCGCCCTGAGGAAGGACGGCGCTTGCCTACCCATTCTTTTTTTTTTTTTTTTTTTTTTTTTTAAAGATTTATTTTTTTTTTATTGATTGATTGATTGATTGATGGATTGATTGCTATGTTGGGTCTTCGTTTCTGTGCCAGGGCTTTCTCCAGTTGCGGCAAGCGGGGGCCACTCTTCATCGCGGTGCGCGGGCCTCTCACCATCGCGGCCTCTCCCGCCGCGGAGCACAGGCTCCAGACGCGCAGGCTCAGCAATTGTGGCTCACGGGCCCAGTCGCTCCGCGGCATGTGGGATCTTCCCAGACCAGGGCGCGAACCCGTGTCCCCTGCATTAGCAGGCAGACTCTCAACCGCTGCGCCACCAGGGAAGCCCCCCTACCCATTCTTAAAAGGCATTTTTGGACACCGACACGCTGGCACTGAGTGTCCTCTCCTCCCACGTGGAAGAGGTTTCTGTGCCCGCCCAGACGGCAGCTCAGGGCTGCTCTTCCGGGCAAGGAGAGGCCTGGGGGGTCTGACCCAAATGAATTACGTCCTCCCACAAACTGGCCTCTCCGCCTCCCCAGCTCCACGCAGACGGCAGACTCCTGGCAACCCCAGGGAAGCAGTGAGGCCCTGAAGCTCAGTGAGGGCCCCATTTTAAACGCGCATCAACCACCCAAAGTTGAGGCCAGAACTGGTGGCAAAGGGCTCAGGGCCATCAGGGAAGCAAAGTCACATCAGATACCCGACCTCTTGGGTGTCACCTCTGCTTCAGAATCAAGAGCCATCCTCCAACAAAGGAAAAGGCTGGAACTGCTGGGCGCTCAAAGATAAAAGAGGTCTGGGCATGGGGGCCAGGGCGGGTGAGCCTCCCCCAGGGAGGACACCAGGGGCCACGAAGCTTGAGGCAGGGAATCTGAGCCCAAGGCAAAGGCCCAGCAGGGCCCGGGGGGAGGGAAGGAAGAAGGTGGGCTGGGGTCGGGGCAGAGGCCCGGCACACAGACACGTCTCCACGGCCCCCCTGCCCGCACCCTTGCCGACTCCCTTCACACCTGGTCAGGGTCAGCTCGCTGGCAAAGCTGACCTGCCAAAAATGGAACTATTTTTGCATTGCAGATATTATTACATCCTTATAAAAGGGGCTGCCAGAGGAAAACATTTTTATGTGCTGTGGTCGCACAGATGTTCCACAAGGTGGTTCCAACCGAGTCTGGAGTCAGAGCCCTGCCCGCCTGTCCCCATCAAGCACCTCGGCTCCTCTCCGTGGCCCGGCGACGTGGAGGACACGGGCGAGTGTGTAGAAAGCAGGCCATTTTCCTCAAAAGGGAAAACGTGAGCATAGTGCCGTGCGGCACTTTCCAGTGAGCAGAGCCCGGAGGGTGGGGACCTGCAGGAAGCCAGCCCCATCTAACGGCTCCTGCTCTGGAGCCCTGGCGGGCGAGGGCCTTCCTTGCCTCTGCACTGTTCTGAAGAACCTAATATGTGCACTAGGCCCAGAACGGCGCCTGGCTGAACGGCAGCTCCGTTCCCGGGACTCTCCCCGGCCTGGTTCCTCCTAGTTACTGGGCTGTGCTCCGGGTCAGAGCGGGGCTGTGAGGCCAGGACTTAACATGCTGTCAAGCCAGAAGACAGTGGTCAGACAGCCTCTCAAGGAAGGTTCGGTTTGCCCAGTTTAGGAAAAATTTAACTGAGCCTAAAACTGTATACATTCTAGAAGATGGAAAAGTCTCTGCTTGCGTGATAGGTGGTAATAGCAGTACACCTATTATTTATTGGGCATGACCCATATGTCAAAATGTTTTTTTATTTCTGCTCTACAACAATCTTGCCAAATGGGCATTATTAAGCTCGACGGTGAAAGTGCTGAATTTCAGAGAAGGGAAGCGGTTCGTCCAGGTCACACAGCTGGAAAGAGACTGGGTTAGGATCTGAACCAAGGTCTGGATGATTCCAAAACCTGTTTTCTTCCAGGAGACTTCTCCATTTTCTCAACTTCATCCACGTTCTTCACTGGAAAACTCAAGGACAAACCGCAGTCCAGGGCTCAGAAATTCCGAGCAGTTTCATCCCTGCCTCACCCGTCTGCCTTCCCCACAACCCTTCCCTTCCTCGGAGCAGCTGCTCCGTTCCTCGCCTGCCCAACCTTCCTAGCGGGGGATGGGCACAGGGAGGCAGCCTCACACCAGCTTTCCCTCTCGACCAGGCTGGGTCATTCCGCCCCAGGTCACCGGACGTAAACCAAAGCATCCCTAGAAGCCACGCCACTCAAGTCTCTCCACCCCTGAACCCAGGAACCTTAGGGAACAAGGGAGCAGCTGGAGCTGGGCCTCTCCGGGTGAGAAAGTCCTCCCTGAACCACCCCGAGTTTGGCCCGGACCCCTCTGTTCCCCACATCTGGAGGGAAGGCCATGGGCTCTTCCCCCTGCAACACGCCGCCTTGCCTGACTGCCAAGCACGAGTCAAAGAGGATTTCCCTGCCTTGACACGCGGGCAAGTGCCTCTGCTGGAGTCTCACTGCTCAAAGACACATCACAAGGGAGCCCGGTGCTGAGCCGGGGGGAGAGCTCGCCTTCCGAGTGTCCGCCCTAATCTCCCAGCTCCACAGGACATTCCACCTCTGTTTCTAAATATTTAGAGTCGGAAAAAAATGTCAAATGAACATCTGCAGGGCCCGGCCCCAGGCTGGAAACCTTGGATCTCTTTCCAGAGATTCACAGTCTTGCCTCTTTCCCACGCCTCCAGCTGTCACATAGAAGTGACCTCTCAGCGCAACTTCCTTTTCAGCACGTTGGTACTTGTCCTGCGGAAAGCAGCCTTCCCACCGGGGCCCAGGTGGCAGCTGCCGCCCTCCTGCCCTCAAGGACTGGCCGTGATGAGCCTCTGCGAAGACGGCCCTCACCTTGCCTCCCACAGCTGCAGGGATCTGCCAAAACACTTTCTCTGCTTGCTTTCCAGGGACGTCCCTAAGAGACATCTTTTGGTGGGGGTGGGGGAACAAAAGGCCGGAGTGGAGGAGATGGGTGAGGGCGCCTTGGTCTGAGCCCCTGGGGCATCTCCACAGCCGGCAGGTCACAACGAGGTGTGAAATGCAGCTCCAGTACATTTACCAAGAGCGGTAAGAAAGTCAGTGACGGGGGGGCTTCCCTGGTGGCGCAGTGGTTAAGAATCTGCCTGCCAACGTAGGGGACACGGGTTCGATCCCTGGTCTGGGAAGATCCCACGTGCCGCGGAGCAATGAAGCCCATGCGCCACAACTGCTGAGCCTGCACTCTAGAGCCCACGAGCCAACTACTGAAGCCCACGTGCCTAGAGCCCGTGCTCCACAACAAGAGAAGCCACCGCAGTGAGAAGCCCGCGCACCGCAACGAAGAGTAGCCCCCGCTCGCCTCACCTACAGAAAGCCCGCGCAGCAACGAAGACCCAACACAGCCAAAAAAAAAAAAAAAAAAGTCGGTGAGGGCGCCTTGAGAGAGGAGAAGATGGAGGCAAAGCCTGGGGAGCCAGGGAAAGGGACTCCTGGGGGAAAATTCCGCCAAGCCCAAGCCATGGCCCTTCCCAGGACAGGCACAGGAAGCAGGAAAGTGGGGGAGCCCTGGGCATCGTGCCAGGGAAGGGTGGCCCCAGCCTATGCAGCTGCGGGGTGGCCAGTATGAGCTGGATGGAAACGGGAGGGCTGGGAGCCCTCGGCCTGGCTGGGTGCTCCCAACCGCTGGCTAGGATGGCTGCCAGGGTCGGGGCCTGGCACTGTGGGCCTGGTGAGATGGCCCCTTCCCTCCTGACACACGTGGGCAAGTGAGTGTGGGGCTGCCACGACGCCTGGGTCACAGCAAGTACCGCTTACTGGAGGAACTCGAGCGAGGAAGACCCACCTGAGCCCAGCGCTCACACCCTGGGGTCACCCCAAGACATCTCCAACCCGTCCCTCCTCTACTCCTCCTGCCTCTGCCCTTCCTCGTTATTTCCTGCCTTGAGGCTCCTTCACTGACCACCCGGCCACAGGCTAGTCACTGCAGCCGCTGCCGGGGCCATCTTTTGAAGACACAAATCTGATCAGATCAGTTAACTACTTAAAAAATCTTAAAGCCCTCCGCACTACCTGTGGTGGTGAAGGCGTCTCATGTGGTCACTTGGGCTCCTGCAAGAGGCACCCAAAGCGTGGCGCTGCGGAACACGCTCCAGGGAGGCCTGGCGCCTCCACTGGACTCCGTGGTTCTGGCCCCGCTTGCGGGGCCTGTTTCTGGGGCCACTGATGCACTGCCGCTGCCCACGCTGCCTGCTCGAGGGGCTGCCAACGGAATGTTCCTGGGCGCGCACAGGGCAGTGTCCTGTTTACACTGAGCCGACTGCTCAATGCATTTCTGTGCAAATGCTTACTGAGCATCTCTTAAATGCCAGGCCTACAGATAGGGGACAGATTAAGACCAAAAAAATGCAGTGTGGCAGAACGCAGCTTTCTTTTTCTTCTAGGCAGACAAACCTGGGTTCACATCCCGGCTCTGCCTGCTACTTAGATAAGTCACCACAGCAAATTACTTAATAGCCTGAACCTCAGTTTCCTCACCTGCTAAATGGGAGTGATAACTCTATGCTGTTGACAACCCAATCAACAGAGACAGCCCACATTACCACACGTGTTCACTCTTGACCACTGATTTGCTCAGCTTTCCCGGAACCCCTTCGCTTCCCATCCAAGAGAACCAGAGATGTTTTCCCAAGGCTCATCTGGGACAAACAGCTAAACCCGCAACCCTCATTTCCCCTGTATGCGCAGAAGCTACGCATCATTAACTTAGATTTGTCACCCTCATTGCTTCCCTGCCCCTCCTTTTGCAGTTACTTACTTTGGAAACCAGCCCCAGATTTAATGCACCTCAGATGAGTTACGCGACCGGCCGCAAGGATGATGACAGAAGCATGAATTTCCTCATGAAAGCCCAAGAGCACAGGCAATCCAAACAGGCCCGCGGGCCAGCGCGGTGCGCTGAGGACAGCCACTCACCAGGCCTGCGTTTGGCTTGGCAGCGGGCGCTGCTCACAGCAAGCCCAGAGCCTGGCCGTGGGCTGACAGCTCTGATTTAAACTATTAGCAAGGCTGAGGATTAAATATTTGTCCAGGTCACTGTAAACCGGGTGGAATTATAAACAGTTCGGAGCGGTAAGTGATGCAGGAAACAGTCTCCGGATACGGGTTTAGGATTTTCCACCACTCCCCAGGTGGCAGGGTGTCGGGGAGGACGGCTGTGAGGGAGCCAGCTGCCTGGGGTTCGGCGGCCCCTCCCTGGTCAGTGGTTCCTGGAAGACAAGGGCCCATTTCCACGCAAAAGGATGGTCTCTGCCCAGTGAGCACTAGCCTCTGGGATGGTGTGGGGACAGCCCTGCCCAGAGGCCAGAGAAGGGGACCCCCGAGATCCCTTGCGGCTCTAGGCCCTGCGACACGGCAGAGGTGGTGCAGGTTCTGCACGGAGAGTGTGTGGCTCCGACACGCGGCCCAGGCACCTGCCTTGCGCTTCTACTGTTCAAGTGCACGGAGATGCTTCTGTGACTGCACTTAAAAAGAGCTACTAAATGTATCCTTTCTGCCACATTTAAAAAAATTAAAGGTTATGAAAAGCGTAATTATTATCTTACTGAAAAAGCCATTTTGATATTAAAAGGAATCCTCATGAAGTCAGGCACTCCCAGGATGAGGATGGTGACGGTCATCTCTGCCAAGGAAGGCTCCCTCCTGAGGCCGTTCTGAGGGACGCTGCGCTGCAGCCAGCACCGGCTTCTCTGAGGCCAAGTCTCAGAGGAGGCTCAGGCCACGCTACCCGCCTGTGCTTCCTCTTCCTGTCACACAGAGGCGCCACTGCCCTGCACCGGCACTGGGTTAAGGCCCTCCCTTCGGGTGGGGCTGTTAAAAGTCCTCAACAGGACTCTTAAACAAGGGTCTTCAACCTGCTCAGAAGCTTCAAGTAGCACGTGAAGCAGAAGTGAAGACAAGTCTGCCCCGGGGGAGGCGGCACCTTCCGGTCCAAGCTCCCAGCTCACCTCACACGCCGGGAAGGGACACCTTGAAGATGGGCTGCTCATGACACCTCAGCCAAAGACGGGCAAGAGAAAGGTACACAGCAGCTGTGATACTGTGATGTATAAGAAATACACAATTTGGTCATTCGGATGACCAAAATACATTTCTCACGTACATCTGGTCTTTATCCATGGTTCCGGGCTCACAGCTCCCAAACCCTTGGAATTTCCTGGGCGATAAGAGCGATGCGAGCATCTTTTGTTATATTTGGTCTCTTGTCCTCAGTTCCTGAAATCAATCGCTTCAGGGCCATAAAGGTGAAATGGGTGCCTTGTCGCTCATAACAAGCCCCTTTCCACCACAACTGGGTTTATGTTAATGAGGTGACTTTTGGAAAGTACCAAAGCATGGGGGCTGGTTGCCAGGGGAACCAACCATAAACAGAGGGGTGGAACTTTTAGTCCTACCTCTGATTTCCAGGCAGGGGAGAAGGGCTGGAGGTTGAATCAATCACCAATTGCCAATGAGTTAATCATCATGCCTATGTAATGAAGTCTCCACAAAACCCCACGAAAGATGGGAATCAGCTTCCAGGCTGGGGAACCAAACTGCTTCCAGGGGCCCCAGAACTCCGTGAGAACGAAGCTCCTTTATTTGAGACCTCGCCCCGCGGATCTCCTCATCTGGCTGTTGATGCGTAACCTTTAAATATCCCTTGGAATAAATCTGCAATCTAATGAGTAAACGGGTTTCCTGCGTTTTGTGAGCAGCTCTAGCAAATTAATCGAACCCAAGTAGGGGGTCATGGGAACCTCTGATTTGTATCCAGTAGGTCAGAAGCACAGGGGACAACCTGGACTTGCCACTAGCGTTGGAAGGTGTGTCTCAGGGGAGGAGGGCAGGCAGTCTTGTGGGACTGAGCCCCGGACCTCTGGGATCTGACGCTATCTCCTCCGGGTAGAGTGTCAGGCTCGTAGGTGAATTGTAGGACACCCTGCTGGTGTCTGGAGTACTGCTTGCTGGTGGCATGGGGAGCCGCCCCCCAAGATAGAATTAGGTGCAGAACCCCAAAGGGTAGCACTCGTCAAATTTTAACGTGCACATAAATTACCTGGAGAATTCTGTGAAATTTAGACCCTGATTTGGTGAGTCTGGGTAGGACCCCACGCTCTCTGCATTTGACAAGCTCTTCCGTGGTGCTGACGCTGGTCCCTCCTGGACTAGACCGTGAGCAGGAAGGTTGCCTCCAGCTGCAGAGCAGAGGCTCTCCGAGAGCCCTCCTGCCTGGCCGGGCTGTTCAGGACCAGAGAGGTGGGAAACAGAGCAAAGCAACGCTCCTCACCACATCAAAGGAGCCTGAAGTGCAGAGACACGCTGAGCGCTGAGGGCGAGGAGAGAGAAGACATGGCCAAGCCTGCGGTCACCTGGTCCTAGCACGGCAGGGAGCCGGCTGGGAAACGGCAGGTGGCGGTCAACCACAGGTGGCTCAAATGGCATCTATCTGGAAATGCGAAGCCCTGCTTAGGCGGTGAATCAGAGCTGGACAAGCTCACCCTGAAGACCAGTGCCCTAGAAAGATGGTTATCAGACTGATGTCTCCCCCCTATGGAAGTCTTTGGTAGCCAGGCTGGAGGGCTCCAAACTTGGCCTTGAACTAATACGAAGACAGAGTCCTCTTAGTTAATGTGCAAGGAAGAAAGCGGAAAGAACAGCTAACACCTGGATGACCAAAACCGAGACTTGACATTATCTGTCCCTGGCAGAATGGACAAACACCAAAACCTGAGTTCACATGTAAAACCTCATTTTAAGAAAAGATCAACTGCACAAGAACAGAAGGGAAATCCCCGACCGTCAGCAGCTCGTGGGAAAAGAGATTGCGGGGAGGGGGGGGGGGAGCGAGTGGGGGGCCATTTAGCCAACTGCACGCCTGTGAGGTGCCAGCAGAGCAGCACGGGGCCCATTCCGGATGCTTCTTTTTATGGAGACTGATGTAAAAGGAACGGGCTATCCCCCAAGGCAGCGAGCTCCCTGGTCCTACCCGAGTAGAGCGGCACAAACTGTCCTGTCATGTTGGGAGATGACCTCTGAACTCTTCCCATGTCAAGACCCTGTGACTCAAGCAGTCTTTGGACTGCTTTGACCAGACATACCCATTTTTTCTGTATGAGGTGAACGAATATTCTGAGTTTTGAAAAGTGCCCTGCTGGGGTGCACAGTGGAGGATGCCGGTGACTATCATTCCGTTGCACCCCTGCATCCCTGGAGCACTGCTGCGGGGGCCAGAGCTGAGCAGAGAGCAGGCGTGTACCACAGGGCACCTGCCTGGGGAGGCCGGTAAACCCGCTTGGATGCTGAAGAGGCTCTCCCTCTTCTGGATCCCTGAAGCTTCTTTTTCAGTCCTTTCTCTCCTTTTTGGGACCCTGGTTACTATCCCCCAGCAGCCTGCTGCCAAGCCCCTAGGCTGACCCCCTGGCTGCCGTCACTCCTCACTGCCCACCCCCATCCACAGATCACGGCCATCCGTTCTCGCTGCAGAAAGCACCTCTCCATTGTCCAGTGGCAGCGGGCTGCCCACACCCAGCCCTCTCGACTGTGAGAAAGCTGCCTGATTTCACTCTAGGAAATCAACACCCACACCCCTGTTCGTCTCCTCGACCATGGGTAGTCACATGACCCTAGCGTCAGGAAGTGATTCTGTCCTGGACAAGTAACCCGACCCGGCAGTGAGACGTTCCTGGGGTTATACGGCAGACCTGCTCTGCGAGAGAGGCTCTCCCCCAGGATGGCCAGAGGCTGCCAGGAGCCCCCGCGTGGAGAGCCAGGGTCCTGCCCACATCATTCGTGTCTTAGACCCGGGTGGGCTGAACGATGTCCGAAGGTCACAATTAGGTGAGCTGATTCATTTCCATTTTCGCTTAAGTCAGTGAGAGTTTCACTTCCGTCACCTGCAACCAAGAGCCCTAATACATCATCTAAGCCACAACCGAGAAATTAATCCATTCTAAAATGTTACCAGCAGTATGCCCTAAACATCACGGGAGCACCTTAACATAAACACACCTTGACCCCAAGTAAAACCTCCTGTGACTGAATGTCGGGAAACACGGACAGGCCTGTGGGGAGATCACGTCAGGCGCAGGGGCTGCCCCAGGACCCTCTGTGGGGCAGCTGCTCACTCATCTCCACACACGGCCAGCCCTGGGGCTGCAGCCGGGGGCACTGACCACCCTACCTGTCTAGTAAGGCTGCCGCCGAGGTTCATGGTGCCAGAGCCGGATTTGTTGGTCTGCAGCCACAGCATCACCGTGGAGGTCAGCTTGTAGTGGGCGGTGCGACCGCTGGACTTCTCCTGCAGGATGAGACAGAGGTCAGAGCCTTGGGCACAACCCTGAGCTGAGGAGAGCCCGAATGGCCCCTGAATTCAGGTCATTCTAACACGTCCCTTCCTAACACGTCACCATGACATGACCTTATAGCATCCCAAATGGTTTTTAAAGGGGCCGAATCTGTGGTCACTGTATCCAAGTTCTTTGGGGATCTTTTTCATCAATGACTACTGCGATCCTGACTTATCTTTATCCACGTGGCTGTGGGCACTTTTAGCAACCAGCAGGGGTTTATACGTCACAACATACCCCCATCAGGAAGCACCTGCTAGGGAACAGGCCGCACCGTTTGGGCTGCCAGCTGCGGGGGGGAGCTGTACCTGCACTTCCACCACGTGGATGGAGTCCCAGCAGCCTTTGATCTTCTTTGATCCATCTCCAGCCTTCTTTATGAGGATCACTCCAGCAAAACCATGATCCAGATCCCAGAGGTAGACAGATGAGACGCCGCCTTCAAAATACCTGCAGGAAACAGGCCCACGTGTCCATGAGATGTTAAGCCCGTCAAATTACAGATCATCATCCCAGGTCCCAGGGGTGGTCGTCTGGCAAAGATGCATCTAATAAATGTCCCTCTGGGATTAACGACGCTCCCTACGGTGGCTCCAGGGTCGATTCTTGCCTGTGTCCTGCTCATTCGCTGGCCAGGGGAGGGGATGGAGCGTCCTTTCGGGTGGGGGGCTCACAGAAAGAACACGGAATTAGGAGTCCAAAAGATGAGTCTGAGTCTGAGCTGCCCTTCCTCTGGCTTTGTGGCCTTTGGCAAGCTGACTCCACTTCTCTGGGCTTCACATTCCTTCCAGACGAAGGATCCAGCAACGTGTGTGACATGTAACAGACCCTCAATGGGGGTCATTACTACTGAGTAATCATTATCGTGTGATACTCCTATCTTTTGGGATGGCTACTTCACAGGCGAAAAACAGAGCAACCACAGTCCAGACTTCTCCCACTGAGAGCAGACAGGGCTCTGTTCCCCCCGGAACGCTCCAGGGCCTGCACACACTGGGGCTTCTGTGGGTTTTTCAGAGCAACCTGCTGCAACACTGTAGCCTGAAACGAAGGGCTAAGGCTGGGACCGAGCTTCCTCCGCAAGTCTGAGGCAATACTGAAAAATTCCTAATTCAGATCAAATGCAGGAGGGAAAGAAAAGGCCAGAGGAGCAAAGGAAATCAGGCAAGGATCCCAAATTCAAGGGCACCAAGGCAGCGGCTGTCCGTACAGGTCCGCGGAGCTCAGAAAGCAGAGGCGGACCACCAGCTCACGTGCAGCACCTCAAATTCTGCTGACGACCAACTACGACTCTGGAAAGATGGCGTCTCTGGTGGCTAATAGCACACTCTACCAGAAAGTCTGTGGCCTCTCTGACCCCATATAACCCTGCATCAATGGTGCGGCAGGTGCACTCCGGGACTCTCCAGGAGGCCCGGGGCCGCGGCCTCGGATGTGAGCAGGCAGGCACCGAGACGCACGGGCTGGGGAGTCAGGCAGGCACGGGTCCCCACGTCCGCCCCGCCAGTCACCAGTTACGTCATGCGCTTATCCGCCCAATGACTACTTATCAAGAGCTACCAGCTGTGCGAACTGGGCCTTAGTTTCTTTATAAAGCAGGGACAGTACTGGGACTTCCCTGGTAGTCCAGCTAAGGTTAAGGCTCCACGCTCCCAATTCAGGGGGCCCGGGTTTGATCCCTGGTCAGGGAACTAGATGTCGCATGCCACGACTAAAAGATCCCACATGCCGCAACTAAAGACCCGGCACAGCCAAATAAATAAATATTTTAAAAAACCAAACAAACAGGGATGGTATCTACTTTCTAGGATTGTTGAAAGACAAAAACTATACAGGAAAGTAGATACCTGACCACAGATGATTATTTTCATAACAAAAACAAGTAATAAAAATAAACACGTATATGAATTACACCTCGATAACGCTGTTACATAATAAAAAATATACATGGTAAATGCTAATATTTAGAGAAATGTAAGCGATGGGTATACCAAGAATTCTTTGTACTCTTTTTTGGATAATTTTGCTGTAAATCAAACTCTTTCAAACTAAAAAGTTTTCGTACAAAGGCCAGTATGTGATATACACCAGGGTGTAACCGAGAGACAATCAGTCGGAAGAGGTAGTCTCTCTTCACGCTGGTGAGCTGCAGGGCCCCGTGGCTGCTTTGTCTCTGGCTCTGACCCACCGCAGGCCCACTAGGCGTGGCGCATGAGGGTCCACACCTAGGCCTGTTCCCCTCGCGTCCTCCCCGCCAGCATTCCTCAGGGAGACTGTCCCCACTGCTCCATCCCGCGCTACCCATTGCGATTAAGCCGTCAAGTGAAATTCACAGCTGTCTCCCCTGGCCAGTCGGCCCCAGAAGGCAGGTGACGGCAGGAGGCTGTATGAGGTGCCAGCCCCGGGGCTAAATGTTGGTCAAAAGAGTGAGGGACTGAGGTTGAGGGATTGAGGGAAAGGAAAGATTGAGGGATTGAGGACTCTGGCTTCCAACCAGGGCAACAGAGCGTAGAACTGCGAGGGGAAAGCACGGGAGAAGGGAGAGACACACCTGCGGGCCCGAGCTCGGCGCCAGCCCAGGGCAACTCCGGGAAACTGGCCAACGCTGGGCACTCGGGGACCCCACTCAGGAAGGCGCTTTCCCTTGTTCTAAATCTCTCCCCAAACCCCAAGTAGGTAAGTGTTCTGGCGTAGAGCCTGAGGCCCCCCCCACTTCCCTCCACAGGGCCACCGTGACCCGGCCCAGCCCTGCAGGGAGCTGGTCGCAAGTCGGGCCACCCTGGAACGCTCCTGGGACATGTGGGGACGCATCAGTCACCTTGGGACCAGACCCCTCGCTCAGGTGAGCGGGTGGCATGGGCTCCGGGGTTTTGGTGCCCCCTCCCCCAATTCCCCGGGAAGCACAGCAGCACTACCGCGGGCGGGAAGGGCAGCCCAGGGCAGACCTGCCAACACCGTCCTTTCGGTGACAGATGGCTGGGTTCCATCGCTTGGTTTTCCCTTTCCGCCTGCTTGTCGGGAGAGCAGCCCCACATCAAAAGGGAAAAAACAACTTTTAAAAATGTGGCTTTTCTTGTGCTGGCAGAAGTGGGCCGCTAATTCCTTCTTTCCTGGAGCGAAGGCGCGAAGCCCAGCGGGCGTGTTCGTCCTTCTGCCCCTCGAAGGCCACGGCCCCCCGCCTCAGGCGCCTTCCAGCCCAGAGTGTTGTTCTTGTCTCTGTGCTGGGACTCGGGGGAGGGCAGGTCAGGCTGCCCTGGGAGGGAACCAGCAGAGGGTCTGGTGGCTTGACAACCCTCCTTGACACCACCTGGCAACCAGTTCAAAAGCACCGGATGGCCTGTGGTTGAGCCCTCTCAGTCCCCTCCCTTAGATTTCTGTTTTCTTCCAGAAAAATAAAACAACAGCATTACCGTTCTGCGGGGCGAAACTGGCCATTTCCACTCCAAAGTCCCACCTCGCGGCCCGGCTCCCCCTCCGGGCAGCTCCTCCCGGCAGCCTCAGCCTCCCTTGTGGGCCACACTGACCAGGCCCAAAGTTACAAAATGTTGGAGACAAAGGAGGTAAAAATGCAAGCTCGACTCTGATGCTCACGTGGGTTACTATTCTTCCCCCAAATTAAAAAATTTATTAGAAGAACATTATTTTAAAAAAAGGAAATTTAAAATTTAGCCCACAACACCATAAATCAGCTTATCCCATAAATCTCATTTTTCCAAATTCCCCTCCGGTCTCTGTCCAGACGCTTACTTTTTATGTAACTGTAGGCACAGCAAGGGGACTGGGCTGGGCTCGGCTTTCCTCACTTGGCCGGAATCACGAGCACCTTTTCCACGGAGCCACGTGACCTCCGTAATTGGTTTCATAGCTGGGACAGTGTCCCGTCGGGTAGTACCCTCACTTACAGGCGGTCTGACTTTCAGTGAAGAGATGAGGGCGGCAGCACCAGAGCGGCCACTGTTCCTCGTGCTGTTCAAGAGCGGACCCACATTCCATTCACCTAAAGGGACCTCTGGGGACGCGTACGGCTGCGAGTCTCAACCTGATGTTCCAGGACAAAGGCACTGGAGGACGCGTGATGAGAAGGGGCCGCTCAGAATCGCCCAGAAGGCCAGCCTCTGTGGCAGAGTGGCCGCGGGGCACGGACAGCCCCCGTCCCACGGTTTATGGCCCTGCTCTGCACGTGAAGCGTTAATTAAAGAGGGACCTCAACAAGTTTTTGGAAATTTATTCTTACCTACTGTACTTTGATCATAATGACATGAAACGGGAAAAAAAATAATTTTTACGTGGTTCACATTTATGAGTTTTTACATAAAGGCTTTTGTGGGTATTTTAAGAATGTGCTAAAATGTTGTCTGAAACCACATAAAGCCATCTGAGGAGTCGCCCGCCAGAACTAACAGCACACACATGGAAGCACTTTAACTGGCCTTTGTATATTTAATGAGTCAAATAGTATTAATACTGTTTAAATGCTAACATGCTATTTCAATAAGGGGGCTCTGCCATCCCTGGCGACTCGCTCTCGGGCCGTGCATGGCAACATGAACGAGGCATCAAGAGTGGCCTGGCGCTGCGAGCGAGCTGCCAACAGGTTCACCCGGCCTCGCCTGTGCTCTGCCCCTGCTCCACAGGGGAGCAAGGGAGGACGGTCCCAGGACCACTGCCATGGCCCAGCTGTGCTGGGCACAAAAGGGAAGGCCCAGAGGTCTCTGGTCAAGGGGGCAGCTTGGGGAACATCTTTACAACGTGGACGCCCAAAGACGAAACCCCTGGGCTCTTCTTAGGCCTGGTACCTTCAGGGAGTGAGGGCTGAAATTCGCACACATGGTGAGGAGGGTGAATGACCTGTTAGCCACAGGGACACAGGGACAGTCTGTGGGGACACTGCAGAGAAGCCGGCTTGGAAAGTCGAACCAGGGAACAGTGGGGCCTTTCAGAGTTCCAGGAACATCAGGAGTAGGGAAACCGATAGACCGACCCAGACCAACCCGAGAACAACGAGAGGAAAACGATGCTCTGATGTCCACCCAAGAGTGAACCCTTTCAACCAAGTGCCATTGGCTCCACAGTTGGTGGCTTTCAAGATCTTCCCAGCAGATTAACATTTTTTTAAGGCAAATGGAACTGCAGAGAATTCAGACAGCTGGCATTAAGGAGATGGGGGCACCTGGATTGGCTCCGTTAAGTCCCACCATCTGAAAAACAGTATGTTGACCACAACCAGGTTTCATAAACTTCAAAAGACCAGGTCACCAGGGCACAGCTCTGCGCTGGATAAGCCAGGAGCCACAGGCAAGCCCCTCGGGTGGGCTGGCTATTTACCCGCACAGCCAATCACACTGAAGCGCCTGGGCGAGTCAGACCCTGAACCTGGATCAGCGAAAAGCCTGGGGTGTCAGTGACTCTCTTTTTCCCAGAGAGCTATGTCGTTTCCCCCTGAAATGCACTCCTCCACTTGACCAAAGTCAGCGTCACACATACAGATTCTATGACCATAACTCTCCAACCTCAGGACTTCTGGGGAGGAGGAGACAAAAGGGAAAACATAATACTTCATACTCAAAATGACCTACTTCACAAAATGGAAAAAAAAAAAAACCCAAACCTATTTCGGCTCCTAAAGCTTTATGGAGTGTTTGAGGCTGAGGTGTGCGTGGAGACCAGGATGGAAGCTTGTCTCAGGAATCTGGGCTGTAACCGGGCTTGGCCAACGCGGGGCTGCGCATGTAACAGGGAAGCTGGGACTGGAATCGGCTTGGAGGTTGGCCCTCCCTCTTTCCCATCAAATCGCCTCCTGGGAGAATAGCTGGACTTGTGGCTCTAATACAGAGGCCCCAACAGGTAATGAGTCACATGCCATGACCCCCACAAAAGAACCACAGCCAGCACAGATCTGCTGGGAGCAGGGTTCATTCAGACGTGGTCCTTTAGCTGAAAGTGGGCTGGGCAGCCTTCCCAGGACTGGGCAGGAGGCCGGAGCGGACGTGGATCTCTGGCAGCATGATGACACCTGCGATTCGGAGGACGGGCAGTCACCCCCAAACCCAGACAAGTCGGTGCGGGGAGGGGGGCAGCACAAGGCCACACCCTTAGGTGCTGGAGTGTGAGCTTCTGCAGTCGGCTTCATTAAACAAAGCCAAGAGGAAGGCAAGGAATATTTATGCAGCACCAATGTGTTTTTCTCATTTGTAAGATGAAAACATTGGCTCTGAGGTTCACTAGGGTCTCTCCCAGCTCTGACACTCCAGGATCAGGTGGCTGCATGAGGGCCGGTGTGAGGCAGACTCTGAGTGCCACAGCGCAGATTCCGAACATCTTAAGTTGACCAAAACTCTGCTTACACACCTCCAGTGACAGCCGTTTCCACCACGGTTTTCGGAACGCGTCCCAGAATCTGCCCACGGACACGGGACAGGTATTCTGTGGACATTCCTTCCAGCACACACAGGTGCAACAACCCCCAGAGCAAACATGCCGATCGGCTTAGGCATGTGCGACTTTAATGCCAGTTGCACTTAGACGTGCACATCTGGACCGTGGCTGCGGCGCTTTACAGCCTCGCTTTACGAGGTTTTTATTTTTTTACTTAAAGAGGAGTAATGAAGGCCTCTCTGGAAACAATGGTTCTGTTGCCGGGGCCGCCGAGCTGGCCTGGCACCTGACCACGCCGTCCGCACTGCATGCCACCCGCGAGCATCCTCTGCCTCTCCGGGCTACCCGTGAACACACTGCCCACCCAGGAGGATGTGGACGGTCAAGGCCTTCTGGAGTCGCCATCACCATCGCCCAAGAGCTGCCGTTTTTGAGAACCCATTCTGTGTCAGGGGCTCTGCATACATTATTCTACAGTTAAGATGGTGGAAACCCAGAGAGCGAAAGGAATGCACCCAAGTCACACAGCTGAGAACTGGGGAGCTGGCTGCCCCAGAGCCACGTCCTGTTCTCATGGCCCTGGTTTAGCCTGTGAGGTTGGACTTAGGTAAATTCTCACACACACACACACACACACACACACACACACACACACACCGCTGTACACAATGCTGCCTCAAGGTACAGGAGAAAGTCAGGGAAGGAAGGAAGGGGTACACCAAGTGGCCAGGAGTCTGGGCAACACCGAGAACCCTGCACTGGGAGTTCTGGAAGGAGGGCCCTCCACTTCAGGGTGGCAGCAGAGGCCTGCTGGCTGAACCGCTGGAAGACCAGCCACCCTCGATCCTTGCACGAAGCAGCTTCCCTGGCAGCACAGGGTGCCCGGCAGGACCAGGGAGCACCACCACCGGAGGAAGCTGGTCCTCGCTTCACCCCAACACGTGCAGCCACACGACCCGAAGCGTGACTGGCTGCCGTGCGGGGACAGAAACCCAGGAATCCTGGAGGAACCAGAGTCCTTGATGCTGACTCGGGGATCATGTTTGTAAATGAGCTTGTTTTCTGCACGCTCCTGTTTTCCATTTAACTTTCTTCCAGCAGATGAAAAGCAGACAGTGCGTGCCAAGGCAAGCAGACCCTGGGCACGGCCTCAGGAGCCTGGCGAAGGGGACCCACGTGGACGCACCATCACTGGCCTCCAGGCTGGGGGGCAACGAGTGGCCTGTCTGGACCCTGAGTGCATGGGCTCTGGGAACCGCGGGAAATGCCCCTGCTTCAGAGCAGGGCTCAGAGCAGCTGAAACTTACACCACGAGAGCAGGAAGCGACTCGACCCAACTCCCCACAAAGCAGACAGGGCTTCTCTCCACGCGTCTCCCACTCGATCAAAACAGAGCAGCTGAGTCGACCCTGGCTTCCCCCTTAGCTGCCTCCAGCACTCTCACACCGGCCCAAGACTGGCAGCCGGAGGCCCACAGCAGGCAGGGCGGGTTCTCAGAGGCCCTCCAAACGCATGGGTGAAGATACAAATAATGTATGTGGAAACCCAAACACTAATTACGCTGCCGACAAGCTCAGAGCCAGACACGACTTCCCCGCCTTTACCCCGCGGTCCCTGGGGCACAGGATGTGTAGCAAGCGGCACTGTGGCAGGGTTCCTCGGGAGACCTTCAGACACGGGAGAGAGGCCCTCCACCTCCGGGCAAGGGGGAAAAGGTTCACACGGCGGGGGCCACCCAGACCTGTGTGAAGGGGCAGGCAGCCAGGCCGATGGCCAATCCCGATGGTCCAGGTCTCACCTGCCCCAGAACCTTCCTGAACGATTCCATCACCTCACGCTTACTCTGCTCAGTGCTTCCACCCATCTCCCAGCTGGGTTCTGACTCTGGACACCAAAGGTAACTTGGCCTGGCTGTTTCTGGTGGTGGGAAACACAGGGTAACCTCAAACCATAGGTGTCGTTCAGCCAGACTAGTGGGAGAGCAGTCAGGACCAAGCAACCAGAATACGAGGAGTCCGGGTCAGGGTCTTCCACCCCAGCCTCCAAACGGCTTCTGGAGGAATCTCTCAGCACGTACAGTCAGAGCTGTCCCACGTACCCCAGGACCCTCCAGACCCTTCCCCAGGCGCTGAGGACTACACCCCAGGCCTGCGCCGGACAAGGGCCCGCGCACCTCTCCCCACGGCTCCTGTCCCCTGGCCACACCAGCGAGCCCCTCCCCACCAGGTTACACGGCTAAGCCTGCCTCCCCACGACCACCCGAGCTTCCAGGATTCGCTAGGAGGACTCACAGGACTCAGAAGAGTCGTGCTCGCAGCCATGAGTTATTCCAGGGAAAGGAGACAGGGCACAAGCCGCTGAGGGAAGGAACCGGGTACAGGCTTCCAAGACCGCCCCCGCCCCGCCCCGGGGAGTCACACCAGGTGCGCCTAATTCCCCAGCGATGGGCCGGGACCACGTGTGAAGTGCTGTCCCCGGGGAGCCCACCACCCCCACCCCGAGCCTCGGTGCCCAGGGTTCTTACTGCTGAGCTCCTCTGCCTGGCACACACCGCAGCTCCAGACTCCAGCACGGAGGCTGCAGTTCTGCATAAACCATAGCGTTTGCGCAACAGTTTCCACATCGTGACTGCTCCTATCAGGGAATGGAACAAAACCTCCCAAATCCAAGTTCCCAGATGCCAGCCAGGCCTGCTCTGACGATGCTCCTCTGCGACAGGGACGGCCGCTCCAGTCAACCCCCGGCCCCTCCCCGGCCACTACTATAGATGCAGCGCCCAGTTTTTGGTCCTTCTCAGCACTTACCAAAGGGTGCGAGTCCTTTGTTCGTTTGTTCACTTCTTTCCCTGTGTACCTCCTCACGCCTGTTGGGCCCAAGGGGCCCGCCTGACCCACCCCCATGGCACCTGCAGTGCTCAGAGCACGGCAGGCTCTCGGGAAGTATTTGTGGCTCCATCCTAAGTACTCTCTCCCGTCACCACAGATGGGAACTACTTCACTCCATTTCTGAAACAGATTTACTCAAGGTCTTGCTGCGGTCTATGGCAGAGCCCCACCAGAACCCGAAGCCTCCTAACGCGGCCTGCTGCCTCGCCATGTGTGCACCAAAACCGCCCCCCAGCCACAATCAAAAACACATCCACACAGGTCGCTGCTGCAAGATGAGGATAATTCTGTCACACTTGAAGGTGCGAGTGGACACCGTGAGTGCAAGGTGAGCCTTGGGAACAGCGCCTGACTGACTGCCCTCACCCCCCACGCCCCCCAAGATGGGCAGTGGCACCTTGCTGACAGATAAGGAAACAGAGGCCAGAAAGTGGACCACTCGCCCCAAGTCAGTGAGTAAGGGCAGAACAGAGCATCAAGGCCAAGTCTCTTTCAAAGCCCAGCGCCTCCCCACTCTGCAGCCTGACCCAGATACAGTGACTTCTGCTGGGAGGTGTCTGTGCCTGCTGCCAGGGTGTCCCCACCGACCACCAGTTATCTGCTTCCCATACGTTGGCTACCTCCATTTCATCAGAAAGCCTCCCACTGCCACCTACGCGTCCCATCAGGACTGAAACACTGAAACTCTCCAGGCCCGATGCTCACATACCAGGAAGGGGTAGCCCCGGGGAGCCCAGGGTAAGAGGTCTGAGAAGGCAGCTGGGAACATGGAGTTTCAAGGACCCAAGAAACCAAGGCAACAAGCTTTTTCCTCACGGGAACATGGATGCCCTGCCCTCGCTGGGCTGGTGTCGCTCAAACGTCATCTGACAGAGGCGCAGAGAATGGAAGGAAGGAGTGGAAACAGCCACAACTGTGACCCGGTCCCAGCGGGGGAGAGGAGGCAGGGAGCCGGGGGAAGGCCCATCTGCCAGCGCCCGGCCGCTGCCGGAGAGGCTTGCGGGCTCTGGGGCTGCCACAGGGACGCCAGCCTTGTTTCACTCTGTAAACGTCTTCCAGACAAGAAGGGCTGATTAGGAAACCTAATTAAGGCTTTTGAAGATTATCTCAGACCCGAAGCAAGGAAGAACACAAAATGCCTTCCCGCCCCGCTCCTCCACCCCCTAGACTCTGGCCTTCGTTAAGCTTTGATTTCAATCAATTGCACACCCACTAAAATTAACTTATAAGGCCAATAAATTGCAACCGCATGTTTGAAGGTATTATCTGCTGCAAGCCAAGAGCCAAGGATCGCAGAGCACGGGGCAAGATGCCTGGCACAGATGGGAGCAATCATCTCTGAAAGAAAGCAGTGCCAGCCCCTTCGGTTAGAACATCTGGTCTCAACAGAACCTGGGCCGACAGAGGACCCAGTGTGAAAGCCAGAGTGGGGAAGGTTTCCCATCTTCTCTGGGAGCCTGAAAACTCAAAGCACTGATCGTGGGGTTCACGGCAGCCAACTGGTGGCTCACACCACAAATAAGATGTTTCTCTGGCAGCTGCAAGTGCTGACCCTCTACTAAGTCTCTCCCAAGAACGATGGCTCACGTAGGTCACGTGATGAGGTTCTGTGACCGACGAGCTACCCCAGGCTTAAGGCCTGAGAAAGCAGGGACAACTCTGCCAAGAAAGCAGTGACCCTGTGAGCCAGCCACCCGAGAGGCGGCCCTTTCTGTGACCTCTCCCTACTCCCCAGGGGCTAACTGAGCCAGCCCATGAATTAGAGCCAGGAAACCATCTTGGGGCTTGGCAGAGAACGAGAGTAGCCTGGATGTCAGCGACCAAGGTGGGAGGGCTTGCGGGGAGAGAAGTGATGACGTCCCAGACGATTGGAGAGCTGATCAGGGCTTCCCCCAGCGCCAGCACTCCAGCAAAACCTGCCCATCATCTCCTGAGCATTTTTGGCAAATGGACTATTTTTAATCTAAAATCAGAGTTGTGCTATCAACGGTTGCTTAACAGTTATTCTCTTGGGGAAAAGTTACCACCACAATCCCTTTCTGTCACTGGTGACAGCAAAGAAGGAAATCAGTAAATGTGGGAGGGATGGGAGGATGGGAGGGTGAGAACGTGGCAGGGACCTGGGAGGAGCAGAGGGGAAGCCAGGAACTGGGGGGCTTCAAAGGAAATCATGCAGGACACACAGCTCACCTCCCTGGGCCCCTACGTGCCACTTGCCCACCTTGGGAAAGGAGTTGTGCTCCAAATTGCTGGCACTTTTAAGCTGTATGGAGAAATGCTGTGCACAGGCAGGAGAGAGGGGGGCCACATCCCCACCGGAGCTGTAAGCCAGAGGGCCTGTTGGTCAGTGTGTCCCTGGCCTGGCCCCTCACTCGGACCATACCAGTTCCATATCCTAATTCCCTACAAAGTCAAAACCTTTACAGCCCCAGGGATCAAAGCCCAGAGCCCGAGGACAGAAGCCAAGGCTTTCCCTCAGGACGCTGGGGAAGAAGCTTTTCTCTCTCACGGCAGAGAGAAGCCTCCGTTGCCTGGCCTGGACTGTGTCTCAGCTGGCTCCATGCTCCCCGAAGTCTCCTTCCACTCATCTTGGTAAGGAGAACATCAGGAGTAAGAACAGGCTGATGGGCCAGGACCAGCCCAGGAGGAAGGGGAACCAGGAAGCTGTCTTCACTACCGTGTCCACAGGTTCAGTCTTAAGGCACAGCCAACAGCTGGGGAGGGGGAGAGGTCCACGCCAGAGGAGGACATGGCAGGAAAGAGCACCTTAGGCCTCTTTTTTTTGTTTTGTTTTTATCCTGTTGGGTTTTTTTTTTTTCCTTTTTTTCCTGTGCCACACAGTTTGTGAGATTTTAGTTCCCCAACCAGGGGGTTGAAGCCGGGCCCTCAGCAGTGAGAGCGCAGAGACCTAACCACTGGACGGCCAGGGAAGTCCCCGTTTTTCTTCTGTCGACCCTCCAGCCCTTCAGAAGCCAACAAATCTCTGTGAGCTGAGTTCAGCGCGGCCTTCCCAGGGTAGAGCGAGGGTCCTTCCTGCCAAGAGTCATGGAACAAGAAGCCCCCGAAGGCTCCTTACAGCAGCTGCTCCACGCAACACAAGGGGTTTCTAATTCTAAGCCCGAGGGCCAGAGTCTGGCAGCTTTCAGTCATTTGAGGGGGGGAGTGGTCGAGAGGCCGGAGCACAAGCCAAACTCAGTCCTAACTCTGCAGTCCATCAGGGTCCCAGAATTCACAAACACCGCGTCGTCAGGAATAAAGTCGGGGTCAGTACAGGGGATGGGCCTGTTCGTCACAGTCCTCAGCCCCCGGGGGGCACAGGCCGAGCCCCACTTCGGAGCAGGGCACCCTGGAGCGGCGGCCGTCCCCATCCAGCCCTCCTGGGAGCGATGGTGTGCCGGTCCTCTCCTGGCAGCGTCCTTTCAGTCACTCTCTCTTCCTTCTGGCAGGGGTGGGGTCTGCCTGAGGCTCCGGCACCCCTTGGCAAGCCCAGGACACAGGCCATCTTCCTGGCTGCTCGGGCGGCAACTCGGCAACCAGAGCCAGCAGACCGTTGAGGCAGTGTCGGGGAGCCTCCCCTCAGAGGAACCGCTGCCTGAGCCCACGTGTCCACGTGAAAGGCAGGCAGGTGGAAGAATCCACAGAGGAGCGCGGTGGCTTCCTTCACTGGGATGACAGCAAAGGAGTCTTCCTTCCTGCGGGAAGAGGTCTATACTGCGGAGGGGCAGGGATGAAGGATAAAGAGGAAGGCATGACCTACTGCCCCTGCCTCCCTTGGAACAATCTGGTCCCTAGAAAACCTGGAGCAACCACTGGCCTGTGCTGCTCAAGGCCTCCGAGCCCCTCGCTAATCTCCGTCTGCTCCAGAACCACAGGGAGAAGAGCTCAGGCTCTGGCCCTGCCAAGGTCACCGACATGGCCACTAACAAGTCACAGGGCACTCTGACGACGGGGACTTCCAGAGGTGAGCAAGGTACTGGGAGGGAGGGGGCAGGGAAGGAGGAAGGGAAAGGAAGGAAAGAAAGAAAAAGGAGACTTGCATTCGTAATTATTAGACCAGAAATGAGTTGGCTCATCAAGTGTGGTCCAGCTGGGAAAACGGTCCTCACGTACGGCCTCAGGAGGGGGCGTCCTCAGGACACTGATAACACAGGGTGCTTTGAAACCGCTGACTCTGGTTGCCCAATGACAGCTCTAGCCAGCCCGGTGGCCTGAGGTTGCTGTGACAGGGAGAACTGGGCCTCCCCTCACATACAAGGGCACGAAGGGCCTCCTGCCCTCCTCTGTGGGCGCCACCCGCAGGCCTTGTACTCTCTCCTCCCCCACAGAAAAGCACACGGATGCCGCTGGGGACAGACGGCATTCTCTGGGCCAGGATTCCACCTCTACAGACCATCCCAGAACCTCCGGGGCTGGCTTGTCCTGTTAGATCTGCCACTGGGTGGAGGAAGCTGTCCTGTCACCCCCCCCCACCCCCGCCAAAGCCCCCGCAGCCCAGCTCACCTTTACAGGAGAGTGCAGGCCCATGCACAGCCCCAGAGAAATACAGGTCATTAAGGCTTAACGCCACCTTCAAAGTGGACGTTCGCCCAGGCAGGGGAGCTTCTCAGGAGGCGGTACAGAGAGTCAGACCTAGGGTATGAGCCCAGCTCCTGCCGTTTCGTAGCGGGTAAACCACCTGGAGGACTTCTCTGAGCAGCGGTTTCATCGTCTGTTAAATGAGGTAACTCCCACTTACCCTACAGAGTCGCTGTAAGGACTGGGGGATCACAGTGAAGACTTTTTAATGGTGATGGGGAAATGCTCACGATGTTAGGCCAGTCAAGACCCCACAGAAGGCACACGTCTAAGACTGACCACGTGTCACTATACACGTGAACCAGCGAGACAGGAGGGAGAAAGGAGTCAGAGACGACACCGGCCTCTTCCCCAGGCCTGGCCCTAAACGGCAGCACAGGGCACCAACACGTCTGCACTGCTTTATTCGGGAAATCACAGCCCAAATGTTTAGCCTCTAAGAAATCAGAACCAGCCTCGTTCTGATCCTTGGAGACGCCGGCACAGGCAGCCCTCTGCCCAGACCGCTCCTTTCCGGCCCAGGCGCCGGCCCTCAGCTCCAGCGTCAGCTCCCGGAGTGGCATTCCCGACCCCCCCCCCCCCAACCCCACCCACTGAAAGCCCGAGTCACTCCCTGTCCCGTCACTGCACCGACTTGTTTGCACTCTATTGTTTGTCCTCCCACAGTGGACGCACCGCGCGGGCAGGGACGTGGTCCTCCGTATTCAAGGCCGGCGCCCCAGGACTTGGCAAGCAAACACTCAAATGTCAGTCAGGTAAATGGATAACTGTTGGACTCCGGAGTTGGATAAGGATGGTTTCATACTGGACCATAACATGCGAAATACGTTACTGGCTGTGTGAAGTTGGGCAAGTGACTTCACCTCCCTGAACCTGTCAACTCATTTGTAAAACAGGGACAATCCTCTTGCACAGGCTGATGTGAAGATCAAACAAGACCGAGAGGCAGTGAACACTGGGCTCGCCCAGCCACTGGCTGGTAACTGCTGTTATCACCACTGCTATCTTATTATCAGTATTGTCACTATCCCATGAAACTGATTCCACTTGGGAATTCTTATTTAGCCGCTGGATAGGCTTCTTGCCAAATGGCCAGGTAAGACCAACTACAAATAAACCAGAGATGACAGCAACGAGGAAATCTCCCAGCATCACTGGAGGAGGAGCTATTCTACCACAGGGCAAAGTTCTAGACATAAGAACTCTTCAATCAGTGAATTCACTCTAATGGTGAAAATCAATAAGTTGTGGAAACTTCAGGCAAATATGGACTCAAGTCCTAGCTCTTCGCCTCTGTGTCCTGTGGTGAGTCATTTAGCCCCTGGGAACCTCAAATCTCATCTGTAAAAAAAGGGAAAATCATCTCCCCCAGAGGTTCTTGAAAGGATTAAAGATAATGTATATACAATACTGGCACATGACAGGTACCGCAGATAAAGCTGAGTCACACAGCGACGCATTCGGGGGCTACCAAAATGTTCAGGGCCATGTGTTCATGGTTTCCTCAGAGCTTCTGCTTGTGTGTTGTGGGTCTTTTTGTCTGTCCGTGTGTCAGACTGAGAAGTGTCACTTTTCCTCCCAAACCAGCTTCTAAAGTAAATTCTTTATTATACGCGTTATATCAAATCCGCTAAAAACTGGAAAACCACGCCAACTGTCTGCAAGATGGAGACCTGAAACTCCTTCTCGAAAGCGTAACAACACCAGCTTTCAGACAATGGTTTCAGCCGTTCAGATGCTTCGTTTCTCTCATTTCCATTTTCTTGCCTATATCCTAGGTCAGGTCAGGGAGGGCACCCTGTAGACCGAAGGCCAATTCCCACCTCCCTCAAGGCTCAAGAGATGGTTTTACATTTTTAAAGGATAATATATACGTAAAAAAGAAAGAACAAAGAAAAAGTGATAGAGACTTGTGTAGCCTGTAAAGCCTAAAATGTTTACTATCTGGCCCTTTACAGAAGGGGATGCCACGCCCTCCCCTAAATGACTGAATTTGTACTGAGGTAGCATTGCATGTATTACAGTGTTGTTACATTCTCAATACAGAACTTAGTTAAAAATGAGATTCTACGGATTAAGAAAAAACGCTTCAGAGGATAACCTGCTTTGGAGCCTTTCCTTGCAAGGCGGATTAATGAAGTGGCCACCTTTCTGGTGGCGAGGAGGGACTGGACGGAAGCAGAAAGCAGACGCAGCGGAAACGCTTCCCAAAGTGCAGGCTGAGGCCCCCAACAACTCGGGAGTCAGCAGACTGTTGGCTCAGAGGTGGCTGCCCAAGGCCCACTGTTTAAGGACCTCGACTCCTCCCGCCCTGGTGACTGGTCTGGGAGCAGGGGCCCTGAGCTCCAGGTAAGAACAGAGGCAGGGCAGGCAGTGCAGTGGAAACCAGAGGGGCCCTCTGGAGACAGACGGAGCCGGGTTTGATTCCCCACTCTGCCTCTTGCCTTGGACGAACACCTTAATCTTTCTGAACTTTGATTTCTTCGTCTGGGAAATGGGGACTAAAACAGTGACCACATTTGTGAGGATTTAAGGATTTACGATGATGTGTATGAAATATCTGGCACTGAGTCTTGCACACAGGAGGTGCTGTCCCAATGGCACCTGCTGTTCCGGAGAGGCACGACGCAGAGTACTGCCCGGGCGAGGCGGCAGCCTCTCACGACTGACCCGATGACCACACTCGGGCCCAGCACCCTGCTGGGGGCGCTCAGAACTTTTACTAGTTAGGCGAGCCAGGCGGCAGGTCTATGGGAGACGACTTGGCCTCGCGTTTCATCTATGAACTACCTATCAAAAGAGCTGCGGGGCAAAGGGCGTCCGTAACTCACAGGTCTCGGTACTGGTCAAAGGCATTATTGGCTTCCACCTCCAGCTTCCTCAGCCGAGCAGAAGGCATGGCCCCGTCTTCCAAAGGGGGGTCATACTTGTTACTCCACGGTGACCTGGCGGGGAGAAGGAGAAGGAGATCACATGAATCGTTCCAGCGAGCCATCGGCCCAAGCCCCAGCTTCTGAAATTCCAGAGCAAAAGCCATTATCCACAGGCCCTGGGCATAGACACGGCTTTCTCAAGGTTTGCAGAGCAACGGCTCAGATTCCATCTGACCTGGGTATGAACCCCAGGCTCCGACTCTCACCAGCTGTGCATCTCCAACAGGTGTCTTGACTTCTCTGAGCCTCCCTTTCCTTATGTGCAAACTGAGACTACTATCTACCCACAGGGCTGCTTTGAGGAGCAAAGGAGAAAAGTATTGATACATCAAGTGCCTAGATTAGAGACGGGCATATAGTAAGTGCTCAACAAATGTGACTTCTTTCTCACCCTTTTTAAAATTTTCCTTTGTTCTCACCATTGTTTTGATCAACAGAGGCCCCTCTCTCCTCCCTGGCCTGCTGGCAGCTCTGGAGAAACTCTTACTCCTCAAAGATCTTCTTACACGATTAAGGATTAAGAAGAGAGCTGTCAGTTATGGAAGCAGCAAGAGAGGCAGAGAGCCAGCCCCATGGGGACAGGCTGACCACACGTAAGAAAGCCTGAGGGACAGAGTTCTCCCCGTGAACAGAGGACGGCCTTCCAGCCTCCAAGGGCTGCGCACACAAAGAAGACTGTGAAGTAATGAGAACCAGTCTCACTTTTTCCAGCCCAAAGTCTTGCTGCATTTTTTAAAATGTATTTTGCCACATCAGGAAAGCATTTAATCACAGAGAGTGCTGGAAGGGGGGTTATAAGGGAAATAGCCACTCATTAATTCCCGCAGGTGGAGTTCACAGAGCTGGGGGTTCAAAGAAAGAGAATTAAAAAGGTGAGGTGCGGGGGCCTGCCTGGTGGCGCAGTGGTTAAGAATCCACCTGCCAATGCAGGGGACATGGGTTCGAGCCCTGGCCCGGGAAGATCCCACATGCCGTGGAGCAACTAGGCCCGTGCGCCACAACTACTGAGCCTGTGCTCTAGAGCCTGCGAGCCACAACTACTGAAGCCCGCGTGCCTAGAGTCCATGCTCCGGAACAAGAGAAGCCACCGCAATGAGAAGCCCGTGCACCGCAACAAAGAGTAGCCTCCACTCGCCGCAACTAGAGAAAGCCTACGCACAGCAACAAAGACCCAACACAGCCAAAAAAAAAAAAAAAAAACAAGGTGAGAGGGTAAAAGAAAGGAGGAGAGGACAATATGGAATTCGGACAAAGTCCTTCACATTGTGGGGCATAAACACCTCGACACGTCCACGGTAAGAAACCCCACTGCCTCTCCCGTGTCCCCCCACTGAAGACACCACTTCACATCACTGAGGACTCCAAAGAACCTTCTGATCTGGGATTGCTGGTAAGGGAAAAAAGGCATCACCGCCTCCTGAAGCCCAGTTTTAGCTAATTCTGTGCACAGACGTCTTTCTTCGCGGTAACTGATGCCTGGCACCTACTGCAGCAGGTCACGTCAAGTCAGCTGGGCGACCTCCGCTCCCAGCCACCCTCAGGCAGGGGTCCCCGCTTTCTTGGCTGCTGGTCCACAAAAGTAAGTGGGGGAAGAGTTGCTGTGCTTGGTGTCCCAAAAGGGCCTCATGCAGCTGCCCAGGCCACCTCAAAGCAGGAGGTGCTTGGTAACCCTTCTTTCCACACCAGCCCCTGACCTCCCTCACCAGTGTCGGGAGAGACTGTGCAGCAGTGGGCTGAGACGCTCCCCACGGCCCCGCGACCAGCAGCCAGCTCTTGTGGTCACACTGGGTTGTGCACAGGCCACAGCAAACCAAGGGCTGTTGGACAAGCCAGGACCCCACCTGGCTCGAGGAGCGGCAGAGAAGCCGGCGCCGGGCACCCTCTCACGCTCCCCGAGGCCTCTCCCTCCCTGGGCAGGGCTGACACGTCCGTTATCGCTGCGTTCACCCCTCAGAACAGTGCTGCCCGACAGAACTTTCCACGACAACAGAAATGTTCTGTATCTGCGCTGTCCAAAACGGTAGCCACGAGCTTCATGTGGCTCCTGAGTGCTTGTGTGACCGAGGAACCGAATTTTAAATTTTACAGAACTTGAATTCGTTTAGACAGCCAACTTTAGAACCTCAGCTCCCAGAGGGCAAGAGCTGTGTCTGTCTTGCTCTCCACTGTTTGCTCAGCGCCTGGAACAGTGCCTGGTGCTCAACCACATGCTCATGAGAAAAAAAAAGGCAGAGGAACGAGTGAATGATTTCACACCCGACACAAAGCAGAAGTGACCACTGCCCCCGCCTGTCCCCGCCTGTCCCCTCACTCCCACAGATGTCGGTTCCTGCAGCGGTCACATCCCCGCCCTTGACAACAAGAGCGCTCCAGGCGGAAGCCTGTGCAGTCTGCCCTCGCGCCCCAGCACCCAACACAAGAGCTCGTGGGCTGAAGCCTTGCAGCGCGGGGTGGGGAGGAAAGGACACCCGGCAATCCTGCTGGTGCTCCTCCAAACCAGCAGAGAGGGAGCAACTTTCTGCTTTTTCTGCTGAGGGACATCTAAGCATTTAAAAAAAAAAAAAAGAAAAAGAAAGAAAAAAGAAAATCAACAAAGACCTCTTGCCAGATCCAGAGACAAAGATGAAGTTGCAGAGTGCTGTCACCACCACTATTTATTTGTAAACTAGGCTTGGTACCTCACCTCCACTCACCAAGGGGAGTGCAGAGGAATCTGAGCGGGAGAATCGAAACTCCCCACCTGCCCTGCGGCTCCTCAAGACCCCAAGACTCTCCTCAGCACACTCCGGGGTCTGACCTTCGTTTCCACGGTTACAGAGCCACTGCTGTCCTGGGGGCCTGGAAGTCCCACCCCTACTGGCTTTCATTTAAAGGCGACCTGATTAGACATAAGAGCCGATCTCTCTTGAAGACTGGGGGTCTGGAATTTTCAAGACACATCTCTCCCTGCTCACAGACGACAGCATTTCAAGCCGTTAGTCCTGGAGCCGGGGTAATTGTAGCTGGGGGAAAAATCATAACATTACCCAGAATATCCTGAGTGGAAGGGGCACTCAGAACACATTTAAGAGCTTAAATGGAGGCCATTTGAAAAAAGACAGATGGACAGGAACGCTTAGATTTCAAAAGTCAGGCCTTTCATTTCCCTCAGAGAATGCTTTTTGTTTCGGCTAACAGGTTTCAAACAGTGCTGCTGCAAACCGTCACACCATAAGGATCTTATTTAAGCAAACGATCAGACACAGGACAGAAATGTGTGGAGAAACTCGGAAGACCTTGAAGTTTTATACCGAGAAGAGAAAAAAAGGAAAGCCCTGTGCCCTGACACCCTGGGCTCCTCTTCAGCTGAAGACCCCCAGGCCCCCTACGGAGCCCCAGGAATGTAGGTGGGAGCCAGCAGGGCGACCTGGAGGTACCACATCCTCGGAAAGCCTGGCCTGGGCATGGACTGGAAATGATTCCAGCCTTCCACAGGCTGCTGGGCAACAGCTGCCTCACACAGCAAGCCCAAATTTTCAGGTGGAAAAAAGAAATACGACGACGATGTTGAAGAAGCAAGACTCAGCTCCAGGCCCCCCTCTTGCAGGGTGCCTCCCCTGAACCCCATGCCTGGTGAAGCCACTCATCCTTTGGCCGTGGGCTCCCTGGCCTGTCAGCCCACGTGGCACCCTCAGGGACCTCTCCCTTGGTGAGGACTAGACCCGGCCCTATGCCCACAACCCGGACAGTGGCTGGCCCTCCCAGGCTGAGCCTGATCTGCCTCAGGGCTTGTCTCACCACGTTGGAGCTGGATGCCCACCTCTGCACCTCCATCTCCACACAGACCTCCGGAAACTCAGACTACCCACAGCCTAGCTGACTCCCCACGTCCACCCGATGGGCATCTGAAGCCTAAAATGCCTCCAAACCAGTCCTTCCTAGAGCCTTCCTCACCTCGATAGTCAGTGACCCCACCTTCCAGCTGCTCATCTGCCCCACCCCCGCACCTGCAAACACTGCTGGCTCTACTTTTAAAACTTGCCTCAAACCCGACTACCTCTCCCCATCTCCGCTCTAGTCTCCAGTCTAGGTTAGACCAAAATACATTCTTTACCTGACCTCCATTTGAAACTAGGAAAGGGACGTGATCACATGACAGTCGTCTAGTCTTGTTTAAATACTATGAATTCTTTGTAATTTCTCCCAAGTTCTGTGCTGTTCAGCCCTTCACACGTGTTATTTCTTTCAACCCCCAAGTGCCCCGAGCCAAGCCCTGTGGCCCTGGCCTTCAAGGCCTCTGGCCTCACCTCCTAGCCCTGGCCTCCCCTCACTGCTGTCTCCCACTTGGGCCTCCCTGCCAGGCTCCATCCTGACAGCTCACCCCACCCAAGGCCTTTAAAGGGGACACTCTTCTCCCAGACCTGCACGGGACTGAACCTTCTCACCCTTAAGTCTCATTTCACACTTGACTGCCAACGCCAGAGCCTTCCCTGTTTACCCCTCCGCCTCTCCCTCCCCTGGTCTTCCATTATTTTCTTTATTTGCTCTTCAACAATATATTCTGTTTATGCAGCTGCTGACTCTCTGGATTCCTCACTAGGACACAAGCGCCACAGAAGAGTGACTCAGTGTCTGACACACGAGTGCCTGCTCACAGAAACGTGTCACTGAGCATCCTGTTAGAAGAATGAACACTATCAGCCTCCACTTAATACATGAGAGAACTAGAGTCCAGAGACAATAAGTAATTTGTCAAAGTTCCCATCTGCTCAAGGGGGCAGTGCTGGTTTGGAGCCCATGTCGGCTACCTCCAGCCAATTTCTCCTACTTTCATTTCTCAGGCCCCAACCCCTCCCCCAAAAGAGCATGAGGCCAAAGCGTTAAGACTCAGCCCAGGTTCTGCGGCTTCTAAAAAAACCTATAGCCTACGGCATTCCTCCACCATTCTCCAAGGTACTGACTACAGCCATCCATCACAGGAATAGTGGATGGGTGGAGGGATTCCCAGTCTTTTTTAATATTAAGAACTCCTAGGCACCCTTAAAAACCTAGCTCGGGCATCATCTCCTCTGGGAAGTCTTCCTGGAGTCAACCTCGGCCTTCTCTATGCTACCCTCAATAAGCTTGGCCCTGGCTGCAGGAATCACGTCACACAGTAATCAGCTCCTGGGTGCATCTCCTGTTCTAGACCGCGGATCACCCAGGGCAGGGATGCAAGTCGACTTAGTTATTCACAGCCCTGGACAGGGTGATGGAGAGAGAAAGGAGAGCTGCACATCAGACAGACGAGCTTCATTCACATGCCCTTAAGCACGCAGGCCCTCCCTGGGCTCGGCATTCCTGTCATGGACACACCCTGGACCTTCTCCTTTGCAGGATTTGATGTGATTTTAATGAAGCAGCTTGCTGGAGGTTCTTTTTTTTTTTTTTTTAATTAATTAATTTATCTTTGGCTGTGTTGGGTCTTTGTTGCTGAGTGTGGGCTTTCTCTACTTGCGGCGACTGGGGGCTACTCTTCGTTGTGGTACGTGGGCCTCTCATTGCGGTGGCTTCTCTTTATTGTGGAGCAAAGTCTCTAGGCACGCGGGCTTCAGTACTTGTGGCATGCAGGCTCTAGAGCACAGGCTCAGTAGTTGTGGCACACGGGCTTAGTTGCTCTGCAGCATATGGGATCTTCCCGGACCAGGGCTCGAACCCATGTCCCCTGCATTGGCAGGCGGACTCTCAACCACTGCGCCTCCAGGGAAGTCCCTGTTGTTGTTGTTTTTTACCAACATCCCTCTCCTATTAGACTGTAAGCCCCACCAGGGCAGGGGCTTCTTGTTCACTGCTGCATCTCCAATGCCCAGTGGGGGTACTCCACAGACATCTTCTGGTCGACTGGATGGAATGATGGATAGAAGGGAAGGAGGGCGGGAGGGAAGGAGAAAAGCCTAGCAGAAGCACAAGCAGAAATAAGGCTGATGGGCTGTCAGATGTCAAAGCTCAGTAGTCCCTTAGCTGCTGAAGCAGTGGCAAGCGGTTGTGGCGGGCGCGGCATGCCTGCTGCATTCGTGGGGCAGGAGCTCACCTATAGGAGTCCCCATCTCTGTTGTAGTCACACAAAAGGTAATCCTTTCCCACCACCTTGTCTCTGGCGATTTTCAGTGGCTGGTCAACAGAAGACAGGAGATCTTCACATAGGCTGGGGACCTGGCAGAGAGAGAGGAAAAGTCAGAACAGAGGTTAAAGTAACACATCAAACCCAGGTTGGCTAACGGCATCTGTAGCCACACCGTGGTCAGCATATTTAACATCTGGCCCTTGGTAGCCTGCCAGAATTATGGGCCTGTTCTTTGCTTTTCCACATGTGTCTGACACCAACTGTGTCCCTCTATAAAGAAACCTGTTCTTGAATTACAGTGGAGCGTGATTTCCAATACAGCCTTCCTTCCAAACTGCGTGCAGCTTTTAATTACCTGGTCGCCAGGGTGGTCTAGTAACGTACGAACGTGCTTGGTATTGGTCTCTGGTGGGCAAAGCACAAGCTGAAGCCCCGAGAAGAAGGTAAACACTTTAAACACACAGGAGTCCAGAGGGCTCTGAGAAGAAGAGCCAGTCCGTGCCGAGAGCTCCCACAGGCTCTCCTGCTGGGTGGAGTTTCCAGTACTTTCCAGGACCCCAGCCAAGCGTTACCAGGTTGGCTGACGGAGTCAACCCTACCTGCTGCAAAGGTAGCTTCCCACGGTGCCGAGCTCCAGCTGCTGTGCTCAGGCTCACCCTCCTGGGCCCCTCACTGAGGAGGGGGGCCCTCGGGTGGGGGGCGGGCAGGGCTGAATCCCAGGGCAGATGCTGCTGAATCGGACACAGAGCCCTGCTAGGAAGCAGGCCTCTGGCCTCCTCCTCCCAACTCAAACATCAATTTCCACCGAAATATTCCAGGAAGGGAGGGCAGCGCTCTCCAAAATGGATTCCTTCAGGCTTGAGTCACTTCCATGCTGTATTTTCAATGTGCTGACTTATTCGTTTCATGGGCCCGGGTTTACGGAGGCCCCACCATATCGTTTACCCGACGAGCGGCTGCCAACTGCACCAATAACCCTTCCAAATGGAAAAGTTAAATCATGTGGCAAGACACCCAAAGAGCAGCTCAGCAGAGGGGCGGCCAGCCACGGCAGTTCCCGTGCTCTGCCGGAAGACCCTCGCCACCACCAGAGAGGCACGGATGGGGCCACAGCCACCTCGGAGACCACCAGCCTCCATGGGCTTCTCGAGGCATCTCTGCTGATGGTGGGGTGCCTCCGAACTCCGCCTGGAAGGCGCCGTCTGGCACACCTGTGAGATGGTGACCTTCCTGGTGACTCACAGCCGTTTCTCATACGCTGAGCAGCACCGGGCAGCCAGCCCCCCGAGACACACACACCATTAACCCCTGTCTACAACGTGCTTATTTCAGAACTCCTTCTGGATGCAACACCCATCTGTGTACTCACCTCCCCAAGTAGAAAGACATACAAACACAAAATGGGGCTGTTTTCAGTTAGTTTGGTGCTGAGAATACCAAGCGTCTGCCACGTATCATGCACTATGCTGGGCCCTTTACAGATGGCATAGTGTCTACCGGAAGCTCATATTCATCTTGTGAAGTAGTTATTTTCCCCGTTTTACAGATTAGAGAACTGAGGCCCGGAGTCGTGAGGTTGCCCAAGGCCCACACAAGAAGAAAGCAGGAGAGAGAGAAGTCTCCCCCTCTGACCGGAACTCTGGTTTAACGGACAGCTAAGAGGAAGAAAGCACACGCCAAAGGCACACTCTGCTGGGAAATGACCCCCTCGCACCCAACCCCTGTTCAGCTATGGAACCCTTCACCTGGAAAAAGTCCTGATCAAGGCAAGGAAGATTTTAACAGCTTCCACCCAAGGCAGCTGGGATTTGAAGTGGCCTTGCTTTCCTGTCGTTGGCCAAGTGCAAGGGCCCTGGGCACCTATGTGCCCGCCTATCACGTTACAGCCTTTCCCTGGCATCACTATTCTGTTGGGCTGATTCCTTGGCTTACCTGTTGGGCCCTGACTTTTGCCTAGAACCCCATTCTAACTGGCTGGGGCCCTGACACTACCGGCCTAATTTATCCTGGAGTATAGTAAAGACCAAGCAAACACGCTCTGAAGTGAGACTTCCTGACTCTACGACTCACTGGCCTCCTGGCCTGGGGCAAGTCACTTTATTTCTCTACCAAGTTGCATTTCCTCACCTGTAGAGTGGGGATAAGAAA
The DNA here is from genome assembly GCF_965194825.1 of Balaenoptera physalus. Lineage (NCBI taxonomy): Eukaryota > Metazoa > Chordata > Mammalia > Artiodactyla > Balaenopteridae > Balaenoptera > Balaenoptera physalus. Next base: position 181,509,885 of record NC_138882.1, on the reverse strand, counting down.
AACCAACCCGGTTGGGGATTGCATGTGACGATGATGCATTCAGTACCCAGCAAAGCGCCCAGTGCGGGGCAACGCGTGCACACGAGGAACCGACGCACTGAGGCCCCTGCTTCCCCTCGGTCCCCAACACCACTGCTGCCTGTCATTCTCAGCCCGCAGCTCCAGCCTGGACGGCAGCCCCAGCCTGGACGGCAGCCCCGGCCTGGACGGCAGCCCCGGCCTGGACGGCAGCTCCGGCCTAGACAGCAGCCCCAGCCTAGGCTGCACCTGAATTTGCTGTACTGCCCCAGGCACTGGATGAAAATGCACCACTGAGATCCAGTTCTGCCCAGAGCCATGCTGCCCCTCTCCTGCCAGTCCTGTTGCGGGTGGCTAAGTCCCCCAACAGAAGAAGCTTATAAGATAACGGGATTTAGTATAAAACAGGCTTGACTTCACTCCTATCCAAGAGACTAATCCACGGATCGAAAGTATTTCAATAATTTCTTCCCAGCACTTATACTAACTGAAATGATTTTTAAATTATTTGTGGTCATGTCTCTCTCCCTAGAACGTAGGTTTTACCACGGCGAGGGCTTTGATCCTGTTCACCGCTGAATCCTCAGTGCCCAGGGCAGTGCCTGACACAGAGCAAGTGCCTGACGTATGTGGGAAGGAGGAAGGGAGGAGTTTTACAATACGGAGCCTCCCAAATGCCAATCGGCTTTATTTTTAACTTAATAAATTGGTGTGTAGCAAGGATCTTCACCCAAAGAGTTGTGTAGTCAAGAACTAAACTTTGATGGATACCAATGACAATTTCACCGTGGCTCCAACCAGGAATATGACCTGTGATGTGGTTCCAGAGCAGCAGACAGACAGAGCGGGAGTTTTAGTGAAAGTCCTGGCGTCTGTGTTACTATATGACCCCAAGGAGCACAGCGGCAGTGCGAGACTGAGAACTCAGAGACCTGGGTTCGAGCCCCTGCTCAGCTGTTAACTAGCCACGGAGACCTGGGCTGGGCCCGAGGTTGTTCATCTGGGAAACACAGCAGGTCAGTTGCATCAGACACAGATGGCTGCTGGGCCACTGTAAGAGCCTCACTGCTTCAGTGCAAATAATTCAGGTAAAGAAAGCCTCTAATCAAGACACTATTAGGTTCTTCATATGGTTAAACGTATTCATCCTTTGAGAATGCCCCCTTTTTGGGTTGTTTTTGTTAAGGTGTCTGTAACTTGATGAAACGATAGGTTTTGTTTTTGTTCTAAAGGTTCACAACCAATGACCTATTCATCCTCTTCTCTTTTAAATGTCTCTGGCCTGTGAAATCAAAAAATGTGGCAGCCACTTTTCTAGAAAATGGGATCCAGCCCTCCCTACCTGTCCAAGTAGATCTGGGTACTTTCAAGGCCAGCATAAAGGAGCAGGAGGGACTCCACCCCACCTCCACACCCCACTTTGTACCGCATGTCCTTCGAAGCACAGACAACGCAGATTAAGGCAGCAGCGCAAGGGGTTGATCCGTGGTACCAGCTGTCATCAATGGCCACTCCTGTTGCCTGCCCAGCCTCCTTTCCTATTCTTCTGGTCACAAAGCTCCTCACTCCATATGGTTGGGCAAGGCTGATCTCTACTCCACCACCAGCCATGGGCAACAAGAGGGCCTCAGCCCCTGGCATATGCAGGGAAGAGTCTTCTCCAGGGGCGATGGAGGGATACACGGCTCACCTCCTTTCTGCCAGGGCAGCTGGGTTGGGGGTGCAGGGCCTGGGCTGCAGCAGGCATCGGGAGAGTACCTCCCTGCATTTCTGAGCACTGCAGGGCCGTGGAGATAGTACCTGAGCGTCCGGATCCAGCCACCCTTGAAGATCTGTGCCTGGACTTTTCAAGATCTACGGCCAGGTTCTAACCAACCTAAGGAAAACATACATCTGAACTGTAACTCACAAAGCTACGGCTGTGCACAGAAAAACACAGAGAGCTCATGAATGGCGGATGACTTGCCCCACCACGAAAAGCACCTGGTTGTGATACGGCTGGATGATTCCCCCCCCCAGCAGGTACAATTTTCGCCTTTTGGATAAACTCCCAAGTTGGGCCATATCCTTGTATTCTGTTTCCCTCCACCAGTCCTGTTTCTTTGATCAAAGATAAAATACTCTGTAAAAATAACATTACTGTCGTCATGTGGAACGAGAAGTGTGGACTACACGGTGTGCTCGCAGATTCGTACCAGAGCAGCTGCCAAGGGCGCATTAGTCATGATCTGGCACCACCACCAATTCGTCTCACTCCCACCCCATCCCACCCCTTCCCACCCCTGCGCTTCTGCCTGAACCCTCTCAAACCACCACACTGTCCTACTCAGTGCTTCTAGACATGCGAGTTTGCACCTGTGTTCTTCCACTTAAAAATCCTCCCCACTTAGGGCTGCTGGATAAAATAATGCATTGGCCAGTTAAATTTGTATTTCAGACACATAATGAATAATGTTTTAGTATGTCTCCAGTTTACACACGACATATATTGTTTGTTAAATCTGGCAACCTATCCCCATATAGTCTTAAACCCTACCACCCTTCAGGGCCCAGCCGTAACTCCAACTTCCTTATCAAGATGTCACCTTCTTTGGAATTCCTGCAGTGACGATGGTATCAACTGAATCCTAAATGCTCTGGGGACGGCTGTTCTAACACTGGCCTCAACTATCAGGTTACTCCTTCCTCGAGACTTAACACTCTTCACTGAGCGCTGACTCGGTGCCCACGGAGGCCGGTCCTCCAGACCCAGGCCAGTGACACACACACTGGTGGGTGCTCCGGTGTGTTGGTGTAAGTGGGTATCAATCCTATGATTTAGGGTCACAGTACAGACCCAACCCCACCCCACCTCCTAGTCATGTCAAATGCTTAGAACAGTGGAAGAAATCACATTAAGTCTCATGGATCACAAGTTTGCACAGCAATTTAAATGAAAGGACAGGTCCAAACAAAGCCGGGAGTTCACTTCAGGGTGTGAGTGTCATAGGCTCTGCTGCCTCGGGACCCAAGGAGGGCCTCTGGCGAGAACATGTGGTTGGTGTCGACCACCCGAGGGCTGGACGGTTTCTGTCCAAACTGCCCATCTGACCTGCTTAACAGCCTTTGTAAGGAATGTTCATTTAACACCAAAGGTGTCAGACCAATCCAAGCTGTTGGGGGGATTTAAACCTAATTCCAAGTGACGTGGAATAATAAACAACGTTGCATTGGCCAAGACAGCGTTCCCGTCATTGTTCTGGTGGTGAAGTTCACGCCTCCGTCGGTCTCTCCACTGCCACTCTGTGGCCACACCCCAGGGAGCAGGAACCGCCTCGCCCTTCACCACCGGCACCCCCACCTGGCTGACGAGCGCCCACGGGGCCACAGGAAAGATTGGGTGAAACAGGAATAAAGCGAAGTAGGGCAGGGAGAGGAAAAAATCCAGAAGGTAGAAGGCAGGAGAGAGGCTAGCACGCGACGAGCTACTGCCTCAGGTGACCCCTTAACGATACCGAGAATAAAGAGACGGACACCAGGAGGGGGCGGGGGTGCCAGGCGCTGCACTACGTAAACTCTACCTGCGTCGCCGCCTTGATTTTTTTATTTATTAATTTTTTCATGTAAAAGGCCTTAGTTTATTAATTCTCTCACGAAAAATCTGCACAAACACCGCAGAATCTTTACTCCTTCTGCTGTCCAATCTCCAGCTGACTTCTTTTTGCCAGCACCAAACTGGCCTTTGCAGTCCCCATGACCGTCTTTATTCTGCTCGTGCGTTCCTTTCGCTGCTTTCTTGAGGTCTTCTCGTACAGGCCATGTCTTGCAAGCCTGTGTTTGGGCTCATCCTTCTTCGCGTGACCCAAGGAATCGTAAATCATGCCAAGGCCGGTTGTCTTGCCATCACCAAAATGGGTTCTGAACCCAAACACAAAGATGACGTTTGGTGTGGTCTTGTACATTTTGGCTAGTGTTCCCCAAATTTCTGTCTTAGGTACTGTTGCCTTCCCAGGATGAAGGACATCAGTGACCACTTGTTCCCGCTGAAGTAGTTGGGTGGTCATGAACTTCCTGGTCCGGATAGTTACTGTGTTGTTCATGATGGCATGATGGTGGCTGATCTTCAAGCAGCCAGGGAGAAAAGAGCCTGCATCGCCTCCTTTAATCCTCAAAACAGCCCTGCATATAGATATGATTACTGTCCCTATTTTAAAGAAGGGCGAGGGAATTCCCTGGTGGTCCAGTGGTTAGGGCTCCGCGCCTCCACTGCAGGGGACACGGGTTCAATCTCTGGTCGGGGAACTAAGATCCCACATGCCGCATGGTGCGGCCAAATAAATAAAGGGGGGGTGGTGGCAAAATAGGGCCTTAGAGAAGTAACTTGCCCCAAGTCACACAGCTACTAGCCAATGTCTAAGAAAAGACATGTGACATACAGTATATCTGGGTTAAAAAAATAAAAATTACAGGGACTTCCACTTCCCTGGTGGTCCAGTGGCTAAGACTCTGCACTCCCAATGCTGGGGGCCCGGGTTCGATCCCTGGTCGGGGAACTAGATCCTGCATGCTGCAGCTAAGAGTTCATATGCCGCAACTAAAGGTCCCGCACACCACAACTAAAGATCCCACACGCCGCAACGAAGACCCGACGCAGCCAGATAAATAAATTTTTTAAAAAGCTATACAAAATAACTAAATAAAAATTACATTCACTCTTGCTGTTGCCTCAAACTGAATCCTTTTCTACTATCTAGCCCAACAGCTGATCACATGAAAAGAGATACAAATCAGAACTTTCCGGCCACAAGTGAGGTTTGTGTTTGGGCCGCCATATGGTTCTACTTTGCCTCTTCCCCTTCTCCATTAGTTATTAATGTTGAAAAAAATTGTTCAACCAGAAAAAGAAACTTGAGATGAACCCTTAAAAAAGCACAAAAGCCAGACCAGTTCAACTCCATGGATAATCTAATCCACGGCGCCCTCGTCTTTAAGAAATGCACCCTTGTACCTCGGTTTTTTAAAAAAATGGCCAAATGAACACATTCCGTCTTTTGATCTGCCCGCTGGCTGAGAGCCCGCCACCAGAGAGATAAGAATCGAAAACAGACCGTGTTCGCTGGGTCGCACACTCAGATGAGTAACGTTGTTGAAACCATGGCTGGGCAGAGTGCTGGCTGGCCCCACTTCCCGGCAGACAGCAAAGTATCAGGATGCCAGGGCTCCCTCCCCGTGGCCAGCAGAGGTCTCTGCTTACAATCTGTTCCTTTTATTTTTTCCAAGGCCCCAAACCTTCCCCGCTTTTCTCTAATAAAAATTAAAAAAGAAAATAAGCAGAGTGCTTTCAATGACACACATGCCTGTGTCAGAAACACAACCTACAGGGTGGCATTCTGGAAAACACCAAACTCAAAATCAAACACAAGTTCGAATCCTTGGTCTGCCACTTCCTGGCTGAGTGTAACCTTCCTAAACCTCAGAACTGGGGGCTACAACACCTACCTCAGTAGATCCTGAGTGCCCACCCCAGGCACCTGCCATGGATTCAGCGGCAGACGAGATGCACGGGCACGGCCCTGCTCTCCCAAAGCATGCTCCAGTCGCTGGAAACAGACAAGGCACGAGGAGCCATCCTGAGAGTGGTGAGGGCTGTGACGCGGACCTGATGGGGATGGGAGGGGGACTGCAGGGATTCGGTGGTCTAGGAGGTGGACGGAGCTGACACGTGAGTGGAGGAAAGGAGAGGCACTGTGATGGGACTGAAGAGCCGGCCCCAGGCTCCCCCCGCCCCCACCCCGAGGAGAGTAGAAGAGAGAAGCATCTGTGCGCTGGAGTCCTCGGCCAGGTGGAGCAGTGCCTGTGGGTCCCTTTAAATGTGATGGCAAGCCCCGGCAAACTGTTTTTCATAAAACTTCTTAAAGCCTCCCTCCCACCTCCTCCCCAGACTCCCAGGTTTAAGAAGGATGCACTTGAGGACCCATCCGTGAACGTGGGCCCAGGCGGCCTCCGGAGCCTATGGGAGATGAGGGACACCCCCCCAAGCCCCACCCCCCTGATCAGGGTGGAGGAAACAAAGTCCTCCCCACGACTGCCCAGCAGCAACTTTTTTTTTTTTTTTTAAATATTTATTTATTTGGCTGTGCCGGGTCTTAGTTGCGGCGTGCAGGATCTTTAGTTGCGGCATGCGGGATCTTTAGTTGTGGCATGGGGGATCTTTAGTTGTGGCATGGGGGATCTAGTTCCCTGACCAGGGACGGAACCCGGGCCCCCTGCACTGGGAGCACGAAGTCTTAGCCAATGGACCACCAGGGAAGTCCCAGCCCAGCGGCAGCTCTGTTACCAGGACCTTAGTTGTCACCAGAAACACCTTGGGCCCTGGAAGCAGAGTTTCCAAGTGAACTGATGTAACGCCTCTCCGAGTGTGGGTGCCCCGCACTGGGGACACCTCACCCCGCCCTGTAAACCCACTCAGAGGGTTTGCCTGAGGAAGCAGAGGGGGAGCCCAGGGGACCTTGCTCACCCTGCAGGACCCCACCCTCCCCACCGTGCGGACGGGAAAACCCAAGTGCAGGGAAGCGCCTCACACAGGCGGCTAGGTGGGGGCAGGGCAGAACTGGACTCTGAGTTCCAGACTCTGACCCAGCGATTCCAGAGCACAGGCCCCGCTGGGCCGGCAAGGCGAGGGGCTCCCGCTCCCACTCCCCCTTCCAGTGGGGCCCCGAGGAGAGGGGGTGAAAAAGGAAGAGAATCGGGGGGAACTCGGGGTCTGCACAGTCCCTGCCCGCCCACCCCGACTCCTGCGCTGTGGGCAGGGGCCCGCGCCACTGCCAGCGCCACCACCCAGCACAGCCTGACCCCAGGGCCGCCGGCCCTCCTCGTGTTTCAGATCCGGCCTCTCTTCTAATTAAGCTATCATTGGACTCTGAGAACAATATTCTTTAAGTACAAGTTCAGACCGCTTCCTTCACTTGAAGACTGCGAATTATAAAATGCGCTTTTAAGGAGAACACTGTTCAATGTCCACGACAAGTGTAGGAAGCAATCTCCCAATTCTGGCAACATCATAACGTGTGCGAACCGTGCCCCTCCGATTCGGGCCACTGGCACGGGCTCCTGAGAGTCACACACTGCCAGCCGGGTCTCATCGCTGAGGGTCTAACACATGGGAAGCTGCCAACATTAGGAAAGCGTTTCTGATCAACACGTTTTATTCTGCCTAGAAATCAATTTTTCATGTGCCATTAAGAACAAAGAGCTTTCTCAAGAAACAATAAGCCTCCCGCCGCTCTTTTCTTAGGCAGGTGCCCCAAACCACCCCAGAGATAAATAATAAACAAAGGCAAACTTCCTGGGCTGGGTTTCAGCCATTCATACCCCAAAGCTTTGCCTTCTAGAAGCTTGCAGGCTGGAGTAAGAAGCCAGAAGCCTTTTCTGAAGAAGGGTCAGGAGGGGGCAGGACAAAGAGAAGACAAACTGAAAGGGGAAATTGAAATCACTACATGTGGGTCATCCAGGGGCACACACAAGGCTCCTGTTGTCCACATGTAACCCTAAGCTTCCGGAAGGGGACGAACCAGGTGCTTGGAGCCTAATTAAATTAACTGTTCCCTGGCCGGGAGCGACCGCATCACCTGTGTCTGCGCTGAGAGAAGCTGGGGTCTTTCTAAGCCACCCACTCCTCTTAATGAAGGGCTGGCCCCCGAGGGATAGGACACGATACACAAGCACCTTTAAGAAGCCAGAGGCAGAAAACTCAGTGGGTCTAAGTTACGTGCACTGGCTCCTGAGGGCTTCGCACAGCCACCAGGCTGGTTTCAGGAGCTGCTACACACGGGGCAGCCAACTGCCTCGGCCTGGACGGCCGCAGGCGGAAAGCTCCCCGACCTGGCCTGGGCCCAGCCTCCCGCCGCAGCCCCACATCTCTCCCGCGAGCCCCTCAGCCACCCCTCCAGCCGAAATCCTGACAGTCTCTCCACCAGGATTGCCTGTCCTTCTCCCGGTGCTACCTAGTGACCCCCAGTTATCCTTCAAGGTCCTCTTCTACGCATGCCCAAGGCTTCCTTAGCGAAGGCAATGCCCCTCATCTACGGGCTACGCCCCTGCCGCTCTATATGAGACTGGGTCCCAGGCCGCACGGATTCGGGATGGGGTGTCTTTCCTCAGGGCAGGGATGAGATGTCTGGACGGCCCTGGGCCTAGCGTAAGGCTGGCTGGGCTTCCTAAATGCCGGTGGGACCGTGGTTGAATTGTGGAAAAGGAGGGCCACTCAGGTGGAGCTCTGATCTTTTGAAGCCCATGTCTTGTCTCAGCGGGAAGCGCCCCCCAGTGTTCTTCAGCACCTCTCCTAGAGCTGGACTAGGGATCAGCTGGGTGGGTGGGTGGGGGCGACAGTGAGAGGGTGATGACCTGGGGCGGCACCGCATCACTGTGACCAATGGCCTCCCAAGGCGGATGCAGACTTGAGCTCCTGCACCTTCCCTGGGGTGTGGACCACCACCTTGCGAGGACCTGTGGGGCCGGCCCTTGCCCCTCACACTCCACACAGGCGCCTCCTGAAGCTGGGCCCACAGCCTCCCCTGTGCGAGGAAGGCATGTGTGGACAGAGTGTAGATCTCTTCCCGAACGGCCTGCGGTCCTGCTTTCTCAGGCTGTGTTAAAGCATTATTGCATTGGGTGCATTCTTACAAATCACCTCAAATCTTTCTGGGAAAAAGACCAGGGAAAAATACATTAAAACAACTCGCTTATCACATGGTCTTTTTGCAAAGACAATGTAACTTCACGGGCCGGACAGATGGTCCATCTGTTTTAGTATTACCGTTTTAGCGTTATTAGTATTATTAAAGCAATGATCCTAACAACAGCAAAGATTTTTTTTTTTCTTTAAGTGCCTGCTATGCATGAGACACTCTTCTAAGCACGGAACACACGTCCTCATTTTATCATCATGGCAACCCTGTACGAAGCAGTGGTGCTACTGTTATCCCAATTTATGCCGAGTTCTCATAATTTACAGATGAGGACACTGAGGCACAGGGAGGTTCAGTATAATAACCTGGCTAAGGTCACACAGGTCTCAGGTGGCAGAGCCAGAATTCAAGGAAACCCACGCAATCCCACCCCAGGACTCCTCAGGGCCACCCGGGGAGGCCAAGGACCTTGTGAGGCAGCAGCCGAGGCTCAGAGCCACGCAACCACTGAGTCACATGCCACAGTCCTGGTTCCTTCCACCATACGTTCTCTCCAAACTCTCAAGACCACAGACTTGTAAACAACCCAGACAGCGCAACAGTCCACCAGAACCCAGTGATGCCGCCGGTCCCCTTCAAGTGGAACCGCTCACGCCGTGCGAGCACGTGTGTCTGAGCGGGCGTGGGGGCCAGCACGGATGTGCCACGTTATGTGAGGGATACCCAGAACAAGTCGGTGGCTTTTCTTTCTGCCTTAGCACAAAAATCATCCTGGCTGGCTGGCCGGCCACAACGTTTCACACTGGATTCTTTCCACTGGATGGATGTCTCATCAAGGTTTTGTTTTAACTTCACCAAGTCAGCCAGAGAAAATGACCACGCACGGCCAAAGAAAAATCTGCAACTCTTCCTATTGGGGAAACAGTCAGATCCGCTCAGGAGTAATGGATGTCTCCCCTTCGCTGTCTGTGTCTTCCTGGATCCAGAGCTCCTCTGTTTCTCCACTTTGGCTCATTAGGAAGTAAAACCCAAATCCTCCAGATAAAATCTACCTAACGTATGAAGGATTAAATACAGTGTCCCCATCCTCAAAGTCTCATAGGAGAGAGCGGGGCACAAGTGAAGCCCCAGCATGCTCTGTGCTCTGGACCGGGGAAGTACTGGATGCTATGGAAACTAGGGGGGTTGCCCAGAGCTCCTCTGGAGGGGAAGAGGAGCAGGGGAGGCCGGGGTACATGTCTTGAGGAGCTAACATCTGAGCTCAGTTATAAAAACTGAAGCACGTATGTGGCAGAAGAGGTCACAGAGAAGCCGGCGGGACTGAGAGGCAGGAGTGCCCATCTGGTCAAAGGAGTGCAGCGTGGAACGCCGAACACTGACGGCTACACAACTCTGTGAAGATGCTGAAAAGCCCCTGCACGCTTTAAAAGGGTGAATTTTATAGTACGTGAATTGTATCTACATAATCACAATTTTATCTCCATTGCATATAATAAAAAAAAAAAAGGTGAATTGAGAGAATATTCTAGGCAGAGAGCATAGGCATATTCCAGGGAACTGTAAGTTCAATGCAAATACAAAAAAATTAATTGGGGTTTCCAGCAGATAAGAATATGTTACATGACCTAAGTTTTAGGTTAGTAAAAAGTGACCCCGGGCATCAGGAACCAGGGGCAGGGTTATCTTTCTCTTCACTCTTGTATCTACCTGGTTATTGACCCTTACAACCCAGAGCTTTCTAAATGAGAATAAATTAATGCAGCACATGGTAGGGATGCATCACCAGCCTGGAAGCCAGAGGTGGGTCTTCAGTGAAGTGGGGCTAGATCACCAGATGAGCCGCAGCTGCCCTGGTCCTCAGTTTCCTCAGCTCTAAAATGGACCAGGGACTTCCCCGGCGGTCCAGTGGTTAAGACTTAGCCTTCCAATGCATGGGGTGTGGGTTCGATCCTTGGTCGGGGAGCTAAGATCCCACATGCCTCGGGGTCAAAAAACCAAAACACAAAACAGAAGCAATTATTGTAAAGAATTCAAAAAAGACTTTAAAAATGGTCCACAGCAGAATGTAAATTGATACAACCACTATGGAAAACAGTATGGCGGTTCCTTAAAAAACTAAAAATAGAACTACCATACGACCCAGCAATCCCACTACTGGGCATATACCTTGAGAAAACCATAATTCAAAAAGAGACACGTACCACAATGTTCACTGCAGCACTATTTACAATAGCCAGGACACGGAACCAACCTAAATGCCCATCAACAGATGAATGGATAAAGATGTGGCACATATATGCAATGGAATATTACTCAGCCATAAAAAGAAACGAAATTGAGTTATTTGCAGTGAGGTGGATGTACCTAGAGTCTGTCATACAGAGTGAAGTAAGTCAGAAAGAGAAAAACAAATACCGTATGCTAACACATATATATGGAGTCCAAAAAAAAACACAACAAAATGGTACTGATGAACCTAGTTGCCGGGCAGGAATAAAGAAGGAGACACAGAAAATGGACTTGAGGAAACGGGGTGGGAGGGGGAAGCTGGGGTGAAGTGAGAGTAGCATCGACATATATACACTACTGAATGCAAAGTAGTTGGCTGGTGGGAAGCAGCAGCATAGCACAGGGAGATCAGCTCGGTGCTCTGCGACGACCTAGAGGGGTGGGATAGGGAGGAGGGGAGGGAGGCTCAAGAGGGAGGGGATATGGGGACATGTGTATGCATATGGCTGGTTCACTTTGTTGTGCAACAGAAACTGACACAGTACTGTGAAGCAAGTATACTCCAATAAAGATCTATTTAAAAAAAAAATGGTCCACAACAAAAAAATCTTTTAAAAAAATAAAATAAGATGGACCCAAACTGAACAAGATGGATGTCATGGTTCTCCAAGGCAGAGGAGAGGCACTTGGTGGGGCTCAAGGTGGTAAAAGAGTAAGAGGGGAAGTCTGGGCCCAACACGATCCATTCAAGTTTGCTATAAGATTTAATTTGGGGCTTCCCTGGTGGCGCAGTGGTTAAGAATCCACCTGCCAATGCAGGGGACACGGGTTCGAGCCCTGGTCCGGGAAGATCCCACATGCCGTGGAGCAACTAAGCCCGTGCGCCACAACTACTCAGCCTGCGCTCTAGAGCCCGCAAGCCACAACTACTGAGCTCACATGCCACAACTACTGAAGTCCGCGCACCTAAAGCCCGTGCTCTGCAACAAGAGAAGCCACTGCAGTGAGAAGCTCACGCACTGCAACAAAGAGTAGCCCCCGCTCGCCGCAACTAGAGAAAGCCCGCACGCAGCAACGAAGACCCAACGCAGCCAAAAAAAAAAACTTTATTAAAAAAAAGATTTAGTTTGAAAAGAGGGCTTCACTAATTTTTAAAATGTCTGAAAACCACTAGACTAGATGACCAGTAAGGTTCATTTCAGTGTTAAGATCCTACAAAGTTTCATAGCGCAAAACTTAGTTTATTTACTTATCATCTCTACGACCATCCAGGATATGGCTGTATGAACTCATCAAAAGTTTGTGACATTCTAAAAAAAAAACGCTTGTGACGTTCTTCCTAAAACAAAATGTCTACTGAGCAAGGTACTTGGTGAGACCCCAAACTGACTAAGCCCTGGGCCTGTCTCCAAGATGCACAGGCGTGAATGACCCACGACAGGGGAAGAAGAAAAAAGCTTGTGACTGCATGCGCTTCTCCCCTGAACTCCAGTTCAAATTTAAAATTCTTAGGAAAGTTCTCTATTTGTAAAACCCAAATTACCAACCCCCCTTCTCTCTTCCAGGAGTGCTCTCCTGCCCCCACCCTATTCCCTAAAGGGAAGCCCAGCTTTTCCTGCTCCCCATGGCACAGACCTTTCTTTATCAACTTGAGTGTCCCCTTCACTGATCTGAGGCTCCTGCTGGGTGGCCTCAACCCAGAGCCGGCAGGACCCGCAGCTGCTCCTCACGGACCCTGTTCTCGGCCGACTGCAAAGGTTGGGGAAAGCAGGCCGAGTGTGCCACGCTCTGCTCAAGGGTTTAAATCTGTCTCCCAAACTAGACATGCTCTAAGGGTGTGACCTGGGCACTCCTCCTCCAGGGCCAGTGCCTGCCAGCCTGCACAGGGCTTCCTGACGGCCCTCAGAAAGGAAACGCTTTCTGCCTCTTCTGGTCCTGGGAAGTGGAATCTTTCTCCAACTCACTTGTATCATATTTCTCATCAACCAGAGGGCAGGATCTAACTTAGAGAGAGACCTCTTCATGGAAGCTCTCCGAGCATTTCACAAAACTCTGCTCTCTGAGCCCCCCAGCAACAGGATGCCATACAGTTCCTGAAATGCAGGCGCTAGGCAGACCTCCTACTGGAGAATTCTATCAGGGCAAGGCCAAGGAAGGGGTCTTTGTGCATTTCTGATGAATTGTGCCTCTGGCTCCAGCTGACAAGGACCAGGTATCTTCTCCACCTGGGGAGAGCTTAGCCTCGTGCTAACACGTCCCGATCCTCACCTAGGTCAGATTCCTTCTGAAGTACTTCCCTGGCCTTGCAGCACGGCTCCCATTAAACAGAAGCACGGGAGGACGAAGCTCTTTTGTCCTCATCCACCTAGAAGTTACAACAGCATGGCCACCAGCAGCACCCGCTGCCACCTCCCAGTGCCGTGGTGAGATACAGACAACGAGGTTAACAACAACAAATAACCAAAGAGCATCTGTGCACGCAATTCCAAAGAGACTTAAATTTCCTGTACAGAGGCAGAATAAAAGCCAAAAAGGAAAAAACTTCCCTCAAACAAGAGTGGGGGCTTTCAAGGAGACTTGCTGAGTGGCAAACATTTCGGAAAGATGGAATTTTAAACACAAACACCAAAGGGCAGAGATTTGAGGCAGAAGAGCTATGCACGCAGCTGGGAGGCCCTTTAATTAGGGAAAGATTTGCAAAGCCTGTGGAGCATCGGCAAATCTCCCCGTGGTCTCCGGAATGGGAAGAATGTGGAAAGCAATGGGGTAATCAACAAGTTCCAATTTGCTTGACACTCTCACCCAGAAGGAAGCACGTGGTCTTGTCCCCTGCCACCTTTCAGTGGTCCCAGTGATCCCTTAAAGCAACAGAAGAGGACCACCGGGCCGTGGGAGAAGACAGGCTGGATTTTCTCCTTCCTAAGGGTGTTTCCCACAGACAGCACGCAAGAAAGCTCTTCTGTCAAGGACTTTTAAGGCAAAAACATGATTCAAGGGAAAACTAACCCCTGGGCACCCCCCACCCCCCGCCCAGACCTAGGGACTGTATTTCTGCATGTATTATAGAGCACTCTCACAAGTATTTCCAGTGGACTTAAATATCCTGCACTTGGGCAAATGATCTGTAATAAAATGGAAAAATGATATCCCCTGCTCATCCAAATGGAACACTCGGACTCCCAAGGGGCAGGAGCAGAAACAATGGTTTTCCCCAAATAGCCGACACCCGCGCTGATACTCTTCTTTTGGGACATGGTGACATTCAATGCAGCGCTGGGGCACAGGTAATTAAACTCTCCTTTGGAGGATACCCTGTGTGAGGATTCCCAGCAGTCACAAGAAGAGTTACCAAATCTTAAATTATAAGGGTAACAAGGATCAGGAACAAAGGCACAGACTTTGCACCCCTCTCCACCACCAAAATCTAAGAGTTCAGGAAAAACGGAAAGTCAGGAGTTTACTTTGGGTTCCCTCAGGGGCAGCAGCTGTTACTGACCAGAGCTGCAAAGGAGGCGCCCGGACTTGACAGAACGCCTGACTGATCGGATTCAGAAAGTCCCAGGTCTCTGTGAGATCAGACAAGATAAGGCCGGTGGCACTGGCAGCTCCATAAAGCACTTGGCCAGCAAGCTCACTGCTTCCCAGGAGAGGACTGAGGTGGGCTTTTCCAGAGGCAGACGGGCACGTGGAGTAACCTAAGAAAAAGGCCCATTTCCCAGCCCTAATCTTGAAATTACAGGTAGTCAATTGATCTCCGTCCCCTCCCTCATCCACCTAGAAAGTCTGAGCAGCAACCAACTGCTGATCCTCAGCACAACTGGAGTGTGCGCCCGTCACCTGCTTTTTGGCAAGGGATCCACAAGGCCTGAGCCAGCGCCCACGGCTCATCAGGCATCGGTTCACGGGCTGTGATCGGGACGGAAACACACTGTCCCTGCTCAGTCTTGGCCTGGCTGGTTCCCTTCCTAGCGCCCTGTGAGGCTGTCTCAGGCTCCACCTACTCCGAGGAGCCTTCCCTGGTGCCCCTCGGTGATGCTTCCACAGAACTCTGTGCTCCTCTCATGGGAATCCTTGTAGTGGATCCACCTGGGTATCTGCTCCCCCTCCCGCCCAGGACTGTGCATGCTCTGAAGACAAATCTCATTGCACTTATCACTCTGACCCCAGGGCTTTGGCTCAGGCCCTAGCACTCAGCAGGGGCTCCAACAAGCCTTCCCTGAGTGTCCATCACGTGCCACACACTGGGGATACAAAGGTGAACAGAGCAGACATGAGATCCCTGCCCTCAGAGAGCTGAGTGGGCAGCGGCAGATTCCTATAATTAAGCCATTCCCGCCGAGAGTAAAGGTGAGCGCGTGGCTGGGTGATAAGGTGGGAGGGGGTGGGGAGTGGGGCCCAAGCGGCGGGCTGCCAGACAAGCAGGGTGGATGTGAGATGTGTTCCCAGTAAAGGGGACGGCACAGACAAAGACCCAACGAGACAGGCCACGGGGCCTCTGGGAGACCCTAGAGCAGGTCAGTATGGCTGGAGCAGAGGGGCCGTGGGGAAGGCAGGAGGGGTGGACGGGGCCCGATCAAGAGTTCTCAAACCCAGACCGCTGTCTGGGCTCGGCCCTGATGACACTGCGGAGCCGTGAAGGGCCGCGGAGGGTCATGACAGGCACCACGTGGGCAATGGCTACTCTGGCTGCAGAAAGCGAGCTGGGGCAGGTGGGGGCTATAGGCACGGAGGTCCAGAGGCTGGCAGGGGCAGCCAGTGATCTAGGGTGGGGTAGCAGCAAGAGAGTGTTCACTGGACTGCTCTAACATGAAGATAAACACACCTTCCGCCGACAGGCTGGATGGGGGTGGGCAGCGCTCTTTCCAAGGGACCACTTTGGGCACATGGAACCATGTCTCCCCTAGTCTCCAACTGTCTGAGCCGCACCCAACGCCGCTGGGGCCTGCCTCTCTCCTGGACCCCCAGCCGTCACACGCCTGCTTACTAACGCCTTCACTGTCGAGACCCAAGAGGTGAAGCACTAGAGGTACTGGCGTTAAGACTGAGGAGGCCTGAGCCCGCCTCACTGCCCCCTTCCCGGCGGGGAGCCGGCTGCACCTCCTAGAGCCTGATCAGGAAGCACTCACCCAGCGGCCGGGCCCAGGGGGAAAGCAGACCACTCTGACAAGGGGCACACTCCTTAAAAGGACAGCTGAGCTCTAACGGGCAAGGCCAAGAATTCAAGCTGCTCTGTCACTGAACTTCTCCACTCACTACCTGCTGTCATCAAGGCCACAAGGAGAGCTGGCCAGCATCTTCTTTTTCGTTGTCACAGCAGTTAGCACTGACACTGAGCGCTCACTTGCAACCGGACACCGCCCCAAGCCCCTGAGCCACGCTACTCAGTCCTCACAGCTGCCCTCTTTGAGAATGAGGTAAAGTCATCATTCGCTTCCTTGTATAAACGAGGAAACTGAGGCACAGAGAACTGAAGTCGCCTACTCAAGGTCACCTGGATAATTCGGGGCACACCCAGAGGCCGCTAACTCAGACTCCCGTGGTCTTAAAGACTCAAGACGATTTACCGCCTTTCCGAGTACTGCCACCTGCCAGGGCCACCAGCCCTGGGCATGCGGAGCTGAGGTCTCCTGCGTTACGTCTCAGCTGCACAGCATCTTTGTCTCCCTGCATCTCTCCGCCTCAGATGACGCAGCACAGGAAGCATAATATGCCCCCTCCCCTCGCAGAGTTCGGGGATGGGCGGGTTTATTGGATGGTTAACTAATATTTATTTAGCATCGACGACATGGCCAGGCACTGCGCAGGGTCTGGAGATACGGACGTGCATGGTTACATCCCACAGGTGCTTCCAATCCAGAGGGCCCTTGGGTGCTAATAATACAAAATTACAGCACACCATCAACAGGAAGTGCTCGAAGCCAACCCCTGCTGCATGACACAACTTGGAGATGTGGCTTCCCTAACACACAGTGCTGAGAAACAGGAAGCTCAGTGAAACAGGGAGGAAAATGCTGGGGAGGCAGTAGTAGGTGAGCAACTTACATCGCCTGGTGCACATCCCTACTCCCAACTGCTTTCGACACACAGTCAGAAAGAGAGGAAAACCCACTCGTGTGAAGGATAATCATTTCCAGCCTGGGGCAAATCTCCTGAAGGGTTCTGTTCTGAACCCAGAGTGTTATTTTAGCTTCCAGTCAACAGTAATTAAGTGTGCCTGTACATTCCAGAAAGAGGGGACAGGGAGATTAACGATAATTAAATCTCTTCTGTATTTGGCTTCGAATCCCTCCTCTGAGTAGCCTGCTGTCAAATACTTGTTCCAAAGCCTCCATCTGACATAACTCCTACCACCACCATCTCTAACATCAATTCTGCTCTTAGCTTGAAGGTTTCGATTACATAGAAGGTAACAGGCCCGCTAGGACCCGAAAGTCTGGAGTGTCACAAGTGCCATTCATACCTCTTCTGCTCACCAAACATCCAGAGTTTGGTCGGTAATCGTGTGCAAAGGGGGGCCACAGGCTGGACGGCCCCTTCGTGAGGCCTCTCACAGGCAGGTTCTGTGCATGTTGTGATTGACAGGGTCTCTAATCAACCTTAATTGTGAGTGCGACGGGCCCAGGAAGGCAGCAACAGATGTGGCAAAGGGGCAACCGTGAACCGTCCGACTAATGAATAAAAAGTGTCCGGCCTGATGAGGGCCACTGACCCAAAAATGGAGGAGGGCGGAATCATCCTTCACCCCTGCACCCTTTCAGAAGCTCTTACTCCTTTATGCGAGCAATGGGAAGCCTCCCCCGCCTCCAATCCCCCAACAACAAAAAAAAAAAACAGGGATGGTGGTGCCGCTGGGTGGTGGCAGCCGCTGCCTGGAGGTGGGGACCATGTGAGCATTACCGTGGATGCTTCCGTCTCCGTCAGGATCTCGGCTTAAACCACGGACGCCTGAACAGGACGCCCTTTCAAGGTGGGAAGGGGAAAGCTACACTCTATTGAAGACTGAACAGCGTCTTGCTGGTGCTAATTACTGTGACAATATCTGCATTCAGAGCCAGCCATCCGCTGGTGACCTGCAGTGACAAGGAGAAAGCTGTTCCTGGGGGAGCTGTGGGCAGAGCCAGCAGGCAGGAGAAGGGCAGGATTCTGACTGGATGGGCCTGGGGACCCTGACGCTGCTACTTACTAATCAGCTGTGAGGCTCTGACCAACTCATTAAGCTTCTCAGTTTCTTCATCTGTAAAATGGGGCTATAGAAGACTAACCTTGTGGTAAATGTATAAAGCGTCTAGAACAGTCTCTGGCATCTGATGGTTATCAATTTAAGCCAGGAGACCAGCACGGTTTTTATTCATTTGCACACTGACCACACTGCACTTGTGCAAATCTGATGCGACCTCAGAACTCCGTGCAGCCCCTCTAAGCCAGGTACTATGCTAGCTAAAGCTTTATATACACGATCTCTAGCTTTCGAGGTCAGGGTCGTCAGGCCCACCACCTCCTAGACGGGGAAGTCAAGGCTCCGAGGACACACAGCTAAGATGTGATGAAGATGAGAGCAGAGTTTGGCTGGCGCTTCAGACTGCAAGGCGTTCAACTGAATCACATCCCACTGCTCCTTAGCAGACATGTCGGCCACCCGGTCTCAGACTAAGAGTTGCCCTAAAAACACCTAACCAAGAATTTTACGGAAGCTTGATCTCCAAGTATACGAAAATAGGCTGTTTTAACCTGGCAAATGGTGGGGTAAGGGGGAGAGGAGGGGACGGGGAGAAGGGAACCATTAAATAACCAATCTGTTTCGAAGGAGAGTGCAAAATAAACGGGCACTCTGCTTCCAGCCCACCCCCCAAACTTCCACTCCTTGGCTGGTGGCACATGCATCGAGGATATGAACAGGCAAGAGCAGGTGAGATGCTAAAATAGCTTCCCCACCACGAGAAGCAGATTCAGGAGAGGCTCAAGAGGGGACAAAAACCATGGAATAGAGGACCACTGCCGGTTGACTGTGAAAGAGCCTCAGGTGTGGACTTGGGGGTTCTCCAGCTGGAGAAAAGGGGTGCCTGGGGGTTACACTGGCAGCAGGGAGGAGGAGGATAAAAATTAGAGACGGGGGTTCAAGCCAGGGACAAGAAATGAGCAGTCTTGACAAGGTGCAAGTGTAAAGTGAATGCAAGTGAAGGCATGAGAAAGCACGACACTGGATAATAGAGAAAGGGATCCTGGGGACTCAGAGCTCACAGCTGGCCTGTACGGGATGATATACAGGTGGGTACCTGGGTGGCACCCCTGGATGGCTGGAGTGAAGGTCATGAGGTCAAATGACCTGGGAGGTGACAATGTCAGTTGGCTTGTCCTTGGACATTGAGATCAACCTTAAAACCCCTCTCCACCTCGTAAGACCATCCAGCTACCTGGAGCAGTGAGAAGAGTGGCCGCCCAAGCAATGAGCAAGGGGAGTGGAGGAGACCCACACCACCCAGGGAGCCCACGCCCCGCCAGGGCAGACCAAGAAGTGTGCTCTCAGATTGCCCCCACCTCTGTGGAATGACGGGCCTTGTTACTAGTCACGAAACCCGTCAGCCACAGTCTGACTCTGGCCCGCTCCACTGGCTCTGGGGTGGCTTTGCGGTGCCGGGCAATGGCGTTTCCCAGCTTTCCGTGTAGGGATCCCAACTTGAGAACTCAGGAAAGGTGGCGGGTGAGGGAGCGGCGGGTGTTCAAGCCCATCTAAAATGCCTCGGTGGAGGGTCCTGTCACTGCCTCCCTTCCAGGTGAAACCAATCAAGTCCTTACACTCGTGCACTGGGTCATAACACCCCACCCACACGCAAGTCAAAGCCGGGGCTGTGCCCACTTGTGAAAACAGCCAGGAAGGCTGCTCAGAACGTCAGGGCACAGCCCCCAGGCAGGCAGAACCCGGGGGTTAGCAAACAGGTTCTAGTAAGCCAGTGAAGGTAGTAAAAGCATAAGTGAGCATTTTTTTAAGCACCTGTCTTTCCTGCACACGTTAGCACTTCATACGCACTCCCAAGCCCTCACAACTGCCCCGGGAACGCAGGTTTCTTATGCCAACCTTGTGTGCTGGAGGCAACTCTGGGAGGCGAGGTGACCTGCCTCTCAAAGCTGGAAGGCAGCCGAGGAGGGATTCAAGTCGGGTCCGCCTCGCTCTGTCTGACCGGAGGGGCGGGGGAGGGGTGTGTGCCAGGGGCCCCACCTGCTCGCCTTTCTCCCCAGAGTTACCCTTCGGGGCAGGTTATGTTCTCACAGACCCAAGGGAAATAGATGCCTCTTCTGCCAGCAAAAGGGGATCCTGAAAGTAGTGACATCGACACAAGGGTATCCATGGTGATGTTTTTTAGTGCTGGGCAACAGAACTCAGATTCTGAGCCTGAGACCATCCGGCCCTCACTTCACAGAGGAGGAGCCAGAGACCCAGAGAGACCTGCTGGTCACAGAGCAAGCTGGTGGCACCCAAGGCCACAACCCAGGCCTCCTGGCTTCCAATAAGACTTGCTTAATGTACGCAGCGTGTTCTCTCTCCTATTGAAGGAATTAGTTCTCTATTTGAAAAAAGCAACAAGAAAAGCTATGTTTCTTTCCATGACACTTTACCAAACAGTTATGAAAATTTAAACATCACACTTAGGACCACTGCCCAAAAGGATCTAGAATCCAGGTCATCTGATATGTAGGTTATGAACCTTTCCAGGAAACCAGTGTTTTCCAAAGTGGATTTCATGAAAGTGAGCTAGAGAAATGCTGAGTTAAATGAAAACAGGTTCTTTTCTCCCTTTTCCTTTGCTAACTGCAGGACTTCTCAGAACCTTTAACATGACAAGCTGGAGGAGAAGCTCCTAGAAGGTAATTAGAATGCGCCACGTTTCCTCAATTGTTCGCTGTCTTTGTTCCTCAAGAGGCTCAACACCAAGGTGAGCTGACCAATTTCATGAAAGTCGGGAAAAGTGTAAGTTGCATCCAGGAGGAAATAAAATCCATCCACTGAGCAGAAACAGGGGCCAGCAGTGAAGGAGACTCTCCCAGCCAGCCTATCTTGTCTTGTTTGCGGATTAGGCCTTTGCACGGCCTCCCCCTGTGCATCTTGCTCTGTCCCACACAGTATTCCTACTTTTCTCATTAGTGGAGGCAACGGCGCACAGCGGCTGAGGGCCCTGGGCTGCTTGGGTTCACAGCTTGGCTCCTCCACCACTACCTGGTGACCTTGGACAAGTGGCCGAAGCCCCTGCTGTTGCTTCCGCCTAGTAGGGACGGATGACAGCAACAACCTCAGAAGGTGTTTTCTGAAGATATAAGGAGATACATTCTTGGCCAGAGGCTACAAGTATTTTTCAGCGTTTGTTCTTTGCCTTTTAACTTTTTTTTGATTAAACTTTTAAGTTAAATTTGCATATTTCAAAGCCATCACGTCAGCATTAGCTTCTATGCCTTATAAAGGCCTCCCCCCACCTCAACATCAAACGTTATTGACGTTTTCCCTCTGATTCTTTCATGTTCGTTTAATATTAGTCCCTTAATCCTTCAGGAGTATGAGTACATGCCGTGCAATAGATATTCAGCTTGTTTTCCTTCAAAACTATTAGCTGTTCCAGCAATTTTATTGAAGAATCAATTCTTTCCTCGCAGTGCACCGTGACCATCACTTGTAATACACCCTAAGTTCTTACACCCCGGGGCCTGTTTCTGAGCTCTCGGACCGCATCCGCTCTGCCCTTACTTCCGACCTGTGCAGGCTATTCACGCCTGGCCGACTTGCCTTGTGGGAAGCCTATTCCTAGGTGGCATGTTGTTCTGCTGTTACAAGTGGCATCTTGCCCTCCCATCCCCTGGCACCTTATATATTCTAACCGGTTTATGCTGGTGTGTACGCTGACTTTGGTACATTCGATTTAAAAGCAGTCACTTTCCTGACCCATCCCTTTAGATCCTGCAGTGCAAGAACTTGCTTTTCCTAAAATTTTTAGATTGGCTTAATTAACTGAAAGAAGAGATAGGGACATACTACTTGGGTTTGGGCAACATGCTTTTGTAAGGAGCAGGCCACCCCCCAACACACACAGTGCACACCGTGTGTATGTGTGTATATGTGTGTGTGTGTGTGTGTGTGTGTGTGTGTGTGTGTGTGTGTGTGTGTGTGTGTGTGTGTGTGTGTGTGTGTGTTTTGGGGGGTGGGGGTAGTCACCTCGGCACAGCTGCTCCTTTGCTCATCAAACTCTGAAAGGTCTTCATAGCAGGAGAGATAGAAGAGAGATTCTACACGTCTTTTTTCCTGAGGTACCTAACAAGTTCCACGGTGCCTACCCTGCCCCCATCACAAATGTCTTTTATAGTTTCACCTTAGAAGACAGTCTGGCCCTAGCAGGACCTATGAGAAATGACATACTGTAATGTTTTCATTTTTAAAGACAGCAATTCAACGGACAAGACTCTCCTCTCGGTCACGGATCAGGTATGGGACTCATGGGGTGCCGGAACATTCTCAGTTTCATCTATAAAAGGGGACCCCCCCGCCCGCCACTCGCTTCACAGAGCGGCCGTGGAGATTAAACAAGGTAATGGATAAGATGTATTAATAACGAAGCCCATATATATCAGTGCTTCTGACATTTGATGGATCTCCAGGAAAGCAATTCATTTTCTTATGTCATCCAGTGAAAAAGATTTTATGAAGAATGAAAAGAGGGGAGAAGCAAACTCTAAATCTGAGACCCAACAAAAAATAATTTTTATTTTGAGCTCTATAATATCCTATGAAAAATAACAAAAGCATACTACTGGGTGGCTGACATTAAAGGGGATGGGAGACAACTAACTTTCAAATTTCCTAGCTCTGGAGAATTTCAAGCCCGCAGCCGTAGTGGGTAATCTGCCTCGACTGTTCTAGAGTGCTCAGGACAGTCTCCGGGAGCAAAGCCGCCTCTGCTCCCCGAGGAACACACGCACACAAGAAAGCAAATGACCCTGTACTCTTCTCCTTTATTCACTCGGTTTCAAGTTTTAACAGGTCTGGACTGCATGGTCAGGAGGCAATCCACGTCCTCCTTAACTGGATCAAATGAGGGTCTATTATTCTGCATATAACAGAACTCATCAGAATTTCAAATAACTTCCGGCCATATCTATGGGGGGGGTCGGGTGAGGGCCCCCCAGGAAGCCCCATTTCCTCTTTCTAAGCAAATCATGACATTTAGTCCTAGTTTAGAAGGGCTGCCTAGCGCCACCTTGACATAAATCACCATCAGGTGGCAGAGTCCTCGCCTCAGCAACAGGCTGGGGTCGTGAAAGGCCACCGCCCTCCGCAGAGACACCCTGGGTGGGGAACAGAGGGCCGGTCCAGCACCCTGAGTCCGGGGTCCGCTTTCTCCCTCGGCCTTGCTTCAGTCACTACAGCTGCAGTCCATTCAAGGAGCAAAACGTTTGCATGAAATGGCTCACCACAACGTTCCAAGGAATGGAGTTCATTAAAATACTGCTGGGGGCCCTTGGCTGGAATGCTTTTTGGCCCTGTAAAACCGGAACTGCAGCACAGTCGCCTATAGGAAAGCTCAGAACGAGCTCAGAAACATCAGTGCGACAGACTGTTTTCAGGGGTCCCTGCATAATTACCGACTATTCCATCCATTGCCCTACGCCTGCTCCAGAGACAACATCTGGCCTGGGGGAGAAAACTTCCCTGTAGACCCCACCACAAATGCAAGAGTGGAAGCCAAGCGCTCCCACCTCCAACAGAAACCCACAGGGAACTTGCCCAGGTGCCAGCGAAGGCCCCCTGCTCGCCTGGGCCTGGCGTGCCTACAGAGCCCTGGCCCCAGGGTCGGGAGCCCCTCTCCCCTCGGCTCCCAGGGGCCGGCAGCAGGGAAACGAAACACTGTGGGCAGGCCCGGTCACAAAGCCCGGCTGAGCATCTCCAACGAGGTCCCAGGGCACCAGGGCGTGGGGATGGAGTGCCTGCCCTACTTCCTGGAGCGCCAACTGGACTCGAGGCTTCGGTGAAGAAAGCATTCTTTTTATGTTAAAATGTCTTGCATGTGGGTATGTTATGAACTGGAATGCAATTCTTTTTTAAAAAGACAAAACATAAAATTCTCTGCTAGAGGCAGCCACTTTTGGCTTTGCCCTCAAAACTCCAAAGATAAGTGTTTGCTCTTGTCAGGAATACTTTGTCAGGAATGCTTTGGGAAAAGAATTTGAGAAACAGTAAGAGGCCAGGGGGAAGGTGGCCAGCAAGGAGACAGAAGGGAGGGCGAAACTCACCGGAGAGCCGAGACTACTTCTACGCAGAAGTGAAGACAAATCATCGTGCCTGCTGTGATCTGTGAGGGAGATACAGCGTGCAAAGCTGGCGTGGCCAAGCCTTCCGCCTTCCAGAAAATCTTGCCTGAATTCCCCACTAAACGTCAGCTCTGCGGAGCCAGGCCTTTCATCTCGTACCCGCGGCACCCAGAATGGTGTCTGGCACGGGGAGACGTTAAATGCTTGTAGGAAGAATAACTCAGTTCTGCAACCCTTGACAGCTGTCCTCAGAGCTGACTGGCTGGTCCAGACCCAAGGGCTGAGAGGACCCAGCCAAGGGGTCCTTGGCCTAGCTGCTTTATCACGGATCAAGCTCTAGGCTCCCTGCATTTTTTTTCCCTGTGGAAGAGAAGACGAGGAAGAAAGGCTGCACTTCTTCCCCGGTCAAGCACTGTGTCGGAGTCATAGGAGGTGCTCAGTAAACGTTGACTGAATCCACTCACTTTTCACCTATTTAGTCTAAGACCTCTTCAGAAAGAACACATTTTAAATGCTGTCTTTGAAACAAAGGAGGAAAACATGCTGGTACGAGACTATTTTAAACGGTGACGGTAACTGGGAAGCCAGGCAAGAAGAAAACACGGGCCTGGTCCCTCTTGACCACAGATGAACCAGATCACGTCTGGCCTTAAGGTCCCCAGGCCCAGCACATCTTCATCCTCTGGGGACAGAACTGAGTTTGAGTTGTGAGTTTTACTTCACACAGCTATCACTGGGAAAATCAGTTCCACATTTCCTAGGTTCAGCTGTTAGGGACTGGAAACTAACAATGCTTAGCAGAGATGAGATAGATAATCAATGATATTAATGACTGTTAAATAATAACATCAGCCTCAATTTCAGTCACAAAGGTGTGTGAGCCTGGCTCCACGGGCTGCTTCCCGCACGGGGAGCAGGTCTTGGCAGCACCAGCTGGAGGTCTCCACTCACTGGTTCAGGATCCCCCATGTCTAGGTGCACCCCGTGCACGCCAGCCTTCTAGTCTGTCAAGTGGTAATCTCCCTGCGGACCTTGCACTACCTACAGGTGGACAGTTTCTGCGAGCTGTTCAAAGTACTGGCACTGCCGAGGCTGGCCCTTTCTATTTCTGGGGGGCAATTCTGGTTGCTAAGAAGAACTATGCTGAAATGAAAACCGATCAAGCTCTCAACTCCCTGGTCAGAGCATCAGGATGGCTCTTCCACCTCTAGCCCACAGGCCTGGCGGGACGGCCTGGGTGCTTTCCCTCCCGTTGGGGGACGCCCAAGAGCTGGATCTTCGGGGGGCTATAAGCAAAGTAGAGAGAAGGAATTAAAAAATGAAGTGACCAACGTTTGCAAGCAAAGACTTTTCCACTTGGTTAAACAGATTTAGGTCTATTTTTGGTTTGCTCTTAAAAAGGCAAAGGACGGCGGCCTGCTGGGTGCCAATTTGCAGAAACAAACTCCTTCCTCAGCGCAGGGCTCAAAATACACCCCAGCGGAGAAGTTTTGGCTCTTGCTGCCAGTGTGCAGAGTAAAGCCATAGAAGGTCAAAGTTTAGGAAGCCGAGGGAGCATCTTAACGTCATATGATTCTTGGCCCACATGGACCTGTGGGTATTTCTGAAACAGCTTAACAACGGATTTCGGCTGGCTTCACTCTAGCACAATGGGATTAATATGTAATAAAATGATGTTCTGGCCATCTGCAAAGGAAGGTCATTTCCCACCAATCAGAGCACGCATCATAATCCCAAGCAGCGAAAGCTCTGACAGTGGAAAGAAGAAAGAGAAAAGAAAACCGATCTGGCACGATAAATCGGGCTGCCTCGGCCCAGCTGCCAAGCATACGCCGCATTTCTCTTTAATACTCCCCTGTAATTGGACCACTGGTGGACCGGAAAAGTTCCCCACATTTTCTCTGGCGCCGACGTCTAAGCGAGGCCGTTCCCTTCATGGGGTTTGCTGGCAAATCCGGACATTCTTGTCAGTCTCAGAATGGGAGACTTTGCGTGAAAACCACCTCCACCTCCCCGTCATTACTTGCGGCAGGTGAGCACGGGAGGAGAGACGGCAGTGCTGTGCACCGGGCCAGCGCAGTTAGCGGCTCTGAAAACGTCTGACCGATCCCAGATTACACGGAACAAAGGCCCGGATGCACTGCTTCTAGGAGACCCGTGACAGGGCGAGTTTCCTAAAATTACAGCTTTGGGAAGGAACTAAAACTACAAGTGGACTTCAGAGCCACAGCAGTACACTCAGCACGAACTGACTCTTACAGGAATGGAAGAATTTTGCAAATCCAGTTTAAAAGAAACAACAACAAAAAACAGAACAAAAGGAAAATCAGTCATTCCCAGAGAAAATGGAAGAAAAATAGCAGTGATGAAAGAAAAACATTCAAAGGAGTAATTTCCAGGACTACAAAACCAACCCAGATGCTCCTTATGCATTACAGTGCACAGCAGGGGCCTCAAGTGGCTTTTAGAAGCATGTCAATATAGTTTTAACGAGGCCACGCCTTAACAGACCCTAATTCAGTGAAAAGTCAGGCTCCATTTCCATTTCGACACTCATCATACTTCAAATTTAAAAATTAATGAGAATGCCAACTCCCCAGCCCATCCTGGACGATGGGAATCCATCATGGCCTCTTGCTCAGCCTCTGGAGGTAGATGGGGCCCAAGGCGGGTCCCGTACAACCTGGCGAGGGGAAGTCAGTACCTCCCAGGTCCTCCAGGAAGCAGCGGACCAGAGCGAACTGCGCAGTCTGAGTGGCCCGGCTCAAAGGAGGGAACGTCTTTCAAGTCTCTGGTTTTCTTTTAATCATGTGAACTTTAAATTATTTTCCATAATACATCTATGTTTTAAATATTTCAGATTAGAAATGAATTAAATTATTTAACATTTTCCCCCCAAACAGGAAAGACAGACAGATGAGGGAGACACACCATATTTAATCTGTTGCTCTGAGTGTAAGTGATTCGACCTAAAGGTACCCAGCAGTTATCCCGGCAGGAGGATTCCCCGTGCTGCTTGGTTGGCCAGAGTACCACCCTGCTTCTTCCTCAGAGTCTACAGCATCCAATAAAGGTGCAGTGGTCTTACGTGCATCAGAGGGGTACTGTGAAAACTAGGTGAAATGATAAATAACACAAACAGCAGCATCCAGCTCAGTCCAGAGAACACAGCAGGTGTTCAACAAACGGGAGCTGTCGACCCCACAACCTACATCTGCCTCCATCCCCTCTCCAGTCACATTCTACAGATGACAACGTTACAAGTGGGAAAACAGCACACTCTGACAGTAATCTCTGGGATGTCACATACTACACATCGCACATCAGGGACAGATAAGAGTGCGGGACGTCAACCTGGCTCTACGTGTCCTCCTGCAAACTAAACCCTCAGGACGATTCTCTCACCCAGTATTATCTGGCCAAGGTGAAGGACGGCTCTTTCATTCACCATCAATGCTGTAATTTCCCTGCTGAGCCCAAGTAAAATTGGTATAGACAGCAATTGGTATACCAGCTGACCAGGTTTCCACAGAAGTAGCTACACACACATCCCTGCAACAGCGACGAGCGAGTCACAGAGAAGCGACACAGCTACAGGAAAACACTTCAGTTGCCATAAGAACAAAATAGCCTGTGAAACGCCAAGAAGACTCTACCGAGAAAAATTTGCTCATCTCTTACTTCTATTCTTGGTCTATTTCTAAAATACAGTAATAACTAAATTGGCAAACTAAATTTAAACGCAGCCGGGCAC
Organism: Balaenoptera physalus; assembly: GCF_965194825.1. NCBI lineage: Eukaryota > Metazoa > Chordata > Mammalia > Artiodactyla > Balaenopteridae > Balaenoptera > Balaenoptera physalus. Next base: position 181,481,931 of record NC_138882.1, on the reverse strand, counting down.
ACTGTCGTGCTCAGTGGGAAAGCAGCATCAGCCTCTGCAGCTGACCAGGTTAGGGGCCTGATCCTACCCACGGCTTCTGCCCACCCACTTCCGCACTTGCTCAACCAAAACTCTCCAACCAAGAAAAACAAGCCACACCGCACTTCCCAGGCTGCGTCTTGCGGTGCTACCTGACAGGATCGCTGAGAGTTAAATAAGGCCACGCAAGGAAAACGCTTAGCACAACACGCCGTGTCCAAAGTGCAGGATGTGGGCTGACGGCAACAATTCCACATCAAATCCAAGCCCTCCTGCCGACTTCCAAGGATACCTCCTACCCATCCAACTTTATATTCCATCATTTCCCAACAGAGACTGTTTCTCTGACTCACATTTCACACGACCATCCAATGTTTGAGCCAATGTTTAAAAATTAGGATCTTTCACGTAAAACTCCAAATGTATGTACGGCACCTCCAGAAAAATCTGAGAACAAGCCACAGAGAATCAGACCCCACAGGGCAAGAAGCGACAGGAGCAAAGGGCCTGCCGGCCAGACCTCTTCTTTACATCAAGGCCACTTGAGCCATCTACGTCGCCCTCCCAGGGCTCTGGGTGTGGCATCTCCCCCCCACCCGCCCCCGCCCCGATTCCGAGAATTTGGTGGGTTCGCTCGCATCACAATTCAGCATTCTGTTCTTTAACAGTCATCTAAAACGGCTGGGCAGATAGCTTCAGTGCTTCCATCACGAGCACCTGTAGCTGGCTTTCTCATCAGGGCTATTTACCTTGAGAAACCTCCTCCGCCTCATTTCCTGAATTATTACATGGAAAAGCAAGCAAGTTCACAACTCCATCCACAGGCTCGACTCTGTTCACAGAGCTGCCTCTCACTGGGTGTCTGTGTCTCTATAAATACACAAATAGTTGCACAGTGGACCTTGCAGACTGCTGCGGAGAGTCTTATCTGTGAATGACATGAGTCTCCTGTAGTAACGTCTTCCCCTAGTGAAACTGTTTTGAATGAATACAACGAAACTAAATGTATCACTACAGCATATGAACAAGTTTTCAAGCTACTATTTTAAAAGATATCTAGTTGATGAGCAATGGTTGGCAATTGATAATTACATCCAAGAAGATGGGGGACACGGTGAAAAGAACAGAGGACGACCTGGGAGGGCTCAGGTTCCGACCCGGAGCCAGAACTCACCGGCCAAATGATCTACTAACTCGGCTGGCTCTTGGGGCCTGATTTTATTTTACTTCTTTTCATCATTTACCATAGCTTTATAGGTGTTTTTGAATACTCTGAACATTTTCAAATAACATTATGGTACCAGTTAATCTCTGGCATCATTTTGAGACCAATCATTCCATATATATGCATGAATAAACAAATAAATATTTTAAAAAATAGATGTGATGAGCTCTTAAAAAGCCCATTTTTGTGTTTTATGCCACTTCAAGATAGAAGTGAAGCCACCAAAGCATTTGAGAGGCTAGACTTTTATACTGCTTTGGCTAGAGAAACTTCCACAATGGCAAAGAGACTAGGTAAAGCCTGGAACCAGGCCCTGCTGAACACCTGCTGGATATGTGTGGTCTCTTCTTCCCTAGGCCTAAAGGTAAGCTTCTAAAAGTGAAAAGAAGGCAGCTGGGGGAAAGGGACAGGTAGTATCAACTTCAGAGCTCCTATCTTGGGCTTGATTTACATAGGTGGCACTGAAAGAATGACAATCAGAGGAAACCCATCTCCTCTCTGGAGGAATCTCATAACCCAGTGGTGGTGTCTAGTTGGAGACAGAGGAGGTTTCTTGTGTGATCTGAATTGTGTGTGGAAAAGGGTACACAAAAGCAATCTAGTACGAGCCCCAGCCCCAAATAAAACCATACGAACAAGGCACATACCAGGTCTATCAGGTCGCTGAGGTTTTTCTCGATTTGCTGTGGAGGCAGGCGCCTCATCAAGTCCAAGGCACAGTCCAGCTGCTGATCACTCTGTCAAACGAGAAACAGGAGTGTCTGAGTCATTTTGCCAGTAGAAACACCAAAAACCCCCTTTTCAAAAGCATTTCGCCAGCTGCAACTTGCCCAGGTACCCTGAGACCGAAGAGGTCTACAGTGGGCCCTCTGGCACGGCTCCTGGGGGGAGACTAGCCAGTCCCTCCCGGATGGCAGTGTCTGTCTCAAGTGGAGGCATCCAAAAAACAGTCAAGCATGTGGAAGTGGGCTGGAGAGTTTGGAAAGCTGCCTTGCTCAGTCCACGTCTCAAAGCCTCACCAACTTCCTTCAGCAGCTCTCCAGACCAGCAGATCTATTAACTCCCAAGTGGTTCTGCAGTGAGCAGGCTCGAGGAGCAGGTTAATGATGAAGACCACTGCATGCAACGCTAAGAAGTGCAAGTAAGGCAGGTGGAGCCCCCAACACAACCAACCAGAGGCACTATCTGATTTGTATCCTGAATCTGCTCTGCTCAGACCAATCTCAGGATTTTTGAAAGCCCTAAATCAACACGCTTAAGAATCTTTATAAAGTATACAAGGTAATCCTGGAAATGCCACATTTGGCGGTAATGAAATATAACCTTCGAATCCAACCATCTGCACTTCAAGGTACATCAACCACAAACAGGCTGTGGGACGCAAGGACCCACTTTGTATACACCAGAGACGTAACACATAACACATAAGTTAACTGGAAGCAGTTTCACTCCCAGGTAATCGATGTGGCATATACAGCAGGCTGTTTTTGAAAAAGAAAACAAAAACAAAAGACCTGTCCCCTGCTCAAGATGGTTATCAGTGTCAATTTATCCTGGGACGCACAACAAACTGGCTATACCCTGCAGAGAAACACACACACACTCCAGAAACCTTACAGCACTTGTTTTGCTTAGTGAAACATTCTAGCAACTAGGTATTCCCTACTTGTGCCGTGCCTTCTATGCCAGCCAAGGCCACGGGGACATGGGTCTGGCCAGCTGACATGGGAAGACATTTTAACACCACTTCTAGTGTCAAGAACACAGATAAACTGATTTGACACTAGAGAGACTTATATTCAGTGCTCTGTTCTGCCATTCATTAACTTATAACCTTGGGCAAATTTCTTAACCTCCAGGAACCTCTATTTATCCTGTGAAACCGAATAAAGGAAACCACATTTAAAATGGAGTCAGGAGGCCAGAAGGGGGAGCTCTCGAGCACCAGCACTAGGCATCAATTACACACCCCAACCGGAAGAGAGGGACCTTGTATTGCCAGCAGGAGGAAAGATTTCTCCTTATCCAGCAGCGAGCCCAGGCAATGGGAAGCCATCACCACCCTGAACTCTCGCCTTCCTCTGATGGACATTCCTTCTAAGCAACCACCCCCACCCCAACTTCGTTTTTCTCTATAAAGTAATGTTCCTCTCCTTTGTTTTCTGGACTTGCCTATAGTCTTTGCTATTCCGTCCCTGAATTGCAATTCTCTGCAATTCCTGAATAAATCCATTTTACTGGTAAAATAACTGGTTGTTTTATTTTTAAGGTCAATAATCCATAAAATGGGGATAGTATCTACTTCATAGGGTTGTTGGAATGATTTGATTAATACCTGTGAATTGTTTAATATGCAGTAGTATGCATTTGACTGGGAGTGTTTTCTGTGTATGTGTGCAAACATGTGTTTTAATTTTTAAAATATAAGTATTTTATAACATTTGCCCCACTCGACCCAACCCAGAAATCTTTCCTGTTGCTCTCATCTGGAGCTAGGTATTCAAACTCCATAAACAGCTATGTGCTCCCTTGGACGTGCAAGAAGAGAAATCCCTAAATGATTCAAGTCAAACTACTTAAAAGGTGTAAACTAATGGGCCAAAGACCTTAACAGACATCTCACCAAAGAAGATATACAGATGGCAAATAAGCACATGAAAAGACACTCAACATCACGTCATGAGAGAAATACAAATTAAAATGAGGTGCCATTACACATCTATTAGAACGAATGAAATCCAGAATTCTGTTAACGCCAAAAGCTGAAAAGCAGGTGGTGCAACAGTAACTCTGGTGGGATGCAAAATGGCACAGCCACTTCCAAAGATGGTTTGGCAGTTTCTTACAAAACTAAGCATACTCCTACCACACAATCCAGCAATCACGCTCCGTGGTGTTTACCCAGAGTAGTTGAAAACTAATGTCCAGGAACTTCCCTGGTGGCCAGTGGCTAAGACTCCATGCTCCCAATGCAGGGTGCCCGGGTTCAATCCCTGGTCAGGGAACTAGATCCCACATGCCGTAACTAAGAGTTCGCATGTCGCAATTAAGACCCGGTGCAGAGGAAGGAAGGATGGATGGAAGGGAGGAAGGGAGGGAGGGAGGGATGGAAGGGAGGAAGGGAGGGAGGGAGGGAGGGAGGGAGGAAGGAGGAAAACTAATGTCCACACAAAAACCTGCCCACAACAGTTTATGGCAGCTTTATTCATAACTGCCAAAACTTGGAAACAGTCAAGATGCCTTCAGTAAGTGAATGGATAAAGAAACTGTGGTGCATCCAGACAAGGGAATGTTATCAAACCATGAAAAGATGTGGAGGAAGCTTAAATGTCTACCACTAAGTGAAAGAAACCAATCTGAAAAGGCTACATACTCTATATGAGTCCAGCTATATGACATTCTGGAAAAGACAAAACTATAGAGACAGTAACAAAATCAGTGGTTGCCAGGGGACGGAAGGGAGAGAGGGATGAGAGTAGGCACAGCACAGAGGATTTTTAGGGCAGTGAAACTACACTATATAATACTATATATAATGGTGGGTATGTGTCATTTTAAATTTGTCCAAACCCATAGAATGTACAACACCAAGAGCGAACCCTAATGAAAACTATGGATTTTGAGTGATTATGACATCAGTGTAGATTCATCATTTGTAACTCTCGTAGGGGATGCTGATAGTGGGAGAGATTATCCATGTGCGGGGGGCACAAAGTATATGGGAAATCTCTGTACCTTCTGCTCAATTTTGCTTTGAACCTAAAACTGCTTTAAAAAAAATCAAGTCATTTTTCTTTTTTTCAAAGGTGTGAATTAGTGTTTCTCAACTGGGATCGATTTTGCCCTCCCCACCAACCCGTAGGAACATGTGGAATGTACGGGGACGTTTTCGGTTGTCATCACTGTCTGGAAAGGCAGCTACTGGCATCTAACGGGTAGGGGCCAGGGATGCTTCAAAACATCTGCGATGTACAGGACAGACCCCAACAACCTGGCCCCAAATGTCAGCAGAGCCAAGCTGGAGAAACCTTGGTTTAAAAGGATTGTTTTGGGGACTACAGACTCCCAGACTCTGGTCAAAGATAAGGCCCCAAAAAACGGCACAGAACATTTTACATACAGTTCTAACTCACAGACTACCTGTAACCCTAAAAACGGCTGGTCTTTGGAAACTGTCTCAACTGGATATTAACAATACTCCTGAGAACTAGAAAAAAATTTTAGATACAAGCCTAGCTACACTGAATCTTTAATCCAGAACACAGTGGGATGTTCAGAAGGGATTAACTAGAAACTGAGTATAGTATGTTATCTAGGAAAAGGAAAGTCGTAACTTGACCAGAGAAGGTCAACATGAGAAGACACTATTTTAACCCTTCCAAGGAGCCTGTTCACATGCCCCCAACCCCAATACGCTGACCACGGCCACACCCCCCAAGGGTGCCGGTAGCATGAAGGCTTCCTTCTGGACAGTCCTCTGACTGGATTGAGTTGAAAGCACTAAAATACTACTGCAAAATGGTCTAACTTGTATTTTGCATTAATCCCAACAATCTTAATAGGAAATATTCACTATAAATTTCTAAGGCTAAGGATGTCTAACTAGCATTAAATAAGAAAATGACTAAAAGCTTCCCATAAGCCAAGCAACATGGGAAAGCTTAATGACAGCTTGTGAAAAGTTAAAATTAGAGTTAACTGGAGCCCTTGGCTTGGGGTGGGGGGGGTCATCCCAAATCCTGAGGGTCCCAAACGGGAAATAGCACAAGAGAATGAAGAAAACATGGATGGTCCACAGCTACGTACAACAACATGAGTGGCCCCAGAAACAGAATGATGGTGGGGGAGGGGAAGCAAGTCCAAGGGGACTACCTAGGATGCTCAAAACCCAGCAATACTGAACTGTTATTTAGATACACACACACACGCACAGTGTGCGTGTGTGTGTATGTCTGTATTTTAAACCAATATAGCAAGGCTTTCTTTCTTATTAGCCAAGACGAGAGAATGTTACATACAAAATTCAGAAGAGTGAGAAGAATAGTTATAAGGGAAGAAGCCACTAGGGGAAGACGAAAGTTGATATTCATCTAAGTCTTGCACAGAATAATGGATTCAAGGATGTTCATAATATCATGATGCTTAAACTTACATATATGTTAATATGTTCCTTTATAGTTATCAAGGATCTAAATATTTTTGAGTTGATATTTGTGTATTGTGTAAGACTGGGGTCCAGTTTCATTCTTTTGCATGTGGCTGTCCAATTTTCCCAACACCATTTATTGAAGAGACTATCCTTTCCCCATTGTATATTCTTGGCTCCTCTGTCATAAATTAATTGATCATATATGCATGGGTTTATTTCTGAGCTCTCTGTTTCACTGTCACGGTTTCACTTCACTTAATATTTTTTAAAGGTAATAGAAAAAAATACAAACAAGAGCAAACAAGGACAGAAATTGGGAATTAGGAGCTCAGAGTCCAAAGTTTGCCCTGCCACTGGATGTCTGTGCGAGCTAGTCTGCTCACTTAACCTCATGGTCTGGGATTTGGGGGAGAGGGCCTCTAAGACTCCTTCTAGCGGGCTGTGCACTGTATCCCAGTCTCTGCGCAGATGCACCCACCACACCCACCCTGCCCTTCAACGGCCCCCTGCAGGCCAACAACTAGGTTTCAATTCAACAACCAAGCCTTGAGTGCCGGCCATTGGCCCCGCCCTGAAGCAGGCCCAGTGAATGAAACCTAGTCCTGACCCTCAAGGAACCATCCACAAAAGAGCATATCATGTGAGGCATATGATCATATAAGGCAAGTGTGATGTCTAGCGCAATGGGACATAGAAGCTACAGAGATGAGGCATAGCTCACAATACACTGATGTACACTTTTTCATGTATCAATTATATTCCTAGGATTTCCCGGCTTTCCATTATTTTGTATACTGTCACCTCATGACCAAGGGCTCTCCATGTGATGGCTCCTTTGAAACCCTAACTGATCCTAGACACTTCCCTCATAAAATGAGCTTTCCCAGTTCCACCTTCCATGGGTGGCGTTTTCCAAGTTGAAAGGTAAATAGTAAAAGAATGATGTACTTCCCTGGTGGTCCAGTGGTTAAGAATCCACCTCCCAATGTAGGGGACGAGGGTTCAATCCCTGGTCGGGGAACTAAGACCCCACATGGCGCGGGGCAACTAAGCCGTCGCGCCACAACTACTGAGCTCGCGTGCCTCAACTAGAGAGCTCGCATGCTGCAACTACTGAGCCCATGCGCTCTGGAGCTCACACGCCACAACCAGAGAGAAGCCCGCACACCGCAACGAAGAGCCCGGGCACTGCAACGAAAGATCCCACCTGCCGCAACTAAGACCCAAATGAAGACAAATAAATAAATAAATAACATTTAGGGGGAAAAAAAAAGAATGACCATTTCACTTCACTCTCCATAATTCTCTGCCCATTCAATTAGTCATTCAATAATTATTTGAGGGTTTCCTAGGTAACAAGCACTGTTTTTGACGCTGAATGGTTAACATAACGAAGTCCCTGTCTCCAGGAACTTATGGTGTAGTCAAAATCTGTACAGAAAAAGACAGAAGATGAGTCCTTGTTAGGATGTCAGAATATGGAGGGGACAGTGCCCCTGCTTTAAGCTGGTGAGGCTTCAAGGTGTCGGTTTAGATTTTTGGTTGTGTTTTTTCAGAATATAAACTGAGCTGGGGAATGTTTCACTTTCTGCTCTTTTTTCACATGACTGGAAGAAACACACAAACTGCTTAAAAATCACCTTACAATACAACAAGTAAAACAACTGTTAATACAGACTACAACAACTTTTCAGAATAAGAAGTCAAATAAAACACTACAGCTTAAAAAATCTACTAAGGAATTTTCAGACACTGGGTAATGTTGCCAGCAATTTGCATAACTGTGAAACTTGGCCTACTCAATGAACTAAAAAGGCAGAGACTAATTTGAAAATCATCACCAAACAACAGCTATTCAGTCCCCAGGTGGGGATGCAGAGAACAGGACATGTCCCAAACTACAATAAACTCAAAAAAGCTTAATACAATAAACACACCTATCCACAAAAATGAAAAACGTTTTGCAAAGGTACATATGAATGGTGCAGGGAACCGCAAAAGATGCCTCAGAAGAGGGGGTACATGCACCGGTTATGACGGGCTGGGCAGGGGTGCCCCGGGCAGACACGGAGGCAGCAGGCGCACTGAGACGAGGAGAGGCCAGGAGAGCCGAGGCGCGCTCGGAGGAAGGCAATGCAGTGGGGTGTGGCCCTGGTCCAGGGCCCACAGCAAGGCTGCGTTACAGCCAAACCCTCCCTCAGAGGGCAGTGGTGTCCTCAGCAGGCTCCGGGCTCCACGGAGCTCCCAGGCCTGGGGACAAAACCTCGCTGCTCCCAGTCATCTTGCATTTGTCGACTTTATAGGTACAGCTTGTTTGGCCTTTAAAACTTTAAAATGTGCTTCTCCAGAAGGGATTAGGAGCCCCGGAAGATTTTTCCACAAAGGACTGAGAGGAATACTGTCCTGTCTTAGAAGGTGAAGCGGATTACGGTTTCCAAAACCGGCCTTAGCAAGCTCTCCCACCCCCTCGCCCCGTTACAGTGTGACTCTGTCATTCCTCCACTGCGAGGTGGAGTCCTCGTCCCCGTCCCCGTCCCCTCCCCTTGGAATGGGGAGAGTCTTGTGACTGCTCTTATCGACGCAGAATAGCAGGATTGACCTCTGTCACTCCTGAGCCAGAAAAGAGCATCGTCTTCCGTCTTCCAGCTTGCGTGGTGAACACCCACGTCTGCAGCCCCAAGCGCGATGTAGACGGCGCAACAACTGCCCTGACACGGCCTTGCTGTAAGGAAGAGCAACAGGTGGAAAAGCCACAGGAAGAGCCCCTGTGACTCTCAAGTGAGCCGCCCGGCCAGCCCCGTGCTCCAGGCCCCCACTGCTCCAGCCTTGGCTGTCTGACTGCAACAGCACGGGACCCCAGGCCAGAACCGCCCAGCCAAGGCTCTCCTGAGTTTTTGGCCCCCAAAACCACTGGAGATGCATAATGTGAGGATTACTGTTATCTTCAGTCACTAGGTTTTGGAGTGACTTTGTTAGACACAATAGTAACAGATACAGAAGGATGCCTCTGGTGACTGTGGGGAGGCAGCCTGAGCAGAGATGGGACTGGGGGCAAGAGGGTCAGCAGAGGGGCCGCCACAGCAACCAGGGATCTGGCTGTAGGGCTGGAGAGGAAGGGAGGGTCAAAGACTTTAAGAGGCAGGACAGACAAGTCAAGGGTACCGACTAGAAACGAGAAGTCTGAGATGACTAAGTTTTCCAGTGGGGACCACCTGCTAGAAGATGATGCCGCAGCCTCACTGGTGTGTGTATGTCTGTGTGTGCCCTTTTAAAATAGTGTTTGTAATTTCAAGGACAAGCAGTAACTCAAAACTGCTTGGCTTTCTGAGCATAAGTCTTACGTGGCCTGCTCTAGTGACTGGCTGAGGCAGATCAGTACTTTTCTAAATAAATAAATAAATTTATTTATTTATTTGTTTATATTTTTGGCTGCGTTGGGTCTTCATCGCTGTGCATGGGCTTTCTCTAGCTGCGGCGAGCCGGGGCTACTCTTTGTTGCGGTACGTGGGCTTCTCGTTGCGGTGGCTTCTCTTGTTGCAGAGCACGGGCTCTAGGCACACAGACTCTAGAGCGCAGGCTCAGTAGTTGTGGCGCACGGGCTTAGTTGCTCTGTGGCATGTGGGATCTTCCCGGACCAGGGATCAATCCCGTGTCCTGTGCATTGGCAGGCAGATTCTTAACCACTGCGCCACCAGGGAAGTCCCCAGATCATTACTTAATAGCATCTGTCTAAACATAAACAACCAACCAAAGCTTCAAGGCCTTCACAGTTTGTTCTTAAATTCATCAAGACCTTCACTCGTTTACATTCCCAAGAGGCTTAGAAAATACTTCACAGACAACACAAAGGTAACCTTCACTGGAGCCCAGGCTGATTTATCACAAATTTATGGAGTCTAATCTAACCATGGTTTGTCTTGTATAATCTGTGACCCAACAAGCAACTTTGTTTAAGAGTTGAATCTGTTTTCTGCCATGTGGCTCAGGAAAAATTTGTGCTGGGGGCTATTTGGGAAAGATTCACAGGCCAGCCCAGCCAACCACTCATTTGTAGGTCACTCTGGAAAACTGCACAGTTTGGATTAATAAAAAGAAAAGTGTTTCTCCCACTGACTGAGGGCCCTCTGGTTGAATCTTCTGGAAGGGACACAGAGATGACAGCAGCACATGGAGGCTGATGGCTCACCAAACACAAACACAAGCGTTCCCTTTGGATGACTTTCCTTCCCATGGGAAAATCCAAAACCCTATACCAAGTTAATCAAAACCACAGTGAAAGCCCATTTGGCAGATCAAGCCTCCTTCTACCTTTTGGGGTCCATTGTATATCATCACAGCTGGGCCAAGGTCATCTTCAACATAAAATTAACCATTTCAAGGTGAATTAATTCAGTGCCTTGGGTCAATGTGGTTTTGAGCACTGTGAAAACAATCACTTTACCAGTCTCTGCTTTAAAAAAAAATTCTGCCAGGGGAGTTCCCTGGCTGTCCAGTGGTTAGAACTCAGCATTTTCACTGCCACGGGCCCTGCTTCAATCCCTGGTTGGGGAACTAAGATCCTGCAAGCTGCATGGCATGGCCAAAAAAAAAAAAAGAAAGAAAGAACAGAAAACCAAGTTGTTGACACAATAAAATTCTGGGTCAAAAAAAAAAAATCTGCCAGATCACAGAAATTTAGGTCCGGATATACTTTTCAAGTTTATCTAAACCCTGCCCCATCATCTTACAGACAGCTAATGAGGTTCAGAGAAAGCTGTGCAGGGTCACACAGTCAGTGGCAGAATCAGCACCTGACTCTGTATCACGATGAGAGGTTGCTACTACACCCCTGCCATCTTTCCACTTGATTCAGTCAACTGCTGGGTGACGGGGAGGCACTGGGCACACAGAGCTGAACTACTGAGACGTGGTCCCTGCCCTCCAGGAGCTCGTGACCCAGGGAAGAAGACAGCCAGAAAAAAGATGCGAGAAAGAAGGACTGCACCCTCCTACTCTATATTTAGAGCTATCCCATTATCACAGAGGCACGGGGCACTCCTCCCAGTGACCTTTTCCAGATAAGCAAAGCACAGCTGGCCCTCTGTCTCCAGGGATGCGAAACCCTCGGATACAGAGGGCCGACTGTAATCATTGTTCTATGACATTTTATATAAGGTACTTGAGCGTCCTTGGTTTTGGTCTCTGCAGAGGGTCCTGGAACCAATCCCCCGTGGATATACTGAGGCACAAATGTACCAACTTTCTATTAATCCTAAAAGATGGGACTCCCTCTTAAATGTATTATAAGGTCCATGTTTTTACACAGAGGACAATGCAATGAACACAGTCATACCACTTTTCACTGGCCAAGGACACCGTTAGGAGTGCCCATTCCTGGAACATGGCCCTGTGTCTGCGTTTTAAATTTTTCTACCTCTTGGACAGGCCATCAGCTACACTCCCTCATCTAATCTGCTATGGGTTAGGAAATCAGAAGCCTATTTGTTAAAAACAAAAACAAACAAACAAAAAAACACGGGAAAACCCCCAACTTTGAGAGAAGGAATAAATCACAGATTCATAAATTGGGGTCCAGAGTCATAGTCCCACGGTTTGTGAGCACCTTGACAGTGTAGGGGTGTGTGTGTGTGTGTGTGTGTGTGTGTGTGTGTGTGTGTGTGTGTGTGTGTGTGTGTGTGTGTGTGTGTGTTTCAAGGTTAAGGGCCCACAGTGTAGGGGTGTGTGTGTCTGTGTGTGTGTGTGTGTGTGTGTTTCAAGGTTAAGGGCCCACAGCTTTCGTCCTTTTCTCAAAGAAGTCTAAGCCTGTAAAGGCACAGATGTGATCTAATAATAAAAATTCCTATTCTTCCACTTAACCTGCAGGGTGGAAGTAAGCAAGTCATCACTTAATTCCCTGGAGCTTCAGTTTTTCAAACCTTAAAACATGGGCCTAACCAACGCTCCACCCTGCGGGGGCCGCTGGGAATGAGGTGACGTGTGTGGCGCAGCATCTGACCCTCGAGGGCGTCCCCACAGTCCGTCCTCTACAAGCACTAGGAACTCTCCCAGGATGTGAAGCACATGGCGTATCTGCTAGGACTTTAACATAATAGTTTTTGGGTGCTCAAGGGCCCTTTCCTCCCTGATTTTTTGCTCATTTGACACAAGTTTTCCATTTAGGCTGCCAGGAGTCTCTAGAAAGGCAGGCGGAGTGTTACTTCAGTTTCCAAGTCATTAAGCACCAGCAAACGAGAGCAGATGCCACAACTCTCCCCCACTCACAGCCACCGCGCCCTGTTTACAAGGAGTGCACGGCTCCCCTACAACCAGAGTGGGAGAAGGGACAGAACTCCTGGGCAGAAAACCAGGTAAGAGCTGACCAAAGTCCATATTCACCCACAAAGGATCTTCTGCCCTCTGTTTTTCTGTTCTGTACTATCCTCTCCTTGTTCAGCCTTCTTTCCAAAGTCCTCTGACCCATCTCTCTAGTCCAGAATGACACCAAGAAATATTCCCGCCATTTCGCCTTCTCCCTAGTTACTGGTGTTCCCAAGCCCAGCTGAGGCCATCAGAAACATAAAATTGGGACAGTGCTAGCAGAGACCCAAAAATTACCTCGACTCCCTATCCAGCAATGAGAATTTCCAAAATATATTTATTCTGGAGCAAAACTTAGCAACCTACATTCAGGCTCCGTGTCAAATACTACAACAGCCATCCGCTGATTTTTCCCTTACACGTCCCTTCAGGGAGTGGAGGAATCAAAATGAATGACTCAGGAGGTGGAGCTCTATCTCTGCTACGGGCTGAGGACGAAAAAGGTTTCAGATAACCGATTCAATGTTTACATTCCCCAAATCTGTAACTGCAGAACCGAGAATGGCTTCTCTGCAGGGACAGAGTTTACCTGCTGAGTTTGGTGGAATGGCGAAAACTCTCAACGAGGAGTTAGCCAACTGGGGTCCCAAAGGAGGCACAATGGTGCAAGCACATTCTAACCGCTCAAGCGGTCACTGCTCGGAGCAAGGTGAGCAGTGTATTTTGGGGTCTTCTACCTCCCCTGGAAGCAGAGAGATGCCCCTTCCCTCCGGCATCCTCCACCTCTATCCAGCCCCGCCAGTACCTCAGAAAGCTTGCTGACCCGTTCTACGCATGGAAACTCGGTTCCCAATCAGCACCCAACCTGAAGGCAAGCGCCGCCTGCTCTTTATGACTCTGCCATACAAAGCAGCGGTGATGAGTCTACCCGGGGAAACACCCCAGGTCAGATGACAGCTGACACATCCACGGCTCCGGATGGGATGGACCTCCGTCTGCCAGATTTCTCACGCACTCTTCCTGGCTCTGCTAACAGGCCAGCTGGGTGAACTGGAGCATTGTATCTTGGGTGTGCCTCCCTCTACCTCTCCAGATTTTAAAACAGAATCACAGAAATGTTAAGCTAAAGGGGATCTCAGAAACCATCTAATCGGCAACTTTTAAAAAAAATTTGTTTGTTTGTTTGTTTATTTATTTATTTATTTATTTTGGCTGCGTTGGGTCTTCATTGCTGCAGTGAGGGCTTTCTCTAGTTGCAGCGAGCAGGGGCTGCTCTTCGTTGAGGTGCACGGGCTCTAGGCACACGGGCTTCAGTAGTTGCAGCGTGTGGGCTCAGTAGTTGTGGCTCGTGGGCTTAGTTGCTCCGCGGCATGTGGGATCTTCCCAGACCAGGGCTCAAACCCATGTCCCCTGCATTGGCAGGCGGATTCTTAACCACTGCGCCACCAGGGAAATCCTCTTTTTTTTTTTTTTCTTCTTTAATGAGGAAAACTGAGGCCCAGACTTATCCATAACTAATTAAAACTTACCACATAACTAAACAGCAAATGAGCCAGGACCAGAAGACGAATCTCTTCATTACACAGTTTAGCGCTTTCCATCTGCTTACAGTTTAACTGTAAGTCAAAAGTGAAGAATGGGACTGGATTTACTTTTTAAAAAAATACAGTTTAAAATAAAACTGTATATTATTAGAATTAACAATGGCATCGTTAAGAATACTTACACAGTTGACCCGTGAACGACACGGGTTTGAACTGTGTGAGTCCACTTACACACAGATTTTTTTCAATAAATACATATTTTGTACTGTAAGTGTATTTCTTTTCCTTATGATTTTCTTTTCTCTAGCTTAATTTCTGGGCCGACTGTGGACCAGACACTGCATGTGTGGCTTTTGGGAAAGCATCACAACAGCTCCTTGAGATGGGCACTATTATCCCAGCTTTACAGATAAATAAACCAAGGCTCAGAAGGTTAAGTGACTTGTCCCAGATCCTGGGCACTGAATAACAGAGAAGGACACAGAACAAAACATGTTTTGCTTCCTGTGACCAATCTCTAGAGAATGTTAACCAACCCAAACTAAAAGAAAATTAATTTCAAATGACTTGGAGAACAACTTGCTAGCTCACAAAACCAGACAGGGGCAGGAAGTCTCTTCTTCCAGGTTGGGCAAATTATGGACAGTTCTACCTCCTACCAAATTCTGAAATCTCCTGTCCCCCTGCATTACAGACTCTATTCTCACAAACACTATCACTGATGGGTGGATTTCTCAAAAACGGTAGAGGCTTTTTCAGAGAGTTTCTCTGGTTGATGGTTTCCTGGACCCCTTCAGAAGATCTGCAAGGTGCCATTACCTATTGTCTGATCATCGATGTTTCACAGATGTCTACAGCTGCTGCCTCTGCAGGACCCTGGCTGGTTTCATGTAACAAGAGACTAATCCCTCCACTTTGTCAACTGGTAGTTAGACACCGAAGTAGGGGAGATCCTGAGACGTCTTCAATGGATGCCATGCATGCTGTCCACTTCTACCTCAATGGCACAAGAAATTCAAGAAGTCTTTCACCAGAGTCAAAGATGATTAAAGCAGAGTGCCCCTATATTCCAAAGAAGAGTTAAAGAATTTTCTTTTTTTTTGGAAAAAACATCATCCACATGTTCATTGACGAAGGCTGAGAAAAGTATACTCCCTTTCTCAGAGGAGAAGCAGCCAATTCACGTAAACCTTCCCCCAAGCTGATTTATAAGATGGCCTGGATGAAATCCGTAACATTTGGCCATGGGTTTCCGCCAATAACACGATGCACATGGCTTCCAGAGGTGTGGGGGAGAGCCTGGGTCCAAACTGCAAACAGCACAGATGGACAAGTCATGATGGGAAAGCAGCAAGATTTAAGGGATTTGGAGGAGACAAAGCCTCCATCAACCTAAGTATTTCATCTACAAGAGGGCAGTGCTGCCTTTTAACTTATATCCAAAGGGAGGTTTGAGGAAAAGAAGAACACAGTGTTGACGCGTCAACCAAAGCAGCTGGCCCCTTTCCTCCCTGGGTTCCTGAGCTCTTATTTCAGATGCCAGTGTGAATCAACGTGGAAACCCCCCGAATCCCTGCCTGCCCTACCCAGCTCCAGGGCAGCTCCTTCTTACAGGGCCACACTCTACACCATCAACCACGGGCACAGCCCATCACAGTACAAGCGAATCCCTGCAACAATGCTGGGCCCTCTGGCACCTCCAAATACATCCCCAAAGCTTTCACAGCTTTTGGTGACAGTGAAGGACAATGCAACATTTTACCAGTCTGTGACAAATTTGTAAATTTAACCTAAGACCTGTTACAAAACTTCCAGGTGTCAGGACCCACCAGGCAGGGAGATGCCTAAAAGCGAGGTCCTTCCGGCTTCGATATCTAAGACCTAAGACAGACACCCTTGCTGGGCTGTGAGTGGCAAAACGGACCTTGGAAGTCAGACAGACAAGGGTTTAAATCTTTCACTGCCACCTCCTAGCAATGGAGGTCTGGAAAAGTCCTTCACTTTCCAGAGCCTCATTTCCCTCATCTGTTAAATGAAACTAACAATAATACCTATCTTGCAGCATTGTTTTGAGGACAATATCATAAAGTATGTGTGAAGAAACTAGTAGAGTTTCTAAAACATATTAAGTGCTCAATTAAACAATAGGTACTATCACCATCCTCTTCCACAGAGTTTAGTTTCAGAGGGCACAGGACTCTAACATTCCCACATGGCATTAAAACACACACACACACACACGCACACACCTCTCCCCCCACTTCTGTGGTTAACATTACCTGAAGGCATGCAAGTGGGTAGCCATGGAACAAGAGCCTGAGAAATCAAACTGGACACGGCCACCCCTTTTTCGCTCTTTTGGGCCAGAGGAAACCGATCATTATGAGTGAAAACACCATTCTTCTCTCAACAGACAAGTTTCCTTAGAGAACATCTTGCCAACAAGACATTTTTCACAAGCTCAAAACCTTCTTTCCCTCCATCCTTAACTAAACGTTGAGTGCTACGTCTCAAGAAAGTTGGTGGCTGAGTAAAGGAGCTTAAAGTCCTTCAATGAGCAAAAATAATTAAAGAAAGGGAAGCAACAAGTTCCAATCCCAAGCTATCTTTCTGAAAACCAGAGACTAAGCTCAAGCACTGCACAGCACTATGAGGACCACCTTTCCCTCCACCGTCCAAAGCAGGCCCTGCAGCAACACTACAACCACTGCCAACAACGCCTGTCGCTGGGCGGTTACTCCACGGCAGGCTCAGACTTAAGGGCTCAGAACGCATTAATAAAAACAATAGCTAAAACGTATTAAAACACTGCTCTAAGTGCTTTATATGCCACTGTCTCACCTCATCTTACAAACAGTCCCAGGAGGTAAGTCCTAGTGTTATTCTCAGATGCGGAAACTGCAACACGGTGAGGTTCCACAGGTAATGGCAGTGGGGCTGGGCTTCAAAGGCAGGTCTGACCCCAAAGCCTACCCTGTACTGCCGGCAGCCAGGCCACCTGCTGCCACCATGCTCCCTTCTTGTCCTAAGGATCACAGAAGCCACCTCTTTGTTTTCAAGCCTCCAAAAGAAGAGGAACTTAACGTCCACTTTTGCGCAGCTGAGCAGCAAGGGAGGGACAGCTCTCTAGTTAACAGTACAGGTTTGGGAGAGAGGTCTGCATTCAAATCCTGACTCTGACAGGTTCTAGCAGTGTGACCCTGGACAAGTGACTAAACTCTTCTGAGCCTCAGGTCTCCCCATCTGTAAAACAAGGGTAATCAAACAGCACATGCTTCATAGTGTTATTTTAAAGATCAAGTGGGGTTCATGCTCACAGAGCACTTAGCAATACCTGGTGACATATACATTTTACATGTTAAGTCAAAAGAGAAGAGGAAGGGGAAAAAGGTAGAAGGATATAACCTAAAATTTCAAAATAAAGGCTTCTCTGGCCTTCTGCCAAACTCTAGAAAACAGTGCTGGGCTGTGTGCATCCAGGCACGGCACCAGCAAGTTCTTGGGCCCACAGAGCCTGACGGGTTGGTGGTTTGATCAAAGGAGGGCTAGACCAGGCTCGGTGATTTGGGCTGAGTCTATTTCCACATGCCCGTCTACAGAGTCGAAGTTCAAGGATGGCTTACAATTCTTTATGAATCTGAACACTCAGTTCCTCAGAATAGTGTTTTCCTGTTCCATAGGAGATAAAACTGTACCTCATCCAGATATAGAAATCCACTGACTGACTGCTTTCATTAAAAGCAGTCCTGGGACTTCCCTGGTGGCGCAGTGGTTAGGAATCCGCCTGCCAACGCAGGGGACACAGGTTCAAGCCCTGGTCCGGGAAGATCCCACATGCCGTGGAGCGACTAAGCCCGTGCGCCACAACTACTGAGCCTGCACTCTAGAGCCCGCGAGCCACAACTACTGAAGACTGCGTGCCTAGAGCCCGCGCACTGCAGCAAGAGAAGCCACCACAATGAGAAGCCCGTGCACCGCAATGAAGAGTAGCCCCCGCTCGCCGCAACTAAAGATAGTCTGCGCACAGCAACAAAGACCCAACGCAGCCAAAAATAAATAAATAAATAAATTTAAAAAGCAGTCTTGTAATTTGGAACCTTCACTGAGTAAGGTCTTCCATGAATATAAGAAATATCACTCTGCCTCAGGCCAGAGGCCCTCTCAATGTGTTCTGAGGGCAGGATGGGGAGAAATTTGAGGACAAGGTGCTGGACGACTCAAGGGCGGGGATATTATTACCCTAATCACCTCCAGCTCGGACACTCCTCACCTACAGAGGAAAACTGCAGTCAGAACCACGCAGCACGCCATTAAGCCCCAGGAGACATGCTTTCCTAAATAAGTTTTTGAGTGGGATGCTTGCTGATGTCCAATAAAGGAAATAAATGGTAACGTCAATTACTTCCTGTCTCTCCATCACAGGAATAAATAGACTGCAAAGTCAGCCGGCCTAAGACGCTCACACCCCTTCTGCACAGTCTGAAAGGCTTGATATGAAATGGAGAATCTGCAACTGGAAAAGTGATTTAGAAACAAAACACAATGGGCAGTGAAACTCATCCCCGGTCCTGTCACAGCAAGACACCCTCCTAGGTTTCCAAAGCTAGGAAGGCATTCTCCCCATGTTCCCACCAGCCCAGGGAAACCGAATAAACTGTTTACCAGGGACCTCAGCAAAGTAAGCCTCAACTCTGCAGCGGGAGAGCTTCATGACACAAAGAGAAAACATCTTTGCTGTACTTTGCCAATTTTCTTATACTTAGCTCATAAGTTCTGTGACCAAAACGAATGGGAGGCACCATAGGAGAGCTTAGAAAAGCAAAGGGGGCTGTTTTGTTGGCTCTTGCCTCTAACATGAAGGTAGAAATCAATTGACTTTCCCCTCTAACCCTTGAATCCCAGGAGAACGCCAGTGGTTGGATGGCCTACAAATGCTCAGCTTTCCGGCTGTGCCCCAGACAGGGATCCATCCATCCAAGTATTGTTCTTACCTCCCACCTCCTCCTACATCAGGGGAGGGGACCCGGCACATGGTTCCGAGGTCACGCTCCTCACTTCAAGGATCGTGGGAATGCTTACGGAAACACTTGTTCCAGCTCTGCCAGCTGGATCGCTGCTCCTTAAGAGCCTGGAAAGCTAGGGAGTGCAGGACCAGACGCAGGAGGAAGGGGAGTGCAGGGAGGCAGATGTTAACCCGTTATCATAAAACAACTAGAAACGATCAAATTGTGCACACTTTACATATGTGCCGCTGAGAGTGCTTCAGTGAGACCTCAGTAAAGGTGGGGGAGAAAAGAAAAGAAACAAGAGCCGGCCACTCTTCCTCCACCTCAAAAGTGCACTGCTGCCCAACAGCTTAGGGAATGCAGGTTTTAATGAGAAAATTCAATCAGGAAGGAAACTTACGGAAACCCAGAGCATGCTGAGTGAAAGAGGAGGTTTTTCCCAAGGTCTCAGCACCGAGGTGCTCTGGGAGATGATCCCAGAGGCTTCCCGCGCCCTCCGCGGAATCCGGGGCCCCGTCCAAGCTTCCACGCGGAACTAGAACCCAGACCAGATCTGCCCTACCTCTTCCGTTTTCCTGTGCGGCTTCCCTAGTGAGCCTCAGCACAGGAGCAAGGGGGCCGGGGAGAGCCCAGGATAGGATCTCAGCTCTCAGACACACTGAGCTGTTCAAAGAAGTCAGTACACAGACAGGTCCCCACCAGAGGCTGACAGGCCCTGAGCAGCCTTCAAGGTCACCGGCAAGGGCTGCCCACCCTCCTGCTGGCTTCCCTTGTAACCAACGGCAGGCCGCTGGTCAGTGCTGGGATGTCCTGTGATGGGGGAAAATGGCTTAGCTGATTCTCATAGGAAGATTAAATCCAGAGCAAGGGGGCAGGGGTAGGAATCCATTTCCAATCAGTGATGGAAAACAGATTTCCTCATCGGCCAGGATTCTTTCTTGCAGGATGTAAAAATCAGTGGGTTCCACCCAAGACCACAGAAGTCCAAGGAGGTACGGAGCGTGGTGGCACACGCTGGATAAGAGGCGAGCCCATCAGAGAGACAGGAAACAACATGCCCCTTGGAAGGTATTCCCAAAGCTCCCATAGTGGAAAGGTGAGATAAAGTACGAAACCACCCCCTTCACGTAAATGTTCTACAGAAATAAAAGTTTTAAAACCATCTTAACTACCACCTCCTTCCTGTAGAACATAAGCATGCACATTCGCGTTAATATGGGAAAAGATGGTATCAACTAGTAAAGTCTTTGAGTTAAAGGTCTTTTGTTCTAAAAGAATCCAGAATTTCAGAGTGTTAGTGACCTCAGAGGCCCACTTCCCCCTTACGAAATCCCTAAAGGACTGGGTCTTTTAGCCTCTGCTTGATCGTCACCAGAGGGGGAAAACTCCCCACATTCCAGGGCAGCCTGTTTCCACACGGCACTGGACGAACATCTGCAACTCACCCGCTGTCCATCCTTCTGTCCTCTAGGGCCATCCAAAGATGTACAAGTTCTTGGCCAAGCAACATCCCTTCAGATCCCTGAAGCAAATCATCACATCCTCCCTCACCTCCTGGCCACACACTCCTGGTTCTGCCTGTGCCCTGCATGTGACACAGTTCTGGGACCCCTCACCATCGGGTGTCCCTGGGGTTAATTCCACTGACTCGCTGAGTGTTTTACCGCATGCCACTCATCTTAGATCTTATTCCTGTTAGATTCAGCCCCTGGAGTTTGTTGGTGTTTTTTTTTGTTTTTGTTTTTTTTTTGATGGAATCAAGGCCCTAACACCTAGTACTTCAGCAGTTTCTCCGGCTGCCGTTACACCCTCTGCCCAGGCATGAGAAGGCAGGACAGGGCCGGAGCGCGAGCAGGCAGGGGTGGCTACCCAACTTTCCAACAGCTGAGGGAAAACACACACACACTTTACTGTCACACCCAACAAACTGCTTAGAAAGTACTTCGAGGTATAATCATTCAGAAAACACTTTAATACAAGATTCATTTGTAATGCATATTTGTTAGAAATGATGCTGGGAAAGCTGATGTAACAACAATTTGCTCTCTTATGCAGATTAAGCGTTTCTCCTGAAATGCAACCCTGGCAGCTCAGTCCAACCTTTCCTCACAGTGAAAGGGTAAATCTCGGTCTAGCCTAAGGCCGACTGCTCTGGATGGCAACCACTGGCTCCGAAGCCACGTTGCTGGGACGTGTGGACTGTACCCCAGTGAACGAGGTGAGGAGGAAAAGTCTGCAGACACCCAAGCTGAGGCCCCCCAGGCAGAGTGACTCAGAATCAGTGTCTGGATAGCCGTCACTGCACCCAGCTCTCCTCATTTACTCCAGTTCATCCTTCAGACAGACTGTTACGTTAAAACCACGTTTCCAAAGAATAATGAAATTAGAAAAAACACATAATAATACTCAGGGCTGAAAACTCTAAAAGAGTGAATCCCAGTTAGTTTGTTGTGCATTTCTTGGCTGTGCACTTGTGCTAAGCCTGGGGTCTACCCCTTCGCTGCCTTCAGAGGGTGGGGACACGTGGCACATCGGTGGCCTCAGCATACCAGGAGTTAATCTGCTTGAGGACTTTCCTTGGAAGTGGAGTGAGTGCAGGAGGTGTATTTGGGAGCACTACAGTTTTCTCTGGGACTCAGCTTTGTAACCCGCCCAGCTCAGGGAGAGAAGGGTTTCAAGGCAGAAACGGAAGGCCCTGTTGGCCCAGTGGGAGTGGGGTACAGCACATCCATTTAACGTCACCCCCTGAGCACCGACCACAGATATAAAGAACGAGCCACTGATGGAGGGTGGTGATGGGCGTGCTCAACCCTTCTGTACAACTGGCACCCAGTGTGTCACCAACTCACTCAAACGGCACAGGACCACATCAGACCCTCCCCAGGCTCCAAAGAGGCAGAGGCAACGATGGTTCTGGGCGGGGGGTGGCCAGAGCAGAAGGTACAGACAGCCGCAGCCCTGAAGCATCCACAGGGCCCCTTCAGAATCATCACCATGGGTGTCTCCAGATGGTGGAATTACAGGGGGCTTCATACACCTTTAAGCTTTGTCTGTGATTTCCAATTGTAATGGGCATGCGTTACTTTTTAATCATAAAAAGGGCTAAAAAGTATATAAACTGACAATTTTCAAAAAACAAAAGCCCGTGATCACTCTGGTCGATGAGACCCTGGTACAGTGTGTAGGAGAATTCTGTTCTCAGAATGGAGAGGCCCAGACTGCTCATTAAAATAAAACCAGACGATCTGATTCAAACTAATTTAAGCTGGGAGAGGGTGGAGTGGGTGGGTATAGATGAAACAAGACTGGCCATGGCAACAGGTAAACGGGGTTCATTATATTATGTGCTTGAAATTTTCCATAATAAAAAGTTTTTTAAAAATTTAAATCGGGCACCCCTCCCTTGCGTGAAGTCCCAGGTGCCATCTAAGCCAGGCTCTTGCAGGCTTCAAGGCCTGTTTGAGTCTAATGGTTGCCGGACATTAGGCAACTGCCTCTCGCTTGCACTTGGTCCAGGGAAGCCCTCCTAAAGGAGGAGCAAAAGGAAACCCTAGATGAAACTTTGCAACAGAACAGGTGCTTCAAGGACCGAAAACACAAAGGGTCCTCAAAAATCACCAAAACCCCTTCAACTTGGAAAGCTGTGTTTTCACAGGTTTCCTGTAAAGATGCCACCAGACACTCCAGAATCTGCAACTCTGGTTTGTTTTCAGGAAAGTTCCATTGCTTCTGGCTTTAGTTTGGCCGCCATAAAAATACAGCTCCTTCATGCTGGGGTAACTAACTCTACACCAACTGCACTAAAAGAGGGCTTCGTTATTTGCATTCACCCACCCCATCAGTGTTGAGATGGGTGAACACGTAGACATCTAGCAGTGGTTTGATTTCATACCTTCCCCCTCCCAAACACTTAAAAATAATAATTATACCCTCCTATACAATGAGCATGTCTTACTTTTATCAAAGGATTTTTAAAAATCCATTCCTCATTTTAAAATAAACAAGATACTGTATAACAGAACCACAC
Source organism: Balaenoptera physalus (assembly GCF_965194825.1). Classification (NCBI taxonomy): domain Eukaryota; kingdom Metazoa; phylum Chordata; class Mammalia; order Artiodactyla; family Balaenopteridae; genus Balaenoptera; species Balaenoptera physalus. The sequence goes on along the minus strand of NC_138882.1, from coordinate 181,458,665 downwards.
AACCATCGCCCAACTCAGGGCCCAGCTGTGAGAGATAGGAGGTTACCCACAGGTCGGGACTTCCCTGGTGGCGCAGTGGATAAGACTCTGCTCTCCCAATGCAGGGGGCCCAGGTTCGTTCCCTGGGCAGGGAACTAGATCCCACATGCATGCCGCAACTAAGAGTTCTCATGCTGCAACTAAGGAACCTGTCTTCCGCAACTAAGGAGCCCACCTGCCGCAACTAAGACCCAGTGCAACCAAATAAATACATATTTAAAAAAGAAAAAAAAAAAAAGGTTACCCAGGTCAGTTTCTGGTCCATGGCTGCCTTGAAAACCTTCGTGAGCCAAAAATTCAAGTAATAATTTTGATGTGAATATAAGTGCCTCCGGTGTGCCCAGCACTTCACAAATGAGGAAACTGAAGCACAGAGACGCTAGGTCACCTGACCAAGACCACACAGTGGATGCGTGGTGGCCACAGTGTTGGATGTGCACCAGACACGGTGTTCCTCGTTAAGCAGACCTCCAAGGCAGCTCATGCTTCTTACCCTCTGTGAGGCCAGAGGGAAGGTGATGAAAGTTACAGACCCTCTCCCCAGAGAAATGCACATACATACAAAAGTTTGAATAAGATATCTGGTGGATTCACAGATCCCTCTCATGCCCCAAACATCAAAGGTTTAAAACCTCCATTCAGATTCTGAAGAACTTCTGCGAGCAAGGGGGTCGGGGGGGATAGATGGTGGGGAATGTATACTGGCCTCGACCTCCCCCTCCTTTAGTTGTGTGTCCCCTGAGGCTGCCCCTTCTGGGGTTTTTTGTTGTTGTTGTTGTTGTTGTTGTTTTGTTTTGTTTTTTTGGATCTTAGTTCCCCGACCAGGGATTGAACCCGGGCCCTCAGCAGTGAAAGTGCAGAATCCTAACCACTGGACCCCCAGGGAATTCCCGCCCCTTCTGTTTCCGTGCTGCCATCTCCCCACCCCTTGGCAATTCTGGCTTGAATCTGATCAAAAATCTCTTTGGACCCTCTTAAAACAACCAAAACATTTTCTCACCCATATAAGTACACAAACTTTGCTGAAAACCAAGGATCAACAAAAAAGGACTATTTACAGAAAACACAGCGTGCCTAAACACCGTCCAGATTGCAAGATTTTGTTGAGATAAAGGACATCCTGGCTTCTAAGGGCACCGTCATCTTCAGGAGCCCTGGTTTGGCTCTTCACTCATCTTCCTGCCACTTCCGCCCTGTACTGCAACCTGACATAAAGGAGCCATCTCCAGGAAATTCTGGGGTCAAAGTAAGTCATTTCAAGGAGTAGAAATTCAGAGAAGAATTCTACAAAGCGATTTTGCAAAAACAGTTCCAAACTGGGAGAAAAAAATTTTTCTTCAGGTACAAACCCCCTGGCCCAGAATTCTGCAGAGATCTTACACAAAGCTTTTACAAAGACATTCATTTCAGCACTGTTTATAGTAGCAAAAAGTGAAAACAACCTTAATGCCCAGTGTAAGTAAACTATGGTACAACCATTAAGATGAACCACTTAAAGGGACTTCCCTGGCCGTCCAGTGGTTAAGACTCCGCACTTCCACTGCAGGGGGCACAGGTTCCATCCCTGGTCAGGGAACTAAGATCCTGCATGCCATGCAAAGCAGCCAAAAAAAAAAAAAGGCGAACCACTTAAAATCATTAACAGGAAGTTTGCAAAGGTGTTTTAAGTTAGGTGGGGAAAAGACTTCTGTGATGCCAATGAGAAAAATCAGGATGCAAAATTTTAAATATGAAAGCTGTATTTTAAAAATATGCTCAGAGAAGACTGAAAAAGAAAAACATAAGAAAGTAAAAGTGGTTTTATCCATGAGAGGGGGAATTTTAAGTGACTGTTATCTTTTCATCCTCTTTATACTTTTTGGCATTTTCCACAAATGAAACATACACCTTTTCCCCCCCGACTGTAAATATAATACTGGCTTGCTGTAAAAATTCAAGCATTACAGAAAATAAAAAGTCCTCCTATAATCCCACCACCTAGAGGTAATTACTCCCCAAAGGTAACTACTAATGATAATTTGGCTTCTGCTCTTCCAGATGTTTTCCAACAAGCATTACTTTTACAATCAAATAATTTCCTTAAAAAAAGAACCCAAAAACCAAAAAACAACAATCCAGGGCTTTCTTGGTGGCGCAGTGGTTAAGAATCCGCCTGCCAATACAGGGGACACAGGTTCGATCCCTGGTCCGGGAAGATCCCACATGCCGCGGAGCACCTAAGCCTGTGCGCCACAACTACTGAGCCTGCGCTCTAGAGCCCACGAGCCACAACTACTGAGCCCACGAGCCACAGTTACTGAAGCCCGCGCACCTAGAGCCCGTGCTCCACAACAAGAGAAGCCACCACAATGAGAAGCCCGCACACCTCAGCGAAGATCTAACGCAGCCAAAAATAAATAAACAATTAAAAAAAAAATCCATGTGACGCCATATGTATGGAGTGTCCAGAAAGAAAGATTTGTGGTTGCAGGGGTGGGAACCGGGAGTAACCGCACATGGGTGTGAGGGATCTTTTTGGGGCGATAAAGATGTTGTCAAACTAGATTGTGGGGATGGCTCCACAACTCTAAATTTACTAAAAAAAATTCACAAAATTGAATCACATACTTAAAAACAGGGAGTTTTATGATATGTTAAGTCACACCTCTATAAAGCAGTTGGAAAAAAAAAACCCGAACACCACACACAGCGGCAGGTCTGGAGGAGCGGGCAGTGCTGGCTGCCCCATCTCCGCCCGCGGCTCTGTGCCCTGCTTCTCTCAAGAGCACATGGCAAGACCATGTGGTAGGAAGAGAGGAAGCTGGCAGCCTCTCAGAATCACTGGACAAACAGCCTACATGGAGAGGCTCAGCAGATGATGGGGGGTGGGGGGGGAGGAGGGAGGAGGGAGGAGGTTGGTTCCAGTGTACCTAGAACGCAGAAAAGCACTGGTCCTCAAAAGCCATTCACAAGGCTCAGGCTGAGCTGCCATGCTCGCCTGAAAGACAAGTGGCCGGGGAGACAGAGCACTGGCCCAAATGCCTTCCGGAGCTCAGGATGCCGCTGTGCGGGAGAACTGAGAACACTACTCTCATTCAACAGAAACTGTAAAGCCGCCCCCGACAGGATGTCACTCCCTGGAAGTCCTCAAAGGTGAAAAGAAATGGGCCAAAGTTAAAAATGAGTAATATGACAATAAGCCGTCTGCAAGAGGTGAGTGGAAGATCACTCATTACGTAAAAGGCACAAGGACTACAGACTAGAAAAGCACCTGGGATGCCTGAAAGGTTGCAGGAGAGGACGATTCTCTTAGACAGTTAACTGGCGACTACGTATGCAAAGCTTTTATAGTATTCATACCCTCTCAGGAATCTAACCTAAGAAATCACTCATATTTATGCACAAATATGCCCACTATTTTGTTGCAAAAAAATGGAAATAACTTCCTCAACGATAGGGAAATGATCAAATAGTCTGTATTGTTACCATGTTTGTGTAGAGTGCCCTTGAAAACATGGGGAAGTTATTTTATGTTAAATTAGCAAAGTTGGATATAAAAATTTAATCTCAACTAAGAAAAAAATGTCCAAATCCTGGAGCGAAACAATAAATGAAAATGTTAACAGTGTTTTTCTTTGGGTAGGGAGATTAAGAGATTCTTTTTCTCCTTTTATCTATTTTTCTGAACTTTCCAAATTTTTTATAGAAGTATTTCTCAATCTCTAAAAAATCTGTGATCCATCTGCCAACTGGATTTTGTTAACTTTACCCTCTAGGGTTTGTACTGTGTAGAAACTAGGCTTTACTTTATTTTCCACACATAAAATTCTAACCCTGAATGTGCTTCCTCAAATTACAACCCCACTGATAATACGGTCACACACGTCATGACAGTGAGCCCCCAAGAGGTGTGCTGCCTAGCCCAGCCCTTGCTGAGAATAATCTCTACTAGGAGCATATGAAACTTCTACCACCCTTTGGGAAACAAGGATTTTGTAGTAGTTGTTGCTTTGTTTTATTGTGAGAAAAAAAATACTGACAAATTTAAAACTTAGCCCAGACAGAGTCTTTGGGCAGGACCAGACCGGATCCTTGAGGGAACCCAGCATCACCTAGAAGGAAGATGGAACCACAAGATCTTTGTGCCTTCCTAAGAGTATTCTGTGGACACAACAATCCAGCTAGGGGCTTCCCTGGTGGCGCAGTGGTTAAGAATCCGCCTGCCAATGCAGGGGACACAGGTTCGAGCCCTGGTCCAGGAAGATCCCACATGCCGCAGAGCAACTAAGCCTGTGAGCCACAACTACTGAGCCTGCGCTCTAGAGCCCAAGAGCCACAACTACTGAGCCCACGAGCCACAACTACTAAAGCCCGCATGCCTAGAGCCCGTGCTCTGCAACAAGAGAAGCCACCGCAATGAGAAGCCCGCACACCGCGTCGAAGAGTAGCGCCCGCTCGCCGCAACTAGAGAAAGCCCGCGCGCAGCAACGAAGACCCAATGCAACCAAAAATAAATAAAATAAATAAATTTATTTTTTTAAAAACCCAACAATCCAGCTAAATGAGTTTTATTGATAGCTAGACGTGCCCCAGGGATGGCACCCCAAGTTCAGGGTCAGAGCAGTTGCCCAGAGCTAGCACAGCTGAGAACTGGTGGAGGCAGGCACAGCTCACCAGCCCTGTTCAGCGCAGCCCCAGGAGCTCGCCAGCCTTCTGCTCCTCCAGTAGTGGTCTCAATCCCAATGCTGTGCCACACGGAAGAGCTGGTGCCACCTAACCTATCTGCAAGGACCTGTAGTTAAAGTATAAAGTTTATTCCACGTTTAAGAGTCAGAACAGATTCCATGTTTGCGCTCTAATTACGACCTTCTCACCTGCATTCTAACAAGCTTTCTTGGACGTGGGAAGAAAAGATGGAGACAGAGGTGGCGGAGGTGGGGTGTGGGGACTAAGCAGATCCCAGCCTCTGCTGTGGGGTGGGTGGGGCGTCGGGTGCGTTTTCCTCCTGGAGGTTAAGAGCCTACCCCACCTATCAGTCAATCAAGCATTAAGGGGCCATGGTCTAGAGAGATGGGAAGCCAAACAATCTCCAAGTAATCAAATGTAAGATCGGGGCTGCAGCGCCTTTGCTTCAATAGCACATGGGGGTGTGCCGCTGGCACAGTCAGGAATGCTGGGGCCACTCCAGAGGCGAAAGCAAACACCCAAAAGCCAACTTTCTCCTGGCACTTTCCACCTGGGAGGGGACTCTGTTCCTTTCCAAAGACGCGGAGCTCTGACTCCTCATGGTAAATCAGTTTGAAAGGGCTATCTATCGCCTCTCCTCCTCCCTCCCACCCTTTGGGGCATCTGATGAATATTTTTCTACTCTTGTTGCCCCAAGTTGAAGAGCATTTAGAGACTGAAATAATTAGTTCCCACTCCAGCAACCTCATTAATCCACAAAGCCCAGAGGTAAAAACTCCCAAACTTTCCCTCTCTGAACCACGAATCAAAACCTGGGGCAGCTGTGACAATTTGGACCAAAGAAAGATGCAAAGTGTCTCACCATCTCTTACCTATGCTTTCTATCCTTCATTCAACTGCAAATGATTCACATTAGGAGTTGCCTGGTGGCCTGACCAACTTTACTCCCTAGTCTGCAACAGCTGTCGTCAGCCAACACATGGGGGGGCGGGTGGGGGGGGGGGCGTGGGACGACTGTCTTCAGGGTCTGCCAGTTTGGCCTTGCTCACATCCAAAAATCTCTCCTACCGAGAGTGCCGTGTGCATTGCAGTAACTCTGCTGTTTACTTTCCCTGCCGTCTCCCTTCACCAGAACAGTGAAAGTTTCCACCCTCACGGCCACTCAGCCACCTGTTGCTCCTCTTCTTTCATCAGATCTGACACTTCTCTAGGTTCTGGGTCACGTCTTCTGGGCTGGCCAGGGCCCAGATGGGAGAGCCCCGTATCCTGGAATCCTCTGGGCACTGGAGGAGATGACGGTTACGAGCCACCATCTGCAGCTGGAGAGGCCGGGGCAGCAGAAGGATGACAGGACACAGGACGCTGCTCCAGGCCCCGGCCCGGTGCCCCTCCTGACTCCTCCATCTGGCTTCCGTCTGGCCCAAGCAGCTGGCCAGGTGGTTTTCATTTCCAGATGAAGCCCCAGCAGCTCCACGGCCACAAGCCCCGACCCTTGAGTCGCCGTAAAGCTGACAGGCACGAAGTGCACCTGTGTATCACCAAGTGGGAGTGGAAGGCCACACGCCCCAAGGCCGGAACCGGGGGTTAAAGAACAAAGTGGGGTCTAGGTGCTTGAAAATTCTGACGACAGCCAAGAAAAAGAAATGCGCTGGTGTGACAAGAGGTGACTCAAAGTCTGGCCCTGGAGCTGTGGACACAGGGAGAGGATTTCAAAACGGCCCCACCGCGTCTCACACTGAAGACGCCAGGAAGTCGGACCTTGTCTTGGAGCCATTTTTCCAACACGCCCAAGAGAACAAAGGAATAAGCAGGTCTTCAATGTTAATTATGACATACCTACACAATGTGATATTACGAAACAGCTAAAATCAGGCTTAAAAAGAAAAGGTGATGATCTGCAAAAATGGTGATTACAAGTTACACTGACCAAGGGTTTTCTGTGGGCGGCACCCTGTTCTAAGTGCTTTATTTACATGTGTTAACTCATTCAGTTCTCACAACATGCCTATAAGACAGCTTCTGTTATTAATCCTAGTTCATAGATGAGAGGACTGAGGAACAGAGGGGTCAAGGAACTTGTGAAAGATCACAAAGCTATTAAGTGGCAGGGCATGGCTCCAGAAGCCATGTTTCTGACTCCATGCAATACTGCCACTCACAATATAATACAGACATAATAGTAACTAGGTATATACCCTCCAAAAAATTAAATTATTATAAAAGACCAGAGAGAAATACTCCAAAATAACGAATGTTTTGTCTAAGTAATGGGATTAAGGGGATTTTATTTTGTACTTCGCTATTTTTCTAATTTTCTACAATTTACAAAATCAGAAGGAGACCAAAACTATTATCATTTATATGTTCTTAAAAAAAAAAGATACTCAGTGTGCCGGTACTAGGGATCGTCAGTAATCAGCGCCAGCAAGTCTCATGAAACCCTCACACGGTTACTTAACCACCCACCCTACCAGCGCACAAGTTTCTTAACTTGTGAAATGGGAGGACCACTCCCAACCTCAGAGACTTGTTCGGATGAAATCAGAGCACAGGTAGAGCTCCTGGCACAGAACCTGGCATAACAGCATTACAGCCTTTCCAGGGGGCCCAAAACGTTATTCACAGTAAGAACAGCTACCACTTCTTGAGGGCCACCCTACTAGGCATGTAACATACCTCGAGTCAACTTTTCCTAACTCCCTGGTGGATGAAGGGAAGAAAATGAGGTTCAGGAGCCTGCCCAGAGCTATGGTGCCTGGAAGAGGGTGACCAAGATTCAGGTCATGTTTGCCCACCTCCAGGGCCCACACCCCTTCCAGGGCAAGTTCCAGGTGAAGACGGACAGGCTACCACAATCTTGGGGCTTCTCATCACCACCTTCGTCTCTGGGCTGCTCCCTTTCTTTTCAACGATTTCAGACTTCTTAGAGTTCAGGGAGGAGAGTGCACACCTCATGTTGAAATGATTACAACGCGGTTCTCAGTATCTTTGTTCACACTCGAAACCTAATCCCCCTGGTTCCATAATCCCCCAGCTGCCCTTAACTCAGTCCAAGTTCACGGACAGGTTGATGCTGATGGTCTTGGGAGCGAGCTTCGGCCCTCGCCTCTTAAAGCCGTGCCTAGGAGCAGTCTATTTTTCAGCACTGAATTCAGGGAGGAAGACTTGGTTGCCATTTTGGTACACTCCAGGTCAGAGTGGTGTGGTGATGATTTTTTTTTTTTTTGGCCACACTGTGCGGCTTGTGGGAACTTAGTTCCCCAACCAGGGATCGAACCCGCATCCCCTGCAGTGGAAGCGCAGAGTCTTAACCACTGGACAGCCAGGGAAGTCCTGTGGTGGTCTTTTAATATGCACCTGGCCCACGGACACTGGCCCTACCCAGGTCTCCTAATCAGGACAAAAAGCTCAACCTCACGAGGCTCAGATGGGTAACAGTGACAGTGACGACATCACTGTGGATTACGGTCTGGACCAGTGGAGAACACGTGCCCATTTGCAAAACTGGACAATGGAGCATTTCCCAAGAGGCGCCCTCAGAGGCTGATAGTAAGCCAGGCCACAGCACGACCACGCTCTGCTGCTGCTTCCTGACCCGCTGGTGGGGAGGGGGGCCTGCTTTAGGAAACCAGACCGATGAGCATTCTAGTCCTTCCCCCAACCTCCCCAACAGACCCCCGACCAGGGCTGACCACATGTGGCAGAAGAAGTTTTCTTCTTAAAAAAAATTTTTTAAGTTCATTATATCGACCCTTAGGGTTTGTCTGACCCCCAAAAAGTCAACGTTACTGACTATACACTTCTGGAGCGTTTCTACGGTCTAAGAGCAAAGGCCACCCTAAGAGCAAAGGCCACCCGACAGGATTATCCACCTTGAAGCAGGAGGAGGGAGAGCGCTTGGAGATGCTCAAAGTTCACCCTGTCATTTCACAAACAAGAACCCTGAATCCAAAAAAAAGGGAAGCTGGCCCAAGACCCCTAGGAAGCAAAAACCCTTAAAGACTATCCTTTTACACTTCGGCAATGTCAGCTGATATTTAGGCTTGTGTTGGGAAATCTTGCACGTCTGAAGGATAAAGGGGCCAGGGAGGGAAAGTACCTAAAATGCAGACACTCGCCATGTTTGTTTTGGAAAAGACCAGTCAGGAGTCCACAAGAGGTTATGAAAAACCCCACTGACACCACCACCAAATGCCTGTCTTTGGAATAATAGTAAGGGATGTTTATTATTTGTAAGAATTATCTTTGCTGCTACATGACTCATTCCTGCATGCTAGGAATGCTCTCATCTGGTGCCATGGAAAGACTGCTGAATTATAAAGTTTGCAAAAGTTATCATTGCCCTGTATGTGTCACACTGCAGTGCAGACTGATACGCAGCAAATCAGCCACGTGGAGGGACTGTCACTGTGCCTCGCATCACTACCAGCTGTTCCTATTTTACTTGAAGACCTTAACAACACTTCTATCCAAGAGCTCATCAACCTCAGCAGGTGAACTGCTCAGAAATGCCCACAGAGTCAGCACGGGTTCCCAAGAAGAACCCACCACGGGTTCGGGGCGCTGGTTCATGGCAGGGGAGTGGATCAAGGAAGGAGAGTGGTGGGGGCAGAGGCAGAAACAGGAAAGGAACAGGGAAATGAAGACCACGGGTGAGAGGAAAAGAACTTCCTGACCCAGATGGCATACAAGAAGCCTTGAAGAGCGGAAGTGAACAAACCTAGGAATGGTAACTATGAAAGCCTTTTTTTCCAACTCCCAACTAACACGTGGTGCAAGGATGGAAAGGACCATATGATACCAGACAAAATAATATCCCACCCCGCATGTGTGTAGCACCAAAGAGCCTGCAGAGCGCTCCCAGCTAAGTTCCTGGACCCCAAACAAAGCTGTAAGGTAGGCGACACCAGCCCCACTTACAGAAAAGGGGGCAGAGGCTCTGGGGGGTCAGCGCTCCCAGTGTCACACAGCTGCTCAGTGACAAGGCTGCGGCTAGAAGTGAGCACTTCTGCAGAGGACAGTTTGGAAATACTAGCGAGTGATGCTCGCTCAGTCATCCAATTACTGTTGCCTCCACTTCTCTGGATGACTCAAAAGTGCCTCAGCCTCAATTTATGTAAAGCGAACCTCAGGGTTTTCCTCTACCAAAACCTGTAATTATCATGTAAATAATAGCTAACGTTTACTGAGCATTTTACGTGTCAGTAATAACATCACGAAGCATTTTAACTTATTATTTACTATAATTATTATTTTACTATTATTTCTCTCCATCCCCAATACCAACCCCACCCCACCCCCACCCAAGGCACCATCAGGTCTCACCTGCTCTACCTGTCGTCCCCTGACGGACCCACACCTGTGCCAGCCCCCTCCCTTCTCCACACCTGGTTCAGAGAAAGCTTTTCTAGACTCGAACTCAAACTCACCCCTCACTGCTTACACCCTTCAAGGGCTCCCAGGATAAAGACAGACCCGCCCATCTCTTCATTCTCGTTTTTGGGCCCTCACACTCACTACGCTCCTTCCTGCCTTGGGGCTTTGCACGTGCTGTTCCTTCTGCCCGCTGCTATTCCCTCAGCGCAAGCCTAGCCCTCCCGGCCCGGCCCTCTGTCCCACGGCAGCGTGCCTCCCTCTGGGCACGGCCACTATCTGGTTGGCGTCCATCTCCCCCACCAGGCTACAGGCTCAGGAGAACGAGGGTGATGTCCTTCCCAGCCACCTCTGTATCACCTGGGCCTGGCACAGAGTTTAACTCATGGAGAGTGAATAAATATTCGTGGGACAAATCAATGACTCTGCTATCTGCTTGAGCACCGAGAAGAGGAGGGGCTGCAAGCTGACTCCGGGTCCTGGAGGGCCTTCCAACCACGTGGACGCAGCGGGGAGGCGCAGGAAGAACACTGCATGTGGAGTCTGCATGTCCAACTCGGGAGGCCTCATGGCGACGGTACCCGGTGTCCGTCCCTCAACCCAGACAAACCCCAGGGGCCTGCTAATTGGAATCAATGTCCATCTCCAAGTCCTATGATTCCAAGCAAACCCCAATTCTGTCCGCCTCCACTACACCACCCTCTCTCTCACTGGACATCCTAACTGCTCTCCCTCTGCGCCTACCCTGGCCTCTCATCATCCTTTACCTGCACGGCAGTCAGAATAACCTCTTTTAACATAAGTAATATCACAGTGTTCTCCTGCTTAAAACCCTGTGGCTCCTTGTTACCATTAAAAGCAAGCCTGGAGCACGAGGCCCTGTGTGATCCCGCTGACCTGGCAACCTGACGTGGTGCTCTGCTCACTAGCAGACCCTTCTCCTCCACCCACTGCCCTGACCCCAGCTGTCCCCTCCTCAGATGCCCCCATGGCTGGCTCCCCCTCAGCTGCCCCAGCTCAGCTGCCCAGGGATGGGGCCTTCCCTGCCCTCCCGGCCCGCCCCTCCTCCTAGGTCCTAGCACATGCCCTGCTTTGTTTCTTCACAGCCCTCATTACCGTCCACGCTCCTGCTAAGAAAGTAGGGACTTGGTCTTGCTCACGCTACCGATGAACACTGCCTCTCATGACGTTTATAGCAAACAATTCCCAAGTCCCTCCTGGGGACCAGGCAGTGAAAGCGGCCCTAGAGATGTATCTGCTCACCCCCCAAACAACAACCCTACTCCCCTTTCACAGACGAGGAGAGAGAGGAACAAAGGACACGTGGGACTCACACCCAGGCAGCCAGCTCCAGCACTGCGCTGCTGGCCACCACCCCGGGGGCTGCCTCTCGTGCATTCCCGGATCACAGCTCCGTCTGGCGGGCACCTTGTGTCAACGGCACCTGCTCCCCAGGGCCCGGCCCTCTGATAGGAGGTCCTGGATAAAAGCTTAGAAATAACCGAGGGATGGGGGAAGCCACACAAAGGACAGGCAAGGCCAGCAGCGCAGCTCCCTCTCACCCACACCTGCGAGGAGGCGGCAGCCCTTGGGGGCCACAAGGAACGAGGTACCAGCCGCTACGACGGACCCTCCAAAGAGCAAGTCTGTTCTGTAAGGCCGCCTGTTTCACCCTAAAATAGCTACACTCTGGTCTTTAAAAACTCTTTTCCACAGGAAATGGACATTTGCTTTTCCAAGCAAATGACATTTGGAAGGGGTTTCCTACTGCTTTTATCTTGAAAAGTTACACACGATTACTAACAACTACTATTAATTGTCTTCTACATGTTACACATTCACACACCATCTTCATTCGATCCTTAGAACCCTGCGAGGCTCACACGATCATCCCAACCCACCAGGGAGGCTCAGTGACTGGAGGGAACCTGGCCCAGGCCACACTGCAGGGGGGGCGGGAAATCCAGGCTGTCGGACTGCAAACTTTCGTTCTTTACCAGAAAAGCCGAAAGCTTCGAGAATGCATTTCAGAAACGTGTCCCAGTTTCCTCCAGATGACTTGAAAGTACGCATTCAAGTAGTAGAGCTTTGAGGCTGGAAGGCCCAAGCAGAACCACCTTTGAGTGAAGCCCAGCTCTTCTAAGTGTTGGCTGCAAGCGCCCCATCGCAGCTTAGAGCTCCCCAGGCAAGAAACCTCAGGTGTTAGCAGGAACCCTGGAGGAGAGATAAACTCCTGGTAAAGGGAAGGAGGAGGGGCTGAGAGGGTGAGTTCAAACTGTGAATTCATTTCAAGGAACCGTCCTGCAAAGAGGAAGCCAAACTGCAGACCAAGCAAGTGGCGCGTGTCAGGAGAGCACCGAACACCAACACTGCCAACCAAGAGCATGCAAGAGTCTGATGACAGTCTCTCCCCATTTCTATTTTTTAACTCAATAAATAAACTTCGTTTTCTAAAAGAGGCCTATCTGGGGTGGGAGGAGGAGAAACAGAGGTGAGGGAGATTAAGAGGTACAAACTTTCAGCTGCAAAATAAATGAGTCACTGAAACTAACACAACACTGTAAATTAACTATGCTTCAATTTTTTAAAATCCTATTGTTAAAAAGAGTCTGAGGTAGGAAATGTAACAGTGTGGCGAATATAGTCAATATAGTATGGTGACAGATGACAACTAGACTTATCACTATCATGGTGACCATTTTGAAATTTACAAAGATATCAATTCACTGTTTTGTGCACCAGGAACTAACATAGTGTTGTAGGTCAGCTATACTTCAAAAACAAACTCACTCATGGAAAAAGAGATCAGATTTGTGGCTACCAGAGGCGGGGGTGAGGGAAGGTGGAATTAGACAAGGGTAGTCAACAGGTACAAACCTGAAGTTATAAGAAAAATGTAAAACTGAGCAAAAAATTTAAAAAGAAGCCAATTCAAGAGGGCCTCTGCATGCCCACCAGATGAGAGGCCCAGATGAGCAGGAATCCCTCCCTGATCCTCACGTTATAGCTTGGGACCATTAGTTTTTCACACAGTTTAATTTATCCTGTAACACACTGGCAGTTTCGGACAAGCAGGACATCCATGCTATGTGCCCTTCTGTCTGTCATGGCCCTGCCACTTATTGGGTCTCTTCGGCCAGGTCAGTTCACTGATATCATCTACTTGCCACGATGGCCCTTTGGACTTGCAGTCCAAAAGTCGCCGAGGAGCTACAGAGAAGAGAAGACAACAGCCCCAAGGCCGGAATGTGCTGGTCATCTTAAATTCTTCCCAAAGGGCTGGCAGACGCAGAGGTCCACAGCCACGGCCACATCCAGCACCACAGAGACTACCAGACACTTCGTTTCCAAGCTATGAAGAGGTCACAATATCAGAGCCAGTTATTTATGCAAGAAAAATAAAGACCTATTTTCCGGCATTTTATAGGGTTCTTACATGCAACGTTCATAATTTTCAAAAGAGCAACTGATACAGTGAAATGAACGAGTTACAGAGAGAAGTGAGAGCTTCGAGAAGTAGATGAAAGAAATACAAAAATAATTTTTGAATGCTAATAAAACTTCTCAGAAGAGGGTCCGCTGCAAATCCAAGGCAGGATCAGATATTCTGTAGGAAGCTAGTACGTACACACACACACACGCACGCACGCACGCGCGCGCTCGTGAAACCAGACAGATCTCTGGTTTCACAGAGGCTGGCGTACAGGAACATCTTTCCAACACCACCAGCCTCAAAATCCCAGTCTTGAGTTCCCTTACATGTAGGTACCCTTAGTTCACAAATACACTGCCTTAGGAGGAATGCAGAGCCGCTCCCATCCAGGCACGACTGCGCTGCACAGAAAGGCACACTCCAATTCCCAGGCCCAGCCTGTCTTTCAGTATCAGCCCGTCTGACCATATGACATCCTCAAACAGACTGTACTTCACGTGAGCTGCCCCTGTGGTCTACCTGGGAAGGGAGAACGCAGCGGTCTGACTGCTCTATGATTCTTGTTCAGGCCACGGGAATCCAAAGCCCAGCACAAGACCTCTAGCATTTTAAAGGGAGAAGAAACAGGGATGCTTAGTCTCTACCACGACTTCAGCAAGAGGTGCCACCACACAGGTCATCTCTGTCCCTCCAGGTCACAAGATGGTAAGGGGCACCATTAAGGGTCATTATAGACACCTTAAGGCACTTGAGGATTTTCATCCAGGAAATGGAATAATGACCAGCATTCCAGACTATTAATCAGAGATTAGCTCAATGGGTGGCGGGAGGCGAGAGGGGAGGCCTTAAAGGGTTACATTTAACCCCAGAAAGGCAGGAAGTTCCAGCAAATAGGCTGTCATTCTATCCAAGTTTTGTTTGAACTAAAGCACAGCAGGAAAATAAAGCAACCCAAAGGGGAATTAGAGCCATTCACAAAAGGAGGGGCCTTGGGATTAATGGACTCTTTAATTTCGAATTTCCTGAGGTTTACGGCTAATAAGGCCCTTTAGACATACTGTAATGTGATCAAATTTCAGCTGGGTTCACGGAACAGCCGAAGGTGGAAGACAGCACAGAAACCACCACTGGGCCCCAGAGACTGCAGACAAGGCCCACAGCGCTTGCTTCCAGCCTTGATCCTCACTAATTAGGCACCTCTAATTCCCCAAACAATGGCTCAGGGGGTGGCTGCGTAATCCACCGTATACACTTGGGGAGCTCTGTTCTTACAGTACTACTTACTGGTAACTCCCTAACTTGGGTCAAGCATATACACACATAAGGCTCGAAGGTGGGGAGAAACAACATTGAATGCAACTAGCAAGCGCATATGTGGACAAAAACATTGAAACTTGTTAACCTACAAATGAAAAATAAGCTACTATTTATTGCTTATTAAATTAAAACTCAAGGGAGAAAAACACCCAAGGTTGACAAGGAACCAATAAGATGACAGTCGTACTGCTGGTGGCCTTATGACTTGGCATGACACTTTCTGGAAAACAATTTGGCTGTATTTATCAAGAGTTGTGAAAGTGTTCATACTCTGACACGATAATGTTACCCCTGGGAGTCCATCCTACAAAAGAATCCAAATACAAAGAAAACTGCATCAAGGACCACAGTCACTGTAACACTGTTTATAATGCAAAACCCTGGAAGTGACCTAAAGGTGGAGTATCAGGGAAGTTACTGCTGTGTCTACCTTCTCTTCTCTAAGGAGTACTGGGCAGCCACTAAGGAATCATGGTTATGAAGACTTCCTAGTAGTGTGGAAAAAGGCAAAAGAAATATTAATTTTTTTAATAGACTTATTATAGACGTTTTAGGTTCACAGCAAAATTTAGCAAAAGGTAGAGTTCCCATGTAACTCTCCTCTGACTTGGGCATAACCTCCCCCATTAATCAACACCCCCCACCACTCTGAGTGGTACCCGGGTTATAACTGATGAACCTACACGGACAACACCATTATCACCCAAAGCCCACAGTTTACATTACTTGGTTCCAAGTTCATTCTTGGTTACAGTCTATGGGTTGGGACGAATGTACAGTGACATGTATCCACCCTACAGAGTATCATACAGATTAGTTTCACGGTCCTAAAAATCCTCTGTGCTCTGCCTATTCTTCTCTCTCCTTCTCCCCTAACCTTTGGCAACCACTGATCTTTTTTACTTTCTCCATTGTTTTGTCTTTTCCAGAATGTCATATAGTTGGAATCACACAGTATGTAGCCTTTTCAGACTGGCTGCTTCCACTTAGTGATATGCATTGAAGGTTCCTCCATGTCTTTTCATGGCTTGATAACTCATTTCTTTCTAGTGCTAAATAATATTCCATTGTTTACATGGACCACAGTTTGTTTATCCATTCAACCTGGTCAAGGACATCTTGGTTGCTTCCAAGTTTTGGCAGTGTAGAGTTTTCGGACGTATAGAGTTGTAGTTTTGGACGTGCAGTTTTGGAGTGTAAAGCTGCTTTATAAACATCCGTGTGCAAGATTTTTGCGTGGACACAAGTTTTCAACTCCTTTGGGTAAATACCAAGGAGCACCAATGCTGGATTATATGTTTAGTTAACAGTACATTTAGTTTTGTAAGAAACCATCAAGCTGTCTCCTAAAGCGGTTGCACCGTTTTGCATTCCCACCAGCAACGAATGCGATCTCCTGTTGCTCACATCCTCGCCAGCATTTGGTGGTATTAGTGTTCTGGATTTTGGTCATTCTAACAGGTGTGCGGTGGTATCTCAGTGTTTGGTCATATTTTGAAAAAGGAAGATAAAAAAATATATGTAGCCTATGACTATAACTAGTCAAAAATCACACGTCTATGCAAAAAGAAAGGACTCATAAAAAAATTTTTAAAAAAACGTTACAAGTGATTTTTCCTTCTATGATCCAAACTTCCCCCAATGAAGCTTATTAAGTTGAACCATATGAAATTGCCAACGGTCACCCACTTCTGGCCTACAAAAATGGCAATTTCATATGGTTCAATCTAATAGTTTTATAATTAAAATAAGTTTTAATAACTTCAGACATTCATAGCATTTACCTTTATTCTATACCACCACCCACTCTTTAATATAAAGAAACATTTCCACACACGTGGGCAAACGAGCTGATCGGTCTAAAAGCCAACCTTTAGAATTTTATAATCCAAAAAAGTAAAGAAATCCTTCTAAAAGGACGTGAAATAGCTGATAGAAAAAAACACCTAATGAAGGTTTCACCATATTTAAGCCCAATTCTGAAAGATGCAGGCAGGTTCTCCACCCACTACCATGATGGTACTTCTATGCTATAAATTCAAACAGTTTGCAGAAAGCCTTCACCGGGTCAGGAAAGTCAGGATGTAAAGTCAAACACTGGAGTGATTCTTTGTAGGAGGGTGTGATGGGGGGAAAGTTCTGTCCCTACTGGATTTCCCCTCTCACTTCTGCATGCCCTTCCAGAGGCCTCCTTCATCTTCAACCAGGACCCACTTCTCCAGGCCAGCTGCTTAGAGGATGTTTACTTCCCTTTTCTGGCCTCACGACAAGGCTGATTTTATTCAGCAAAGTACCCTGATTCCTTGTGCCCAGAAAACAGGATCTGAAGGACAGGAAGTCACTCTGTGAAAGAGGCAGACTGAATATCCGTCTATAGAGATGGGACTATTTTTTTTACAGTATAAGCACATGTGCAGAAAATATCTAGAAAAATATGTATATCAAACTCTTAGCAATATCTCTGGGGGTGGAAGTAAGGAGTGCTTTCACTTTGCAAGTTACACATTTCTACGTTGTTCAAATAGAATAAGCATTGCTTTTGTAGTCAGAAAAACACTAAGGAAATAAGAGAGAATGGAGAGATCTGCTTTGACTGACCTCTTTTTTAAACTTCCTACCACTCCTCGCTCAGCTTCTCAGCCCCTACTACACAGTTCCCACGTGGTAGAATTTCTTTATCCAAAAAAAGGGAAAAAAGGGGTTGGAGAAAGAAACACCTAGTACCGGAGACCGCCATGGCTGGGCACCGTGCTAGGTGCTTCCCTCACACCATTTGCCCTTCTGCTGAGCTGGAGCACCCAGCCACTTCGGAACAGCTATGAGGGCAGGCCCAACTGGGCAGCCAAGGACTCCAGCCAAAGATGCACTAACTGACACAGGGTACTAGCCTTGAGGAACCAACCCAGCTAGCTCTGGGGAAGGGTACTGGAAGCTGGGTTAATCAGGTATCTCATTACTCTTCCAAACAATGCCATGAGGCAGGTCCCCGAGGTCCGCGTCCCTATATCAAGGGTGGGAAAAGGAACAATCAGAATGAAGCGTCACGAAGGCACAGCTTCTCTTACTCGCTGCCGGGCTCCCAGCACCCAGAACAGTGTGTGGCTCATGGGAGTCTCCAGAAGTACTGCTGGTGGATGTGGGAGTGAAGCCACCCAGCCTTAGAGAAGTGGAGTGATCTGCACAAGGTCGCCCAGCCAGTAAGCAGGTGGTGGGCAGAGTCAACGTCAGGCTCCAAATCCATGAGCCTTTCTGTGGGCCTCCCTTGCTTGGTGGCACGTGGGAGCAAGAGAATGTTTCAGGTCCAAGCTCTACCTCTTCCCCTCTCTCCCAGGCCACCGCCACTGCCTGCAGCTCCTGGCAGGAGCCGAGCTTTGCCCAGCCTAGGCATCCAGAGGGCATTCCAGCAGAAGCGTGTTCAAAGCAGGCCTTTCATGGATATGCGTGGAGGAGAACACGAGCCTTGCCAGGTGAGCTGGCCTCCACCCACGCCACCTGCTCACCTCACTCCTAAACCCCCGACTTAAGCATAACTGTAAAGTCTATTTAAAAAAAAAACAAAACCAAAAACCTGATTCAATTATTACTTAAAACAAGAATTGTAAATGTTTAAGGAAACAGATCTCTTTTTAAAACAGCCATTGCATAAGTAAAGATTTAACTGAAAATGAGCTCAGAATGAGGCAGACCCAAGTGGGAATCTGAACTCTACAGTTAACTGGCAACATAACGACAGATAAACTACTGTACCTCACCAAGCCTCAATGTCCTCATCTATGAAACTAGGATAACACCTACTTTCACTGGGACCAAATGAAGATTAAATCATTACGTTTAAATGAGATAACGCATTTACTTAGTGTCCTGGATACGATTCCTGGAACACAGGGGTGTTCAATAAATAAATGCTATTGCTATTAAAGACAAGACCATAAAAATGACTGCACAAAAAAGGACTTCAAAAAGCCCATCTTGGGCTTCCCTGGTGGCGCAGTGGTTGAGAATCTGCCTGCCAAGGCAGGGAACACGGGTTCGAGCCCTGGTCTGGGAAGATCCCACATGCCGCGGAGCAACTAGGCCCGTGAGCCACAACTACTGAGCCTGCGCTCCGCAACAAGAGAGGCCGTGATAGTGAGAGGCCCGCACACCGCGATAAGGAGTGGCCCCCGCTCGCCGCCAACTGGAGAAAGCCGTCGCACAGAAACAAAGACCCAACACAGCCAAAAATAAATAAATAAAATAAAGAATTATAAAAAAGAATAATTCACGGAAAAATTATTTATAAAAAAATAAAAAATAAAAAAAGCCCATCTTGTCCAATACTCTCATTACAGATGAGGACACTGAGGTCCAAGGAGGGTAAGTAACTTCGACAACTTCTGATTATCCAATACAGCACTTACCATGGGCCTTATAAATAGTGGGCACCCAGTAAACATACTGTATAAATAATACCCCATATGAAAGAACATATTCACCTAATCTGCTTAAAAATCACTTCGAACAGGTCCAGTGTAAGGGTGTTCCCTATGGTTTCTATCTGGAATAATTTTTTTTCTTTCTTTTTTTTTTTGGCCGCACAGTGCAGCATGTGGGATCTCAGTTCCCAGACCAGGGACTGAACCCGCGCCCCCTGCAGTGGAAGCTCAGAGTTTTAACCACTGGACCACCAGGGAAGTCCCTAGAATAATTTTTTCAATTAAAGAAAATTTCTCAATGGGAGTCAACCTTCATCTGGACCCACACTGTCCAATACAGTAGCCACATGTGATTACTGACGCTTAAGCTAATTAAGTAAAACTAAATATTCAGTTCCTCAGTCACACTACACATATTTCAAGGGCTCAAGAAACACATGTGGCTAGTAATTACAGGATAGCACACAGATAGGGGGCATTTCCAGCATCATGGAAAGTTCTAGTGGACAGTACAGCCACAGGAGAAGACATCCTTAAGTAATGTATCCTTTATTTACTTAAATGGTGGATTTGGTTTCCTAAATCCTACTGTCTGCTAACAGCACTACCAGAAGATAAGAAGGTAAAGACCTCAATAGCCTTCCTTAGCCTTCCTTTTTTAATCCAAATCTGCATATCGTTTATCAAGCCTAATTTCCCTTTAAAAGTTCAAAACAGTATATCCTTGGGGGGCAGAGGGATATTGGGGTCTAGAAGGCAATGGGGACCGGGGACAGGTAAAAGTATGACTTCTAACAAAATGTGCTCTGAGCAAACACAGAATCTGCACCACTGTCCTCCACATCAGTAAACTGAACGTTCTTCAAAATAGGTCAGCAACCCACTCACCCAGCCTCACTTACACAGAAGGGCCGTAAAAGGGTGGGTATTCACCTCTGCTAAGAATCTGTGGTTTTGCAACAGGATGTGATTGGTGCATGAGCTAATTTCCTTTACAATTCTGATGGCAAAATACTCACGTGACCCCATCTAAGCCCAGCACAGCCTCACACTTGCCCTCCTCGATGATCCACAGAGCAAGAAGCCCGATTACACGGAACAAGGCCCAGAGAGCAAACCTCTCTGCAGCCATGCCCATCTCCATCACCTTCTCCGAGGTCCCAGAAGGCTGGCACCCCCTCTCCAGGAGCCAGGAAGACCACCTGGCACCCTTAGTTCCTAGGACTCTAGGACACGTGACCAAATTAGAGACTGGCTACGATCTTCTCATATGATGTTGAGGCCCTTTCAAAAAACAGAGGGTGCCAGAAGCATTTTTATAATATTTCACCCTTTATGTAAAAAAGGGGGGGAGAAACAGAATTTATTTGTATTTGTTTGTTATATCCAAAGAAATGAGGACAGAAAAGAAAATGTCTACACAAAAACTCACCAGTGAAGATCTGTAGCAAAATGATTCGTAACATCCAAAATCTGGAAGCAACCCCAAGTGTCCATCAACTGGTGAATGGACAAACTGTGGTACACCCATGCCATGCAATACTACAGAGTCCCATACGGCACTAAAAAGGAACAAAACAGCAATACATGCAACAACATGGATGAATCTCCAAAAAAAACCATGCTGAGTGAAATCAGTCAAGCACAAAAATCTATGCACTGTGATTCTATTTCTATGAAATTACAGAAAAGGCAGAACCACAGTGACAAAGCAGGTCAGTGGTTGCCTAGGGAAGGGGGTGAGGGAGGAGGGGAGGGAGTACAAAGGGGCACAAGAAAACTATTTGGGGGGAGGGAACTATTCTAAAACTTGACTGTGGTGGAGGTTACAGGATTATTACCAAAACTCATTAAACTGTCCTCTTAAAACTGGTGAGTTTCAGTGTATGTAAATAATGCCTTAATAAACAAAACAAAGAGACACCCTAGAAATACTAACAGTGGTTACCCAGGGCTTAAGGATTTAGGGAGGGAGGGGCAAGCTGGAGGAGACTGGGCAGATGAGGACAAGGGCAGGAGGGAGATTTTTCATTATACAGTGCTTTATGCACATATTTTCACTTCTGGAAGTTGTGACTGTATTGCCTTTTCCAAAACTGAGTTACAATTCTTTCAAAGCCAAACGCAGAGGAGGGCTTTGTGCACGGGCTCAGCTGGGCCAGTATGGTCCAATGGCGGGTTCCTGTGGGTGGGTTCCAGGCATGAAAGGCTTAAAGGGGGTGGGGTTGGGGAGAATGAAAAGTCTGATCCAACCAGAGTCGCAGGTAGAAGAGCAGCCTTGTCCTCTAGGCCCCGAAGCCAGCACTCCCAGTCCGGGGCCTCCTGTCACATGTTAGAAAAACAATAGCTACCATTTATTGAGCACTTACTATATCCCAGATGCTACTACTCATTTGGCATCTATCACCTCATTATTTATGATGAATCAACAACATGGATGGAGCCCTCACTGCGCGCCAGGTACGATGGCGGGCATTTTACCTGCTTTATTTAACTATTTACCTCAAATAGACTCTGTGATGAGGAACCAGTCCCAGAGAGTTAAATGAAGCCCCAAGCTATGTAGCTGAAAGTGGAGGAGCGAGAATTTAAACCCAGGCGGCCTGGCTCCAGAAGCCAAGCTTTACATCTCTGTCCAAGAACAACTCTGTTCTTGGGACAGACGCAACACTAACTTCTACACCCATGCAGGCTGAGGCTGGGGAGGGAACCCACATCAGACACCACCTGGATCTGTGCGCCTGGCCTCCTCCGCAGCACAAGAGCCCTGCCAGGAGGGTCTTCCATTCTCACATCAGAGAGGAGGAGCCAGAAGGATGGAGAGAGTCACGATGCTGCCAGGCTCCAAAACCCTTACTCCATCAAGCTGCTTCCTTGGCTAACAAGCAGTGAGAGCTGAAGCCCAAATAAAAGTAAGAAGTATGTTTGAAGACAAAATGTTCCTGAGCTCCAAAATTTTAGAAGTCTCTATTTCTTCGAGCAAATGAATCACATGTCCAGGTCAGAGTCCTGAGCTGCTGTCGGAGAAGCTAGGAACCACGGAGGTACCACTTGAACAGCGTCCTGCAACTACTCTTCAGCATGGAGAGAGCCGATACTCATCAGCCCAATATGAAGAAAATGAGGCCAGGAGGCAGGAGGGGAACAGTTCAACATCACACAGCAGGTCAGGCGCCAAGATGTGGCCTGCATTCAGGGTTCCAGACTCCTGGAGCAACTGCTCTTTCTGCCCCTCCAGCATTTTCCAGAGTGTGGTATGCAGATCACCAGGGTTCGAGAGAGGTGTTAGAAGGGATATGGACGAATGCAATTTAGTGGTTACCTAATTTTTTAAAAATTAATTAATTAATTTATGGCTGCGTTGGGTCTTCATTGTCGTGCGCGGGCTTTCTCTAGTTCCGGTGAGCAGGGGTTACTCTTCCTTGCGGTGCGTGGGCTTCTCATTGTGGTGGCTTCACTTTGTTGCGGAGCACGGGCTCTAGGCGCGCGGACTCAGAAGTTGTGGCTCGAAGGCTCTAGACCGCAGGCTCAGTAGTTGTGGCTCACGGGCCCAGTTGCTCCGCGGCACGTGGGATCTTCCTGGACCAGGGCTCAAACCCGTGTCCCCTGCATTGGCAGGCGGATTCTTAACTACTGCGCCACCAGGGAAGTCTTAGTGGTTACCTATTTTTAATATGCATAGAAAAAATATAACTAGCGCATCAAACGTGTGATCTTACAGATGTTTTCTCCTTAGAGTAGATTGAGGTGTTAAGCTCAAGACAATTTAAAGACAAACATTAAATAAATAATAATAAACGGTGCTGGCAGATGGTCAAGTAGGGGAACACGTCCTACCCCACCCTGGGCTCACTCTGGCGCAGGCTAAAGCAAGAAAGAATAGAAGGAAAGGATGAAACAAAAGAAGGGAGAACGGAGGAAGCCAGGGGAACAATAGAGGTGTGGAGTGCCGCCTTGGTCCCCGCAGGTGACTCAGCTCTTGCACAGGGACTGAGTGCCCTGCAGCTCAGGACATCAAAGTGCCTCGCTCCCCCCTCCCACCACCCCCACCCCCGCCAAGCCAACCCAGCCTACATTACAGTCTTCCCACCCCAAACACGCTAAGGTCCAAACGCCACACATGAGCCCAGTCAGGGGGAGTAAATGTCCTAAGTAGTCCCCACTCCAAGACTACTGTCAAGGTGACCTCCCTCTGTTCCCTATACTTGAGCCAGCTGTCAGTGTTTAACCCATTTCCTTGCCTCAGTGACTCTCCTTTCTCTTCTGCTGCATGCCAAAAGCCCCCCTCAAAGCCTCCCAGCTCACAAGAGCCCTAATTACCAAGGCTGCCTTGGTTGAAAGGACAATTTGGGTTCGCATGTTTCCATACCAGCATCAGTTGCTGGGAAGTACAGCCGGAAAACACTGCAGGGTAGCTGGGCTCTCCAGAGCTGTGCCTGTCCCACCCCTGTGGGTCCTAAGAATGGGATGCTCGTCTAAAATCGCCAGGGACACAAAGGGCCTTATCATCGAGCTGTAGTTGGACCCCCTCCAAGAGACAGGAGAACACACGTTTTAAGACCGGCAAAAAGTGATTCGCAAACACTCAAGCCTTCTTAGACTTTGAGAAAGACTCACTGGTTTACTAGAAAACTAGGTATCAAATACTCATAGGGATTATACTTTCCTCCACATCACCCTCCTACAAAAAAAAAAAAAAAAACCCAAATTTGTGGAAGAACGCTATTAAAATCTTATTTTTAAAGCAGCCTCACTGTAACTACCTCTACCTCACGAGGTACGTACAACATGGGCCACAAACCAGGCTTGGTGGGCACCTGGCGTGAATAGCCGATTCTGTTTATTTGCATATTCCGTTCTGCAAATTTGCCCGCTTGCTAAGATGTACGTGTAACCCCCAGATCAATACTCAGGGCACTTGCACGGTCATCCAGACACACGCAGAGTGGTGAAGAATCTGGGTCGCCCGACGTGCGCGACCCAGCTGAGTGTGAACGAGGCGATCTCTGCCTTCTTGTTTCAGCTCTTGAGCTGTAAACAGAGCCCTTCTCACAGTCTATTTAGTGCCACATTTTTCACCTTGTTGTTGATTCTGCTGTTTAAAAACGGCCCCCAGCGCAGTGCTGCCCAGCGCCCCAAGCAGCAGAGGGCTGCGATGCACTTACGGAGAAAACACGTGCTGGACAAGCTGCGTTCAGACTTGAGTCACAGAGCTGTCGGCCATGGCTGATGAGTCAACAGTATATATGAAGTAAGGTGTCCTTAAGCAGAAACACACATAAATCAAGGTCTTTTTTTTTTTTCTAATGTTTCACATTAGATCCTCAGATCTTATTCATCTTTGAGCTGAAAATTCACATACTTTTACCAACCTCTCCCTAATTTCCTGACCCATGGCAACCAATTTTCTACTCTGTTTCTATGAGTTTGACTTTTTTTAAAGAATCCACATATAAGTGATACTATGCAGTATTTGTCTTTTCCGGTTATGTATTAATCAGATGATAAAAATGTTGTCACCAGAGCATCCCGGGAACCTTACCATGTTCCCCTAGGAATAATGGTTCAGGATTTGCTAACTCAGTGTTCGTGGTGACTTTACAGAATGACAACCCAGAGCAACAAGAACAAACTGTATACACACAGGCAGGGAGAGCAGGTTCACACCTCCAGACACAAGCTACAGGAGCAGTCATAACAATCAATAAGCAATAAGAGTAGGAAAAAGAACAAAAAGTACTGTACAAAGACCCTCAGTACAGTACAACATACAGAGAAAAATTAGAAACCTCTACTTGTCCAACTTCAGGGGAATGGTAAGTAACAGTATCAACCAGTTGACGTATTAGTCATTTAAAATGTTCTTGAAGGGTTTATAACAAGAAAATTCTTGTGAAAAAAAACCAGGATATAAAAATAGCAGAGACAATATGAACTCAATCACATTAAAAATGTTTATAAACTATACAGACACAAAGCTGCTGAAGCAATATACCAAAAAGTAAACAGTACCTGCTGGCAGGGTAAGATTATGGGCAAATTTGTTTTCTTCTTTCATATTTTCCAACTTTTCTATAATGAACATATTACTCATTTATTTATTTACTGGCCGCGCCATGCGGCTTGCGGGACCTTAGTTCCCCGACCAGGGAGTGAACCCAGGCTCAAGGCAGTGAAAGCGCCAAGTCCTAACCGCTGGGCCGCCAGGGAAGTAAGTCCCCGAATACATTACTCTTATAACAAAGAGAAAACACTGCAAACTTTCTTTTAATAACGTCAGATTCCAAAGGGATCCCTTATATCAGGGAACGAGGTCAGGAAGCTTCCCCGGGTCCCTGCCACTGGTGCTCACGCCCAACTAGAAGGCCACAC
Organism: Balaenoptera physalus; assembly: GCF_965194825.1. Taxonomy (NCBI): domain Eukaryota; kingdom Metazoa; phylum Chordata; class Mammalia; order Artiodactyla; family Balaenopteridae; genus Balaenoptera; species Balaenoptera physalus. Next base: position 181,433,051 of record NC_138882.1, on the reverse strand, counting down.
ACCTCCTCCCCTAGGCTGTGAGCAGCTTGAGGCAGGGACCGCCTTTTCTTCAGGCCAGTGTCCCAGGACCTGGCACAGAGCATGGCACACAGGAGACACTCAGCAAATAATGACAAAGAAAGGCGGGGGGGGGCGGGGGGGGGGACGGGGACGGGCAGTGAACTGACAGCAAATAATACCCAAGGAAAGAAAGCCAACTGCTGGGCTGCCTGCGTAAAGGTTGTGTTGTCAGTCTGGTCGGGCCATGGAGAGGGTGCTGAAATGGACAAGGGCAAAATCGAAATCGGAGCCTCCGTCATGGCGTGGGACTTCCTTTGCGAGGTGGCCCTGTCTCCCTGCCCAGTCATATCAAGCTCTCCCACTCTTTTGGCTCCCACAAGTTTAAATTATTGTTGGTTGCCCTGAACATGACGTCTGCGTCTGGCACATGCTGTTCTCTCTACTGCCATGTCTACAGCCGCCCCCTGTCCTCCTGGCAAAGGCGTCCTTTCATCTTGGCTCCAACAAAACACCTCTCCCTTGGGGTCCCTGCCTTGACTCCCCTCAGCCAGACCCCTTCTTCAAGGCACCTGCACACACCCCTTACAGCCATCATCTTCCCTTCCCCAGGTTCTTCTGAGGCCCAGAGACAGGAACGAGCCAGACACCGGGGGTCATCAGACGGTCTCAGGTGGTCACAGATGAGCATCTTTTATTATCAACAGTTACCTAAGTTTATTTCAATGTGTACTTTCTACTCATGGCAATTAATATTGGTTTTCCACTTGTGGTAATGACAAAGTTTCTCTCTTAGGACATTTTTGCAGGGAAGCAAGGAGCTCTCTCGACTTGGTCAGAACAGTGAGCCAGACTGAAGAAGCGAAGTTTGCCAGGCAGGGAGAGTGAGGTCAGATCAGAGGGCCCTGGGGGACACCAGTGAGGTACAGGCTATAGCACTTGTTAGAGAAAAGTGACGGGAAGAATGTGTGGAGACAAAAACACTTGCTCTCTTTAGCCCCACAATCCCACTCCTGAGGAGCTGTCTTAAGGAAGTGACTCAAAAGGAGGGGAGACAAATACATACAACACACGTATGTGTGTGTGTGTGCGTGTGTGTGTGTGTAAAGATATAGACAGATATCCACTGCAAGGAACAGAGAGCACAGTAAAGGGCTTACAAATGGTTCACTTTTTAATCCTCACAACAACCCCAGGAGGTAGGTTTTCTGACGTGAATTTTTGCAGAGTCTGAGGACAGGAGAGGACAGTAGTGTCCTGCACCACTCGACACTCTCACACACCTTTCCATACTGCTACATGGTGCTCCTATCGCACATCTGAACAGCTGCATCACATCCCACTGAACAGCCATACCGCCGTTTCAACCTACTGTTGAACATCCACTTTCCTCAGCGCCCTGTCACTGCCATTCATGCCTCCTGTGTACACTGCAGGAACTCCCAAAAGGACCTGGGTTTGAATCTGGACCTGTCCCCAGATTTCTTCTTTAACTCAGGGTACTGGCTTTCTGCATTGGTCAACCCAGCCGCCATGAAGCTCCCTCACCAGGTCATGCTGGAAAGCATGGTCTTTCTAATGCGTTACTGGAGAAGCACGTTCAAAGATGAGTTTTCAGGGAATTCCCTGGTGGTCCAGTGGTTAGGACTCTGTGCTTTCACTGCTGAGGGCCTGGGTTCAATTCCTGGTCGGGGAACTAAGATCCCGCAAGCCTCGAAGTGTGGCAAAAAAATAAATTAATTAAAATAAAATAAAATAAAAATGGGCCTGAGTTTATGTGGCAGAAAAGACAATGGCCTACTCCAGAGTGTGGCGTCCAGATTCTAGAGTGTTAGACAGAGGACCCCAGTCCCAGCTGCCTGGTGATTCACTGTGGGATCCGGACAAACCACAAGCCCCGTGTGAGTGGTGAAATTCCATGACACAGCAGAGGTGAAGGGCAAAGGCTATAACGTCAGAGCAGCTGGGTTCAAGTCCTGGCTCTGCCACTTATTAGCAATCTCTGTAAAATCTTCAAATTTACACAAAGTCCTGAATTCATAAGACCTCACTCTTAGGAGAATTCTGGAAACTAAATAGGATAATGCATGTAAAGTGCTAAGTAAAGTATGTAGTAACAGATGTACTGCCACCCTTTCCTTATTGACTCGGAGGGCCTGCTGAATGCTTCAGCTGATTTGGAATCTGGCTGTACTTGTTCCAATACACAGCCCATCACCTGAGGCTTAGAAATCATTTTTTTTTTCCTTTCCTTAGAGACTCTGGCATGTAATAGAATTCAACTCAGAATTTTAGCGGTTAATCCAATGCCACACAAGGATGCTGGCCTAAGACTGAAGCCTCACAGGGCACTCTGAGCTCACCACACAAAGGTCCAACACTATTTATATGTCCAGGTTCTGCCAATTAGGCACATGATGGGAGGGCCCTTCCTTGGGGACCACAGCAACCAGTTCTTGTCTGTTATTTCAAGAAATGCTTCCTCGACAATCCATATGTACCAAACAGATCCCACGGAATCAAAATAAAAAGGATCTGGGGGAAAATTCCCAAGATGCTTTTGTGTGCTCTCCATCTGGAATTCAGTAAGCTCAGAAACCACAATCCATCATATGCAAATGTTGAATCATTATGTCGTACACTTGAAACTAATACAGTGTTGTTTGTCAATTATACTTCAATTAAAAAAAAAAAAAAAAAAGGAAAGAAACCAATAGTCCATCAACACAAAAGCCTTATAAAGCCAGCTTTACGGGAGGCAAAAGGACAAGGGAATTCTAGCTAGCAGTTAGATAAATGCCTCTGGAGAAGGTTATTTAAAGGAAAGAATGAAGAAATCAAGGTAGTTAAGGAATTGGGAAGATTGGACCTATTTCCCAGGAACATCACCTAGTGCCAAACGAGATGACAAGTAACAGAGGCTGCCCTGACCCAAGGACGTGGAGACCCTGCCCATCTTGTGCACAGATGCTGACACCCACAGCCCAGCACTCTAACCTCTCTGAGGACAGGAACCTTGTTCAGTACCTTTGTGTGGTTTTGCCTCTTCGGGTCGGAATAATCACTTACCCACTAGTCATCTAGGAGAGCCGCAACCACTGCCTCGCTGCTCATTTCTGGCCCCAGCTGCAGTGTGACACAGCCAGGGCATGCAGCTGGTCCCGAGTTCGAATGCTAGCTTGCTCACTGACAGCTACATTATTTCAGAGTCTGCCTGGATGTGCACAGAGCAGAGGAGATGGTGCAGGGAGGAATAAAGACTATAACAGTGCCCGAGGCCTCAAAAGCAATTCCACACCTGACGTGGGTTAGAAGTTTCTATGCGGGACATGAGGCTTCCTTGTAAACGAAGAACTGCAACTACTGCATGCTTACTCTCCCGCATCTTAAGATGGGCTCCAAGGCATCTAAGCCAAACTAGGAGCAGTCACCTAACAGTCTGCTCTGAGTGGCAAAAAGTACTAAAGAACATTTGTTAGATGTTCAGAGGAAAGTACTCATACTTTCCTCTGTACCTGAAAATGCACCCTTGGACCAGCCTCCAGTGTGTACTGAGGGCTGGATTTTGGAATCAGAAGGATCGAGTGTAAAGGCCACCCCTGCCCCTTACGAGCAGTGTGATCCTCTACAAGATTCACTTTAACCTCTTAGGCCTCCATTTTCACAACAGCAAAATGGGGGCATGACCAGGGCAATGAGAAAGATGACATGAGACAGCACTTGTAAGGTTCAGCACAGAGAGGCTGATGCCATGCAAGTCCCCTTGTGTGATAAATCCTCTAAGCCAACGTGCACAGGCCTGTTCTGTGTAAAGGATCGGCCCAAGAGCAAAGCCCCTGGGAAGCTGGTGGTCAGGGCCTCTCCTTAGTGTCATCATGACACCCGCATTTCAGATTTACAGTATTCCTTAATACAGGGATTTTTAGTCAATCCAATTCTCTTCCCTATGGAATGGTGCTAAACTGCAAGACAAATGATGAGATTCCTGTAGATAATAAGGCGCCATCATATGAGGCCTGAGCTACAGCACTTCATGTGTATTACTCTTATTTAACCCTCTGTGAAGAGGAGGATACTATGTCCATTTCACTGATGAGGAAGTTGAGGCTCAGAGAGATGAAGTAGGTAGTTCAAGCTCACACAGTCCCTAAGCAGCCAGATCCAGGGGTCTCCTCCACTATACTATACCAGGCTGCCTTCCAACAATCATTTTTTCCCCCACTGTATCCTGCCTCCTTCTTATACCCCTAAACCCCAACATTCTACATACCTTAAAATCAAACACATGTTCTTAAAAATAAAACATGAAACCCCTGAGGCAGTGAACTCTGGCGGGTCTGTAGCAGTTCACAAATGCAACACTGGTTAGCAGCAGCTGAGAGCCCCTGGGAAAACATGCCACCTTCAGAAAAGGAGAAAATGGATCAGAACATCCAGGGCGGGTGCGGGGGAGAGGCGGGATGAGGCTCACTGATTAGCACCCTGCCCTGCTCCCCTCAGAGGCTCTGGGCACCATATGTAACTGGCACTCCAGGGTTGGCCACTCATGCCAAGAAAGAAAAAAAAAATTAAGCCATTTTCCAGAAGAGTGACTTTTATTATAACCTAGAACAAAAGCACCATTTCAAGCAACCTGTTCATGCAGAGGCAGGTGTGTGCTCTGCAAGGTCTGTACTAACAAGGGTGTGTTTCCAGCGAGCTCTAGGAGAGACAACGCCTCCTCTGGGAGATGGACACAGACGCAAAGCCCCAACTCTTTCCAACACAAAGCAGAGGGGGGCTTCCCCGGTGGCGCAGTGGTTGAGAGTCTGCTTGCCAGTGCAGGGGACACGGGTTCGAGCCCTGGTCTGGGAAGATCCCACATGCCGCGGAGCAACTGGGCCCGTGAGCCACAACTACTGAGCCTGCGCGTCTGGAGCCGGTGCTCCGCAACAAGAGAGGCTGCGACAGTGAGAGGCCCGCGCACCGCGATGAAGAGTGGCCCCCGCTCGCCACAACCAAAGAAAGCCCTCGCACAGAAACGAAGACTCAACACAGCCAAAAATAAATAAATAAATAAATTTAAGAACAGTTTTTAAAAAAAAAAAAAGCAGAGGGACTTTACACATTTCAAGTCTCTTTCGGCTCTAATAACATGCCAAGAGTCCATGCTGCTGATAATAACATTGTACTGTTAATAAAAGTAGTTAATGTCCTCCTGTGTCTGGATTTACATGTATTAACTCATTTAATCCTCATAAAGTCCACCAGTAATAGATACTCTTATTCCCACTTCACTGTGAGACAAGGAAACTGAGGCAGAGAGTGAAGGAAGCTCCAAGGCTGCAGTTCGGACCGCGACCCAGGCGGTCAGGCTCCAAAACCTGCCCTTCACTGCCCTGGACTCTAGAATCAAGACTGCCTTCAACTCCAAGGACGGCCAGTCGTGTGACTTTGGGCCACGTGGCGGAGCTGCAGTGAATGCCGGCGCAGTTAGGGTCCCCGTTCCCACCAGGCCCTGGTCCCGCTACCGCCGGACCCTCCGAGAGCCTTCGGCGCCAGGAGTGGCCCGACCAGCCGTAGAGCACTGACCCAACCCCAGGGGCAGACCCCACACTCAGCTCCTTCCACTCCTGTTACGCCCACCTCAAGTGACACAGACCTACTAGGAGCCCAACACTGATGTCCTGAGAAGCCAGGTGTGGCCAAGGGCTCATGTCCCAAAGGAGATCTGGACATTTGCTAGAAAGCTTCACTCCGGAATTGCCCTGCCCTAGAGTTTGGTCTGTATTAGGCTGAACCACATGAAATGCTGGTATCCAGCCATTTTTGACCTAGGAAAACAGCAAGTTCATGTGGTTCAACCCAGTGGGGGGGAGGGCACTTACCTTCATTAAGGACCTACTAGACATTCATCAATTCAACACCATGGAGCCACGGCCCACGTGCCAGGAACAGTGGAACACGGCGACAGTACTCACAGCTCTGAACAGGGGACTTAGCATCTGTCTTCCCTCCGAGGACGAGAGACAGGACGTATTAGGCATCGTGAGGGTAACCAGCTCACCCAGCTCAAGGTCATACAACTATTAAAACGGCCAGTATGGTCTTTCCCCTCAGGTTCCTGGGCAACCTGACACTGTCTGTGGTGCCCAGGCTTCACAGGAAAAAGTCCAGGGCACCCTGTATGGTCTCGTCAATGAGGGGCTGTCACAATGACTAGGATGTATGCCAAGAACAACGGTGCTGCCCAGAAAGCCAAGGTGCATCCCTACGCTTTAGCAGGTATCGTTCTAAAAACAGACCGAAGGTTCCAGCTGCTTTCATTTTCAACAACCTGAACCAAAAAACCCTCCGAACTTCTAACCTACACCCAGATTTCTTCAGCCTCCGTGGCTGGACCTATAGGTGAACCTCTTGACCTCAGTTTCCTCATCTGTAAAATAAGCATCCTGGTGGGTCCATGCGTGAGAGGAACAGGACGGCAGAGCTCAACGGGCATGAGTGGATGGACCCGGATCAGAACGCTGACCCTGCCACTAACTCGCCGGGGCCCTTGGGCAAGTTACTAAACCTTTCTGAGCTTCAGTTGCCTCATCTGCACAATGAGGAAACAGACCTCACAGAGCTGGGCTTGAGAGAACTAGAGAGTGACTGTGCATCCAGCAGGAACACAGGCAGAAGGGAGGTGGTACTGTACAGAGTCCAGGAGAGAGACCTGACAACCTATGGGAGGAAGATTGCTGTCTCAGGGCACCTCCAATTCCTGTTCCTCAAGACCAAGTCCGAGGGCTTCCCTGGTGGCGCAGTGGTTAAGAATCCGCCTGTCAATGCGGGGGACACGGGTTCAAGCCCTGGTCCAGGAAGATCCCACATGCCACAGAGCAACTAAGCCCATGCACCACAACTACTGAGCCTGCACTCTAGAGCCCACGAGCCACCACTATTGAGCCCGTCTGAAGCCCGCACGCCTAGAGCCCGTGCTCCACAACAAGAGAAGCCACTGCAAACACAAGCCTGCACACCACAACGAAGAGTAGCCCCTGCTCACCACAACTAGAGAATACCTGCGCACAGCAACGAAGACCCAACGCAGCCAAAGATAAATAAATAAAATAAATACATTTATAAAAAAATAAAAATAAATGATGTTTGTGCTTTAAAAAAAAAAAAAAAAAAAAAAAGACCAAGTCAGAGGCCTCAAATCCCAGGACTACCGGGGCTCCACACCCCCTATGGCTGAGAGATTTCGAGACAGGAGCTGTCTGGAGGAGGAAACAGAAGAAAGCAAGGACAGCACACATCAGAAACTCTCACAGAAGAACTTCCCTGGTGGTCCAGCAGTTAAGACTCCGCACTTCTAAAGCTGGGGACGTGGGTTCAATCCCTGGTTGGGGAACTAAGATCCCACATGCCGCATGGTGCGGCAAAAAAAAGAAAAGAAAAGAAAAGAAAGAAAGAAACTCTCACAGAGCCAAGAACCTGAAGCGGCCCAGCCTGCACTGCTGTGTTGGGTCCACATCCAGCCCCAGGGACCACGCACTGACCAAGCTGCGCTCAGCAGAGAAGCAAAGGACCGATAAAAGACAACGCCACAGGTGAGACAGAGACAAATTCAAGAGTAGGTCTTTCAGTGGCCACAGTACCTTAAATCACTTTTCACCAGGAGTGTGCAGTGGATAGAGCGCTCCTCCTCTCAGTTTCTGAGCACAAAACTGCAGGCAGGAAGCCCATCCACGTGAACTCAGACACACCCCTTCAGGGCCAAAGCCTCATAATGAAGAAGCCTCAAGCAGCAGCACGACATGTGAGCAAGCCAGACCTGAACTGTCTGTCTGCCTCTCAGGGCTGCAACTGACAAGGGAAGAGGGCACTTGGTGGGAGGCTGCTTGTCACTGACCCCAGCAGAAAGAGTATGTGCAAAACCATCTTTACATGACCCTAACATCTTAAACTAAAGATATTTCACTCGGTAACCATAATGAGTCCTCTGCCCAAATCCCATGGAAACTTCTGAGGCAAAAAGCCCAAATCCCGCTAAATAACCATGATTCTAACTCAGAAGGGTCCTGCTGAGTTCAGTGCTAGAAGAGGAAGCTTCGCGGAGCAGTTTTAAGCAGTGGGTGGAGAAGTTCGGGGTCTGAGCCAGTGGAAACGAGCGCTTGCAATCTGCAGTGTGGTAAGAGCTTCGCGGCCAGAAAGCACTGGGCTGGAAGCCCTTCAGATCGCCAGCCGTGGGCCAGGGACTCTGCCTCTCGGGGTCTCAGCAGAACTGGGGGCCACTACCACTTGCATCCAGGCTGCCTGGGAGGTTAAATACAACACCATCTATCAACCATCCATGTTAATAAAATAATCACTCCTGCTGCACCGACGACGTACCAGGCACTGTCTACACTTGCCACACGCAAACTCACTCAATCCTCACAATAACCCCCCTGGGGCAGGTGGGTGTAAACGTCAGGGTTGCTACCTTGGAAGAAATAGGACTACCAGACTGGAAATGTATCGCTAGAAAGTTGCAGACGAAGGCTCCTCCTACAGGTGTCCAGAGCTGCCCGAAAGCCGCGGGGCGGGAACAGGAGGAAGCCGGGAGAAGGGACGTGTTGCTGCCCCTGCACTGATGCCCAGGTCGGGCGGAATCTCAGACCTGCCTGCTGCCATTTGCTCCTCCATTTAACTTGAAGACCCGTGTTCTCATAGGTCTGACTGCTGCGTGAGCGTCCACGGAATGAATGGCCTGATGGAACAAACGTGAGCTGCAGAGGCGCCCGGCGTCCAGAGCTCGGGCTCCGGAGGCAGGCGGGCCTGCGTGATGAGGGCGACGTGAAGGTGGCGCAGGCAGAGCGGGACTCGGGGCCACCCGCCCATGCAGGAGGGCTGGGCGGCTGGGTCACCGGGCTAACCAGACTGAAATCCCCGTTCAGGCGTTAGCAGCATATCAAGGCTTTGCAGGCATCACCATCTGGGATTTAAACTGCCCAAAAATAGTTGTTGGGTCAATGATAAAGCATCCTCTCCAAATGCCTGAACAGGGCAGCTCTGGGGGCAGAAGCTTCCCCCTCAGCCCAGAGGCGATAAATCACGATGGCTGGCTCTGCCTTCCTATCTTTATCTTTTCTCACCCATCCCTTCCTGTCCATCCCCCCGGCGGCCAGGACCCTTAGAACCTCGCAGGCTTACCGCCTGTGAATGCCTCCCTCCAGGGCCCTCCCGCACACCACCGCCAGATGACTCTTCCTAAAATACCACAACTCTGCCAGCCTCCTCAAATTTCTACCTGCCCTGTCAAAAATCTAACTGGCTCCACACTGTCCCAGATCAAATGCAAACTCCCTAGCTTAGCAACTCAGGCGCTCCACAACTCCCTCCAGAGACCGAGGCTCCCCCACTGGCCGTCCACTCTGCGGTTGGTCCCCAAACTCACAAGGCTGACCGTCACCCCAACCTCTGCTCTTGTTCCAGGCCCCTGCACCCACCCCATCCTCTCCGCCTGGGCAAGGTCTCCCCGGGTTCACACCCAGCCCCCACCAAGGCTGCCTGGGGGCTGGAGTGGTCGGCAGGGCTTTGTGGAGGCGGCGGACCGCGAGGCAAGCCTGCAGGGATGGGCAGACGTGTGGCCCTTTTTAAGGCTTTCCTTTTACTCCTTCCTTCCTGCTGCACTTAATTTTCTGGATGCACCTTGCCTCCCCTTCTGGATTAGAGGACAGGGATTACGGCTTCCCTTTGTGTCCTCACTCTGTAGTATGCAGAATAAGACAAATGATAACCCTGGCTACCACTTACTGTGCGCCAAGCACTGGGTTAAGCACATTACAAATTTCACTTCCTTCTCCCAGTATCCCTATAAAATGCCATCCTCACATTACCCGTCAAGAAACCGAGGCCAAGGGAGGGTAAGATCCTCACTGCAGGTCACACAATGAGTCACAGAGACAGGACTCCAAGCCAGATCAGCCCAACCCCAAAGCCCATGTTCTGTGGAGCAGGCAGAAGACAAAAGTGCTCACCACGCACTCATTCAGCGTCTATGAGGCGCTTACCAAGCGCCAGGCGGCCCGTGCAAGGTGTTGGGTGGTTGGTGGGAACCAAACAGACAAAGTCCCTGCTCTCACGGAACTCACAGGCTCTGTCCCTCTTCTTCCAAGCCCGGAAGAGGGCAAGGACTCAGTTCATAAGGGGCTCCACCGGGCACAGACGAGGCATCCAGAGCCTGAGATACAGCAACACGTGGTGTCCACAGCACAGGGAGCCTTGTCTTCTGTGGTGGAGTAGAGCCTCTGGCTCTATCAGGGACTTTCTTCATTCAAGACACAGCCCAAAGCCAAGCAAACTCCAAATACTCCTTCAGCAGGCAGTAAGCAGTGGAGAAAACGGGTCTACCTCTGAAGTCAGAAAACCCAGTTCCTCCACTTAGTAGCTATAGAGGGACTATCCACTTACCCTTTGTACCTCATCTGTAAAATGGTGATAATAATAGTCACTACGTATATAATTATGTGCCAGATGCTGTTCAAAGCACTTGACGAATATTATCTCATTTAATCCTCATAACAGCCTTATGAGAAGGTACTGTTATTAGCCCAAGGCCGTCTGGCTCCTAAGTCCTAACTTTGCCCGCGATGCTGTCTCCCTCCTAAGGCTGCACCTCCCTGTAGGGCTGCTGCACGTGGGTCGGAGCTCGCAGCAGCGGGCAAGGCTCCACTCCTCACACCAGAGCGCTGATCTCTAAAAGCCTCGGTTTGGAAATGGCATTACTCTCACTGGTCTTAACGTGGGTGATCTTGTACCCTTTGGACTTCCACACCCCACTCTCACTGGCGGGATCTGCCTCCAAGAGAAATGGGACAAGAGCCTGTACTGTGGGCCTTACTTCTCACTGTTTCTAGAAACAGAGTGAGCCTCCGGCACAGGAGTCGGGTGGACCCAGAGCCAAGTCCCAGGCCCGCCCCTCACACCAGCCACTCAACCTTTCGAGCGAGCATCCATCACGGGGTGAGGTAGGACCTAAGTCCTACCTCAAGGTTTCTGGATGACGGCAGATCCTCAATCAATGGTAGCTACCCAGGTGAGAAGGGCAGGACTTCTGTGGCACAAACCTTCCCGGCCGGGAGAGCTTCTGGTCTGCAGGGGACAGACCGCGTGTGCAGTGCCATTCACCTCCGTGGTGGTGGCCAAACAAGGGCAGGCGTGCTCAAGGCCGGGGCTGAAGCTGGGCACAGGCCCCAACTTTCTCTGAAGTCTCCTGCATTATGTCATCCAAGTGTGCTTGCAGTTACATTAAACAAGGCTCTGCTTCCTTAAACTGTAGGTAAGAGTGACACGCCTCCCTGCCAAACAACATAAGCTGTGAAGGCGTGGACCCTTGTTTGCCTTGTTTACCATGCTTCCTTGTCCTGAGCACATAAAGCAGCACAGAGAAGGCACTTCATAAATACACCCATGAGCTTCAAGCAACGCCTAACACACCACTGTCTTTGCCTAATGCCAAGAGTTTCCCAGCCTGGGAAGCAGGAGTCTCAATGTTCAAAGTACCTGCCCAGCCACCATTTCCCTGTGCTGCCAGTCATCTGCCCTCTCCCCTCCCCCAAGGAATGTAAAAGAAGAACAGGACTTCTGAGTTATAAATAGGAATATCTGCTTTCAAACATACGATTTAGGGCTTCCCTGGTGCTCCAGTGGTTAAGAATCCGCCTGCCAATGCAGGGGACATGGGTTCGAGCCCTGGTCCGGGAAGATTCCACGTGCCGCGGAGCAACTAAGCCCGTGAGCCACAACTACTGAGCCCGCGTGCCACAACTACTGAAGTCCCCGCGCCTACAGCCCGTGCTCCACAACAAGAGAAGCCACCACAATGAGAAGCCCGTGCACCACAACAAAGAGTAGCCCCTGCTTGCTGCAACTAGAGAAAAAGCCAGTGCACGGCAACAAAAGACGCAAAGCAGCCAAAACTAAAATAAATAAATAAATTGTTAAAACAAACAAACATATGATTTAGCATCTCTTTAATCAAGCTATGGATTGTTGGCTACTTTTTTCAAGCATTCCACCAAAGAGCAGCCAGTTGGGTTTAAATAAACAAGGCTGTATATGCATGTGGGGTCTGAGTGGAGCTAGACCTACACCAGGAGGTCTACACCAGGAGACCAGCCAAAACACCAACTGTATTGTTTCACCTTGTAACAATATAACAGGCTTCTCCTATCATCTCTTGTCAGGCCAAACCATCTGGGAGCTGGAGGGACAACTCATGAGGGGGGCCCGGCCCATCCCTGCATGCTACAGCCCCACCATCCAGCACCAGAATCATAACTCTAAATTAGGACAATAATTCCTAAATTAGATGCTAGAGCTGGGTAAGGAAAAGTGCTTTGAAACTATAAAGCACTTACAGATAGTGGGAGATCATTACCTGCTAGGAGAATGCAAGCAAATTCCATTTGCTTATGCATTCGTAACTGATGCCAACAGAAATCACGGAATTTTCTCCAAAGTCCAGTGCACTTTAGACTCTCAAACTGCTATTTCCCTCTATGGATAACTGAGATCTAGCTGGTTTCTCTACCATCAACCCTACTGAAAATAAAACCACAGTGGTTTTAATACATTTACCTATTACGCAACCCCACACCACCACTTCTGTCCTACTCCAACTGTCTACACTGGTTTATTAGTCAGAATATTCAAGTAGGGGATAAACTGAACAATAAGCAGTCAGAAATTACCTGTAAGCCTAGGGGATACTAAGAACAAGTTACTGAGGGAATGAGTATGAAATCCAAGTGGCTAAGTTCAAGACACACCCCAAGCTATTTCCTTTAGTGCCAGGTACTGTTCTAGGCCCCAGGGATACAGACACGGAAAACAAAAGACAAAAATAAGCCTGCATCACCAACAACATGTAAACAGCCTGGGACGATGGAAAGGATGCAGTTTAGAGCCCATCAGATGTGCTCCCGTCAACTAAGCAACATCTTGAGGAAGTTCCTCCATGCCCTGAGCCTCAGCTTCTTCCCCTGTAAAATGGTAATACACAGCATCCCTCAAAGGGTTCTGTGTGGGTTAAGTAAGTGGAGCACAGAGCACAGTGCCTGGCATCTAGTAGCCGCCCCGCTCCCACTCCCCACAGAGAAGTTAGCCGTTTTCCTCCACCCCTTCCACAGTCCTTACCCGATTACCCAGGTGAGACCCAAACACAGGACTCTCGTGAAGCCTCATGTATCATCCTGTTCTTTCTGGGTCATTACAGGCATTTTCCCATCAGGTCTGGAGACTCTGGCACTGAGGACCAAGGCAAGATGCTCCCCCTCTCCCCACCACTGCCAGAGACGCTGCCTTGAGCAGCCCCACCTGGCCATCCCATCCATCCTCCCCTGCTTTTGTCCTGACAGCAAACTTGTAAAACCTCACTCCAAGTCCTCACCCAAAACTGTCCTGGAGAAGTCCTTCCCCACCCAGGCCTGGGGCTGCTATCGGAGAAGTCCAATAACAATGGCCACGCTTTTCATCAACATACAGGAAGGCATGAAGAAAAAACTCAGCCACTCCGAATTAGTCACCCTAGTTCAGAAGCAACATCCCTTCCTTAAACAAGGAACCGAGAGCCCCAAAACCCTGTGGGGCCCGAAGTCCACATGCAAACATCTGCCAGCACTGGGCCAGAGGAGCAGGCGGTCGCCCTTATTCAGTCCACTCTCCAAAGATGCCTTGGCCACGTGAGGCAGAAGCCCTCTGGCCCTTCCAACCTGGGTGCTGGGCCTGCCCTGCAGAAGGTTCCAAAGTGGAGGAGGGAGGGCGGACCAGGACTCACTGGTCGGGGCCTAGGTGAAACCTCGGGCCAGAGCGCCGCCAGAGCACCTGCCTTCATTACCAAAACAAACAGCACGAGTGGAGCGAGCTCTCTCCCTCGGAGTCTGGCTCACCTGATCCGAGGCACCTCCATAATCAGCAGTTCCAACCCTCACGAGCTGACAGTTAAGGGGGAAAGGGAGGCTGCGCCTGCTGGTGTACATCGTGTCCGGGCCGTCTGTTGGCCTCGGGGCCCGGGGGCTTCCCAACGGCAGCGGCCTCACAAGGGCGATTGTGCGTTCATCCCCGTCCCGCGGCTCCCCCATCCTCATCCCTCGGCTCCCGCACACGCCCCGGCGCCGCGGGTCCCAGCAGGACGCTCCGCCAGCACCGCACCCCGCGGCACCCAGGCGGCGGCCGCGGGAAGCGCCCGCAGAGCGCCGCGCTGCCTTACGGGCATACGGATGCCCGCCCTGCCCTCGCTCGCTCCCAGGCGGCCTCCCAGAAGGGGCACCGCTCCAACTTTAGAAGGCACAGCCTCGGGACCCCCATCCCCACCCGGGCTGGAGAGCTGCTCTCACTTCCCAGGGACGGTAAAGAAGGTTCGCCCTAGGTAGAGGGGAGGGGACCACCTGGGTCAGGGGCAGGGCAGGGAGCCGGGCCCCGGAGGGAGGGTAAAGCCCCGGACAGAGTGGGGCTGACGCAGGCTACGCCGAGAGTGGTGAGAAGTCCTGGGAAAGGGACCAGGGAGTGGGGGGAAGGGAGTGACGTCCAGGCGGGGGCCAGGGGCGGAGGAGGGGGGTCCAGACTTAAGACCATGGAGGGAAGAAAAGATTCAGGCTGAAGCCATGGAGGACACGGGAACAAATGTGGGCTGAAGCCATGGATAAGGGGCTAACGGGGGTCCGGACTGAGGCCATGGAGAAGAGGGGAGGTGGGGGACAGAGGCCTAGCCTGGACCCTGGGAGGAAGAAACGACGGCATAGCCTGGACCGTAGGGGCTGGGGCTGGGGACCTAGCCCGGGCCATGGGGAGGAGAAAGGGGGACTACGCCTGGGTCCCCGGAGGGGGTGCCTGGCCTGGACCACGGGTCCAGGAGGGTCTAGCTTGGGCTACGCGGGAGACTAGCCTGGCCCCACAGGAGGAGTGTGGGAGCCCAGCTTGAGCCAAGGGCGGGGGTTGGGAACGGGAGGCAGGGTCGCTGCCCACCCAAGCCGCCCAGGCCGGCCGCCCCTCCTGAGCGTGCAGGGATGGTGTCTACCTGGGCTCCGGGACCCCGCCCCTCCCCCACCCGGGGGAACCCACCCTTCGCGGGCCGGAGGTGGGTGGGGGAAGGGGGACGCGAGCTCCGGCGGGGCCCCCGGACCTGGGGGAGGGGGACGTCGTGCCTTTACCATTGTGGCGGCGGCGGCGGCGGTCCCGGTCCCGGCGTCTGTGGCTCTCCCCCCCGCAGCAGGGCCCGGCGCTTCCACTTCCCCGGGTGCCCAGGAGTGAACATCCGGGTCAGCACCTCCCTCCTCCCGCTCCGGGCAGCCGCCACCTTCCTTCCCCGCCCCGGCCCAGCCCGGGCCCGCCCCCCACGCAGCCGGCTCTCGGCCAATGAGCGCGCAGGGCCGCAGCGATCGCCAAGTAAGGAGCGCGGCACGGGGGGAGGAGCGCCGAACGGGGAAGTGAGGGGCGGGGACTGCGGGCGGAACGGGGCGGGGCGCGGCGGCCGCAGGATGGGTGGGCGGCCGCAGGATGGGTGGGTCGCCTCAGGGCTCGGGGCGCGGGGTCGGAATGAGGAGTGGAGGCAGGAACCCGGGCCTGGGGGGTACGTTCTACCCGCAGCTAGACCCAACGCCCGGCCCTGTGGATGCAGCAGCGCGGGGCGGCACAGAGACGGTGCCCGTCGGCCTCCGGGCGGGGATGCGGAAGGCGCTGGGTCTGGGAGGGGTCAGTCCCTCCCCGCCCCACCCGGTGCACGCGCTCGCTCTTGCGGCGCACCCGGAACTGGTGCGGCCCGCGGGGCAGGCCCATCCCGGAGAGATAGAGTAGTAAGGAACCTGAGATGGAATCCCAGCACTGCCACTTGCTCCGTGTGGGACCTGGAGCAAGTCGCTGCACCTCGACCCGATCTCTAAAAAAGGAGCCTCGGCCCACATCACTCACTGAGCACCTACCACATACCAGGCCTTGTTTGAGGCACCAAAGATAACAGAGGTGAACAGGACAGGACATAAAGATGCTCTCACAGCTACCTGCTACGGGAATGCTGTGAGGACCACACAGGTAGAAATGAGAAAACCCGGGGCAATAAGTGTTAGATGTTAAGAGTATTTTTACATTTGCTCCAGAGAACCCTCCCATTTGCCGAGTGGGGCTGCCCCATTCCACAGAGTCACTCAGAAATTTTTTTTCTCTTCGTTCAACAAATATTTGTTAAGCTTGGTCTAGAAGGCAGGAGGCCTGGGATGCTAGCCCTGCTAATAATAACTGCCTTCCCTAGTTTGCTCTCTCTCCCTTTTGTGAGATTCAAATCAGGTCACCCGTGAGGGGATTGTAAACTGTAAAGTGTTGTACAAAAGACAGGAAGGAGCACCACGAGCCAGGCCATGTCCTAGACCCCCGTCTTCAGGTAGCTCACAGTCAAGTAAAAGTTGCCACCGGCATAAAGACGATACAGGTAAGCACCACAAGAATGATTCAGACCTGTATTACGGGAATTCAGAAAAGGGCGTGGCACTTTGGAATTTTCACTTGGTAAGTATTTATTGAGCATCTACTGTGTACCAAGCACTGTTCTAGGCTCTAGGGATAGAGCAATGAACAAGACCATCCGTGTTGTTGCAGAGTTTGAACCGGGGGAGGGGAGACAACCAGCTACTAAGTAAAAATAGAGATGGGGAGGAAAAATCAGAGTGAGGGAACGGGCAGGCAGATTAGCAAAGTGGGGCCAGCAGAGAACTAACATTTGATCAGAGGGAGGCACAAGGAACAGCAGGGGCGAAGATCCGATGGGGACAGTCCCTGGTGTGTCGGTGGCACAAGGAGGCAGAGGTGGCTGGCCCAGACTGAACAAGGGGAGAGCCCCAGGAGCTGAGGTCAAAGAGGTGCAGAGCAGTGACAGGATCTGGCCTGGCCTTTCAAAGGATCAGGAGATTGCTGTGTTCTAAATGGACTGTAGGGGGACTAGGGCCGTTAGAAAGCTCTTTCTGTATTGAAGGCATTTTTTATTTATTTCAAAAGCACTTATATGAGGCTTTCTATGTGATGGATGTTGTTATGCACTTTACAAATAATAACTCATTTAATCCTCAGAGGCCCGGGGAGGTAAAACCAAGGTCACACAGCAGAGAGACGCAGATGCTTAGTGGGCATGAGAAGAAGAAAGGAGTTGGATGATGCTAAGATTTTTCGCGTTATCAACACTGGAAGGATTTGCCATTTATTGATCTGTGGAAGATTGTAGGGGGAGGAGCAGGGGTTTAGGTGTTTTTAGGGGGAGGAGCTGGTAACAGTCAGTTTGGGGCAAGTTATGTTTGAGATGTCTTTTGGAGATTTAAATAGAGATGTCAAGTAATCAGATACGAAAGTTTGGAGTTGGTGATAAATTTATGAGAACTGTCAGCTAATAAATGATATTTTGAGGTACTTAAAAGCACGAGACACCTAGGTGAGCTCACTTAGGAGATCCAACGTAGAGAAAAGAGGTCAAGAAGAGAAAGAGGAACCAGCAAGGAGCCTAAGAAGGAGTAGTGACCTAGGAGGAAGGAAGAAGACCACGAGAAGGTGGTGTCCTTCCTGGAAGCTAAGAGATAAAAGCATGAAGGAAAGTTTTGTGAAAGAAGTGACATTTGAACTGTTTAATTGAAGAAAATAAGATTGAAAGGAAGCCTTGCTATTCAAAATGCATTACCTGTATTTTCTCATTTAATCCTCCTTACAACCCTATGAGGGCAGTGCTGTCATTTCTATTTTACAGATGAGGAAACTGAGGCACAGAGAGGTTAAGTAACCTGCCTGAGATCACACAGCTAATTTTTTCAAAGCCAGGCAGTCTGGGACCAGAGCCCACACTCATAACCCCAGGTCTGATTTTGTTGCTCCCCTCCTCAAAAACCTTTAAAAATTAAGTTCCCACATAATAAGCAGGCTCAGGACCAACCCAGAACTCAGAGACAGGTTACTCCATCTCTCTCACACATCCCCATTTCTGCTGCTTTTGATGCATCTGCTGCATTCTTGACTGTCTGGCATCCTCAGCTTGCTTATAGCCCTATTCCCTCAACATTTCAGCC
The DNA here is from genome assembly GCF_965194825.1 of Balaenoptera physalus. Lineage (NCBI taxonomy): Eukaryota > Metazoa > Chordata > Mammalia > Artiodactyla > Balaenopteridae > Balaenoptera > Balaenoptera physalus. The sequence goes on along the minus strand of NC_138882.1, from coordinate 181,415,007 downwards.
TGCATGGGGTTCATCCTGGTGACCTTGCCCCTCCTTTATCCTCTGCCTCAGCTCATTCTATTAACTGGCAGATTCTTTTGTGTTTCATAGTTCAAATCCCAAGACAGGATCCAGTTAACTCATCTCATCTTTTAATGATGACATCTCATTGGACGGGTCACTGGCCAGCCCACAGATTGGCTGCCCACAGGTCAGATCCCACCCCTTGACCATTCAACTGTTGCTGTGAGCATGGAGGCATGTGGCATTAAACACAGCTGCCTTTGAGGGCCTGTGGGTAGGAGGCAAACGCCATTAATATTTTTAGTACTGTTTCTTCTTTCCTCTTTCCAAAACCTAATCTCCTTGAAGTTCATACTATCATATTTTTCAACCTGCCACTCCTCCTTTTTCTCATGAACTGACCTCCACCTCACCTCCTGCACCTTACTTTATGACTTGAGCATCCGTAAGCATAATCCATGAGATATCTTATTTTTTTCTTTATTTTTAATTGAAGTATAGTTGATTTACAATGTGTTAGTTTCTGGTGTACAGCAAAGTGATTTAGTTATACACATAGGTATTCTTTTTCATTAGAGTTTATTACAAGATATTGAATGTAGTTCCCTGTGCTATACAGTAGGACCTTGTTGTTTATTTTATATATAGTAGTTTGTATCTGCTAATCCCAAACTCCTAGTTTATCTCTCCACCCCTTTCCCTTTTGGTAACCATGAGTTTGTTTTCTCTGTGAGTCTGTTTCTATTGTAAATAAGTTCATTTGTATCATGTTTCAGATTCCACATACAAGTGATATCATATGGCATTTGTCTTTCTCTGTCTGACTTACTTCACTTAGTAGGATAATCTCTAGGTCCATCCATATTGCTGCTGCAAATGACATTATTTTGTTCTTTTTTTTTTGGCCGTGCCACACAGCATGCAAGATCTTAGTTCCCCGACCAGGGATCGAACCCGAGCCCCCTGCAGTGGAAGTGCAGAGTCTTAACCACTGGACTGCCAGGGAAGTCCCTTGTTTTTTTTGGTGGCTGAATAATATTCCAGTGTGTGTGTGTGTGTGTGTGTGTGTGTGTGTGTGTACCAGATCTTCTTTATCCATTAATCTGTCGATGGACATTTATGTTGCTTCCATGTCTTGGCTTTTGTGAATAGTGCTGCTATGAACATTGGGGTGCATGTTATCTTTTCAAATTACAGTTTTCTCTGGATATATGCCCAGGAGTGGGATTGCTGGATCATGTGGTAATTCTAGTTTTAGTTTTTGAAGGAACCTCCATACTTTTTTCCATAATGGCTGCACCAATTTACATTACCACCAACAGTGTAGGAGGGTTCCCTTTCATGAGAAATCTTATTGACTTCTCACCAATTTCTTCCCCACCATTGAGTCCCCCCGCCCCCAAATACCCACTCCCATGGTCTTAAAGCAGACTTATTCTCACCAGGAATTGCACTATCTCAGAAAACACAATCACAGAATCTCAAATCTGACTTTAACATCTTTACTGCAGTATCACACACAAGCATTTCTTCAACCTCATCCAGACCTGCAAATCTTTTGACTCTGCCAGATTTTTGCATTTATTTTCCCACTGGTGCTCACTTCTCTCCTCACCCACTCAGTCATAATCAATATACTCACTTCCTTGCAAAACCCCATAACCCCTTTGCCCCTCTCTTTTCTTCTAGCTTGCCCAGCTCTAGTTAAACAAAGCTCTTCCCCTACTCTTTACCTGTCTCAGAATATCTGAATATTGCTGGAAAATTAAAACTGGCAGATGTCACTTTAAGTTGATGTCCATGAATTTCAACTGAACCCTCAGTCCTGCCTAGCCTTCCTACTGTATTTTCCTGCTGTATTCAATTCCCCACACTCTACAAGGATGATTTTTCAATTGTCTTCCTTTGTCCCCTTCTCATCCTTCACTCTAAGCAGATGAGCTTGCCTCATGCTTCACAGACATGATAGAGTCAGACAGGAACCCTCTCCTCTACCAAAAATTCTGCATCTTGCCCAGGTTTTCTGCCTTCCCTGCTTGCTTTTTTTAATTGAAGTATCGTTGGTTTACAATATTGTGTTAGTTTCAGATGTACAGCAAAGTGATTCACTTATGTGTATATATATATGCCTTTTTTTCAATTCTTTTCCATTACAGGTTATGATAAGATACTGAATATAGTTCCCTGTGCTTTTTTTTTTTTTTTTTCCCCTGTGCTTTTTTAAAAATTTATTTTATTTACGTATAGGTGATTTTCAATGTTGTGTTAATTTCTGCTGTACAGCAAAGTGACTTCATTGTACATTCATATACATTCTTTTCCATTATGTTTCATCACAGGCTATTGAATATACGTCTAGTTCCTTACTCTGGATTCCCTTCCTTAGTCACTCATTTCTCCCCCATCCTGGATCATTCCCACCTGCTTTAAAAAATGCCCCAATATTCTAAAAAAATGTTTTTAACAACAAAAATCTCTTTGATCCCACATCTCCCTCCAGCCACCTCCCCCATTTATTTGCTCCCCTTAGCATCAAAACCTCGTGTGAGTTCTCTGCAGTGGCTGTTTCCACATCAGCTCTGGTTTCTCCTTAAATCAGTCTGGCTCGAGTTTCTGCCTCCACCTGTCGATTTGGAAACTCCATGTTGCAGAAGCCAGTGGTCACTTCGGGGCCTTGTCTTACTGCTGACCTCTTGGTATTATTATTTTTTTTAATATTTATTTAGCTGTGCCAGGTCTTAGTTGTGACACGTGGGATCTTCATTGCCGCGTGCAGGATCTTTAGTTGCGGCATGCAGGATCTTAGTTAGACGACCAGGTATCGAACCCGGGCCCCCTGCACTGGGAGCGCAGAGTCTTAGCCACTGGACCACCAGGTAGGTCCCTGACCTCTTGACATTATTACAGTTGGCCGCTCTCCTCCTTGTTACACCTCTCTTGGGACTCAGGGTTCCTCTGAGTTCCCTTTGATGCCTCCGCTTCCTTTGCTGAGGACTCAGTTCTGGGGTCCCTTCTTTTCTGTATCTAAATGCTCTTTTAGTCACTGTGGGTCTTCAGCACCTGGAACATAATAGGTGTTCAGTGAAGGTCTGTGAAATAAGATAATAGCATCCGCATCATAGGATTATTGCGTGAATAAGTGGACCAAGAATGAATAATAAAGTAGTGGCAACTTTTAATTGAGTGCTTACTATGTGCTAAGCTCTTTTCTTGTATTATCTCACTGAGTCTTCCCAACAGTCCTTTGCACTAGGAATTCCTATTATTACCATTCTTTAGAAGAGGAAGTTGAAGCTTAGACAAATGACTTGCCTAAGTTCACACAGATAATAAGTGGACAGGGAATTCCCTGGCGGTCCAGTGGTTAGGACTCGGTGCTTTCACTGTCGAGGGCGCGGGTTCAATCCCTGGTCAGGGAACTAAGATCCTGCAAGCTTCATGGCTCAGCCAAAAAAATTAAAATAAAAACCTTTAAAAAAAAATAAGTGGATGAACCCATCCTCACTTTGGTCTTTCTGACTCAAAGTCAATTCTCAGAATCACTAAATTGAGATCATATGTAGGAAAGTGCTTTGTAAATAGCAAAAGACGATGTTACTACAGTACATAGCAGCACACAGCATGGCAACTTGCACATAGTAGGTGCCCATGAGTGTTTGCTGAATTGAGGCAGGGTGGGAGGAAGTCCCGCACCAAATAGTACCATCACCCGAGGAAGGAAGAAGCAATCTTGAGGACCTCAGAGACTCAAGTCAACCTTCCACCATACGCTGAATCTTTTGTGATGCTCATCAGCTAATTATAAGACGCGTAAAGTGGGCATTACCCAGACATTTGCCCAACATGGTTTCTATCTTTCCTCCTTCAATTAAGTCTCCACAGCTGGAACTGTTGGGTTAATAAATGCACAATCATTCCAGGGGGCTGGGGCTTGTTTAGCTCCTAAATCACCTCTGATTTTAACAGGCCAGAGCGTGCTCCCTGAGGTGGGGATCTTCTCAGATTACTAACAGTGGTTTTAGATGTTTTACTGTGTGTCTGGAGATAAGAAAGAACCCTAGAATTAGCCAACTTTTGACCCCTCACTACACTGAATTCTACAGACAAGGGGTTTAAACCATATCTGTTTTTAAAAATTTTATTGAAGTATAGTTGATTCACTTTTTTTCTTTTTTAAATTTTATTGACCATATTCCTTGAACATTCTACCTCCACATACTAAAGTTCTAGTGGGATTCAATGTAAGGATCTTCATTAGGAAGAGTACCAGGAGGGAAGATACGTCACCTGGTAATTCCATCTTCCCCATCTTCAGCCGGGTTAGTGGTCTTTTCTACAACTTAACCCTTCCTCATTCTCAGATGTTTAGTTTGCGTGGAGTTGAGCCCACCCCCAGCTCCTGAGGACAGGATCCTGATTGACTGAAGCCAAAGTGTGGCCTTGGTTTGAGGATAGGCCCTTGACCTAATTTGGGCCACAGTGCTCCCTGTAGAACACTAATTAAACTCTGCCTGAAGGGGGATGGTCCATCAGGTAAATGTGGGAAATGCAGTAAACAATATTCCTGCTCGGGGATTCTGTTTTTTTTAGGAACGTCAATTATCCCATCTCTCCCCAGATTGTTGAATTACTCCCTCTCAACTAGATGATTACTGTGGTTTTAAACATGCATAAGTGTCTCATATGTTAAAAAAAAAAAAAGGAAGAAAGAGAAAGAAGGAAAAAGCCTACATGGATCCCTCTAGCCCACCACCCTATCTCCTGTCTTTCTCAGCTACAGAATTGTCAGTATTTCCTCTCTCCACTTCTACTCCCCCTTCTATTCCGTCCCTCCTCCACAGAAATGACCCTCAGGTCACCCCTACCTCCATGTCGAAAAGCGCATGGACGTGTTTCAATCGTCAGCTCCGTTGACTCCGCAGGAGTACTTGACACTATTGGTCACTTCTTCCTCCTTAAAGCACTCTGGTCCACGGGCTTCCATGACATCGCGTGACTCTCCTGGTCTCAGTCCTACCTCTCTGACTGCTCCTTCTCCGTTCTTTGCAGCCTCATCCTCTTCTACGCAACCCCTAAATGATGGGGTTCTCTCCTCCTCTGACTTTGCGGCTTCTCCTTAGACAATTTCATCCACGCTCACGGCCTCAGTTACCAGCAGGCCTCAGTCACGTCCCCACTCCTGGAGCTGGCAGGGATGGGGACCCCGTAATGGGGGAGGGGAGCTGTTTCCCACGTAATGGGGAGGGGAAGCAGGGTACTATTCACAAAAGAAGGAGAAAGGGAGGCTGAAGAGCAGAAAAAAAAAAAACAGATGGTCACTACAAGCATGCATTCTGGGTAATCTCATGCAAATTATCAAAACAGGCTCCTTTTGGGTCTCAGAAATTTCTCATCATTGGAACCCTAAGCAGGACTGAGTACAGGCCCCCAAAATGCTGATTTCCTCTGTAGACAGAACACTGTGTGGTTTGCAAAGGAGGCAGCCTCGGCTAGACCACTAAGATCAACTTTTCCCACCCGCAGCATCCTGAAAGAACACGTAGCAAGAAGGTGGAGGGAGACAGACCACTAGCACTCCACTTCTTTTAAACACACCCCATAGAGACACATATGTAGAGAACAAACGTATGGACACCAAGGGGGGAAAGTGGCAGGGCGGTGGTGTGATGAATTGGGAGATTGGGATTGACGTATATACACTAATATGTATAATATGGATAACTAATAAGAACCTGCTATATAAAATAAATAAATAAAATTCTAAAATTCAAAAAACAAACAAAAACACACCCCAAAGTCATCAGTGCCAAGGGGGTGCTTTGTCTGAGGTTAGACATCATCCTCTCAGGGCTTTTGTTTTTGCTTTTCTTTTTTTTTTTTTTTTAATTAATTTATTTTTAGTTTGGGCTGCATTGGGTCTTCGTTGCTGCGCACGGGCTTTCTCTAGTTGCGGCGAGTGGGGGCTACTCTTCATTGCGGCGCACGGGCTTCTCATTGCGGTGGCTTCTTGTTGCGGAGCATGGGCTCTAGGCGCGTGGGCTTCAGTCGTTGTGGCTCGCGGGCTCTAGAGCGCAGGCTCAGTAGTTGTGGCACACGGGCTTAGTTGCTCCATGGCATGTGGGATCTTCCCGGACCAAGGTTCGAATCCCTGTCCCTTGCATTGGCAGGCGGATTCTTAACCACTGCACCACCAGGGAAGTCCTGTTTTTGCTTTTCTAATAGGTACCTGGAAGAACTCACAGCTGCCTTCTGCTGGACTAGAAGTATTTGTATCCTGACCATCTGCGAGGTCTTGCTCAGAGTTAGAGAACAGCTTCTCAAATGTGGGCCAGCTGTTGGAGCTTTAATATGCATATTTGGGAGAAGTCATATTTAGTTTATTATGCCGGCCGACCAGCTGCCCACTAGGCTTGGGATGACCTCTACAATGCATCTAAGGCTAACCCTTCAGACTCAGAAGAATGGTCACCTCTTCCTTCATGCAGTATTTTCTGCCTGTCCCCTCAAAAGCTGAGTTTGGGGCTTCTTTCTTTGTGTGTCTGTGGAAATGCTGTACTAGGTACACCTTTTCACTTGTAATTTGCCCCTACTACTCTCTGGGCTCCTTGAGGCAGGGACCATGAGTCACATCACAAACAATTAGGACAGAGCTGGAATATGGTGCCCTATGAATGAAGCCCATTGTTCTCTGCATCTGTGTCTCTGTTTCTGCCCTGCAAACCGGTTCATCTGTACCATTTTTCTAGGTTCCACATATATGCGTTAATATACGATATTTGTTTTTCTCTTTCTGACTTAACTTCACTCTGTATGACAGTCTCTAGATCCATCCACGTCTCTACAAATGACCCAATTTCGTTCCTTTTTATGGCTGAGTAATATTCCATTGTATATATGTACCACATCTTTATCCATTCGTCTGTCGATGGGCATTTAGGTTGCTTCCATGTCCTGGCTATTGTAAATAGTGCTGCAATGAACATTGGGGTGCATGTGTCTTTTTGAATTATGGTTTTCTCTGGGTATGTGCCCAGTAGTGGGATTGCTGGGTCATATGGTAGCTCTATTTTTAGTTTAGTTTTTTTTTTTTTTTTTAACTTTGGGTTTATTTATTTATTTATGGCTGTGTTGGGTCTTCGTTTCTGCGCGAGGGCTTTCTCCAGCTGCGGCAAGTGGGGGCCATTCTTCATCGCGGTGCGCAGGCCTCTCATTATCGCGGCCTCTCTTGTTGCGGAGCACAGGCTCCAGACGCGCAGGCTCAGTAATTGTGGCTCACGGGCCCAGTCGCTCCGCGGCATGTGGGATCCTCCCAGACCAGGGCTCGAACCTGTGTCCCCCGCATCGGCAGGCGGACTCTCAACCACTGCGCCACCAGGGAAGCCCTATTTTTAGTTTTTTAAGGAACCTCCGTACTGTTCTCCATAGTGGCTGTTCCAATTTACATTCCCACCAACAGTGTAGGAGGGTTCCCTTTTCTCCACACCCTCTCCAGCATTTACTATTTGTAGGTTTTTTAATGATGGCCATTCTGACCTGTGTGAGGTGATACCTCATTGTAGTTTTGATTGACTTTTCTCTAATTAGTGATGTTGAGCATCTTTTCATGTGCTTTTTGGCCATCTGTATGTCTTCTTTGGAGAAATATCTATTTAGATCTTCTGCCCATTTCTTGATTGGGTTATTTTTTTTTTTTGATATTGAGCTGCATGAGAAGTTTGTATATTTTGGAGATTAATCTCTTGTCAGTTGCTTAATTTGAAAATATTTTCTCCCATTCTGAGGGTTGTTTTTTTGTTTTGTTTATGGTTTCCTTTACTGTGCAAAAGCTTTGAGTTTAATTAGATCCCATTTGTTTATTTTTGTTTTTATTTTCATTCAGCTTTATTTTTTGTTCAAGTGAACCATTGGAGTGCAGAGCATACGAGGACCTTGTTGAGGCTGTTAACGCCTCCGACCAGGCTAGACATGGTAACCTATTTATCTAAGGCAATCAATGCCACTGTAGTCAGAAAGACTCCATATTTGGGCCAGAAAGGAAAGCAAAGGCCAAAGGCAGAGGAGTGATGGCAAGTATTCAGTTTGGTAGGTAAAGTGACTAAGTGGAGAAAATGAACCACCAAGTCTAAAGGTAGGCACACTGAGAGCGAAATGCACAGGGGAAAAGTTCAGGGCATGGTGGGACGGGTGGTTCAGCACAGAGCAATGCCAGTCGTGATGGGACCCATTTCTAATATTCATCGTGCTACCTTCTTTATAGCTTAAAACTGCCAGATAGGATCAGACATACTTGGTCTGAGATCCTGTAAGATCTGGCCCAGTTTAAAACCTGTATGAGAAAACTCTGATCACCAGAGATATCTCTCTGTCAGGCAGCATTGCCTGGACAACTGGCATGGCAGTTCTGTTAGGCTTTATCTTGATGACCTTTTGTTCTCTGCCCCACACTACTCGTGATTGCTACAGGTATGTAGCACTGCCAAGCTACAGGGTCACCTTTTCCATTTCCTCTTCCTGGGCTCAAGCACTGTCTACATTTCCTAGCCTCCCTTGAGTTAGGTTGTGGTCATGTGATGGGGCTGTGACGAATGGAATGTGGGAGGAAGTGAAATGGGCCACCTCCAGGTATGACCATCAAATGCCCCTTGGGACCTACCCCGTACTCTCCCTCTCTCTCTGTTCATCAGCCAGCCGAATGCAGAGGCTCCAAGTTGGAGGAAGCCTGTATTCCATTCAGGAGAGTCTACTGAAAACATCCAGTCAGACTGTATCCTAGGGGGAAAATAAACCTTTGCTGTAAGCCACTAAGCACTGAAGCTTGTTTCAGCAGCTAGCACTCCCCTGACTAATACAGGTCTAAAAAGCTACCCATGATAGCTTCCAACATAGCAGAAAATGATTGGGATGATAATATTGAAGCAGGATTTCCATGAATGTGTTAAGGTTCCACAGGTACCTCAAGGTGGAGCCAGTGAAGATGGACAAAGGTCACATCACTACAGAAAGGTGAGCCAGGATTTGACTGGAGTTTTGTCTGATCCAAAAAGCCTATCCTTTTTTTCACTTCTCCACATTACCCCAAACAAGGAGGTGTTTAGATGTTTTGAGTGATGATCATAATGATGACAGACTCTAGGAGTCTGTGTAATTTACTCCCTGGCATATTTGTGCTACATATTCCTGCAGCACGTCTACCGCTTCCCACAAGCCAGTGAGGTTGGATACAATGACATCCTGTAATCTTCATTTTTATATTGACATCGTGCCCAGGTACTCAAAGGAGGGTAGCTAAAATTATTATTTTCTCCAGCCTGCAACCTAAATGTTTACCGGTCTGGTAGAAGCCTTTGGGGACCATGCCATAGAGGTATATAGGTCTTCCTTCTCCTTGTACTCCTTCCTTCCTGTCCCACCCATTCCAGTCATAAGCTGGGCTCCACACCTCTTCTAGCTGAATAATTGCATCTTCTATCTCTCTGCAATGGTGAGAGAGCAGGTGACTGAACCTCCATATTCTAGTTTCCACATCTGTAAAATGGGTGCATGATACCTACCATGTACAGTTGTCATGAGGTTTAAATAGGACAGGCAATAAGTTGGTGGCATATCATGTGCGCTTTGATTTTATGGATGGTCCCCTCCCCTGCCCCCAACCATCCTCACTGCTGTTACGGAACATCAGACGGTTCTTGGTATTTCGTAAATACATGTGCCGGTCTTACTACATTGTGTGTGTGTTTTATGCCTGGTTATGTCAGCCTTGTATATTTTTGACCTTAAACTCTAAATAGGCCGAAAACCCATGGTTGCTAAATATTTATCGGTCCCAGGTACCATACAATTCATTCATTATCTTCAACCACAATAAGAGATCATTGAGCACTTTCTATCTTATGAGCTGTATGTAAGGAGGCTCCTGGAATAAGAGTCTGTTTCTGCCCACAAAATCCATCAGAGGTGATTTTAAATATGTAAATATTTATTTATTTGGCTGCGCCGGGTCTTAGTTGCGGCACGCGGGATCTTCATTGCCGCGTGCAGGATCTAGTTCCCTGACCAGGGATGGAAGCCAGGCCCCCTGCATTGGGAGTGCAGAGTCTTAACCACTGGAGCACCAGGGAAGTCCCCAGAGGTGATTTTAAAGGCACAGTGGCTTATTCTTCTTCAAAATAGCTTTTTAAACATCTGACTACGGAAATACATGCTCATTGTAAAAATTATAGATACAACAGCAAAACCAGAAAATTATCCAAGGAATAATCACTGCCATCTTTTTAGAACCTATCCTTCTAATCTTTTTCCTTTCCATATACATACATGTTTTACAAAAATGGGATCATACTGCATGCACATTCTTGTTACCTGTTTTTTCTTACCTGAGAACATATCATGAATGTTTTACATGTATTAAAGATTCTCCTGTGGCACAATTTGTAATTCTAGTTTAGTATCCATCGTATGGATAGATGGTGATTTTTTTAAAGCAATCCCTTTGTATTGTACAGTTTGGTTATTTCCATTCTTCCACCATTATTAGCAACAAACGTCTTCATATGTATTCCTCTGCTCACATCCCTAATTATTTTCTTAGAACCCACAAGTAGAAGTTTGCTTCACAGAAAGAGCACACTATCCAGGCTTTTCCTAACCATTGCCAAGTTTTCTATTAGAAAAGTCCTACAAATTCACACTCCCACCAGCAATGTATGAGAATGCTACAATAAAGGCTGTTGGCCAAGATGATGGTTATGAAAAAAATAATCAAGAAGATAAGTATTTGCTAAAGGCTCTCCCCACGCCAGCTGTGTTTATTTGTTGAACTCTATAGCCATGTTCCTTGGACCAAACACTGTAGGTTCTTTAGACTTTTAGTTTATTTAGTGCCTCTTTCAATACTCTGAAACTTTGACCCAAGTTTTATCTGAAGAAAAGGAGAATTCTGGTAAATATGGTTTCCAGTTTGGAAACTCAGCCCAAGTACTTCCATCCCTCATCTCAGCGTGGACCACCTCTGTGGTTTTAACTGCTGGGAATCAGTTAGAAAGTGCTGCTGCTGACTTGGAGCTGAGAAAAGTGCTTAAAAGAAATGAAAGAGCTGGTCTAGGGTGAAAAAGTCATGTTCCAAGGTACAAAGGAAAACCAATAACAACCCAAGGGTTTGGAGTTTCATTTGACCTGCTCTGATAATATCACTATGGTGATGGTCTCCATAAACAGTTGCAAAATAGCAAGATGAAAAAGAACGAGCAAGTTCCACCCAGGCGATCTGGAGTTATTTTAGGGATCAAGGCAATGTCATCTGGGGTAAATATGGAATGCAAGGTCTGTTCTTTTAATAATCATCCCCTTCTTTTGTGAGGCTGAACAAAGGCCTGGCACGTCAGACGTTTGGGCTGAAAGCAGCACTGACCTAGTGTCTTCGGGGCTCAGGAGAAAGCACAGCCAAAGGAATGGAAATAATGGTTCATAACACATGCTGGGATGATTCTTCTCACACCCTTGGCCTCTGAGACTGCTGAGCCTGATGTAGAGTCCAAGGGTGGAACAAGGGTGATGTTCTCGGGAAGGGCTGGCCTGGTTGAGAGGCTGGGATGGGGACCCCAGGGAACTGAGCTTGGTTGTCTGCCCCTGACCTTGATTCCTGGGCCAGAGGGGGTGGAGGGAAGCATCTTCACGTCCACAAATCTGTCTCTGGGGCATTAGCATCTGCTGCAGATGACAACTGCCACTCCCATCCTCATGCTCTTCTCTTTGAACCCCTGACTCAGCCAGCTTCAGTCCGAAAAGCAGAACTAGCTATTTTTTGCACTAAAAAAAAAAAAAAAGTCAGGCAATACAGTTGCTGAACTCCTTCCTGACCCTGAAACTCTTACTCTTTGCACTTAACCCCTTGCTCTCCCCTTATTCTTTTCGCTTCCTTCTCTTCTAGACTCCTAGATTGCAAGCTCCACCATCATCTCTAGCGAAGATCTTCAAAGGAAAGGGTTGTTCTGCGGCCACGGAGGCTGGAACAATGCCTGGCACACAGAAGGTTCTCCATGAGCGTCAGCTGATAGGAAGTGAATCCAAAACCCCGTGCCTACCCTGCCGTGGACATTTCTCCAGCAGGTCTGAGATGATGGCTGTTTGTTTATTCACTCCTTCAGTCAATATTTATTCACCACCTGTGGGGAACCAGGACCACTTCTGGGGACTGGGGCTACAGGGACGAATGAGATCCCAGGGCTCTGTCCGTATGGAGATGACACCCTTGTAGACCCTAATAGCTGAGGGGTGAGCACAGCTGCCATCACAGAGCCTGCTCTGACCATTGGACATAAACTCACCCTTCCGTTTTATTTTTCTTCCCAGAACTTATCATCACAGGGCATATTATACACCTGTTTGTTTGTTTGGCTGTGACACGCGGCATGCGGGATCTTAGTTCCCCGACCAGGGATCGAACCGGTGCCCCCTGCAGTGGAAGCGCGGGACCCTAACCACTGGACTACCAGGTAATTCCCTACTTGTTTGTTTTTTAATCCGTCAGCCTTCTCACGCAAAAATGTATACTCTTGGAGGATAATTTATCCGTGGCATTCACTGCTGAGTCTCCACAACAATGCCTAGCACACAGTAGGCGCTCAACATATACATGTCAAATCAGTTTGTTCAATGTACTCTGCAATCCTCTAGAAGAACTTTCTAGCAAAACTCTCCAGGGAATGAGCTAAGAAGACCTCTAGAGGGTCATAACAACAGATTACAACCGTCCAGGGCCTTACAGTTTACAAAGCAGGGAGGTGCACTGGGGTGAGCACGGGCCTTCACCTTTCAGAGCCCTGATTTCCTCCTTGTAAAGTGGAAATAACAACACCAGCCTTTGGGGACTGTTGTGACTGATGGAAGAGGTGATGGGTGTGAATCGCCCCACCTGGCACCTGGTACTTAACAGGTGCTCCACGCTTGAGAACTGGGCACTATTGTTTCTTTTATTTTTTTTTAATAAATTTATTTATTTATTTATCTGTGGCTGTGTTGGGTCTTCGTTTCTGTGCGAGGGCTTTCTCTACTTGCGGCAAGCAGGGGCCACTCTTCATCGCGGTGCGCGGGCCTCTCATTATCGCGGCCTCTCTTGTTGCGGAGCACAGGCTCCAGACGCGCAGGCTCAGTAGTTGTGGTTCACGGGCACAGTTGCTCCGCGGCATGTGGGATCTTCCCAGACCAGGGCTCGAACCCGTGTCCCCTGCATTGGCAGGCAGATTCTCAACCACTGCGCCACCAGGGAAGCCCTATTGTTTCTTTCTTATTGGAGCTTCTCAATTCCGTGTGGGCATTATTATTCTATCCCCACTTAATCAACAAGGAAAGCCCAACTCACAGAGGCTTAAGAATTTGCTCACGGTAGCTCAGGCAGGACTAGAAGTCCTCAGAGGGACAGAATTCCCTATATTTTAGTGCCTTACCTGTCACCCCGGGGCGGCCAGCTCTGGCAGGAAAGCACATCGTGTAAATCCTCTTATTTCCTCCTCCGCCCTCACTTTGATGTTCCCCATTTTCAGTATGTCACCCATCGCTGTGGGAAAAGAAGAGCTTTGGAGAGAAGCAAAAGCCAAAGGGGAAGCTTGTGCATTTGGTTAGTAGGTGAAAGGCAAATCCCCCTCCTGCCCACCTCTCCAGCCCATTCTGTAGCTTCCCCCAGTGCCTCCCCCGAGTCTCCCCGTAGCCCGCATTTCTCTAAGCCTTAGGGAGCCTCCACGTCCCAGCGTCTAAGTTGACAGGGATTCTGGTCCAAGCAGGTGGGATGGGCCATGAGACTCATTAGCATAAATCAGGAAATTTCTTGCAATTGAGAGGTCCTCAGAACACTGACTAGATTATAAACACTACTAGTAATTGAACTTTCTAAAAAAAACTATAATCTAAAAATATTTATAATAGTGTTATAATTCATGAACATCTCCTAGATTCCGGGCATTGTGGGAGGCAATTTACAAATACCTGACAACAACCTGAAAGGCAGGTATTATTATTCCCATTTTATAGATGAAAAAGTTGAGACTCAGGGAGATGAATGATCTTCTCAGAGGTCATGTAGCTACTAAGTGATGGAGGCCCAGGATCTAAACCCAGGTCTGCCTGCCTTCAAAGCTCATGTTCCTGCTCCACAAAATATGCAGGGGCGGGGAGTTAATGTGCCTTAGGACACCTGTCCCGCCAACCCTCTGAAGAAAATTGGAAATATCCTAAAAAATACAAAAATCAGTGGATGGTTATATGAATTATATAGAGTGAGTGTAACCTGTAGAATATTTTGCAGTTATTGAAAATTACACACAGAATATGATGACACAGAAAAATACTTGTGATAAATGGAAAATGTAGGATACAACATGTATATCCATGGAGGTTATAATTTAAAATGTACGTCCACTACATAAATGAGCATGTGAAGTATAAACAAGCATGTGCAAAAGACTGAAAGGAAATATATAAATATAATCACAACTGTGTGGTGGAATTTAGAGGGATTTTTCCCCCCCTCTGGTTACTAATCTTTCTGTAATGTGGTTAAATTACTTTGCAATTTACATATTAAAAAAATACTCTAAGACAGTCTTCTCTGAAGTCCTGTAGCTTTGCAATAGAGCACATACACCAGCATGCATTGGTTTTTTTTTTCATTGAAGTATAGTTGATTTACAATGTTTCAGATGTACAGCAAAGTGATTCAGTTATATATATATATATATATATATGTATACATATATACATATATTTTCTTTTTCAGATTCTTTTCCATTATAGGTTATTACAAGATATTGAATATAGTTCCCTGTGCTGTATAGTAGGTCCTTGTTGTTTATTTATTTTATGTATAGCAGTGTGTATCTGTTAATCCCAAATCCTTAATTTATCCCTTCCCCTCCTTTCCCCTTTGGTAATCATGAATTTGTTGTCTATGTCTGTTAGTCTATTTCTGTTTTGTAAATAAGTTCCTTTGTATCTTTTTTTTTTTTTAGATTCTACATATAAGTGATATCATGTGATATTTGTCTTTCTCTGACTTACTTCACTTGGTACGATAATCTCTAGGTTTCAGAATACATTGTTTTAAATTGCTAACTAGAGAGATGACTTTCCTTTACCAACTGCTCCAATCCTGGAGTCCCCCTGTCCCCTGCCACTTATAAATTGTAGCTCTTCCTGCACATGTTCCTGGCCAAGCAAGCACTGGGTATTATCCTCACCCACATCTGTGTTTGCTAATGCCGTGCTTTGGTCTAGAGCTGCTCTGTTCAATATGGTAGCCATTGCCACATGTGTATATTTAAATTTAAATTAATTAAATAAATACATAATTGAGCCCTTCGGTCTCACTGACCATATTCCAAGTGGTCAACAGCCACATGCAGCTAGTGGTTATTGTAGTGGACAGCACAGATATAGAATGTTCCTATCATAGCAGAAAGTTCTATTAGACAGCACTGCTCCAGCATCTAGACTGAAGACCATTTCTTTTTTTTTTAAATTAATTAATTAATTTATTTATTTTTGGCTGCATCAGTCTTCGTTGCTGCGGGCGGACTTTCTCTAGTTGCGGCAAGAGGGGGCTACTCTTCGTTGCGGTGTGCGAGCTTCTCATTTCTCATTGCGGTGGCTTCTCTTGTTGCAGAGCACGGGCTCTAGGTGCCTATCCCAGGACCAATCACATTGGAAGAAAAGATTGGCCTAAGTCACTGTCCACCACTGTACCAACAGGGGCAGTGGCTGATGGCTCCATTAGAACCATGGAAGGTCAAGAAAAGGCAGTCACCAAATAGAAAAAAGGATGGAGCACACAGAAACAATGGCAGTCACTGCTTTAACCCCATCACTGTTATTTGCACTGGGCCTACCCACACGCTAATCTCATTAGTTTTCAAAATCATCTCAATGAGAACAGTAATAACAATACTATCTCATATTGAGAGCCGAGGTACAGTGGCACGTGCTTTTTCTGTGCATTATTCTTTTTTTTTTTTTTAATTTATTTATTTTTATGTATTTATTTTTGGCTGCACTGGGTCTTTGTTGCTGCGCGTGGGCTTTCTCTAGTTGCGGCGAGCGGGGGCTACTCTTTGTTGCGGTGCGCAGGCTTCTCATTGTGGTGGCTTCTCTTGTTGCAGAGCATGGGCTCTAGGCGCGCGGGCTTCAGTGTTGTGGCACGTGGGCTCAGTAGTTGTGGCTCGTGGGCTCTAGAGCGCAGACTCAGTAGTTGTGGCACACGGGCTTCGTTGCTCCGCGGCATGTGGGATCTTCCCGGACCAGGGCTCGAACCCGTGTCCCCTGCATTGGCAGGCGGATTCTTAGCCACTGCGCCACCAGGGAAGTCCCTGTGCATTATTCTTTTTTTTTTTTTTTTAATTATTTATTTATTTATCTATTTATTTATGGCTGTGTTGGGTCTTCGTTTCTGTGTGAGGGCTCTCCCTAGTCGCGGCAAGCGGGGGCCACTCTTCATCGCGGTGCGCGGGCCTCTCACCATCGCGGCCTCTCTTGTGGAGCACAGGCTCCAGACGCGCAGGCTCAGCAATTGTGGCTCACGGGCCTAGTTGCTCCGCGGCATGTGGGATCTTCCCAGACCAGGGCTCGAACCCGCGTCCCCTGCATTGGCAGACAGACTCTCAACCACTGCGCCACCAGGGAAGCCCCCCTGTGCATTATTCTTGATCCTCATGCTTGTGCTTGTTCTTCGATAATGTTGGGCTTGTTTTCTTACTTTGGGTAGAAATAGCAGATCTTGTTTCCTGGACACTCAGACTTGACCTTCCTAGGTTCTCCATGGTCTGTTTCCCACAGCTGGCCCACCCCTTGCATTATGCTCCAGAGTAATTCAAGTCATCCACGTATTAAACATCAAATCCTTTGCCCTCAAGCCTATACTCTCTCTTTGGGAGTTAAATGAATAAGACATTCACACACAGGATTACTCGTTAGGTTGGGCGCCAAGGGGCCAGTTCTAAACCAGAACTTAAGTCTACGTAGCCCAGCCTGGGGACTGGACAGTTGACCAGAGGCTGGACTGGATGCCCTCTAGAGGGCCCTGGAGAGCTGAGAGGTCTGTGATTTAATGGTCAGGGGAGAAGAAGGAATGTTCCCGAGCCATGGCTTCTCCTTGAATTGAATCCAGCCTACACAAGAGCTGCTTGGGGCCCAAGTTGTCTAAGTAAACACTGATTCCTTGACGAGTTTCCAAAATCGGGAATAGAGCAACTGTTTGGTTTGAACAGGCTGCGCTCTGTAAACCACTGCCTGCATATCACCAGGGCCCCATGTAAATATTTTAGCTACAGATTGGAAGAACACAACTTTTTTTTTGGAAATCCCATCACTTTGTTGCTAGGCTTATAATGAATTATATGTTGTCTCTGTTGTTAGACTTAAAATGAATGTGTGTTATTTCTATTTATTGGGAGGTCCAATTCTCTAATTTTATTATAAGCATCTTAGATGTGTCTCTACTGGGACTGTTAGGGTTTGGGGAAAACCCAGTAAATAACATGCCACTTTTTCCTGCTTGAATTTGGAACAAAATGAAGGGAAGACAGGAATCAAGTAGGTAGAGATGAAAGAAATTTTATTACCATTAAAGCTGATAATGAAAACGTTGGCTTTTGGTGTCTGACTAAGGGGCCTTCTAATTCTTCACCCTAGAATTAGGCAGACTTAGCCACCCAGTTTGAGATGGCAGTGGACAGGAACAGACCTGTGCCTCAGGGGTAGAGCCTGCTCCTGTTGGACTTACGGCTTGGAGGAGCAGAAGAAGATGTGTGTTGCTAGAGAGAAGCAAGGAGGAAGGCACTGAGCTGAGCATGTCCAGTTCCTTCTCCCAAACCTGCCAATCAGATCGTTACTCCTCCTCCTATGGACAACAGTAAGAGAAGGAACCAAAAGCCGCTGACATGTTACTTTGATGGACCTCCTGCCTCATGGAAACTTGAAGCCAGAGAAAAGGGGGTTCACACCAAAAGACACTTTGATGAAGAATAAGGGCAAACTGAGGACCTGGTCAAGGACCCCCCAGACACAGCCTCTTGGCAGAGAAGATGACCACTGCTTGAATCAGGAAGCAGAACTTGATCTTGAAGAGATAGTTTACCTTCAGGCATAGTTGCAAAAACACTGGTAATACTCAGGCCACATTACTGGTAGAAAAACCGAGACTCAAAAGCATTGCTCCAGTCACCACAATTGACATCATCTGCCAAGAAAACGTCACCCTCTGCCCAACAAAACCTCCCTCTTGACTGTGGCAGGCAAGGCCTGTGCTACCTAAAGAACAATGCATCCAGTGAAAATTGGCATCGTGAATTTCAAACCTGGTCCTTTGTGTGTTTCCTCTCTTGGTTGTGTGGCAGGATAGGTTTCCCTGGGCCCTGCGCTCTCTCTGCTCCTTTCCATTCTCAACCCTGGAAGGAGATGAGAAGGCAGATCTTTTATCATAATAATGCCACAAAGATCTACAAGAGCCTATTAATATTGGTAAGACAGAAATAAGTCTCTTTAGCCTCAATCACAAGGGGTTGTGGCTCGATGGAGCCAGAGGCCCTGGGGGGGGCCAGGGGTAGAAGATGAAAGAGGAGGCAAAGTGGGGAGAAGGTACCAATGCAGAGAGCACAGGAATAGCGAAGATGTTTTACATCATCGTCTTGATGTTGAGAATGTTTGTGATTGGCTGGGGAACTTCCTGGGAGTGGACTCCACCTGCTTGCCCTTCCAGGGGTTGGTGGGCATAAGGGCAGGGTTTTACTTAAATGGCTTCATCATCCTCAATTATCAGTGGCCTCTCTACCACGTTCCTCCCTCCTCTTTGATTACCAAGCCTTGTCCCTTCTTTATCTGGAATGTCTTTCTCTCATCTATCTCCTCATTTCTACTTCCACTGCTCTCACCTCTCAATTGAAAAACCTTTTTACCTAGACTTCCTGCCTTTTTCATTTCCCTTCTGCACCTACTGTTCATTTCCTACCAGACTGATCTTTCTGGAAAACAGATCTGATCTGCTTAAGGCCCTCTGTTATTAAAAAGTCTTTGCTCATTCCTTGTCGCCTATAAAATAAAGTCTAAGATCTGAGATCCTCTGGCAGGCATTCAATTTATTGCCCACTGTGGTCATTCATTCATCCCATACACAAAGACAAGTGTAGCTAAGCAAGTATGGAGTGTGGGATCAGAAAGAAAGAGGTTGGGGGTAAATTGGACAAATGGACCAGTTTTGCAGGACACTGGTGGGAAGGAGAAATCATCTGGTATTTTTAATATTTACTGCGTCTTCTTAAATGTCCAACCAGAGGGGAATGGTGAAGTGATTTATGGAGCCTCTGCTTATATTATATACTTACAGTTTAAAACTACATTTTACAGTTCAAAACTAGAGTGATATATTGGACTTCCCTGGTGGCGCAGTGGTTAAGAATCCGCCTGCCAATGCAGGGGACACGGGTTCGAGCCCTGGTCCGGGAAGATCCCACATGCCACGGAGCATCTAAGCCCATGCGCCACAACTACTGAGCCCGCGTGCTGCAACTACTGAAGCCCGCGCGCCTAGAGCCCGTGCTCCACAACAAGAGAAGCCACTGCAATAAGAAGCCTGCGCACCGCAACGAAGAGCAGCCCCTGCTCGCCACAGCTAGAGAAAGCCTGCGTGCAGCAATGAAGACCCAATGCAGCCAAAAATAAATAAATAAAATAAATAAATTTATGTAAAAAATAGTGATATAAAAAACAAAACCAAAAAATGGGGTGATATGTATTCTAAAAAACTCATGGTATATTCATAGAATAACAAGCCATCTAAAAATAAGATTTTGAAGAATATTTAATGAGATTATAATATAAAAAAGTAGAATAAATATTATTATATTATATCCATGAAAAGAAAACAGACTAGAATGTATTACAAAAACATACTAGTGTGTGGTGGAATCACAGGAGACTTTTCGTTCTTTACACTCTTCTGTATTTTTCAAATGTTCTACAATAAGCATGTATTATTTTTATTTTAAATCAGAAAAGACTATGTTTTCAAGGTTTGTAATAATATGAGGAAATGTAATTTGTTATAATGTTAAATTTTAAGAGCAAAAAAGCAAAATTATGGAGAGCTCAACTATGTTAAAATTTTGTTTTTAAAAGGTAGAGGGAAATATACCCAAATGTTAGCAGAGGTTGTCTTGGAATATTTTCTTTAATATGCAAGTATTATTTTTATTCTGTAGGAGAAAACATTTTATTCAAAAATTTATCATGACAGTGTATCATATTATTCAGGTTTCTCCACAGAAACAGAACCAATAGGATGGATTTATTTATTTGTTTGTTTGTTTATAAGGAATTGAGCCTCACAGTTATGGAGGCTGGTGAGTCCCATATCTTCGGTGTGGGCATTTTCATTTATGGCAGGCATTGTGCTGAGCATTTTACATGTATTACTTCATGTCATCCTCATTATCACCGTTTATAATATAGTCTGCCATTTATTCCCATATTCCAGGGAGGGAAAGTGAGGCACAGAGAGGTCAAGTAACTCTGCCAAGGCCACAGGGTCAGTGAGCAAGGGAATCAGGACACCAGACTGGGCCGACTTCTCCATTAGACATAAGAGGCACATTGCATGAGGTCCATGATATTTTTAGGGGCCCACACATTGTTTTAATTTTCATTTATTTTATTTTATTTTAAAAATTTATTTGGCCGTGCCGGCAGCTTGCAGGATTGAACCCAGGACCTTGGCTGTGAAAGCGTGGAGTCCTAACTGCTGGACTGCCAGGCAATTCCCAATTTTTTTTTTTTTTAATTTTTTAATTTATTTATTTATGGCTGTGTTGGGTCTTTGTTTCTGTGCGAGGGCTTTCTCTAGTTACGGCGAGCGGGGGCCACTCTTCATCGCGGTGCGCGGGCCTCTCACTATCGCAGCCTCTCTTGTTGCGGAGCACAGGCTCCAGACGCGCAGGCTCAGTAGTTGTGGCTCACGGGCCTAGTCGCTCCGCGGCATGTGGGATCTTCCCAGACCAGGGCTCGAACCCGTGTCCCCTGCATTGGCAGGCAGATTCTCAACCACTGCGCCACCAGGGAAGCCCCCAATTTTTTATTTCAAAATTGAGAGGAAAAAAATGAATATAATGATAATAAATATATAACGAATTTAGTCTGGATTTGATTCATCCTTATTCCAACATAGTCCTAAAATATGATTTTAAATATTTTTTTTGGAAGGAAAGGCCCACAAGGGCAGGAGTGCCTCCAGACCCCCTAACTCTAGGCCCCTGCGCTTAAACTATTTATGGCTCACCCCCTCTCCGAACCCTAGTTAACCCACTTTAAGCCTGGATGTCTCTGTGGACTCAGACAAGTCACCCTTTCTGTGCCTCAGCTTCCTCCTCTGTAAAATGGGAATCATAGCTAGTGCAGACTCGTCTACAGCTGTGGGGATGCCCTGAGTGTACGTGCACGACACACAACACCTTAGCTACGTGCCTGACGCTCAGTGAGGGCTCCGTAATGATTAGCCACATCTGACATCATTTCTCGTTGCAGCTCAGGGTCTGGAGTGTCCACACCCCGCAGGGGCTTCTCTGAGAGGCCAGCTGGCTGACAGCCTCGGCAGAGCAACACCTCTTCAGGCCCACCAGGAATTCCACGGCATCTCCACAGCAGCCTTGGGAGAGATGCTGATGAGTTCTTCCACCAACCAGGGGAAAGCCACGCTTATAAAAGCTTCCAGGCCTCAGCGATAATTTCTCCCCTTTCCACACCCCTCCCCGCTCCCCTGGGCCCTTTCCCATCTTAGCTCTGTTTCTGCAGGAAGCAGGACAGAAAGGACTTGGTTTGATGCAAGTGAAGGAGAGAGAGCAATGACTTGGAACTCTCAGGAACTGGCTTTGCAGCCCAGCTCTGCCAAAACAAGTTTGGACAAGTCACTCAACCTCTCAGCCTCAGACAAATAACAGGAACAGACAATTAAAGTAGGAATAATACTTGTGACCATTATTAGTAGTAGAAGTGTAAGGGCTTTGGGGTCAGAGTCCTTTGGGTCAAATCATGGATTCTACCTCTTGACGGTACCTGACTTCACTCCAAGTCTAAGTTTCTCATTTGTGAAATGGGGAACAATAATAGTACCTCAAAGGGTTATTGGGAGGATTAAATGAGATAATTAGATCTAAAGCTCTCTGCAGCAAGGGCACACAGTAAGTGCTCTATAAAGGTCAGCAACGGTCACTTTAATTATAATTGTGCCTCTTCATGAGCCCTATAACATATAGTCCAGATTCCCAACTACACACAGTAGGTGTTAATGGATAGCTGTGGAATGAATAGATGAATGAATGGATGGACGAATGAACAAACTCGCCATCACTTTTGGCCTGGGACTCTTCTTCATGCCTAATCCCCTTTGACCTAAATGCAATAGAAATTTTAGCAGCTTCAAGACTTTCAGTCTTCTTGTTTTTTCGTGACTGGATGAGGCAGTTTAAAATATGTCTGCAACTCTGACACTCCCTTCAGAAGGTGGACCCTAATTCCCCTCCTTGACTATGAACTGAACTTAGTGCCTTGCTTCTAACAAATAGAATAAAGTAGAAGTGACAGTGTGCAACTTTTAAGACCAGATCATAAAAATCATGGAGGTCTCCCTCTTGGATCGCTTGCTCTGGGGGAAGACAGCTGCCATGTCATAAGCATGCTCAAGCAGCTCTGTGGAGGGGTACATGTGATAAGGAACTGAGGCCTCTTGCCAACAGCTATGTGAGTGAGCCATCACGGAAGCAGAGCCCCTGGCCCCAGTCGAGCCTTCAGATGATGCAGCCCCAGTCAAAGATTTGACTGCATCCTCATCAGAGACTCTGAGCAAGGACCACCCACCTGAGCCTCTTCCAATTTCCTGACCCAGAAAAACCATGAGATAATAAGTGCTGGGGTTTTTTAAAAAATATATTTATTTATTTATTTGGCTGCATCGGGTCTTAGTTGCAGCACACGGGATCTTCATTGTGGCGTGCTGGATCTTTAGTTGTGGCGTGTGAACTCTTAGTTGTGGAATGAGGGATCTAGTTCCTTGACCAGGGATCAAACCCGGGCCCCCTGCATTGGGAGCACAGAGTCTTAGCCACTGGACCACCAGGGAAGTCCCAATAAGTGCCATTTTAAGTGGCTATGTTTGGGGATAATTTGTTACAAAGCAACAGATAATAATATACTTTGTATGAATATTCTTGATAAAAGTTTGAAACAAAGGCTTTTCTAATAATACTTGGCTCTTGGAGACTTCTGACTGTTCATTCTACATAGTGTTTTAACACTATTCAGAAAGCCTGAACCCACACTTTTCTTGTGACATTACTATTACTAGACCATGCCTGTTAACTAATTAAGGACCCTTCCCTGCCTGGGATCTCAAGTGGGCTGCATCCTGACATCTGTTGTACAGCAGCCCTCAGTGGGATTGGCACCATTGGATCCCTGGCTGGGAAGGAAGAGTCAGACTCAGTGATAAGCAGGCTTCTGTCCTGTCAGTAGCTCATATTTGAAAGCATCATATTATCAATTTCAGGAGGGTCCATCTCAGAGAGACTATTTCCTTACTGACAGCTCCCATGCTGTTTTAACAGCAGCTAATCCCTTCACCTTATTTGGAGACAACTTCAGAACCCTTTCCCTGGCTAGCCAAGTCTCGGCACTTGCTGGAGAGAACTGTCAGAGGCCTTTGCATCTGGGAAGTCTCTGCCTAATGTGGAAAAGATCCTGGAAAGAGTGTCTGTGACTGATCAGGTTGAGGGCTCAGGGCTGATAAAGACAAGCCAGCTCTTCTTATCTCACCATGAGGATGTTAGCAGTAGAGCTGTCCTGAGGGCATGGTCAGTGTGGCTATAGCAGTCAAGTTCAACAGTCTTTTACTGAGCAACTGCTATGTGCCACTCACTGTAGACAAGACCAGGACACAAAGATGAGTAGACAAGGTCCTTGCCCTCAAAGAATTCACGGTCTAGTTGGGAAGACAGGCAAACCAGTGAATAATTTCAACGCAGAGCAGTAAGCAGAGGTTGATCTGCATACCAGGTGAACTGGGAGCAGGAGAGAGCAAGGAAGGGTTCGCTCCTTGGACATGGAGAGGTTAGGACAGATTCAAGGAATACCAAGGAAGTATGATCAGCCATGAGCCAAGTAGAGGGGAGAAAATCTTATGTTAAGGACTTTGAAGGCTAGGGCAAGGATTCCTCTGACTTCTTGGTCTTAGCTTCTGAGGGCTGGCAGGATTTAATTTATCCCCTTCCAATCTCTCTTAGAGTCTAACTGGATCATTAACCATGAAACCAAACTTGAAATTTAAAGGAAGATCTCCTAAAAAGAGGTAAAAGTAAACTTACACCTGGATTTTAGCAAGGATCCTGAGACAAGGGTTGAGTGCAGATTTCTTATCAAATCTGGAATCTGTTTACTTTGACCATCTGCATTGCCCTCATGCTTGGACTGTTGCAGTAGCCACCTAACTCATCTCCCCATTTCTACTCCCTATCCTAAGTCCAGGCCCTCATGGCAGCTACAGTGATCCTTTAAAATTTTCAGGGAATTTTTCAGGGGGCACGGGTTCAATCTCTGGTCAGGAAACTAAGATCCCACAAGCCTCATGGTGAAGCCAAAAAAAAAAAAAAAAAAAACTGTAAAAATATAAATAAAAATTTTAAAAAATAAATAAAATTTTCAGGTTGGATAAGGTCTCTTCTCTGTTTAAAACCCTTGGAAGGCCTTCTATTATGCTTTGGATAAAATCCACCCACCTTTCTATGCCCCACCAGGCCCATGTGTCTGCCTTCTACCCACCTCTCCAATCTCCTCTCCTGCCCCCCCCACATCTGCTCACCCTGTCGCATGCACTGGCCTTCTGTTGCCCAAACATACCAAGCTCTTTCACACTCAGAGCCATCCACTCGCTCGAAACATGTTTATCAAGCACCTTCTATGTGCCAGACATTGTCCTTGGCACTGAAGATACGACAGGGAACAAAATGTGCACAAATCCTTGCCCTGGGGAAGCTTACATTTTAGTGAGGGGACGCAGACTGTAAACGAGACACATCAATGAACACAGTACGTTGGATGAGAATCAGGACTAAGGGAAAAGAAAGAAAGCTGAGGGAGGGTATCAGAGGTGCTGAGGAGTGGATTTGCAATTTTCAACAGGGTAGCCAGGGATGGTCTCAACGAGAAGGTGACATTTGCGACTTGAAGGTGGTGAGGGAACAGGCCAGGCAGATACGTGGGGGCAGAGTATTCTCAGAAGAAGCAGTATTCGGTGCAAAGGCCCTGAGATTGGGGCGTGTCCAGTATGTTCAAGGAACAATGAGGTGGCCAGAGGGGCTGGAAGAGAGTTAGAGGTGAGATTCAAGAAGTAACAGGAATCTTAATCAGGTGAGTCTGACAGGCTGGCACAAGAACTTTGGTATCTGTAGAAACCTCTACCTGGAACATTCCACCCTGGCTCTTCACATGCTGCCTCCTTCCCATCTTTCAGAACTCAGAGAGACTCTCCTTGATCACCCTCATCCCTCACTGTCACAACACCATCTTTTCTTCATAGTAAGTACCAAAATATGCAATTCTTTGATCTAATTACACATACTTCCCTGTTTACTATAGCACAAGCTCCACTGAGGGCAAAAGTCCTTTCTGCCCTATTGACCATTGCAAACCCAGGGCTTAGCAGACTGTCCAGCACTCAGTGAGTGTTCAATAAATCATTTGTTGAATGAAAGAAATAGGGAGATTCTGTAATTATTATTCCTAGTTTGAACCCTATGGAGTATGAAGAAATACATTTTGACATTGGAGGAACATCCCCAGGAAACTTGTGGGCATTGGCCTGGAGGTCAAAAAGCTTTCAGAGAGAGAAAGAGAGAGAGAGACTGAGAAAAGAAAAACCAAAAACATGCCACATGTATGGACTTGGAAATTAGAACGGCCTTGAACTTCTGAATAATAAATTACATAGAAGCTAGAAAGCAAAGAAACAAAGCCTTCAAAACACTAAGTGAAAAATGTTAAGGTAGAATTCTACGCCTAGCCAATCAATCAGATGTGAGGCAGAATAAACATAATTGCAGATACACAAACTCTCAAAAATTTTACCTCCCATGCACTTTTTCTCAGAAAGTGATTGATGATGTACTCCACCCATGTGAGAGGAAAACACAAGACAAAGACGAGTATCCAGGAGACAGTGGCTCCAACCCAGGCCAAAAGTGAGGGAAACTCCCAAGTTGATGGCAAAAGGAAGACAGCATGACAGCTGTGCAGACAGCTCAGGCCAGATGGGTATAGGAAGGCAGAGGGCTCCGGGGTTGAGGTCTCCTGAAAAATAGGGAAATTCACACATCATCCACTCCATGCAACCAGGATTGCCTGCGTCATTTACAGGACCCAGTGCAAAATGAAACTAAAGAGGCAAGGCCTCTGGCTTGAAACTTATTAAGAATTTCAAGATGGTAAAAGCAGGGCGGTAAAAAAACTGGGTGGGGAACTTCCCTGATGGTTCAGTGGGTAAGACTCCATGCTCCCAGTGCAGGGGGCCCAGTTTCCCTCCCTGGTTGGGGAACTAGATCCTGCATGCTGCAACTAAGACCTGGTGCAGCCAAAATAAATAAATAAATAAACAAATAAAATTAAAAAACAGAAACAAAAACTGCGTGGGCTCTTCTGAGAATGGGGCCCTGTGGAACTGCATGGGTCATACGCCCAGGAAGTCGGCCTTGCATGTGACCATGTGGAAAACTATAGCTGGGGACTTCCCTGGTGGGCGCAGTGGTTAAGATTCTGCGCTCTCAATGCAGGGGGCCCGGGTTTGATCCCTGGCCAGGGAAGTAGATCCTACATGCATACTGCAACCAAGTGTTCGCATACCGCAACTAAGGAGCCAGTGAGCCGCAAGTAAGGAGCCTGCCTGACGCAACTAAGACCTGGCGCAACCAAATAAATAAATAAATATTTTAAAAAGAAAGAAAGAAAGAAAGAAAACTATAGCAATAGCCATCCGCATCTGCAAGCTAAGAGAAACAAACTCTAGTTGACTTATGGAGAAAGGGAATTTATTCAAAGAATATCAGGTGGTCCATAAAATCCCAAGAGGGTTAGAGAACACTCATCATAGCTACCCTACTAGAGGAAACTCCTTAAAGCAGGCTGTAAACTAGTACACTGAAGGTGATGCCACCACTGTCCCCAAATACTAGGCACTGCAGCTTGCAGATCTGATACTGCTGGGTCCCTGGGGATGGTTCAATGTCATTGTCTCGCACTGCTGCCCTGCTGCAACTTCTTCTACCCCAAAAAAGTTTTCTTGTATTTTCTGCTTCTCCAGTCATTAGTTATCTATTCAAAGTCAGAAATGTGTGCATTATGGGACTTCCCTGGTGGTCCAGTGGTTAAGACGCAGTGCTTCCTCTGTAAGGGGCATGGGTTCCATCCCTGGTCAGGGGAGCTCCGCATGCCGTGTGGTGTGGCCAAAAAAGAAAAGAAAAGAAAAGAAAAAAACAAGAGAAAAAAAAAAAAAAAGAAATGTGTGCATCTGATGGGTGGAGCCCAAGCCAAGTGGCCATGCCCTAAGCTGCAAGAGGCTGGGAAAGTAAGCATCTAGAATCTTCCACGTCTATGAAGGAAGTTCTGCTTCCCACAAGTCTCCTAAGGGGGAATTCCCCAAATACAGGAAGGGTTTAAATCTGGGCAGCCAGGAAGAATGACAAATATCTGCTATCGAAGTATAGGAAGAATTCGTACTACATAGACTAAAACAAAACAAAACAACACAAAAACTAAGCAAATGAAACCAAATATAAGACAAGTAGAAATACAGATAAAAATAAAATAAGAAATGTTCAGAAAGGAAACACGATAGTACACTATCTGGCTCACCAGGGTTCTACATTTGCATATTCTGAATAACATCAAAACTGAACGTGGATTTAACCCCCCACATTTCATATTTATCACCTGGTGAAGATGCAAAGCAGAGAGTCAGGGTACTTGATGATTTAAGGATGCTAAAAAAGTCATCTGCCATACTGGGAAGTTAATAGATAATGCCTAAAATAGATACATAAAAAATTAGAAGTAAAATCATATGTAGAAATATGGACATCAATGCCCAAAGAAGCTGCTAAAACAGCAGCTGGGGATTAAGACTAGAAAGTGAGGAGAGGTCAGGTTAGGGGAACTGCATTTTTCTTGTTGTTTGTTTTTGTTATAAGCCTGTTTGTACTTGTTTTGGTCAGGCTATATCATGCTACGCTGCAGTAACAAATAAATCCTGAAACTCTCAGTGGCTTAACAAAATAACAGTTTTTTTGTGGGGTTTTTTCCCCCTCATTCATACAGAATCCAGTGTGGGTTGGGCAGCCCTCTTTAGTCTTGTTTTCCCATCACCTGATCAAGATCATTGCAAAAGGAAGAAAAAACTGGATGGTGAGGTGGCACATTTTGAAGGGCCAGGCCTGGGGATAGCGTACATGGCTTGTAGCCACATTCCACTGCACAGACCTCAGTCACTTGGGGCCAACATAAATAACTCTCAGAGAGCTGGGAAATGTGATCTTCTCAGGAAGATACATAGCATTGTCTTAACCACAATACCATTTACATTTTTTTTAAAATAAATTTATTTATTTATTTTTGGCTGAGCTGGGTCTTTGTTGCTGTGCACGGGCTTTCTCTAGTTGCGGCGAGTGGGGGCTTCTCATTGCAGAGCATGGGCTCTAGGCGCACGGGCTTCAGCAGTTGTGGCACGCAGACTCTAGAGCGTAGGCTCAGTAGTTGTGGCGCAGGGGCTTAGTTGCTCCACGGCATGTGGGATCTTCCCGGACCAGGGCTCGAACCCGTGTCCCCTGCATTGGCAGGCGGATTCTTAACCACAGCACCACCAGGGTATTCCCCCCATTTATATTTTTAAAAATTCATAGACTTTATTATTTAGAGCAGTTTTAGGTTGACAGAAAAATTGGACAGAAAGTATGGAGAGTTTTCACATATCCCATTTTACCCCACCACACATAACAAATTTTTAATGCCTTGCATTGGTGTGGAACACCTCTAATTTTTAATATCTTGCATTGGTGTGGAACACCTCTAAATTTTTAATATCTTGCATTGGTGTGGAACATTTATTACAATTGATGACTCAATATTGATACATTACTATTAACTAAAGTCCATAGTTTACATAGGGTTCACTCTTTGTTAAACAATTCTTTAGATTTTAAGAAATGCATAATATCATGTATCCACGATTATAGTATCATGTAGAATAGTATTACTGCCTTAAGTATCCCGTGCTCCGCCTATTCATCCCCTCCAACACCCATGCTCCCTGAACCCCTGATCTTTTCACTGTCTCTATAGTTTTGCTTTTTCCAGAAAGTTACAGAGTTGGAATCATACAGTAATCGGCCTTTTCAGAATGGCGTCTTTCGTTTAGCAATATGCGTTTTAAGTGTCCTCCATGTCTTTTCATGGCTGAGAGCTCATTTCCTTTTAGCGCTGAATAATAGTCCATTGTCTGGATGTATCAGTGTATGTTTATCCATCCAGCCTACTGAAGAACACCTTGGCTGCTTCTAATTCTTGGCAATTATAAATAAAGCTGCTATAAATATTCATGTGCTGGGTTTTGCATGGACATAATTTTTCAACTCCTTTGGGTGAATAGAGATACATTTGTGGGGATGCAATTGTGCTGAATCTTACGGTAAGACTATGTTTAGCTTTGTTAAAAAAAAAACAAACTACCAAACTGTCTTCCAAAGTGGCTGTACCATTTTGAATTCCCACCAGTAATGAATGGGACTTCCTGTTGTTCCACATCCTTGCCAGAATTTGGTGTCATCAGTGTTTTGGATTTTAGCCATTTTAATAGATGAACAGTATGGTTGTATCACATTGTGGTTTTTTAAAAAAATAAATTTATTTATTTATTTTTGGCTGCGTTGGTCTTCGTTGCTGTTCGCGGGCTTTCTCTAGTTGAGGCGAGTAGGGGCTACTCTTCGTTGTGGTGTGTGGGCTTCTCATTTCTCATTGCGATGGCTTCTCTTGTTGCAGAGCACAGGATCTGGACACACAGATTTCAGTAGTTGTGGCACGCAGGCTCAGTAGTTGTGGCGCACAGGCTTAGTTGCTCCACAGCATGTGAGATCTTCCCCAACCAGGGTTTGAACCCGTGCCCCCTGCATTGGCAGGGTGATTCTTAACCACTGTGCCACCGGGGTAGTCCCAACAAGGGTGAATTTTGAGGACATTATGCTGAGTAAAATAAGCCAGTCAAAGAAAGACAAATACTGTATGATTCTACTTACATGAGGTACCCAGAGTAGTCAAATTCATAGAAACAGAAAGTAGAGTGGTAGTTGCCAGGGTCTGGGGGGTGGGGGAAATGGGGAGTGTTGTTTAATGAGCATAGAGTTTTGGTTTTGCAAGATTGAAAAGTTCTAGAGCTCTGTTGCCCAACAATGTGAATATACTAGACACTACTGAACTATACACTTAAAAATGATTAAGAGGATACAGCACGCGGGATCTTCGTTGTGGCATGCAGGTTCTTTTTTTTTTTTTTTTTTTTTAGTTGCGGCATGTGGGATCTAGTTCCCTGACCAGGGATCGAACCCAGGCCCCCCGCATTGGGAATACGGAGTCTTAACCACTGGACCACCAGGGAAGTCCCAAGAAGGTACATTTTATGTTGTGTGTTTTTCACTACAGTTTTTAAAAAGTTAATGATCTTTCCTTATTAGACTGGAGGGATGAACAAGAAGGCTTTTCAGGTCCCACGAGACCCTGCTAGAAATCTAGCTGTAAGCATATACTTAAACATGCAACAGTATTACTATTTAAATTTTAAATCTTTTGAGTGTTTTAAAGAGGCTCTTTGTAAAAGAAATGATTATTTTGCAGTGAGAGTGGGCAAATCTAATTGATCAGATTTGAAAAGTTGTTTTTTTTCTTGAGTTCTCTTAAGGGCATCAAAAGTATATAGCACTGGGGGCTTCCCTGGTGGCACAGTGGTTAAGAATCTGCCTGCCAATGCAGGGGACACGGTTCGAGCCCTGGTTCAGGAAGATGCCACATGCCGTAGAGCAGCTAAGCTTGTGCGCCACAACTACTGAGAATGCGCTCTAGAGCCGGTGAGCCACAACTACTGAACCTGCTGTGCTGCAACTACTGAAGCCCACGCATCTAGAGCCCGTGCTCTGCAACAAGAGAAGTCACCGAAGCCTGCGCACCGCAACGAAGAGTAGCCCTCGCTCGCCACCGCAGCTAGAGAACGCCCGTGTGCAGCAACAAAGACCCAATGCAGCCAAAAATAAATAAAATAAAATAAATAAATTTTTTAAAAAGTATGAATTTCCAATTGTTTCTTAAAAAGAAAGTATATTGCATTGGACTTCCCTGGTGGTGCAGTGGTTAAGACTCTGAGCTTCCAATGCAGGGGGCCTGGTCAGGGAACTAGATCCCACATGCATGCCACAACTAAGGAGCCGGTGAGCCGCAACTAAGGAGCCCGCCTGCTCCAACTAAGGAGCACACATGCCGCAACTAAGGAGCTGGCCGGCCAAAACTAAGACCCTGTGTGACCAAATAAATAAATAAATAAATAAAATATTTTTTAAAAAGTATATAGCATTTCCTGGGATTAAAAAAGTTTGGTTTTCTGAGCCCAAACAAAACGTACCTATTCAACTACCAATTACTGTGTAAGTAAAAAATTACAACCAGCCATATTATCTGAACAATTTAGTTTGTTTTCTATCTTAAAGGCATTATCAATTATACACCAAAGTGTCTCCCTATTTGCTTTGCCAGCCAGGAAGCTCAGAACAAGATTTGTAGTACATCTCTAAGATCTGCACATAACTATAGACATTATGTGTTAAGGCAACTTTGTGTTCTCATTTGCCTCTTAATTCATCTGATATATTCCCTCCCCTAATTTTTGCTTAGTCCCAGCTTCATCGCTTACTTTATTTATTTATTTATTATTTTTAAAAATTTATTATTTTTGGCTGCATTGGGTCTTCGTTGCTGCATGTGAGTTTTCTCTAGTTGCAGCGAGTGGGGGCTGCTCTTCGTTGCGGTGCACGGGCTTCTCATTGCCGTGGCTTCTCTTGCTGCGGAGCACCAGCTCTAGAGCGCAGGGGCTTCAGTAGGTGCGGTGTGTGGGCTCAGTAGTTGTGGCTCGTGGGCTCTAGAGCTCAGGCTCAGTAGTTGTGGTGCACAGGCTTAGTTGCTCCGTGGCATGTGGGATCTTCCCGGACCAGGGCTTGAACCCGTGTCCCCTGCATTGGCAGGCGGATTCTTAACCACTGCACCACCATGGAAGCCCTATTTTTTTTTTTTTAATCTTTTACACAGCATGCATTTAGTCAATCCTCTTGGGAACAGGGTGGATTATATAAATAAATAAAATACAGATGAATAACATGAATGAGCACCTTACAGATATGGTCTTCTATAGTCATGAATTTCTAAACATCATCAAATCCATTACTTCCAAAGTCAAATAAAACTCCAGGGCCAAGTGAAATTCATCTTGTGAGGCAGAAGGAAGCAGCGAAACACTAGGGGTGGACTCTTCAACTAATATATTTCATATCCCTTTGTAAACAGGAAACACACAGCTGTAACAGCCAAGCAGCTGATGAGGGAAGGATGTGGGGATGAAGGCTGCGACCGTGAATGAACTAGCTCCAGGGGCAGTTATTGTTCACTGCAGTCCTGATTGAACCTTCTAAGAAAGAGGTAGGAAGTTAAAACTATGCAGTGAGGAAACTCTTAAACACACGGATGTATCATAAATCAAGATGACACTAATGACTTCTGTTAGTTGTAATCTGCTTTAGGCTGTTTCTCCAGCAGTTGGAATGAGGGACTTTGAGCTATCCTCACTCTCCCTTCTTGTTTTCTTTCCTAAGAGCCACACAAAATTAAATGAAATTAAGTGCTGCATCAATTAAGCTTCCTGGTTGCAAGCCACAGAAACTGACTCTACCTTAAGCAAAACCAAAATTCATTAGAAGGCTGTTATGGACTGTGTGTTTATGTCCCTCCCAAATTCACATGTTGAAGCCCTATCCCCTGATGTGGTAGTATTTGGAGATGGGCCTTTGGGAGGTAATTAGGATAGGATGAGTCATGAGGGTGGGGACCTCACAATGGGATTAGTGCCCTTATAAGAGGAGGCACCAGGGGGCTAGCTCTCTCTCTCCCCTCACCCTCAGCACACACAAAACAGAGGTCATGGGAGCACACAGTGAGATGGAGGCTACCTACAAACCAAGAGGAGAGGTGTCAGAATGAACCCGCCTTGATAGCACCTTGATGTTGGATTTTCCAGCCTCCAGAATGGTGAGAAATAAATCTTAGTGTTTAAGCCATCCAATCTATGATATTTTGTTATGGCAGCCTGAGTTGACTAAGACTAAGGATATGGGGATTCACAGAATCAAGAGGAAGCTTAGAAAACCAGCAGGAATAAAGGGACCCCCAAGGCCTGGCAGTCATGTTTGTACAATTCCTGTAGTAGAAGACACTCTTCCCATAGACCAGGAATTAGCAAACTGTGACCTACCAGCCAATTCTAGCCTACCACATGTTTTTACAAATAAAGTTTTATTGGAACTACCTCTTTCTTACAACATTGCTGGTTTCTTCCATCAGGGCTGCAGAGAACAACAACTGCCCCCGGAATGCATATCACTTTACATGTTGTCTATGGCCCTCTTTGCACTGTAACAGCAGAGTTGAGTAGCTGTGACAGAGATCATATGGCTCGCAAAGCCTAAAATACTTACAGAAAAAGTTTGCTGACCCCTGCCCTAGACTAAGATAGAATAGCATGAAATGGTGCCCCGCTGGAGTTGTACAGTGCACTGGTAACCTTGTCTGAGGAAGGCTGGGCAGCAGAAACCATAGCTAAGGCTATGCTACTCATGTTCAAGTGCTGTCTCTGTGATGAATCTGGGGTTCCCAAACCCTTTTCCATTCTCTTTGTCTTTGGAGAGTCCACTGGCTGAACTTATGTAACAGGCCCATCCCTAAGGGACAGAGGGTGGAAGGATCTGGCCCTCTCAGCTCCATTTATAAGTGTAAGGGTGTCAGGAATAGCCCGTCCTGTAAGACTCCAAGTGAGTCCCAACAGAGGGCGCTTTGTGTATTAATAGGAGGAAGGTGGGAGTTGGATGCCCTTTGGCCAAAAGTCTGTGGATGTCCTTATGAATAATTACAAATATCCCCATCATTGTCATATGACCCTCAAGGTACACCTGGTTGGTTCATTCATTGTCTTGCCCCACATCCAGACCCGGGCCACTTTTTTTTTTCACTATTAGCACGTGGCCACCTTAGTCGAGGCCAACATTATTTCTTACTTGCATTATTGCAACAGATGCCTGACCTACCTCTCTGCTTCCAGCCTTGCTTACTGCAGTCTGTTCTCCACACAGCTGTCAGAGTATTCCTTCTGCTGTTGGTTGGTTGGTTGGTGGGTGGGATGATTCTTTAAAACCCAAACTCAGGGACTTCCCTGGAGGTCCAGTGGTTAAGCCTCTGTGCTTCCATTGCTGGGGGCACAGGTTCGATCCCTGGTCGGGGAACTAAGATCCCATATGCTGTACAGCGTGGCCAAAAACAACAACAACAACTAAAAAAACCCAAAAAACCCCAAAGTCAGATCATGCTACACCTCTGCTCATGCTGTCCAACAGCTTCCTCTCTAACTCAGGGTAGAAGCTAAAGTTGTCACCATGGCCTACCAGGGCATGATCTGTCCTCCCATTGTCTCTCTGATCTTCCCTCCTACCATTCTTCCCTTCACTCACTCTGTTCCAGCCACACCAGCTTCTGGGCTGTTCTTCCAACAACACCGACATCCTCTGGCCTCAAGGTCTTTGATCTTGCCCTTCCCTCTGTCCAGAACTCTGCTCCCCCAGAGAGTTGCATGGCTCTGAAACAGGAGGGAAGGGGGTAGGACACAACCTTTGAAAGAATGACATAGCCCGAGGACATGACATAAACTGATTAGAACCACATGGCTCCAAGGTGGCAGACAAGTCGACTTCCACTAGACCTTGAGCCTCAGTATACGTTCACTGTAACACATCATCAAGCTAAATGACAGTTCCAAGACCAACAATAGGATCAAAAAGTGGGCAGTGGCCCAATTCCTGGAAAACCCCGCCCCTTCCTGAAATCGCTGGAATACTCCTCCCACTCATTAGCCTATGAAATTACCCACCTGTATAAAAACTGACAACCCCCATACCCTGGTGCCTTTCTCACCTCCTGAGATGGCCCACACTCTGTCTGTGGAGTATGTTTCTCTCTAAATAAATCCACTTCTTACCATCACTTTGTCTCTCACTGAATTCTTTCTGTGATGAGACATCAAGAAACTGAGCTTCATTAAGTCTTGAAACCAGGTGTGTGATCTCAGCTGGAAGACTATGGGTTTTGGCCGGGTTCGAGTCCTAGCCACGTGGGTTCAAGTCCCAACCTGAGGTGCAAGGTTTCAGCTCCATCCCTCAAGTCCTTCAGTCTCTGCTCAAATGTCTTCTCAAAAGAGAGCACTTCCTCGACCACCCTGTGACCATCTTTCCCCCTCACCCTGCTTTATCTTTTGTCATAGCGTTTCTCTCCACCAAACATGTTCTATATGTCTGTTGACTTGTTCCTTATCTGTGCCTCATCATATCGAGCCAACTCTGTGAGGGCTGCAGTATCACCGTGAGCTCTGCCTGAAGCTGGATAGGCACTGGATGGATAATGTGAAATGAAAGCATCCTGACCCAGGGCACTGCTTCACTGAAGCTCCTGGGAAGCTCAGGACCCTGGAGCCCCCTATCATGTGAAAATGAACCTCTTTCCCCACCCCTGGAATGTTGATCCTGAATTCCCTCACTTCACACCCAAGGAATCTCCAGAGTATAAAACTAAAAGCTGATGGCATTGACCTATTAAACCCCAAAATGCCTCAAGAGCAGGGAAAGGGTACTAGTTGCAGAGCAAGGAGGCAAGATTTTCTTTTTCTTGTCCCCATTACCCTACTCTATTTTTCTTCATAGCACTTGCCACTATTTGAAATGGAGCCGAAGCCCCATCTAGCCACTTGACTATTCCTGTATTTTATATCTGTTCTTTCTGAAACCTTCTCCTTCTTCTGATTTGCCTTTGAGGACACCACCCTTCCCCCACTCTCAGTCCATATGACTTGATTGGCATAATTCTCACCCCAGCTCCAGGAACGAGCACGTTGACCAGGCCTACACTTTTCAGTCTACTTTACCCCTCTGGTCACAGTGACAGCTTTGAACACGACCCCATTCAGACAAAAGAGAATTGGGACCAATTCAAGTTAATGGGACTGCCAAGGAAATGGAACATCATCCTCCGGCTGGTTTTAAGAGAGAATAGGATGTAATACTGGAGCTGCTGGTGAAAGTGCCACAACGTAGGAGGACCATTCCTATATAAAGTTCCACAATAAAGAAATATAGAGAGACTAATCTTGATACTTTTGAACCCCTGGATCCAGCCATACCTGAAGCTAGTAGACTTGTCAGATACAAGTGGCCTAAGCCAGTTTGAGTAGGATTTTCTGTTACTTGCCACCAAGGGGTCTTTGCTTTTTTATTCACTCTTCCCTCCCAACTAACTGTTCATTCATTTACTCTAACTCCTCTTCTGTTAGTAGGAGCTGTATCTCTAGGTCAGACATTAAACCCTGAAATAAGATGCAGAAGTACTTCCTGCTCAAAGCCAAAATAATTGCATCAAGAGGAGGAAAGGTCAGTCCATTTTCCCCATGTTTCTAAACATTTGGATGTTGTCAACATTAAGACAGAACTTCTAGCTTTTGATCTGCTAATATTGGAGCTCTGTTAAGGCCAAAGAGCCTAATTCTCATGCTCTCCGTAGAACTGTAAACTTCTCCTTTGACTGAAGTCTTACAAATGTGCAGAATTGGGAGAGAAGGGCCCTGAAGACATTTGCTGAGATATTTGCACAACTTCCTCTTTATCTATTAAAATGATGTCATTGTTTTTAGAACATTTTGAGCTATTTTTCATTTATAATGTTAAAAGAATGCAGTTAGACACATATATAGACTGTAACTTCATTACTTTAAAAAATATTTAACCTTAATCAGTTTTTAAATTCAAGTAATAAATGTCTTAGGAAAATAAAACATTACAGGAATATATAAAGGAGGATATGCAAATTTCCCCATGAGCTGACTGTCTAGAGATGACCACGATTGACAGTTTGGCGGGTATTCTAGTATGTACTAAAACATAAAGTTCTTAGACACAAATGGATTATACCATACATATTGTTTGTGACTTTGTTTTCTTTCATATATCATGGACAAGTCACCACGTCTTTATACAGAGCTATCACAGTCTTTTAAAATGTTGTGTCATATTTCATTGTGTGCAGGGCTATATATGTTATTTGAGTTGCCATCGTATAGAATAGCTTTGACTGTATAGAAATTCCATAATTTATTTTTCCATTTTCTTTTTGATGGACATTTGGATTCTTTCTAAAGAGTGGCTTATAAACAACAGAAATTTATTTCTCAGAGTTCTGAAGGCTGGGAAATCCAAGAGCAAGATGCTGGTAGATTTGGTATCTGGTGAGTGCATGCTTCCTAGTTTATATACCCCCATCTTTTTGCTGTCCTCACTTGTTGGAAGGGACAAGGAAGCTCTCTGGGGTCTCTTTTATAAGGGCACAAATCCCATTCTTGAAGGCTCTACCCCCATGACTTAATTATTTCCCAGAGGCCCCACCTCCAAATACCATCACATTGGGGATTAGATTTCAATATACGAATTTGGGGGGAACACAAACATTCAGTCTATGGAAGTAGGATTGCACTTTTTTTTTTTTCTTGATTAGTCAGTATTAGGGAATGAATGGCAATGAGCCATTTGCTTTCACTTACTTTCATTGTATCAGCCGGAAACCAAACTCTAATCGGCTTGGCAAAAAATGGAGTGAACAGTGAGGTAAATGGCTTCAGGCATGCCTGGATTCAGGGCTCAAATGATGACATTGGAGCTCATTTTCTGTTTCCCACTGGGTTGGCCTTATTCTGTTCTAGGCCATGGCCCCCTGTAGCTCCAGGCGCTCTCTTTTTAGTGGCAACGTGGTTGCAGCAGCTCCAGCCCTCATATCCTCTCAGATTCAAGTTCTGCCCACAAAAACAAGTTTGTTTCCCAATAGTCTGAGTCAAAGTCCTGATAATCACTCTTATTGGACCTCTCATTGAGCCAATCATAGTGGCCCAAGGAATGGGCTGAGTTGATTCACTTGGGCCTGGGGGGTCAAGTTCTCCACCCCTGGGGGAGATAGACCCACTCCCCACCCCACCCCACCCCACCGCCAAAGGAAATGAGAATGGGGGAAAGGCAGAGGCCCTAATGAAAATCTGGGAGTGCTGAATGGTTGCTGGGGAGATCAAACCTTCCTCCAGTTCTGCTGGTCACTACTGACTCCACTGTCATTCTGGGGTAAATTCATTCTCCATACTGCAGCCAGAAAGATGTTCTCTAAAAAGAACAAATCTGAGCCTTGTTTAAAACTCTTCAGTGGTCCTTCCTTGCCCTCAGGGTAAACTCCATTCTCCTTAACAAGGCCTCCAAGATGTGGCTGGCCTCTCCTACCACACCAGCTAGATTTCTCCCCAGTATCCCCTCACACCCCTACACTCTAGCATTCCTTAGTAAAGTCATGCTGAATTGCTTAGTTGTCTGAATACACCCTGTTCTCTCTCCCACTTCTTGGCCTTTGCATAATAGTGCTGGTGATTTATAAAGAACTTACTAAGTGCCAGGCAACGTGCTAAGTATTATATGTGTACTTTACACCCCACTTGAGTACTCACAATAACCCTACGAAAGGCAGTAGAGTGTGCAAGGTAGAAACACACTCCAGAGGCAGTCTGCTGAAGTTCAGTTTCAGGCTCATGTATTAATCATGTTTTTATTTTCTGTATTTATGATGCTTTGACATTTTAGGGCCTTGCTAATCCTGGAGAGACTGCCCCTCCCAGGGCCAGCTAATTCCTAGAGCTAGTAAACAACTTGCCTAAAAACCCGCCTTTCACATGCAAACCAATCAATCCAAAACCAAACACCTGACTATATCCTTTATCAACTCTCACAATCAATATTGCCCCAGCTGTCAATCACCTCAGGGCTGGATACCAGGTAACTAGGGGCCACCCCATAGCCTGGAGCCTGCTGAAATTATTCAAACTAGCCAATCCTGACTTACCTTGCCTCTCTCCTTCCTTCCCATGAAAACCACAATAAAAACTTTTGCCCATGCTTTTATTTCTGTCTTACTGACCCTGTTGCTTTCCCACGCAGCCCTGTGTAGCTGTCATGCCCCACTCCTCTTGAGAATTGTAATACATTCTTCTTTCAAAGGCAGTTGTCTCCATGTCTGTCATCTTACCATACCTGATGAAAATAAAATCTTAGGTACATTTCACAGCAGCTCAGCCTCTTACCAGGTGTGTGACCTTGGGCTCAATCTCTCTCTGCCTTGAATTCTGTTTATCTAAAATAGGGATAATAATAATGTCTACTTAGGGACTTCCCTGGTGGCACAGTGGTTAAGAATCCGCCTGCCAATGCAGGGGACACAGGTTCGAGCCCTGGTCTGGGAAGATCCCACGTGCCGCGGAGCAACGAAGCCCGTGTGCCACAACTACTGAGCCTGCGTGCCATAACTACTGAAGCCTGAGCGCCTAGAGCCCGTGCTCCACAACAAGAGAAGCCACCACAATGAGAAGCTCCCACACCACAATGAAGGGTAGCCCCTGCTCGCCGCAACTAGAGAAAGCCTGTGCTCAGCACAGAAGACCCAGTGCAGCCAAAAATAAATAAATCTTTTTAAATGCCTCCTTAAAAGATGTAGGGGGGCTTCCATGGTGGCACAGTGGTTGAGAATCTGCCTGCCAATGCAGGGGACACGGGTTCGAGCCCTGGTCTGGGAAGATCCCACATGCCGCGGAGCGACTAGGCCCGTGAGCCACAATTGCTGAGCCTGCGCGTCTGGAGCCTGTGCTCCGCAACAAGAGAGGCCGCGATAGTGAGAGGCCCGCGCACCGCGATGAAGAGTGGCCCCCGCTCGCCGCAACTGGAGAAAGCCCTCGCATAGAAACGAAGACCCAACACAGCCATAAATAAATAAAATCAAATTAAAAAAAAAAAAAAATTTGTAGGGAAAAATTGTGAAAGACTTTGAAATGGGGAGAAAAGAAAGAGAGAGAGAAAGAAAGTAGAAAAAACATTAGAGGTATTAACTAACACATCAAGGTTCTTGGCACGTTCCATTATCTTTTTTTTAATAAGTTTATTATTTATTTTTGGCTGTATTGGGTCTTCGTTGCTGTGCGCGGCTTTCTCTAGTTGCAGCGAGTGGGGGCTATTCTTCCTTGTGGTGCGCAGGCTTCTCATTGTGGTGGCTTCTCTTGTTGCAGAGCACGGGCTCTAGGCCCGTGGGCTTCAGTAGTTGTGGCTCACGGGCTCTAGAGCGCAGGCTCAGTAGTTGTGGCACACAGGCTTAGTTGCTCCGTGGTATGTGGGATCTTCCCAGACCAGGTCTCGAACCCGTGTCCCCTGCATTGGCAGGCGGATTCTTAACCACTGCGCCACCAGGGGGGGCCACGTTCCATTGTCTTTGAGTTATTTTACAGCTCTGTAAGTTGTAGCAAACTGATAGTAATGCAATAATTATTGCTAGTAGAAATGCAAATTGTGTCTGGTGAAGTGAAATTTTGTCCAGAGGATATTGACCAGTTTTGTCAGTTTGCATCTGTTTGTAAAGTCATTTCAGCATTCCTTTTCTGACTATAAATGTAATACTTTGAATTTTGCTTTTAATCACTTGTAACCTCATTGTGTAATGAGTTCAATAAAGTCTCAGTCAGGGACTTCCCTGGTGGTCCAGTGGTTAAGAATTCGCCTTCCAATGCCGGGGACATGGGTTTGATCCCTGGTCAGGGAACTAAGATCCCACATGCCGCAGGGCAACTACTGAGCCCACCCGCTCTGGAGCCCATGCCACAACAAGAGAGAAGCCCATGCGCTGCAACAAAAGATCCTGCATGCCGCAACTAAGACCCATGGCAGGCAAATAAATAAATACATAAATATTAAACAAGAAATAAAGTCTTGGTCAATGT
Source organism: Balaenoptera physalus (assembly GCF_965194825.1). Taxonomy (NCBI): domain Eukaryota; kingdom Metazoa; phylum Chordata; class Mammalia; order Artiodactyla; family Balaenopteridae; genus Balaenoptera; species Balaenoptera physalus. Next base: position 181,373,750 of record NC_138882.1, on the reverse strand, counting down.
TCATTTGTGTCTGTACAAGAGTCATGATTTTATCTTTTTTGAAAATGAGCCTTGAATGTTCCACTGAGATATCCAACAGATCCACCTGACAGAGCCAGGTAAACTGCCTTTACCGAAGTACACCTCGTGGGTGGTTTAAGTACAAGCACATTTTTTCTTGGCTCTCAGAGGTAGATCCCAACTAGCAATAGAGCTTTAACTTTGCTAAGTCTCTGTTTCTATATATTCTTTCTACTAAGTTTGTGTTTTGTTTTTCATTTTGGTTTGTTTACAGTCAATAAATTATTCCTTTAGTGGCAGCAACAATTGGGATTTTGATTTTTATGGTCAGCACATTTACTGATCTCTGTGAAAGGGTTAATGAATTATAGAAATCTATTCTCTGGAGAAAGAGGCAGAGAATCTGGCTTGTTAGTCTTTTTGTTTGTTTATTTGAGCTCAAATCAATTAAGATTTTGACCAGTCAGTTTCATGTATTTTTGAGTTTATTCTTGATCCTTGGCAAAATTGTAGATCTAAAGCTCTGTAAGTTTGTATATGTGTACTACTGAAAGGCCCTTATCTCTTGTTGTGTAAGTGTGTAAAGTTTTCATATCTGTAGAGGATCTTAATAAATTAGATTATGAAGACTCAAAGAAAAGGAGCTCTTCTGAATCTCTTACAGAGATTAAAAAAAAAGATTATAAATATTCTTAAAATTTGAATAAAATGAGGAAATTGAATTTCTAATACTTAAATTGTGTGATAAGTAAAAAAAAAATATTCTTATGGAAACTCAGAAGTGTTTTTAAAACTCAAATGTACTTAATTAAGATAAATCTTTGGCAAATAAGGCTAGCTTAATAATTTTTCTTTGGGACTTCCCTGGTGGCGCATTGGTTGGGAGTCCGCCTGCCAATGCAGGGGACACAGGCTCGAGCCCTGGTCTGGGAGGATCCCACGTGCCGCGGAACCACAACTAGGCCTGTGCGCCACAACTACTGAGCCTGCGCTCTGGAGCCCGCAAGCCACAACTACTGAGCTCGCGTGCTGCATCTATTGAAGCCCGCGCGCCTAGAGCCCATGCTCCACAATAAGAGAAGCCGCCACAGTGAGAAGCCTGCGCACCACAGCAAAGAGTGGCCCTCGCTCGCCGCAACTAGAGAAAGCCCATGTGCAGCAATGCAGACCCAACGCAGCCAAAAATAAATAAATAAATAAATTTATTTTTTAAAAAAATAAATAATTTTGCTTTAATAAAAACAGCTATGTCTGATTTATCAGTGTGACTATAATACCAGTATACATTTTATTCTACTTGGGTTTATTTACCCTGAGTTTATTCAGGTTAATTGATCAAGCTAGCTAACGTTACTCCTGTGTAACATTTACAAAATGAAGAAAGGTAAATTTGTATTCAACTGGATTGAATCATTATTCTGACAAATCTTATTTTAACAGCGATCATGTCTTATAGTATGTTAGCTAATCCAAGATCTTCAGATGACTGAAAACCTTGCACTGATATTAAATTGAGTTATTTAATGAATAATCATTGATACCTAAATAATTTCTAAGACGAACACTGAAACATTGTTAATTAAGCATGATTTTAAGTTTATATATTCTGCATATATGCTATATAAAGGCTATGTTCTGGGTTAAGTTAATGAACATTTTTAAAACGAGTAAAAGGGCTTCCCTGGTGGCGCAGTGGTTGAGAATCTGCCTGCCAATGCAGGGGACACGGGTTCGAGCCCTGGTCTGGGAAGATCCCACATGCCACGGAGCAGCTAGGCCCGTGAGCCACAACTACTGAGCCTGCGCGTCTGGAGCCTGTGCTCCGCAACAAAAGAGGCCACGATAATGAGAGGCCCGCACACTGCGATGAAGAGTGGCCCCCACTTGCCACAACTAGAGAAAGCCCTCGCACAGAAACGAAGACCCAACACAGCCAAAATTAAATAAATAAATTAATTAATTTAAAAAAACGTGTAAAAGAGATACCTGTGACTGTAGAACGTTGCACTGTAAGCTCTGCTTGTCCACTGCAATACTTGGGTAAGGCGGACAGGTTTTCCTTAACTTACCCCACACCCTATTGTTATCTGTGACATAGAAGTTAGTTACTTTGGTGAAAAGTAAAACTTTGGTTAAAAGTAAAAGTTCTATGAGTGGTTGAGATGACACTAAGAGCAGCGGTAACAGAGAACTATAACATGTATGTGAGCAGGTGTTCTCAGGCTTTTTGGGCGGAGCCTCTTGATCTCCTTACATTCTTCAGATTTATTGAGGACTCCAAACAGCTTTGTTTACGCAAATTTTTAAAATATATAGATTTTACTTTTATTTTTTATATACAACTTTTTAAATTTTGTTTATGCAAATTTTAACTGTTAATATTTACCATATTGGAATTTGAGGCTGGGAAAAATTTTTTAACAAATCTTAAAATGTAATATATTGATTCATTTGAAGGTAAAAATGATGTACTCGGGAATTCCCTGGTGGCACAGTGGTTAAGAATCCACCTGCCAATGCAGGGGACACGGGTTTGATCCCTGGTCCCGGAAGATAGCATGTGTGGTGGAGCAACTAAGCCCATGCGCCACAACTACTGAGCCTGCGTTCCAGAGCCCGCGAGCCGCAACTACTGAGTCCGTGTGCTGCAGCTACTGAAGCCCACGCACCTAGAGCCTGTGCTCTGCAACAAGAAAAGCCACTGCAATGAGAAGCCCCCACTTGCCGCAACTAGAGAAAGCCCGCACGCAGCAACGAAGACCCAACACAGCCAGAAAAAAAGAAAAAAAAAAAGGTGTACTCATTGCTTGTTAACATAAATATCATCTTAGCATTAATACGAAAATTGTTCTGGCCTTGTGGGTCACTGAAAGAGAAACACTGTGCTAAGGTAAAGTGTCAGTTTGATTCAGAATATAAAAGAGCATTTATATATATAAATAAATTTTACTTGCTTTGGTTTGTGACACCTGAGTCTGAAAAGAAACTATGAAATATGTTAAAATTATAGCAAAGTTTGCTCAATCTTGACAGGCTTGCTTTCTTGGTTTACTGATAAGTGCTTTCACCTGCTTATGAAAGGTTATTCTTTACTTTCTGTATAATTGCCTAGATAGCAAACTTTCCATGTCTTAATAAGTTTATTCTGATTTTATTGTATCGATTATTTAAGGGGGAAAAAAGAAGAACCACGATTCCTCACTTACAAAAAAGCGAATCTTCTTTACCATCTTGTTACCGTCTATGTTTATTTTTAAATTCTTTGTTATCACGATAGGCACTCATAATCCTCTCTTAATTGAATGTCCAAATCGTCACTGATAACTTTTTTGAATTTTTGCCTTCCCAGACTGGATCCTAAATGTCGAAAAAGAGTAAAATAAAATTTCAAGATATTAGCTACGTCTAAAACGATCTTTGAGCTTTCCCATAGGATCTTTGGAAAATCACAAAGATTTGTTCTTTCACTTTATTTTTTATTTATTCTTAAACAAATATTTATTTTGGTTGTGTTGAGTCTTAGTTGGGGCTCGAGGGCTCCTTAGTTGCGACTTGCCAACTCCTTAGTTGTGGCATGCAAACTCTTAGTTGTGGCATGCATGTGGGATCTAGCTCCTTGACCAGGGATTGAACCCAGGCCCCCAGCATTGGGAGCTCGGAGTCCTAACTGCTGCACCACCAGGGAGGTCCCTTGTTCTTTCACTTTATAAAAAAAGATGCTAGAAATAATTAGATTTGCTTGAAGAGTTGCATGGAAAGAGCTGTCAAATCAGAAGAAATGCTCAGCTTTCTCTAGGTTAAATATATCTAGGCAAAATGTTATTTATACAAATATTTTAAAACTGTATCCTTTATGAGAAGTCCCTGGAACAATGTCTTTGCTCTCCATAGTATGTTTTTACCCTCAAGGAAAGCACTGTTATGAACCAGTTCTCTTAAGAACTAGAACAATTATGAAATAGCTTTGTTGAGTTTTCCTACTTTCATCAGAGTCCTATCAGTGCTTTGCCTGATATTGGCAACAATAGTATAGTGTATCAGTCATGAGCTCAGATATATTTAAAATGTTTACTCTCTGCTATAATACTTGGGTAAGGCTTCCTTCTTTTCTTTTTTCTTTTTTTTTTTCTTTGGCGGCATCATGTGGCGTGATCGAACCAGGCCCCTGGCAGTGAGAGCGCCAAGTCCTAACCACTGGACCGCCAGTGAATTCCCAAGGCTTCTTTCTTTAATTTGAATCTAGCATGGTCTAGGCCAGTGGACTATACATCAGACTTACAGAATAGAGATCTGTAGACATCTACAGATAGTCCTGGTACAAAAAAAAGTCTCAGGATTATTACATGCTATCTCTCAAGATTTTTTCCTCTCTACAAATTATGTTTATCCATTTTTATGAATCAGATGTAACATTGACTGACTTCTTTGAAAATAGGCTTAATCATTACCTTTAGAGATAGTTTGCCTAAATTTTATTCTTTTCCGAATGTTTGATTATCTTTGTTTTACATGCCAGAAACAACGAAATTTCCTTGTCAGTTTCATGATTCTTATTATGCCCTCTCATCAGACCTTTCACATTGGAAAATTATCAGTAATCAATTAACCATATCCATTTTGGTCATTGCCAGCTACGATATCTCTGAGGCTTGCCTGAAGACCCTGCTATAAGCCACAGACCAGAGTTTGTGTTCTCAACAAAAAAGGACAGTTTCAGAGCTTCACAGAAAAGGACTGTACCAGATACTTCAAACTATTGACACTCAAAGCTGAGCTGACCCGGCTCAGACAACTTTTAGGCTCTGCCAGTGGAGTGAGTCAGGATTTCCAGAATGCTATAGTCAAGCAGAAGGTTTCCTAAGACACTACCTCAAGAGTCAGCAGAACTAGAATTAATTACATAGGACTGAATCAACTGACAAGGGAAAGTTTATTGTAATTATTTGTTTGGAATATTGTTGATGTTGTTTTAATGTTCTATTTTCCAGATTTACAAGGAAGCCCTTTGTCTTTCTCCTTAAGCCATCTGTAACCCATAACAATTTAGTAGATTCTGCTTTTGTAAGTGGAACTAAACATTCACTGACCTTGCAGAATTTAGAAACTCTTAATGTACCCCTACTTTTCATGGCAAGAATTATATGCATAGTTTTAATAAGAATATTCCCTCCTTCTTGCCAGGATAAATCGATTGTACACCAAGGCCTGGAGTGTCATATTTGAGAATGATGCTCCTCAAATCAGGTATAACAAGACATTTTAGGGAATAAAATTTGACACTGAACTGAACTTGGGTCTGCTTGCCCATGGGCAGCAAAGCCAATCTAGTGACACTGTGTTGTGGTGAAAGAATGTACAGCATTTATTGATGGGCCAGGCAAGGAGGATGGGCAGCTCATGCCCAAAAGACCAAACTCCCCGAAGACTTTCAGGGAAGGAATTTTAAAGGCAAAATTAGGGGTGAGGGTTGCAGGGTGTGTGATCAGCTCATGGACTTTTTTCTGATTGGTTGGTGGTGAGGTAGCAGGGTGATGTTTCAGGAATCTTAATCATCAACCTTCTGGTTCCAATCAGTCTGAGGTCTACATGCTTGTGGTCAGCATTTAGTCACCATCCTCCACCTGGGTGGGGGTCTTAGTTTCTGCAGAACAACTCAAAGATACGTGTCAGATTGTTATGTATCATCTCCCTTGAGGAGGAACTGGGATTCTGTTTTATCACTGAACTATTGTTTAAGGGATTATTACTTTTCTTGCTGGACTGCTTTTCTTTTGTTTCTGCATCCCATCACTTCTCTAATTAGTAACTGCTTGAGTCTGCTCTTTGGAAGGCCTAGGAGACTACAGCTTTTTTTCTACAAACAAGAAACAGTGGACATGGAGGGCCTTTTGTACCTGGGAGGGCCCTGCAGAGTCCCGCTTCTTTTCAATCCCCCCTTTTCTTTGATACTCCTCAATCCTGAGGAGAACAAGGGCTGGACAAGAAAGGGAATAAAGTTTTGGGTAGAGAGGTTAATCATAAACTCTGCTGGGTAACTTGGTTTTAGGGGACTTGCTTTCAAATTTGGCTGTATTTACAGAATTAATCCCTACAAGGCTCTCCAAGAAAACTGGTCTGGCACCTGGTTTACAGGTACTAAGGAATGATATTTGGGATATTTGGGGGACCTCAAAAAGAAGAATTCACCCAAATTTATAGGTACAACAGATGACAGAAATCTGGTGAAAAAAGTTTCTTGGGCTCGGTTTCTTAACCTATGAATAACAAATAATAGAGCCTTTAAAAATTCCAAGTGGAGTTCCCTTACAAAAATTTCCAGACAAAAGTTAATTTGTAATTGTTTAAAACTGTATGGCTGAAATTAAGGAAACACTCCCATTTACCACTGCAACAAAAAGAATAAAATACCTAGGAATAAACCTACGTAAGGAGACAAAAGACTTGTATACAGAAAACTATAAGACACTGATGAAAGAAATTAAAGATGATACAAACAGATGGAGAGATATACCATGTTCTTGGACTGGAAGAATCAACACTGTGAAAATGACTCTACTACCCAAAGCAATCTACAGATTCAATGCAATCCCTATCAAATTATCAGTGGCATTTTTCAGAGAACTAGAACAAAAAATTTCACAATTTGTATGGAAACACAAAAGACCCCAAATAGCCAAAGCAATCTTGAGAAAGAAAAACAGAACTGGAGGAATCAGGCTCCTGGACTTCAGACTATACTACAAAGCTACAGTAATCAAGTCAGTATGGTACTGGCACAAAAACAGAAATATAGATCAATGGAACAGAATAGAAAGCCCAGAGATAAACCCACACACGTATGGTCACCCACACACATATGGTCACCTTATCTTTGATAAAGGAGGCAAGAATATACAATGGAGAAAAGACAGCCTCTCCAATAAGTGGTGCTGGGAAAACTGGACAGCTACATGTAAAAGAATGAAATTAGAACACTCCCTAACACCATACACAAAAATAAACTCAAAATGGATTAAAGACCTAAATGTAAGGCCAGACACTATAAAACGCGTAGAGGAAAACATAGGCAGAACTCTCTATGACATAAATCTCAGCAAGATCCTTTTTGACCCACCTCCTAGGGAAATGGAAATAAAAACAAAAATAAACAAATGGGACCTAATGAGACTTAAAAACTTTTGCACAGCAAAGGAAACCATAAACAAGACAAAAAGACAACCCTCAGAATGGGAGAAAATATTTGCAAATGAAGCGACTGACAAAGGATTAATCTCCAAAATATACAAGCAGCTCATGCAGCTCAATATCAAAAAAAACAAACAACCCAATCCAAAAATGGGCAGAAGACCTAAATAGACATTTCTCCAAAGAAGATATACAGATTGCCAACAAACACATGAAAGCATGCTCAACATCATTAATCATTAGAGAAATGCAAATCAAAACTACAATGAGGTATCACCTCACACAGGTCAAAATGGCCATCATCACAAAATCTACAAACAATAAATGCTGGAGAGGGTGTGGAGAAAAGGGAACTCTCTTGCACTGTTGGTGGGAATGTAAATTGATACAGCCAGTATGGAGGTTCCTTAAAAAACTAAAAATAGAACTACCATACGACCCAGCAATCCCACTACTGGGCATATACCCTGAGAGAACCATAATTCAAAAAGAGTCATGTACCACAATGTTCATTGCAGCTCTACTTACAATAGCCAGGACATGGAAGCAACCTAAGTGTCCATCAACAGATGAATGGCTAAAGAAGATGTGGCACATATATACAATGGAATATTACTCAGCCATAAAAAGAAATGAAATTGAGTTATTTGTAGTGAGGTGGATGGACCTAGAGTCTGTCATACAGAGTGAAGTAAGTCAGAAAGAGAAAAACAAATACCGTATGCTAACACATATATGTGGAATCTAAAAAAAAAAAAAAAAAAGGTTCTGAAGAACCTAGGGGCAGGATAGGAATAAAGACGCAAACGTAGAGAATGGACTTGAGGACATGGGGAGGGGGAAGGGTAAGCTGGGACGAAGTGAGAGAGTGGCATGGACATATATACACTATCAAATGTAAAATAGCTAGTGGGAAGCAGCAGCATAGCACAGGGAGGTCAGCTTGGTGCTTTGTGACCACCTAGAGGGGTGGGATAGGGAGGGTGGGAGGGAGACGCAAGAGGGAGGAGATATGGGGATATATGTATACGTATAGCTGATTCACTTCGTGATACAGCAGAAACTAACACATCATTGTAAAGCAATTACACTCCAATAAAGATGTTAAAAAAAATAAAATAAAATAAAGAACTGCTAATAATCTAAAAAAACTGTATGGCTTTAAATTTTGCAAAGCAAATTTATCAGACTTGTATGACAAATTAATACTTTCACTGCACTTGTGTAAACAATTAGTACAAATCTAATGAGACCAGCTTTATTTTGTGATCAAGAATAATTTTTCTTTGAGATTATTATGACCATAAGGGGTCTGGGGAGACCATACGGGCGAATTGGAAAGACCCTGAAATTTACTGGGTGTCCTGACTGGCTGTCAGTGAAAGGTTATCTCTCCCTTTCATTATCTTGGAAATACTTTATAGCTCTGTAAGTTATAGAAAACTGACAGTAATGTGAATGATTCTTGTCTATAGAAATGCAGTTGTGTCCAGTGGAATGCAATTTATTATTTATTCTCTAGTGGATATTGACCAACTTTGCCAGTTTTGTAACTATTTATAAATTAAGTTCATTGCTCCTTATCTCACTATAATTGTGGGGTACTTTGATTTCTCCTTTGAACTAGTCAAAACATCTCTCTGGTTCCCTCATTACTTAACAGATTCCATAAAATCTTTGCTACGGGTTCATTTCATATCCATATGAGAGTCAAGTTTTTATTTTTTTTCAAAATTATCAAGAGTTAAGATATGTAAGATGTTGGGCTTCCCTGGTGGTGCAGTGGTTGAGAATACGCCTGCCAATGCAGGGAACACGGGTTCGAGCCCTGGTCTGGGAAGATCCCATATGCCGCGGAGCAACTGGGCCCGTGAGCCACAACTACTGAGCCTGCGTGTCCGGAGCCTGTGCTCCGCAACAAGAGAGGCCGCGATAGTGAGAAGCCCGCACACCGCGATGAAGAGTGGCCCCCACTCGCCGCAACTAGAGAAAGCCCTCGCACAGAAACGAAGACCCAACACAGCCAAAAATTAAAAAAAAAAAAAAAAAAGATATGTAAGATGCTTTGAACAGTGCCTGGCACCCAGTACAGGCTTAGTAAATGTTAGCTTTTGTAAGTAAAGGATTCAGATTATCCCCAGTTTTACAGATGAGGAGAATGAGGTATGGAGAAGGCAGGCACATTTGCTTAAATGACACAACTTGTCAGAGGAGGAAGAGAACTAGAAGTCCAGTCTGTGTGTCTTCAAAGCCTCTGTCTTCTTGTCCCCACCCCACCACACCCCTCTCTTACCCATAGTCCTCTCTGGCTGGGCTTTGCCAACTCCCACTCATTCTTCAGGTTTCATAGTTGGAGTCTCTCTGGATCCTTCTGGGCTAAGTTTAGCAGCGCCACCTCGAACCTTGTATCTTCCCCCATCAAGCTCCTATCGTAAATATGTTGCAACCATCAATCTCTTCATCTAAAAGATGAGCCCCCATAATGACCAGGGACCAAGACTTTCCATCACCATCCAGCACAGAGCCTGGCATGCAGCAAGGGCCAGAAGTGAGGTGTCACGTAGGTGTGGCATTTTCTTCACCTGGGATGGAGAGCAGGGATGCTTTCTGGAGCTGCCTGGAACGCCTCTGCATCTCTGTTCTCTGCCAGCCCCACACTCCTTGGGCTCCTGGCCACTCTAGGGAGTAGCAAGCCCACCTAAAGAGGATGCCCAGAGCCACTAGGCTCTCATGACTTGAGTTTCCGGTTTTCGTTTTTGTGTTTTTCCAAATCAAATTCCAGAAATCCCGGTTTAAAAATAACCAAGAAACGCAATCTTCTCCACCAAGCCGTCTGGCAAAAACAAATCCTCAGCAAAGACCAATGTGCAGTCTCGCTTCACACTTACGCATTTTCAGACGCCAACTCAGCATTTTGGGTGGGGAGGAAAAGGGGAGGCAGGACTCCTTGGGGCCGAAGGACCAGGGCCCAGGAGCAGGGCACAAGCTGGGCTGGATGTGTTGCAGGCACACGCCCTTGTGGGCAGACAGCTGCTTGAAACTGCTGTGAAGTCCGGTTTTCCTTGGAGTCCCAGCCTGCTGGTCCCCAGCCCTGGTTCGGGCAGGAGATCAAAGCAGCCCTGGAAAACGGTCTCCGTTAGTGATCCAGAATTCATTCTCCTTCCCTAGGGAGACATCAGCTTCTGCTGGAGGCTGCCTTTCCCCATCATGACTTAGGGAATAGGCTGGTGATAATAGGGAGTAGCGTTTATACTCACACCGATCAACGACTTCCAACTCCCTCCTCTTTTCTCCATGGTCTATTTTTTGACCTGTCATCTTTCTTAATGCCTGTTTTTGTGGGCGAGAAAAAAAAAAGTGTGATGGAAGAGAGGAAATTTAGGACCAGGGAAGGCCTGGAAAACTGTCAAATTTCATATTTCCTCCTTATTTGAATCAGCATTTATGTCCCTCACTGGGGTTTTCCTGCACATGCTTGTATAACTCCCTTTTAAAACAATTTTTGCTGTTTTTTCCTTTCCCTGCCCCTGGGTGAGTTATTCCAACGACTACTTTCCACCTCAAAAGAAAAGTCGTGGACAGGAAAAAAGTGGTCGTGTGGTCCTTTGGCTACAACAAAAGTGGAGCCAGGAGACTTTGGTTCTATTCTGAGCCTTTTTGGGAACACAGCGAAGGCGAGGGACAAGAGCCCTGCCCTCTTACAGGAGTTCCCGGGACCCAGTGCCAACAGGAGGAAGTTGCTTCCTCCAGATCCAAAGAGGACCAGCAACTAGCATTTATGAAACACCTGCCCAATGCCAGCATTTTACTGACAGGCTCAATGGATCCTCAAAACTTGTGAGACAGGGTTTTTGACTCCTGTGTTACAGTTGGGGAAACCGAGGCTGAGAGAGATTGAGTGGATTGCCCCAGGTAGCCCAGCTTGGCAGCGGCAGCCGACATCAGAGTCTGGTTCTGGTTCTCAGGTCTGAGCTGTTTCACCGTAAAGCGCAACCCGCAACCCGCAACCATGCTTCATTCGTTGATGTACTCAATTTATTGAGCACCTGTTACGCGCCATCCTCTGTTCTCGTAGTGTAGTGAGCAAAATAGAGATCCCTTTCCTTTTTTTTTTGTTTTTTTTGGCTGTGCCGCTTGGCTTGCCGGATCTTAATTACCCGACACTAGGGATGGAACCTTGGACTCTGGCGGTGAGAGCACAAAGTCCTAACCCGTGACCCGGGACAGTCAGGAAACTCTCTCAAAGATCCCTTTCTTGGGACTTCCCTGGCGGTCTAGTGGTTAAGACCAGGTGCTTCCACTGCAGGGGGCACGGGTTCTATCCCTGGTCAGAGTAACAAGATCCTGCATGCCACGCCAGGCCAAAAACAAAAAACAAAAGAAAAGAAAAATCCCTTTCTTTACAGAGCTTATATTCTAGTCGGGGGTGGGTGGAGGAGAGAGGAAGAGAAAATAAACAAAATAAAGAAGTAAATTATGAAACATGATAGGTGGTATATGCTAAGGACAAAAGAAAAATTAGAGCAGGCTAAGGGTTTTGGGAGGGCTGGAGACACTTAGGTAGGGTAATCAAGATAGGCCTCACGGAGGAGGGGACGTTTGAAGACTTAGGTGTGAGAGGGAATTCCCTGGCGGTCCAGTGGTTAGGACTCCGAGCTTGCACTGCGGAGGGGTGGGAGGGTGGGGGGACTGGGGTTGGATACCTAGTTGAGGAATTAAGATCCCGGCAAGGCGCATGGCCCGGCCAAAAAAAAAAAAAAAGAGAGAGAGATGTGAGAGTCAGAGAGAGGCGGCTGATGTTTCAGGGAAGATTATTAGTGTCAGAGGGTACAGTCAGGTCCGTGCAAAGGCCCTCTAAGGCCACACTTGCCTAGCACATTCGAGGAGCAGCAAGGAAGACACAGTAAGTTTGAGATGTGTGATTTCTCTCCATACAGGGCCAAGTAAATAACATCCAAATGCATGACCGAAGAGGCCCATTTATAAGGAGCTTCCAAACAAACTGGCCAATTCCTGACTTTCCCCACTACCGCCTTCCTTTAGACCAGCTGTTTTGAACCCAAAGGCCTGTGAACTTGGATGGGAAAAAGAAGTACAACTGTTTTTTTTTTTTTCCACTAACCTCTTACTTGAGTTTAACGCTTCCTTCAATTATGAGCGCAGGCAACAAACCCCAGTAGACTTAGCAGGACCAGCAACTGACATCAATAGGAATCACAGATATTTTCATTTCACATAACAGGTGCTGTAAATTATCCCCAAATGTCTTTTACCCACTTCACTTTGAACTAGTAGTAGTTATAAAGCCTGCCACTCGGTCTCATGATTCATTGCATTAACAAGTACGTATGTTACTATATCACAAATTCAGATTTAAAACATTTTTGATAATGGTATTGCATTATATTTAGTTTCCTTTGTAACCCTATGAATTTTATTGTTTGTATCTAAAAATCATTCTGAGAAAGGCTGCATCAGCTTCCCTAGACTGCTAAAGAGGTCCATGGCATAAAAGAGTTAAAACCTCTGATCTAAATTCAATATCCTTGACAAGACAGGAAGCAAAAAAATAAATAAGGCACTAAAATTTCTTGATCCATGACAGGAACCATGCCAGGAACTTGTTAGACATTAACCTCGTTTAATCCTTACAGTTGCAAGGTGGGTATGACTATTATTCCCATTTTACAATTGAGGAAATTAAGGCTCAGAGAGGTTAAAGTCACCCAGCCAGTCAGTGGGAAATCAGGCATTCAAACTCAGAGATTTTTCTTTCTTTCTTTTTTTTTTTTTTAATATTTATTTATTTACTTATTTGGCTGCACCAGGTCTTAGCTGCAGCACAAGGGATCTTCCCTGTGGCATACAGGATCTAGTTCCCTGACCAGGGATCAAACCCGGGCCCCCTGCATTGGGAGCACAGAGTCTTAACCACTGGACCACCGGGGAAGTCCCCTCAGGGTTAGTTCTAAAGTCTTAATTTCATCAAAACAAACTGTATCATAAGTTGCAGCCTAAATGCCCGTCTGAATCAGGACAGTGTCATAGCCAAGTGGCAGGGTGGTATTAGTTTAGAGTCTGGAGACTGGAATTAGTTGCCTGGGCTCAAACCCAGCCTGTGCTGTTTGTTTACATGTGACTTTAGGTAAACTACTTCACCTCTCTGTGCCTTCGTTTCTGTGTCTTTAACATAAGGCATGATGGTGATAACAATGCCACCAGCATGGACGTATTGTGGTGTAGAAAGTGTATGATGCCTAGAACAGTACCCGGCATGTAAAAGGTGCTTGCTTTATTTTTCTTAAGGCCTTCTTTTTTTTTAAACGTAGATTTTATTTATTTATTTATTTTTGGCTGCGTTGGGTCTTCGTTGCTGTGCGCGGGCTTTCTCTAGTTGCGGCGAGCAGGGGCTACTCTTCGTTGCGGTGCACAGGCTTCTCATTGCGGTGGCTTCTCTTGTCACAGAGCACGGGCTCTAGGCGTGTGGGCTTCCATAGTTGTGGCATGCGGGCTCAGTAGTTGTGGCTCCCGGGCTCTAGAGCGCAGGCTCAGTAGTTGTGGCGCACGGGCTTAGTTGCTCTGCAGCATGTGGGATCTTCCTGGACCAGGGCTCGAACCCGCATCCCCTGCATTGACAGGCGGATTCTTAACCACTGCGCCACCAGGGAAGTCCAAGGACTTGTTTTTAATAAGAGCTTTGGCTCTAGAGAGAAACAGATTGGGTTTGAGTATCAGCATAACTAGCTGTGTGGTCTTGGGCAACTCACTTAACCTCTCTGAGCTTCAGTTTCCTCATTGTGTAAGTGGGGATCACAATACTTGCCTCATAGGGTGGATATAAGGATTAAATGAGATAATGAATATAGGATATTTAGATATTTACTGACTAGTACAAGCAACCTCTAATAGATACGTGCTCAGTAAGTGCTAACATTAATTAATTATTACTATTATCTATTTCTATTTCTTTTCAACCCCATCAATTTCCCTACTCCTTACCCTTGTCTTTATTAAGCTTTCCCAGCCCTATTCCTTTACTCAAGGATTTCGTGGAATGTCTAATACAATTAATCGAACTATTAAGGTTAAATTCAGACATTTATTACCTAAATGTTTATTGAGCTCTTACCATGTGCCAGACACTGTTCTAGGCACATGGATACATCACTGACCAAGAGTCAAACATCTCTGCCCACAGCAGCTAATATTCTAGACTTTAGATACTCTGCCTCACACGAAGTCCCCTTTACTGATCTAGAGAGAATCAAATTAATAGTTGACAATAATAACTTCATATCAATGTATTGGACATAGGTCTATACTGCCTTTTTCTAGACAGATCCTCCCTAAGGTGAGCTCAGTAGCTCTCCAGCCCCATCCCTTACCACTGAGAACTGTTTTCTTCTCTAGACATGCAATGCCCATTCACAGTTCCGTGATTTTTCACAAGCCTGTCTCTTTGCCTGGAATATCGTTTCCACCTGACAAACTCCTACTTGTTCCTTGGGGTCTGAGTCAAATGACCACTTCCAATAGATACTGTATGATATCACTTATATGTGGAATCTAAAAAATACAACAAGCCAGTGAATATAACAAAACAGAAGCAGACTCAGATATAGAGAACAAACTAGTGGTTACCAGTGGGGAGAGGGAAGGGGGTAGGAGCAATATAGGGGTAGGGGATTAAGAGGTACAAACTATTAGGTATAAAATAAGCTACTACAAAATAGTCAATATTTTATCATCACAATAAATGGAGTATAACCTTTAAAAATTGTGAATCACTATATTGTATACCTGTAACTTATATAATATTGTACATCAACTGTACTTCAATTAAAAAAAAAGTCTACTTTCTCCATGAAGCCTCCCTTGACTCCCAGGGCAGATGGCTACTCTACTTGATCCCTCCAAGGGACATCTGCTTATTTTACCTGATCAGCCTCAATTCCTTAGTTGCCCTTAGTTGTCCTTTAGGGAACCATCCCCACCTTGCTTTCAGCCCAGTGTGCTGATCTTAACCCCACCTCACCCCTCATTCCTGGACTGAGCACGTGAATAGGCCTAGCCAATCAGAGTATTTCATTCTCGAGCCATAGTGACTGGTTCAGGGATGGACATGACCCAAGCCAGATCAATGAGATTCAGGCCTGGGACTGTTTAAGCCAGTTCAAATTGGCTTTCTGTCCCTTGCAATCAAGAGTCCCAACTAGTACAAGCACTCCCTGAGTAGATTGTTTTATGATCTCTCTGTTACCTTCTGTCTTTCTCCCTAGACTATGAAATAACCCAGGGCAAGGATAGGTTTTTATTCATGAGGTGATCCGGAGTCCAAGTCCCTTCGGACAAATGGCAGTTGACATAGTCCTGGGACAAGACTAAATAGATAACTCTTGTCTGTTCCATGTGAACGTGAACGGCTTCTGGTCCTTCTTTCTGAGAGGGATGGAAAAGAATGCATTTGCCAGATCAGTGACCCCATACCATGTATATGAGGCTGTGTTTATCAGCTCTAGCCAAGATACCACATCTGGCATAGCAGCTGCAATTGGTGCTACGCCTTGGCGGAGTTTACAGTAGTCCACAGCATCTTCTGTGATCTGTCTGGGTTTGGTAGGGAACACATTGGTGATTTCACCCTTTATTGGTGATTAATCACTCTCCCCCTTTCATTGTCTTTCTCCGGTGCATTGGTAGCTTCCAGCAATAGCCATCCAATTCCAAAGTCTTTAAAACTCCCAAACACCTGATGGACTGCACCCATCAGTTCATTCTCTTCCTCTCATATCCCATTCCAGTTCACCACCAGTGAAAATCCTTAAAACTGCCCCGTAATTGCATGCCAGAGGCTCCTGGTACTCTACAAACCACCGTTGACGGGGTCTTCACTGCCAGGCAACTGGCAGGTGATCCAGCTCTAAAATCCCATTTTAGTTTGCTTCCAGTATCAACTGACATAGGTTGAGTTCTCTGTGAAACAGGTTCTGAATCTGAAATTTGCATGTAAGAACTCTAGAGGTGGGGTGCTCTCAGGAACTGAACCTTTGAGTAAGAGAATCAGAATCAGAACGCAGAGGGAGAAGCTGCACTCTGATGAAGGTGCTCTGAAGGTTTCAGACAGAACCATGAGGAGCTCTGGGGTTGAAATGGGTTTTCAGAGCTGTCCCGCTTCGAGGCAGGGAGGCTAAGGCATTTATATTCCTTCCTGGACCAGTCATTGGATGCAAGATGCCTTTAGGAAGAGTGCTTGATCTTGGGCAAGGCACCACTCTGTCTGAGAGTGCCTCAGTCCTGAAGTGGGGGATCTGGGCAAACACCGCTGCATCCTCTACGAAGAGTTTGTCTTTTCCATGTTGATGTGCTGGTATTCCACGTACATTTTATTTTATTTTATTTTTTTGTTTGACTGTTAATAGACTTATTTTATTATTTATTTTTATTATTGTAGTAAGAACACTTAACATGAGATTTGCCTTCTTAAATTTTAAGTGCACAATGCAATGTCATTAACTGTAGGTGCAACGTTGTACAGCAGATCTCTAGAACTTATTCCTCTTTCATAACTGAAACTTTATACCTGTCAAGCAGCAACTCTCCATTTCTCCCTCCCCCCTTATTTTTATTTTTTTATTTGTTATTTATTTTTATTGAAGTATAGTTAATTTACAAGGTTGTGTTAGTTTCAAGTGTACAGCAAAGTGATTCAATTATATGTCTATATCTATACCTATTCTTTTTCAGATTCTTTTCCATTATAGGTTATTACAAGATATTGAGTATAGTTCCCTGTGCTATAGAGTAGGTCCTTGTCGTTTACCTATTTCAAATATAGTAGTGTATATATGTTAATCCCAAACTCCTAATTTGTTTCTCGCCACCATGTATATTTTAAATATTAGACTCTTATTAGTTTTAGATATTGCAAATATCTCCTTTCAGTCTGTCATCTGCCTGTTAACTGTCTCTCAGTGTCATTTGTTGAGCAGAATTCCTTAGTTACGATGTAACCAAATTAACAGATTTCTCTCCTTAAGGATTTGTCTCCATTGCCTAGGTCACAAAGATATCCTCCTATGTTCTGTTCATTCGTTGAATATATTTTTACCTTTCATATTTAGGCATTTAATCCTTTCAGAGCCCATTTTGGGTTTTTGTTTTGTTTTGTTTTTTGTTTGTTTGTTTTTAGCCACACTGCGTGGCTTGTGGGATCTTAGTCCCCCAACCAGGGATTGAACCCGGGCCCATGGCACTGAAAGTGCTGAGTCCTGACCATGGACCTCCAGGGAATTCCCTAAGAGTCCACTTTGAATGTTGAGTACTATGTACGCATCTGATTTTCTTCCCTTTTCCTCTGTACAATGAACCAGCTTTCTCGATTTGTCTCGGACTCTCTGCTCTCTGGTTTCTGCTCTCACCACTGGCTCAAGATGTGACATTTGCAGAAAATCATTGACCTCTTGATATTTGTGCTCTGTGGTTTTAAAAAAATTCCCATTCATCTTGCCCTTTATGAAGCCCTGGGCACCTCCCCCTCTTGCAGCTCTGTGTGTGCTCTTTCTAAACTTATTATTTATTCTTATTTCTCTTCTCTTCCTTTGTCTCTTCTTCCTCTTTCATCCCTAGGGCTTCATTGCCTTAACTTCCTCTTGCAGCTCCCAAAAATTGATATAATTTAAGGATCTATCCTGGTCTTTATTTTTATCCCTTGTAATTCCATCTTCTTTGAGAAATTCATCCATTTTCAAGATTTTAATACCTCCAGGTGAGTGAGTCCCCTACTGGCAAATCCTGCCCTGACCTCTCTTGTGAATGCCAGTGACAAATTTCAAACTGAAAGTTGGATAATTTTTAGTATGTCTGAATTCAAATTAATCTTAACCGTGAAAGTGATTTTATACGATTTGCCTATATTTTATACGTTTCCAAATCCTCCAACATTCTGTCGCAGCATCTTCTATAAACTAGGTGTTCAACATACATTTATTCACTGGATAAGAGGATCTCATGTTTAACCATATTAAAAGTAAAAATTATTTTATTCATGGTTCAAAAGATCAGAGTCAAAATTTCAGAGAAAACTTCAGCCTCGAGTCAGCTTATCTTCTTCCTTTGAAACAAGGGAGGTTGGTCACCTCCTGTCTTACAGTGTCCCTCTCACTGAGGGTGGGGAGGGAGGAACAAGGGTTGGCAGTGGCAGAGCCACAGTCACTGTGATGTCCTGGGAAGATCACAGTTTTGGAGTCAGAGGGACCTGCATTGAAATTCCATGTCCTCCACGGACATGGTTTCCTTATCTGTAAGAGTGGGTAAGAAGGCTCAGCCCAGATGGCCATTAGGATAATAAAAGAAACAACACATGGAAAGGTCCTTGCACTCGACAGGTGCTAAACAGAATTGTGAGTTCCCTTTCCTCCTTCCTCCTTGCCTCCCTCTCCCGCATTTGGTTTCAAGCAGAAGACAGAAGTGTCTGAGCTCTCAGGATAAATGGTCCCTGTTAAGAGCATCCTGTTCCCAAAGGGGAAAGTCAGACTGAAAGTATCATTGGTCCACAGAGCATCCCCACGCGTTTGTAGAGTAGGTTGAGGGAACTACATTTGTCTCCTCTTTACAAATTAAGAATTTGAAGTATCAAGTACCATCCTGAGAGCATCAAATGAGCACTTTAAAGTTGACAGCAGCTCAGAACTCAGACTCTCATGAAGGAGCTTACTGTTCACTTTTCAGATGGGCAGTGAGGGAGAAAACATCAAATGGCCCATCCACCATGACGCTTTTATATGACCTGGGCAGCATATTCAAGCCGGTGCAGGGATGAGATATAAAGTCTCCACAAGCATCCCCAGCTTGTCTCTGGACTCCTTCCAGACCACCTCCTTGTCTTTCCACCCTGCTGCTCCTTGTTCATAAACTCTCTTTGTTTTGGCTTCATGCTATGGTTCTTAGCCTCCACCCATCTTTTTGCTAGATGGTTCTCTAGGCTTGACTCACTCTCCTGGCTCTCAGCAACCTCACCCATCCAAGCCATTGTTTTTGGGCTTTGTCCTTCCATCTCCCACCCTGCTCCCATGGGTAAGAAGCAGCCCATCTGTGGGGTCCACTGGAAGCGCCCCACTCCTCACCAGGACCGTAAGGGTCATGATGGCCAGCCAGATTCAAGATGGCAAAGTCGTTTCTCCCCGCCCCATCTTTAAAAATCGCTCAACAAGAAATGAAACAAAAGTATTGTTTACAAAACCAGGAGACAACAGCTGCCCTTAATCACACTAGGTAAAGTAGAGAGAGGAAAGGCAAAGCATCCCAGGTGGTTCTGACAACGGTGGACATCAGGACGCCCTCTGAGAAGCACCAGGCTAGATCTTAACAACAGAGGGTTCGTCTTATGCATCTGTTTATTCCCAGAGCTTAGCACAGGATTGGCCAAATCAAATTTCATGAAACGCTTGTTGAATGAATTACATCATTTTATATATATCATATAAAATGAAAGCACGTGAAAGCATATGAAAGCATATTTTGCTCTAAAAAGAGCTGTTAGAAATGTTTACTACATTGCTCAGTGGAACTGCCATTATTTCTATTAGCCAGAGGGCCCTTCTAAACCCACACGCTGGGACTTCCCTGGCAGTCCAGTGGTTAAGACTCTGTGCTCCCAATGCAGGGAGCACAGGTTCGATCTCTGGTCGGGGAAGTAAGATCCTGCATGCTGCACGGCGCAGTCAAAAAAAAATATGGTAAAAAAGAAAAAAAAATCCAGTATAAACCCACACATTGAGGAAGAGAACTCTAAGAGATTCCCTTGTCCTGATGCTCAGCATTTCATTGCTTCAAATATTTTTTCAAACTTTCTGCTCTTTCATCAGCTCAGTTTTAGTCTTTCATTATTTTAACATGAACTTGGTTCCTATGGAGGTCAGGACTTGATCATTACATTCAGCCCTTTGTAATGATTAGGAACCAGGTAACAGCCCTGACGTTTAATATTTAATTGTTTTTGATCAGCATTAATTAGTCACAGATGCACACCAGATTCCCATTTAATTAAATACTCTTGGGAACACATTGTGAGCTCAGGGATTCCAACCACATCAAAAAGGAAATGTTCAGATTTAAAAGCTGAGCCCTGGAGACCCAGGCATCCATGGAAAGGAAATTCCAGATGTCTAGCAACCTCCCTCTTTCCTCAGAATCAAACCTCCTACTTCCAGCCCCCTGGAATCTAAAAATCTTAGCATTTCTGCTGAGAACTTCAGGCTGCAGCCATCTCCTATCTTGTCTCTCTTGGATCATCAGTTTTACCCGCTATCCTGAATCATCCCCCTCCACACACAAACATGAGTAATTTCTCCCATCCTAAAAACCCGCTAGCAACTCCACCCCTTCTCAAGCTATTGTTCTTTTCCTTTGTCCCTCCTTGGAGCAAACTCCTTGAAAAGACAGGGTACACTTGCTGACTCCAGTCCTCCTCCTCATCTCCCTCAAATCCACTGTCTTAAACTTTGGTTCTGACCCCTCCAAGGAAACTGTCCTTGTCAATGTAACCAAAATAACCTCCTTGATGCTAAATCCAATGGCCAGTTCTTCATCTTCATTTGACCCAGTTAATCATGTTCTTTTTCTTGAAACATTTTCTTCCTTTGGCTTCCAGAAAACCATTCTTTTTGGTTTTTCTCCCAGCCATAGTCATTCTTTCTCATTCTTCTTTGCTGATTCATCCTCAACTCCCCAGCCTCTAAATGTTACAGCGCCACAAAGCTCAGTCCTTGGTCTTCCTTTCTCTCTGTCATACTCCTTCCTTAGGTGATCTTAGAGAAGTGTATATATATATGCATTGAACTCTCCATTTTTATCTCCAGCACAGACCTCTCCCCAGTTCACTCTGTATTTCCACTTGAATATGGACTTAGCCAGGTGCCTTAGAAATGCTCTATTGAAGAAGTGGAATCCCAGGGCAAAGAGTGAGAGAAAGGGAAAATGAGGCCAGGAGTGAAGGTAAGCAAACACAAGGGAGTGCATTATCAAGCTAGTCATATATTCATAAGAAAACACAACTAGTGGTGTGATCACATGGAAACATCTCCAGAGAGGCCAGGGTGGGAGTCAGGGTGGAGGTGGGGAGACACCACGGCACATGGTGCTGCCTCTTAAGAAGGTAAAGTTTATTTCTGGCCTGCAGAAGGAAGTAGAATTCATCTGTTGACTCCTTCTCATCTCTTGTCTCTCAGTGATAATAGTTTACCCCTGCACCTCAGGTTGTAGTCCCTGGCCTTTTGGGGCTTCTTGAGGATGCCCGCTCCCCCAGCCGTGGCTTAGAACTTAATCCTGGACTCAGAAGCGTTGGGAGGAACCATATCCACCATGGTCTGGTCGTTTGGGTCTGATGCCTGGAGCTTTTTCAGCTTCTGTTGCAGCAGGCATGGTGAAAGTGAGCTGGAGCCTGGCCCTCACCCTGGGAGAGACTGAGACAGCCAGTGGTCTTAGCAGGAGACCATTAGGTGTGGTGACCAAGGCTCTTCTTTGAGTAAGCAGTCAAGGGGCCACGGGGGGGGGAGAAAGAGTTGAGGAAATATGGGGCAGCACATAAACTGGGTCTACTAGGCAGCTCCAGACTTCGCCTAGCCAAAATGGAATTCCTGATTCTGTTCCCCCATGCAAGCTTCTTTCTCTCAGTTTTTCCCATCTCAGTGTCAATTCCTGCCTTTCCGCTTGCTCACTCTGAAAATCTTAGAACCATCTTTAACGCCTCTTTCTTTTTCCCTCAAACCCTACACCCCATCTATCAGCAGATCCCATCAGCTCTAACTTCAAAAAACATCCTGATGTCAACCTCTTCTCACTGCCTCCTTTTTCATCATTTTTGGATGATTGCAATATTCTTCTCTCTGATTCTCTGCTTCTGCCTTGCCCCCAACATTCTATTCTCAACACAACGGTCAGAGTGGCCTTGTTAAACACAAGTGAGATGGTGTCACTCCTCTCCTCAAAACCCTCTAATGTCTTCCCACCTCACTCACAGTAAAACCAAAGTCTTTGCTGTGGCCTATAAAGTTCTATACCATCTGCTTCCACCACCCCTCTGACTTCATCTCCTGTTTGCACAATCTGTTCCAGCCATACTGTGCCTCTAAAGGGTCAAGCAAGCTCTCACTCCAGGACCTTTGCACTTGCTCCTCTCTGTGCCTACAAGACTCTCCCCTCAATTATCTTTGTGGTTTGCTTCCTCAGTCTTTCAGAGCCCTTAATGATGCCAAAAGCTTGACCTCTGTGCACTGGTGCCAAATCGAATCTTGGAGACAGAGTTTTGGGTGAAGTAGAAAAGAATAGCTTTATTGCTTTGCTGGGCAAAGGGGGGCACAGCGGGCTCCAGACCCAAAAAACTGGGTCCCAGCCCGGCAGGGTTTTGAGGAGTTTTATAGCAATAGTTCAAGGCTGGGGTTGCTGACAAGATTAGGGTGCGTGCAGGGCCTGCACTCCTCTAATCTGGTCTCGGGTAATCTTCTTGATGAGCTTCTCTGTTTCCTTTAATCTTGCCTCAGGTGTTTTCTTGGCTGCTCCTCCCTTGATTAGCAACTGTTCAAATCTGCCCTTTGGAACTCAGGGAAGGTCATGGAGGCTGAACAGAAAGGCTCCCATGCCCACAGGGTCCTGTTCGGTTTCATTAACACCTCTATGATCCACTGCTTCTCAGCCAGAGAAGGCTCCATGGAGGAAGAAGGGGCTGAAGAATGGGAGAGATTAGGAAAACAGGAAGGAAGGCGTGACCTCTTCAAGAGCTTGTTGGAAGGTCCAAAGTGATTGCAGGAATAATTTGGCCAAGAAGGAGACCTTACATGGAGACCTTATTACTGAACTCAGGTTCAGCTGCTTGCTGCTCAAAAGCCAATACTCAAGAGATGAGTGTTGGTTGGAAAGGAAAAGTTGCTTTATTCAGGAGGCTGGCAACCTGGGGAGAAGGCAGACTTGTGTCCAAAACCCAACTCTGAAGATTCTGCTCGACCATGATAGTTTTTAAAGGGAGAATCATTCGGGGGAGGGGGTCAGAGTGTTCCTTATCTTCCACTGTGTGCAGACTTTCTTCTGATTGGTTGGTGGTGAGGTAACAGGGCAGTGTTCCAGGAATCTTGTGCTCAACCTGAAGTTACCATCTTCCACCTGGGTGGGGGCTTTAATTCTTGCAGCAGAACTCAAAGGTGTTGTTTATGTATATTCCTTCAGGAAGAACTAGGACCCTGCCCCATGGCTGCACTGTTGTTTCTTGACTGCTCCTCCTTTGTTTCTGCATTCCTTCCCTACCTTGATAATCAACTGAATCTTCCCTTTGGAACTCAAGGAAGGTCAAGGAGGCTGAATGAAACCTATTTCCTACAAACGAGAAATGGGGGACACTGAAAGGATATGTACCCAGGAGGGTCCCACAGGGCCCTGCTCCATTTCAACCTCATGTGGGAGAGTAGCAAAAGAGTTGAAGGGGGAGTAGAACCGTTCTCAAAAGGCTTTGAATGCAAAGTTAAGAAGCTAGGTGTTTATCCTATAGGCAAGTGTGTCCAAGTGAGAATCAAGGTCAGTTCATTTAAGTTTCCACTGAAAAATGTATTCCAACCAGGACCTATGAATCAGCATTTGTTCAGGTGGTCTAAACATGTCCATAAAGGAAGCAAGAGAAACCAGCATTGACAAACGAGCAAAAAAGCTTAGAAAAACACGTGTCCTTGAGAAGAATCTTCCAGGCTTGTTCAGGAAGTTGATGGGAGAAGGTTGTCTTCCCCAAAGCCACCGCTTGAGAGTTTATGTATCCCATGATGTGGCAACTGGGGGTTGGAAATGGGATTTCAAAACCAATCCAACAGGAAGAACAGGGAAAGGTTGGTGTTCTTTTTTGGTGCCCTCAGGTCAGCCCTACCTGGCTCACCTTCTTCCATCTCCTTTTTTTTTTTTTTTTTTTTAGCGCTAATGAGCACGTTTTCTTTCTTTTTTTAAAATTTATTTATTTTATTTATTTATTTTTGGCTGCGTTGGGTCTTCGTTGATGTGCGCGGGCTTTCTCTAGTTGCAGTGAGCGGGGGCTACTCTTGGTTGCAGGTTTCTCGTTGCAGTGGCTTCTCTTGTTGCAGAGCATGGGCTCTAGGCGTGTGTGCTTCAGTAGTTGTGGCACGTGGGCTCAGTAGTTGTGGAGCACGGGCTTAGTTGCTTCATAGTATGTGGGATCTTCCCGGACCAGGGCTCAAACTCATGTGCCCTGCATTGGCAGGCGGATTCTTAACGACTGCGCCACCAGGTAAGCCCCCTCTTCCATCTCTTGACAACCAATGTTGTAAGGTCAAGGAGGTCAGTGAATGTGGGAGCCACCGCCCTCTGCTGGAGGGACTGGCCTCATCCCCAGACCTGTATTTGACTCCAGGTCAATAGTTTTCAACCTTATTTGAGAATCAGAAGAAAGCTATAGACTCAAAGAAAAAAAGATATGCACTCCTACATAAAGATTTGCATAGTTTCAGGGATTCATGGAAAGACCCTCTGAAACACATCCATCAACCTCCCAGGTAAAGTTGTGACTTTAGAAGCAGACAGACCGAAGTACAAATTCAGGGCGGAGACACCCACCTCTCTGGCTGTGAGACAGAAGAGAAATTAAGAAGAGGCTACCCAGACTATTTTCTGCCAAAAATGCCGTTTTTTTCTCCTTGGATCCCATGTTTAGAAATATTTTCTCTACCAAAGAGATTGCATTGGCTAAGAAATCATTTTTGCATTCCCTAACTCTTTATTAACCCACAGAATAGACAAGTGATATCCAGTTACCCCATAATGGCTGCGTTCATATAATCCAGGTCAAAATCAAAGGTCACTTGACTTTAAGTTAGCCAGGGGAGCTCTATAGTGGAAAAATGTCTGATTGATTTTGGTTGGCCCTTGAAATATTAATACTCAAGCTATGATGATTACATTTGTACCAACTGTCACTCACTTAGTTCACGTGCTTAAATCCAAACCAGTTCAGTGATGCTATTTGCCTCAAATTCATGCTCTCTCACACATCCACGTCAAATGCAGGTAATGGCAGAAAATGCACCTTCAGTTGCACCTTTTCAAGTGTTCCCTTTAAGGTCAATTCAAACATATAGTTAAAAAAAATATTGGCCACAAAGCTACGCTTAAATCCACTCTGGTTGTTACTCTTCACTTGTGCTTCACACTGGGCCCCTCTGGCACTAAAGGCAGGACCATGTGAGAACATGGAACATCAGCTGAGCACCACTGAGCAGCCGGCATGGATAGTGCTGCAGAGACAAACATGAAGAAGACATCGTTCCTGCTCGTCCTTCCTCCATTCATTCAAGAAATATTAAATGTTTCCAATGTACCAGACACTGCAAGGCACTAAGCATATAGTGATAATGAGACAAGTCAAGTCCTTGCTTTCATGGAACTTACTGTCTGGTGGGAGAAGCAGGGTTGGGTGATGGAGGGGGAGAAGGAAGGAGTAAATAAATAGAGAAGATAATTGCAAATTGTGATATGCTCTAGGAAGGAAACGAAGGGGGTGGGTGGAGTTAGGTAGGGAACGGAGGCGGGGCAAGGACCTCCCATAGGTGTAGGGTCAGGGTCCAGGCAGGAAACACGTGGTCCACTCAAACTGGGAAATGGAGGAGAGTTTGTAAAGTTACTATTTACAAAGTGAGAGGAATGATGTAATACCCTGGAGTTAGTAACAGTGGGAGCCATTGCCAGGATTAGGCCCATTTTTTTTTTTTTAGCATTTCTTCATTTAATAAATAAATAAATAAATAAATAAATAAATAAATAAATAAATTTATTTATTTAGGGCTGTGTTGGGTCTTCGTTGCTGCGCACGGGCTCTCTCTAGTTGCAGCAAGCGGGGGCTACTCTTCACTGCGGTGCGTGGGCTTCTCATTGCAGTGGTTTCTCTTGTTGTGGAGCACGGGCTCTAGAGCGCAGGCTCAGTAGTTGTGGCACACGGGCTTAGTTGCTCCGCGGCATGTGGGATCTTCCTGGACCAGGGATCGAACCCGTGTCCCCTGTCCTCGTGCCTCTCTGGGTCCAACAGCACGGTCGCAATCTCTGTCCCGCTGCAATGTGGCCTCATCTTTCGGCCTGGCCCCGCCTGCTGCTGACGTCCATTAAGCTGGATCTGAGCTACAAGGGGAAGAAGCAAATCCAAGAATCTGAAGAGAGCTGATGGGGAGGCCCATCTGAGGGGAGCTGCTGTGGGTATATCACTACCAGTTAGCGGCAGAGTAGCCTGGGATTCAGCTCTCACGATTTCCAATCTAGTGTGGTGTCTGCTAGTTTAGTTTCCTAGGGCTGCTGTAACAAAGAACCACAGACTGGGTAGCTCAGAACAGCAGGAATTTATTCTCCCTCAGTTCTGGGGGCTAGAAGTCCAAACTCAAAGTGTCGCAGGGTTGGTCTCTTCCTGGTGGCTCAGAGGGAGACTCTGTCCATGCCTCTTTCCTGGCTTCTGGGATTGCTGGCACCCCCTGGCACCCCTTGGCTTTGCAGCCACAGAACTCTGATCTCTGCCTCCATCATCACATAGCCATCTTCCTTCTGTATCTGCCTGTCTCTCTACAACTCTTCCTCTTCTTATGAGGACACCAGTCATTTTGGATTTTGGGTTCCCCTTATTCCATTATGATCGGATCTTAACTAACAACATCTGCAATGATCCTATTTGCAAATAAGGTCACATTCTGAGGTTCCGGGAAGGACATGAATGCGGTGGGGGACACTATTCAACCCAGTACACCTGCTTCAAGGTAGCAAAGCGTCTCTGTCATCTTCTCCTCTTTCAGGGACCCTTTCATTCAGTTCGAATCCCCCATTCCTGCTATTATATATTCAGAACACATGATCTAGTAGCTTAATCACTTGAAAGAGCAAGGATTACCCCAATAAAATGCCACTACATACCTATCAGATTGGCAACAATTTTAGAGTGTAATTTAAAAAAATCAACTCTTGGCGAGGATGTGGAGCAACAGGCGTGATTATACACTGCTGGTGAGGATGTGAATTGGTACAGTCATTTTGGGCTGAAGTTGGCAGTATCTAATGAAGCTGAAGATAAACAAACCCTATTGCCCTCCTTAGTTACATATCATATAAAAACATATGCCGATATGCACCAGGATATATGTACAAGGATGAGAAACCTTGTTGGTAATAATACCCAGCTGGAAACAACCCAAATACCCACGGAGAGTAGAAAAAATAAACAAATTATGAGCCAAGACATGGAAGCAACCTAAATGTCCATCGACAGATTAATGGATAAAGAAGATGTGTTTAATATACACACACACACCCACACCCACACCCACACACACAATGGAATATTACTCAGCCATAAAAAAAGAATGAAATAATGCCATTTGCAGCAACATGTATGGACCTAGAGATTATCATACTAAATCAGACAGAGACGAATACCATATGATATTACTTATTTGTGGAATCTTAAAAAATGATACAAATGAACTTATTTACAAAACAGAAAGAGACCCACAGACATGGAAGACAAACGTATGGTTACCAAAGGGGAAAGGGGGGAAGGATAAATTGGGAATTTGGGATTAACAGATACACACTTCTATATGTAAAATAGATAAACAACAAGACCTACTGTATAGTAGAAGGAACTATATTCAGTGTCTTGTAATAACCCATAATGGAAAAGAATCTGAAAAAGAATATATATAAACATATATTGATATAGATATAAAACTGAATCACTTTACTGTACACCTAAATCATTGTAAATCAACTATACTTCAATAAAAAAAACAAAAAACAAATCATGGATAGAATATAACGGAATACTATATAGCAATGAATCGAGAATGGACTATACATGCAACAACATGAATGAATCATAAGGCATAATAATGAGCAAAAGAAGTCAAGACTGTATGATTCTATTTATATAAAGTTCAAAACCATGCAAAATTAAACCATATTGTTGAAGGATGCATAATCAGATAACAACACTTAAAGAAAAGCAAGGAAATGAATAACATAGAAGTCAGAATAGTGGTTATGCCGGCAGGGAGGGAGGGGATATGATCTGGCAAAGGACACACCAGGGAGTGGGCTTCTGAAGTGCTAGTAGTGTTTGTTTTACAATAATTTATGTGTCACGCTGTATTTATGTTTTTAGCACTTTTCTGTATGCTTGTTGTATTTCACACATATGCATGCTTTTAAAACAACAGCAACAACAACAAAGGATAGCCACCTGGGCTTTGGAAACAAACAAGGAAGCTACTTAGTAGCTGTTTGACTTTGGACACATTACTGAAGTGGCAAGATGATATAAGACTCCTCTTAGAGAAGATAAGAATCAAAAAATGTGAATCTCCCTTTAAGAAAGGAATTAGTTTTTAATTGAAGGGAAATTGAAAAAATAATACTGGAATCTAAAAGACCTTTATATATGCAGGTGCTGTGCTGTAAAATATTCTAATCTGTGTTGTTAATGAAGCTGGATTTACAACCTAGTAAACTAAATAAAGAGTTTATGTTTAGTTGATTAACCAGTCAAGGCTAAAATCTATGCTACTTAAGTGACAGTTTTTTTCACTTTTCTTCTATCCAATGTAAAAAGATACTGGCTCTCTTACTGTGAAATTGCTTTATTACAAGACTCTGTGTTTACCCATTTGAAATGCAAACTTCTATCTTTGTGAAATTTGCTCCATACAATTGGGAGAAGTCCTAATGATGGTAATAATAGCTTACACAAAGGGTTCAAATTAGGAACAAAGCAATTCTTTAGGCAGTTTGTAGTTACTAAAACATTTTGACATGACACTATCATCCTTTGAAGACTTCCTTACTTTGTGAAACAAGAAGATATTCCAGGGTCATCTTGAATTTTCCCTGCTTGAGCCCTGGAGTCTTAGCCAATTTTCCAGGGAGCCCTGGGTCCTTTAAGTAGAGAATGGTATTTAGAAGCCAAGATCTAGGTTTGCTTATTGCTACTGGTATGTCATTGCTTTTAGGCCCTCTCCACAGACGGGACTGGGAAACAAACACACACACACACTTTTATATGTATCTCTATTACATTAAATACCATGAGTTCACACTGATACACTCAATTCCAATCCAAAAGCAAAGAATTCTTTCAAGCTTTTTCCCTTTCCATGTTTGTAACTCCCTTTTCCAACACTGAGAAATCTATTTTTAATCATTTTGAATGTAACTAAGTTTACAGTGAGTGTCTTGCTGGGTTTTTTTTTTTTAATTGCTGTTTAAAAATATATTTTTCCCTCTTGTATTGGTTTTTATTCTCTAAGAACTATAAAAACTCCAGAGTTTTCATTTATTTATTCATTCAATCAACATATTTATCAAGCAAACACTATGTGTCAGATAATGTTCTAGGGGTGGGGCTACAGCAGTGAATAAAGCATCGTATTGGGAAAGGAACCATGGAAAGAGAGAATAATAGATACAAACTAGGAAAAAGCTGGGATCTGAACGCAGACAGCCTGGCTCCAGAATTCATGCTATACCATCTGCCTCTGATTGCTCTCGTAATTTGCTCTCTGCCTTCTACAAAAATTCACAACTCTCTTGAATCCAATAAAAATGCCTCTGTCAGTTTCTAAATCTACACAATGCAGAGCCTTGTGCATCTTCCACATTGCTTAACATCTCTGAGACTGATCAGTCAGCCAATCATTTATATATTCATTCTTACATCCATTCGAAAAGCAGTTATTGAAAATCCAATATATACTAGGCTCTCTCCTGGTCATCAGGATATAGAAATGGCACAGCCCCCATTCTCAAGGAGCTCACAGTCACATCCAAGAGACACACAAACAATTACAATATAGTCTGATATATAGTTCAGATGCGAGCTGGATGAAGGATGGCCACGTCATGGAAAGAAGGCTTCCTGAAGGAAGGGGCTCTGTCATAGCAAGGACTAGAACAGTGGTTCTGCTGTTAAAGATGTCAAGAATAAATAAGTATATGGGTGAATGAATTCAATTCAGTTCATATATTTCGTAGAAGATCCTACTGTCCAAGGCCTTGTGCTCTGAACTGGGAGTGTGCAGATGAAGAAGGGGCAGCTCAGGCCTTTAATGAGCTTCTAGTTTTACTGGCAGATACAAACATCTGTAAAGAGATGTTTCAATACAATGTAGAGAATCCTGTGGGGTAGGTGAGCTCCTGCGACAGTAAGAAGATGGAGGGAGGCTCCATGCTCTATTAGTGGATGGATGAAGGGGGCCTCTAAGTTCTATTAGTGTAGGTTTCCTAGAATTAATTGTTGCAGCTTGAATATAACCAGTAGATGAATAGGAGTCATTGACAGCTTCTAATCAGAGGAATAATAGAGTCAAATCTGTATTTGTTGGTAGGATGGAGGATGGAAACGGGAAGGGAAAACTAAAGGACACCAGCAAAGAGGCTGAATTATGAATAGGAAGCTTGATCTGGAGATAGAATTTGGCACTGTTTGCAATTACTCAGGGAGAGTATGTAAAGAGGATTGATGGAACCCAGCAAACCAACACTTAACTAGCTGCAGAGAAAAACAGCCCTGGATGGACCCCTAAGGAGAAGAGTCAGAAGAGGATAATTAGGAAAGACTGGTGTCCTGGGAGTCAAATGAATAAAGAGAAGGCGGAGACAAGGAGGATCAGGAAAGAGAGACAACAACACACAACATCAGTTGTGTCCAATGCTGTACAGAGATCAAAAAGCGTCCACTTTATTTGGCAATAGGTGACTTTTTTTTTTTTAATATTTATTTACTTATTTAGGCTGCGCCGGGTCTTAGTTGCTGCACGCGGGATCTTCCTTGCTGCATGAGGGCTCTTTCCTTTTGAGTTGTTGCAGGAGGACTCTTAGTTGCGGCATGCATGTGGGATCTAGTTCCCCGGCCAGGGATCGAACCCCACCCCCTGCAATGGAAGCACGTCGTCTTACTCACTGGACCACCAGGGAAGTCCCCGCAATAGGTGACGTTTGCCAGAGCAATTTCTGTGTTAGTGGTGAAGGCGGGAGTTCCACTGCAATAAATGAGTGAATGAGCAAGGAGAAAAAGCCAAGATGAGTAAATGAATCAATAAATCCAGCGTTGTGCCCTCACTTGCCCTGGGAATTTCCAAGGCCAACGTCGGGAGTTGGTGTCGTGGAAGGACCTTCCAGACAGGGCTCTGGATGCCGCCTAGGAAACCTGTCTGCCTCGCAACCCTTAGGTAGGCGCGGCTCCAAGGTCAGGGTCACCTCTGGCCTCCAGGCAACCCGTCACCTTGACGACCAACTGAAAAAAACCGGAAAGTACGGAAGCTGTCAGATCATCTCGCGATATCTGGCGGTACGTCGTCGGCCCTCCGGGCCTGGGAACGGAGGCGGCTCTCGCGAGACTTGCCTGGGGTTTGAGCGCGAGGCCCGACGGTCCGGAAAGCTGGAACTGCGGGTGGGGAACATGTCGGATTCAGAGCTCGGCAGGAAGTGGGACCGGTGCTTGGCGGATGCCGTCGTGAAGATAGGTAAGGGGTTCCTCGTCTCCGGCAGGCCCCACCCGGAGCCGATAAGTTGGCTCAAGGCTCCGCTGACCCGGAGGGCGGAGGAGAAGCCCCGTGAGAGGTCAGGCCGTTCGGCCTGTTCCAGCCCCTCAGGCCACGGAGAGCTGCCCGGGCCCGGGCGGGAGGTCACTACGGCGGCTGGGGACGCGGGCTCCAGGAGCCTGGGTGGCCGCCCGAGGTGGGAGGTGTGGAGATGCAGCCCCGAGGAGTTTGGGGTCGGGTTGGCAGGTGGCAGGAGAGTTGGGGAGCTCTGCGAGTTGAAGCATTATGCAGGGCGCAACCTTGGGCTGGAGGCTGGAAATTCTCCTCCCTCGTGTCACATCTTTCGCACGGGGCGTGCAGCTTGGCCTGGAGGCCACATTCCTCCTCTGCTGAATCAAAAGTGCCCTCTAAGAAGGTCATCGGGAGCATTTTATAGGTACTGTCAGACTCTAATGTGAGTTGCTGTCATTCCCGACTTGTAACGTGGTTTATAGGCATCAGAGTAGCCTGGGGCCTGAAATCCGAAACATAGTGATGGTGATCTGGAATTAGAATTGCCTTGGAAAGTAAGATAGTGATTGGTAACTTTTCAGCCCTTAGTGTAGCTCGGTGTAGCCTTTTAACATGTGCTCAGGGACGACACAAAAATTATGAA
Source organism: Balaenoptera physalus (assembly GCF_965194825.1). Lineage (NCBI taxonomy): Eukaryota > Metazoa > Chordata > Mammalia > Artiodactyla > Balaenopteridae > Balaenoptera > Balaenoptera physalus. The sequence goes on along the minus strand of NC_138882.1, from coordinate 181,341,359 downwards.
GTCACTGCTTGGAGGGGAGAGGGAAAGAGGGAAACTCACTTACTAAGTGCCAGACTCTGTGCTTGGTGTGCAACTTAATACATTATTTAATACAAGTCATGAAATTGAGAGTCAAGTGAAGGGATTTGCCCAGGGCCTAATCAATGGCAAAGTTGGGAATTTAATCCAGGTTTTCTGGTTTCAAGTACCATACATTTCTTCGATACTAATTTTTATTATCTAATTTTGATATTTTTGTATGGAAATCTTAAAAAAGTATTTAAGAGGATTTAGGATTGTGCCCTTGAATGAAAATATTGGAAAAGAAATTTCCAATTGTAAGGTCCATGAGAGCAGGGATGTTTTCTGGTTCATTCACTGCTGTATCCTCAGCTCCCAGAAGAGTGGTTAATAAAAGATGTTAATAAAAGTGCTTAATAAAACATGTTGAGAATGAGTCAGTAAATGAAGAAATTTATCACAGCTACCTCTTTATCCTCGAATTCACCACTTACCGGCTGTGTGATTTAGGGCAAGTAATCTAACCTCTCTTGTGCCTGCTTACTCATTTGTAAATTGGCAATAATATTGCTATCTCACAGAGTTGTTTTGAGGATTAAATGAGTGAGTTTATGTAGAGGCTTCCTAAACTATGAAATGAGGATAAAGAGATAGATTTACCTAAAAGGATTATGAAGACTGAAGGACAGAAAAGTACACAAGATACTTGCACAATGCCTGGCACTTACTATATATTCAGTAAATGGTGGTAGTAATAATTGTTGATATTGATACTGTGCCAGTGATGATCACCTGAGGCAGTAAGTAGTGTGTGTCGTTCATGAGTGGGACATTGGTGGGGCATACACAGGTGGAATAATTAAATGAAGCATGGTGATATATGATTACAGATAAAAACTAAAATAAGTTATTCAGACTTTTTGCTTATTATTATAAATCAAGTAAATGGAGTGGTGGGTTGGGGGAAGTGGGTCTTTAGTAGAGCTTTGGTTAATGACTTGGACTTGGATAGTCAGGGAGAGTGGAAGAACTTGAGCAGAGGCTGGTTGAACTTTTATGGAGGAGGAATTGAAGCACGGAGAGGTTAAGTGGCTAGGAGTGGAGGAGCTGGGGTTAGAACCAGGCATTCTAATTTCAGCACCCGCCTACTCCCTAAACAAGGCTGGTTTGGGTGGAGTCAGAATTGTGAATTACCTTAGAGAGATTCTACTTTATCTTGAAGGCTTTTGAGTTGGCTTTGGCTTTTTCACATGCATTCTGCATATTCAACACCTCTGTCTTAAAAATCTATTGGGACTTCCCTGGTGGCGCAGTGGTTAAGAATCTGCCTGCCAATGCAGGGGACATGGGTTCGAGCCCTGGTCCGGGAAGATCCCACATGCCGCGGAGCAACTAAGCCCATGCACCACAACTACTGGGCCTGTGCTCTAGAACTCGTGAGCCACAACTACTGAGCCTGTGTGCCACAACTACTGAGCCTGCGCTCTAGAGCCCGTGAGCCACAGCTACTGAAGCCCGCGCGCCTAGGGCCCATGCTCCGCAACAAGAGAAGCCACCGCGATGAGAAGCCCACGCACCGCAACGAAGAGTAGCCCCAGCTCACCACAACTAGAGAAAGCCCGCGAGCAGCAACGAAGACCCAACACAGCCAAAAATTTAAAAAAAAAAAAAAAATAAAAATCTATTACTTTCTGCTCCCAGGGCTCAGTAAGTCGAGGCTAGTAGGGAATCATGAGATGGTTTTAAGTAACAAATATGTACTGAGCTATGGGCCAGTCAGTGGGCAGATAGGGAAACAGAAGGCATTTCAGTGCCCTCAACAGGGAACTTATGTGATGTAAATGGAATTTTGGTATGATTGTCCTGGCAGTGTTTTATATAGAACAAATCAGGAGTAGAGGAGGCTAACAGTACTGTGAATGTGAAGTGATAAAAGTCTGAACTGTTAGACCAGAAAGGAATGGGTCTATTTGAGAAACTTCAAACTTTTTCCCCCATTTATAAAAAGGAGATAGTAATACCCACCTCCTGGGCCAGCACAGTGCCAAGTACATAGTAGGAACTCAATAAATGGTATTTTCTTTATCTTCTCTCCAACTGGGTTAACTTTGCCTCATTTCATTTGTTATAAAGATGACTCCAAGGTTAGAACTTAAGTGGTGATGTCATTGATCAGAATTTGGAAGTAAAGCAGGAGGGGTGCATGTGCACCTCATTATACTAAGTTACATATAAGACTTAGTAACTGATCATGTGAAGTGGCAGGAGAGAGACTGTAGTGAGAAAAAAGCTCATAATTTTGATTGTTTTTCTGCTTACATGGTTGAATTTGTTTGAGAATGATAATGAGGTTGAGAAGAAGTTTTTAATTTTGAGGGAGAAGCTGAGTTCAGATTTTGAGGGGGTTGTCCCTGAAGTAATGGACGTAGAGAAAAGGCATATGAGAAATGAAGCATGGAAGTGTAATTTTGGGGGACTTTCGTTTAAGAGGTATTTGAGACTATGGAATGAACACTTTTTTTTTTTTTTGGCTGCCTTCGATCTTAGTTGTGGCATTCAGGATCTTTCGTTGTAGCACGCGGGCTTCTCTCTAGTTGTGGCGCATGGGCTCTAGAGTCTGCGGGCTTAGTTGCCCCGCGGCATGTGGGATCTTAGTTACCCGACCAGGGATTGAACCTGCATCCCTTGCATTGGAAGGCAGATTCTAAACCACTAGATCACCAGGGAAGTCCCTGGAATGAACAGTCTTCTGTAGTGAGTGTGTTAGTTCCTATTCCTATAGGCAGTGAGGTTTTAGAACTCTTTAAACATCTTTGGCTGCTTGCTTTTCTAGTACTTCAAAATGGAGATGGAGACTCAGGAACGGCAGCCTGCCATAATAAGATAGAGGTTTTGTAGATGTAGGCAGGGAAGAAGGGCCAAGGCAGGCTTTCAGCTGCATATTGATAATTTCATGTTCTCTGGCTTCAGAGAGACTGAAGGGAGGTCAAGGTGAGACTGAAGGGAGGTCAAGGTGAATGGACAGCTCCCTTGGTGAGCACTTCTCTGTTTGGCACCTTATAACTAAGTGTTTTCATTCTTTTCCCACTGATTTGCCGAAAAATGACTATTTTAATCGCTCGTGTTTAGCCTAGATATGGTACAGCTGAGTTAAAGAGCCCTCATAAGCATGTACTTTAGGCACAAGTTGTTTTAAAAATTGTTCTTCAAAGATTTACTCTGAAGCTTGAGTAATGTTCTCATATGATTTTGTCCTGTAGGAAGAGCTACATTTATTTATAAATACCACCCCTCCTTTCCTATCATAGGGAAAGCAGTTTTATTTCCCCCATATTCTGGTTTTAAAATATCTATTTATTTGTGTATAATAGGAGTATGTGGGATAGAAGATTTCTAATATGGTTTGACCTGGTGTACTGAGCTCATTGACTCAAAGAAACAAAACAAAACACACGCCTCCCTATAATAGGCGCAATAGGCCATTGTTTGTTAAACATGTTTCTCTCTTCTTTCACTTCTTGTTCCTTTCTTTTCCTTTCTTCCCCTCACATTTTTCCTTTCTCCCTAGTTCATCCATAAGGTTTGAGACTAATGTCTTTAAAAAATAATAATAACATTGTTAGCATTTAAGAAGTTCCTAGGTGTTCTGTTTATTCTCCATCACATCACTAAATTCTTTTAAAGCTTTTTTAAAAAATTTATTTTGTTTTATTTTTGGCTGTGTTGGGTCTTCTTTGCTGTGCACCGTCTTTCTCTAGTTGCAGCGAGCGGGAGCTACTCTTTGTTGCAGTGTCTGGGCTTCTCGTTGCGGTGGCTTCTCTTGTTGCGGTGGCTTCTCTTGTTGCGGAGCACAGGCTCTAGGCGTGCGGGCTTCAGTAGTTGTGGCATGTGGACTCAGTAGTCGTGGCTCGCAGCCTCTAGAGCGCAGGCTCAGTAGTTGTGGCATATGGGCTTAGTTGCTGCGCGGCATATGGGATCTTCCTGGACCAGGGCTCGAACCTGTGTCCCCTGCACTGGCAGGCGTTTTTTTGTGTTTTTTTTAAACATCTTTACTGGAATATAATTGCTTTACAATGGTGTGTTAGTTCCTGCTGTATCACAAAGTGAATCAGCTATACATATACATATATCCCCATATCTCCTCCCTCTTGCGTCTCCCTCCCACCCTCCCTATCCCACCCCTCTAGGTGGTCACAGAGCACTGAGCTGATCTCCCTGTGCTATGTGGCTGCTTCCCACTAGCTATCTATTTTACATTTGGTAGTGTGTATATGTCCATGCCACTCTCTCACTTCGTCCCAGCTTACCCTTCCCCCTCCCTGTGTCCTCAAGTCCATTCTCTACGTTTGCGTCTTTATTCCTATCTTGCTCCGAGGTTCTTCAGAACCTTTTTTTTTTTTTTTTAGATTCCATATATATGTGTTAGCATATGGTATTTGTTTTTCTCCTACTGACTTACTTCACTCTGTATGACAGACTCTAGGTCCATCCACCTCACTACAAATAACTCAATTTTGTTTCTTTTTATGGCTGATTAATATTCCATTGTATATATGTGCCACATCTTCTTTATCATTCACCTGTCAATGGACACTTAGGTTGCTTCCATGTCCTGGCTATTGTAAATAGTGCTGCAATGAACATTGTGGTACATGACTCTTTTTTTTTTTTTTTAATTATCAATTTCTTTTTTTTTTTTAATTAATTTATTTATTTTTGGGTGTGTTGGGTCTTCATTTCTGTGCGAGGGCTTTCTCTAGTTGTGGCAAGCGGGGGCCACTCTTCATCGCGGTGCGCGGGCCTCTCACTATCGCGGCCTCTCTCATTGCGGAGCACAGGCTCCAGACGCGCAGGCTCAGTAATTGTGGCTCACGGGCCTAGTTGCTCCGCGGCATGTGGGATCTTCCCAGACCAGGGCTCGAACCCGTGTCCCCTGCATTGGCAGGCAGATTCTCAACCACTGCGCCACCAGGGAAGCCCACATGACTCTTTTTGAATTATGATTTTCTCAGGGTAGATGGCAGGCAGATTTTGAACCACTGTGCCACCAGGGAAGCCCCACTAATTTTTCTTAATAGCTCCTATCACCATCTGGAATTTGCAGTTTGTTTCTTTACTTGATTGTCCCTCCTCCCTAGAATGTAAACTTCGTGAGAACCAGAGACTGTTTTGTTCACTGTTGACCCCCAGCCCCTGGGATAGAGGAGGCATACAGTAACTATTGTTAAATGAATGATATGTGTTGCTGAGAATTTTGTAGCCTCTGTTCTCAGCCCGTATCTGCTACTCAGTGTCTTTATTAACTGAATGAATTAGCATTTAAATTTTAAAAGTCCAAGTAGGGTACATTTCATGTGAATTTCTGCCAGTTCACACTTTGACCATGTGTCCTTGTACTCTTGGAACTGTTACCAACTTTTAATTTCATCTGGGCATGTAAATTATTGTCAGTAATCTTAATAATAAAGTAGTATTAGAAATATTTGGGAGTAGTCAACCAAGAAACATAAACCAGAGAGCACTTTTTTATTTAAACAAGTAGAGCATGATGTTGGTTTAAGTGGTACTGCCAACGCCTTATTGCAGGAAATTAAAAAGGAGTGAAGAATATTACATTTTATGAATAGCATGTTCCATTAGTTTATGTGAATGCGTCATTAATGGTTTTTGCTAATTTTATGAATTTATTTTTGTTTTATCAGATTTATTGAATGCTCTGGTTTTCTTTCCCACTCTGCTCAAGGGCTGTGCCATTTATTGATATTTTCCTTGTACATACTGACTAGTTAGTCTTGTGTGTACCCACATGAATAAGACACACATTCTTGCTAATGAGAATAGGAATCATAGTATTGTGCTAACACAGGAGTCTTAATAGTTCTGGGACAGAGCTGATGCGCTCACCTTTGCTTGTCACTCGGACTGGATGGGAAGTTTTATCTATTTTCTGTTTCCCAGGGGAAATAAGATCCTAAGAGATGAGAAAATCAGAGTTGATGAGACTTATGGAGGTCCTTCCCTGCAATTTGAGAATATCTAAGCCCTGCGAGTGTAGGTCACAGAAGCATTGTCATTGCCCTTAGAGTGCTGTTACAACTCACTCTCGAATGCAGAAGGCCTGTGCTGGCAGGCTGTGACCTCATGACCAAGTTGATGTCTGTGTGGCAGAGGCTATGGCCCCAGATTTGCTGGAGGAAGCTTTGAGGAGAATCTCGCTCCAGTACTTTGTGAATTCATTTGGAGGCCTTGGGAATCCTTAATGTGAAAAAACTGTGAAATTGGCTATGTCCCTTCTCCCCCACATTTCACTCCCACTTTGAGACCAGAGTAAGGAATATCTAGTCTTTTTTTTTTTTAAATTAATTTATTTATTTTTGGCTGTGTTGGGTCTTAGTTGATGTGCGCGGGCTTTCTCTAGTTGCGGCGAGCAGGGGCTACTCTTCATTGTGGTGCACGAGATTCTCATTGTGGTGGCTTCTCTTGTTGCAGAGCATGGGCTCTAGGCACACGGGCTTCAGTAGTTGCAGCAGGCAAGCTCAGTATTTGTGGCTTGTGGGCTCTAGAGCATAGGCTCAGTAGTTATGGCACACGGGCTTAGTTGTTCCGCGGCATGTGGGGTCTTCCCGGACCAGGGCTTGAACCCATGTCCCCTGCATTGGCAGGCGGATTCTTAACCACTGCACCACCAGGGAAGTCCCAGGAATATCTAGTCTTAATAATCCATGTATTGGCCAGAAAATCTAAAAGAGGGGAAGGAGATGTCATGGTTGGGAGAGGGGTTGACCAATGCCATGATACTTTCCTGAAAAAGGCTGTTCTTGCAAGCCAGGTGTATTAAGCATGAGGAAAAATGCAAGCCATGGACATTTATAAGCAGCTCCTAGAATGTATTCCATTTAATGGACTGTGGTAGCATTCACATGCCTTTCCTTTTCTTTTGCCTGATTTTTTGCATTAGAAATAAATGTACCAATAATTACCTCTCTGTGCCTCAGTTTCCTCAACTATAAAATGGTAGTTGTCTACAAGTGATGATAAAATGAGATAATCTCTGTACAGTGGTTAGTACATTACCTGTACTTGGTAAATACTAGCTGCAGGCATGTGAATGAAGGATAGCAGTTATAAGTTAAAATAACACATTTGCTCCTATCACGGCTATTGTGGGTGGTATGGAAGTCCGACAATTGGTATTCCAGTTTTATATACATAGTAGTAATAATTAATGTATACTTCTCTAAGCAATTTAATACCAGGCATTGTGGAAATCTCGGGGGAGGGGTGCACAGGTGAATAGGCACTGGGCCTACCCTTGAGGGGCTTACCTTCTTGAGGAATGTGAAAAGGAGGTGGAGACTTCGGAATTCCATCTTAGAGAATTCCATCTTAGGTGTTTAGTAGGTGGACCGGGTGGAGGTCTGCATTTCAGGTCTCAGAAACTGTCCAGGCCTCATCCCAGAGGAGAGAGAGACTTTGGCTCCTTTGGGGAGTGATGATAATGGCTACCATTTATTGAGCACTTACCATGTGCCAGACACTGTGCTAAGCATGTTACATTATCTCATTTAATCCTCATAGTCTTGAGGGGTATTTTCCCTCAATTTTTTTTTAATTGTGATAAAATACAAATAAAATTTACCATTTTATGGGGGGGATAAATTAGGAGTTTGAGATTAACATATACACACTACTATATATAAAATAGATGAACAACAAGGACCTACTGTATAGCACAGGGAACTATATTCAATATCTTGTAATAACCTATAATGGAAAAGAACCTGAAAAAGTTATATATATATATACACGCATATATATACACACACATATATATATATATAAAACTGAATCACTTTGCTGTATACCCAAAACTAATACAACGTTGTAAATCAACTATATTTCAATAAAATTTTTAAAATTTTAATTTAAATTAAAACATTTTTAAATTGACCATCTTAACCGTCTTTAGGTGTACCACTAAGGGGTATTAAATATGTTCACAGTGCTGTACACTCATTACCATCATCTATCTCCATAACTCTTCATCTTGTAAAACTGAAACTCTGTACCCAGTTAACAATAACTCTCTACTCCTGCGCATACCTTCCAGCCCCTGGCAACCACCACTCTACTTTCTGTCTCTGTGATTTTGACTACTCTTAAGTACCTCATGTAAGTAGAATCATACAGTATTTGTCTTTTTGAGATTGGCTTATTTTACTTTGTATAATGTCTTCAAGGTTTACTCTATTTATTTATTTAGGCTGTGTTGGGTCTTCCTTGCTGCGCGTGGGCTTTCTTTAGTTGCGGCTGGTGGAGGCTACTCTTTGTTGTGGTGTGTGGGCTTCTCATTGCAGTGGCTTCTCTTGCTGTGGAGCACGGGCTCTAGGCCCGTGGGCTTCAGTAGTTGTGAGTCGTGGGCTCAGTAGTTGTGGCACATGCTCTGCGGCATGTGGGATCTTCCCGGACCAGGACTCGAACCCGTGTCCCCTCCATTGGCAGGCAGATCCTTAACCCCTGTGCCACCAGGGAAGCCCGTTGTGGCTGTACCATTTTACATTCTTACTTACACTGCACAAGAGTCCCAGTTTCTTCACATCCTCAACAACATTTGTTCTTTTCTTTTAAAAAAATTTTTTTAATAGTAGCCATCCTAATCAATGTAAGGTAGTATCTCATTGTAACTTTGATTTGCATTTCTCTAATAATTAGTGATGTTCAGTGCATCTTTCCATATACTTATTGGTCATTTGTATATCTTCTTTGGAGAAATGTCAGTTCAAGTCCTTTGTCCATCTTTTTTTTTTTTTTTAATCATTTATTTTTGGCTGCGCTGGGTCTTCGTTGCTGCGCACAGGCTTTCTCTAGTTGTGGCGAGCGGGGGCTACTCTTCGTTGGGGTGTGCGTGCTTCTCATTGTGGTGGCTTCTCTTGTTGTGGAGCATGGGCTCTAGGCGTGCGGGCTTCAGTAGTTGTGGCATGCGGGCTCAGTAGTTGTGGCTCACGGGCTCTAGAGTGCAGGCTCAGTAGTTGTGGCGCACGGGCTTAGTTGCTCCACGGCATGTGGGATCTTCCTGGACCAGCGTTTGAACCCGTGTCCCCTGCATTGGCAGGCAGATTCTTAACCACTGTGCCACCAGGGAAGCCGTCTTTGTCCATCTTTGAATTATTTTTGTTGTTGTTGCATTTAGGATTTCTCTATATATTCTTTTTTAGAATATTTATTTATTTATTTATTTTTGGTTGCATTGGGTCTTTGTTGCTGCGCGTGGGCTTTCTCTAGTTGTGGTGAGCGGGGGCTACTCTTTGTTGCGGTGCGCGGGCTTCTCGTTGCGGTCACAGGCTTCTAGGCGTGCAGGCTTGTAGTTGCAGCACGCGGGCTCAGTAGTTGTGGCTCTCCAGCTCTAGAGCACAGGCTCGGTAGTTGTGGCACATGGGCTTAGTTGCTCTGCGGCATGCGGGATCTTCCTGGACCAGGGCTTGAACCTGTGTCCCCTGCACTGGCAGGCGGACTCTTAACCATTGTGCCACAAGGGAAGTCCCATCTCTATATATTCTTGATATTAATCCTTTATCGGATCTGTGATTTGCAAATATTTTCTCCCATGTATGTGGGATACCTTTTTGCTCTGCTGGTATTATCTTTTGGTGCACAAAATTAAAAAATTTTTATGAAGTCCAGTTTGTCAATTTTTTCTTTTGTTGACTGTGCTTTTGGTGTCTGAGCAGCAAAAATCTCGTTTCTCATCTACTCTCATACTGACAGTACTTCTGATGGCAGATGTGTTGGTTTTCCACACCAAGATATTCTCTGACACCAGCTGGGTGCTCCATTGCACAATTCAATTCTGACAATAACAGGATAGCACAGACCCTATGAGTTAAGGGCTTAGTCCCCTAAGACTCTCACTTCAGATGCCAATCAGAAGTCCAGATTGTTACCTACGCTTCTGACTGACTGGCTATGAATCAGAGGTTCCCATGATTCCCTCTTAGGGTTCAATAATTTGTTAGAATGGCTCACAGAGCTCGGGAAAACAGTTTGTTTAGTAGATTACCAGTTTATTACCAAGGATACTAAAGAATCTGAATGAACAGCCAGATGAAGAGATACATTTGGTGAGGTCCTGAAGGGTCCCAAGCCAGGAGCTTCTGTTTCTGTGGAGGTGGGGTGCACCTCCCTCCTGGCATGTAGATTTGTTCACCATCCTGGAAGCTCTCAGAACCCCATACTTTTGGGATTTTTTGGAAGCTTCATAATGAAGGCATGATTAATCATTAGCTCAGTCTCCAGCCCCTCTCCCCTTCTTGGAGGATGGGGGATGAGGCTGGAAATTCCAAGCGTGACTTGGTCTTTCTGGTGATCAGCCCTCATCCTGAAGCCATGCAGGAGCCCATCAAGAGTCGCCTCATTAGAGTAAAAGACACGCCTATCACCCAGGAAGTTCTAAGGGATTTAAGAGCTCTCTGCCAGGAACTGGAGGCAGAGACCGATATATGTATTTGTATGATTTCATATCCAAGAAATCATTGCCAAATCCAATGTGATGATGCTTTTGCCCTGTGTTTCCTCTTAGAGTCTTACAGGTTTTTGAGCTGTATTCAGTTAATTTTTGTATATAGTGCCAGATAAGGAGAGTCTGATTTCATTTTTTTTGCATGTGGATATCCAGTTTTCCCAGAACCATTTGTTGAAAACACAGGCCTTTCCCCACTGAATGGTCTTGGCACCCTTGTCAAAAACCATTTGACCATATATGCAAGGGTTTATTTCTGGGCTGTCTATTCCATTGGTCTATCTGTCTGTCTTTATGCCAGTACTACACTGTTTTTTTTTTTTTTTTGACCATGCCGTGCGTTTTCAGAGATCTTAGTTCCCTGACCAGGGGTTGAACCCGGGCCCACGGCAGTGAAAGCTCTGAGTTCTAACCACTGGACCACCAGGGAATTCCCAGTACTACATTGTTTTGATAACTGTAGCTTTGTAGTAAGTTTTGAAATCAGGAAATGTGTCTCTTGGTTTGTTCTTTTTCAAGATTATTTTGGCTATTCAGGGTCCCTTGAGATTCCATATGAATTTTAGGATGGGTTTTATATTTCTGCAGAAAATATCATAGGATTTTGATAGGGATTGCATCGAATCTGTAGCTCCCTTTGGATAGTATTGACATCTGGTAGCAAATAATATTCTATGGTATGGATATACCACATTTTGTTTATCCATTTATCAGTTGATGGACATTTAGGTTGTTTACACTTTTTCGCTCTTATGAATAATGCTGCTGTGACCAAGTATACCAGTTTTTATATGGACATATGTTTTCATTTCTCTTGGGTATGTTCCTAGGAGTGGGATTACTGGATTGTATGGCTCTTTGTGTAGCATTGAGAAAAACCATTAAATGTTAAGCTGAAGAGTGACGTGGTTGAATGTCTGATTTCAGAAAGATCCCTGAAGTATTATGAGAATGAATTGGAAAGGGCCAGAATGAGGGCAAGGGATGTATTAGTATATTATTGCAAAGTCATGTCATAAGTGAAATGATCAGGTTAGAGGAACCCAGAACTAAGATGGGGGCAGAAGAAGTGGAATGGAGACAGATGTAATGGTGACAGTACAGCAGTAATGTTTACAGAACTTGAAATGCAGGCTCACGAGCAGGAGTCGTCAGGGTGATGTCAAACCTACGTAAATGGAGAGTGGAATTGCGGTTGACAAGTAGGAGAGGCAGGAGGGGAGCCCAAGTAACATTTTGCAGTTTATTAATTTCTGTTATGTCTTGAGATTTGTCACTGGGTATATGCAGCTCAGTCAACAGAGATGAAAGTTAATGCTTTGCCATGCATTCATCTTCATGAAAAGAAAGGGTTTGGCCTTGTTCCTTCCTTGCTAAGAAAGTAGGACAGTAAATGATTTAGCAGCTGACCTACCTTAGAATTAACCAGCAGGTTTTGTGTATTCATCTGCTAATCAATTACATGTAGTTAAATTGATTGTTTAAGACCATTTTAATTTTAAAATAATACTATACTGGTCAACTAATCTATAACAAAGGAGGCAAGGATATACAACGGAGAAAAGACAGTCTCTTCAATAAGTGGTGCTGGGAAAACTGGACAGCTACATGTAAAAGAATGAAATTAGAACACTCTCTAACACCATACACAAAAATAAACTCAAAATGGAGTAGAGACCTAAATGTAAGACAAGACACTATAAAACTCTTAGAGAAAAACATAGGAAGAACACTCTTTGACGTAAATCACAGCAAGATCTTTTTTGATCCATCTCCTATAGTAATGGAAATAAAAACAAAAATAAACACAAATGGGACCTGATGAAACTTAAAAGCTTTTGCAAAGCAAAGGAAACTACAAACAAGACGAAAAGGCAACCCTCAGAATGGGAGAAAATATTTGCAAACGAATCAATGGACAAAGGATTAATCTCCAAAATATATAAACAGCTCAAGCAGGTCAATATTAAAAAAACAAACAACCCAATCAAAAAATGGGCAGAAGACCTAAATAGACATTTCTCAAAGAAGATATATAGATGGCCAAGAAGCACGTGAAAAGCTGCTCAACTGCTCAACATCACTAATTATTAGAGAAATGCAAATCAAAACTACAGTGAGGTATCACCTCACACCAGTTAGAATGGTCATCATCAGAAAATCTACAAACAACAAATGCTGGAGAGGGTGTGGAGAAAAGGGAACCCTCTTGCACTGTTGGTGGGAATGTAAATTGATACAGCCACTATGGAGAACAGTATGGAGGTTCCTTAAAAAACTAAAAATAGAATTACCATATGACCCAGCAATCCCACTACTGGGCATATACCCAGAGAAAACCATAATTCAAAAAGGCACATGCGGTAGCACAGGGAGATCAGCTCGGTGGTTTGTGACCACCTAGAGGGGTGGGATAGGGAGGGTGGGAGGGAGGGAGACGAAAGAGGGAAGAGATAGGGGAACATATGTATATGTATAACTGATTTACTTTGTTATAAAGCAGAAACTAACACACCATTGTGAAGCAATTATACTCCAATAAAGATGTTAAGGAAAAAAAAAGGCATATGCGGGACTTCCCTGGTGGCACAGTGGTTAAGAATCCGCCTGCCAATGCAAGGGACATAGGTTCGATCCCTGGTCTGGGAAGATCCCACATGCCACGGAGCAACTAAGCCTGTGCGCCACAACTGCTGAGTCTGCGCTCTGGAGCCCGTGAGCCACAACTACTGAGCCCACGTGCCACAACTACTGAAGCCCGCGCGCCTAGAGCCCGTGCTCCGCAACAAGAGAAGCCACTGCAATGAGAAGCCCACGCACCACAACTAAGAGTAGCCCCCACTCGCTGCAACTAGAGAAAGCCCGTGCGCAGCAACGAAGACCCAACGCAGCCAAAAATAAAAAAAAAAAACAAAAAAAACAAACAGACACATGCACCCCAATGTTCATTGCAGCACTATTTACAATAGCCAGGTCATGGAAGCAACCTAAATGCCCATCGATAGACGAATGGATAAAGATGTGGTACATATATACAGTGGAATATTGCTCAACCATAAAAAGGAATGAAATTGGGTCATTTATAGAGGCGTGGATGGATCTAGAGACTGTCATACAGAGTGAAGTAAGTCAGAAAGAGAAAAACAAATATCGTATACTAACGCATATATGTGGAACCTAGAAAAATGGTACAGATGAACTGGTTTGCAGGGCAGAAATAGAGACACAGATGTAGAGAACAAATGTATGGACACCACGTGGGGAAAGTGGCGGGGGTGTGGTGGTGGTGGTGGGATGAATTGGGAGATTGGGATTGACATGTATACACTAATATGTATAAAATAGATAACTAGTAAGAACCTGCTGTATAAAAAATAAATAAAATTCAAAAATTCAAAAAAAAATACTATACTGAAAGAGGCCATTGAATAGTCATGCAAAAAGAAAGCAAATTACTGTTTTTCTTTAAGTATCAGTTCATCTGATAAATATGGGTTACCACAAAGTATTGGTGGCTCACCAAAAAGTGCCTTTTGGTAGCCTGTGTTTGCTAACTGATACCTCTCCGTTTCATGGAGTGATATCAATTAGGGTAAACTAAAATACTTCAAAGGTTTTTGGTTGTTTATAGGTTTGGGTTTCAAATTAGTACATGTTAATTATTGAATTAGTAGCCATATTTTGTTTGTTATATGTATTTATAAACAATGTTTGGGAGCAGAAATCCTTTTTCCATTTGCGGCAGCAATATGAATAATGGAACATTGTGATCTTCCTAGAGGAGAATTTTCTGTTAGTATTGTAGAATAATGTAATTAGGCACTATATGGAACTTGAAAACATATTTAAATTTTTGTTCTGGCTGTGGTTTTATGCTTTCCTAAAATGTGGCCTGAAACAGTTTATTAGTAAATATGCTGAATTGCTTTTTCTGGCAAGTGCATTTCAGTGTTGAATCCAAGGGAAAATACAAATATTTACTTATAAAAGTCGTTTGGTGTGGTAGTATTTTTACCACGGGCCATTGACCCACTATTGAAATGTTAGGGCATTGCTAGGTTGGATCCTGTTTATTTAAAGGCCAAGAGAGGGAAAGAGAGAGGAAGTTAACAATAATTGAATACCTGTTATGTGCCACCATATTTGGCACACTAATATATTATCCCTTTTTTACTCTCCTAGCAATTCAGTGAGGAAGTTTATATTATCTCTTTTTCAGCAAGAAAGATAATGCTCAAAGATACTTGTAGAAACTGAGAAGTTCATTTAAAAATCCACATGAAAATGTAAACAATCCAAAACAAAGTGATTTTTTTTTGTTTGTTTTGGCTGTGCCCTGAGGCATGCGGGATCTTAGTTCCCCAACCAGGGATGAACCCCTGCCCCCTGCAGTGGAAGTGCGGAGTCTTAACCACTGAACTGCCAGGGAAGTCCCCAAAGTGATTTTTTAAAAGAAAAAAACAAAGTTGGAAGACTAACATTACCTGATTTCAAGACTTACTGTAAAGCTTCAGTAAACAAGACAGTGTGGTGTTGGAGAAGGGATACACGTATAAATCGGTGAGATTGGCTAGTGTCTAGAAATAGACCCATAAATATATTGTTAATTCATTTTTGACACAGATGCCAAGACAGTTTAATGGGGAAAGGAAAATCTTTTCAAGAAATTGTGCTAGAATAACTGGGTATCCATAGAGAGAAAAAAAATGAACCTCATTATCACATATAAAAATTAACTTGAAGAATCACAGACATGTAAAAGCTAAAACTAAATATTTCTAAAAGAAAGCATAGGAGAAAAATCTTTGTGACCTTGAGTTCAAAAAGAGTCCTTAAAAAAGAAAAGATTTCTTAGGTCACAGAAAGCAAAATCACAAAGAAAAAAATTGATATGCTGGATTTGATCAAAATGTAAAACTTGCTCTTTGAAAGACACCATTAAGAGAACAAAAAAAGGCAAGCCACAGAATGGGAGAGAATATTTACAATACATATATCTGATAAAGGACTTGTTTCCAGAATAAAGAATTTTAAAATTTCATCATAAGAAGACAATCCATCTGAGAAAATTGGTTAAATGTTTGAAAAGATTCATTGCAAAAGAAGTTATACTAATGGCAAATAAGAACATGAAAAGATGTTAACATCAATGGGCGTTGGGGAAATGCAAATTAAAATCATAATGAGATACCCCTATACACCCATTAAAATAGTTTAAAAGACTGACAACATTAAAGTTTTCTAGGATGTGGAGCAACTGGAATTCTTGTACACTGTTGTTGGGGAAGTATAATGGCACAATCGTTTTGTAAAACTGGTAGTTTCTTATAAAGTTAAACATACCATCTATTCATTCTACTCCTGGGTATTTATTTACTCAGGAGAAATGAAAACATATGTTCACAAAAAGTCTTATATATATGTCCTTGAAAGGTGTCCTTGATAATCATAAAGTGAGAAAAGCAAATTTTTTTTTTTTTTTAAATTTATTTGTTATTTATTTATTTTTGGCTGTGTTGGGTCTTCGTTTCTGTGTGAGGGCTTTCTCTAGTTGTGGCAAGCGGGGGCCACTCTTCATCGCGGTGCGCGGGCCTCTCACTTTCGCGGCCTCTCTTGTTGCGGAGCACAGGCTCCAGACGCGCAGGCTCAGTAGTTGTGGCTCACGGGCCTAGTTGCTCCGCGGCATGTGGGATCCTCCCAGGCCAGGGCTCGAACCCGTGTCCCCTGCATTGGCAGGCAGATTCTCAACCACTGCGCCACCAGGGAAGCCCCCAGAAAAGCAAATTTTAGAACATCATGTGTGATAAACGATCCTACTTATATAAATGGAATGATAAACAATAAACTTAATCCAAATTACTTCTTGGAATGATAATGATGCTTGGTGGGGAGGATCATTAACTTTGCTCTTTTTATGATGTAAGGAAATAAACATGAGAACAATTTCTGTTCAAAAAATTATTTACTGAGTTCACTTGGTTCCTATAGTTGAGGACTATGAATAATCTTTAAATAAATATGTCAAGTCTAGTTTTGTTATTTAATAGGTTAGTTTAAATAAGCTTTTCACTAACTTTGAAATTACACTGGTAACTATTAATGAAGTTTCTCATTGATTGACAGGTTAATGGGATTTGCTCTTGGTGGACGTGATGTCCCATTGTTGCTTTCCTTGTTTGGCCCCAGTTGAATAACTTCCATGAATACATAGACTTACAGAATGATAGATTATTAGAGCTGGAAGGAGCCTTAGGGATTCATTTGGTCTAGTGGTTTTTAAATGTCTTCCAAAGTACCCTAGTGGTTGCCACTGGCGGAGGGGGACTAGGTACAGAGCAGAAAGGGAAGGCCAAGCAAATGGATTTCTAGTCAGGCTTTCAGCCCAGTCGCCTCCCCCTGCCCGAACAGAGCAACTCTACTTTGATCTGTTGTATTTATATATTTTCTGCATAAGATTTTATTTGGAAAAATAATTTGAATGCTTTGGAGGGAAAAAAGACTGATAACAGTGATTTCAACCCTTTCATTTAACAGGTTGGAAAAATGATGTCTGGAGAATTTGAGAAGTGTTTCCCAGGGTCTGTTCCTATAGAGTGATTTGTTTGGAACCTGTTTCTGTTCTGGATATTGGACAGATTTGTCCACGAGACTGCTGCTTTACAACTCCTCCTGGATTTACCCAGTCACTGGGGTCCCACACACTTGGGGCACACAAACACACACTCTCTCCATTCTCCTACCACTGACAAGTCAGTAACGTAGTTTGGACCTTGGTTTAAGATAACATTTCTGTTGAATGTGTTTGCTTCCTATTTCAGCTAGAGACCATTTCTAACTGAGAAATGGCTATCTAGAATCATATAACTTATATGTTACAACAAACAGGGGAGTTTATTTATCATGTTTTCAAAATGTGGTCTATAGAGCCCTAGAGTTTGTGGGGCCCATCTGGGGGGGACAAGTACGGGGTTCAGGAGGGTAGGGCCTGGATGCTACTTGGACTCCTCAAATAGCAGCTTAGTTTTATCTTTTGAATGTACTGGGCTTTCACAGAAGATTTCTCTGGAAGAAAGGCTTTCTGCTTTGAAAGAAAGAAGAGGAAGAAGGAAGGGAATTGTGTCCAGCCTCTCACTGTAAGGGTGAGGAAACTGAGGGCCTGCAGTGTTAACCTCCTTCAGCTGGAAAAGCAGTGTGTGGGACATTGAAAGAAGAGTCGGCCTTGGGAATTCCCTGGTGGTCTAGTGGTTGGGACTCAGTGCTTTGACTGCTGTGGCCCAGGTTCAGTCCCTGGTCGTGTACCATTTGGCACGGTGCAGCCAAAAAAGAAAGAGTGGGCCTTGAGCCGAGTGAGCTTGGGACAGTCTTCGGCTTCTTTGAGCCTCAGTTTCCTCTTCTGTAAATTTGGGATGCTAATCCCTACATGGTTTTGATGAAGCCCAGGATTAGGTAATAACCTAATGGTTGTGAAAGTATTTTATAAACTGTAAACCCCTAGACTGGGGGTGAAGTACCCCCTCACCCCCAGGGACATGTGGCAATGTTTGGTGCCATGTATGGTTGCCATACTGGGGGATGGGGGAGTGGGGGTACTGACACCTGGTGGGTCGCGGACAGGGATGCCGCTGAAACGACAGCATCCACGACAAAGGAATACCAGCCTCAAATGTCAGCAGTCAAGGTTGGTAAATCCTGCCCGTGACAAATGTAACTTCTCTAGACTTCTCATTCTTTAGGACTCCCCTGCCACAGCCCTGCCAGACTACACTCACCCAACACAGGGTCGAATATTCATACATATAGTACATCTGCACACACAGACTCTTTCAGCAACAAACATAATGGAAAATGAAGTGGAAAAAAAAAGAAAAAGGAACAAACAGAATAATTAGAATGACCTTTTTTTTTTTTTTATATTTGGCCACACCGCACGGCTTCTGGGATCCTAGTTCCCTGACCAGAGATTGAACCCGCGCCCTCAGCAGTGAAATCACGGAGTCCTAACCACTGGACCGCCAGGGAATTCCCTAGAATGACTTTAAAGGAAGCATAGCTTATAATTTTTAGGTCTTTTTTTTTTTTGACTAAATACATACTTGTTAAAAAAAAAAAAACTGTACTACTTAAAGTGAAAGTCCATTGGAATCTAGATAATGATTATTAACAATTTAACTTGTCATTTTTAAAAGAAGTGGAGAAAGTGAATTTGAAATGCTTTTTATTTTTAAAATTATTTATTTATTTATTTTTGGCTGCATCGTGTCTTAGTTGGGGCACTTGGGATCTTTCATTGCGGCGCGAGGGCTTCTCTCTGGTTTTGTGGCACGGGCTCCAGAGCATGTGGGCTCTGTAGTTGCGGCACATGGGCTCTCTAGTTGTGGCACGTGAGCTTAGTTGCCCTGCGGCATGATGGGATCTTAGTTCCCTGACCAGGGATTGAACCCGCATCCCCTACATTGGAAGGCGGATTCTTAACCACTGGACCACCAGGGAAGTCCCTGAAATGCTTTTTAGAAAGCATGATAGGAACAAGAAATAAAGGATAAAGAGGTGAGCTCACTTCGGCAGCACATATACTAAAAAAAATTGGAATGATACAGAGAAGGTTAGCATGGCCCCCGAGCAAGGATGACACACACATTTGTGAAGCATTCCATATTAAAAAAAAGGGGGGGGTACCACTTAGAATAACATTTTGGAAGAATATGGGATATGAAAATATGGTCAATATTAATGGAGGATGGGGAGCCGTTTAGAAAAATGGTACAAGTGAGATGTGTCTGGGAGAGAGGGCAGATGGGGGGGCAGATCGTAGTGTGGCCCAGGTGCTTGTTTAAAATAATAGAGACCCACCACCAAGTTGCTTCAATTGTGTATATCTTCAGGTAGAATTTGATTAATAGTTAACAGTGTATATGGGAGGAATTGAAATCCATTGCTTTTACTTATGTTTTGTTTATCCAACCTAAACCTGCATTAGAATGCTTAGGATAATTTGTAATTATTATAACACTCTGACATAATTGTTGATGGATCTGTAGACCTACATTATTTTGACAAATGTTAGAAACAAATGTTTCTGATTGTTTGTCACAACCTGCACATATAAACTACTCAGAATTCCTTTTTGATAGATTTTAAATGATTAACTGAAGCAAATGATTTGAGCAACATAATTCACTTTTTACTAGGAAGGTAGTCCTAAGAAAGCTGCTAGTTTCTTGGCATCATTTCAGATGACTACATTGAAGTCCATGAGTTGTAGGAATTCTTTTTTTTTTAACCATTTCAGCATAAGCCTGTATGTGAGCTTATAATATCCCCATCTGATTAGAAGCAAAAATACAGTATATTACTGCTCTAATCTTATGTTGTCTTGACATTAGTATAAATGCTACTAATCTTATGTTTTCCCGGAAGAGATTGGCTGTGACCATTGAAAAAAATCACAGCTTTTTTCCCCTTGTTCCAACTGCAACTTGAAGTTCATTGTATTTCAGCACATGGCTTATCTTTAGGAAGAATTTTTTTTTCTTCACTCAGTGTATGAGAACTAAATTTTTGGTTTCTTAATGTATGCAAGCCCAGTGATTTGGAGAGGTTTATTTATGGGGCTTTGTAGAGTACTTATGCCTTTAAGAAAGACTGTAGGCTTCCCTGGTGGCACAGTGATTAAGAATCCGCCTGCCAATGCAGGGGACACGGGTTCGATCCCTGGTCCTGGAAGATCCCACATGCCGCGGAGCAACTAAGCCCGTGCGCCTCAACTACTGAGCCTGTGCTCTAGAGCCCACGAGCCACAACTACTGAAGCTCGCGCACTTAGAGCCTGTGCTCCACAACAAGAGAAGCCACCACAATGAGAAGCCCGCACACCGCAACCAAGAGTAGCCCCCGCTCGCCGCAACTAGAGAAAGCCCGCGCACAGCAATGAAGACCCAATGCAGCCAAAAATAAATAAATAAATAAATTTTAAAAAACAAAAAAAGAATGACTGTAGAATACTACTATAATAGAAAGTCAGCTGGGTGCTGTTTCCTAAACCTCATAGTCTTGGGCACCTTATGAGAGCCAGATTTTTAAGAAGACATTTAAATTAAATTAATTAATTAATTTAAAAAATTTATTTAGGGGCTTCCCTGGTGGTGCAGTGGTTGAGAGTCTGCCTGCCAATGCAGGGGACATGGGTTCGAGCCCTGGTCTGGGAAGATCCCACATGCCACGGAGCAACTGGGCCCGTGAGCCACAACTACTGAGCCTGCGCGTCTGGAGCCTGTGCTCCGCAACAAGAGAGGCCGCGATAGTGAGAGGCCCGCGCACCGCGATGAGGAGAGGCCCATGCTTGCCACAACTAGAGAAAGCCCTCGCACAGAAACGAAGACCCAACACAGCAAAAAAATAAATAAATAAATAAAATTAAGAAGTGTTATAAGAAAGGTTTAATTAAAAAAAAATTATTTATTTTATTTATTTTTGGCTGTGCTGGGTTTTCGTTGCTGTGCATGGGCTTTCTTTAGTTGCGGCGAGTGGGGGCTATTCTTTGTTGCGGTGCATGGGCTTCTCATTGCGGTGGCTTCTCTGGTTGCGGAGCACGGGCTTCAGGTGTGCGGGCTTAAGTAGTTGTGGCTCACGGGCTCTAGAGCGCAGGCTCAGTAGTTGTGGCGCACAGGCTTAGTTGTTCCGCGGCGTGTGGGATCTTCCCAGACCAGGGCTTGAACCCGTGTCTCCTCCATTGGCAGGCGGACTCTTAACCATGGCGTCACCAGGGAAGCCTGAGAGCCAGATTTGAACAGCAAAGAAAAAGTTGCTTGCTCACGGAGGTCCCCGAAATTCAGGCAAGCCATTCCCACACTTTTGTGAATGCTGGTCTGGGATAGTCACCATTTGCACCAATACTACCTTAAATGCAAAACCATTGGTATATTTTTAAAATATTTGACCCCCTTTTCCATCTCTGCATCTCTGTCCATGACTATATCTTTACCTAAGGATCCCTTATCTAAGAATCATCATAAAGTGTGGTCACTCCCACTCCTCAGAAATTCCTAATCCCTGGTCAGAGTCGTGCTTTAACCTGTCCTGCTTACCTTTAGTACCGTCTCTCATTTCTGCTAGACATGGAGTACAGAAAGGCAGGGGGTGGGGGGAGTGTGGTGTTGAGGAGAGACCAAAGTATGTAGGGTCACATTTTTCAGTCAGATAGCAGAGAAGGGAGAATCAGAAGTCTGGACCTAGCTCCCACCTGGCCTACTGCAATGGCTTTCTCCTAACTGGTGTCTCCATCTTTGATGGAGCCTTCTTCAAATCTGTCCTCATTGCTGTGAGTGGGCTGTTGTAAAGTACACATCTGATATGTTGTTACCCTGCTTAATTTCTGCCACTGCTTCCCTACTGCTTGTAATAGAGGCCAAGATCCTTAGTTTGCCATAAAGGACTGTCTTGCTTTGTCTCCCGCTGCACACTTGGTAACTTAGTAACCGGGAGCTCCTCGTAGTCCATTTCTCTCGTCACCTTCTCTCCCACTCCCTTCTCTAACCCTCCAGGATGGTTTGGGTACCCTTCTCAGTGCCCCGAGCACATCCTGTTTCTGTCACTGTTCCTTGTACTTTGAGTTTCTAATTATCAGTAGGCTCTAACACTAAATCATGAACTTACTGAGTGCGGGACCTTATTTCCTGGGGCCTAGCATAGTGCTTGGCACACAGTGGGTGCTCAGTTTGTGTAATGAAGGAAATGCCCACACATAGTGTTGGCTAGGATGAATTTTGGAAGGTATTTCGTTTCCTTTGGTAAGTCAGGTTGATTATAATAACTTTGTATATCTGTGAGGAGGCCACACTGGTGGCAGGGTTAACATGGTGACCAAAGACGAGGCCTCTGGAGTCAGACTGCCTGGGTTCAAATCCCAGACATGTGACCTGAGGCAAGTTACTTAACCTTTCTGTGTCTCAGTTTCTTGGTCTATAAAATGGGGCTAATAAGAGAAGTTTATTGTGAAGATGTAATGAGGTAATTTAATCCTGAAGCATTAGTGCTTAGCAAATGCTCTTCACTTTATGTGATGTTATTTGGTGTTCATGAAAACATTGTAGATGTTGCATTTGTATAAATCAAGTTATATTTTAGATTTGTTAAGGGAATTTGGTATTAAAAGGTTATTTGATGACTTTTAAATAGCACCAATGTTTTATTTATTTATTTATTTATTTATTTATTTATTTATTTATTTATTTATTTATGGCTGCGTTGGGTCTTTGTTGCTGTGTGCGGGCTTTCTAGTTGCGGCAAGCGGGGGCTACTCTTCGTTGTGGTGCGCAGTCTTCTCATTGCAGTGGCCTCTCTTGTTGTGGAGTACGTGCTGTAGGTGCACGGGCTCAGTAGTTGTGGCTCGCAGGCTCTAGAGCGCAGGCTCAGTAGTTGTGACGCACGGGCTTAGTTGCTCTGCGGCATTGGGATCTTCCTGGACCAGGGCTCGAACCTGTGTCTCCTGCATTGGGAGGCGGATTCTTAACCACTGTGCCACCAGGGAAGCCCCAGCACCAATGTTTTTATAATTTTCCAGGTAGAAGTTCTCAGCATTTTCTTCCCCGCTGCACCCCCCCAAAACCCCAGATACACACACACACACTTAATCAGTTCTTAAGTCCTGTAAATTCTGCCAGCAAAATGTCTCTTCTTTTCCAAGTAATCCTACACACCTTAGTCAGATGAATCTTCTTAAAGCACAGCTTCAGTCATGTTACGCCTTTCTAAAAAGTCTTCAGGGAAGCCCCTGCCTCCTGAATTAAGTGCTGTGCAGACTGCTTGGTCCAGCTTCTGGTGCCTTCAGAGGCCCCCGTCCCTTTCTAGCCTTGTCTCCTGCTCTCAGGGACACGCCTAGACCGCCCCCGCTCCCATTTCCCTGCACAAGCCCTGCTTCTCTGCGGCTGCTGGGTAGGGCGCGCCACCCCACCTCCCCAACTCTGGCTGTTAAAAGTCTACCATTTAAGACAACTCAAATGCCACTTCTTTCTTGAAGATTAAAAAAAACAAAAACAAAAACTCTGCTAAATGTGTTCCCACCTTCCTGTCGACCAGCAGAACACTGACCCCCTCCCGGCACCAAGGATCTGCTTTTGTTCAGTTTTCTGGATACCTGACTTCTTATTCCTTCTTGATCCCAAGCTCCCCAGGGAAGAGACTGTCTTATTTATTTCTGACCCTTGTTGAACCCAGTACTCTTGCCCTTCAGTGCTCAGTAAATATTTGTTCTTGAAATGCTTTTTGTGGGAAAAGAAGGCAATTACAATTACTGTGTGCAATGCACTGTTTTTCCAAGCTTTTTACACATTTTATATTGTTTCATCCTTGCTATTCCCCAGCCAGGGATAGGCAATATTAGTATTCCTATTTTTCTATACGAAGAAACTGACCCCTAGAGAAGGTATATAATTTGTCCAGGGACTGAGACATACCACTAGTAAGTAACCTAATCAGTATTCTCAATCATGTTTAACCTATGTTACCCCCAAGTCCACATAACCCTATAACTGAAGTGTAACCACTGGGTAACATTTCCCACTCTTTGAAGAATAAACACTACATACTCTAGTGATGTGCTCCAAGAGGAAAGAAATTTATCCCCAGTGCCTTCTACTTAATAAATGCTAATAAATATAGATCAAGTAAATGTATAAGGAAAAGAAACCATTGGTTCTTGTTTCTCCATTGATTTTTCATTTGAATCAGGAATAGGCAACAACGTAATAGCTATAATGATGTATACATAGGATATAATGAATCCCTGATTCTTATATTTACTTTCACAAAGATGAGAATCCAGTTACTGATATTGATGAGGAGGGGCTGG
The DNA here is from genome assembly GCF_965194825.1 of Balaenoptera physalus. Lineage (NCBI taxonomy): Eukaryota > Metazoa > Chordata > Mammalia > Artiodactyla > Balaenopteridae > Balaenoptera > Balaenoptera physalus. The sequence goes on along the minus strand of NC_138882.1, from coordinate 181,316,998 downwards.
AGGTATTGAGAGGGAAGGGACTTGCTGGAAAATACCAGTTGAATACTGTTCAACTGTCCCTTTTGAACAGTTTGAATTCATTTTATCTCCAGCCAGTGCACAGAGGGAGGTACATCCCAGCTTGACTTGTTGACTGTTTCTCATTGATTCTAAGTCATTTCAGGGTTTTGTTATCACTCTTGATAAGTCAAACATCTGTGGTTTCTGTTGTTTTCTTGAGGGATTGAAGAGTCACATAGTCATAAATTACCCATGCAGAGCACTACAGTCCAGAAAATCCAGAAAAACACTTTGTGTCATGTAACAATAGACTAGTCTCCCTGCTGCTCTCCTGACCTCTCCCTGAGGTTTATCTCTGCGAATAGGGAAGAGCCATGATTTTGGAGTCAGACAGCTTGGGTTTGAATTCCCCTTTTTAGTTGTGTGTACTTGGGTAAGTCACTTAACCCCTTTACATTGTTTCCTCTTCTGTAAGACAAGATCATAGTATACCTCATAGGTGGTTCTGTAGATCAAATGAAATAATATAGAAACGTTAGTACAGTGCCTGCCACTCTATAAATGTTAGTACCTCCAAATCACCCTCGCCCCCATAAATGTAACACATGGCATCTTTTACTGTGTTTATTGAAACTTAGTAATTCTGCATTTTTTCAATGTCCCTTTAATAATTAATCTTCAGAGCGTCTTCACATTTTCCTACATACTATGCCCACATGTGAATTAACTGACTATATTTTAGTAAAATGTGTACAGCCATGTTTCTTTTTTGCATTCTTGGAAAGTTGTACGACTGTCAGAACTCTGAAAGCTAGGTGATGTGCTATATGCACTCATCTAAAAGGACCCTTTTTGCGAGTTTGGCTTTTCTTCAAGCAGAGCACACCGGTAGTGACTTCCACATTTACCTTCCGTATCTTTTCTGCCTTCTGCTGACTGCTTTACTTGTTCTGATCAGAGTCCCGGTATTTGGTGTCCCCCGGAGAAATTCCTGCAGATGTCTCAGCCTCTGTCTAGTCCGATAGGCAACGGGAAGGTTAAGGTCTTGTAAAATAGCCACCTTCTTAGTCTATTTCCTACATACCCTGCAGCAGTGTTGACTTGTGAGAAGCTGATTAACACAGACCACATTTACCATCTCTGGGCCTTTGGTCTGGCACACTTTCTTGGTTAATTCACATGACTTGGCATTTACACATGGACACCTGGGACAATCTGTCTTTGCCTCAAAGGATTAAGTAACACAGTTTGGAGTTGACTTAAAACTATTTTTTTTCCCCTCATAAATTGGGCCCTGAGCATCTTTCATAAACCAGGAATGTTTCTTGGAAATGTAATTCTCACCAAACTCAGTCCCAAGGGTACTTTTCTGTAAAAGCACGTTCTTGTTTGTCTGTCACAACAAATGCATTTGATGATTGTAATAGTGTTGATAGAAACATGATTGAACAGGAACGCACACCCATTCTAAATAGGCCAGTTTGATATTAATCCATGTTCAAAGCATAAATACAGCTTTATTAAACACAAGACAGCTCTAGGAAAATCTTTATTATATTTTAAAGCAAAATGTTCTAGTTCAGCAGTGAGTCTGAAGGAATCTCCTATTTTTAAAAAATCATGTAGCAAAACCTGATGTATTTCTATAAACAGTTGCTAATGCCTATGAAATAAAGTCAACTATGCGAAGAGTGGGAAAAATAGATTCTGATTTTCAGCTCTGGTTCACCCACAGTGTGATCCTCCGCAAGCCAGGGAGTTGTGTTTTAATAGAGGATTTAACTATTACCTTACAGTTTTGACATCTTTTGAGTTTTTTTAGAAAGGTAGCAGAACTTACTACTATTTATTGAAGTCTGTGTCAGACACTGCAGATACCTTTACATTTTCCTAATACAGCAGCCCCAGGAGATGGTTTTCACTCTACAGATGAGCACGCTGAGGGCGGGCGAGGTTAAAGCACTGACCTAAGGTCAGAGAGCTGGCTGGTGAGGATGGCCCAGTGGTCTGAACTGGGCCTGTCTCGTGACAGCATCGGTGCTCTTGCCATCCCACTCAGTGGGAGAGTAAATCTCTCATTTTTTGGAAGCTGTATCTTTTCTTTCAGACATTCAAGAATAAAGTTGTTTGGCCCATGGCTCCTAGGATCTTGAAAACTTGCTTGTAATTCCTGTAGTTTCTCATATTCATAAACTGCCACTTGAATATGGTAGTTAAGTTTTTGCTCATACATCTTGTTATATTATACAAATTAAAATGGAGTTGCTCTGCAATTTTAATTTTTAGATGCAGATGAAAATCTAGCATTGATAACTATACATTAGACTTATGAATTTAGGAGCTTTGTTTAAAATGTTAACTATAAGCTGGAGTGAGATCTTAATTATATGATCAATTATTGATAAATAAAGTGGGTCTATGGTCTTCTTTCCCCTGTGATCAATCTTTCATAGAAATGTTTTCTAAGTGACTTTCTAAGGATTTTTTTATGCCTCTCCCAACAATGAGTTATTCTTCCTCAGTTGAAAGTCCATTGGCAATTGCAACTTCTACAAAGTTGATTCCACAGGAACCTTTATTGCTCCAACTTGTTCTGCTTAGGGACTGATATCCAAAGTACACTTCTGGGACTTCGCTGGCAATCCAGTGGTTAAGACTCCGCGCTTCCACTGCAGGGGCCCGGGTTTGATCCCTGTTCGGGGAACTAAGATCCTGCCTGTCATCCGGCGCGGCCCCCCCAAAAATTCAAAGTACATTTCTACCCCAGGACTGCAGTCAGATTATGTAGCCTGCTTCTTAATTCTTGCTGATTATGTTTGCTTTCTCAATAATTTCAGTGAAGTCAAGCTTTATGATATATGGCATGGTAAGAGCAAAGACTTTTCTAAAAGTTGCATTGATTAACTAGAAGTGGTCCATATGTCACAGTGATGGCCATCAGCATAGTTCCGCCCACCCCCACACAAAGTGTGGCTTAGGGTATACACTGGTATCCTGCTGTTGGTTGTTATTCTTTTAAATTTGTTATAAAATCCACTTGGGGATGTGATGAGGCAGTATTTTTAATGTAGTTAGTGGAGCAAGTTCTCTGTTGTTTTGTTGCTAAAATAGTATCAGATGGATTGTTAAGGAATTGCTTCTTTCTAAAAATGTGTGTTTATCTACTAGCTGGTTTTATGATGTCCTTTTGGGCACTAAGCATGCCCTAAAGTGCAGGGTTAGCTTGATTCAGAGTAATTTCTTTTTGAAAGAATTTGTGCCAATTCTTTTTCCTCTCCAGAAGAAATGGTTTCAGAGCATGGGCTCCCTGCCTAATGTCAATTCCATAAGGCTTCTCTGTTATGGGGTGGGGTTTTTTTTTGTTGTTTTTTTGGTTTTTTTGCCTTGCTCCCCACCTGCCTTGGTGGACTTTGCCATTAGGGAGATGTGTACCTACAATCAGGCATTTCTTTACTTTAGGGTTATTTGTCATTCCAGACATCGTGGGCCAAAAGAACAGGCTTAAAAGGGGAGGCAGAGTTATATAAATTTTATTCATAGTTAAATATTTGCTTCCAGGGAAGGTGAAAAATGCTTTGTACTTTTTCCTTTGGCTTTTTCTTCTAAGAGAACTTGTCATGCAACAACAAAAAAAAGTGGCCAAAGGCAGAGAAAAACTCTTCTCTTTTCCATGTTGGTTTGTTTTCATTGTAAGACAAACCTTTCATGTTTTATTGTTATGAAGTTTAAACCTGGCCTAGAGGTGCCAATCTTTAGTGGAAACAGCTGCAGAGTTGGTGTCCCCTAATCAGGTGGGACTTTCTTTGAAGCAACATGTTGCCTTTTAAAAGAAAATTGAGCATGTGAGAACTTGAACCTGTAAAACTCATCAGCAGTTCCACCACTGTTTATCTCTTAAATAACCGAGGTAGCTAACTTAAAGTAACACGTTGGCATTTAAACATCATTTTCCATATTATTTTTTCTGAAGAGAACAGACTTGATATTTTGTGTCTTAAAAATATAGAAATGGAGAAGAAAAGTCTCCTAGGAATTGAAGATGTAGCAGCCCAATTTAACTAAGACCGTAGAGTACACTCTGTCTTTGGGCTAGTCTGAACTGTAATTTTGATCTCATATTTATACTTGCAGGTAAATGCCTTTAATCAGAGCAAAACTGGGCGGTCAGGCATATACCTGAACTTAAATGAAGTCTAGAGAGGGAAGATTTTCTGCTCTGTACTGGTTGATGTTGAAGCATTTCTCCTCTTTGTGGTTGAGTGATACTGGTAGCAGTGGGTTTAGCATCGTTCTTGGTCTACTGTTAGGAAAAGTTGAGCATCAGAGAGCTTTCTTTCCTTGGGGGAAAATAGGAGAGACAGGAATGGAATCAGAGGGACAAGAAAAATGCTGAAATATTTTCCTTTTGGGCTTTTGATTTGTTTGCCAAAAAATTGCCTTCCAGATGGAGAAGACCAAAAGCTCTGATTGTAAGCCATTATGTTTTTACTGGCCTAACTCCCCATCCCATTGCCTGGTTTGAAATCTGTAGGCCAGTCCAAATTCTTTACCTCATTTTCTAGTACCAATTTACTGTCTTACTCATCTTCCAGCTGCAAGGGGGTGAGGCAAGTTGCTTTGAAATTGAACCCTGTGCCATTTTATAAACCAAGCAACAGCAGATTCTTGCTGAGGGCTATCGATCGTGATAGTTGCCATTTCCGTGAAGTTCTTGAATCACACCTACCAGGTAGAATTGTGTCTGTGACATGTGCTGTAGGATTAGTCTGGGAATGAATCGGAACAAGCCCATCTGGCCTTGTGCAGACTTGTTACTACCCTGGTTGCCTAGCGTTCTGGGCTGTTGCATAGGAAGCACAATTTGGTTTTTGGCTGTATCCTACTTCATTGGCAGTAGAAATCTTGACACTCCAATTTCCCTTGGAGGTAGTGATTGTTTAGGGGTTGAAGTTGTAGGGGAATCCAGTGTCAGGACATAGTGGGTATAGTGGCTTTGGAGTCTGGCAGACTTGGGCCCAGTTCATTGTTCTTCCACTAACTGAGCATGTCCTTGAGCAAGTTATTTTCTGCGTCTGGAAACTGGGGAGTAATACCATATCAGGGTGTTGTTTGGTTTAAAAGATATATATATATATATTTTTGGTAGAACAGGGAGGGAATGTTGGGTACTCATGGGAAGTACTGATGTTTGTTCCTTTTCCTTCTCTTTATATCAGCCTTGAATAGGTTAACTATTGTGGTCTGTAAACTGACGAGTTTTCCATCATTTTATTAAATTACATGGAAATTAGGATGACATGAGTGATCTTCAAATGTTGCATTTTAAAGTTGGGCGCCAGTACCTAATGCAGGGTCTATTGTACAAAGTAATGATTTTTCATTAAAATTCATATTTGTATAGGATATAGTCATAGGAAGGAAATACACATCATGGCCACCTATAGACTGTAAGAGAAAATTATCAGAAATCATTCTGGATGATAGCATAAACACTTTCTTCAGGCCAGCATCAGCTGGATTGTTGCATAGGTGAAGCAAAAAAGGTGTGGATTAGCTTGTTTGCTCAAGACGAAGTTCTCTGTGTTTGGAGCAGAAAGGTCAGGTTTGCTGACTGAGGAGTACTTTGAATGTTCACACTGCAGTAGCCTAAATTCATGGTTAGACAGCAAAGAAGCTCTTGGGATTTCAACAGCACGTATTCGAAAACCATTAAGGCAAGTGAGAATTGGGACTTTAATGTGGTGCTTAATTGTAAAGAGGTTGGTCGGGGTCTCTGTTGGACCATGGAGCAGACACTTAGTAAAGAGCATCAGAATACTCTGAAAAGTCTGAAAACAATTAATCTGTCAAGTCTGGGGGAAAAAAATCAGATCTTAGCTGTCTTCGTTGGCATGTATAACTTACTTTTTTGATAATGGAAAAATAAGTTTATCTCAAAGTTTGGGACATGTATCTCTACAGTATGTGAGATGATTTTTTTCCCTAAAGTAGTACCACAGGTAAATGTTTTTATTTTAATGGTTCTACATTCATTTTAACACACCTTATGAAAAAAATACAGCTAGCAGTCAAATCTATGATTATACTAATATTATTTAAGTTGAGGTTGAATTTATATAATTAAATACATACATTGATGGTTTTTTCAAAGAAAATAAGTGTGCAGATGAAGTACGCATTAGCAAAAATTATGACTGTAGCAGTGACCAAGGTTTGAGAAATATTGGTCAAAATGAGAATTTAACCTTTTTTTGTTTTTTTTTTAACCCCAAGCTTACGTTCCTATGAAGTTTGATTTAAAATTAGGTATTAAAAATTTTTTTTTCTACCAGATCATTAAAACTGGCTTGCATTTGTTCTTTTATTTTGAAAGATAGTGGTTAAAAATGCCCTGTGAGTAAAATGAGGAGAGGGGATTAATCTTCACATTTGAGAAAGTGCTTTCCCTCTGTCTGGACACTCTGACTTGTGTTTGACTTGTGACAACCTTTGGCAACTGTTCTGGATCACTCCTTTCCATCTTCCTCAAAAAGTAGCCATCACTCAAAGTGCTGAAACGACAAGGGGAGCTTCCTGCTGACATTGTTTACCTGATGTGCTGGCTGTGGCACCCCTGCGGAAGGTGGGTGGGAGAGCCCAAGGTGCTGGACGCTATTCGCAAGCAGCGCAGAGAGCCTCTACTCGGGAACTGTCTCCTGGTTTGTTCCCCCACCCCTAAGACTTGTTTAGACAGAATGGTGAAGAAAGTTCTCATCCCCTATTGGGGCAAAGGGACCAAAGGCATAGATAAAGCCTCTGACAACAAGAAGGAAGGTTAGAAATGAGAAAATCATCTCTCTACCAATTAAAAAATCTGTTTTATAAGTGTTCACATTTATGAAATGTTCGTTTTGTTTTTCTCATTACTATTAAGATATTTAACATGTTTTTCCTCCCTCTTTGTAGGTACTGGTTTTGGATTAGGACTTGTTTTCTCACTTACCTTCTTTAAAAGTAAGTGTGACTCTTCCTACCTTTACAACATAATGTTTAGTGTATAGGTGCACATGGCAGGGACGCTTCCGGAAGGCATGGCTACGTGGCTGCCAGTCCAACCATTTGTGGGTTTAGGTAGAGGCCTCTGTAAAGTGAGCTAGACAAAGACCGAGGGCTCGAAAGAGGTCGAAATGGGTTGGGCATCTCCAGAATTCCCCCTGGGCATTGAGTCACGGTGCCTGATATCGTCATTAAAAAAAGCCTGTACTTTATGCCAGTGAGTCATTTGGCCAAATCTACACTCTCAGATAATTCTAATTAATTATAATTGTTTCTAAAGGAACTTGAAAACGAGAGTCCTGCTGGTAGTAAAAAAGTAGACCAGAAATACCCATGCTTTTTGGCCAAAAATTCTCCTAAGCAAAGGGCAGGAAATGCCCCTTTCATTTTGTGGAAGAACTTCTGCAGTTTGGATATTGAATAGAAGCCAAAGGGGTCACTTTGACCTCTTTCCATGAAGAACTGGTGGGGAATACACAACTAGAGAATTATAATTAACACATAGTGCTGATGTGAAATAATCATGGCATTGGCTTAAGAAAACCTCATGACTTAACTAGAATCAAAATATGTAAATATTGGTGAAATTCTATTTTAAAAAAAATAAATTTATTTCTTTTTGGCTGCGTTGGGTCTTCGTTGCTGTGCGTGGGCCTTCTCTAGTTCCAGTGGGGGCGGCGGGCTGCTCTTTGTTGCGGTGCGCGGGCTTCTCATTGCGGTGGCTTCTCTTGTTGCGGAGCACGGGCTCTAGGCGCGCGGGCTTCAGTAGTTGCAGCACGTGGGCTCAGTAGTTGTGGTGCACGGGCTTAGTTGCTCCGAGGCACGTGGGATTTTCCCGGACCAGGGCTCGAACCCATGTCCCCTGCATTGGCAGGCAGATTCTTAACCACTGCGCCACCAGGGAAGTTCCAGAAATTCTTACATATTTTAAAAATTCAAAGACCTTACCGAAAGGTGGTTTTATTTCTAAGTTTAAGAATTAGTTAAAATGAGCAAATGGTTAGAACTGACACAGAAAAGTTAAGAGGTTCAACTGTGTCTACTGTTTTCATATTGTACCACTTATTAATACCTCAAATCTAGCAGCATGGGTACTTAATAGAGCCCCCTTTCCCATTTTTTGGCTGGTGATTAAACGTTGACAGAAGTGTATGGCATATTATAGTCAACAGTATGATGCATGTTGAGTATTTATTGAACCCTAAGCAAATGTATTTAAGCTGGAGAAAAGCTTTATTTTCTCTTAATGGTTCCCTATTGGGATTTTCCTTTTCTGCTCACCAGGAAGAATGTGGCCATTAGCCTTTGGTTCTGGAATGGGGTTGGGAATGGCCTACTCCAACTGTCAGCATGATTTCCAGGCTCCATATCTTCTACATGGAAAATATGTCAAAGTATGTACAGAATTGATATTTCTCTTTCTTTCTCCTGAGTCCCCGAAGAATTCTTTAGAGTGCATATAATTGATAAATACACTGTCATGTCACTGTGGCACCACTGAGATCCTAAGTGCTCAGCGTTTATCATTAGGGTAAAGTAGATCCGTATTAAATATCTGATATCTATAGGTAGCACTTTTGTTCGAGATCTCAGAGTGCCCTGTACACATCTCACACACATTCAAGCTAAACCTAAAGACTTCTGAACTCAGCCGTTATTCTGCTTTCTACTGAAGAGGGCAGGTTCTTGACTGTGAGTCCCACATGATTCTGCCTTAGTCCTTGTCTACAGATGGGTTTTTAATGATGCAGACAGGATGAAAAAGTGTAACACATGCCTCAAGAGGAAGGAGGTAGCACGGTTCCTAAAGTTTTTGTGTGTAGCAGCCCTTGGACAGAGGTGCTATTCATTTTTGTATCCCCAGGGCCTGGAACAAAGTAGGTGCTCAAATAAATGTAAAATAAATGAATGAAATAAATTGTGTATCTTATTAGATGTGCCTATGACCTCAGGCTTATTAAGGCATGACATTTATAGCAACACAAGCTTCATGAAGAGCTTCACAGTCTCTGGATGTGTAGAATCATCTACTTTCTTGGTTACCCTGGAGCTAGAATCACTGTGGTCTGGGCAGCAGCAGGGGGCCAGTGGAAAGAGCACAGAAGCCAGGACACCCAGATGTGAGTCCTGGTCCATCACTTGCTTTCTATGTGCTCTTGAGTTGTTCACTTCTGAGATTGTTTTCTGTCTGTAAAGTGAGGGTAGTAATTTCTGCCTACAGGGTTGTTGTGAGGATTAAATGTGAAAATGTTTTTAAGCTATGAGGTGCTATCTATATATATATATAAATAGAAATGTTGGTAATTGTAATTGAGGCCAACTAAGAAAGGGTGATTGACTCGTTCATTGTTCCACCATAATAACAAGTAGGGCAGAAAAGGAGGTACAGATGAGTGTCCCAGTTCTGGTCAAAAGCTGTAGCCACAAGGGTGACCGAATCTTAAATGACAGTGTGCCACCACAGCTCGGTCGCCTCTGTCTGAGAACGTGCTCAGACGGTCAGCTGCCTACTGACCAGCCAGTGTGGGCCTGGGGCGAGGACTGGGAGCCGGGGAGTCGGCCAGCGGGAAAGCCTGGCAGGCGTCTCCCAGGCCCTCCGTGGCCATGACCCACCCCTGCACCGGAGCCAGGGTGAGGCAATCAGAGGGACAGCGCGAGTGAGCGGAGGCGCAGCTGCGTGGCATCAGCGCTGACGACCGGCGGTTTCCACTGCTCCCTGGCGCCTCGCTCTTTTGGCGCCACGGCTGAAGTTAGAGGAGAACATAAAGGAACAGGGAGAGGAGCTTCAGGTCTTTTAATTGTTTGAAATGTTTTCATTGTTCCAAACTGAGTTGTCATGGATAATGGCTCGGGGTGATTATATGTGGATGTATTTAATGGCTGGGAGTTACTGTGGAAAATATTGTTACAGTATTTACAGCCTTGCGTGTACTGCTCCAAAATGGCCTTGTAACTTTATCTGAACTGGAGTCTGTGCCTTGATGTCGTCATCCTCCATTCCCTGAAAAGAGGAACAAAATCCCAACTTGGGGCTTTTTCAGTGTAGTCATATCATGGTAATTGCCTGCTGAGTGCCTGCTATGACCTGTGGACCATCCTAGGTGCTTCATCTTTGAGAAAGCCAAATTTTACTGAGGTTAAGAAACTTGCCGAAGTTCCTGTCATTAGTAGGCCATTTGATTCCAGAGCCGTGCTCTTTCCACTCACCTGGGATCCGTCCCTTTGATGGGTTTTGGGAATATGGTTATCCAGGTACCGCCTGTTCAGCCCTGTTCCGTTCCTTTTCTGTTTTCCCCCCTCAAAGATTGAGGAGCCACTCTGAAGAACCTGGGCTGGAAGGATACAGTCCTCTTGTGAGGCAGATTTAAAGCAAACAGAGTGGTTGGTAAGGCTTGGGGCCCGTTGGTCCTCGGTCTGACCTGCGGCAGCAAGTTAGAGAGGGTTGTCAGAATGCTGTGTGCACAGTTCTAACCTGAGTGTCCTTACTTTACAGGAGCAGGAGCAGTGACTTACATCTGAGAACATCCCGGTGGGAGGGAAAGAGAAATCATGTTTATTCCTCAGGAATACTGAAGTGCCCTGGAGTAAGCTGACACTCTTCTGTAACAATGTTATCAGTAATGCTTTAAACTCCAGCACACTGTTTATGTATTTGAAACCAAGTCTGTTTCTTGTTTTGTATTTTCTCTCTGTAAATTGCAAGGAGGTGGTCTTAAAAGAAATAAATTAAACAAAAATAGGCAGCCCAGTGCATTGCCTGTGTTTCTTTGCCTTTGGTCTCTGAGCAGGAGGAAAAGAATATTTGGACTGCCAGCAGCTGTAACCGCCTGGTCCCAGCCTCTCTTTAGAGCCTTCCTGGAACCACAGCCGTTGTGCATTCCTCCCCACTCGCCCCTTAACGTGTAGTTTCAGAGCTGCTTCCACCTCATAAATCGGAGCTTGGAGAGTGCTGCTGCGTTGTCCGAAGAAGGTGACAAATGCCTTGAGGATCCTCGCTTGCTCTGGCCGTTCTTTAAAACCCTGTGTTCTCATCATTGGACCTGGCTGGGCACGTCTCAGCTGTGTCTGCTGCGCTGAGGTCAGCTAGTGGGCTGTCTTGGCAGGTACGGAAACCTCACTGTGTCTGTCAGTGGCTCACTCCGTTGATGTCATGGTTCCCCACAGCTTCAAGGAGCTTGGCACCGTCTGGGCCTCAGCACCGGGGGCTTTGTCCTGGGGGCTGGGGAGAGCTCGTGGCTCACACAGCTGGCCGGAAGGCCATGTTTGGGGTTGATTTCATCTTCACATAGCAGCTGAAGTCTGAGGACAAAAGGGCCACTACTCATTCCCCTCTGTGAATTTATCCCTTTGGTTTCACTTGAACCAGGGAGGCTAGACACAAAAGTAGTATTGTAGCACTTTCTTCTAAAAATGTGCAGAATCTCAGAGCTCAGTCTTTCAGATCTTATTTCTCTCTCTTTATAACAAAATTACGATGGGTGGAACTGGATCCCACTTGTCCCTTTAAATGTTGATTGCGCATCTGCCGTGAGCTGAGCACGGTTATAGGCAGCAGAGATAAATGGATGAGAGACAAGACACAGGCCCCTTTAAGGAGCTTAGAGTCTGAAGCAAAGACAGACACACAAACTCTTTTTGACACTGGACGAGGAGGAGTGTAGACAAAGTGCAGTGACAGCAAAGGAGAAGGAGCAACTAAGTCTCCTTAGGATGGCCTGGCAGAGGAGGAGAGGACATGGACTGAAACTTGAAGTTGATTGGACCTTCCAGACGGACAGGAAGAGAGGGAAGGTAGCTTTTGCAAAGGCTCAGAATCATGGCAGTGTGTTTTACTGTTGGGGAACCACAAGTAGGTCAGTATAGCCAGAGTGTGCAGGGGCAGGAGAGGTGTGGGGGATGGGGTGGGCATCAGGGTGGGGCTGGGGTCTGACCCCAGTTCGGGAACAGTGATTAGACAGTTCTTGCAAGTATAGGTATACCTTCTCCCCTTTTCCTTCCTTGTCCTTCACCCCAGCCCCCTTCCCAGAAAGGTGTGCTAAACTCTGGACCAAAACAGGCAGCAGTGGCTCTCGGCCCTACAAACTGTCCAGGCTCCTCTGCTCTCTGGGCTTTTTCATTTCTTTGGATCAGTTGAAGCCCAGAGATGGGCCTGAGCCCAGGACTGGAAGTCATGGCCCTGGCCTGCCATAGCCATTCCTCTGCTTTTCACTCTGCCCTCTTCATTCCATGATCAAGACACTCATGTAATTAAAAGAAAAATAACCTTACAACCTGTTTCATCTCTTACACTTTTCTCCATATTCGCTTTAAAAGTTACTATTTCCTCCCAATTTTTCCATCTTTATTCAGGCAGAGAGGAGAATAACAGGTCCCCTCCCAAAAAAGACAAAAACAGAAAACACAGCATGCCCACTAGTTCTCTAGATGTGTCAGTAGAATATGGAGTGGAAACGGACACTGGAATCAGACTTCTCTATGTCATTCGTCATTAGGTTTTAGGCATTTATTCGGGTGGACCCCTTTGCCCGGCATCTTTGAAACACCACTTGTGTGTTTTGAGAAACTGAGCTCTGTGAGGGAATAGTTCTGGGCAAAGGCCAGCCAAGGGAAGCATTGGCTGTTTGCTTTAACTCCAGAGTACTTTGTATTCCCGCCTTGTAGCTCTTAGCAGAGACTGGCCCAAAGCACAGTGCTCGATCTTGTCCCCTCTCCCTGCTCCCGTCTCAAATCACCTTTCAGAAAGTCCCAGCTTGTTGGCAAAGGCACACATTCTGTTCTCCTTTAAGTTTCATCAGAAATTCAAGTCCTCTGGGGCCGTATTCCCTTGTGGGCCTGTGAAACTTTGCTTTTTGTCTGCACTTCTGGAACCAAATACAAGGAAATTCATGGGTTTGGGGAGAGAGTGATGGGAACCCAACTGGGCACAGGATACTGGGATAAAGCTGTGGCGCCCCAAAAGTGGCCTGCCTTGCCAACATATATAAATCCATACAGTCTGAACTTGACACTGTATAATTTGGCCCAGAACAATATGTATTTTGAACTCATTTAGGTGAATGGCTTTGGCATTCTGAGAACCCACTGGGGGAGCCTTTATCAGGCTGCATTTGCCTTGTGCAGAAGTATCCTTTGTTCTGAGAAACGGCCTCAGAACACACTCTGTTGAGCTGTCTCCTTGATTGTCATCCTCTCTCACCCATTTCAAAAGATCCACAGATGCAGTCTTGAAATCCTGCTTGCAGGAGATGCAGAAATTGGGAATGAAGGAAATATCTATGTACTTTTGCTTTTAGTTTTCCCAAACCTTACTGTTTACTTTTTTTTTTTTTTAATGTAACCAAGCCATAATTATATTTTACTTGTCATGGTTCAATCTGATTGTATTGTTGAAGGACTATTTTTGAACCTGTCCAAATAAATTCTGCAAAGTCTTTCCACAAGGATGTACTCCGTGGAGCTGGAACAGCCTTCATCCCGAGTGGTGCTGAGACAAACGATCTCCTGTGGCATGCTTTATAATTACATAAATGCCAAGGGGTGGAAGGGGGAAAGTGGAAATTCTCAGTACCGAAAGGAATGTTAAATTTAGAATCACAAGCTCATCTGGAAGTTATCACCACTCTTTTCTCTAAGTGTGCTGCAAGCACCACTTCCCCTCGGACACTAAAGTATGATGCTGGGGTAAACAGACCTGGCAGGAGCAGGACAGACGTTCCCGTGTTTGCTGAGCAGTCTTGTGTGGAACAAGGGTGAGAGTCAGGGTAACTGTGCCAGCAGTAAAGTGCCTCGAAGGGACGGCACGGACAGGGAGCAGGGAACAAGGGAGGGGCAGGGCCTCCACGGGAAGAGCTTAGGGTTCCCAGCTGGACCACCTGGGTCCGAGTCCCTCCTCCACCACTTACTTGCCATGTGACGGTGGGAGTTCCTTAGTCTCTTCAAACTTCAGTTTCCTCATCTGTAAAGAGAGGAAAAGATGATTTCTACCTTACAGACGACATTGAGGGTCAAATATACATGCTAACACAAGTATTTAAAAAGCAGATGCTGCTATTTGAATCAGAATAGAGCACATGGTATTAATGGTAGGTAGTCAGGGAACTGTTCTAGAACAGGAAGGGGGCATAATCCTTGGGCTCAAGGAGTTGGCTCTTAGAGTCTAAGTTAGCAAGATCTGAGGGAGAGAATGGGTGTCTCAAATGAGTTCCTGGTGATAAAAAACCTAAGAATTGTTGGAAAACACTATACTATGCATCTTCATGAATAAGCATCAGTGTCATTTGTTTTCACCCTACTCCGTTGAGACATGCACGAGTAAAGCCTCCTGAAACTCCACCTGAGCTTTTCAAAGACCAGAGTTACTTATTGAGCACACAGCCTCAGTGCTAGGCCAAGAAGGGAAGGAGGGAAAAGGACACTGAAGAAACAACGGGAACCCGAGAGCTCCAGGGACTTCTGGCGTGGTAGGAAACAGGACAAGGACAGAGCATTTGCATTCAGGATAATTGGCTTCAATAGTGTGATTCTCACTTGAGTTCAGAGCCAGAAGATGTAAGTAGGGGAAGATGATGTCAAGAATTCTGGAGGAGTTCAGGAGTGGGCAGAAGATGAGCCTTTTTTTTTTTTTTTTTAACTTTTTGGGTTTATTTATTTATTTTTATGGCTGTGTTGGGTCTTCGTTGCTGTGCACGGGCTTTCTCTAGTTGCGGCAAGCGGGGGCCACTCTTCATCGCGGTGCGCGGGCCTCTCATTATCGTGGCCTCTCTTGTTGCGGAGCACAGGCTCCAGACGCGCAGGCTCAGTAATTGTGGCTCACGGGCCCATTCGCTCCACGGCATATGGGATCCTCCCAGACCAGGGCTCGAACCCGTATCCTCTGCATTGGCAGGCAGATTCTCAACCACTGCGCCACCAGGGAAGCCCAGAAGATGAGCCTTTAATAGGAAAGAAACTGGGACTAGAAAAAGGAGCTCATTATCAACTGTCACTCATCTTTATTCCTGGTCTAGCCAGTTTGAGCCTGGCAGAACTTAATTTGATCACTTCAAAATGAATATATAATAATAGTTTGTATTTACTGGGCACCTACTGTGTGCTAGTTACTATTCTAAGGCTTTATGTATATCATGATACTTAATTTTTACAACAATTCTGTGAGAGAAGTACTATTATCTTCATTTTATAGATGAAGAAACAGATTTTGAAAGGATAAATTAACTTGTTCAGGATAAACAGCTAAGAGGTGGGTGACACAGGCAGGATTTTTACCTGATTCCAGAACCCAGACACTTAACTGCTCTGCTATGCTGGTTGAAAGCTGTTTAAACTGGGAAGGATCATTCAAAGTGGTTTAAGCCAATGTAAACATGATTTGATACAAACCTGATGGAATTAGTTGAAATTAATCAGAGTTTCATTGAGTTTAAATTGATAAGAACAAGTTGATCGAATTTGAAATTAGCTATGTTTGTTAAAATAATTCCTGTGTTTATTAGTTAGAAATATAATTGTCAATCAGAGCTTCAGGTCAGTATTACTGATGAGTTTTGCTAAATCCTTGCAAATGTAATAAAGCATCATGACATTTTATTGACCTATGTATCTTAAAAACTATATACACTTTTCAGGGCTTCCCTGGTGCACAGTGGTTAAGAATCCGCCTGCCATCGCAGCAGACACGGGTTCGAGCCCTGGTCCAGGAAGATCCCACATGCCGCGCAGCAGCTAAGCGCGTGCGCCACAACTACTGAGCCTGCGCTCTAGAGCCTGCGCTCTAGGGCCCGTGAACCACAGCTACGGAAGACCGCACGCCTAAAGCCCATGCTCTGCAACAAGAGAAGCCACTGCAATGAGAAGCCCGCACACTGCAAAGAAGAGTAGCCCCTGCTCGCCGCAACTAGAGAAAGCCCACGCAGCAACGAAGACCCAACACAGCCAAAAAAAAAAAATCAAGCTATATATACTTTTCAATTAGTTTTTTTCGTTTTTTTTAAATAAATTTATTTATTTTTATTTTTGGCTGTGTTGGGTCTTTGTTGATGCGCGTGGGCCCTTTCTAGTTGCATTGAGTGGGGGCTGCTCCTCAGCCTGGTGCGGGGGCCTCTCACTGGGGCGACCTCTCCCGTTGCGGAGCACGGGCTCCAGGCCCGCGGGCTTCGGTAGTTGTGGCTCGTGGGCCCCAGGGTGCAGGCCCAGCAGCTGTGGTGCACAGGCTTAGCTGCTCCGCGGCATGTGGGATCTTCCCGGACCAGGGCTTGAACCCGTGTCCCCTGCATTGGCAGGCAGATTCCCAACCACTGAGCCACCAGGGAAGCTCCCAATTAGTTTTTTTTTTTAAGACATAATTTATGGACAGTAAAATGCACCCCTATCACCAGGTAGAAAATGGAAACACTTTTTATAATGTATACTGGTAATATTCACTACCTTTATGTTTTACTTTTTTTTTTTTATATATGTTTTAGTTTTAAGGGGTTAAATTTTTTGATAACTTTTGATTTTGATGCTCACAGAAAAGTTGTGAAAATAATACAAGGAATCCCTTTGTATCCTTTACCCATGTTTACCAATTGTTCACATTTTTTCTCATTTATCATTCTTGGTGTATGTATAGTATTTTTGAGCCATTTGAGAGAAGTTGGAGATATGCCCATTTACCCCTAAATACTTCAATGTATATTTTCTAAGAATAAGGATATTCTCTTATATAACCACAGTGCAATTATAAAAATCAGGCAATTTTTAAAATATTTATTTATTTATTTATTTTTGGCCGCGTTGGGTCTTCGTTGTGGTGCGTGAGCTTCTCATTGCGGTGGCTTCTCTTGTTGCAGAGCACAGGCTCTAGGCACGCAGGCTTCAGTAGTTGCGGCACGTGGGCTCAGTAGTTTTGGCGCACAGGCTTAGTTGCTCTGCGGCATGTGGGATCTTCCCGGACCAGGTATCAAACCCGTGTCCCCTGCACTGGCAGGTGGACTCTCAACCACTGTGCCACCAGGGAAGTCCAAAAATCAGGCGGTTAACGTTGATAACAATAGTATCTAATCCACAGTACATGTTCAAATTTTGTAAATTGTCAAAACAATATATTGTCTATCGATTTCCCCCAGTCTAGGATCCAATCCAGGATCATGCATTGTATTTAGTTGTCGAGTCTCTTTCTTTAATCCAGAACAGTTCATCAGCTTTTTTTCTTGATCTTGACATTTTTGAAGAGTGCAAGCCAGTTATTTTGTGGAATGTTTCTCAGTTTGGGTTTGTCTGATGTTTCCTCGTGATTAGATTCAGGTTTTGTAATTTTGGCACAGGTGATGTTGTGTCCTTTTCAGTACATCATATCAGGAGGCACATTATGTCCATTTGTCTCAACATTAATGATATGAACTCTGGTCACTTAGTTAAAGTGGTGTTTGCCTGGTTTCTCCACTGTAAATTTATTATTTTTCTCTTTGTAATTTATAAATAAGTTGTGGGGAGATACTTTTGAGGCTGTAAATATCCTGTTCCTTATCAAACTATCATAGTTTTAGCATCCATTGATAATTTTCTAAGTTCATTATTCCTTATTATTTGACATTCTATGAGGAAGACCTTTCCCTTTCCCCCCATTTATATGATCATTAATTTATATCAGTGTGGACTTGTGGATTCTTGTTTTATTGTTTATAATCCATTACTGTCAATATTTATTACTCAAATTGTTCAGATTTGTCTAATAGGAGCTCTCTCAAGCTGTTGCCTGTATCCTTTGGCATATCTAGTCCATTCTTTTTAAGCACGAGATATTCCGGGCTCTTCTTGTATTTGCTTTGCCCCAGCCTTGGAGTCAGCCATTTCTCCAAGGAGCCCTAATTCCTTTCAATGGAGAATGGTAGTTAGAAACCAAGATCAGTAAGTGTGCTCACTGCTATTAGTGTGTCATTGCTTCTAGGTCTCTCAGCACATGGAGCTAGGGAATAGGGGTGTGTGTGTGTGTGTCCTCGAGTTTGTACTGATTTTTTAAAAAAATTAATTTATTTGTTTTTATTTTTGGCTGTGTTGGGTCTTCATTCCTGTGTGCGGGCTTTCTCTAGTTGCGGTGAGTGGGGGCTACTCTTCGTTGCGGTGCGCGGGCTTCTCGTTGTGGCTTCTCTTGCTGCAGAGCACGGGCTCTAGGTGTGTGGGCTTCAGTAGTTGTGGCTCATGGGCTCAGTACTTGTAGCTCGCGGGCTCTAGAGGGCAGGCCCAGTAGTTGTGGTGCATGGGCTTAGTTACTCCGCAGCATGTGGGATCTTCCTGGACTAGGAATCGAACCCGTGTCCCCTGCATTGGCAGGCGGATTCTTAACCACTGCGCCACCAGGGAAGCCCTGTACTGATTTCTTAAGTCCAAAACCTAGCGTTTAGTCTGGCCTTCCCCTCGTCCATAACTCCTTTATCTAACAATGTGAAACTTGGCACTAAGGTATTTAGTTTCCAAAGAGCAGTATTTTATAAATTAGGTCTACTTGTGCATGAGTAGAAATATGCTGTGATTCTTTGAGAGGTAGTCAGTGTGTGTGTGTGTGTGTGTGTGTGTGTGCGCGCGCACGCGTGCGTGTGCTCTCTGGCCTCTCTTAGTCTTTGTCTGCATGTCTTCCAGTGTCTGTCATTCCTTGCTTGTCTGTATCTTTGGATGTGATCAAGACCCATTTTTTATTATTATATTTATGGAATAGTTTTATCCTTGCTATTTTTCAATTAGAAAGTTGCGTTTTATGTTTCTTATATATATATTTTTTAAATTAATTAATGTATTTGTTTTTGGCTGCGTTGGGTCTTCGTTGCTGCGCACGGGCTTTCTCTAGTTGCGGCGAGCAGGGGCTACTCTTCGTTGCGGTGTGTGGGCTTCTCACTGTGGAGCACGGGCTCTTAGGTGCGCAGGCTTCAGTAGTTGTGGCACACGGGCTCAGTAGTTGTGACTCGTGGGCTCTAGAGCGCAGGCTTAGTAGTTGTGGTGCACGGGCTTAGTTGCTCCGCGGCATGTGGGATCTTCCCGGACCAGGGCTCAAACCCGTGTCCCCTGCATTGGCAGGTGGATTCTTAACCACTGCGCCACCAGGGAAGTCCTAATGTTTCCTATATTTTTAAAACCCCTAAATTAACTTACTTTTTAAGTGGGTGGCCCTGACTGGTCATTTCTATGGGTCAGTGACTTTCAATTGGAAGAAAGGCTTCCCAAAATTCTTACCATAGAGCATCCTCTGTTCTCATCTGAGCTGCTTCCCTGGGTCACTACGTAATCATGAGCAAGTCACTTGATCTCTCTGGGCCTCATTGTAAGACAGCTGTAATGATCCCTTCCTGTCACACAGTACAAGTGTGAGGTCAGGCATTCTGTTCTTGAGGAGAAAAGTGAAATAGCCAGCTAAATAAGATTCTCTTATAATCAGTTATGTAACAAATTATGATCAAAAGAATCATCCCCCTTTAAGCTGGAGGTTTATCAATTGTGATATCCCATGACAGACTCTTTCACACCCCAGAAATAAAGAGAAGGCCCACCACTGTTCCAGACTTTACTTTCTCTTTTCTCTATAGTGGACTTCATGGATAAAACCCAAGTTCTGCTTGTTTTACCAGGAAAAGTCCTCTTGTCAAGGAATATCAAGGTAATTATAGATCTTTCCTTAATCTATGTAGATACCCTTCTTGAAGACCAGGAGATAGAGCCAAAGAAGGTGAGGCATAGAACGTGTCAATTAGTGGCCACATCTAATGACACCTCTCCCTTGGCCCCAGAAAGCAGCCATAATACTTCTTTTTGGCCTGGACATGTGATCTGTAAAGCCTCAGTTTAGTTGAGGAAGGGGACCCTTGGGGACTTGCTCTCACTTTGCCAGAATCTCTGCAGATCTTCCAGGGGCCTCCCAGCCTTCAGCCTCTCCCCCTCCTACCAGTTTTAACTCGGTTTAATGCGTGTTGTTTCCTGTTCAGACAATTTCGATGGTTCCCCAATAATGCACAAAATATCGGTCCACATTTCTTAGCCTAGCATTGAAGGTCCTCTACCATGTAGCCCCTATCTCTACCTCCTACTGTATGCCCTCTACTCCATCCATGGAGTAAGATAGAGGCCAGGAACAGGGGCTCTGGAGCCACAGTTTTGGGGTTTGAATCCAATTCTGACACTTACTCGATGCTATGGGGCCTTGGAAGTTGTTTGCTCTGTCCATGCCTCAGTCTCCTCACCTGTAAATGGGAGCAATGATGCTAGTACCCACCTCAAAATGTCATCATGAGAACATATGAAAAGCCTTTTGAGCAGTGCTTGGTGTATAGTGATGTTAGACTATATTATTACTGTTGCCCCCTTTAAAGCTATTCTGCACACGGCAGCCAGTGTTAAAACATAAACTGGGGGGCTTCCCTGGTGGCGCAGAATCTGCCTGCCAATGCAGGGGACACGGGTTCGAGCCCTGGTCCGGGAAGATCCCACATGCCGCGGGGCAACTAGGCCCGTGAGCCACAACTACTGAGCCTGCGCGTCTGGAGCCTGTGCTCCGCAACAAGAGAGGCCGCGATAGTGAGAGGCCCGCGCACCGCGATGAAGAGTGGCCCCCGCTTGCTGCAGCTGGAGGAAGCCCTCGCACAGAAACGAAGACCCAACACAGCCAAATAAATAAATAAATAAATAAATAAATAATAATTAAAGGTACTAATAATTAAAAAAAAAAAAAACATAAACTGGATTATGTCAATCCTCTGCTCAAAGCCTTCATCCCATTTGGCGAAAAAGCCGAAGTCAGTAGAGTGGCCTCTGAGGCCCTACGTGATCTGGCCCTCCTGGTGCCAGTCTGGCCTTGACTCCTACCACCGGCTCCCTTTTCCTCTGCTCCAGCCCTTCTGTCCCTGCTGTGTCTTAGCACATTGGATATTCCCTCTCTTCTCCCGGGTGTCCACACAACTCGCTCCCTCATCTCTTTCAAGTCTTTACTCAGTGTGTGTCAGGGAGACCCTCCCAGACTGCTCTGGTTTTTGTAATCCTCCCCCCACCCCCGTCCCACCCCCCACAACACACTTCTCTGCTTTCTCTCTTTGGCCTTTATCATGATCTCACAGTTTGTATCTTTACCTGCATATTTTGTTGGTTGTCTGTCTCCTCCCACTAAAATGTAAGCTCCCTGAGGGTAGATATTTTTATTATTTTGGAGTTTTCTTTTTTACTGCCGTATCCTTAGTACCTGAATACAGCCTGGCACATAGTAGGCACTCAATAAATATTCACTGAGAAACTGAATGTTAGTCTATTACCTCTATTTCAATCAAACTAGTTATCTATTCCTGAAACACATTTTCCTAGGAGTGACAAATTCATTCAAACAAATACGTTTATTTCACAAGCCAAATGTATCCATTTTGGTGACTGCCTAGAGGAGCTGTGTTAAGAAGGATTCTGAGGCTACATCTGGGCCAATCCAGAAAGTGTGTGTTAATGGTCTCTTCTGTGGTGCTCTGAAGGTCTGAGGGCCACATATTTGTCCAGTGCAAAACCCTTTTTCCGGGCCCTTTCTTTCTTAGTGTGGACGGCTTTCTCGACTTGTCCAAGTCTTGCTCATACCTCAGAGCCCTTGTTTAAATCCCCTTCTTCCAGCAAGCCTTTCCTAGGCATGCCAGCTCCTTGGGACTGCTGCCTTCTCTGAACCCCTATGGCCTCATGCCTGGGCAGCTTCCCTGCCAATGAGCTTGTCCTTTGCTCCTCTGCTTCCCATTGTCAGTGTGTCTGCCCTTTTCCCTTCCAGGGCAGGCCTTATGCCTCACTCTGTTTCCAGTTCCTGATGCTGCGCTGGACACTTAGTAAGTGGTCAAAAAAATAGGTTGTTTTAATCAAGACTTTTGGGGAGGTAGGCAACAAACTCCTTCCAATCAGCTTAAAGTTGTAAGATACTGGAGAAGTTCAGAGAGTTCAGGGAAAGGTGAACATCAAGGGCAGAGGGGCGAGAACCAAGCCCCTCATCAGCTCCTTCAGCAGCCAGAGTTCTCTAGAATTCTGCCCCTAATGCGATTCAGCTCCCTGGCACAGTCCCCATGCCTCTCTGTTTGGATTCCTCAGAGAGAGGACTTGATTGGCCCAGCCTGGGTCAGGTGTTACTCTGGGCCACAGGAGGACAGGTTCATGGAGAACAAACTTGGCTGCGGAGGTACCTTGTGTTGACTGGTGGATGTGGTTGGGAGCCAGTTCCCTGGTAGAGGGGCTGGACGGACACCCAGGTGATATTCTTTTGTGCCTTCCAATTCTCCAATACCCATGTTCCTAACAGGAGGATTTTTCAAAGACTTTATCTGGTGCACAAAAACCTTAAGGAAAAAAAGCTGTTCTGTGGGATATTAAATACAGAAGGACCAACTCTTGAGGAGAGAGAAAAATTCTTCTACTCTCTGTGGATATACATGGGCTGCTGGGAGCTGAGAAATGGAAGAAACAATGGAGAAGGGACATTATAAAAGAATTGACTTGCCTAACGCTGCCCACCACCCTGGCAGCCCTGTTCACCGTGTTTACCACAGCAGCAGGGCAGAGGAATTCCAGGCACAAGGCCCTTTCCTGAGAGCCCGGCTCTGGTGCTGTCACTTGGAGGTGGGTGGGTTGTTACCGTGGGATCAGGCAACCCCAGCTGAAGAAAACAGGGAGAGTGATGGGGGGAGGAAGCAAACAAACAAGGAGCAAAGTGAGGGGTTGGGGATAGCCCCTGGCACCCTGTCCTTGGCATTTAGGTCACATTCCTGGTGACATCGGTATGTTCATTCTTACAGCTGAGGAGACAGCCATAACCACCATTGCCTCTCTGGAGTGGAAAAGGACATTCCTTGGAGTCAGACCGACTTGAGTTTAAATTTCCACTCTGAAATTCCCCGAATTTAGATCTCATCTCTGACCTTCCTCTCTTCTCATCTCCCCCTTCTTAGCACTTGATCCCTCTTGATTTTTGGTCTCCCACCCTACCTACAAAGGGCATTTGACATTTTTCCAGGGGACAAGTTCCCCTTGGGGCCTCATTTCTGCTCTCCAGTCAGGGCCAACGCCATACCTCCCACACCCTCAGTAGCCTTCAGGGGCAGACCCTATAGTGCATTGTCACCTCCTCCTGCTTTCTCTGAGCCCAAGATGGGGCCCAGAGCCTTCCTGAGCCCCCAGGGACAGGGAAAGGCAAGAGCCAGCCCAGGGGGTGGGCTCAAAGTTAGAAGATCTGATTCTGCTCCTGGATCTGCTACTGACTTGCTGAGTGAACCTAGGCAAATCCTTTTCCTCCGTGGGAAAGGAGAAGACGACACTAGTAGTTTTCCCTTCCTAAGGGCCGAGCTGGTGCCAGGCTCTGTGCTTCATGCACACGTCCCTCAGTGAATTCTCCCAGTAAGCGTGCACTTGGGCACTATTAAAATTCCTATTTCACAGATGAAGAAACTGAGGCTCAGGACGTGCATTACTTGAGTGAGGGTGAGAGAAAGCTTTGTGCTAAAGCCTGTGTTTGATCCAGGGACTCTGACTGCCTGCCTTCTCTCTGCTATACACCTCCCTAAAATAGCTTTCATTTTCTGGAGCACGTGCTATTTTCCAGGAACTGTGCCGAGCACTTTGCATCCATTTATCTCCTTGAATCCTGCCTCCTTCTCATCATAATCTTACCTTAAACGTCGCCTCTTTGAGATGTCTTCTGAGGCTTTCCCATCCCATCACTCACTCTGGCTTGCTTAGTTCCTCCGTGACACTTAGATGATGAGAAACCCATTCTCCTCTTTACTCGTACACGCTCCACCTCCCTGTTGCAGAACTGAAGCTTCCTGAGGGCTGGGGCCTTGCTGGTCCAGCCCATTGTTGTGTCCCTGACACCTCTGTGCCTGGCACACAGTCTGCACAAAAGTATTTGTTAAATAAATGAGAGGGACTACCCTGGTGGCGCAGTGGTTGAGAATGTGCCTGCCAATGCAGGGAACACAGGTTCGCTCCCCGGTCTGGGAAGATCCCACATGCCGTGGAGCAGCTAAGCCCGTGCGCCACAACTACTGAGCCCGCGTGCCACAACTACTGAAGCCTGCGCACCTAGAGCCCGTGCTCCGCAACAAGAGAAGCCACTGCAATGAGAAGCCTGTGCGCAGCCATGAAGACGGAACACAGCCAAAAATAAATAAACAAATAAATAAAAGAGTTTATGTTAATAAATAAATAAATGAGAGCCCTGGCAACAACTCTAGAGAGTATATGCCGTTACCAGCTGCACTTTACAGAGAAGGAAACCGAGGCCCAGACAGGAAACAACTGGCACAGAGTCAGTGGGTGATGGGAGCAAGGATTCAAACCCAAGCAGGAAGACTCCAGAACCTTCCGTGATGAGTCCTCACGGCCCCTCCCACCTACACATTTGGACATGTGGACTCTCTTGGTCTTTATCTTGCAGAAGAGGGAGGGGCTGTGGTTGTCCCAGGCCCCAGTACCAACCTTCTGAGTCAGTGGGCCGGACTGGGAGGGAAGGCCTTTTCTTGTTTTCCCTCTTTCTCCGGGAGAGTGCAGAGGTTTGGACCCCTGTTGAGGCCAGGCTGACGGGATTAGAGGAAACAGCTGGCCCAAGCCCGTGCCCTGCGGGAGGGAGCTCACATTCCCAGGACTCGGGGAGGGAGCAGCTCCCCATAGTCCAGTCACATTCCAGGTCGGTCATTTTCCTGAGCCCAGATGTTTGCTAATGAGCTGGGGAGGGAGGCTTTCAGCCCTCTACCCCAGCTCTGGGCCCCACATTACCTCGGCCCCAAGAGGCTGGCCCAGGGCCAGCAGGCTCTGGCTTCAGGCCCGTGCCCAGGGCCAGCCAGGCCTGTTGGGGCAACTGGCGCACCGCTGCCAACCAGGTGCATCTCCGTGTGCTTGGAGACTCTGACGTGACAGGTTCTGCCTTTCCTGCTGGGGCCCCACCACCCTGGGTCCTGGTGGTGCAGCATCCTTGCTGCAGCCTGATGGAGGGGCTCTGAGGCAGTCAAGAGGGTGTGGTGGGCAAAGGAGCATGGGCTTTGGAGTTGACGGGTCTGGATTCAAGTCTGGACTTTGTCCATCACTAGTGGTGTGATCTTGGGCAGGTAACTAGGCTTCTGATGCCTTGATTTTTCTCATCTGTAAAATGGGAATAATGATAGGATTATGGTCAGGTTTCCATACAATAAAGCAGGCATAGTGCTTAGTATAATGCCTGGCACAAAGTGATAGCTGTTGATAGTATTAACAAGTTACCTTCCAGACCCCTTGTTCACATGGTAGCCCTCCTGTAATTACGAGTCTTCACCAGACAGGTGTGACCCAATCCCAAACCCCATGTCCTTGATTAGGTGGTTGGGTGGCTGAACTGTCAAGGGCTTCTACTTCAGGCTGTCGGTATGATTTGACAAACTCATTAGGCTACCCAGTTGGCTTCTTGCAGTGGGGTGGGTTCTTACAAAATGTAGACATCCAGTCCCCACCCCACCTGGGGTGCACAGTGAGAGTGGCAGTGGTGAGCACAATGGTCAGTGTTTCCTGAGTGCCTACTGTGTACCAGGCAGTGAGGCTACACCTGGTGGGATGTGTTCCTCCAACAGACGGTAGCTGGCATCCCCTTTACTGTGTGACTTTAGGCCAGTTACTTAACCTCTCTCTCTTGGTCTTGGTACTTTCACTTATGAAATGGGGATAACAATGCTGTTTATTTCACAGATTTATTGTGTGGGTGGAAAGTGCTTAGAATGGGACCAGGCACGTAGTATAGGAAGGTGCTCAATATGCCTGAGCTATTATGAGCATTATTATAGTTATACTCATGGAAACATTTATGGGGGATGTTAATTACTTAATTCAGCCAAATATATTGTACCCCTTGTTTGCCAAGCCCTGGGGACACTGACACAGGTGATCCCTGCCCTCAAGGAGCCCACAGTCAAGGGGAGGAAAGAGATCTACTCAACTAGTCTAGAGGGAAATTACCATGAACAGAGGGTATGTATCCTGTGCTTCCAGGATCACACCGGAGAAGGGAGGGGTTTATGCTACTTGGGTCTTGGGAAGGCTTTCCAATCTGGTGCTTGAAGAATGCCTTTACCAGGAGAGGAAAGGAGGGCAAGGGAACCCCAGGCAGAGGGAACAGCACAAGCAAGAGCTAGGAGGCATAGAGACGCAGTACTGGGTTTGGAGAGGCAGGTAGGTCAGCGTACACCATGGAATTATCAACAGGCCACTAGGAGCCACCGGGATGCTCAGCAACCTGTGACATTGGATGAGCAGGGCTGCTTCCATCTGGGGCTTCCAGCCAGGCTGGGGCGAGATGCATGGACACCCACCACTGTGGTAGAACGCAAAATTCCGAAATCTTGTCTCAGGACCGGGCTACTACTTTCCAGGAGCAAAGCTATTTTCTCACTTCACTGGCACACCAAACAGAGAGGGCACGACCGAAACCCGCCCGAGTGCCCAAGTACAGGCTGATAAGCTGGGTACCCCCGTACCCAACAGCTGAGGCTGGGAGGCCGCGCTGGGCGCTCTGCTCTTCGCAGGAGTCAGAGAAGTGAGCCCAGGTTCCGACGTTCCGAATAGTCCTCCTCGGGACTCTCAGACCCTTCTCTGCACACTTAAGCCAAGTGCCTGGCGCTGAGGCGAGGCCCGGCGGAGGTCGAGTGACACTAGGGAACTAAGAGCGCGGACCAGCCCCGGGTCGCACGGCCGGGAGCGGATAGGTTGGGCGCACCGCAGGACTGAGGAGGGAGGACAGTCTCCTGGTGCCGCGGGTGGACTGGGGCGCCACACCCTCGGAGCAAGACTGAAGCACCCGGTTCCCACAAAAAGGAACACTTCCATCTTTGTCACCCGGAGGCCTGGCACGGCCCGATGGCCGGGCTGGGGGAAAGTTGGAGAGAAGTCCGAGCGCAGAGAAATCCGGCGGAGGGCGCTTTAGAACGAGCCGGGGCGCCAGGCTCTCTGCCCTGCCCCTAGGGCGCCGACCAGGGCGGCCCCGGTAGCTCCACCGCGCCGTCGGACCGCGCCGGAGCCCGGCCCGGGGCTCGAGGGCGACGGGGAGAAGGGGCCGGGGCCCCGGGCGGCTGAGGCGCCCCCTCCTGCGCGCCCGGAGGGAGCGGCCCAGCGCGCCCGCCCGCTCTTTCTTTTTCGCGTCCCTCCCTCCACTGCCCCCGCCCTCGCTCCCTATTTGGAGCGGAGACACCCCTGACGTCGGAGCCGCTCGGCTCGCCGCTCCCCCGCACCGCGCGCCCGCCCGGGGCCGCAGACAGCGCGCAGCGCAGCCCAGCCGAGCCTCGCGGGGCCGCCGCCAGCCCTGCCGGCCGCCTCCCCGAGCCTCCCGGGGGCGCCGCGCCTGCCTCCCGCGGCCCGCAGACAGCTCCGCAGGAACCGGCGGGCGCGCCGCGCTCCCCACCGCCGCCGCGCGCGCGGTAAGTCCCGCCCGGGCCGGCACGCGGGCGCCCAGCTTCCAGAGGCTTCGGCCGCAGGCGCAGCGCCGCGCCCCCGGCCCTCCCGCCGGCCCAGGGCACCGTGCGGAGGCGCCGCCGCCGAGCCCGGGAGCGCGGGGGGCTCGGGGCGCCGGGGCTGGGGACGTGGGCGCGGCACGGGGTGGCCAGGGAGCACCCCTGCGCCCCGAGCCGGTCCCCCGACTCAACAGGGGTTTCCATTTCTCGGTAGGAGTTCCGCGGCCAAGAGAGAAAGGGAGGGAGATGCGCGGCCGAGAGAAAGCCGGGCGGGTCGAGGGCGGGTCGGGCCGCGCGGCCGCCGGGGCAGCGCCCGGAGCTCGGCCGCGGGGCTCGCGCGTCCCCGCTGCTCTGTCCGGGCCTCGCCGCGCCGCGAGCCTCTCCACTCCCGTACGTTTCTGCCTCCTTTTTGTCTCTCTCTGTGTTTCTTCCCATCTGCCTGTCTCCCCATCTGCCTGTCTATTTCCGTTCCTCTCTTTCTCTGGTTCTGTCCCTTTCTTTCTGTTTCTCCGTTTCTGCCTGTTTTCCATTTCCCTGGGTTTGTGCCTCTGCCTTTATGTTTTCTCTCCGTCTCTCCGCCTGCCCTGCTGTGGGAGTCTCTCTCTGAGTTCCTGCGTCTTCCTGGTCCCCCGCCCTCAATATCGGACAGCGCCCCCAGCCCGTGTCGGAGGCACGGGGCCCCCACCGGGGCTCGTGAATAGTTTCCTAGACCTGGTAAAAGAAGCGAAACCCTCCCCCTACCTTCCGCCTGCCCCGGGGGACTGGCCTGGGTCATCCCCCTGGAATTGAGTCTGGGGCAGGGAAGCCAGCCTTTCCGGGGGCTCAGTTTTCGTAAGAGTTCCACCCCCGCGAGGCGGCCTGGACAACTGGGCCGTGCCGCCGGCCACCTGCCGGCCCCGCTCCCTGGGCGGGGCGATTCTGATCTTTTACAAGCCGCAGTAAAGGGGGCAGCTGGCCGCCTTGGCGTGGCCAGGGGGGTGGCCGGCACCCGGGGAGAAAGGCACATTTTCAGGCTTTCCGAGGTCCTCGCCCAGCTGGAGGACACCAGCCTG
Organism: Balaenoptera physalus; assembly: GCF_965194825.1. NCBI lineage: Eukaryota > Metazoa > Chordata > Mammalia > Artiodactyla > Balaenopteridae > Balaenoptera > Balaenoptera physalus. The sequence goes on along the minus strand of NC_138882.1, from coordinate 181,288,473 downwards.
TAACTACGGGAACCCCAGGAAAACAGAGGTCAGGGCCGGAGGCCAAAGGCTGGGCGCTGGCGGGGGATGGGGGTGGGGAAGCAATTTGTCAACAAGGAGCCCCTCACCCTTTGTTACTGTGGAAACCACCAGCCTCCTGAAACTCCTCCAGATGCTGGGGCCGCTTGGGTGTGGTTTGCCTTTGGTTGGGGCCAAAGAAAAGGCAAGGCTGGAGCATTTCGTCAGTGACCCCCCCATCCCCACCCTTGCGAGCTGGACCTCCTTCTCTTGGGCCTGTGTGCTGGAGGGTGGGCCCAGGAGGATGTGCTGTGCATTAGCCGCATATATCTTCATCCTTTTAGAGTGAAATTTCCAACTGAGTTCGCTCCTTCTCCCCACCCCCACCCCCCAAGGGTCGCAGGCTGCGGGAGCGGGCAGGGATGCTGGTGAAGTCTGCAGTGGGACTTCTGCTGAGCAGATGTGTAGGCCGGCCCTGCAGCAGCTCATTAGCATCGATTTGTTTTGGAGACAGTTTTCGGTCAGGAGGGTCTGCGGGCAGGCGGGCCGTGGTCTGGGCTGGGGGGCTGTAGCCAGGGAGGTGGGGCTGCTTGGCAGAGATGGGCAGGCCTTTGGGGCATGGGCTTGGCCCTTCGTGTCCGCCCCTGGACGGTTGGTTCATGCTCTGCCAGCGCTGACGGAAGGAAGGAAGCCACCCTGTGGTGACTGGGGTCATGGAATCACAGTGGCCTTAAGCAGCGCGCTGGAGCCAGGCTCCTCTTGAGGGAATCTGCTAAGATGGACTTTCCCAGGCCGTGCTTCCCATTTCACAGGGGCAAATGGGAGGCCTGGGCAGGTGAAGCGAGTGGTCAGTGGCCTCTAAGCACTGTACTGTCCTGCCTCCAGGCGCGCAGGGAGTCAGCGGATGAGCTTGGGCCTGAACTTCTCCTTGGACCCCAGAGTGGGCCTGCTGAGCTGATCAGGGCTGGGGTCTGACCCTGGCTCACCCCTCCCTTCCGTTGCACCATTCAAGGAAGTCCCCTGCACTCATTCCAAGACCTGCGGTGGTTGCCTCACTCCTGCTGATCCCCAAGCCTAGGGCCGCAGCCGCAGATGCCACACCCTCTGCACCCAGCAGCATGTACGGCCCGGCAGCCAGGCCCAGTTTGCTCGAAGTTGCTGGTCTTTCCGGGACCCTTTCCCTTCAGTCAGTGGCCCAAGAATTAGAGTCTGAGTGGGATCTTCCTCTCTGCTCCCACCCTGGCAGCACAGACAGTTCATAAAACCCTCGCCCAGCCATCATCTTGTTTGAGTTTCCCCTAAATCCATTTTCTTCAAGGCAGATGCAACCCTGGGGTTTAGATATTCTCAGGATGCATTCAGGATCCAGTGGGAGGGAGGGGGAGGGGGAGGGGGAGGGGAAAGGAGGGGGAGGGGAGGGGGAAAGAAGGGGAGGGCAAGGGGGGGTTGTGTGGGAAGGGGGGAGGGGGAGACAGAAGGGTGTGGGCAGAGTTCAGGGAGGGTGAGTAGCCCTGGGTGACTCAAAGCTAGCACTCGTAGTGAGGACCTCTGCTGAGGACATCCTGTGACAGGCGTCCTCTCCTGAAATTTCCATGCCCTCTTCAGTTTAATTCTCACAACTGCCCTAAGAGGCGGCTACCCCCACTTTGCAGGTGAGGAAACTGAGGCACAGAAAAGTTAAAAGGGCTGAGCTAGGGTTTGAATTGGGGTCTGTCACAGCCCGTTGTGAATAAAGGAGACCCAGAGCCGGCCCTTTGTGTGTGTCAGGGTGGGGCAGGGGAGGAGGAGAACAGGGAGAGGAAGGGACTGGGAGCATCTGGTCTGATAAGTTTGAAAAACAACTCACCACAAACCCCACATGCTTTCTGTGTGAATCCAGATGTCACCAGAGCCCACAGGTAGAAACTTCCATCTGAATCCGCTGGGGCCTTAGGTGGGAAGGATTTCCAGAGGAGGTTACTGAAAGCAGAAGTTAAAGTTGGGGAGAGGCTTGCCTTCTTCTAACCATTTGCTGACCCTGCCCTCCAGCTGCTCCCACACCAGGCTGGTTGCTGGGAACCGAAGGCCTGGTGTGCGTGTGTGTGTGTGTGTGTGTGTGTGTGTGTGTGTGTTTGGGGGTCAGTGGACCATTGTACCAAGAAAATTCTGGTGTACCTGGCCTTAAGGACCCTGAATATTCAGATTTATCCCAAAGAGGAAACAGGGAGGGTGATTATTCACTTGTTTTACTAAATCGACTCCTTGCTGTGCAATGGATGCTCTACGGTGGGTGCGGATGGGCCAGAGGTCTTCCTTGAAATCTAGGCCCCTCTGGTGAATTTCAGGTTTGATTCCAGGCACTAGGCCTAGGCAGTGGGGTGGGTGGCCCCTGTCTGCATTGCTGTTATGGGAGACCCTTCCCTGGGGAGTTGGGGGGCTCTTGACCTGGCTGGTCCTCAGAATCATGTGGGAGTGGATACAGATGCCTGGGTTGCACCCCACAACCCAGAGTGTGGGGTCGGGATATCTAGGGCTGGGGCCCGGGCTTCTGAGTTGTTGGCAAGCATCTCAGGGAAGATGCTAGGTTCTGGTAGGCGTGAAACGTGGAGAGGACCCCACAGGCCCGACCCCAGAGCCTGTGTTCTTGCTGCCCCACCCCCGTCCTTCCCCAGGAAGCTGCCAGGGCAGGTGCCCTGTGTCTGCTCACTGCCCTCGTCCCCTGCGTGGGAGACATGGGCCGTCACTTCCTTGCTCTGTGCCTCAGTTTCCACGGGGCTGGAGTGGGTCGGCTGTGTCCCCTCCCCTCCCCCAGGGGCCATCTTTCTGTGTTGCTGGCAGCCTCAGATGTGTCAGGTGTCGGCACAAGGCCTCTGAGGATCCGGAGGGCTTGGATTGGGGAGTGGACGGTGGGCTGGTAGGAAGGTACCCACCCTGGGCTGAGGGTGCCCCGATTGTGGCCTCCCCACAACTTGGAGGAAGGGCGGCGCCGTACCTTCCCCAAGGCTCCAGGGAGCCAGGGGTCGGCCTCGGCCGCACGCTCCTCTGCAGGGGAGTCCACGCTGGGATTTGAACTCCGCCCCATGGGGCGCCCATGCTTCCAACTCTGGCTGTGGCTGAGCCCCGCAGTGCTGACGGGGGTAAGAGACGCAGCTGCTGGGGCGGGAAGCCCCGGCCTCTCGCTTGCTCCAGATCGTTCCCTGTCACCTTGTCTTCCTCTTCTGTGAAACTCTTGGTGGTTACCCTGCTGCTGTCCAGTTCAGATCTCAGCTCTAGTGAATGCTAACTGTGTCAGCGTGAGCAAATCTCTTAACCTCCCTGTGCCTCGGTTTCTTCATCTGTAAAATGGGGGAAATACCGTATCTATCTCCTAGTGTTGTTATAAGGACCGAATAAGTGAATATACATAAAAGCCTTAGAACGGTACCTGGCCCACAGTTAGGAGCAGCTCTTACGACTGGGAGGCTGGGAGGGGTGTGCTGGGCGGATACCCGTAAACCTCCTCTCCTGGCCTTGCCCATGCAGTTCCCTCAACCACGGGTAACTAACTGTACTCCTGAGTTCAATCCAGAATTGAGAATCTCTCCTCCCCCGGCCCCTCCAGCTGTCTGACTGCCCCGCACTGAACAGCTGCTTCCTCTTCACCCACCTCCCTCGACCTCCCCTCCAGGCTCTGCGCTCCCCAGGCCCCCACCCTCGCCGCCCTCTCCGCCCTCCTAGAAGGTGCCTGGTAAACCGGTGTCAAACTGCAGGGAACCACCTGGCCTGGGGAAGGGCATTGCTTGGCCTGACTTGCTGGGGGCCTCGGGACAACCCCTCTGCAAAGCAAGAGGATCGGCTTGGGGGATCCCCTTCCCGCCCTGGCGTTCTGGGACTCCCGTGACTTGTCGTGTGACCTTCAGGGCGGGAGGAAGGGATGAGAATCTGGGTGAGGCTCTCGAGTCTCAGGAAGGAAGGTCCGACTGCTGGATCAAATCAAAAAAAAAAAAAAAAATCAGCTGAGCTGCTGCCTGAAAAAACAAAACACAAGCCAACAAAAAATAAAACCTGCTAGCAAAGAGCCGAGTCCAGTGTGAAGGGGGGGCAGCAGGGGTTCTTGGGGGCCGGGTGGGAGGGTGGGCGGCGGGTGGGTGTGTATGCGAGACCGGCCCGGCGTGCCCCCTGGCTCCTGCTCCAGCGTCCAGCTTTGGCTCTGATGCCGGCCCAGCCTCCCCACCATCCCCCAGCGGGAAGGGAACTGGCCTGAGTTGGGTCCCTGCTGGGTGCTGGGTGCTTTCATCGCATCCTCCCAGTCATTTTCAAGGAGAGGGCTCTGCTCCCCATTTTAGGGCTGAGGTAGGTGAGTGCAGAGAGGTGGACTGTACTTCCGGAAGTCACGCAGCTCCTAGGTGGGAGGCCTGGGACTTGAACTTAGGAGGCTCCCGGGGCCATGCTTCGGCTGCAGCTCAGGGCTGCTGGCCTGGGGAGGCTGAGTGCGGCCTGGCCCCTCCTCTGAGGTCACGGCCAGGGCTTGGTGAGAGGCCGGGCCTGGTGGGTTGGGTTATAGCACCCGCTCTGTGGGCCCAGCTGACCTTTAGCTGTGCCCTAGAGAGGGGGGTAGAGGAGGGAGGTGGCCTTCTGCCTCAGTTTATCTCATTTCCCCTCAGCGTCTGCTACAACCTGACGCATGATAACCAGTCCTCACCCTCCAGGCCAGTGACTCCCCTGAAACACTCACCGGTGTCCCGTCTCCCCCTACACCTTGTTATTAACCTCAACCCCCATCTCAACTCCGCTCCCCCTTAGCCTGGTCCGGGCCCGTAGCGTCAGTCCTGACCTCTCCTAATCCCAACCCCAAGCCAGCCCCAGCGCTCATCTCCAGGCTGCTTTCATTACAACCTCAGGCTCCGTTCCCGGTCCTAAGGAAACCTAACATCACCCCCTGCCCCACCTGAGCTGGCCTTCCTGAAGAATCCTGATGGAGTCAGGCACAGGACAAAAGTCCCCGGACCTCTCTGAGGCCTCTAGGGGCCGGTCTCGCCTGGGGAGGCCCAGGGAGCTCTGGCCTTAGGTGGGTCTCCGCTGGTGTGCTACGGTGGTCGGACCCTGGTGCAGAGGCTAATTCCCCAGGGACAGAAAAGGACCTGGTGGGGTGAGAAAGCCTCCTGGATGCTAAGGGTGTTGAAAAATTAGGTTGCCAGTTAGGAACAAGTCCATTCTATTTCCTTAGGATGCGGTTGTAACTGAAAACATGGGCTTTGCTGCCCACCTTGTGAGTGAGACCGGAAATGCGTGAGTGAGAGCCTGGGTCATGACACAGACTCCCTTGGGATGGGGCAGACGGTCTGGACTCACCTCCCACTGCTCTCCCCGCTTCACCCCTCCCCACTGGGCTGGGAGCAGGGGTCACCCAGGCATTGAGATGCAGTGAGATGGGACTTGTCTCTGCTTCTGGAGACCTCCTGCAGGGAGAAGGGGCAGGACCCGAGCAGAACTTGCTGGATGGAGAGAGCGGAGCACTGCGGAGGTGGTCACGGCTCTGCAGGCCGGCCTGGGCCCTCCCTGCAAGCCCAGCTGAGTCAGCCCACGTAGTTAGCCTGCAGGAGCGGGCAAGATCCCCCAACACCTCTCACTTCCCAACTTTTTACCAAATACCTGCCATTTCAGCAGAAGGTGGGCTGAGGGTAGCGTTGTTCTGAATGGGATTTCCAGCCCTGAGCCAGCCTGACTAGTACTGGGCATCTGTGGGACCAGTGGGACCATACTTGGCCCTTGCTCCCAATTCAGCCCCACCCAGGACCCTCTGGGGACTGTCCCAAGACACAGAATCCCAGTCTGACCAAGCTGGACCACTTCTTAAGCCTGGCCTGCATATCAGAACCACCCTGGAAGCTCGTAAAAAAATGCAGAATCCCACCCCACCCTAGAACTTTCACTTCACTAGTCCTCAGGGAATTCTGACGCTCTACCAGGTTTGGAAACCACCAGTTCAGGGCACCCCACTCATTTCACAGGTGGGGACACAGGCCACAGTGTCCAGGGTCCCACAGCCTGTGTGGATTCCAGACTCCCAGTCCAGTGCCTTTTCCCCAATGTCCTGCCCCCAGAGGACCCCTTTGTGAGCATTGCCCTCATTTTCGAATCTCTCTGAAGCCTCCCTCCTCCACAATTCTTGCAGTGGGAGAGTGGGTGAAACCTACAGAAGATGAAGTTGGGGAACATTGGGAAAATCCCCTTTGAGTCAATGCTTGTGACACACACTCTGCCCTGCACCGCCATCTCCTGACAGGTTCTGGTATTGCCTTATTAGTGCCTCGCTCCATCCAATTCACAGAGGGTCAAGCCCTTGGCTTGGATTGCCTTGCCTCTTGTTTGACTCAGGGGTGAGATTGGAACTGGAGATAGTGATGTGTGTGTAGACTCAGGGCTTGGGGCTCTGATGGGGCATCCAAACGAGAAGTACAGTCTAGTTAGGGGTTAGTTTTTTCACCTGAGGTCCACCCATCCAAGGTGGCACAAGAATTCACAGTGACATGAAGATGGTTAGCTTTGCTGACAACCGTGGCAACATGTCCAGGAGACCTGCTGGCTGGCCAGCCCCTCAAGGACCCACAACATCACAGTGAGGAGGGAGCTAATGATTGTTCAATACTCAACAGGGTGCTTGGAAACTGAGTGTCTGGCTTAGTACTTGCAATAATCATTGCCACACACAGCATCACCATCCCCCTTTAGATGAAGCAAGTGAGGCACAGAGATAAAAAGTAACTTGCTCAAAGCTACAAAGTAAGTTATAAAGATAACTAACACGTATGGAATGTGTATTATCTGCCAGTCTCTCTGCTCAGGGCTTTTCATGAAATACCTTGTTTAATCTCCATGATACACATCTGATGCTCGTACTATTAGCAGCCCCAGTTTTGAGGTTCATACAGGAGAAATAACTTGTCCAGGATTGTACTTGGCTAGTAAGTGGTAGAGGTAGGATTTAAACCCAGGCAGTCAGGTGTCAGAGCCCACGCTGTAACACCACTGCCCCCCTGCCCTCTGCCCAGCCTCCTGGACCCTGCTGGCCTCACCTGCAGTCTGTACTCAGTTCAAGGGCTCCAAAGGTCACGGGCACGATGCTTCGGATCCTGGTGGGGGCTGTCCTCCCCGCCATGCTGCTGGCTGCTCCACCGCCCATCAACAAGCTGGCACTGTTCCCGGACAAGAGCGCCTGGTGCGAGGCCAAGAACATCACCCAGATCGTGGGCCACAGCGGCTGTGAGGCCAAGTCCATCCAGAACAGGTGGGATCCCGGGGTGGTGGGTGGAAGGGATGAGGACACGGGCCCAGGGGGGAGGAAGAGGACAGGGCTGCCCATTCTTGCCTCCACCGTGGTGACACAGACGCGGCGGGCTCTCCTCCCACAGGGCGTGCCTGGGACAGTGCTTCAGCTACAGCGTTCCCAATACCTTCCCGCAGTCTACAGAGTCCCTGGTGCACTGCGACTCCTGCATGCCGGCCCAGTCCCTGTGGGAGATCGTGAGTACTGCTGCCCGCTGCTGCCCAGCTCCCGCCCAGAGCCGGCCCCGGCCTTGGCCACAAGCGCTTAGTGAGGCCCCACTGTGTGCAGGGTCCGAGCCTCGTGCTGGAGATACAGACATGGTCCTTGCCACGTGATGGCTCACAAGTCCGACACCAGCATGTACAGGACAAGAGCTCTTTCTGAAGCTCTGTTCTGATGTCAGTCACAGGCTGAAATCCTTTCGGTGGCTTCCCATTGTTATAGGATGAGACCAAAATCTTTGCCAGGCCCCATAAGGCCTGCCCACAAGGCATGGTCTGGCTCACCGGTCTTTCCAGCTTCATCTTGCCTCTCTCACCTTCTTCACTAGCTTGACCCCGACACCAATCCCACCTCCTTTCAGTCTCTCTTACCTACTCCGCTTAGGACCACCATGGGGCCTTTGCACATGCTATTTTCCCTGTTTGGCATACCTTTCTCCTCCTCCCCCCCTAGTTAAATTCTAGTCATTCCTCTGCGCTTGGCTCAGGCATCATTTTCTCAGAACCCCTTTCCTGATCCCCCAGGCACTGTGTACCTCTGCTTTGAGCATCTGTCACACACACAGTTTTTCATCTGCATTTGGGTGATTTTGACAAGTCTGTTTCCTCTGCTAGACTCTGAGTTCCTTGAAGGACCATGCCTGTCCTTGTGTCCCCAGAGCTGGCATGGAGAAGGTGCTCTGTGGAAGGAGGGAGGGAGACACAAGGAGGAAGGAAAGGAAAAAGAAAGGGCAGCTAGTGGTGCGACAACAGGGGAAGAGTGAACGCTAACGGGGCTCGTACAGGGCGAGCCTTGGCTGGGTGGGGTGGGGGGGTGTTGGGAGGGGCTCGTTGAGGAAGTGATGTCTGGGCTCGGGTCCAAAGTTTGAGTAGAAGTTAAGTGGGCAAAGTCTAGGGCGGTGGGGAGGGGACAGGTGGGGCAAGGGCCTCCCAGGCAGAGGGAATGGCATGTGCGAAGTCTCAGGCAGATCAGGCAGGACAGAGTTGGCGGGAGGGGGGCAAGGTCAGGGGTGGAGAGAGAGGTCTGCCGGGGGTCAACCTCAAGGTCCTGGGTGGCCTGAGTCAGGAGTCGGTTTTTCTGCTAGAGCAGAGGGAGCCCTGGGGGTGGGGGGAATTTCAGGCAGGGGCAGACCACTTGGGTCCCCTCAAGGTGCCCTCTGGCTACTGTGGGGGTGGGCAGGAAAGTGGCAGGACGTGAGGAGACAGGTCAGGTGGCTCCTGCAGGGCCTCAGCCCCTCCACCTGGATGGGCCCAGGTGTCCCAGGTGGGCTCAGGCTTCTGGGGTCTCTGGGATTCTTGGTCCCATGAGGAGTGTTACCCTTGGGGCCTTCCTGCCTGCCCCAGGCCCTTGGAAACCTCTCTCCCCTTCTCTCCTGCCCTCCGCAGGTGACCTTGGAGTGCCCTGGCCATGAGGAGGTGCCCAGGGTGGACAAGCTGGTGGAAAAGATCCTGCACTGCAGCTGCCAGGCATGCGGCAAGGAGCCCAGTCACGAGGGGCTGAGCGTCTACGTGCAGGGCGAGGACGCGCAGGGCTCCCAGCCCGGCCTCCACTCCCACCCGCACCCTGGCGGGCAGACCCCCGAGCCCGAGGATCCCCCCGGGGCCCCCCACGCAGAGGAAGAGGAGGCTGAGGACTGAGGCCCCCCGACTCTTCCTCCCCTCTCGTTCCCTGTGGAATGTGGGGTCTCACCCTCCCGGGGAAGAGTTGGGGGAGAGGCTGAAGCCCCCCTTTGGCACTGGATGGACTTGGATTCAGACTTGGACTTGGAACGCTTCCCGGTTGCCACGGAGATCTGAAGGGGGTGGGACTGGCGCCAAGCTGCACAATTTAATATATTCACGAGTTGGGGGGAAGAAGCAGAGGTCTTCAGGGTTCTTTTTCGGAGGGGGGTTCTTTTCTTTTCTGCCTCCTAGACATGTGCCCTGGGGAGGGGGGATAGTTGGCTAAGCTGCTGAGTTGGGGTGAGGCCGTCCAAGACGCGCCAAGGCCCGCACGGCCCCTCGGTGGGGCAGGGCCCTGGGGTGCAGACGGTGGCTCAGGGCCCTGAGCTGAGGTTGGGCGCCTTGTCAGTGGCAGCCCTGAGGCAGGGCTAGGAAGACCACTGGCAGAAGCAGGACACTCCAGCCCCACCGGCTTCCCCAAAGGCCTCGCACCCCCGTCCCCACGGCAGCTTCTCCCTGGTGGCACTGCGGTGGCCCTCCCTCAATGGCATGGTTGGGAGTCAGGCCTGGGCAGGACCCTGCTGACTCACGGCCCTGGAGCTGGGAGCCAGGCTCCCTGCCTGCCTTGGCTTTCCGGGGGGGCGGGGAGGAAGGCGGGGGAGGAGGAGCCTTGCTGGGCCAGGGGGAGGGGATGACGCCCTGGACCAGAGAGCATCCTTCCCTCCTCGCCCTCTCCCAGATCTTAGCGCCTCTCCCTGCCCCCCAGGTTCTAGGCCCCTCAAAGCTGATGGAGCCAGCCTCACCCTCTTGGGAAGCTCTTTCTGAATATCTGATGGTGGGGAGGGGTCTCCCTTACCCAGAGGTTTCCAGGAGGGACCTGGGTGGGATGGATTCTGGATGAGCCTCAAGGAACGAGGAAGAGGAGGGGTGAGGGCTCGTGGGGCGGCTGTGTTCACTGGGGCTCTCCGGCTGCCTAGTCCCCTCCCCCCACTCCTCCCAGCTGCACTTTAGCCCTAGAGGGGGTGCGGGGCCCCGGGGGAGGGCTGGGCAGGCGGGCAGGGAAGAATGCCCCTCAGTACCCACAGCTGCCTGTGTCTGCTCTTCTGTCCCAGGGCCGCTGCCGGCCCCACCAGCCCCTTGCCTGGGGGTGCCCCGGCCCTCACGGCTATTCCGACAAGAGCTTCTGGAGCTTGTAACCAGTAGGATGGACCCCGAGTTTTCTCATGAATAAATTCGTTCAACACCTGTGTTCTCTTCCTCACAGGGCAGCCCTGCTGACTCAGGGCTCCCCAAGGGGAGGGAGTCAGGCTGCGTGCACATGGAGCCCTGAGCGTCCCTCCCCGCATCCTGGTGGTCCTCACTTTCCCGCCGTGACATGCCCCCCCTGGCTCCTGGCTCCCCACCTCCCGCCTCCGTCCTTGGCTGTCTGTTTCTGGCCTCGCATATACGTTGGCTGGGCCTCCAGAACCCCTTTTCTGTCTTTGACCTTTGATCCCTTAGGCCCATGACACCTCCTCACCCTCACGGTGACCCTGCGTCAGCCCTTCCCTGCACCCCAGCTGGCTTGGCCTCTGGAGAAGGGGAAACAGATAAAAACTAATGGTTACAAATTGATATAGGAGGTGGGGTGCTGTACTAAGTACTTTATATCAATTAACTTGCTGAATCCCCACCACCACCCTACGATGCAAATACTGACCTCGTTTTACAGAGGAGGCATCTGAAGTACAGAGGGATGAAGTAATTTGCCCAGGGTTGAGAAGTGTCTCCAGTAGGACTTGAACCCAGGCAGTCTGGCTGAATCAGTCTTCTCGGTATAACCTTGGTAACTGCCATTTGCTGACCACCTACTATGTGCCGGGCTGGGTGCTTGACAACTCTGGAGTCCCTTCCCCTTCACGATGACCTTATGGGTTTGAGATCATCACCTGCATGCAGCTGAGCTCGGGGGCCCCCCAGGTTCTCCATTGAGACAGGGCTGGTGGGATGGGTGAGAGCTATGACTCTCTTTCTTCCTTGCACACATTGCTGTAACCACCAATACCAGGCAATTTATATATATTGTTTCTAATCCACGGAGGATCTTCATTTTGCAAATGTGAACTGAGGCCTTTATGCCCTGGGAGTGATTCCCTCAGGCTGGGAGGCAGCGGTGCGCGCGGATTCCAGTCTAGCGCCCTCTAATGATAACAGTTGCGTACTACACACACGATTTCCTCCGGATACCAAGCCTTCCCTTCATGGCAGCTCTGTACTGTTGTGTAGGTTGTGTACTTCCCAACTACAGAATGGCTGGCGCTTCTTGTGGTCGTGCAGGACACAACTATCCAGGGTTGTCCCGTGTCCTTTGATGTGGAATTGGGTCGGAGAAAAGGATATCTCTCCTGCACACAGACCTCAGGGACCTCTCAGTCAGGCAGGGATAAGCCCTGGCCATATTAACAGTCATTCTATACAGCTGGAGGTGGGAACTGACTGGAGGGCACAGAGAAAGTACTCAGAGACCAGGTCCAAATGAAGGACTTCCTGGGGTGGTGTCCTTGGTACTAGGCCTCTGAGACCTGAGCATCAACTTGGCAGAATGAGTCTTGGTCAGGAGCTGCCTTCATCCTGTGTATGGAACAAGGTGGGGTATTAATGGATAGATATGTAAAGAAATTGATCAGAGCTGGTTGAAAAGGAGGCAGGCAGGTGGGTTGGCACGGCTGGTGGCAGGCCTGGAGTGCTAGCCAGAGTTCAGACTTCACTCTCATTGCAGTAAGAGCCCTGGAGGTGTCTGCACAGAACCGGGTTTCAGAGAGACGAAAAGAAGTCTTGTGGGAGGAGGAGGAGGGGGAGGCTAGAGACTGGCTGGAGACTGCAGTAGTCCAAGCAGGAGGTGATGGAGGCCAGAATTGGGTGGGGGCGGGGGAGGCCTAGGGAGGCAGGGCCATGGTAAAGAGGCGGGGCCACACAGGAGAGGCGCTGCTGATTGGATGTGGGAGCAGCGAGTGGGAAGAGCCAGATCTGCGAGAACAGAGAAGCATCTCTAGTTGTGCCATTTTGCCAACGGGAGTGAGATGTGGATTAGTAACGGCCAATTTTTCTCTTCTCCAACCCCAAACTGAACCACCAAGACAGCCCAGAAGAAAAATTGAAGGTCCCCCTCCACCATTCTCCCCAATCTCCGCAAGGGTGGAGGGATTGAAAATCTTTACAAGGGATAAACACTGACACAGCACTGTCCACGCTGGCCCCTCTCCGGATGGGCGGGTAATTAGTACCGGCTTTCCCTCCTTGTTTGCCTATATAGAGCCGATAACTCCCATCTAGGTTTCCTCCCATGCTCTGAGCCTCTGGGAAAATCTTGTCTGCCTGGGTTCAAATCCTGGTAGGCTACTTCCTAGCTGCGTGATCTTGAGCAAGTCACTTAAGATGTCTGAGGCTCAGTTTTCCCATTAGTAAGTTGGGGAATAATGATCGCACCACCTCATTCCCAGGGTCGTGGGAATGAATCAATGTACATGTAGAGCTTGGAACAGTGCCTGGCATATAATAGAACCTCAATGAATGTCAGCCATTATAATAATAATTATTGAGAGTAAATGATTGGCCCACAACTGCTGGTGGTTGGGCTGATAGTTTTCTTCATTCATTCATTGAACATATATTTATGGCAACCTAATATGTGCTGAGAATACAACAGTGAACAAAGCAGACAAATCCCTACCCTCAGTTAACCAGTTGGTTAATGCCTCCTGCGAGAGCAGCTCTGAGCAGGCCTCACAACCTCCCTGGACCTTGGTTTCTCCATCTCTGTCATGAGGAGCTCTCCTTGGTCCCCTATGTACTGACAGGCATGGCGATCTGGGACAGAGGACTTCCTAAGACTCAGCCGTCCCACTGTGGCACAAGCCTTCTCCTCTAGGGAGGGAGCACCCTGTGGCTAGAAGTAATAAGAAAACACTGAGCATGCCTCTCTACCCTGAAATGTTAAGGACATCCAAGACCGTGTTATTCTACGACCGAAATGACAAATCCAGGTGCGCACGCAGAACTTCTGAAAAGTTCTTAAATTCAACATAATAACTGTGGCCACAAGGTGGCACCACCACACAGGCCCAGTCTCGAAAAATTATTTTTTTTTTGAATTTTATTTTATTTATTATTTTATACAGCAGATTCTTACTAGTTATCCATTTTATACATGTTAGTGTATACATGTCAATCCCAATCTCCCAATTCATCCCACCACCACCACCACACCCCCGCCACTTTCCCCACGTGGTGTCCGTACGTTTGTTCTCTACATCTGTGTCTCTATTTCTGCCCTGCAAACCGGTTCATCTGTACCATTTTTCTAGGTTCCACATATATGCGTTAATATACGATATTTGTTTTTCACTTTCTGACTTACTTCACTCTGTATGACAGTCTCTAGATCCATCCACGTCTCTACAAATGACCCAATTTCGTTCCTTTTTATGGCTGAGTAATATTCCACTGCATATATGTACCACATCTTCTTTATCCATTCATCTATTGATGGGCATTTAGGGTGCTTCCATGTCCTGGCTATTGTAAATAGTGCTTCAATGAACATTGGGGTGCATGTGTCTTTTTTTTTTTTTTTTTAATTTATTTTATTTATTTTTGGCTGCACTGGGTCTTCGTTGCTGCACGCAGGCTCCCTCTAGTTGCGGCGAGCGGGGGCTACTCCGCTGCGGTGCGTGGGCTTCTCACTGCGGTGGCCTCTCCCGTTGCAGAGCACAGGCTCCAGGTGTGCAGGCTTCGGTAGTTGCGGCAGGTGGGCTCAGTAGTTGTGGCGCACGGACTCAGTTGCTCCATGGCATGTGGGATCCTCCCGGACCAGGGCTCGAACCCGCGTCCCCTGCCTAGGCAGGCGGATTCCCAACCACTATGCCACCAGGGAAGCCCTGCATGTGTCTTTTTGAATTATGGTTTTCTCTGGGTATATGCCCAGGAGTAGGATTGCTGGGTCATATGGTAACTCTATTTTTAGTTTTTTAAGGAACCTCCATACTGTTCTCCATAGTGGCTGTATCAATTTACATTCCCACCAACAGTGTAAGAGGGTTCCCTTTTCTCCACACCCTCTCCAGCATTTGTTGTTTGTAGATTTTCTGATGATGACCATTCTAACTGGTGTGAAGTGATACCCCATTGTAGTTTTGATTTGCATTTCTCTAATAATTAGTGATGTTGAGCAGCTTTTCATGTGCTTCTTGGCCATCTGTATGTCTCTTTGGAGAAATGTCTATTTAGGTGTTCTGCCCATTTTTGGATTGGGTTGTTTGTTTTTTTAATATTGAGCTGCATGAGCTGTTTATATATTTTGGAGATTAATCCTTTGTCTGTTGATTCGTTTGCAAATATTTTCTCCCATTCTGAGGGTTATCTTTTCATCTTGTTTGTAGTTTCCTTTGCTGTGCAAAAACTTTTAAGTTTCATTTTAAGTTTTTGCTGTGCAAAAACTTTTAAGTTTCAAGAAACTTTTAAGTTTGAAACTTTTAAGTTTCAAAAGTTCATTAACTTTTAAGATTCAAAGAGTGTTCTTCCTATGTTTTCCTCTAAGAGTTTTATAGTGTCCGGTCTTACATTTAGGTCTCTAATCCATTTTGAGTTTACTTTTGTGTATGGTGTTAGGGAGTGTTCTAATTTCATTCTTTTACATGTAGCTGTCCAGTCTTCCCAGCACCACTTATTGAAGAGACTGTCTTTTCTCCACTGGATATCCTTGCCTCCTTTGTCATAGATTAGGTGACCATAGGTGCGTGGGTTTATCTCTGGGCTTTCTATCCTGTTCCATTGATGTATATTTCTGTTTTTGTGCCAGTACCATATTGTCTTGATTACTGTAGCTTTGTAGTATAGTCTGAAGTCTGGGCGCCTGATTCCTCCAGCTCTGTTTTTTCCCCTCAAGACTGCTTTGGCTATTCGGGGTCTTTTGTGTCTCCATACAAATTTTAAGATTTTTTGTTCTAGTTCTGTAAAAAATGCCATTGGTAATTTGATAGGGATTGCATTGAATCTGTAGATTGCTTTGCGTAGTAGAGTCATTTTCACAATATTGATTCTTCCAATCCAAGAACATGGTATATCTCTCCATCTGTTTGTATCATCTTTAATTTCTTTCATCAGTGTCTTATAGTTTTCTGCATACAGGTCTTTTGTCTCCCTAGGTAGATTTATTCCTAGGTATTTTATTCTTTTAGTTGCAATGGTAAATGGGAGTGTTTGGTGTTGATTATAGCAAAGCACAGCTCATAATATAACAAGCATCTGTTAATCTATCACACAGAATGAACAAATGCTAACATTTTTGGTCATGTTTTCTTTAGTTTTTTTTTCAGCCACGACGCGAGGCTTGCTGGGATCTTGGATCCCCGACGAGGGATCGAACCCAGCCCCAGAAGTGAAAGTGCCGAGTCCTAACCACTGGACCGCCAGGGAATTCCCTAGATTTTAAAAAATTATTCTATTCTATTCTATTTTATTTTATTATTGAAGTGTAGTTGATTTACAATGCTGTGCCAATCTCTGCTGTACAGCAAAGTGATTTAGTTATACACATATAGATGTTCTTTTTTTATATTCTTTTCCATTCTGGTTTATCACAGGATATTGAATATAGTTCCCTGTGCTATATATTAGGACCTTGTTGTATATCCATGCTAAATGTAATAGTTTGCATCTACCAACCCCAAACTCCCAGTCCATCCCTCTCCCTCCCCCTAGTTTTTTGTGTTTTAAATAAAGGAATCAAACTGAAAGAGCTAAAGCAGAGGGACTAATATTCTATTTCACTATATACTTTTAATTTTCACAAAGCTAAAATTTATCAGCCACCTCCTCTGTGCAAAATGGTTTAAATACTCATGCCATGTGTATCTCCACTACCCCAGTTTCATAGCAGCAGAGAAATGAAGAGGCTTTGCCAAGGTCACAGAGCAAGTAGCAGAATCAGGATTGTGAACCCAGGTCACTGGGCTCCAAAGTGTGTTCCACACAGCACTTCTCAGCTTTGCTGTTGCTCACATCAAAAATCCCTGGGCTGAAGGAGTTACTGAAGAGCTGGATGCATTCCCGTTGTACAGATGGGAACATTGAGGCCAATAGCCAGCATTGACACAGCACTGTAAAATTTACAGGTGACACCAACAACCCTGTAAGTGGGTGCTGTATTGTTCTGCTAGTTATTGCAGAGGAGAAAACAGTGGCCCAAGGAGTCGCCAACCCTAAGTCCACAGAGCTGGTTAGCAATGAAGCTGGGATCCCAAGTCTGGTCTTTCTGGTTCTCTGCCCAGTGCTTGGTATCTTGTTCCTTGAGGCACGACAGAAATTGTCACAGTGGTGCAGGTGGCGTTGGGAGGGAGAACAGTCCTCCTCCTGCTGCATAGACCCATCTGCAGGCAGGGCTGGGATTCTGGGTGCCAAATAGTGGTTTGGGGGGAGCATGGGGGTGTGCAGGGTCTTGAAGATTCTCTGCCTTGGGCATTGGGCAGACCCGAGTTTCAGTTCCACTTGATCACTAGCTGCTGGTGACCTTGAGTGAGGCCCTTGGCCTCTCTGAGCCCCAGTTTAACACCTACCTCTTAGCATTATTGTATTGGTAGGAATAGTATAATAAAGTTCCTGGAACACAGCAGGAACCTTAAACATGGGAGGTATTATTTTCCTGCTTCTGTGGAGGGGAAAAGACCCCCTTCTACCCTAGATTGCCTTTACATTCCTTCCCATTTCCTTTTTCTCTATAGCAATTACCACTCTATGACTACTTTAAACATTTATTATGCTTATTATTGTATGTCTCCTTCCAATAGACTGTAAACTCAATGAAGTTGGATCTTTGTTTTGGTTACTGTAGTGTCCAGATTGGGCAAAACAGTGCCTGACACCTCGTAGGTGCTCAGTATAACTGTTTGTTGAATCCACAATATCAATCTGTGACATGTCAGGTAGAGACCCTTCTTAGTTCTGGTTGGGGGTGGGTGGAAAACACAGCAGCGTTGCACAGGGTGTGCCCCGCCCCACCCCTCTACCTGCAGTGACTCCACCCCACCTGGCCAGGGGATTCCCCAATCTGTTCCCACTCTTCGGTAGACTGGGAGTGCCAACACCTCGGGGTCTTCATCCTTAGTACCTGGAGCTGTCGGGGGCAGGATGGCTTCTGCTCGGAAGGACTGTGAGGAGGTAGCCATCTGTTTAAAGGTTTGAAGGAAGTATTATATAGGCTATTGCATATTATATACAATATATATGTACGTATGTGTAGTATTGTATATGTGTACATGTATGTCAAGCAATCTGCCCAGTACCTCCCAACGGGCTCCCCCTGGTAGCGGGCAGGCAGCCCCGCAATGGGGAGCAGTCCTGGGTGAAGGCGGGCCACAGCCCCCTCTTCTGAGTTCCTCCTGCGCCCCGTGTGGGTGGGGAGGGGCATGCGGGGGCTGGAGGCTGCTAGAGCTGGGAGGCCACCTGGCGCAGCCGGAGCGCTCGGATCATCCCTCCGCAGGCCTGGGGGTATCAGGCACCCCGCCCGCCTGCGAGTCCCGGGCTCGGCTCTCCCCGCCCACCGCGGGGCTGGGCGCAGGCTCCGCGGCTCGGGGTCCGCGCGCTCCTGGAAGCAGCCACCCCTCTTCCGTGCGCGCCGGCCCCTCGCGGAGTCTCCCGGTCCCTGGGCGCCTGCCCGGCCCGCGGCCGCTTCTTCCTCTCCTGGCCCCGCGGCTCCTGCCGCAGTCGCCGGCGGCGGAGCAGCGCTCAGCGCCCCAGGTACCGAGCGCGGGAGGGAGCGGGGCCGGAGACGCGCGGCCGGGTGGGGAAGGGGCGGAGGCGCGGCCGCTGCTCCTTTTCTCCCTGCGGGCCGGCCCGGCATCCTCCCTCTCGCCGCGGGGACCGTGTCCGCCCGAGCCCGGGGTGCCTCTGCGCTGGCTCTGAGACCTGCCTTCCCCGCCGGGGGCTTTGCTCTGGCCCGTGGCCCCCCCACCCTGCGACCCCCAGCACCACGGCTCCCCACCTGGCGCACCCCCCCTACGCCCACCTGCCGCGGGGCGGCCTGGATAGCGCCCATTCGCCCTGGGCTGCCACCTCCCCGCGTCCCTGCCCTCGACCCATCTTACCGCCCGCCCCCTCTAGGCGCTCTGCTCCCACCCGGCCAAACGCCCAGAGTCTGCGTCCCGATCCTCCTGACTTTCGGCCGCTCCTCTGGAGGACTGCCCGTCAGGTGCCCCCTCCCAGACTTCTCACCGGTTTGCTCCAGGTGTCCCTACGTCACACCCGAGGGCGCCCAAAGACCCCCTCTCCATCCTCCTCGGGTTGCTGCCCCTTGACCCAGAGCCCCATTCATATCTTCCCACCTGCGGCCCCCGGCGGGGGGGACGGTGGTCTGTTCTCACCGACTACGCCCATCCAGCCTCTGCTCCTGCAGGTCCCTCTCCCCGTCTCCCCGCCCACCCTACCTCGTCCTCCGGACCCCTTTCGGGCCTCACGTCCTCGCGCTCCGCCCTCATGGTCCCAGAGCAGGGCCCCACCACCAACAGCACCCCGGACTGGGAGTCGGGGCCGTCATCGGAGCCGGGGGGCAGCGGCTGGGTGGCGGCCGCGCTGTGTGTGGTCATCACGCTGACGGCGGCGGCCAACTCGCTGCTCATCGCGCTTATCTGCACGCAGCCCACGCTGCGCAACACGTCCAACTTCTTCCTGGTGTCGCTCTTCACGTCGGACCTGATGGTGGGGCTGGTGGTGATGCCGCCGGCCATGCTGAACGCGTTGTACGGGCGCTGGGTGCTGGCGCGGCGCTTCTGCCTGCTCTGGGCCGCCTTCGACGTGATGTGCTGCAGCGCCTCCATCCTCAACCTCTGCCTCATCAGCCTGGACCGCTACCTGCTCATCCTCTCGCCGCTGCGCTACAAGCTGCGCATGACGCCCCCGCGCGCTCTGGCGCTGGTCCTGAGCGCCTGGAGCCTGGCCGCGCTCGCCTCCTTCCTGCCCCTGCTGCTGGGCTGGCACGAGTTGGGCCGCGCGCGGGCGCCCGCCCCGGGCCAGTGCCGCCTGCTGGCCAGCCTGCCCTTCGTCCTGGTGGCGTCGGGCCTCACCTTCTTCCTGCCCTCGGGCGCCATCTGCTTCACCTACTGCAGGATCCTGTTGGCCGCCCGCAAGCAGGCCGTGCAGGTGGCCTCCCTCACCACCGGCATGGCCGTCCAGGCCTTGGAGACGCTGCAGGTACCCGGGGCGCGCAGGGAGACCCGGGCTTGTGGGATGGAGAAGAATGAGCAGCCATTGGGTGCCCACTAGGCATCCGCCACGTAATATACAATTGCTGACGACCTCCAATTGGTCATTCCCAGTTCCCACCTTTCTTCTGAACTCCAGACTCAGTGCCCAACTGTCCACAGGACGCTCCAGGATGTGGGGCAGTCTTCTCGAACGTAACATGTGCAACAGGGAATTCAGGGGGTCCCAACTCTCCCCACCTGCTCGTTCCCCCATCGTCCCCATCGTGGCACATGGCACCATCATGGCATCGCACGCCAGAAACTTAGGATTAATTTCTCTCCCTCATGCTCATGGGATTCATTTGCAAGGCCTGTTGGTGCTGCCTCTAAACATGTGTCATCTCCAATGCCACCTTCCTGATCCAAGCCACCATTGCTTCTTACCTGGGAGCCTTTGATAGTCTCCTGCTGGCTCCCCCTGCCTCCACGCCAGACCCACTCCTATCCATTTGCTGCACAAACAAAAACAGAAGCGTGATCACCTCACTCCCTTGCTGCAAACCCTTCAGTGGCTCCCCATTGCTCTCAAGATAAAGGGGAGACCTGTGTCAGGATCTGGCCTCGGGATCCGGTCGTGACAACCTCTCCAGCTGCACCTCTTCCCCTCCCCATCCCTTTCTCTGCAGCAGTCTTGTGGCCCTTCTGACACTCCTAGTAGGCACCAGACTGATTCTGTGCCCAGGTCTTTGCACTGGCTGTGCCCTCTGCCTGGAATGTTCTTCCCCTGGGGCCGCCCTTGCCTGACTGAGACTCTTCTTCAGCTCACAGGTCACCCCTTCCCAGAGGCCCTCCCTGACCACACTGTCTGCAGACCTCCCCACCCTCCCCCACCCTTTTATTCTTGATCCTGATCCCCAGTTTATTTGTTGATTTGTTCATTGTCTGTCTCCCCCACTGGAGTGTAAGCTCCCACGAGGGCTGGGTGTATCTGAGTGGGTTTTGATCTCCACTGTACATAGTAGGTGCTCACTGATTACTTGTGAATGGGGTAGGTGCTCTTTGCTCAAGGTCTGCAGTGCCTAGAGTGGAGTGGGTCACATGGTGCCCGAGCCCTATTGTTTATGCCAAGGGATGGGACTTTAGACTGACCAGGCCTGAGCCCTAGAGAATTAGGTCACAGGCCCCCAAGAAGATCCCAGATGGGCTCTCCAGCGTCATCTTGGTGTAGCCTCAGGTGGAGGAGGTACCTGCAGGATGGAAGGTACCTTGGTGGGGGGGGTCACTGGATAGATGGGGGCTGAGAGGCTAACACCCTGGTCGGCAGCCCCCCCAGAGCGACTTACCCGTGTCATCCCAGCAGTGAGGCCCATCAAGTAGGAGGACAGGGTCTTGGGTGCACAGGAGGTCCTGGCTGCGGCCCTGCTCTCTCCCCGATCTGTACTCACTGGAGAACGTTCTTAAGTCTCAGCAGGTGGCTGTGACCCTGACTTGGTTCTGCAGCTGTGGGGCAGCTGCCCTGGGCCATCCATCCTCTCTCCCTGGGTTCTTGTAAAGGAGCGTTTCCCAGACTTCAGGCGTTTGAGAACTGCCTTGTGGTGTCTGCCTTGCTACCCCTCCACCCACCCTCACACACTCCTCAAGCCTCTGCATCCGTATGCACTTAGCACTGCCTTGGAGTCATCTCATTTATCTTTTTACTTCCATGAATTTATTTAGAAAGAAAACTTCTTTTCTCTTCTGGAAATGGACAGTCTGTATCCTTGCCATAAATAGAAGGTGATCACAAACACAGCCTCAGTGAGGCTGCAGAAGCACCGGCAGTGTGACTGAAGTCCAGCTTGGATGGCTGGAGATGCTGAGCCTGAGGCCCGCTTTCTCTTTGTTAGATGTTGGAGGGACGTTAAAGACACAGTACCACTGACACGAGACTTTCCCTTTGTGTAACCAGAAGAGCTGGGAGGGAACTGTAAAGGCCTATGTTCCCACTCTGTGACTCAGTTATTTAATGGGGTGTCCATTTACCACCCAAGGGTATCTCCAATTCTCACACTCTGGGGAGCTCTGGCCCGGAGACTAAGGAGGTGAGAAGTTGGCCGGCCTTGGTCTGGATTCTCGGTTCCAGCAGTGTCTGTGATGCATAGATTTTCTTTCCATGAAGCTAACTGGCCAGGATTGTACCTGAGACTCTGGCCTCAGCACCTGGGCAGGTGTCCCCCAAGTGCTAACAGCTGCAGCCCCACAGCCTTTGAGCGCTCTCTACCTGCCCGGCACTGAGCTAAGCGAATCCCCCAAACACCCAACGGGGCAAGTAATCATCATCCCTGTTTGACATCTGGGGAAACCGAGGGGAGGTGACTTGCCCAGCGTTGCACAGCTGGTTAGTGAGGTTCAAGCTCAGGTCTGGCTGATGCCAACGCCTGGATCTGAACGTTGTGCTGCCTGTGGGCGGTGACATGCTCTTAAAACATTGACCTCAGGGACGCCACCCGGTGTGAGACCCTCCACGCCACCGGCTGTGCCGTCTCAGTCTCCTCTACTGGGTCCTCTTGCTCCGCCACCATCCGAGGCATCCCCCGGCCTCAGTCCTCTGACCTCCTTGCTCTTTTCCCACATTCACTCAGTGAGCTGGTCTTGTGCCATGACCAGAAGTAACACCTACACACTGATGACTTCCAGCCTGGGCCACTTACTTACCGCTGCCCGCAACAGAACTCCGGATTTTCCAGGCTCCAGACATAGTCCCTCCCTTGTCTTCCTCATATCGACTAACTGATATCAGTTGCTCAGGCCAGGAACCTTGGAGGCAGGCTGGATGCCTCTCTTTTGCTCACACTGCACACCCAGTGTGCTTTCTGCTTTCAAAACACTTCTTTATGTCTCGGTTGCCTCCCTCGGCCCCCTGGGCTTCTGATGCTGGGGTTATTACAGTGATCACCCACTGGCTTCCTGAGCCCATCCTTGCTCCCTTTTGATCTTACACAGCAGCCACAGTGATCCCTTTAAAATGCAGGTCCTGGGAATTCCCTGGTGGTTCAGTGGTTAGGACTTGGCACTTTCACCGCAAGCTGTGAGGCATGGGCAAAAAAAAAAAAAAAAAAAAAAAAGCAGGTCCTGTTATGTCATTCCTCTGCTCCTTCTCTGGCCTCCTTTCCTTCCACCACCCTCCACACTCCTTCTGTTTCAGCTCCCCTGGCCCCCTTGTTATTCCTTGAGCATACCAAGCACACTTCTGCCTCAGGACCTTTGCACTTGCCGCTCCCTCTGCCTGAAGTGCCGTTTCCTCACATCTCCGCATGGTTCTCCCCCTAACGTCCATCACTTTCTTCTGGCCTCTGCTTGGCTGTCTTCCCTAATCACTTCGTCAAGAGTAGTAACGGCCACACTTGTCCAGACCCCGTCCAGTCCTAATTTCCTAAGTTATTCTCAGCAACAAATACCACCGCCTGACATACTATATACTTTCCCATTTACTGTTTGACTGTTTATTTCCTCCTACTAGAATGTAAGTTCTATGAGGGTGAGGACTTGTCTCGATTGCTATATTCCCAGCACCTAAAACAGTGCCTGGCGTGTCATGAGTGGTCAGTGCACAGTGATGAGAGAAATGAAATGAACAACAGTGCTTCACAGAGCCAGGGATTCAATCCCAACTCACATTTCTCCCTTTTCTCCCACTTTTAGAAGCAGTTCTTGTAGCTGATGAATCCTGCACTTTTTAGTACATTGATTCACTTCCTTGGTACTGTGTTGAGTACCTCCCTTGTGCTGTGGTTGCAGGGATGAGTGGGTCTGAGAAGATCCTGCCCTCTTGGAATCTACTTTCTAGCTGGAGAGAGAGACACTGATCATGAAATCCTATCATGATGAGGGTTCTGGAGCTTATAAGAAGGGTGCCTCCGCCAGTAAACATTCAGGATCTATTATTCCCTGTGCATACGTTTGCAGACTGAAGCAAGGAAGTCACGAAACCAAAGGCTGGGAGGAGTCTTCATGGGTCATTTAGCTGGCAGAATGACCCGCAGCCTCTCAAGCCAGAAATGTGTTTGTGCAAATTCTTCCTACTTCCTGGAAAGACTTTTCTCTTTATTTGAATGAGATAGTGTCAGAATTTACCATTGCCCTTGCTTCCAAACCCACTCAGATCCTAAGCAAGCCTTCTGCAGGGCAATTTTCCTTATTGCCTGGAGAATTGCCTGCATTTGGGGAATTTGCTTCTGGGATGCCGCCTCTACTCTGGCCTCCTGGATTGTGACCCACTTCCCCCACCCAAGCTGGCCTGCCCCAGAGTCCAGCAGCATCCAGCCTGGGGATGGAGGCGTTCTCAGTGCCTGGACCTAAAGGAACTGATGAGAATGAACAGAACTTGGGGGTGTGTTTGTTAGGCCCCTTTCCTCCTCTTCCCAGCCCCACTGAACCCTTAGCTCCTTCTCTGATCCAGCCTCTAGCTTCCCCACAGAGGGAAGGGGGCTGGGCACTAGTCCCTGAAGTCCTGGCTCTTCTGGGGTTTCGGACATGGGAGCTGAGCTGGCTGGAGCATCTTTCTATGCCTCTATCCACCACATCTGCCTATTGATGTGAATGGCCTTTTAAAAAGCCACTGGTTGGCTCAGGGGTTTCAGGCAGGTCTTGCCAGCCCCAGGGGCTGTGAGAAAGAGTTCTGCTTAGAGGTCAGGCAGGGCATATGGGCTGGGGTTGGAGAGAGGGGTGTGAGAGGTGGTGGTGGTGCCAGAGTGAGATGCTGCCAGGGCAGGAGTGTGTGTGTGTGTGTGTATGTGAAAGGTGGGTGCCCATGTGGGGATGGTACGCATCCTTGGGGGATTCCAGAGGGGCCAGTGTGGGTGCTCAGCCTGATGGGGGGCAGCAGGAGGCTCAGCTGGGCGTTCCTGCGTTCTTAGTCTCTTTCTCTCTCTGTCAGGATTCCGGTGTCTCTGTGGTCAAAACCCTTTCCCTATCGTCTTCCTCTCCACCTCGTCTTTTCCCCTTCTCTATCCCCCCTCCCTCCGTTCTAGCTCACCCCTCTCTTCATATCTTCCTTCTCTCCCTCAATTTCTCCTCCTTGTCCTCCTCCCCCAGCTTTTTCACCCTCCATCACCCAGCTATGCATCATTCTGTCCTAGTGATCCATCTTCCCTTCCACCTCTGCTTCCTCCTCCTCAGAGGAGGCTGTGATCACAGAAATATCTTGGAGGGGGAGGAGGGGGCTGAGTGGGAGAGGCTGGCAGAGGAGC
Source organism: Balaenoptera physalus (assembly GCF_965194825.1). NCBI lineage: Eukaryota > Metazoa > Chordata > Mammalia > Artiodactyla > Balaenopteridae > Balaenoptera > Balaenoptera physalus. The sequence continues at coordinate 181,263,866 of NC_138882.1, read as the reverse complement.
AGAGCCGAGCATGACAGCCTTGGCTGCTGCTCAGAACGAGGTTGCCTGGTGCAGCTGGGGCAGGGCACAGGAGCTTGTACGTCTGGCTGAGCACGGGTTCAAATCCTGCTTCTCTCCCATCGCAGCTGGATGACTGTGGATGAGTCACTCACCTCCCTCTATCTCAGGGGTAATGCTATTTGTCATTTGGGGCTGTTTGAAGAATCAATGAGATGATATATATAAACCTGGTGCATAGTAGGTTCTTGACAAATGTTAATTCCCATCCTTTCCTCTTGATGGTAAAAATGCACGGTTCTGGGCAGCTTTCCCCCTTTGAGACTTTCTAGGGGGAAAATCACCCTCGCTGCCATCAGCAGCCTCATTATGAAGGAGTTGAGGTGAACACAAATAACAATAAACAACAACAAGTATCACTAACAATCACACAGTACTTCCTATGTGCTAGGCACTGTTCAAGTAACTTTCTATTATCATATTTAATCCTTACTACAATCCTACGAGGTAGATGCCATTGTAATTGCCATTTTACAGATGAGAAAGCTGAGGCATAGAGAGGTAAAGCACCTTGCTTAAGGTCACTCAGCTAGTTAGTAACAGAGCCATGATTTAAACCCGGCAGTCTGGCTCCAGGGTCTATCCTATTACACTCACACTATGATTAGATGATCGTACAACTTTGAATTTACACGAGGGAATACGTAAGTACAATTTAAAATGAAAATTCATCAATAACGATAAAATAAAAGACCTCTCTGACCCCATCCAATCACCTCCCACTCCTAGGTCTCTCAATGTATTTCCGGTTCTTTTTCTGTGTGTTTCCATATTTGTTTATGTACCTAAAGAGACTTAGTGCTTTGCTTTGTGTATTTTTTTAAACAAAGGGAATCATGCTGTATCTCTTGTTTGTACAACTTGCCGTTATCACTTGATAATGTGTCATGGAGATCCTTCCATTTGATCAATTCATTCTTTTAAACATCTGTGTTGCATTCTATAGTGGTAATGTACCTGGGTTTATTTAACCACTCTCCTTTTGATGGACTTTTGGGCTGTTTCCAACTTTTTTCCTATCACGAATGGTGCTGTGGTACACATTCTTGCCCAAGCCAAGTGTAGAGACACAGGTACGGGTTTTTATGGACATAAGGACTTGTAAGCAGACTTGCCTCCTGGAAGGGCACTGCCCAGTTGTCCTCCAGTAGCTGCCCTCTGACAGTGACAAATGCCACAGACATGTATATGGGACATGCAAACAACAGAATGTGCCATGGGGCCATGAGGTGGCTACAGGGCAGAGAGAAGTGGGAAGGGTGAGGCTGGCATCAGCCAGAACCCAGAGTGTGGCCTGGCGGTTGCCATTGGCTTCTGCTCGATGAGGGCCTCTCAGTGACAGTGGTGGGGTTTTACTTCGGGGTTCCATCCTCCAAAATAGAAGCAGCCTGGTGAAGTGCAGTTTCTGGAGCCAGAGATGACTTTGATTCCCTAACTCAGCACTTGTCTGCTGGGTGACTCCTGGAAAGTTACTTTGCCTCTCTGGACCTCATCTGCAAGATGGAGATTATAATACCTTCCTCCCATAAAGACTCGGTGGCAGAATGAACATCAACTGCTGATGCATAGTAAGTGCTCAATAAGTGGAGATGATCATTTGGGGTCACTGGTGCTTTTGTTTGAGGCTTTGTACTGGCACAATGTGACCTTGGGAAGGATCCCCCACCATCTCTGAGCCTCAATTCCTTCTCTTTTCCCTCTTGCTTGTGTTCTTGGGTCAACTCTTTGGGGAGAAGAGGAGAAAGAGAAATACAGGTTTGCTCCCAGGAAGACTAGAGGGGGACTCTCAGATCATGGTTGTCTCCTCTGGATCACCCTCCCCTGATGACTGCCCCCAAATGTCTCCCTGAATGCCTTGGTACCCTAGTGCCCTAGAGCTCTAGCAAGATCACAGCTGTCTTTTGCCCCCTCCCCGGGTCTTCAGGGGCCAGGGGGTACCTGTGTGGCTAGGGCTTTCTGGAGACGGTGTCTCCCTCTACCCCATATGTCTGTCCCCACTGGTGGCAGCAATTCAAAGTCACGGCAGATCCTAGGAGATTCTTTTGGGGAAGCAGGAGCCTCTCCCTCCAGGTTGAACAGGTGGGGCCACGGGAGCCATATAGAGTTCACTCTGGAGAAGAGAAAATGAGAAGGAGAGAGAAAAGCAGATCCTCTTTTTCTTCCTTGCTATAGCATAGTGGGTCAGAGCATTTGTCCTGACATCTGTGCTGCTTTGGAAAGCTCAAGCTGCTGGCAGAAAAACAGGGCTCCTGAGGGTGCTAAAAACTCCCCCAGCCTCATATTCATACCGCTGAATCGACATCAGGGCTGCTATGTATTTACACTTACTCTTATGTCGGGCACTGTGCATGCATGTATATCCACAGGTTCACAGCAACTCCATAAGGTGAGTATTTTCTCCCATTTTACAGATGTGGAAACAGAGACTGTCAAGATCACAGGGCGAGTAAGTGGTAGAGGCATGATTTGAAGCCAGATCACTTGTCTTAAAACAAGCTCTTGCCTCTGCACAATGCTGCCCCACCAAGACAGAGGGGAGAAATCAAGGGCCTCTTTTAGGCTGCTCTGGGTGTCTTTGATATTTGTCTAACCAGATTTCACTTGGAGAAACACATCGAAGGGTGGGAGTTGCAGTGTGCCTGTCTCCCCTCTCCTGCCCACTGCCACTCCAGATCCTATAGAAAGATATTGTAGGTATGCAGCTGGCTTTTCAGCACCATGGACAGCAACCAAGCCTGGCTACCCTGAGGAGGCGGGGAGAGCAAAAGGGCTGGGAGGGGAATGGGGTAGGGGGTGTGGCTTTGGTGCTCACAGGGCTGACACAACTTGGCTTTGCCTCCTCCACTCCATTTTCATCTGTGAAGGTTGCCTGGGAACCTGGTTCCCTTCCTGCCTCCTTCTCTTTCATCTTCCCATACTCAAGCGATCTTTGGTTGCCTCAAGAGCCAAGCTGGGCTCTCATGCAGTTTAGGAAATGTTGGGGGGAAATCCCTGGCTTTCAAAGCCCAGGTATATTCCCAGGCAGCCCACGTACCCCTTCATAATTCAATAAATTGTGCACACCTCTGCATACCAGTATTTACTTAAAAATTGTCAATATAGGTGGATCTTGCCTGGTGGAAAGCTGATATAAGAAAATCCAAATTGATTACAATACATGGTTCAGAGGAGGGCTTCACATTCCAGCTTTCATGGACCCCTAGGGGTTTCATGGATGGACTTCACAGTGGTCTCTGAACCCTCTGGACATGAGGGAACTTTTTTCTCTGTGTGTATTTATAAAATTTTATAAGCTTTTTGTTTTCTGAGGAGTGGTTTTGTAGATTTCATTAGAGTCTCAATGGACTCACAAAGTTGAAAAAATTAAGAGAACCTCTGGGCTAATGGGTCATGTGGGATCAGAGAGCCTTTTTAATGTTTTGGGACGCCTGCGCTCCCATTTGTGAAGTCGCATTCTAACCCCTCATGCCGTGTTCCCCATGGAGCAGCTCCTAGTTTTTCCCTCCTCCTCTCCCCTAGTTCCCGCTCACATAGTCCACGTGTGGGAATGGAGATGTCTGTCAGTCCACAGTGAAACGTGTGTTTAAAATGCCAAGGTTGCTTGCATCCCTAGTAATTTATACAGATTTAATTGTACACATTTGTTTTGGGCACATATTTTCAAAAATGCACTTTATTTTGTGGAGTATGAGAGTAGTGGTGCAGACAAAACCATCACGCCAAAATATGAAGAGAATCCACAGGCAGAGATTGCCAAGCCCTGGACAGCAACTGCCCTCTTTTGTCAAGTGCTGTTCAATTGCAGCTAATTCTTGTAGTGCCAAAGTGCACTGCAGGACAACACTGCCCCAAACACAAATCCAACAGTTCAGAAGACCCACACTCCTCGCAAAGGACAACATTTGACACTGGCCAACACACATGACCATGAGCCCCAGCACCTCGGAAATCTCACTGTACTTCCTAGAGCTCCTTGTGAAGCGTTGGGTCAGGGTCATAGCTCGGTGCAGGACCAGGACCAAGGCTCCATCTATTTCTGGAATCAGGGCTCAGTCTGGTGCTAAAATTGGGCTCAGTCTGGTCCAGGGCTGAGGCTCAGTTTGAGATCTTGTTTATGTAGGGCTCAACCTATGGTAGGCATCAGGGGTTCAGGGCCATGAGTAGGGCTTAGCTTATTGCTGATGTCAGGGCTCAGTCTGAAGCCAAGGTCAAGGTTCAGTCGGGAGTCAGGGTCAGGCCTCAGTCTAGGACTACAATTGGAGCTCATTCAAGGGTCAGGGCTCAGTTTAATACTGGAACTAGGGCTCAGTCTAGAATTAGGAGTAAGGCTCAGTCTGTGGTTGGGAACAGGGTCAGACCGGGGTTCATTCTTCACTGAATCACGTGGCTTTCCTTTCCGCAGGTGCCCAGGACCCCATGCCCCGAGGTGGAGTCAGCTGACAGCAGGCGTCTAGCCACCAAGCACAGCAGGAAGGCCTTGAAGGCCAGCCTGACACTGGGCATCCTGCTGGGCATGTTCTTTGTGACCTGGCTGCCCTTCTTTGTGGTCAACATAGCCCAGGTAATGCTACCACAAGGGGCAGGTGAGTCCACGCCTTGTTGGGGAGGCCCTGAGCCCCACCCCTGCCCAGACCCGGGGAGGGAGGAGGGTGGGCCGCCTCTCCACGTGTTTATGTGTCTGTCCCATCCATGCTGGGTGGGGTGGCCTGCGTCCCTCCTTCAGGACCAGGCATGACGTGCCCCATCCCTCCAGGCTGTGTGCGACTGTGTCTCCCCGGGGCTCTTTGATGTCCTTACATGGCTGGGTTACTGCAACAGCACCATGAACCCCATCATCTACCCACTCTTCATGCGGGACTTCAAGCGGGCCCTGGGCAGGTTCCTGCCGTGTCCCCACTGCCCCCGGAAGCACCGGCCCAGTCTTGCCTCGCCCTCCATGCGCACCTCTCACAGCGGCCCACGGCCGGGCCTGAGCCTGCAGCACGTGCTGCCCCTGCCCCTGCTGCCGAACGTGGACTCGGACTCGGACCCGGGCTCGGGGGGCTCCTCAGGCCTGCAACTCACGGCCCAGCTGCTGCTGCCTGGAGAGGCCACCCGGGACCCCCTGCCGCTTGCCAGGACCACTGCCACAGTCAACTTCTTCAGCATTGATCCCGCGGAGCCGGAGCTGCAGCTGCATCCGCTTGGTACCCCCACGAACTGATGCAGGCTTGGAGAACTGGACTGGATGGGACCAAGTCCCTGAGGCCTTGGACCAGCTCTTGGCTAAAACCAGGAGGCTACAGGTCTCCCGGGAGCCCACTGAGCTCCAGTGGGCTGCAATGAGCCAGCTCCCCCTGCCCACAACAGGGCTAGTTGCTGGCTCAGTACAGCATAGTGGGGGAAGGCATTCTCCATATAGTGGCATTCTCATAGTGGCATTCTCCAGGATGCCCCACTATTGAGTGTAACTTGTGGATGTGTGTAGAGCAAGGCTGGGGGACTCCAGGGAGTGGGGTAAGGACCTCTTGGTCCAGATTAGGCTGAAGAAAACCATCTCCTTTGCACGTTCTATCAGACTGCATGGGAGGGACACCTCTGTCTGCAGAGGTGGCTTGGCGCTGGGCCAAATTCCTTGCTCCTCAAAGTCTCGTCCATGGGCCACCGCATCAGCTCCCGGGAGTCTGTTAAAAATGCACACCTCTGCCCCACCCCGACCTGCTGATCACCAGGTGGATCCCGCGCACATTACGGTTTGAGATGTGCTGGTTCAGGTGATCGTTAACCCTGAGAATGGTTTGCTAGACAGTTTTCGGACCAGTCAGGTTCTCAGGATACAGCTGCCTGCACATAAAGCATCCGAGCCTGGGAGTCAGGCAGGCATAAATTTGAACCTCTGCTTCACCACTTATCAGTCCTTGTACAAGTTAATTAACCTCTCTGAGCCTACTATTCCACATGCAAAATGGGAGTAATGATGCCTGCTTCATAGGGTGTCTTGAGCGTTAGGATAACGCACACAGAATGCCCAGCGCTCGGCAGGTGGTCGGTTGGTGGTCCCTGCTGTTATAGCTCCTGGCCGTTCAGCCCCCTGGCCTCTGGCTGAGGCCCAGGAAGGGCTATTTGTTCCCACTGTTCTTCCACCTTCCTCCTCCTCTTCAGCCCTGGCCCAGATCCCACAGCCTGACTCTGGTTCCCCAACTCCTGGCTCTGGATGCTGGGTAAGGCCCCCGCCCCAGCTCCCAGGCGGCTGCATTGCGTGTCCTGGAGCCAAAGGGATAGCTGGCGGCTTCTGCTCAGCGCCAGGAATGGTGTTCCTCTACCTGGACTTCCTTGGGCCTAGAAGGGAACCAGCTGATGGGGGCAGAACCAGCCCTTGTCCACCTCCTTCTGGCTTTCCCTGGGGTCTGTGAGGGACGTGGGAGTGGTGGCCATTGTGTCAGCAGAGTTGTAGAGCCGTCCCTGGTGTGGGCTGGTGCCCTCGGGCAGGCAGGTGGACCCTGGCACAGGGGCCTGGTTTTTTCTGAGGGGGGAACTCTTGGTTCCCAAAGTTTACCTGCTTTAGGTTTCTTTTTTTTTTTAATTTAAATTAAATTAAATTAAATTTATTTATTTATGGCTGAGTTGGGTCTTTATTGCTGGGTGCGGGCTTTCTCAAGTTGCGGCGAGCGGGAGCTACTCTTCGTTGCGGTGTGCAGGCTTCTCATTACAATGGCTTCTCTTGTTGCGGAGCACAAGCTCTAGGCGTGCGGGCTTCAGTAGTTGTGGCTCGCGGGCTCCACAGCGCAGGCTCAGTAGTTGTGGCTCACAGGCTTAGTTGGTCCGCGGCATGTGGGATCTTCCCGGACCAGGGATCAAACCCGTGTCCCCTGCAGTGGCAGGTGGATTCTTAACTGCTGTGCCACCAGGGAAGCCCTAGGTTTCTTTTTAGTCTGAGGGTTTTCTTACCCTGCTTCCCACCTCCAAGTTCCATCAACCCAAACTCCCAGGGGCCTCCACTGGCGGCCTGGAGCTCTCCTTGGTGCTGAGTAGACTCAATTCTGGCCATGCCGCTGGCTGTAGAGGGGCCATGGTGCTTACTGGGGCTCCCCCTCTACCCCCAGGCCTGCCCCAGTGGACTCTCAATAAACACTAGCTGAGGCGGTGACCGTGGTGTGAACTGAATTCGCTTGAGGGGCCACTCGGGCTGGAGAAGCAGCTGGTGAGGTGGGAAGAGACTCTGGGTGCAGGTGTCCTGGGTTCTGGTCCAGACTCTGCCCTGAATTTGCTTTGGGACCTCAGCAACGTCATTTCCTCTCTCGGGGCCTCAGTTTTCCATGGGTGACATGAGCTGTTTGGATTAACAGCAGTAGGAGTTCTGTAAATATTTTTTGAAAGAATAAACAAATACATGTACCCCTGAGGACCAATTTGGCTCCAACACTCTAATTCCCCTGCCTCTCCCCACTCCTCGCTGCCTCCCCCCACTCCTCGCTGCCTCCCCTGAGCTTGTCAATATTTTCTCTGCCTGGGCCTTGGTTTCCCCATCTGCACGATGCGGTGGGGGGGGATTATCTCTGGCCCGCTCATTCAGAGACAGTGGGAGGACCAAAGGGGATGGTTCCAGGGATGCAGATACAGTGGCTAAGAGCTTGGGCTCTAGAGGCCGACTGAATGGAGTTTGAGACTGACCATCTGTGTGATCTTGGGCAGCTTACCTAACCTCTCTGGGTCTGCAAGTGAAAATGAAGATAATAATAGTACCTACCTCATAGGGCTGTTGTGAGGGTCAACTGAGACAATCCATGGAAGCACCCTGTACACAGTAAATACCTAACACACGGTAGCTGTTATTATTATTTATTATTAGAATCACCACGCCTCTGTTCCTGCTATAGGAGGTCCTTTCCCACTAATTCATTCTCGTCACAGGCCCAGTCTCCGTCCACACTGCCTGCTGGTCCAGCATTTTTTCACCACGTTCTGTAACAATTATATCCAGGGCCACTACGTGGCATAACCTTGGGGGGGCGCCCTTCACATCACGTCTTTCCGACGCTGCCCCTGTAGTTGTGCGGTGCACAGCCTGTACCGCTGCATGTGGCAGGTCTCATCGGATCTCCCAAGAGCAGAGAGAATAAGCTGCCTGCCCCACTGGTGCCTGCTCTGTAGGTGTGGCAGTGGTGCCTGTGGGCTGGCAGGCAGCCCTGGAGAATGGGTCGGCAGACCCCAGGCTTTTGAGGCTGGGGAGTGTGGCTGGGTGGGAGCCTCGGGCTCCACACAGCTCCTGAGCCACCCGATGGGCGACCAGACCCTGCAGCTCTGCCCCGAAGCACAGGAGGCCCACGGCTGGTCTAGCCCTGGGGCTCTATACCGTGCTTGGTTGACTCTGCAGGGCTCTAGCCTTGCTTCCTTGGGGAGGGGACGATGTCTTCTCACTGTCCCCCTCCTTCCAGTACCAATGTCTTCAATTTCGGAAAAGCAGTGGTAGAAATTCTGCATCTCCAGAGCTCCTGTGAGGGACCCGGTGGAGGGGGGTAAGAGAGCGCTGCATATAGAAATCTGGGAGAGTGACTCTTCCGGGGTCAGTCCAGCCCTGGGCAGGACCCCTGTGTCTCGCTGGCACAGTCGGGGCAGCCCAGTGGGTTGGGGCCCATGCCATGGCTGCAGACGGGGGGGCTCTCAGCAGGGCTGGCAGCAGCAGGGAGGGAGGCCCCTTCAGACTGGTCCAGTCCCACTGGCGCTTGGGCTTGGCTGGGGTCAAGGGATGTGGCTGCTTTGGGAGCGTCTCCCAAAGGGGATGTGGGACCTTGGCTTTGCCCATCCTGGTTGGTGGTCTTATCTGATGAGGAGGGGGCTGCTGCCTGAAGAGGCTCCTCTTGGGGCGGGCTGCCTGGGGCCAGCAAGAGCCCCTTCTCGTCGCAGCTTGGCTTGGTGTGGACGCCCACGGCCTTCAGGATGACGCCCATCTGCCTGGAGTAGTCCAAGTGGCCGCTGACCTGCAGGAGGACAGTGAGTGAGGCCCGCGCGTGGTGGGCAGAGGCCAGTCCTCCCGGGCCTCTCCCCCCGCATCTTCACCAAACAATCACCAATGCCATGCCTCCAACCCTCAACGATTCTCAAGTCCAGAGTGGGTGGGAGGCCTCTGGGTTCAAGGCTGCTCTAAAATTTATTAAATAAAGACGAAGGAAGCTTCTCTATAGAATCTGGGTCCTCTGGGGGCAGGAAAGATCCTCCTGATGGAGTTGGAGTGGAAGTTCCCGTTCTCTGCCTGCAGCTTTAGGTTACAGTGGAAGGGCCCTGTGGCTCACCAGCTGTGGGACCTTGGACAAGCCCCTGTATGCCTCTGACCTCCATGTGCCTCAGCTGTAAAATGGGGACAGTAAGAGTAGTTACATCAGAGGGTTGCTGTGAAGGTTCCTCCAGGAAAAAGCCCCCAAATCTAAAATAGAGCTATGGCTAGAAAGATTGCCAGGTACTTTCTACGATTCACTCTCCCCCTTTCCCTTAGTCATAAGAACTCCAATTTATAGCTGGGTACATTCTCCAGCCTCCCTTGTTGCTAAGTGCACTACGGTGATGAGTTCTGGCCAATGAGATGAAGCAGCAGTGTTATGCGGTGCTCCTTGGAATTCTCTTTAAAAGGGGGAGTGCTTCGCTTTTCCCCCTATTTCCTCTTTCTTGCTGGCTGGAATTCAGACAGGATGGCCAGAGCTGTGGCAGCCACCATGAGCCATGAGTTGGCTCACTAAGGATGGCAGAGTAGCAAGACAGGGAATTTTGGCCCCTGAAGGCTATGGAGCCACCAGCCCTGAACTGCCTCTTCTGGCCTTTGCCTATGGGACAGCATCACCTCTTGTGTGATTAAGCCACTTCATCTGGGCCTTTGTTATGGATGGAATCTTCACTAAGACAAGGGTCAAGAACTCAGAAGTGCCCACCCCCTTCTTGAGAGAAGAGAGACTCCCCTATTTTTGTGTTGGCATACATCAGTGACTGAAAGGGGTGTGATTGGAGTGCCTGATGCCTAACTGTGAAAATGGACAATGGTCGACACACAGTAGGTCCTTAATACATTGTAGGAAATGAGTTTATTGAATATACTCCTTTGACAGGTACTGGCTGCTAACTGGAGATGAAGAAATTGAGGCAGAGAGGTAAAGTGACCTGCCCAAGGTCACCCAGGTGTCAGAGCTGGGGTCTGAATCCAGGCCTGTTCTCTTCATAGAAAATCAGGTGTGTGGTGGGGAAGACTTTAAAAATCATTTTCATTTTACAGATGAGAAAAGAGAAACCCAGAGAGGGGTGGTGGTTTGCTTAATGATACACAGCACATGAAAAGCACAGCCGTGTGCTGTGCTTGAGATGCTGAGAGCGGAGGTGCTTCGCTCAAATCTCCTCCCTGAGATGGAGACTTGCGCTCTCCCCAGCCAGCCTAGGGTGCCTGCTTTAGTGCCAAAGGCAAGCACAAGACAGAACAGTCCTTCAAGGCTGAAGAGGAAGGGTTTTGTCTAAAAAGGAGACAGGAAAGCACTGGGGAGGCTCGTGCTGGGGAGCTTAGGAAGCAACACAAAGGCTCGGCTGGTAACACCTGCATTTCCATTTGAATCACAAATCACACCGGGTTATTCCATTGGCTTTGCAAGAACACAAAAGACAATTCCCTGTACAGTTTTGTTATTTTCTCATAACCTGCTTACTTCTTGTTCTTTTCTTTACAACCACTTTTAAAGAGTGTTCAGTGAAAACACACACATGTATACACACAGAAGAGGCTTTTCAGATCCCTGGGTTCAGGGTGGAGGTCAAGGTAGGGCAGCATCTTTCCATAGCGGGTGGACGTTAGTGGCTGCATGGCGCTAGAAAGAACCTAAGTTTGGAATCAGAGACATGGGGGTTCCAGACTTGGCTCTGTCTCTTTCTAGTAAATGGGTGAGTCTGTACAACGTCCTGAAACCCAGCTTCCCCATCTGTAAAATGAGGATCATGATACCTCATACCTTGAATGTCTGCTATGAGTTCCAAGGGCCTGGGACTTTGTGGGAACTATTCTGTTCCATATATGACCCCAAACACTTTTATAGGGACATTACACAATTAGGGTTAGTGATACCCATCGCATGGGGTTGGTGGGAAGAAATAATACAAACCACAAGGCACAGCACCTGGTACACAGTAGGTGCTCCATAAATATGAGTTCCTTTTAATTTAGTTTTCTTGGAAGGAGGGATAGAAGGTAGGGAGTGAGTTAGGCAGATCCATTCGGGAACCCAAAATGGCTGCTGAAGCTCTAGCCATCACATCTGAATTCAGCCCAGCAGAAACCTAGACCCACAGGGACAAACAAGGATGGCCTCCCAATACCTGTTTAATGTTGGTGAAGGGCTGGTACTAGGGCTGGGTGGAGGCAGGCAGGACAGGAAGTGAGGGAGGTGTTTATGGCTACTGGCTACAGCTGATTCCAGATGGAAATTCCACTGTGCAGCTGCCCTAGAATGCACAGCTCTGGAACTTCTTGGCTACAAGTTGGTCCAGGTCTCAGCCAGCCCTAGTCCCTGAGCTGCCATTCTGCAAAGACCCAGAGGCAGAACTGGCTGGCAGAGTTCCAATTTTACAGGTAGCCAGAGGGATGGGAGAGCAGGAGTGAGGTGGATGGGAAAAGAATCCCTTCTGAGCAGTGGAACATTCCGGCGTGGCTGATGTTGGATAAAGATTTCAGCCCAAGACCGTCTCCCTGGCTGTCTAGATTGAAATCTCAGCTGTCCGGATATGCTGGATGTCCCTGGTGCTGAGAAGCCTCCCTGACCTCCCCACGCTGGTTAGGGACCCTTCCTGGGGCTCCCCTGCCACAGCACTCACTACACACCATCGTCTTCATCTGCTTGCATCTGTCTGTGTTCTGATGGACCGTGTGAGCTGAGGAAGTGCAGGGACCACTTCTAACTCACCTCTACTCCCCACACACAGCCCTGTACACTGTGGGTGCTCAGGGTAACCAGATCCACACAGGATGAATGGGCCTCAGCGCTTCTGGTTTCCTGCCTTGCAAGACACCTTGACTTGCCCAAACCAAAGCTGCTGCCACCTCTCTCTGCCTGGTCAACAATTTCCAAGCCTATCAGGCACCCTGGGGTTCCTTTACCTCTTAGGCCTCAGTTTCCTCCTCTGTAAAATGGGGCTAACAAAGATACATACACCATACACCATGTGGGCTGGTTGTGAGGATTCAACGAGATAATGCACGTCACAGGCTTATTGGCCTAGAGTTGGAGGTCACTGATTGGAAGCCACAGAGATGCGTGAATGCAGACAGTGTGAATGCACTGGTTAAGAGCCCAGGCTCCGAGGTAGGTTCCCTAGTTCATCTGGCTCTGCCACTCACATGCAGTGTCCCTTCCTGCAGCCTCAGTTTCTATACCTGTACAATGGGGTTATTATCCCTACTTCATGGGACAGCTATGGGGATCAAGTGACATAAGGTCTGTAAACCATGCAGAGCAGTGTCTGGCACGCTGGCTATTGTTGTTATTATTGTTATTATTACTGAATGTCTATTGTGTGCCAAGCCCTGTGCTAAGCTCTAGAAGCCAGCTGGCGTTCTTTTGGGACACCAAGACTCCAGAGACCCTGGGCTGGGTCTCTGCGCCCCCAAGAATCCTCATGACGTGGCCCCCGGGGTGGCAGAAACCCCCACCCACTGCAACCCAGTCTCCACACAGGAGAGCCTGAAAGGCAGGCAGGCAGCCTGGCCTTTGTCTGCTCCGTTCACCAGAGATGCCCTCTGCCTGCGACAGGCCTGCCCTGGCTCACTCCTGCTCAGGCTTGTCCTGAGATCAGGAGCCACCACCGACCACGTTTGTGTCGGGTGGCTGATGCTGGGATGATGTTCAGAGGGCCCTGCCCACGTCAGCCCGGCGGGGAGAAGGGAATCCTCCTGTAGAAGGTCCTGTAGGCTTCTGCTCCGAGCACAGGGCAGCCAGTGCTTCGCAACAGCAGTCATGAGGACTCTTTTGCCAGCAACCTCTCTTCCAGCAAGAATTTTCAAGGAAAAGAGGAGGGCAGCACAAAGGCAATGCTAATTACCTCTAATTACCCAGAAGAGGAAAGCACTGCTTTTTGTGATGTGCTCCTAATGCGATAAAGAGCTATTGTTAGGCAGGAGCTGGGAAGCTGCCATGAAGGCAGTCTGAGTGGGGAGAGGAGTGTCTGAAGCTGTGGTCCCAGAGGCAGAACTGAAGGTGGACACAGGGGCAGGAGACGCGGGAACCAGCATTAAATGAGGGCCTACTGTGCACCGACCATCTCGCGTGTGCCCTGGAAGGTAGGTGATATCTCTTGTTTCTAGGATGAGGAAACCGAGGCACAGAGAGGTTCAGTCACTGGCCTAAGGTCACACAGCCAGTAGTATACCAGTGGCAGAGCCCGGATTCTAAGCCAGGCCTCTCCGGCACCAAAGGCTGTGCTCTTCCCACTGTATCCCATTCAGGGGCTTCCCAGGGCAGAAACTATCTTTCAGGGGCTTTGTAGCATTTAAAGGAAATTTTCATTTAAAAGGAACGTTCAGCCATTCCTTTTCACATTTGATTCTTGTGGCAGAGGAAGACCCCTGGAGTGGTGAGGCATCAAGTCACTTCTCCCCTTCACCCCATCAGGGTACAGGGACCCTCAAACAGGACAGAGACCCCTGCACATGGGCCAGGAGGCATCACTGAGTCCTGCGGTTTCCTGGTCTTGTTACCCAGCTCTCCTCACTCCCACAGGGAGGTGTACAGCACAGGCTCTGGACCTGGTTTCAGAGACCAGATCTATGACTCTCTGGCTACACTGAATCTATTCTCTCAAGCCTCAGTTTTCCAGTCTGTGACTTGGGGATGCCTAATACCTACTGTACGGGATTGCTGTGAGGTTGACATCACATGAAGCAAGTCTATCAGGGATAAAGATGATCTAAAGAGATGGCTCTAGGGGTTGAAGCTCATGTCTGTCCTGGGAAGACTGCCTCTTGAATTAGGAGTGATAAGTTTCATGGGTGGATGAGTCTAGAAACTCTTCTTATTCTTGGACCAATACCAGCCCCCAAAGCTGCCGGCCAGGAAGGCACAGGACTGCTTCACTCGTGTTGTCTGGTGGGTCAGGCCTTGTGAGCTAGGGCCCTGGGAGTCTGGGGGAGTGAAGATATAAGCCAGGACAAGTTGGCCCCAGTGACATGGTGGCAGGCTGGGTGGGAGGCCCAGGGGACCTCGGGGCAAGGTCATGGCCCATGAGCTTCAGCGGCAGCAGTGCCTGATAACGTTCTGGTTTTAAGTTTTTGCGCTAGAATCCCCCTGTGCTCTCCTCAACCCTCAGTCAAGTTTCAGTAAGCATGCAACCCAGCATTAGCTGTGCTGGTGTGGGTGGGTCAGGGTGCCCGCTTCCCCTACCACGAGGTGCAGTGTGTGTGTGTGCGTGCGTGTGTGTGCATGCGTGCGTGTGTGCGTGCGTGTGTGTGTGTGTCGTTGGGCCAGGCTGCTGTTGAAGCTGAAGGGAGAAGCCAGGGTCCTCCGGGGTGCCCCTCCCCAGGGGAGTTTTCAGATGCCCAGGGAGGGGCCTGGACTGTCTGCTTTCAGGCAGGATGGTGCGGCTGGCTCAAATTACTTATGTGGTACCTGGGGAAATTGGGTTATGCTCAGGAAATGCTTGGTACTTGATAAATGGCAGCCGGCAATGTAATAATTGGAAAACAAAGTTCCTGTTCTCGTGAACCTTGCAACACAGGAATTTTCACTGGCTGAGTTTGCTTGGGGACATAACTGCAGTCCATTATCCTCACCCTCCTGGCAGCTGGTACCTCTCCCACTGGTTCTCACATCTACCCAACCGGGGGCGATGCCCATTGGCTCAGTCCTGCTGGGCTTGAGTCCTGCTCAGCCATGTTCCTGCTCTGTGACCCTGGGCAAGTCCTTTAGCCTCTCAAAGCCTCAGTGTCCTCATCTGTACAGTGGGGATACGGATACTGCAAAAGGCTTAGGGCAGAGCTGGGCATCAAGTGAGTGTCCACACATGAAGCTATTATTAACTCCCTATGACAGACATGTGGTGGGTGGACGAGGTTCCTTCAAGCCCAAAAGATGGCTCTAGAAACTCAAATTAGGTTTGTGTAGCTGCTGGGGTGGGCTCCCTCGCATTCCATTCCTAGCAAGAATTCTTTTCATTGTCTGCCCTGCCTAGTCTGAGATGTGTAAGAATCCTTGGGGAGTATGTTTAAAATGCGGACTTTCAGGCTCCACTTCCTAGAGACTGATTTAGGAGGTCTGGGCAGGGGGGCTCTGGGATCTGCATTTTAAATAAACTCTCCAGATGATTCCAAGGTGGGGGACCTTGGAACACACTTTCCCTGCTCTGTATTCCATGGTTTCACAGCCTGCCAATTGGGTGCTTCTGCTCTGGTCCAGCCTGAATGCCTCCACTTGTGTCCTCTGGTTGTTCTGGTTACTTCCAGGAGAAACAGACTGTCCTGACTAGTAATGCCGGCTGGGGGAGTGAGTGGGGGCAGTGGGAGGAGGAGTGGGGGGAGGCGTAGTGGGAGGGCAGTAATATAGGGGCAAGAGCATGGGCTCTGGAGGTTCAAATCCAGGCTCTTAGTTGCTGTGTGTGATGGGAACTTTTTTAAGTCTCAGTTTCCTAATCTGTGAAATGGGGATAATAGTGCCCGCCCCAGAGGCCTGGGGACAATGCCCCAGCACAAGGATGGTGCCCCTGAACAGGAGTTACCTCTTCCCAAGTGAATTCTCATGATCTTCCTCCTCTGGGGTGGACTGAGCCTGGGCCAGTGTCCCTGGGACCTGGGTTGCTGGGCTGGAGTAACGAAGTGCCCACCCCTCCAGCCCCAGGAGGGACAGGTGATACTCACCATGGAGGACAGGTCCACATTCTCCACCCTTTTGTCCTGCAGCAGCACAGGCTGTAGGCCGGCCACTCGGAGCTTCACGGAGGACGTGCGGTACACAAAGCTCAAGAGCCAGTCCCCACTGTGGGCAGAGAGGACGGAGTGAGAAGGGGTGGACGTCAGCCTCCGGAGGGCCCTGCCTGGCCCCGGGGGAGCCTGGTGGGATGGGAGCTTCTGTGGGAAACCAGGGCCCCGCTGCACCCGTGTATGATGGTGGGAGCTGCAGCCACTGGCATTGCGGGAGCATTGCCCAGGGTGTGGCAGCTCAAGGGAGGCTGCTTTGTTTCCTGCTGGGCCCCCAGAGCAGAGAACAGTGCTGGTGGGCAATAGACGAATATCTGTTGAGTGAGTGAATGAGGAAGCTGGATGAAGTTCTCCACAGTCTGCATGTGGCTGGGTGAGCTGCTCTCAGCTGGGGAGGGTTTCCAGTTCCCAGGGTGGGGGGTGGAGGCTGGTCCAGGGCTCCCTGGGAGACGAAAGAAAGGCAGCAGGGCGTCTGCCTGGGGGAGAGGACCACAGGGAGCTGGGGCCACCATGCTCCGTGGCTTGGAACTCTGGGTCTGGGGCCCCCCCATCTGTCTTTGAGCTGGAGGGACCAGCTGCGCCTTCTGAGACAGGCCTGGCCCAGCCTGCAGCTAGCTCTCCCTGCCCTCAGCCACCTAGGAGGTGAGCGCGGCCCCCCGAGGCAGGTCACAGCCCTGGAACACTCCTCCACTCTCATGGCTGCTGTGAACACCACACCCTGCACCCTGCCCCCATCCAGACATAAAACCTGCACTCTGGAGAGAAGATAACCCCGGACACTCTGTGGCCCGATTCTTCAGGTACCCCGAGCACTGTCCACGGGAGACGTGGTCTGCGGGGTCCACGGGACAGCCTCGCCCCTTGAACACCTGCGCCCTGTCCGGGGTGAAGCTGGGCCCCTCCCTCAGCAAGTCCATGCACGTGGACGCCTCTGTCCCCCCTCTGCCTCCAGGACTGAGACCCCACTTAGCACACTGGGCGTCTTTTGTTTAGACCGAGTCCGACTCCGGTTGCAGGGCCATTTGAGCCCATTGTTTCTGTGCGCTTGTTTGAAAGAAGGGCCCTCCCTCCCCGCCATGTGGGGGGAATGGGCTGAGAGTCAGGAGTCCCCAGCCTGCCCGCGTGACCCTCTGTGCCCACAGGCGAGGCCCCAAAGCTGTCTGGGACCCAGGGTGTTGTGGGCTCTCCAGGCCTGACCCTCTGGGATCTCTGGCCACATGGGTGCCTGTGTGGTTACCACCCTGGAAGCCTCTAGAAGGCTGGGGTCCAGAGTTGAGGGGCTCTCAACAGACCTTCCTGCTGTGCCCTACCCTGAGCTCATCAGCCTGTGACTCCTTCTCTGAATCGTCCACCAGGTCCCTCGAGCAGAAGCCAGCAAAGCCATGTCCTAGGCCTCCCTTCCCCCCATGGCCAACTTATCATGGAATCCTGCAGATTTGTACTACCTGCCCCTACTCCCCACTCCCCCAAAACCCATCCCTTCTGCTCCAGCCCTGAGATCAGGCAGCTCCCCGCCCAGCCCCCCACGGGCAAATGTAACGGCCTCTTCCTCGCTCCTGGCCTCACCTCTCTCGAGCCACTGGGGTCTTCCTTCAACTCTCATCCGACCATGGCCCTCTCCTCTCAGAAGCCAACCTTGACTCTCCACTACCCACAGGCCTTCTCTTCTAGAAAATTCCCTAACTGCCAGAGAGCAATGTTTGCACGTCCCAATGGTTATCCTAATAGTGAAGGCCCAAGAAACACTGTCCCTCAGAATGATGGCTAAGGGGAGAAGAAAGGAGACTGACTCAAGTTGTTTTATTAACTAATCATGAGACTTACGTGCATCAAATACGGGGTGTGAGGGAGGTCCCTATACGGTGCTGACACAGAAAGCAAAGGAGCAAAGTCAGCATCGTTCCTTCCCAACGATCTGTCTTAATCATGACAACACTCTACTTACAATGTTAAATGCACTTATTCATACACATGTCGGGGCAGGACAGGAACATGTGTTTAGAAGGTTCCACATCCTCGAAACTGTGCTAAGCAAACCACAGGGCCTTTGCTGGCATTCCAGACCCTCTGCACCCAGCATCTGCCTCTTTTGCCTGGGGTGGGCCACGAGCCCACCCTCGGGACCACACAGAGCCAGTCCCACCCTGTCAGTTACCAGCTGTGTGACCTTGGGCAAGTTGCTTGACCCCTCTGAGCCTCAGTCTCCTCGCTGTAACTTACCTTCCGGGGCGGGCAGGAGCGTGCACAGAGATGGCACATCGTGCATCCAGTGCTCACACACATGAGCGCTCAGGAGGCACTGGGTACGATGATACCTCCCGCTCTGGGCCTTCGTGGGCAGTGTGGCCTCTCTCCCGCTCGGCCTACTCTTCCAGGCTCTGATGGGCTCCTATCCATCTTTTCAAAATTCAGCTTGCATGTCACCTCTCCAGGGAGTGCCCCTGAGCCCTTCCGCTTGATAGTATTAACCCTTTGTCCCTCATATGACTGGTGTATGCTCCTCTTGTGACCTTTGTTACATGTCCTCCGTGTGTCCGTCCCTGGGTCTTTTCTTTTTCTGGGCAGAGAGCTTGTTGAGAGCAGGACTGTGCCTTAGGGCTGCACCCTGCGTCCTGAGCAGAATCAGGAACTCCCTTGGGGGTGGGAGGTGGGTGCGGTGCCCCGCAAGCCAGGCCTCAATGGTCCTCCAGGCCAGGCGGATGCATACAACTGAACCTTGACTCACACCACATGACCCGTTGAAGGGTGTGCCGTGGCTCCTCCCAGGCCTGGGACCACTTGTGGGCAGGGGTCCTCCCGGCTCCTTCTACCATTATCCCCGCCCCACACGGCACTGGAGCAGAGACCACACCGGGAGTCCCCCGGGGGCTCAGAACAAAACCCTCTCAGTGCAGATATCCCAACTATCAGGGAGACGGTCTCACCTGAGCTCACATCCTGGCTCTGTTGTGTGACCTTGGTGAGGCACCTGACCCTCTCTGAGCTTCAGTTTCCTCACAGTATAATAGGGAGAAGCACCACTCACCCCGGCTGGCTTCCAGGGGGTTCGTGAAAGCCCAAGCAAGTTAACGAACTTGCAAAGAGCTTTATTAATGTACATTATAAATTTATAAACGTATATAGTTTGGTAGTGTTGGCCTGAAGCTCCCCCCACCCCCTCATTCCACTCCCAGTCTTTAAGTAGGTTTACGGCAACTAAAACACCTTTGGGGGCCAAGAATATGAATTCCTGGTCGGTGCTTAATTTAATCAAGAAATTACAGTTATTGTTTTGGTCTGTGCATTCCTTCCCTCTTCTCTCCTTCCTCCTCCTCTCCCCCTCCTCCTTTTTCTCTCTGGAGAGATGGCTCAGGATCTCACAAAATAATGGAAAACCAAACTTATTAGCCTCAGGTTCTCAACAGAACAGATGGGTTTAATAAGATTTTGCTGCTTTCATATTGCACACATGCAATTTTAATTCTTTCCCTTTGCTGTTTATGAAAGCATCAAAAAAATCGTGTGCTGTGAATATGCCCAGTAATAATAATTATAACCGCTATCGTTTATTGGGCACCTATAAAGTGCCAGCCTTCATCCTACATAATCTCATTTAATCTCCCCAGAACCCCTGTGCAGGAGGGACTGTTATTCCCATCTTATAGGTAGGAATACTGAGCTTCAGATTTGTTTGTCCAAAGCCACCTGAGTGGTAAATGGTGGAGCCAAGATTTTAACTGAGGACTGTCTGACATCAATGTTGTGGCCATTCCTTCTCTTTTCTTGTTTTTAATTAATTAATTTATTTATTCTTAAAGATTTTTATTGGAGCAGAGTTGATTTACAATTTGGGTTAGTTTCTGCTGTACGGCAAAGTGAATCAGTTACACATATACATATATCCACTCTTTTTTAGATTCTTCTCCCATACAGGCCATTACAGAGTATTGAGTAGAGTTCCCTGTGCTATACAGTAGGTCCTTATTAGTTATCTATTTTATCTAGAGTAGTGTGTATATGTCAATCCCAATCTCCCAATTTATCCCTCCCCCCACCCCTTATCCGGTGGTAACCGTAAGTTTATTTTCTACATCTGTAACTCTATTTCTGTTTTGTAGATAAATTCATTTGTACGCCTTTTTTAGATTCCACATATAAGCACTATCTTCATTCAGTATGACAATCTCTAGGTCCATCCATGTTGTTGCAAATGGCATTACTTCATTCTTTTTTATGGCTGAGTAATACTCCATTGTATATATGGACCACAGCTTCTTTATCCATTCCTCTGTTGATGGACATTTAGGATGCTTCCATGTCCTGGCTACTGTGAATAGAGCTGCAATGGACATTAGGGTGCTCTTTTCTTATTTTTTAAACTGTCCTTACTTAAAAAATTAAAGTCTCTTTTATTAATAAATATATATATATATATATATATATATATATATATACATACACATATATAACTGAATCACTTTGCTGTATACCTGAAACTAACACAATGTTGTAAATCAACTACATATCAATTAAAAAAAAGTCTCTTTTAAGCCCTACCTCCAATCCTGTCCACTCTTTAGGGGCGACCACTGTTATTAGTTTCTCATGGTCCCTCTGGACCTGGCTGTCCATTTTCAGACATACAGATACACATATGCACACGCAGAAACGTTTTCCTTCGTAAATGGGATCATAGTACGTATTGTCACACTTGCTTTTATCCCCCTTAACTGTTCCCTTCTTTGCGGTCATTCAGGTTGTTTTAAATTTTTAATTATAAATGAAGCTGCAAGGATCCCCTTTGTGCATCCATCTCTGTGCATGTATCTAGTACAGCAGGATCACAGAAGTCAGAATCTGTGGGATCAGAAGATTGGCACATTAAAAATTTGGATAGATATATTGCCAATTATCCTCCGCTGAATTCAACTGCCACCAACAATGTATGACAGTGCCCATTTCTCCACATCTTCACTGAATGTTATTCATGTTTCAGATGTTCGATAATCTGACAGATGATAAATAGTATTTTACTCATTTTAGTTTGCATTTATTTCATTAATAACGAGGTTGGGTATATTTTCAAAAGTTTATTGACTGTATTTATTCCATGTTTATGTGTAGATATCCTTTGGCCATTTTCTTTCTTTTTATTTTTTTATTTTTTAGGCTGCACCATGAGGCACGTGGGATCTTAGTTCCCTGACCAGGGTTCAAACCGGTGCCCCCTGCATTGGGAACATGGAATCTTAACCACTGGACCGCCAGGGAAGTCCCTGGCTATTTTCTAATTTTTGTTTATTTATTTATTTTTGGCTGTGCCAGGTCTTCGTTGCAGCATGTGGAATCTTGAGTTGTGGCATGCAGACTTCTTAGTTGCAGCATGCATGTGGGATCTAGCTCCCCGACCAGGGATTGAACCCGGGCCCCCTGCATTGGGAGCTCGGGAGTCCTAACCGCTTGACCACCAGGGAAGTCCCTCTGGCCATTTTTCTTATTAGATTTTTTTTCTTATTGATTTGCATGAGCTCTTTGTCTTTGTTTCTTTATTCTTTCTACCATATCCTGATTCTAAGAACTCAGCTTAGAATATGAGTGATAAAGCCCTACTGATTGGCTGAACTCCCGTGTCCCGGTTAATGCCCTCTATCCATGGCTAAAGGCCATCTTTATCTTTAGCTCTGAACTAGACATGGGCTAAATTATCAAAATGATAAAGACTTTCCAAATCTCTTCTATTCACTTGCAGGTTCTACTTGGGATGGTTGGGCTTAGATCAAAATTAAAGTTAACTGGCCTTGTGACTTAACTTCTCTGGGCCTCAGTTTCCTCACTTGTAAGATGGGATTAATAATACGAACCCCTTAGGGTTTGGGGCACGATTAAAGGAGAAAATGACAACAGAGACAGGATCTGGCAGGTGGTAAGAGTCTAATACTTGTCATATCCACTCCCCCATCACTGCATTATTGCATTTTTCATGGTTTTTTTTGAATAATTGTCTGTTTCCATATGTGTCTTTTCTGCTAGACATGAACTCCTCGTCTTGTCCATCTTTGTAGTCCCACGTCCAGCAGGAGGTCTTGGGCATGTATGTTGGATGATTCTGAGTTGCCCTTAACCTCAGGCTGGAGCCTCTCCCTCCTCCCACCCTGACATATATTCCTTAGAATCAGGAACCCAGCACTTTCCTCTTTCTCTAGGCTTTGCCTTTCAAATGATCTCACCTGTCCTTCTGGCTTCAGCTGAAGCTGACATCCCACTGGCCCTCGCTCCAGTTCTCATCTCTCTCAGTTCCAGGGCTGCATCTCCAGCCGCCCTGCTGGACACTTCATGTTCACGGCCCCGTGACTCAGCCGCTTCCCCAACAAGTCTCACCTCCTGTCGCTAAGTGAGTGTGCACCACACTTGGGGAAAAGCATTTGGTTTCAGAGCTTCTGGATTCTGGTGTCGCAGACAAGCTTCCGTATGCCTGCCTGGAGCTGCCTGTTTCCTGCCTATTTGCGCTGCTGAGTGCGAGGTTGCACAGGGCTAGGTGGGGGCTTGTTCCTGTTGAGGTTCCAGCTAGTGCCTGGCACGAGGTTGGCGCTTTGATGCTGATGATGATAAACGGTAACACCATCTATCACTCACAGAGCAGGCACCCACCATGGGCAACTCTGTAAATTGCTGGACTATCATCGCAACCCTGGGGGGAGTCACTACTATTATCCCCCCTTCACTGATGGAGAAACTGAGGCCAATGTTAAGACCCAGGTCTGTGCGATTCCAAATCCCTATTTTCGCGTTTACACTGTCACCTCCCTCCTTTGCCTCATTTGGAGGCTGAAGGGCCCGGGCATCTTCTCAGGCCAATCTCCTGACATCTCAGCGATGGCCTTCATCTTCTCTTCTTCCCGAGAGTCGAGGGCACAGCTTTGGCTGAAACCTCTCAAGTTCTTCTCAAACCCAAGCCCAGGGATGCCTCCTTTCCAGCCCCACAGCTGTCAGTCTTCGCAGCCCCCCTCTCTTGCAGGAGGGTCTGTCGTGTGGTGTGGGTGCTGGCTCCCCCATGGCTGTCAGCCCTGCCCCAAGACACTGCTCTGAAAGCTCAGCCTGGACACTCCCCACTCCCTTCCTGTGCTGCCAGATAACCCACACACGAGCTCCTCAGTCGGCATTCAAAGACCCCCCATTTAGGGCCCAATCTTTGCTTTTCAGTCTCATCCCACTCACCCTCTTCCCCCAGATCACGGTGACCAGCCTGGCCTCTCGTGTCATCCTGTAAACTGGTCTCAGGCCCGACACAGGGAAATCTTTCTTAGGATCCGTCCCTGTTGTCCATCATCCTATGGGGATGGATCCTACCCAGGTCAGAACACCTGGCCCGGGCCTTGCTTCTAGCAGGGCTGGTGTCCTACCGGTCCCTGGGATCCTCCAGGACAAGGGCCTGGCCTCCAACATCTGTGTCCTGGGCACAGGGCCTGGGAACACTAGGTGCTCAGTAAACACTGTCACCTCCTCACAGGCACAAGGTTTGGACAGACCTGCAGTAGCCATTGATGATCCTTCCAGATACCACCTTCCGGAAAGGCTCCCAGTGCTTGGCTTCTCCTTCCACGGGCGCGCCCAGCAGGACAACGTCCTCGATGATCCCTTGGCAATCTGGAGAGAGACCCCGGAAAAGACCGTCAGCACCCCTGGCCACAGCGGGTCCTGAGAGCGACTCTCCAATAGCGGTGGAGGAAATGGATGTCACGTACATGCACACACACGTGCATATGCACACCCACACTCATGCACACATGCACACATATGCTCAGGCACCTGCACAAACACATTTGTGCACACACATTCATGCACACAAACACACACAGGTCCACACAGTACGGTGGTTTCCATTTACTGAGTTCCAGGCCCTCCAGTGTCCGATCTATTCCTGCAAAGCTCATCATCCCCATTTTATAGTTAAGGAAAACCAAAGACATTTTCAAGATCACATGGCCAGTAAGTGGCACGGCCCAAACTGGGACCCAGGTCTATTTCCACCCTCCACGAAGCTCACAACTGGCCGTGGACTCAGATGGGGTGTCTCCCTTTAGAAGGGACTGATGGCCCCTAGCGCATTGCACGTGCCAGGCAGGAGACACCACAGCCTTCCTCTGCAATAGGTTCTCGGGGGTCTGTGGAGCCTGGCGGGAAGGTGGGAGTGGAGAGGAGAGGGGGGCTCAGGATCCTGGGACATGGAGTACATGCAGCAGCTGCACTGACCTAGCGGTTCAGAGTATTTTAGGCCAGGGCTCCTGTGAGCGCAGCTCGTGCATGAGGGCTGGCCCGTGGGCTGTCTGTCTTGTAAGTATAGAGCAGCAAAGCAGCGTTTCTTTGATCTCCTTGCAGACTGGAAACCAACCGCTCACACATGCGAGTGCAGAGCGCACTTTGAGAAGCACTGCTCTAGACCCGTGGGGGTGCACGTGCACCTCCACCCCCAGTCACCCCCTGACCCGGCTCTATTTTTCTTCTTGTCACACCTCACTTGTTTACATCTGTCTCCTCCTCTAATATCTGGGTTCAGGGAGGGCGGGGCTCCAGCTGCCTTGGTCACAGCTGTATAGGACAGTGCCTCGTCTATACTTGGGGCTCAGTAAAGGTGTGAATGAATGAGTGAGTAAATACACTGCCATCCCCTGGGACAGCCAGGATATGTGCTTTGCAGTTGCAAAGCCCTGGGTTCAAATCCCGGCTCAGTGACTTCTGAGCCAAGTCACTTAACTTCTCTGAGCCTACAGGTGGCTATGGTACTGCCTTGGTGGTCTTTATGGGGATGAAGTCATGGTGGGGAAAAACCCAGCGTAGTGAAGGCACAGTGGAAGTTAGCGTCTCCCCGCCCCGTCCCCTGTCCTGTGCCCCTGCCGCTCCGCAGGTTCTGAGCTCCCCCAAATTTGGGGATTAGCACGATCCGTGCCAGTCCTGGGGAGTGGGCCCCCGTGGGAGAGCTCACCCCGTCCTCCCACTCTCTCTTGCTGAGGGACACAGGACAGGTGGCTTCCTCTCTCTGGGCTCCGGTTTCTAACCAGAGTGCGTCTAACCGTCTTCCGTTCGGGCTGCTGGGTCAGAGTTTGTCTGAGTCAAGGGTTCCAGGCTAACAGGAGTTTGAGAACCCCTGTGCTCCTCTGGCTCTGAGTTATAAGATTCCAGGGCACAGAATTCTGATTTCACTCCTCTGCTTCCAGGGATAGGATAGTCTGGCAGAAGGATGGAAAACTTCAGGAAGCTGGTGGTTCGTGTTGAATTGCAAGGATGACTCAGATACTGTTTGATGTAAGGGCTATTTCAGGTGCTTATGCTGTTGGCAAGGCTGTAGCTTTGATTCTGACCCCTTCTCTCGGCAGATGAGGAAACACGGAGTCTCAGAGGGGGTGGGGCATGCCCACGGTCACACGGGTAGTGAGAATACAGCTGGGCCCAGAACCCGGCACGGGGAGCTGTCGGGGCCTGGGGCCATTCTCTCTGCTGTTTACGGTAACAACTCAAGAGCACAGCGATCGCAGGTGGGTTATCATTGCTCCCACGGTGCCAAACGGCTGTGGGCCCAGGGTCGACGACTGAGCTTAGCAGCTCTCTCTGGATGCCGGCCACTCAGGGCACCTGCCCTGTCCCCCAGAATCTCTCCATCTGAGGAGCTGGGACAGCTTTGCAGCCCTGGGTGCCGACGCCTGGAGGGCTGGGACCTCCTTGTGGCCAGCAGGGGAACTGCAGCATTCCTTATCAGGTTACCCTGAGCAGCTGTCAGGATCCTGTGACTAGCGATCGGACAGGTGTTATGAAAAGCAAACAAAGGTAGTTGCCTTTTGCTGAGACTAGTAGCTGAGTCTCACAAAACAGTCCAGAGCACAGTCAAATCAAGTCAGGGTAGGCGGCGAGCTGGAAACACATTTACCTATCTCTGAAGCCTGGCTTTAAACTGCCTTTCTAGACCTCTTCCCCTTTACCCTCAGACTGCTGCCACACTCAGATGTGCCTGTCTTATGTTTGAAAAGATGATTTGCTCTCTAGGAGGCTGCATACCTAGAGATAAGCCACGTGGCAGGCTCTTGGTAATGCACAGGTGTTAGCTTAAAGAAAGTTGGTGAGAATCATTTTAGACCCACCCAAGGGAGAATCCTGTACTGTTCCCGGAATGAGACGGTCCAGGAGGGGAAACCTGAATTAGGAAAACTGGCTGCTGAAGTAGATGCTGGAGAAAAAATGTCAAAATTCACTGTTTGGTCCAAAACCTTATAATACCAGAAGATTTCAGCCTTCCAGGTAAAATACAGAAAATCCTCACTCCGGTACCACTTTTAGTGTCAAGCAGTCCTCTTTCATGGGCACAGATGCTCCGTCACATCATGACATGAGTTCAGCGCAGAATACCCCCGCTTTTCAAGACGAACACAAGAAACTGGCATTTAACATTTTAATAATAACGAACATAAGATGACCTCACTGTCTTTTTCCTGCAGGGACCACGAATGTTTGCTGAAACATGTTGGGATTTATTCCTATATTGCTACCACCAACTTTTCTTCTTGTGAATTTTTAAGGTGTTAAGATATAGTTCCATAGTTTTATAAATAGTCAGGGATCCAAGGTGCATCAGTCACCTTCAAGTTCAGGACTCAAGTTCAGGTTCAGCTTTTGGGCTTGGATTGCTCATTTTTTAAACAGTCTTGTGTATGTTATTAATATAATACTTTTACTGTTGAAGCAGGAGGCCTTTCATTCCTATGACTTTGGCATTAAGGAGGCTCCATCCCTGGGGCAATTAAAAAGAAAAGCTTTATTAGTCCTGTCTTTATCCCTCCACTTTCAGTCCTTTTTGTCACTCACGTACGGTGAGAAACATTACCTTCCCACACTGTCTTTGCTTTTACCTCTTATTTTCATTCCTTTTTTTTTTTTTTTGGCCGCACCCCGTGGCTTGTGGGATCTTAGCTCCTGACCAGGGATTGAACCTGGGACCACGGCAGTGAAAGCGCCGAGTCCTAACCACTGGACTGCCAGGGAAGTCCCTCTTTTTTTATTCTTAACACAGGACCCAAAGAGATCCCTTTAAAATTCAAGTCATAGGCATGAGGTACCTTTTGGGGGTGATGGAAATGTTCTACAACTGGGTCGTGGTGATGGTTTGTACAACTCTGCACATTCGCTAAAAATCACTGAACTGTACACTTAAAATGGGGGGATTGTGTAATTTGTAAATGACACTGCAGGAAAGTCAGATCATTCCACTCCTGTGCTCAGAACTCTCCTGTGGGATCCATCTCTCGTGGAGTCAGAGTCAAAGTCATTTCAACAGCCCTCAAGCCCTGTGTGACTTTCCCCACGCTTTCCCTTTGCTCACTCTCTTCCAGCCACACTGGCCTTGCTGTTCCAGAACATGCCAGGCCTTTCCTTTGCTGATCTCTCCTCCTGATGCGCTTCCCTCCAACATCCACAAGCCTCACCCCCCGAGCTGATCCTTCACCTCTTTGTTGAACGGCCACCCTCCAAAGGGAGGAAGACACAACCTCCCACCCCTACCAGGTGCCCCATCTCCCCTCTCTGATTTATTTTTCTCCATAGCACTTGAGACCATCTGACTTACTACTTATTTTACTTTTACAATCTCTCCTATAATCTGTCTCCTACTACACGTGAGCTCCTCAAGGGTTGAGATTGTTCTTTTTTGTGTTCCCCAGGGAATCCCCAGTGCCTAGAACAGCAACTGGCACAGATGCTCTGCTCAGTAAGTATTTGTGGGATGAAGGAAAGCAAGCTGTGGGACTCAGCAACCCTTCATGTTGAGAATACACGCAAAAAGTTTATTTTTTAAATTTTTAAAATTTTCCTGCCAGTATAACTTCTTCCGAGAGGCTCTAGTTGAGGATCTCTGTAGACTGGATAAAAGCAAATGAAGAGTGCTGACTTGGCTGAAAGTAAATGGAAGAGTATTTAACCAGGGTTCTCAGCTCTTTCAATTGCTGGTTTCCAGAGCTCTGCTCCAGGGGAACGGATGGTACTGTGACTGACCGCAGTCTGCAGTGGGCAAGAATAATGGCCGGTCCTTCCAAAGCTGACTCTGCCTCAGTCTCCTCTGCTGGCTTCCGACAATGTGACCCAGAGGCTCATGGTGACCCTCCCAAGAAGCACCCGACATCACCTGTATTAACAAAAATCCCTTGGGCTTGGCCTACATAATAAGAAGGCTCAGGGTCTCCAGACCCTTCAGATGATTCATGGTACAGCTCAGGGTGCCCCATCTCTGGGGGCAAAGATCCAGAGCAACTTCGAGGGCCTAAGAAACCGCACAATTGCAAACTGCTGTCGGCCAGTTAAATGTCTCCTGTCTCACACAGCAGGTGTCATGATTCTAAGACTGTATCAGATGCTGTTGCAACTCACAGGATTCCTGGATTCAGGTAGTTTTTGGTCATTACATACTTTTTCCTCCAGGAGATGCTGAAAGTGTGATGACTGCCATATGCAGGGCTGTGAAGTGCTTGCCATTAGAAAGGGCTCAGGTTTGAGCCTGCGCGTCTGGAGCCTGTGCTCCACAACAAGAGAGGCCGCGATAATGAGAGGCCCGCGCACCGCGATGAAGAGTGGCCCCCGCTCGCCGCAACTGGAGAGAGCCCTCGCACAGAAACGAAGACCCAACACAGCCATAAATAAATAAAATAAATAAATAAAGATACATGAAATTGCTAAAATTAAAAAAAAAAAAAAAAAAAGAAAGCGCTCAGGTTCAAAAAGGCTGGGAATCACCAGTCCAAGGGAAGTGGCTTGACCTTTGGCACAAGAGAAATCTGTGTTCAAATCTTGGTTTTACGTGAACTGAAGTCAGTTATTTAATAACGTGGAGCCTCAGCTTCCTCATCTTTAAAATGGAGATAATATAATAATACTGATTTCCCAGGGCTGGCGTGAGGTTATATGCTCAGGGCGGTGTCTGGCACACGGCTTGGTCAGTGGTGTCCACTGTTATTCCCGTGCAGATGATCAATTTGGCGACTAGGGAGAAATGGTGGGCGTGAGGCACTGTCTTTGGAGAGGGCTCAGCCATTATAGTCACCGTGCCTGTTTCTAGCCAGTCGCTAATTGCAGGCACTATTTTAGGAGTTAGTTGTGGGAAGTGGTGATGCCAGGCATCTGGTAGCAGTGGACAGTAGCATCGGCCTCCTTCAGAGCACAGCCTCTAGAGAGAAGCAGCTGAAGAGCTGTAAGCAATGGTTAAACACTTCCTCATTTACTTTAATTTTTTTTTTTTTTTGGGCCGAGCCACACGGCTTGAGGGATCTTAGTTCCTCGACCAGGGATTGAACCCACACCCTCGGCGGTGAAAGCTCGGAGTCCTAACCACTGGACCGCCAGGGAATTCCCAAAATTAAAAAAAAAACAATTGTGGTGAAATACACCTAACATAAGATTTTCCATCTTAACCATTTTTCAGTGCACAGTTCAGTAGCATTAAGTACACTCACATGGTTGTGCAACCATCCTCACTTGCTTTTATCACTCAGAATTTAGATAAATCAGTTTCTATCTTGTCAACTGCTCTTATCACTCCTTCAGCAGTTCACAGCCAGATTCCTGATATGACACTTTTACCACCTGGCGCTCCTGGCAGTCTGGAGATCGTCTTAGCTTTTCAAAAGAAAACCCAAGAGTTGAGAATAGGCCGTTCTTCACAACGGGAAGTGTCCCTTTACACTACAGCCTTGGCCTTGAAAATCATATATAAACTGAGTTTTTGTTAAACTAAACATTCTTAAAATGTACCAAGTAGGGCCAGCCCTTTCAAAGTGTCCCACGGAGAATCCTTTTGTACAATGAGGGAGGACCAGCTGTCACTGGGGACAACCAGTCCCAGCTTCCCCTCTGTCATTTTGTCCTTTCCATACAGTGGGCTTTCTGAAAGTGAGGCAGGCCCAGGCAGCGCTTTCCAGGTCTTTCCAAACACCCTCCTCTAGGAGTTACACAGAAATCTCATCAAACGGCCAGAAAGGCAACATCACAAACTCCCATAGGCCTATCACACTGTCAATAATGAGATTCTCCTGGGCTGCAAAGACCAGAGTTTGAGAAGCAAAAAAGAAGGATTTTCTCCCTCCTGGCAGGGGGTCATGTGTGCAGTGAGTGATAAGGTGGGAATGAAGGAGGAAATTATCTCCTGACTTTGAGTCCAGAAAACAGACCTTGAATAAATGATATGAACTGCATCTAACACAAACGAAATCCATTCCAAAGATACACATACGCGCCCATGATAAACACACAGACGTGGCCAAAGGGAGAAGAAGAGGGCAGGAGCCAGGCATAAAGGGAGATGAAGGGAGGCTTTGACTGTCCCCCACCCCTCGACCCCCAGTGGAATGAGGTTCACACTGGAAAGAATCATTTAAGGGAGCCCGTTTGGATATATTATAAGGATTTGGGATGAATTCTTTATGGAAGGAGTAAGCCTTCATCTCTCCCTTTTGATTTCCATCTCTTTCATTTGGCAAAGTGGTAAGGCTGTTACTAGCATCCTGGGACCCAAAAAATTAATCTGCATGCCTGACCTCTCTTCGTTCTCCACCACCCTACCCTGGAGGGCGGGGTGGCTGGGGGGAGCGGTGGGCTAAAGCCGGGTCTGTCTGAGGACAAAGCAACTGACAGATGCAATTCCACAGAAGGGAAAGAAATCCCATCAAATGCAAGGTCTGCTATCATGGAGATGAAAGAGCCAGTTGACTGAATGACAGTCTGTTCTGCATTTCAGCTGGTATCTAGTGACAGCCCAGAAATAGTTTCCAGCTAAGTGAGAATTTAGGAATTCAAGGGTCAGGATGTTTAAATGTATCTGAGCTTAGTGACAAACTCTTTTGCCTTGGCTTTGTCCTTCAAACATCATGGACAGTAATGTTGGTCTAACTTCTTAGAGGCTGGGAATGAAATTGGAGAGAGAGATCTTGCTGCAAAGTTGTTTTTTTTTTAAACAAAGTTCTGGTATTCTATTTCTTAATCCCCCTCCTTCTTTTCTTTATCTTCATCATCATCATCATCACAGCTTACCTCAGGATAGGCTAAGAGCTTTATACATATATTATTTCATCTACTTCTCATAATGATCCTAGGAGTTAAGCAGTACTACTCCCATTTTATGACGGGAAAAGCTTGCCTCAGAGACACTAAGTAACTTGCCCAAGGTCACACAGTAAGTGGCAGAGTGGAATTCAGTTATTCCTACATTTTCTCTCCTACTCTCCTGTCCTACTTCCCTTGGCTATGAAACATAATCTTGACTCAAAACATATGTCTTTTGATAACTGTGACATCTTCTAAAATCGTATATTAAAAACAGAACAACACACGCTGCCAAGATGAACAGTTCCAATTTGGTTGAGTCAAGAGATGCACTAGCAGGCTAGACTTTGCTAGAAGATTAATATCCCGATGTGGGCACCACACTAAAGGCACATGACCTTCTGCATTGGCAATCTCGGGAACATGTGCCAAACCAAGTGGGCGAAAAGATAATGCAAAGAAAAAGAAAAAGGGGTCCACATGAAAGATGACACACTTTCTACTTTTTGATGGAGAGTTATGGCAATCCGCCTACACCTTAACACCCAAACTCAAGTCCCCATCAGAAAGGTCAAACTGACTAAGACGACATAACTTGGAAATACAGCTGCTGGTAAACTGCAGGCTGTGAGCCAGTATAAAACAAGCAATTTCATTATATATATGCATACACATAAATAAAATGTCATATATGTTCTATCAGCTAGCTATTGTTGTGTAACAAATCATCCCCAAACTCAGTGGCTTAAAGTAACCATTTGTTATTTCTCATGATCCTACCAGTGGGCTAGGCAGTTCTGCTGAGATTATCCAGGCATGCTTGATCCCACTGGGCTCACTCATGTGTCTACAACCAGCTGGTAGGTAGGCTGGGGGCTGGCTAAGATAACTTGGCTTTGTTCCATGTGATCTGCCATCCTCCAGTGGGCTAGCCTTGACTTGTTCTTAAGACAATGGCAAGGTTCTAGGAGGGTGGAATCCATGTGCAAGGTCTTCTGAGGCCTAGGCTTGAAACTGACATGATGTCATTTCCTCTACTTTTTTAGTGAATGCAAATCACAAGGCCAGCCCAGATTCAAGGGGTGAAGAAACTGA
The DNA here is from genome assembly GCF_965194825.1 of Balaenoptera physalus. NCBI lineage: Eukaryota > Metazoa > Chordata > Mammalia > Artiodactyla > Balaenopteridae > Balaenoptera > Balaenoptera physalus. The sequence goes on along the minus strand of NC_138882.1, from coordinate 181,231,759 downwards.
CTCCACTTCTTGATGGGAAGAGTTTCAGGGTCATATTGAAAAGGATGTGGATACAGGGAGGGGTGGAGAAGTAGGGCCATCTTTTGCAATCAGTCTACCACAGATATACATAATATATCTGAAACACTGCAAAGTACTGATTGGTCATGTGCAATAAGCAAGGGGTTAAAAATCCCTGATGATACCAGTACTAGATGAATGGTTCTTTGAATTCTCACTTAGTGAGAAGGGGAAGGAGTGGGAAGAACACTGGGTGGGAATGATGCCAGGGGGCGGGGGTGGCCCAGCCAGGCTGTTTCCAAGTGGCTGTTTTCAGGGATGTGGTTTGGGGACGCTGAGTGAAGGCAGGATCCACCTAGAGAACTGGAAAAGTAGGCCAAGGCAGAACCCTTTAGGCAAGATCAAGGTGGGGTGTTCAAGTACTGATCCTGATCAAGTTCAAGATCAAGCACAAACACCAGATTCAGAGGGCCGGAGGTCACAGCTGCAGAGCAGGGTCTGGAGGCTCTTATTCAATTATGATAAAGGCAGCTAGTGTTTACCAGCATGGCCCTGGATTCTGGGAACAGTGCTATTCTCTCTGTATTATCACAGTAATATTCATTTTTTTTTCATTGTTTTTTGAAGTAGATCTTTGAGTAGTTATTGCAGCAAGGGTCTCTTAAAGGTAAACTTGCTCAGTCTTTGAAAATACCTTTTGGCTTCCATTTTGAATGATAGTTTAGCTGGATATAGAATTTTAGATGGACAGTTCTTTTCCTTTCTTTTCTGGCTTCTATTGTTTTGAGAAGTCTCATCAGTCTAGTTGAGCTTTCTTTGTAAGTAATCATTTAAAAAAATCATTTTTAAAGTAATCATTTAAATAATTTCTCTTTATCTTTGGAGTTCTGCAATTTCACTATGATGTGCGTAGGTGTAAAATATTTATCCTTCTCAAGATTCATGTTCCTTGAACCTCAGGAATCAAGTCTGGAAAACTCTCAGCCAATAAACTGTATCTCTCTCCTACTCTCTTCTTTTTGGAGTTGGTATTAGGCAACTGTTGAACTTAACTTCTCTTTCCTATCTTCTATCTCTTTATCTCTCTGTGATGCATTGTAATTTCTTCAAATCAATCTTCCAGTTCATTATTTCTCTCTTTAGATTTGTCTAATCTGTTGTTTAATTCATCCACCAAGGTTTTAATTTCAATGACTGTATTTTCATTTCTAAAAGTTCCATTTAATTTATTTTAAAATCTCCCTGTTCTTTTTTCAATGTCTTACTCTTTCCACTTATTTTTCAATGTTTTAATTTATATCTTTAATAATTGTAAAGCTGCTTATTTTTTGAGGGGGGAGCTCTTTCAGACTGTTCTATTAGACTGAGCATCTAATCCTGATGTTTGTTTGTTTGTGACTTTCCCACATGGTGCTTTTTTTTTTCCCCGTGTGTTTTTTAAGTCTGGAATAAGAGCTCATCTTTAAAGCTGCTCTTACATGGGAATCTGTGTAGTTTGAATTGAGGACCTATTTTTCCCCAGACTAGTCTGGTGTCAATTTTTTGACTTGGGGAACTCCTGGATCATGCAGGTGGTATAAATGTGAACCCTAAACCCGAGTGAGGCATGGCCCTGTGTCTCTGAATTCCCCAAGGAGACATATTTTCCACCCCCAGTCAGGGCAACATGCTTATTACTCTGATTTTCTGCTCCCTCCTTGTTCCTCACCTCTGGTGATTTCCTTTACTTTTTGGGAGCCCAGCTAAGCATTTAAAGAGGTATGTGCTATAGTTCATCTAGCATTTCTGGAGTATTTGTAGTGAGAGAATTTTCAGGCTGATTAGTTCACACTATTGCCACTCCAGAAATTGCTAATATAGCTCTAATATTTCTCCACTGTATGTTAATCGTCCCCTCTTTAAAAGAAAAAGGATAGGTCTCAGGCTCAGGGCCTTTGGCAGGTGACAACATCATGCTAGATCTTAATAGCATTGTTTTATTTTTAATGTTTTAATTTTTTAATGATTCTTTTCGTGTATGATAATACTCGGTTTCCAGCTGAGGTAATGGTTCCTTACAAAATAAATACATTATGAGTTGATATAAAAATATTAAATTGGGGGGCTTCCCTGGTGGTGCGGTGGTTGGGAGTCCGTCTGCCAATGCAGGGGACACGGGTTCGTGCCCTGGTCTGGGAAGATCCCACATGCCGCGGAGCAACTGGGCCCGTGAGCCACAATTACTGAGCCTGCGCGTCTGGAGCCTGTGCTCTGCAACGGGAGAGGCCACGATAGTGGGAGGTCCGCGCACCGCGATGAGGAGTGGCCCCCACTTGCCACAAGTGGAGAAGGCCCTTGCACAGAGACGAGGACCCAATGCAGCCAAAGATAAATAAATAAATAAATTAATTAAAAAAAATATTAAATTGGAACACCCATGCTAAATAGAAATAACACAAATCATGATCCTGTATGATAATGCCTGTGGTTGGGAACCTGGTTGTGAATCCACAGTGGTTGTTATCATTCTGCTAGCGGTGACAACCTGGTGTCCACAGCATTGGCTATAGTTTAGCAAGTCTGAGTCCACTTAACTTTTGATGTTCTCTGGGCTACAGTGTCAGGTTCGCTTTCTGACAGCAGTTATTTTAAAAGGTGGTCATGTTTCAACTGGGTAATTTACTTAATGTGACTGGATCCAGGTACAAAATAAGATTTCCCCATGGTTGCTTCCTCTTACCCCCTCCCAAGCTTTACAACTCTTTATTCCGTTTCTGAAACAGATGGCCCAGTGACTGCTGGTAAGGAACAGTCAGGGCAGAGATCACTGATAAGGCTGCTGGTAGTAATGTCTTTCTCACAAACTCCGCCATCTCCTTGCATGAATAGCTCTGCCAAACCGTGGAGCCCCAGATCGCTAAGCAGCTCAGATCTGGCAGCAGTCTGCATCTTTGGATGTCCCCGTGAGCATGAGTGTGTGTCCATGGACCTCCTTAGCCTGAGCCCAGGTCCCCGGATGGGTAATGGGAGATACCCATTGCTCTTGGTCATTGTTCTTCCTCTTCTCTGCCAATGACTTTCTCCACATAGTCCTGCCACATGGCAGGGCCCCCCAGTGATGTCTGGGATGCTGTGGAATTCTCAAAAACAACCCCATCTGAGTTCCCTTCCATCTTAAAAAAAAAAAAGTGTCACAGGACCGTGATCTTGTATAGTTTTGGTCATTAAACAAAAAAGATGACATCACTAATGGGATCTGAGTTTTCTTTCTTTTCTTATAAGAAATTCTTTTTCAGATCATTTCCTCCTGATTTTTATCTGGGGATAAAAAAGTTCATTGAAATAACAGCACACTTTGGGCAGCTGCTGCCAGAAAGGTCCAGCCACACTTAGGCGGGCAGAACTTCTGCTCTGATAACGTGTGAGCAGGGGTCTGATGGGCCCTGCACTGCCTGGGCTGGGCCAGACCACGCCTCTCCATTTCCTCATCTGGAAACTGGCCCAAGAATTGCTAACTTGCAGGGCTGCTGGGAAGGGTCCATGGGATGATGTCTGCAACCACCTGTGACAGCAGGTACTTGGTAAATATTAGTTCCTCCTCCTTTTTGTATCTTTTTTTTCTTTTTTTTTGGCCATGACATGCAGCTTGTGGGGTCTTAGTTCCCGTACCAGGGATCGTACCCAGGTCCCTGGCAGTGAAAGTGCCGAATCCTAACCACTGGACTGCCAGGGAACTCCCCTACCCCCCACTTTGTATCTTTGATGCCTAATAAATGCAAACAAGGAGAATGTAGCTGGCTGACATGGAAATTTCTCAGAAAGCAGGAGCAGTTACTCAGTTCTTCACAAGCCCTCAGGCAGCCGGTAGACACTCCCCAGTGAGCTCTTGCTGGAAACCCACTCCAGGCTGGACTTGTGAAGTGCACGCCCCAAGAGTGACCACAAGGTGGTGCTGTGGCAACCACAAATGCTCCAGGTGCCTCCTGGGCCTGGCACTCCTCCAGGACCTTTCTGGATGGCCACCTGCCAAGGGGTGGGCCGACCACAGCCTAGAGCGCCCGCCGCTCCCCGGGGTCCCTGAGAGGAGCCCACTCCAGACCTGACTCTGCCTTTTTTTTTTCCCTGGCCCTGCCTTTTACTAGCTGTGCAGCCTGCACGAGCTGGGTAAACACTCAGCTGTACAATGAAAGGGGAAGGTCCACGGTCCCCATGGGGCGATGGAGAGAGCCCTGCTGGGGGAGTCAGGCAGGCCTAGGGCCTACCCAGGTTGGCTGTGGCCATCAAAGAGACACTTCATGGGAAGGGCCTGGCAGGAAGGGCACTCAATCAACTGGCTTCATTCGGTGCAGTTCAACAAATCCTCTTAAGGGGCATCTAAGGCTGGGCCGAACCGGGGGCTGGAGATCCTGGCCTCAGGAAGCAGAATGAGAGAGAAGGGAGGCCTCCGGGACCAGCAGATGGGCGGGTTTGCGCAGCTGCAGGCAGGATGGCTGGGGATGGAGTGGGGAGCATGCTCAGAAGGGAGTCCCTTCCCACCCGGATTCTCAGCAGGCGGGGATGGGGTCTGGCCGATCTCTGTCCCCTCTGTGCCCTGCACAGGTCCTGGCACGTGGCAGGCCCTCAGAAGATGTCTGCTGATTGATGGATAAATACATCAAGAGAAAGTGCTGATATGAAAGACTCAAGTCAGAGCCGGCGTCCGCCCAACAGTCAAGCCCTGGAATTCTGGACCCTGTTCATCTCTCCCATCTTACTTCTCCCAACTTCCCAGCAGCAACCTTGGCTCAGGTCACCTGCCCTCCCCAGACCGTTCACTTCCTCTCTCTGGATCTTTGCTGTTGCCAGTCTACGGCTCTAAGGCCTCCTGTCTCCCTCACAGACTCTCAAGGCTTACCTGTTCCTCAAGGCCTGCCACCTCCTCCCTGAAGCTTTCCCTGCCACCTGGAAGGAGAAGGCTCCCTCTTCTGAACTGCTCAATGTCTAGGCCCTTGCAGTGAAGCATGTGGTACTGCTATCTACCTTTTTTAAGGCTGGATTCCATTCTCTTACCTAGATTACAGGCAATTTGAGGGTAGCAAGCTTATCATAAGAGGCAGCAGAAAAGAAGGGTCAATAGGAAGTGGTTTAGAGTCAGACGCATCTGGGTTAGAATCCCAGATTTGCTCATTACTGGCTGTGTGCCTTTGGACAAGTCACAAAGCCTCCCTGGGCGTCTGATTCCTCATTCGTAAAAATGGAAAATGTAACACCTGCATCCAGGTGTAGTAATGCTTACACCTCCCAAGGTGACTGGGAACAAGATCAAGATGGATTCTGTTCCTACCTGGCACACAGTAGGTGCTCAATAAACATCAGCTCCCTTCCCCCCTCCCCATCTTGGAACGAAGGCTTCTCATTTTGAAGATGAGCAGCTGTTGTCCATCAAACTTCTGCAGAGAAATGTGGCAGAAAGAATAAAAACCTTGCTCTCTAAGCTGTGAGCCAGGTTCGGCAACAGTCCCCTGAAGCCTCAATCTCCAGCAATTTCTAAATTACAAAATGTAAAATTACCCAAATGAGACTCCAACTTGGGACTTGTCGCCTATTTAACATTCTTCCAAGTACCCAGGTGCTCAAAGCTGAAGACATCATTATCTCCCGTCTGAGTTTCTGCAGACGCCCCTGCTACCACCCTCCTGACAATTAGGCAGCACCTTGGAAAGGTCATTCCCAGCCATGGCGTCATCCACATGGTTCCGGGTTTGTAACCTTTCTAGCTAGCCAAAGGCAGAGCTGTTTGAAGCTCTAATGGCTAATTAAGCCTGAACCTGGGCACTTAGCTCCTAAAAGGAGAGGGTGCAACACTTAGACAGAGTGAGTCAGGTTGAAATGGAAGGTCTTGTTACCCCTGGAGCTGGCATCTCCACATCCCCTCGCAGAAGTGAGAAACAGGCAGTCAGTGCTTTCTGCTTTTGCTTTGATTGCTAGGAAATGAGTAGCTAAAGTCACAGCTCAGGTATAGCAACTGGGTAATAACAAGAGAATATGTAATGACAGTAACAGGGACAAGAGAGTGGTTACTGAATGCCTACTACTTGCCAGCCATTCTGCTAAATGCATTACATATATTATCCCACTTAATCTTTTCAGTCAAGCTCTGAAGAAGGTACTACTAGACCCATTTCACAGGCAAGGAGACTGAGGCACAGTGACTCGGTACATGTACTCAGCTAGTAAGTGGCGGAGCTGGGATTCAGGTCCAGGCCTGGCTGCAGGGTCCACTCTGCTGTGTTTGGGCTCCCCAACTGGCTCATGCCTCCTGTTCATATCTGTGTTTTTTTGGTCCTGATGTTTTATATTTATCTGTATTTCCTGAGAAGTTCTGCAAATCCAGGAGATGGGCTTTGCATAAATAAAGAAATGGATGTCTGAGTAAATGAGTGAACCAAAGATGGAAGACACAAAGAATAAAGAAGAACATAGTAGAGACCTGAAAGGTCAGATTTCACACAGGGATATCTGTGCTGGGGTGGCAGGGATGGAGGCCCCCAAACTCAGACCCTGTCATTAAAACACAAAGTATAGGGAACATACCACCCACAGGCAGGAAGGTTCTAATCTTCTGTCCTGCAAAACAGGCCTGGCAATTTTCTAAAAGACAACCGTTTTGGTGATATTGGCTAAGCAGGCTCGATGGTCACGGACATCTTAGATACAAGGAAACAAACCCCAACAGTTTCCATTACAGAATGCTGTGAACTGAGATGCTTCAGTAATATGTAAATTAAGGAGACCTGTGATGTCTTCCCCTCCTGGAATCCTCAAAGCCCCAGAGGGATGCTCCTTCACTGCAGAGGGTCTGGATTCTTCAGTTACTATCAATTGGGACTCACGCAAGGGACCTGTTTATGCAAAATTCTGAGCAAGGGGGAGGCCCAGGAGGGAAGGAAACTGAGAATGGTCACTGGAGGAGGGATCTGTCCACTAGAGTGGGATGGTCACCAGGGCTCACCATGGCCAGGAAAAGAACTCCCTTCCTCTCCCTGTGGAGAGAAGCTTTGGCAGATAATCTGTTTCCCCAGAAGCTTGGACAGTGAACCCAGACACCTGCTCCATCTGCTTGAAAGTGACAATTATGGTGGACTGAAATGAATCAGCATTTGGTTCTCCACACTGTCTCTTGCGAACTTGCTTAATGGGACTCAGATCAGCTCTGAGTTCAAAATGGATAAAAACATGTTTCTGAAACGCCTACAGCAGATCTGAGGAGGCACTGAAGAACTCGGGGCTCTGTTGCGGTGCCAGAGGCCTCCCTGGAAATAGCTGAACACGAGCCACCTTAACAGGCTCTCTGAGCAGGGCCTGATGTTGCACAGCCCACAGGCCACTGACTCTCAGGTTAAATCGATCTGTTCCTAAGTTCCTAACTACCCTGGGCAGAGTCTAAGCTTCCTGTCACTGGAAGCAAGTAAGCAGACACTAGTAGAGACCTCTGATGGATGATGTTAAGGGGATCCTGTATGTGTAGGGGTCTGAACCAGATGATTCCAAATGTCCGTTGGAACCCTGAGTCTAAGACCCCATAATTTCTGATGTCCATGGGATAAAAGGATGAACCGAGGCCCATCGTATTGACTGACCCCAAGGTGATGTTCTTGAAGTGCCTCTGGATCATCAAACTGTGATTACACTGAGTGCTAAGTGCCCTTTACAGTGTCCTAATGCTTTCAAGACTGCAAACCACCTGCTGTGCAACGATCTTAGCCAATTACCAAGCATCTACTGTGAGCCAGGCCGTGTTAGGTGCCTTACACATGCTATTTTGTCTGTCCTTACAGTATCTTGATGGGTGGGTGTCATTAGATCTATTTTTACTATGAGGAAGGCTTGACGAACTTATATAATTTGCACAGAGTCATAGAGCTCATAAATGGTGGAGCTGAGATTTGAACCAGGCCTTTTTGACCCCCGTGGCGTGGAGAACTGTGGCCTTCTGGGTAATTATTAGCAGACTTTTCTATGACTTCCCTAATGAGGGGTTAACCCACTCCTCATGCCCCGTATACATTTGAGTTAGGAGTAAGAAGTGTGTCTATAGATGGCTTGACAGGTGGTAGGAAAGGCAGGCTAGGGAGACAGGTCTTGGAATAAAGAACCCCAGGGGAGCTTCTGCACAACAGGTCCAGAAGATGCTGATGGTCCTGAGATGGCTGGACAGAGGGCACAGGCTCTGGCCTTGGAGTGAAGGACCTGGGCTCTGTCTGGTCTCACCTGCAGGAGCAGTGAAATTCACAGCCTCTCCTCCTTTTATACCAGCACATCTTTGCCCACCTTCTTCCCAGGCCTCCCACTACTGCCCCCAAGGGAAGAGGGGGTGCTGGTCTGACTGGTCAAGTGCAAGGACACTGATATACTTGTGGGCAGGTCACTGTACATCGGGAAGTCAGGCTGCAGCTCTGCTCCCTCTCCAAGCTGAGTCCCTCGAGGAGGACCGGGACCACATTTTCTCTCTGTGGCCCCGTCTCCATCCCGTTTGGTGGGGACGGTGCCCTCTTTGTCTCCCTCTCTCCTTTGACTCCCTTCTTCCATGCCGCCGGCCAGGACGAGGTAGGTCCCCGCATCAGGAGTGGAGCTTTTGGGGGCTGAGCCTGCGGTGTGACCCAGCACAGCTTCAGCCAAGTTCTTCCCCAGGGGTTTCTGGTGCCAGCCTAGGTGGTGGTCAGTGGTAGGTACCCTGGCCACATTTAGCTAGAGTCTATGTGCTCATCACTCTTGGGAATCCTGTGGGGAGAAGGGAGCTTTTCCAGGGCTAGGATCTGGGCATTTCTGGGTTCCTCTATCATGACAACATCAAACTCCCAACACAAACACCGGTCATCACTGCCTTCAGACCACGTGCTTTCCCAGTCTCCTTTTCCTTGCCTGTAAGATGAAGATGTTAAACAAAGCCATTTCTGGAGGCTCTTCCAGCTCAGACCTGGGGCCCCTGGAAGCTGAGTGGATTTATCTAGCAGGCACGGGGGTCGACGGCCAACCTGCGGGAGGAGGGTGACGTGGGTCAACTGGTGGCTGAGCCCTGAGGGTTTATGGTGGAGCAGCGAGGCCGGGCCCCTGAGAGAGGCCAGAGCAAGCTCCTGAATCCTCGCCTTTACATAGCTGAGACGACCCAGGTTCCATGTGTGAGCAAATGCATTTCAGCAGGTGTGACTGCTAAGGTCAAGGATATCTGCATCACCAAGAGGATGCAGATGCCTTTCAAAGGGGGTTGGCATGGTCTGCAGCCACAGGCCTGTCGGAAAGACCCCGTTAGTTTAGATTAAAGCAGCAAATGAGGGAGTTCCCTGGCAGTCCAGCGGTTAGAACTTGGCACTCTCACTGCCAGGGGCCCGGGTTTGATCCCTGGTCGGGGAGCTAGTATCCCGCAAACCCCACGGAGCAGCCAAAAAAAAAAGCAGCAGCAAATGAATCCCACATTTTGCTCCATTCCCTCCCAGGAGCTGCCAGACTGAAGATGTTTCTGTCTTTTAGTGAGCTCAGAGGCAGTGAGAGCCACAGCCCTGGAAAATCCATCTGGATAAACTAATGGAGAGCGGGAGAAAGGGACTCTAATTTACTGAGGGCTGGCCACACGCCAAGCACCGTGTGGTCACATCTACCTAACCGCAAGGCCAGCTGTGCCATCAGACTGGCTCAAGTTGGGTCCCGGGCCCTCCATATGTACATTATTGTACCTCTTCTCTGTGCCAAATCCTATACCAGGTGCTGGGGATGCAGGGGCGAAGGAAACGGACACAGTCCCCGCCCTCAACCTCTTCATTAGCAAAAGAAACATCCATACCTGCATCTTAGGGTTGTTTGTACATTAAAGGAGAGAAAATATGCAAAGCACTTAGCAGAGTGCCTGGTACATAGTATGTTCAATAAACGGTAGTTATTAAGTCCAGAGCAAGCCCCAAAGGCCTCAGTGCCCCATTTAACTCATCAACCTGAAGCTCAGAGGTGGCGTGATTTGCCTAAGGGCACCTAGACAGTAACCAGCCGGGGCTGGATTTGAACTCAGGTCACAGTCCCTTGCATCCTGAAGACACAAGGAGAAGTAATCGAATGGGGCCAGCTTACAGATGGAGGAGGGACGGGGGAGCCAGGACTGACGTAATGAATGGGCTCCGGTGTCCAGAGTGCAGCAGGCCCTGCAGGCTTTCATTGGATGAGTGAAAACATGCACAGGCGAGCTGGCTTGTCTCGTGATGTCTTGCCAGCTGCATGGACAGGGCCACCAGCCAGAGACAACATGTAATGTCACTTATCAATTCCCTTCACGTCTTTTGGGAATGAAGGGGAGAATCGATGCATAAAAAGCTGAAGCAGAACTGATTTCTCGGTTCATGTGGCCATCTCCTGGCTCAGCTACCATGAGTCAGTCTGAATTGAGCTCTTTCCAACTACTCAATTTTTGAGAACTTTGAAAGTACATACATAGAAAGATGAACAATCCACTGATCTGGGGCCCAGAGTCTCTTGGTGAGTACTTGGATTGTGACTGTTCTTGGCATCAGGCACTGCCCACCACTCTTGCCACCTGCTGGGGCCAGAAATACTCTTGGTCAGAGGATCAGTCACTCCCAAAGCAAATTCATCCTGTCGGCTGGCAGATGGACCATTGTCGGAAGCGGACTGTTCATCTCTGGGAATTCTGGCTGTGTTCATTTCCTGCCCCAAAGCATCACGTTTGGCAGGTGCACGTTTTGTCTTGGTTCTGGGTGGGCAGGAGTCCTACACGGGCCGTGAACATGCTGGCTGATTATGCCTGCCGGGAAGTTGGAGAGTGGAGCGGCCCTGGGTCACTAGGAGGCTTGGGCGACACGCCGATCAGCTGGCTGGGGTCTTGGAGTCGGTGGGGTCCACTGTGATGAGGCAGCTTGAGCCCTTCACCACCCAAAGGCCTCAGCACCGTTCTCTGCAGGCAGCACTCACGGCAAACTTCATGGGTGTCACATCCCTCGTTAATGAATCAACTACTGACATGGCTTCCTTGTATGTGCCAAGTCTAGGCCAGGAGCTGGTGATACAGAGGTGAGCACAACAGACAGTGCCTGACCCAGAGCTGTGAGTGAGTGTGGAGACAGACAGCTGAGTAAGGGTGAGGGAGGGCGCAGGGAGGTGGCTGGACAAAGAAGAGTGACCCAGATTTAGGGGCCGGGCGCTGGGCGCAAATCCCAGCTCTGCCACCTCCCAGCTCTGACTCTGGGCAAATCCCTTTGACTCTCTGAGTCTCAGTGTCCTTGTCCGCTCTCTGTTAAATGTGATGAATCAAATGCCTGCCCCATGAGGGTGCTGCCAGGATCAGAGTTAATAAAACTGTCATCGTCAGGCATCAGCACAGACATCCCATCTGTGGCGACCGACACCAAAACCAAAACCAAACCCACACTTGACCCTCTGAGATAAAGCAAGAATAACAGGGGCACCCTGTCCGGTGCGAGTTCCCAAATGAAGGAGCATTTTGCATAAGTTGCTGACTCCCTAATGAGAATCCTGTCCTCAGTGTTTGGAACGCTGATGTCTGGAGATTCTGGGTGTCCCTGTGGCTTCATGAGAAAGAATAACATTAGAAGAAATGTCTGCTTTTCCATCAAGAACAAACTGATGAAAACTCGGCAACCCTGGTGATTGTGTGTGTTTTCCTTTAAGAACCTGCTGTGTGCGTGTGTGCTTGCATGTGTGTAATTTGGCAAACCAGACCTTCCAAAGTCTAATTAGTTTACACCTTTTTGCAAGAAACTACTTTTCTTTCCTCAATGCTCCCGAGTCTGAGTCTTCCTTCCACATGGAGTATGGAGGAGGGAACTTGCGAGCCACATCTTGAAGGATGTGTCTGAACTGGCTCCATGCCTGGGGTCAGGGGAGGGGAGAGCATTCTGGATAGTGAGAACAAGTGTAAAGGCACGAGAACGTGTGTAAAGGCAAGGGATGCCTGGACCTTAGCAGACAGGAGTCACCCTGAACCCCCTTTTTTCATTCCTGGGGAGAGAAGAGCTCTGGGTGTGGCTGAAGGAAGGGCAGTTGATGGAAATCTCAGGACCTGCAACCAAAAAATCCTAATGGACCCACTTGGGCACATTGCTTTGCTTCACACTGAGCCTTAGCTGTAAAATGGAGATAATTATCCTGACCTTGGGTTACTGTAAGAATTAGAGAACATGTCATGAAAAAGGCATGGCTCAGCCATTGTGGACTCAAATTCCAGTTTCATCATTATTAATCCTGTAAGCATGAGCTAATTACTTCCCCTCTGTAAGCCTCAGTTTCCTCATCTGTAAAATGGGGCTAATTAAAACTTCATAGGCTTATTGGGAGGATTAAATAAAATTAGGCATGCAAAGTGTTTAGCTGTGCCTGGTACATAGTAAGTGCCCAATAATTGTTAGCTGTTGAGATGACGATGATGATGATTAGAATGAATCAATCACGGAAGCAGGTAGGCGGGGTCTCAGTAAACCCCCGTTGAACCTGGGTCTGTCTATTTCTGCATGGAGAAGATTCCTCAGCCACACAAAGCATTCAAATACTCATCCAGAAGGCGAGGGATTCCCACTGGGAGTCAGTCCTTCCCACCACCCACGTCTGAGTATTTGGCAAGACTGCTCTGAGAGTCCGATTAACTGATGGAGGAAGCTTGGCAGATGCGTCCAGCCCCCGAGGTGCCCCTGCAAACCCAAACCACCTACCTGGGCTGTGGGAGGAGCACAGCAGGCCTGGAAGCCTTGCTGAGCATCTGACTGTGTCCTGGGGGGCTGGCTTCTTGTGACTCTTTCTATTTCCTAAGCCAAGTACTTACGTCCTTTAAGTGGTAGAGACAGATGTCTCCACCTAAGGGCAGGAGGTTCACATTAAGGGTGTCAGCCCCAACCAGGCAGCTACCCTAGAACTTGGTATGGAAGGACAGTAAGGCTCCCTTTACTGAGCACCTACTACATGCCAAGTGCTTTTCAGATGACTGACATCCATCACTGCCCACCCCCATAGCCATTCTGCAAGACCCCAACTCATGTCTCAGGGAGGGCAGATTATTTAACAGACTGGACCGTCAGCTCCATGAGGACGGGGGCTGCACTGGCTAGTTTGTTGTCATCTCCCCAAAGCACAGCATGTTGCCTGGCACACAGTAGGTGCTTTATGAATATGAGTTAATGGAGTGAATTTGATTGTGACTAGTTCTCCGTTGGAAAGGTCTGATCTGAGATACTGCTTTGAGTGAAAACATCCAGCCAGAAGGGCTCAAAATAACAATATGAATAGGAGCTCTGGAGTCAGAGAAAGGTATCAAAATCTTAGTTCTAGGGCAAGCTACTCCACCTTTCTCTAAATCTCACTGTTCTCATCTGAAAAACGGGGCAGGATTACTTATCTTATGGGGTTGTTGTGAGGGCTGACAAGAATGTACATAAATCCGTGAGCAAGAACCAGGCAGAGAGCTGGGCCTTCGTAAGTGGCAGCCGTTGCTACTACTATTGCTATGACAGGCATTCCCATTTGTGGGCAGCTCTACCTTTTCAAGGCATTTTCACCAGGTCATCTCCCTTGATTCTCTGGGCCCTGGGCATGGTCTGGAGCCAATCACCATCAACACAGCTCAGACCTTTGTCCACCTGGAGCCTGCTCCCAGCCAGACTGGACCCAGCTCTGGTCCTCTGGTGGGTAACGTGCTGGGGAATCTTTGCTGCTTCTGTCTGTGTGGGGGCCCCTTGGCCGAGCTCCTGGGCTCCTGGGTACCATCAATCGCTGGGGCTCTCACCCAAGCATCCTCTGCCACACTCTGGCTTTCCATCAAGGTGTACATCTATCCTGCAAGCTGTGAGGCAAGGTGGAGGAAGAGAGAAAAGTCCCTATTTTGTAGATAAAGAACCTGAGGCTTCAGCTGAGAATTAATTACAGATGCCAGAATCCATGTAAGGTGTTCTGGCTGGAGCACATGGTAGGAATACATTCACTGGCCCTTCCTGGATGTTAGAAATGTCCACGTGCCTTGCTCTGGCCCATGAAACATGAGTGAAAGTGACATGTTACTTCCAGGTGAAAGTGTTTTAAGAGCCAGTGTGTAACTCACCACAATCTCTGTCTCCTACTGAAGGAGGCTCCATTGGCCTGGATCTCTGAGTGGCTACAAAGATCAGAACCCCCTGCCCACCCACAGTGGACAGATGGCACAAGTGAGAAATGAACCTTTGCTGTGTTACACTGCTAAGATTTGGGGGATGTTTGTTACTGCAGCATAACCTCACCTATCCTGACTGATACAATGTGAATGTTTATAACGTTAGACAATTCACTTATAGAGCACTCTCTGTTGGCTTTATCCCAGGTACAGGAGGCACAGAGGTTGGTCAGACACAATCCCTGCCCTCAAGGGGCTTGTAGTCTAGACACCCATTCGTAAGGAAGCTGCCCACACTGAACTTGAGGGAGGGGCAGGCCCAGGTGAGGGACACCTTGTGAATGGTTGCATATCCCCTAAGCAGTAACCCCATGCTGTTTGCAACATGGCCCAAAAAGGAAATGAAGCTGTGAGATAGTTAATGCTACAGGCAGCTTTTCTTGGGGGAGGGGAAAAAAGGATGGGCTGCAGCTAGGAGGGGGCAGGGGGTGGGGGGAGGCTAGCTGAAGGATTCTGTACTCTGGGTGACTCTAGGATTTATTGCTACATTTCATTACTTGGTCTCAAGGGAATCCAGAAAACAATTAGTGGATTCAACTGCATTAGAGTAATTCCTCTTTTACAGTCCCCTAACTCAGATAATGACAGCTTTCCTGCAATTAGGAGAGGGTCTCCTTCCTGTGCAGATTAATTGGGTGTTAAACAAGCAGGACTGCCTGAAACCAGACAGCTGAGCTGGAATGAATTAGATGTGAAACAGCAGCTCCGGGCAAAGGGTGAATAATTCATTCACAACCACAGCCAGCTGGAGACTTGAAGGTGCCCCATCAGTAACACAAGGCCAGGACTTGGGAGGGGGTTGTCTAGGAAGAGGGGGGAAGGCGGGTGTAGCAACAGAAAGGAACAGGAACTGTGGGCCCCCACTCTGGTGGGAGGTTGATTTTCCCTCAACAAGGTCCAGGGTCAAGGTCACCTATGTGTGTGTGGTGCTCTAACCCTATGTGCCAGCTCCCCGCCCTTTTTTTTTTCTGGCCCTGCCGTGCACGGTTTGTGGGATCTTAGTTCTCAACCAGGGATCAAACCCAGGTGCTCGGCAGTGAAAGCGTGGAGTCTTAACCACTGGACTGCCAGGGAATTCCAAGCCAGCTCCCTTTTATAAAGCTTAAGACAGATTTTAGCATAATATAAATGCTCAATAAGAATTACCAGGCTCTTATATGCCAGCATTTATACGCACTATTGCATTTAATCCTTACAACCTTGATGGCAATACTATTATAATTCCCTGTGTTTCACACGAGTCACCTGGAGTTCAGAGCGGGTAGGTGACCCTAGCAGTGCGTGTGGGATTCGAACCAGATTCCCTGGCTCCACAGCCCACATATTTGCAGCACCTGAGCTGGGATCTTCTTGGTGGGGAAGAGCTGTGTGGCCCCGTCACCTAATGACGCAAAGGCCTGCATCTGTGCCATCCTTCCAGCTGTGTCTGGCCCCCGTCTGTTGATGGGTGGGGACCGGGTGGTAAGTGGTAAAGCCCTGGAGGCCAGAGGCTCGCTGGATGGCTGGCAAGAGGACACGGGGGATGACGGAGAAAGAGAACACAGGAAGATGAGGGCCACACTCAACACGCAGGAATGTAAGCCTATTTTTATGAGTGTGTGTATGTCCATGTTTTTATTCATTTTACTTCGTGGTCTGGGTGGCCTTGGGCCCAGGCCCCCCAGGGGGCCGTCAGGGAAGCCACGCACAAGTGCCCAGCTCTCTGGGTTCAGGACCCCTTGGTTCCCCTCTGCAGGTGGGTGTGTTTTGTTTCCAACTTCCCATTTCTATAAGCCACCAGGAGTTACCTTACATAATCTCCGGAAAGGAAGAGAGAAACTGGGGAAATAAACGGCTCTGAGGCCTGGCATCAGGGGCTCACCGTTCACCTGGAGGAGCTGAGAAGGCCGGCAGGGCAGACAGGGTTAAACAGTGTGCCTGTGCCCCATGGCACGGGGAGCCTTCTTCTGCCCCAGAGAGAAAGTGGGGCCCCAGCTCCCCCCACGTGAGAGCAGCCGCTGTTTACATTTGGAATAAGCCTCAGCCAACCAAGGGGCAGACTCCTTCCTGGAGTGTTCTTGACCAAGGTCAAGGCAAAGGGTTACCAGGGTCCTTTACTACCTGCCATCCAGACACAGGGTGGGATGGGATGTTATTAAGTAGGGGAAACTATCAGGCTGATCAAGACTAAAGACTCTTGTTCAGAGTCTTCTGGCCGTGAGTTCCTCCTTCGGAAGGTGACCAGATGGGGAGAAAACCAGCTGCATTTTTGGCCGCTGGGCTTCTATTCAGATTCCTACCCAATTCTTGTTATTTGGGAAGCTTCCCAGCCATTCAGCAGAGGCCCTTGGGGTCGGCTGAGTTGCTGCCGTGTGTGTGTGTGTGTGTGTGTGTGCGCGCGCGTGCGTGCGTGTGTGTGTGTGTGCGAGCAAGCGAGAGAGAGAGAGAGAGAGAGAGAGAGCGAGAGAGAGAGAGAGAGAGAGAATGTGTGCACAGGGGGAGGGGTGTCAAACACAAGCTGCCCAGCACTGACCACCCCCTGCCCCCAGCGCCTCCCTCTGCAAGACTTGCTCAGCTGTTCATTTGTCCCACAATTCAGAGGCCGAGCGTCTAACCAGTCGGTTCCAACACCTTAACCCGGCATTCGAGACCTGTGCCAGGTCTCTGTCCTAACCATTTCCCACATTCCACCTTGGTCCCCTCTCACAGGCTGCAGAAAAACTAGACTCAACGTTTTCAGACACTCTGAGAGCACTTCCTCTTCCCTGCTGGCCGGACCCTCTGGAATTCCCCTCCCTCTAGGTCCTCTGGAGGAGCCCCACCCATGTTCAAGGTGTGGGTCCTCTGCAAAGTATAGCACAGCTGTTAGGAGTGAGGGCCCTGGAGCCAGACACCCTGGGGTCGAATCCCGGCTCTGGCTCTTAGGATCCGCCTGGCTTTCCCTCGCAGCCTCATTCAGTTTCTCATCCTTGAAGCAGGGAGAATAACAACCTCCCAGGGGGTTGCCGGGAGACCAAGATCCTGCATAGTGCATGGCCCGGCACGTGGGGAGTCTGCACCAGGCTCTTGCGTATGTCAGCCCAAAGTCAAGTCCACCCACCTTCCTGAGCTCTCAGAATGTGCCGTGTGCCAGGGAGATGGTGGGACACAGGCAGATCCCGCCTACCTGGAATTCACCATCTAATGTGTGCGCCAGAAAGTAGACACAAAATGACAAGCGCCTCTATCTACACGACACTTACCATAGTTCCCCGTGCACAGTAGGTCCTCAGATTAGAGGAAGAAGTGTTTACTGAGTGAACCCAAATTGCGGCAGGTACTTTCACATTCATCGTCTCATTTTAATCTCTTGAAGAGCCTTCGAGGTAAGTGTACTAAGCCCCTCGTTCAGATGAGGAAGCTGAGGCTCAGAGAGGTTAAGTGACTTGCCCAAGGTGCCACAGCTCGTCAGTGTTGAAGCTGGGACCCAGATCCAGGTCGGCCTGATACCAAAGCCCCAGTTCTCAGCGGTGGGCTATGAAGGGCCAGGGGAGGGGGCAGTGGCCAGGAAAGAGGCGGGAAGGAAGCTGCTTTGAGAACCACCCCGCCGAAGGCTGAGGGCAGGAACATCTCCCTCCATCAGTTTCCAACCTCACTTGCTGGAGGTAGCTGATGGGCGACCTCAATTCCAATGGCCGTGTCCAAATGATCAACGGTAATTAATTCAATTCGTTCAGGAGGGGAACTGGAGACTTGGCTTGTATTCATGATCTGAAGTTAACATGTAATTTATGCTAACTGGAGCCAAAGACATGCCTTTCTCCTCTAGACCACGTCATCCAGGTAATGAGGAGCCTGGCAGATGGGTCTGCTGCATGGATTGGCGGAAGGATGACCAAGGAAAGGAGCAAAACGATGACAGCACAGAGGATGACAACCTTCCAGGGGCCTCCCTGGGGGCAACAGCTTTAGAGAGCAGGGGGCGAGTGCAGTCACCCCCAACACCAGCAGAGATACTTCAGCCTAAAAGCCGCTGGAGGATGTGTTGACCAGGACCCAGCACTGGGCCGGCTGCCTGACCCCCATGCTCTCTGGCCTTTGACACTGCCCAGAGGTGACATGAACCCCCTGTTGCAAATGGAGAGACCGACGTCCAGGGAGGCTGAGTCCTTACCCAACCCAGGCTCCCCAGCTGAGCAGAGGTAGGACTCAGACCCAGGTCTCAGCTGCCTGCAAAGCCCATGCCCTCCTTTATCCCGAGTCAGAGTCTGGATCACCGTTTGGCAAACATTTGCTCCCCTCCTCCTCCGCTGTGGACAGAAGGAGGAGTATAAGGGGCAGCGGGGACTGCCCCACCCCACTGACCTAGGGCTTGGCTGTCACTTGCTTTGACCAACAAAATGTGCGTTAGATTAAAGACTGCCGAAAATTCTTTGCTACTCGCCCCCATCCAGAGAGGGAATTCTCTCTGCTGCTGCTGTGCTACACCAGGAGAGAGGTTAGCCCGGGTCCCACGCATGGTGGACCACCCCAAGTGCCCTGAGCTCTGCACCTCACCCCCTAACCCCTTGCCATGGCAGCCCCTGGTGACAGATCTGCCCCAAACCGGCATTCAGTCCTGGAGGCCTCACTGACCCGAGACCAGGGTAGGGGCCCTCAAGCTTTCCGCTGCATCAACACTGAAAGTATGTGTTTGGATGGCATGAAACACTCCCAAAGGTGTCTGTAGTGGGTTGAATGGTGGCCCCCTCAAAAGATGTGTCCACTCAGAACCTGTGAGTGAGACCTTACTTGGAAAAGGTGTCTTTGCAGATGTAATTAAATCACACAAATGTAATTAGTGAGGGATCCTGAGATGAGGTCATCCTGGACTTGAGCGGGCCCTAAACCCACTGACACTGTCCTTAGGCGAGAAGAGACGACACAAAGGAGAAGGTGATGTGAAGATGAGGCAGGATGGAATGTCGCGTCTGCAAGCCTAAGACTGTCGGCCACCACCAGAAGCTGGAAGAGGCGAGGCTCTCCGCTAGAGCCTTCAGAGGGAACGCGGCCCTGCCAACACCCCGATTTCGGACTCTTCCACTCCCCTCCCACTCAAGAACCCGCACCAGAACGCAAAGGCCATTATTACAAAACTGTCTCACACCCACTCTAATTTACGTACGGAAGAAATAAACAGTTTTCCAAATGACTAGTTTTTCTTTTTCAAACTGTTTAAACTCTAAGATCTGGGAACACAGTCACAAGACTCGCGACCTCTAGCGCAGAACCTCTGGCCTGGGGGATGGACTCCGGAAGTGTTTTCACCTGTGACAATGGGCCAGCCTTACCTTTCTCCTGAGCCATCTCTTGCAGACAGAAGTAGATGACTCTGGCTCCCAGGCTGAAGCCAATCAAGGTGACAGGCCGCCGGCCCTGGGGGAGAAAGGACACAGGTGTTGGGGGCATGGTGCACAGCCAGTTCTAGAAAACATCAGCCCCGATGACGGTGGCCCTTGCACACTTCTCAGCACCTGCCTCCCGCTTAATGAATCACGCCCGTGCTATTCCCGGCCCCAGGCTCTGATGTCTCCATCAGGAGAGCCTGGGCCCTCATTTATGCAGGAGGGCACCTGCTCAGGAACTGGCTTCTTCCCAGGTTGACAGGCAGCATCTGGCTGGGTTAATTCCCTGGTTTTATCTCAAACCATTACCCAGTGGCCGTCGCTCCTTCCCCATCTACCTGTGGCAAATGACTGAAGTGAAGCGGGGTCCTTCTGGAGCCGAGAGAGGAGGCAGGAGGTACCCCGGGTGTGATGGGGAAAAAAGCAAAGAGTCACATGGCGGGGGGGACACAACTGTTCTGTTCCTACATAGGAAGGGGGGACATGAAATATTGGCCTTATGCTATAAGAGGAGGTTGTAAGTTAGTTGCGAAGAGGAATTTTCTGACTCAAGAACTTGTAGGAAAGGCAACTTGAAAAAGAAAGTCATGAGAGGTATTTGGGTACAACTTCTACATGGAGGGAGAGGGCAGGAGCAGATGAGTTCCAAAGGTCCAGCTGGTCTCAGTACTCCATTGCTTTCCCTTGCTTTTGGGCCGGTATATGTACCCACCCTCCCCCCTCCCTCCCCCCCACCTCCATTTACTGCCATGGAAGACCCTCCGTTAAACAGTATTCCAATTCTGCAGGAACTCTGTGGCAAAGGCTACCAGTCACCACCCTACACCCACTCTCCCTCTGTCCTTGGTAACAGAACTCCTGAGTTTTTCTGGGCCCACAGCCACCCAGCCAAAAATGAAGTTTCTCCAACTGCCCTGTAGCCAGGGATAGCCACAGGGCTGAGTCCTGGCCAAGGGATGTGAAAGGCCCTTCACTTCTACTTTCCTGCCTCGGACTGTCTGGAATGTGGGTGGAACCGTAACCATTTTACGTGGTATTTGGGCCACTGGAGATCTGCTCAGAGGGTAGCTCTATACTTCTGGAAAGGAAGAGCTGGCCTGGTCCACACCTGCAGAGGCCTGTTAGTCAGTTCTCACCTGATTGCTTGCTAGAGATGCACAGTCTGTAATTCTTACTGGTCCATCCTAGGACACTTTTTATCTTTTTGGCCACGCTGCGCTGCTTGCAGGACCTTAGTTCCCTGACTAGGGATCGAACCTGTGCCCCCTGCAGTGGAAGCATGAAGTCTTAACCACTGGACCGCCAGGGAAGTCCCCCTAGGGTGCTTTTATGACTTGAACTGGTGGAGCAATGACGACCACCCCCCACCCCCCCAAAGCCACTGGGCTACCCCCACGTGGGCTTGTCTTAGGTATGATGTCTGTGCACAAGTCAGCCCCCATGCTTCCCTGCTTCCTCGCCCCCTGCCCGCTCCCCCCACTCCCCGCCCCAGCTATTCCCAGGTACCTGCTGCCGGGAGAGCAGGATGTGGGCCAGGTGCTTGCCAACCTCTGCTGATCGATGGAGACACACACCCCAGGGGTTGTCGATGACATTGGCAACACTGAGGAGTGAGGCTGGCCAGGTCAGGGCAGCCACAAGGCCTGGGGAGGAGGGATATCGGTGATGAAGGCCATGGTGGCAGGGGTCGGGGGGGGGCTCCTTCTAGGGAAGTGATTGGCTGGCTAATGGATGCCTGAGTCTCTAACTTGGAATCTGTAAGTTTTCCATGTGTGGTCAAACTGCTAAATACTACAGAAGAAAACTGAAGCTCACGCATTTCTGATACATGGCCTAGATCCCTTATGTTTAAGTATCTGCCATGTGTGAGATTCCAGAGATGGCCCCAATTTGTCACTCCACCCTGTATCCTTCCACTTGGCCTCATAACTCTGCAGTGCCCCCTGCTCCTGCCCTGCCCGTCCACTCTAGACTCAATCATGTGACTTGCTTTGGCCGATGAGATGTTACTGGATGCGAGGCTTGAAATGGACTTGTGCCTCTAGTGCACTTCTATTGTGGGTGTGGGCTAGCCTGCGATCCCAGGACGGGGAGGAGAGACAAATGGAGCAGAGCCGAGTTGCCCTGGTTGCCCCAGGCAAGGCTGGCCTAGATCAGTGGACAGTCAGCTGACCCACAGATGCATGAGCAGGCCCAGCAAAGATCAGCCAAATGAAGCCTCAACACTTCTGAGCTACTGTGATAAACGGTTGTTATTTTAAGTCACTGGGTTATGGGGTTGTTTGTTATGCAGCAATTGCTAACTGACACACTATGTGATAATGTGATGGGCTGTCTATCTGTCTCCTCCCTATGAAGACCATAACCTTTGCCTCTCTGTGTTCTTGGAGACCAGCACTGTGCCTGGCTCACTGGGGGCCTCAGGCATGCAAAGGTACAGAACCAGTGTGGCTTGGGAGTGGTGGGAATGCTGCTGGTGGGGGGAGAGGGGAGGCTTACCAGACAACACTGTGTATTTTAGGGCTTCCTGGGCCACCATGTTGGCAAGACCACTGAGGATGGTCTCCAGGGCGTTGCCAAGCTCCATCAGGTACTTGGCCTCCCAAGCCAGACAGTACTGCTCGCGGCTGTGGGCCAGGGCAGCCCACGGGGCGCTGAAGGTGCCTGGGGAGAGCACAGGTAGGTGGGGTCTCTCCTGGGATAGAGGAGGCCCCCCACCCTTTCCCAGACAGTCGGCGACAGGGGCCCACTCACCCTTGCGGGGAGACAAGAGGCCCACCCCCGCCACTGAACGGCTGCTGATAGCAGAGCAGACGCGCTCCCAGACAGAGCACAGGGCTGTGCTGTGAGACAGCAGGCTGGGGTTCGAGACCCAGCTCCTGCATTCATTAGCAGCTGGGCGACCCTGGGCACCCTGGGTCACTATCCCACGCTAAGCCTCACTTTGCTTAGCTGTCAAGTCGGGAGACTAGTATTTATCTCTCTTCATAGAGTAGTTGTAAGAATTAAGTATTCCAACCACCGTGTATGTAAAGTGTTGTTTTCTCTCACTCTGCAGTAATTCTGGCATCGAGGTGCTACGAGCGCACAAGAGGAACACACGGGGCCACGGGCGGCTCGCTCCCTGAACCGGCTGCGTCTCATTCAACAAACACTGCCTGGGAAACAGTCTGCAAATCTGGAGCAGAGGTGTTTGAGCCCAGCTCTGCCATGAGCTTGCTGGCTCACCCGATTTTTCTGAGCCTCAATTTTCGCACTTAGGGACTGGAAATGGGAGGGTGATGAGAGCACCAACCACGTGACCAGCGTCAAGCAGGAAAGTACAACCATGGCTGTCTGCCTCCCTCTCTCGCTCCCTCCTCGTCCTCCCTCTGCCTTGAGGATGTCGTCACCTCTCCAGCAGGACTCTCAGGCCCCCTGTGACCTGGCCCCTGCCTCCTTCACAGCCTCATCATCCATCAGGTTACTCTCCAGAAACACATGCTTTTGATTTTGTTCGTTCATTCGTTCATTCATTCATTCATACCACAAACCTTAACTGAGTACCTAGACTATGCCAGGCCAGGCGCTTGACCCTGAGGATACAGACACCCATCACTGTAGGAAACATTTAGTGAGCAAGTACTAAGTGCTGGGCAGCTCTGCGCTGAGGGCTTTCCCATGGACTCTCTGATTTACCTCAACACAGCCTCTGAAATGGGGCCCCACTATTAGCCCCATTTTATAGCTGAGGAGACTGAGCCATCTAGATAAAGAGCTCTCAGGCTGGGGAGGGAGAGGGCCATGCAAACATCATGTAGTCACTCATTACTGGGCCGTGGGAGCACCGAGGGGCCCCGTGCATTTCTGCCCATGGCCCGAGTGACCTTCCACCCTTACTTGTCTCTGAGCTTCCAGCTCACTCGCCTTATCCCCGGGGAAGCTTCCCGGCCCCTTTGACAAGGGGGATCTAATGCACCTTGCACTTTTCCATCCTGAGTTCTCGTCACAGTCTGCAATTATCCATTTATTTTTGTGTCATCTGTTTAGTGCACGTCTGTCCTGCAGTCTGTCTGCCAAGCACTCGATTCCCAAAGCCTCGTGAAAACAGGATGAATGAATGAACAGTGGAGCCAGCTTCCCAGAGCCTTCGGGTTCTGGCTCAGCCAGACGCCTCGAGCTGCCCGACCCGAAGGCCTCGTCCCTACCTGAGGGTGCCCTGCTGACATACAGACCACTGAGGGGCTGCTCCCCGCTCGGCAGAGAGCCTGTCACAGCTCTGCAGCAGCTCAGGGATTAACCGTCTCTAGTTATGGAGGAGGAGACGGCCAGCCCGAGACAGGATGCGGGCACAGATGTGTGTGTGTGTGTGTGTGTGTGTGTGTGTGTGTGTGTGTGTGTGGTGGGCTGTGACGCTGGCCCAGGCTCTGGACCCAGCTCGGCAGCTTTCTGGTTGCAAGACTCACCAGCAAGGCACACTGCCCTTCTGAGCCTCGGTTTCTACACCTGTTGAAATGGAATGATGGCATCTGACTCACAGGTGTTGTGGGGACCACGTGAGAGGCTGCACGAAAAGCACTATGTAAACTGTAAAGTGCAGTACTGCATTCTATCACCCTGTGGCCAAGACCATGGGCTATGGAGCCAGACAGAAAGGGGGTGAGTCATGCCCCAGTTCCTGACTAGCGAGGCGACCCTGGGCAGCCCTTATCAGCCTCGGTTTCCTCATCTGTAAAACGGGGGTGATAATGATGTCCACCTCCGTGGCTTGAAGTGAGGGACTAAGTGAGCCAATGCATGCAAAACGCCTGGCTTAGTGGTGAGCTGCAAAGCCATAATCATGATTACAAACAATCCTATTTAATAAAAGGGCAGACCCAAGAAAGCTCATTTATTCCCATCACACACAGAAGCGAGCCTGTGATGCCACGAGACTTCTTTCCTGGTCGCCAAGGAGGCAGGACGAGGTGACTCATTTCCCTCCTGAACTTCATTCACCTAGCCTGGTTACATTTCTTGTAACCACCGCCTCTGCCTAGGGAGCATATTGCACAATAATTCCTCCCCCCCCCCCCCCGCCACCGCCCCTGCCGCAAATGAACTTGATTTTGCCCTGGAGCCAACCCAGCAAGGGGGTGGGTAAAACAACCATAAGGGCTTTGCTTTCCACACTGGTCAGAACTGCAAGTTCCTTCACTTAGACTCTTGCTCCTTCCTTCCTGTCTCAGTCTTTCTGTAGCATGGATGGTATCATGACACAAATGAAGAGAAACCCGTGAACTCTGGGTCAGGAGACCTGGGTTCGAATCCTGCATGTGCCACTTGTCTGCCATGTGATCCCTCTAGGTTTCCTCTTCGTCCAGATCAGGACAAGAACAGCCCTCACCTCAGAGCGTGGATGTGAGGGTCACTCGAGGTAACGTACATCAAGCTCCTAGTGTGTGGGTGAAATGCCTGACTCACGGTGCTAGGTGCTCAGTCACTGTTCGAGAGTTCCCTGTTTGGGGACTGGCTCTGGTGCGCACATACCAATAAGACTCTGGCGCCCAGTAATGCCTCTAAACAGAGCCTGGGCATTTTCTCACCTGCTTCCTCCTGTGCTGTTTAGAAGAGCTGTGGCTTCTGCCCTCGGATCCCAGCAATTTGGGAACCCAGGAGGCTCGGAGCTTGTGTATTTGGTCAGGACGCTCCAGACTCCCTGGCCCACCCTGCTCTCTCTCTGATTGACGACCTGCTTGCTGAGCCTCACACTGGGCACTTGCAAAAGTGAGCCAACAGTAAGCGGACCAGGACCTTATTCCTCAGTGCCACCCTGGTTAGGATCCCCCCAAAACACACACGTTCAAATTAGAGCAGTAAAGGGAGATAACGTTTGTGGAATGTCACTAAAAACCAGGTGCTTTCCACACGTTACCTTGTTTAATTTAATCTTCATAAGTGCCCTGAAAGGCAAGGATAATTTGTTCTACTTTACAAATGAAGCAGCCAAGGCACAGAGAGGTGAAGTAAATTGCTTGAGGTCACACAGCCAAGATGTACTGATTTGTCACTTATGTGTTGAAACTCCTTTGCTATCTTCCACTTGCTCTGAGGATAAATTCAAATTCCTCGCCACAGCTCACGTGCTCCTGTGTGATCCTGTGTGGGCCTCACCCACACTCCTGTCTTCTAGCTCCTTGCTCAAGCCATCCTGTGCTTCTCTTGCACCACTAGGCCTTTCTACATGCTGCCCTTTTGCTTGGTATTCACTTCTTTCTCCTTCCTTCTCTGGCTACTTCCCAGCCAGTCCTTAGCCTAAATGTCACTTCCTCCAATAACTTTTCCCTCACTCCCCAGAAGCACTCTGTGCCTCCCCTATTGTGCCATCCATAAAGCTTCCCTGTAATTACTTGCTCAATGATCTGTCTTCTGCCTTGGACCATATGTTCCATGCGAGCAGAGGCCATGACTGTGCTGCTCACCACTGAATTCCTAGGGCCTGGCTCAGTGTCTGGCACATGCTCTATAAACTCTGTGGAAAGGATGGATTGATGGGTGGGTAGGTGGGTGGTTAAATGCGTGGATGGATGGATGGATGGATGGATAGATAGGTGGATGCGTGGGTGAATGGATGGATGGATGGACAGATAATGGATAGATGGGTAGATGGATGGATGGATAGTTGGATGGATGGATGAACAGATGATGGATGGATGGATGGGAAGACAGATGTGGGATAAAGTCATCTCACCTCTCCAAGTCTCAGTTTCCTCCTCTGAAAAATAGGTCCCCCCTACCCACCTCCTAAAGACATACACAGGCAAGAGCCTAGGCCAGGGTCTGGCCCACAGCAACAGACCCAGCTCAGCCAACATCCACCCCCTTCTGCATCCTTTTCTGCCCCTGGTCCTCACGGTATTTGCCGGATGCCAGCCATCCCGTGATGGCGATGGTGATGTGTAGCTGCCTGCCTTCTGTCAGAGGCAGAAATGTGAACTCTTCAATGGCCCCGACACGCTTCTTCATCTTGTATCCTAAAGACCCAGATACAAAAGTGAGAATGGGGGTCACTGGGGACCCTGGGGAATGTTAGAGTGGCTCTGTGTACTCACACACTCACAGTGACTGCTAACCGTGTGCCCTGTCCCTTGACAAACGTCTCGTTTTTGAACTCATTAAGGTCGGTGCCATTATCGTCCTGACTACAGATGAAGGTAACAGGTTTCCAAAGGCTGGCTAGCCCCCAGCTGGCAGAGCTGGGGTTGAAACTCAGAGCCCAAGTTCGGAACCGCCGCTCTGGCCTGATTCAGTGGGAACTACATCTTCTTCCCGCCCACGAACTTCAGGAGTGTCACACACCCCTCTCAGTGAAAGTGGTGTGAGCTGACCAAGGTCCTCAACGTGGGAAGCAACATGCCACTTAACAGGAAACTCTGTGCGTGACTGGGGAGCTACTGACACACATGATTTGGGAAAACTCCCCCACGGCATGCTGGTAAATGAGGGGTAGCCATGTGCTCTCTTACAAGAGGAAGCTCAACCGTCTCTGAGGCGGCCTGCCTGGGAACTTCTTAGATGGTGACAAACAGGTCCAATCAGACCCTTTCCAAGAAGTCTACACCGGGTGCAGTTTCTCAAACTCAGCCTTCTCCCGAGCCATGCCAAGCCATCCACCCAGTTCTCTGTGAAGCTTTGCTATAAGTTCTGGCAGCGCCAGGACTCAGAGTGAGAAAAGCCACGTCCTCCCCCTCCGTCGCCCGGGGAGCCCTCACTGGTGAGAATCTGGGCCGCCACTTCTTCGGAACCTTACCTGTCAGGCCAGCTCCAGCTGCCCCGAACAGCGAGGTCATGACAGCTATGCCGGCCGCTGAGCCCAGAGCCGCTGCCCCGGCACTGCCAATGATTGTCGCGGCGCCGGCAGCAACGAGAGGGGCAGCCAGACCCCCAGTCACGCCTGCGAGGAAAGCGGCCCGTGGTGGGCAGAGGTGGGAGTGAGGATGGGGCCTGCTGCGTTCTTCCTCCACCGGCCTCCCACTGCCTCTCCTGGACAATACTAGGGAACACACCTACTACGTGCATGCGAGGAGGGGTGGGCTCCCAGCCTGGCATCACCCCTCACTCCGCGCTGCCCTGGCCAGTGCCACCATCGCACCTTACCGATCACTGTCCCGCCTCCCAGAGTTGCCAGGCCTATCAGGAGATAGCGCTTCCACTTCCTCCGGTTTTCTTTCTTCTTCCGGGATGCCTCGGCCGTTCTGGGGGGGGAAGAGGTTGCTCTCTAGGACTGGCTGTGTCTGGGATCCCCTGACACCTCCCCGCCTCACCAACCCCCCAGCTGGGATCAGTGCTGGGTGCTCTGTCATGCAGAGCGAGGTACCAAGGTTACCTTGGACCCATCGATGGTTTTAAAAAGCTGACAACGTTCTAAAACCCAGCTGGGGAATCCCAGTACGTGGGATGTGCTACTTACCCAACGGATCCATCCTAACAGGGTTGCAATTTGAATAATGAAAAGACAAAAAAATAATAATAATAATGGCAAAAGAAGCACAAAAATATCTTTACACAGATGGACCCAGAATGAGTACCAGATAGAGTCACAGACATCATCACCTCACTCCTTCCTTCCCCTCCCCCCACTCCGCCATCTGAGCCCACCTCCCTCTGGAAGGAATCTGGAAACCAATTTCCTTCAGATTTATCTTTTCAAGGAGGCGTTAGACAAAGGTCTGTACTGGAGACCTTGGCCTTGGGGCAATAGCTAGAACGGTTCAGATTTGAAATTTGAAAGTGACAAAATGTAGCAAAAGGGAAGCATTTAGAGTAAACTGGGGTCAGGTGAATCCTGAGAATGGCCCAGGAGAGTCACTAAACCCAACTTTCCTGTCCAACATCTGGCCCCCGGTGCTTTGGGGCAATAAGGAGAAGGATGGGAGACAAGGGTGGGGCAGTGCGGTCACTACCAGTGGGAACTCTGAACTGAACTTGGAGTTTGGACAACAACTCAATGTATAGAGCGATGGCAGATGACGATGACGATAAAAGAAGGGTTAATGTTTATTGAGGACTTCCAACATGCCTGCCACTGTGCTTTGCACTTCGAATGGTTTATCTTATCCTAGAAGCAGTTTTATTATTGTCTGCATATCACAGACGAGGTCACGGATAAGAGTACCCGCCTCCTGAGCGGCAGTGGGGATCAGCAAAAAAAATGTCTGTCAAGCGCAGAGCTTGACAGTTGGCCCTGCGAGTGGGGACCGAAACAGTGGCTGTTGCCATGAAACTCCATCTCCCTGAAACTCACTCAGTTCCCCCTTTTGTAAAAATGGGGACGATAACATCTCCCTCATAAGGCTGTTGGTTTGTAAAGCTTCAATTATTTCCTTCTTCATCCCTTCGATCAACACACTTTTATGGAGAGTGGACAGCAGGCTGGAACTTTTGTGTGTCGGCGAGCAGAACAATGCAGTACTCAACCGGAACTGTTTCCTTCCCATCTCTTGCCTCCTGAACCATACGTGATAGCGAGAAGCAGTTCATCCTCCGGTCAGTGAAAAGAAGTTGGATTTGAGATGGGCTTTCGGAGACCCGCTATGCTTTTTGGTTGTCTGCCCGCTCACCTCAACCAACTTTCCCCTAAGCACCTCCTGGGGGTACAGCACAGCACTTCTCGGTTGCTTCACTACTGAGCAGAAACCAATTCTCCATGATCACAGGTGCTGGGTTTTCATGATTGAAATTCACGCCCTCAGATGTGCGGGAAGAGGCCGAACCACATGCATTTAGCAAAGTGGAAGGCAGGATGGCGACGAAGGGCGTGGGTTCTGGTGTCAGGTTTCAAATCCTGTAAACTAGGCTTGAATCCCCCCTCTGCTGTGGTGGTGCATGACAATCCTCCAGGTGCTCAGTTATCCCTCCTGCACTGGTCCTCCCTACGGAACAATTACACATCTCTGCCCTGTTGAGCTGAGTGGTTCCATGACCCGCTTTAGCCAGTAGCTGGAAGGGATATGAGTCACTTCTGGCAAAATCTTTATGAGTCAGTGCAGCGCCTGGTAAGTCTCCTTTTGCTCTGTCTCGAGACCAGCAACACTCCCAATAGAGGTCACCCTGTCAACTGGGACCCAGAACCAAGAAAGTGTGGACTAAAGCCACAGCCAACTTGCAAGAAATGCACTTTTGTTGCTGTAAGCCATCGAGATGTGGAGGTCATTTGTTACCACAGCAAAACCTAGCCTATCCTGCTGGACAGAGCCACTTACTAACCTTGGGACTATGTACAAATTACTTGTCCTGAGTTTCCTCATCCATGAAGTGGGAATAATAATAGCGCTGAATTCCCAGGGGTATTAGGAGGGCTAAACCTACGGTGACTGGCATACTGTAATCGTTCAATATGTTTATTGCTACCATCATTCCTTCCGTGGTTATGATAATTTCCTCCATAACACAGGCTGGAGACATACTTTGGCCCTTAATTGCTAGTACCAATCGGGGCAAACAGGAAGGGTGGACATTAGTTGCTTTCGGCAGAGTTCAAGGCCTGAGGAGAAATTCCAGCTGCTGAGGGCGTACAAGAGGAACACACAGGGGCTACGAGCAGCTTGCTCTGTGAACCAGCAGCATCTTGTTCAACAAACACTGCCTGGGAAATAGTCTGCAAATCTGGGGTGAGGTCTTTGAGCCCAGCTCTGCCATGATCTCGCTGGCTCCCCTGATTTTTCTGAGCCTCAATTTTCTCACTTAGGGACTGGAAATGGGAGGGTGATGAGAGCACCACCATGTGACCAACGTCAAGCAGGAAAGTACAATCACAACTGTCTGCCCCCCTTTCTCCCTCCCTTCTGGTCCTCCCTCTGCCTTGAGGATAGAGTCACCTCTCCAGCAGGACACTCAGGCCCCCCCGTGACCTGGTCCCTGCCTTCTTCACAGCCTCATCGTTCATCAATTCCTAACTTACACTCTACCCTCCAGAAACACTGAACTGCCTGCAGGCACACTGCCCACGCCTCAGTCCTGTGTTCCTGCTGGCCCTCGGCGGCCAAGGACCTTCTCACCTTCCTTTGTCTGGCTAAACATTACTCATCGTTCCAGAGTCACCTCCTCGCCTGCCTGAGCCTCAGGGTTGCCTACATGCTCCGACTCCAGGCCTCCCTAACCCTCTGTACTGTATTAGCCTGGAATTCTAGACCATTGATTTTCAAAGGGTGGGCTTTGGATCAACTGCATCAGAATCCCCAGGGGGTAGCTGTTAAAAGCACTACTTCCTGGGTGAGGAAACCACCTGTAACAAGCTCTCCAGTTATCTCAAGTTTGAGAATCGCAGGGCTGAACCTTCGGGACACAGATAAAGCCTTTCCTGCGTTCCACCCTCAGCAGCTGGCCCTGGGATTGGCACCTGGATGGGGCTCAGAAGACGTTTTTTGAAAAGAACCTACTCATTCCAGCAAGAATTGGACGTGAACATCTTGCTGGAGGGATCTATTCGCCCACTCACTGTCCGTTTCTATGAAAACCAGAGGGCACATACATTTTGGCTAAATAAAATATTTAGCCAGAGTGTAGGCCAATCACCATCAAGAATGAAATTTCTGGGATAGTAGAACAAATCTAGGATGTTACAACATTTTCGTGATTAGTACAGATTTATTATTAAGAACATAGTCAAATTCTTGAGTGGGTGCCCTTGACATTTCTTAGCACTGTCTGCTTCTAGATTGTTCCTGCAGTGACACCTGCACATCTGGGATACTAGACAGTCATCACTTTTAGCTGAGTTTATGGAGGGGGAAACTCATAGCCTAAAGGGAATAAAATAACTAAAGAGTAAATATTGTTCTTGAAGCTGTTTTATTTAAATGTATAAATGCTAGTATATCAGATCAATTTTATAAAGATTGGATTGATGATATACTCTAATCTCTAGTATTCTGCTTTGTATTATTATTATTATTAAAAAAATTTTTTTTTGGCTGTGTTGGGTCTTCGTTGCTGCACGCGGGCTTTCTCTAGTTGCGGCGGGCGGGGACTACTCTTTGTTGTGGTGTGTGGGCTTCTCATAGAGGTGGCGTCTCTTGTTGCGGAGCACGTGCTCTAGGCACGCGGGCTTCAGTAGCTGTGGCACGTGGGCTCAGTAGTTGTGGCCTGCGGGCTCTAGAGCACAGGCTCAGTAGTTGTGGCGCATGGGCTTAGTTGATCTGCAGCATGTGGGATCTTCCTGGACCAGGGCTGCGAACCCGTGTCCCCTGCATTGGCGGGTGGATTCTTAACCACTGCGCCACCAGGGAAGTCCCTGCTTTGTATTATTATTTGAATGTTTATAAACCCTTGCTGAATCAAAAAGAATATAATATTTTCCCTAAAAGTTATTTAGCTAAGGCACTCTCTCTTAATGTACACCTTAACTGCCAATCGATTTCCTTATTTAAGTACTTGAATGCTCTTAGTAACTGTTTTGTACATAAAATGAATAGCTTTCTCATTAATCATTAATTATCACAGCATTTCACTCCTGCAATAACTTCAGCTGTCTGAATTTCAACCTGTAAAGCACAAGAGGAGAGGCTGGCTCTGAGTTACATCTATGATGCTTCCTATACTGGGAAGTGAGAATTCAGAGCACGACACTAAATCCAAATGAAGCCCTGTTCCTATTACTGACTTTGCCTGCTGGCTAGGCACCATGGCAATCTCTGTCATCACATAGCCTCTGGCCACACTCATGACCTGGGATGCCAGAAGTGACCTTGAGCTGACATTCTATGTCAGCTTCCCAAAGACAGAGGCTGAAGCCAAAATGAAGATTTGGGCCAAATCCCAGGCTGAAGTCACAGATACCTTGTGAAGAGCAAAGACACCCACACTGCTTATCTCATGGGTCCACAAAGAAATTTCCCTCACTGCCACCTTATCTCCCATGAGAGGGTGTTCCTTACCTTTACTGCCTTCACCACCATCCTTTTCTTTTTTTTAAATCACCTTCTCCAGTAGATAGCGAGGGAGTGCTTATCTCTGGGGAGTCTAGAGACACATTCCTAGTAAAAGCTCAGAAAGCCCCATAAAAGAATTATCTTCACTGCCTTCATCAGAATTAAGGATGAAACCTCAGATTCTCAACCATGCCTTGAGGGATGCAGTAAGCAATGTTCAGACTGGATAAGGAGGTTGAATCAGATGGTGCCACTGACCAGCTGGGTGGCCTTGGGTGAGCTACGTCACCCTTCTGACATTCTGTTTCTTCCTCTGCAAAAGCCTCAGGGGATTGTAATGAGAACCCAATGAGATGGTATCTTGTACCTGCATCTAGAGAGCACTCAATAAAGGTTAGATGTAGACCATGTTAATATGATGGGATCAGTATCAACCTCCAGCACTGCATTTGCTAACATTTACTATGTGTCAGGTGCTGTTCCAAGCTTTTGATATGTATTAATTAATTTAACCCTCTCGACAGCCCTACGATGGAGATACTACCACTATCCCTGTGCTAGAGATGAAGAAACTGAGGCACAGAGAAGTGAAGTCACCAAAAAAGTAGGGGAAGCTTGGATGGCCTCAGGGCTCGGCTGGAGACCCAAGAACAGAAAGGTGGTACATCACACCCTGAACTCCAGTTGCAAAGGATCGCCTTGGGGTGCTGAGTGAGAAGCTCACCTTGCAGAAACACAAAACCTTAGAGTTAAAAGAAACCTACATACAATTCGATACTCTACTTGTACAGCTGAAAAAACTGGTGCTGGTGCCCGGAGAGGGAAAGCAACGTGCCCAGGGCCACACAGGGACTTAGCAGCAGAATCAAACAGAGAACCAGGTCCCTTGGCTGACCAGTTCCTATGCTTTCCCTGCGTCTCAGACCCTTCCAGAGACCATAGATAGAATCTGAGAGGTTGCCAAAGTCCCTAAAATTGAGTTAAAAAATGACACCTGTGGAGTATTTTTCTGAGGAAATGGCCCACGTAGTAATAACAGCACTATAGCAAATGTTGATATTTATCAACTAGTAACTCTGTGCAAGGCCTGCTCGAAGCGCTTTACGTGTACAAACTCATTTGAGCCCCACAAGAACCCTATGAAGAGGGTGCTATTATTATCCCCATTTGCAGCTGGGGAAACCGAGGCCCAGAGAAGTTAAATAACTTGCCCAGGATCACACGGCTGGTAAGTGGCAGAGCTGGGCTCTGTTCTACACATTCCCTGAGCTGGCACTACTGGTATTATCAGAACAGACCCTCTGGGTAATGTGTTTCTTTCTGACAATAGATTTCCAAACAATACTTAAGAGTTTCCTTCATTTCAAGGCATACTTGAGGGATCCAGGTGTTGGCCCGGATCCAGGTGTTTCTTTATTGACACAGCTCTGGGAGTCAAAACAAGTCTATTTTCAGGTTATTTCAACAGACCAAGTTTCCTCCTTTCTCAAGGAAACAACCCCCTCCCTTTGCCCTACAAACCCTGGCGGGAGGGCGGCTCCAGTTCTGAACTTGGCTTCAAAGCTAAATTCCCAGCTGGGCTGAACTGGCACAGCCTGGCTGCTCAAAGAAAGCCTTCATGGCCGAACAAAACCCAAGGCTGGGAGATGTGCCCGGTGCAAGGAGCCCGCAATTAGGCTGTGACTGGGACTGATTTATTACCCTGGGATTAGATGCTGTGTAAGGTGTTCTGCAAAGAGCTGAGCTCTGGCCAAGTTACCAGGAAAATTTCCCTCGACACACACCTGACCATACACAGATAGCAAAGCCTCTCGACAGCTGGCAGGTATGGGGGCATGTGGGGGAAGGGAAGGACTCATACTTACTGAGCCCTTGCTACATGCCAGCCCTGGGCTGAGCACTTGATAATACAATTGCATTTGTTTTCCACAATGACCCTAGGAGGATGCTATTCTTATTCCTATTTTACAGATAAGAATATTATGGCTTAGAGAACGGGGGTGGGGGTGGGGGTGGTGGGGTGGGGGTGGGGGGCACCCACCCAAGGTCAAAAAGCAAATAGGTGTCAGAGGTGGGATGTGAACCCAGGCCACTCTGGCCCACAGACAAGGTGTCACAAGAGCTGAGGGGGAGTGGGGTGTTGGGGCCACAGAATGTTGAAGTCACAAACTCATGGCCCTTAGCATTCATCCATTCAATCCCCCCTTCCTACAAATGAGGATGGAGGCCCAGAGAGGAGAAGTGACTTGATAAGGCCACACAGCGAGTCAGGGCTGCACTGGGACTCTCTGTCCAGTGCTCTTCCCACCTCAGTGCACCATCTCTTAATGGGGGGAGGGGACACACAGGATGCTGTTATCTGAAGAGTGGAAGTCCTTGATTCCTGACAGGGGGGCCAGGGTCGCAGGGCACACTTACTCAGATTCCTCCTCTTTGGTTTCCTTCAGGCTCTCGAGGAACATCTCTTCGAGGAGGTCCAGCTCCTCCAAGGGCACTCGGAGGAGGGAGGTCACATGGCAGATGAGAACTCGGGCCCGAGCATCATAGCGCCCTGGAAAGAGAGAAAGAGCACGGGGTCAGTTCAGCTTCTAAGCACAGAGATG
Organism: Balaenoptera physalus; assembly: GCF_965194825.1. Lineage (NCBI taxonomy): Eukaryota > Metazoa > Chordata > Mammalia > Artiodactyla > Balaenopteridae > Balaenoptera > Balaenoptera physalus. Next base: position 181,196,754 of record NC_138882.1, on the reverse strand, counting down.
TTAACAGCAGCTCAATGGATGAAACCCAAACCTCAGATACATCCTAAGCACACAGCCCCGAGAACCAGTCAGCTGAACAAGAAAACAGCTTCTGGGGCAGAACAGTGTGCAACTATTACCCATATGGATCGGAAGAAAGGTGGCGTTTTTCACCAAATTAGCAAAGATCAAATTTGCACATCCCAAAGCTGTTAAGGATGCGATATCACGATCAGAAGCAAATCCAACTCCATCATGACCTAAAAGGCCTCTGGCCAACTCCACGGCCTCACCTTCTAGAATGTTCCTGCTGTGGAGCCTTTGCACTTGTGTTGTCTCCACCAACGGGAAGGCTCATTCCCCAGATCTTCTTGTGAGGCTCCTCCTCCTCATTCAAGTCTCTGTTCAGACACCTCCTGCCCAGAGATGCCTTCCTGACCCCCGGCCCCCATTACTCTACCCCTTTACCCTGCGTTTTGTTCCACACAGAGCTTGCCCTGCTCTGACATCATATCCGTTTACTTTCGTTTGTCTCTCCCCGTGAAGTATAAACTTTGTAAGTATAAACTCTACACTGCTTTATCTCCAGTCCTTAGGAGAGCGCTCGGCACAAAGAATAAATGTTCAATTAATGACCTGACAGACCTGGGTACGGATACTATTTGTGTGTCTAACCTTGGGCAAAGCTCATCCTCGCTCAGGTGGAAGTGGAAATAGTAAGTTATCTCACAAAGTTTTGAGGAGAGGACTCTGGGTCCATGACGGGTCCTTAATGAATGTTGCAGAACCAGCCTCCTCTGCTGGGTGTCTGCAGTGCTGCACGGTAATTTTATACTAAGGTCGTAGTAGCTACGATGACCTCAGCTTCTGCAAAATAAACCAGTTCCTTCCTCAAACTAGGGTCCTTAGAGCGAGCCGTGGTCTGGCAGCACTTGCCCAGCTGCCCTCGGCCGCCTCCCTGGATGAGGACCTGTCTGTGCGTCGGGAAATAGACACCACAGGCCATGTCTTGGGGTTACTGATCAGCTAAAGTTCCACGAATAAAGGAGCTCCCTGCTCCCTCCTAGGATCACAGACTATTGCACGTAGGCCGTAATCGACCTGTGGAAATTAACAAGCCTTGGCCATGGTGATTAACTAATGGCAGTTATTATCAGCTACTAATTCATACTCCATTGGTCAAGGCTGCCGTGATTCAGTTTCTGGAATATAGACTGCCAGGTGCACAGGTGATTAAAACCTCCCAAGGTATTCTCGGGCACGGGACTCTGGAATGTCAGCCTCGTGTAAGGGTCATTTCAAGGACCTTGACAGCCAGGCTGCTGGACTTGGAGCTGAGGTTCTATTTAAGGCAGGTGGTGAGTGGTGGAGGAGGGGCAGGAGTCCTGGGCTACCCAGGACAACTTGCCGGGTAGCCAACTCACTCCTCAAGGGCCAATCCATCCTGTCTCAATAAAAAGCCCAACTTGGGGTTCAGGCCAAAAGCCTGGGCATCGTTCTTGATTTTTCTTGTTGCCCCTCCTCAGACATCCAATCTACCAGCTAATGTTGACAGCTGCACCTCCAAAATGTATCTTGAGTCTGACCACGGCTCCCCATCTCTGCTGCACGGCCACTGTGACTGCCATCGCTCTTCAAGGACCAGCCATTGCCCTGGTTCCTCTTGCCCCACACTCTATTTGCCACACAGCAGCTTGAAGGATGAAGTCATAAATCTGATTGGGGTTCTCTTCCCCAACTTAAAACTCCCCAATGCACTTAGAATAAAATCCACATTTCTTCCCATGGTCTGCAAGACTGTACATGTTCTAACCCCTTCCTGCCACTCTCTACCACCTCACTTTCTACTGGTCCCTGTTTCCACCAGTATTTGTCCCACCAAGAAGCCAAGCTCATTCCTGCCCCAGGGCCTTTGCACTTGTTGTTCTAACTAGCAAGCTCCTGATCTGAGAAGGTCTGGGTGCATTCATGCCTGGAGGAGGTGGTGTAATCAAGATGACTCCTCCTCCTGCTACCTCTGCAGGGAAGGAAACCAGCACCCACGGTGCTCCTAACAGATAGCCGGGCACCACTCAAGAAGCTTCCATTCCTGATTGCTAATCTTCCCAGTGGTCCTGGGAAGCTGGTATTATGATGCCTCATTTTGCACAAGAGGGAAGAATGGGTGCAGAAAGGCTAAGAAACTTCCTAAATCAGGGGTCCCCAACCCCCAGTCCACAGACCGGTACCGGTCCGCGGCCTGTTAGGAACCGGGCTGCACAGCAGGAGGTGAGCGGCGGGCATCCGCTGCTCCCCACCACTCCCCATCGTTAGCATTACCACCTGAACCATCTCCCCGACCCGAGTCCGTGGAAAAACTGTCTTCCACGAAACCGGTCCCGGGTGCCAGAAAGGTTGGGGACCGCTGTTCTAAATCACACAGCTGAGAGAGCCGTGGAATTTGGCTTAAAACCCAGGATGCCAAAGTTTCTGTTCATTTCACTGTGGCTGCCTTTTAAAGGCAAATCTACTTGAGGGAATTCCCTGGAGGTCCAGTGGTTAGGACTCCGAGCTCTCCTTGTGGAGGGCCCAGGTTCGATCACTGGTCGGGGAACTAAAATCCCACAAGCTGAGTGGTGCAGCCAAAAAAAAAAAAAAAAAAAATAGAATAAGGCAAATCTACTCGAGTGAGTTTTGGGATTCCAGGTCAATCCCATGTGGTCAGCTGTGAATCCTATCTTCTGGGTGCATGGGATATGTGGGGTGCACCCACAATCCCAGGCATAGCCCTAGGCCATGGGCCAGAAACTTCAGCCTTTGTTGCGACACAGACTGGGGTTTGAATTTTCATCTGACTACCTACTAGCTGAATGGCTTCAGGCAAGTTTCTTTACCTCTCTGAGCCTCAGTTTCCTCATCTGTACAATGGGGGCAAGAATACCCTTTTAATCTGGCGTATGTTGAGATGCAGGGAGAAGATGCATGTGATGAGTCTGGCCAGCACCTGGGATGCAGTAAGTGATCAAGAAAGGGTGGCTAATAGTACTCTTTTCATGGTAAATTGTCAAATTTCCTCTATCCTTAGATGCTAAGAAGCCAGGGCTGCTGGGGTGAGGCTGTGAGCTGCTGCTGCTGTGTCAGCACGGGGAACCTTCGTCTCGCCTTTCCCTGCGGTCTGAGGACACTCTCAGGCCATGTTCATTCAACTGATTACCCAGCCTACTGCACTGCCATCCCTCGATGGACCAACTTTCTTTTTTGGCCGTGCTGCGTGCCTTGTGGGATCTTAGTTCCCCGACCAGGGACTGAACCCGGGACCTGGCAGTGAAAGTGCCGAGTCCTAACCACTGAACAACAAGGGAAGTCCCCCAACTTTTCTAATTGTACATTTTATGTAACATTTAGAATATTTATACCCAATTTCACCCTCAATGAATTTTTTTTTCATATAAAGGAAACCACACCTTACTCTAGTCCCACGCTCCTCCCCCCATTGCCCCGCTGGGCACTGGGCTGACTTAAAAGTCTGCCCAGGGTCTTCACTTTGGTGGGCAGAGCGTGGCTGGAGGGGCGGGACTTTTTTTTTCTTTTTAAATTTAATTAATTAATTTATTTTTGGCTGCATTGGGTCCTCATTGCTGCGCACGGGCTTTCTCTAGTTGTGGCGAGCGGGGGCTACTCTTTGTTGCAATGTGCATACTTCTCATTGCGGTGGCTTCTCTTGTTTCGGAGCACAGGCTCTAGGCGTGCGGGCTTCAGTAGTTGTGGCACGTGGGCTCAGTAGTTGTGGCTTGCGGGCTCTAGAGCGCAGGCTCAGTAGTTGTAGTGCAAGAGCTTAGTCGCTCTGTGGCCTGTGGGATCTTCCTGGACCAGGGATAAAACCCGTGTCCCCTGCAATGGCAGTTGGATTCTTAACCGCTGCGCCACCAGGGAAGTCCCAAGGGACAGGACTTCTAAGATGCACCCTGTCTCAGGGCAGGACTTGAACTCAGATGGTTTCGGGTATGACTCCTGCCTTTTCTCTTCACGGCTCATTTTGGGGGGACAATTAAGGGCGTCCAACGTGACAACAAGCTTACTTCAAGGCCAGTGGTCACGGGAGCAAAGGGGGCCCATCTGAGGCCCTCCTCCAGCTCCACCCTCTCAGCTGCTGGCAAGATTGGCCGCTCCTCTGGCCTCTACCACATGGGGTGCCCACTCTTCATTCTGGCCTCATCAAATCCCCTTAAAGTCAGCTGTAAGGATGAGGATTTTATCATTTTATCTCCATGTAGGAAGCAGAACAGCAGTTAAGCATGGACTCTGGAACCACACTGCCTGGGTTCGAATCCTTGCTGTGTGACCTCGGGCAGGTGATTTCACTTTCTGGGCCGCAGCTGCCTCTTTTGTAAAATGAGGGACAGGAATAGCATCTACCTCCCAGGGCTGTTGAGGGGTGTAAACAAGTTGTAAAGCATTTTTCTCGGGGCCTGCACACAGTAGGCACTCAATGAGCATCGGCCCTGGTTAGAACTACTCCCAGCACCTAGCAGACGGCCCGGCACACACAGTGGGGGCTCCGTTCTTATTTGCTGAATGGATGAACCAGCCAGTTTCAATACTGATAGCAAGCTTTACGAATCTTGAGGTTCCTGATGAAGAACGTAGCCACCAGCTGACAACGCGTTCCACCACGACCAACGGCCAACCTCTCAGACCTTTCTGATTCACTGGGGAGGTAGGGTTTGCAACTCAGTAAAAAAGACCAGGTCAGAAAGCAGAGCCAAGTTTGCGGTGAAGGTTGTTAGGTCTCATGCGGCTGCATGTCGTCGGGTTCCATGGCCTGGAGTCAATGTTATCTTTGGATTCAGAGTACAGAGGGCAAGACCATGCTTCAGCTTAAGTCTCCTGCGCACGTTCACCATGAGACTCACTGCCTTAAATGGAATTTGAAACTTACTTTGAAATGCCACCTCGGGTTACTTAACCTCCTGAGCCAAATTTCCTATCAGTGGGGATAACAGTATCTACTCCAGCAGTTGATTTGAGGATTATATACGATGCAATAATTCACCATCTGTGTACAGGACCTAGGAGAGCAACTAGGTAACTTATAAAGATTACCAACTGCAAAGAAACCAGCCCCACCTGAGACGGCCAAATTTTGGGTCCTGAATCCATGGTGCTCAACCAGGGATGTTCTTGCCCCCCGAGGATATCTGGCAAAGTATGGAGACATTTCTGGTTATCACAACTCAGGAAGTGCTACTGGCATCTAGTGAGTAGAAGCCAGGGATTCGGCTAAATCTCCTACATGGCACAGGGTGGTCCCATAACAAAGAATTATCCAGTCCCAAATGTCAACAGTGCCACAGTTGTGAAACCCAGTCTAGAGTTGGCTCAGATTTAGTTTAACCTTCAACATATAAAAGGCTTATTTTTCCCAGTTGTGTGGGCAAGAAGCTTCACGGGTTGTTACTGGATGAGGAGAAGAAAATGATTGGCATGCACAAAAAATTCCACCCAGCTGCCAAGATGGCATCGTTTTGTGACTAAGATCCCAATATTGTCAGTAAGGGTCAACCTTCCAGGAAGTTCAGAGACGTGCGGCTTTTTGTGTTGATTTCTTGGGCTGATTCCATGATTAATCACCCTGTCTCACACCCAGAGAGAAATGCAGTAGCACAGAGAGTCTTCTTCTGTGCTGTGTGTCCTACCCCATCAGTCTCTGTAGAAAAAAGATGTTTTAACCCTCAAGTTCAGACAAACCACCTTGTTAGTATCTAAGCTTGTGCTCTGAGGAAGGGACATCCATCCTTCTTTCTATCCATCCAACCTTCTATCCATTTATCCATCTGTTCCTCCATCCCTTCATCCATTCCTCCATCCCTTCATCCATCCATCCATCCACCCAACAAGTACTAAATGCCCACCACGTGTCCATCAGTGTTGCAGACACTGGGATATGATGGTGAACAAGCCAGACAAGGGCCCTACTCTCATGGAGCTTACGGGAAAGGCCTTGAACAACTGGCCCAACTATGACACTGACCTTCTCCTTACAAGATCCTTGACTGTGTTCTTAGGACCAAAGACAGTTTTGTTTTGCTCTGAAGTAGCTTCTGGCTCTTGCCTCTCATTTGTATTTGAAACTGAAGTTCAGAGAAGTTAAGTGACTTGATCAAGGTCACACAATGAGAGTCTCAGAGACAGGATGAGAGTCCAGGTTTTCTGGTTCCCAGGGCTTTCCCATTTCACCACCACCACCATGCCCCAGTGGCACTCATGGCCTGCTTCCTGCATGCCAGCTCTGCTCTGAGCACTTTACCTGGGTTATTTCATTTAATCCTCACCACTGCCCCATAAGGTAAAAAGTACTGTTTGTTCCCATTTAACACCTGAGAAAACCGAGGCACAGAGACATTCAGGACCTTGCCAAGGTAGAGCTTGAATCTTAACACCAGGCAGCCTGATCCCCAGATGCACCCAGTTCTTGGTCCCTGGTTCTTCATTAATAAGGATAGAGTTGGACATGACAACTGTAGCCACTCCCACTCCAGGCCTCCTTTTCTCATCTACAGACAGACCTCGTTTTACTGCTCTTTGCCTTGACTGTGCTTCGCAGATATTGCATTTTTTTTTGTTTTTTTGTTTTTAACAAATTGAAGGTCTGTGGCAACTCTGCATCCAGCAAGTCTATCAGTGCCATTTTTCCAACAGCATTTTTAAATTAAGGTATGTCCATTGTTTTTTTAGATACAGTGTTACTGTACACTTAAGAGACTACAGTATAGTGTAAATATAACTTTTATATGCACTGAGAAACCAAAAATATTCACGTGACTTGCTTTACTGCGGTGGTCTGGAACTGAACCCGCAATATCTCTGAGGTCTGCCTGTGTCTGATGAGAGGGTCGTCTAGATGGTTTGAGGGGCCACCTACCTCTGACCTCTGGGGAAATTTTGAGCCCTAGCGCCCACTCCCATTGGGGTCCCGGTGTGCCAGTGAAGCTGCTCCTGTTTGTAGATGCCGGCGTCTGGTGGGGCTTTGAGATAAACCAAAGGCACGCCTCAGGTGTTGTCAGAGACTGGTATTCTTTAGATACGAGGTATTATTATATTCCCGTGGGGATGCTGCCACATTCCTCAACCCCCGTGGGTAAAATCTGCTAAGGTTTTTGTTAATAGCACTTGTTTTAGAATGTCCAGCTCTGCCACTTACCAGCTTAGGCCAGTTACTTCACCTCTCTGGGCCTCAGTTTGCTCGTCTGGAAAGTGGGAGTGTCTACATGAAAGGATGGCTATGAGGACGATGTGAAACAATGCTTGACAGGGGTCGGGTACCATGACCAGCATTAACAGGTGCTTAATAAGTGGTGGTTATTCTCAAGAGACATTTCAAAGGCAATGCCGGTTTAGAGGCTGCCTACGAGAACACCCCTGGGAGGGAATGAAGTACCAGGTGATGACATTAGACAGGCTGTTTCAAACCCACTCCAATTATTCTGTGAGAGCCAGGCCAAGGTCACCCACAGCAAAGGGGGTAAGTTAAAGTGTCCTGGGTGCTGCTCCTGGGAGCTCAGGAGGGCTTGTGATTGGCAGGCGGGGGCAGGAAGCAGGCTAGGATGAACGTGGCTCACCGGGTGAGGAAAGGGAGAGAGTGAGGCCGACACAGGCGTGCTGGGGCAGCTTCTTCTCCCCCGTGACAAGGCGGTGGGGCAGAGCGCTGGCCCTGGAGGCCGGAGACTTGGTTCTGACCACCAGGCCACCTCTGCCACTGTGTGCTTCCGGGAAAGCCCCTTCCCCTCTCTGGGCCTCAACCTCTCCACCTGGAAATATGGGTGTCTCATCCAAGATGACCTTGACCTGCAAAATGGTAACGACGACCTCCAGCGCCCCTCAGGGGGCCGAGAGGGCTCCGTGCCTGTACAGCCCTTGGCAGCAGGCTGGGCGCCCAGCGAGCGCTCAAGAACTGGTGCTTTGCTGTTACCGTGATTATCACGTGAGCGTGTGTGTGCTGATGGGCTGCCTTGCTCTCCAGCAACCTGAGACTCAGACCTGCGCGCAAACCCACCCCTCACTCCAACAGCGTCCAGGACGATCGGATATTGTTATTCTTCCCTTACTTCTGTTTGGAAAAGAAAAAAGTGATAGAGCTGAGGATTTTCAGACCAACTCCACCACATCCTCAGACCACAACTCAGCCACGTGGCCTCACCGGCTAAAAGAGAAGTGTTACTTCAGGTGGTGCCCGCCTGAAAGCAGGGGCTGGGCCAGATCACCCTTGGGCTCCCATCTGGCTCTGAGATATGGAGTGAAAGCATTCTGTGCGGCTAGACTAGGGCCAAAAATATACATTGGGGTTTGAGCCTTAGCGCTGCACTTCTCAGACTATAAACTCCACGGGAACAGCCTGGGGTCTCGTGTAGGTGGAGAACCCGCTCGGCCCCGGCCCCCGTGACCCTCCTCTGAGCGTTCTTTCCAGCCGGTGCTCCTGCACACGCTGTTTCTGCTGTTCTGCTGTTCCTAGCCTAGTTCTGTTCTTCCTCCTCTTCTCACCCCTCCCGTCCCCGCCAAGCCAGGGTTCCGGCGGGGAGTGGGGGGGACTTCCCTTACTACACAGTGTAGAGGTGGTTGGGATTTCATTTTCAATTCCGTGCTCCTTCTCCCTGTTTGCCAGCAGAACAGACCTCAGAGGGCAGGAGCCAGACTCCAGAGCTACTCAGAAGGTGGAACCACAGGGCACCGTTGCGGAATCAATAAAACCGCTAAGAAGCACCACCCGGCGCTTGGCGTGAATGGAGAGCTTCCGGCTCCGCAGCTCTACTGGCTTCCCTTTCCTTTCTTGCGCCAAAAAGGCCACTGGGGACGGGACCACAGGGGCAACACCTACCACTGGCTTCGCTGGCTGAGGTGCAGATACGTGCCCCACAACTTATGAAATCAACTCACCATCCTTGAGTGAGAAGCTCAGAAGGTCCTGAGGGAAGAGTAACAGGAATTAGCAATAGGTTGATATGTAACCAGCCTGCTCATTTGACAAATATTTATTGACCCTTAAGAAGTGGGAGAACAAGGCAGACAAAATACCTCTGCCCTACATTCGAGAGGTGAGCCAGACAAACAAGTAAGCAGATAACTGAATAAATGTGTGAGAATTTCAGGGAGTCAGATGAAGGAGGGGAAGGGCTGTTTTAAATCTGCTCTCTTGACCCACCGATAGCCTGTGTCAAGCTTCTGCCTGCTTCAAATGCACACAGAGCAGATGAGTGACATGCCCAAGGGCACACAGCAAAGTTGCTGCTTCCAAAAGGAGGCACCACAGCTTAGCAGTCAGGAGCATGGGCTCTGGAGTAAGACTGCCAAGGTTCAAATCAGCTGTGTGACCTTGAACAAGTTACCTAAAGTCTCTGTGCCTCCATTTATCATCCTACCTACCTAATAAAATTGCTTTGAGAATTAAATGAGTTCATATTAGTAAGGTATTAGCATATAACAAGTACTGTTTAAGTAATAAATCGATAGTAAATATTCAATAATGATAATTCAACATTAGCTATGATCGTCATCATCATATGAAATTATGATGCAATATTTAATCTTCCAATTCCCCCCACGCCACTAGAAGCAAGATTCAGGCTGACTTTGAGAGGAAATTATCTGTTCTACTTTCCCTGGCAGCCGCCACCTGGGCGGTGGGTGTACCTGAGTGATCACCAGTGGGTCGTCCTTCAAGATGGGGTCCTTCAATAAAATCTGAGCAAACATGTCTGCTCCTTCGCCTCCCAGGCCGCTGGCAAAAGCAGTCATGGTTGGCAAGACAGCTTCGGATAAGTCCAGCCACTTCACCAGGCCGGCCACAAAGTCCGTGCAGAAGGATCTGAAAGACAGACACAGCTGAGATCCTGGACCGTGCATCTCACGATATGAGGTGTGTGCAGGGATGTGAAGACCTGGCACTTAAAAAAACCACGGCAACTGTGGCCCATGGAATACGGAAGAGAGCCAAAACCTGATTTCAGGTGTGTGGACTTGAGTTTCTTCCTCCACCAAAACTTTGACCACAGGGCTGATAAACCACAGGAACGAGGGTAACGAGCAGTTACTGACCATATGCCCTGAGGCCGGCCTGCCCTGGGGGCTGTGGAATCAAAAATGAGCAAGATGGGCCTTGGATGAGAAGCTCACAGCGGGGTGGAGACTTGGACGGAACTAACTGATCCAGTGCCGGGGGATATGCTAGGTCAGAGGCAGGAATCAAGCCCCAATGAGTCCAGAGAGTCCAGAGAGGGAGCCCCAAATCCACCTGTGAGGTGAGAGGCAGTGACCAGAAAAGGTTCCCACACATGGAGATTGGCTGCTGTTGGAAATGGCCACGGACATGCTTTCTGGAGACACACTGGCTGCTGTAGAAGTGGATAAAGTGCAGAGAAGTCTGTCCTCCAGCCGTGTCCACCGCCACCATGGGGGCTCTGTCCACAGCAGTCATTTGAGTTGAGTCCCACGGGGGTCCCTGGGTGGGGGATGGATGGGGTGCTCCAGGAGAGAAGGGACCCCAGGAGCTGCAGGAAACACATGGCACCTTGGGGACCCCAGAAGAGTCCACATCAGGCTTTGATTCCAAGCCACCACTGGGATGCGGAACAGGGGAAGCAGATGAGAGGGGATTAGACCAGTGCAGAGAAAAGGCTTCCCAGAGACAAGCAGAGCTCCCTGGTAGAGAGGGCGACCTCAGGAAGCTCCCCGCTTGCACCACTCGGCTCCGGTTCCCGGGGATCCCAGGCAGCCCACCCAACCCATTCTTTAGAGCTGCTGCTGCCAAAGCCCAAGTAGAGAGATCTCTGCAGGCCAGACCTGTGACAGGAGCAGTGCAGGACTCGGGTTCAAATCCTGGCCCTACCACTGTTTTGGTCCAGGTCCCCGGGAAGCAGCTCTGAAATGATTATTGGGGATTCCGTTGCGGTCAACGTCTGTGAATGCGCAGGGAGGATGCAGGACTGGGCAGGGAGATCCAGTCTCAACAGAAGCCTCAGCTGACCCTGCGGGGAGATCTGAAGATGGGGTGACCCTTGAGAACTGCCCCTAGTGGGGCAACAGGGCTGGGCCTTTATACCCTTATTTCAGACAGTCATCGGACAAAGGCCGCCCCAGGAAGGCGGCAGAACCTTGGGTGAAGTGGCTCTCTTCAGCTGAGGCAGGCCCAGGCTGTGCTGGAAAGCCCTCTCAGTAGCTGGGGGAAAGTCCTTCACTCCTTTTTTTTTTTTTTTTTGGCCATGCCACGGGGCATGTGGGATCTTAGTTCCCTGACCAGGGATCAAACCTGTGCCCCCTGCCGTGGAAGCATGGAGTCTTAAACACTGGACCGCCAGGGAAGTCCCAGGAAAGTCCTTCACTCCTGAAGGACATCTGAGCGAGTAACTCGACCTCTCTGTGCCTCAGTTTCCTTATCTGCAAATGGGTCTAAGAAACCAACTTCATAAAATTGTTTGAGGATTAAATGAGATGATACACATAAAGCACCCCGAGCAGGGCTTGGCATGCAGTAGATACTCAACTAATGTTAGTTGGCATCACTATTTTATTTACAAGGTGACCAAGAGAGGCAGTGGAGAAGAGGGTTGAGTCGGGCTCTAATGTCTGACCCCTCGGGGGAGTCCTGGCTCCCTCGGTGACTGGCTTCGTGCCCTACTTCACCTTAGTTTTACTCTCCTCTGTTGTAAAATGAGGATGATAATAAGGCCTGTCTCATAGATTGGCTGGAAAGATTAAATGACATGATAATAGTGCCTGGCAGACGATAACCCTCAATAAACGTTAGCTACTGCTATAACAATTATTGTAACCTACCCCGCTACAATTACTGGGATTACCCTGGGATGATGTGTGAGTGTATATGCGGGGAGGGATGACTAAGTGAACTGAGCATTACTTCGGGGTAAACATATACGTAGTGCCGAGGGCAGCAGCATGGCCTGGCCCTGTGTCCATGAAGGAAGTCCTGGATGTAGAGAAGCATCTCATAACAAGAGTGGAGGGGTAAAGAGCACGAACTCCAGTTCAAATCCCAGCTCTGCCACAAGCTGTGTGATCTTGGACAAGTTACTTAGCCTCTCTGTGCCTCTGTTTCTTTATCTGTAAAACAGTGGCGATAATGATGAAACCTATTTCATAGGGTTGTTGAAAGCTAAGTTAACATTTGTCATGTGCTTAGAGCAAAACCTGGCACATATAAAGCCCTATATAGGTGTTTCTTTAAATGAACAAATGAATTAATAAATATATATGTAAAGTGTCAGTACAGCAATCTATTAAATAAGAAATAGCATTGTAGAATGGCAGGGCCTTGGTAAATGCTTCTAACGTGACTGGTGATCTAGTTGAAGCACATAAAAATCAATAGCAATAATGATAATAAATGGTGATCACAGAGCAACTATCTGTCAGTCCCTGTACTTAGTGCTTCATACACACGGACTCATTTACTTCTCATTACAGCCCCATGAGGGAGGGAGGTACTATTTTTACCCCCATTCTAGAGATAAAGACACCCAGAACCAGAAAGGTGTTTGTTTGTTTTGTTTTTTTTGGCCGTGCCACATGGCTTGTGGGATCTTGGGTCACTCAGCAGTACAATTGCGGAGCCCTAACCACTGGACTGCCAGGGAATTCCCCAGAGAGGTTAAGTGACAGCTCCAGGGTCCAGGATTCTCTCTGACTCCAGAGGCCATGCTTAACCACTGCAGAGATCGTCCCTCTCCAGCAATCACATTCCTTGGCACCCACCGAGTGCTGGGCACCGGCTAGGCTGCTGCATCCATCTCCCCTCTCATCCTTGCCGTGTCTTGAGACGGAGCCCCTGGGCTGTGGAGGTTAAACACCATATCAAGGGTCTCCTGGCTGGGAAAGGGCAAAGCCTCATCTGGAATCCAGGTTCCCGACTCCTAGTCCAAAGCTCCTCCTATTCACTAGGGACTGGAAAACTACACCAGGGGGCTGCAGCCCCCTTTTTTTTTTGAAACTAAGTTTTATTGGAACACAGCACGCCCATTCCTTTACATGCTGTCTCCCGGCTGCTTTTAGCCTACATGCAACAGCAAAGCTGGGTGACTGCAACAGAGACCACAGGGTTTTGCAAGCCTGAAAGATCTAGACTTCACGGACAAAGCTTACTGACTCCTGCTCTACACCATTAATATCTTCATGTTTAATAAACAGAGTTCATTGTAAGGAACAGCGTCTGTGACGCTTACAGCATGGAAGAGAGATAAATAACTTAAAGGCTTGCTTTTATGCCCCATGTGGACATAAACTAACACAGAATGTTTTCTAAAGATTACTGAAACCAACAGCATATCTGGGATTTACAACCCAGATTGAGGTTGGTTTTAAAATGTGTTTTGAAGACTGAGATCAACCAAGTGGAAAGAGGTGGCATACTGCATTGTAACTTTCAGGAAGGAAAGTGCCCCCAAGGCAGATGCTTCCGGCTCAGCCACATGTGCTTAAGGCCATACTTGGATTTTGTGGGGGACACAGAACAATAACTTCTCCATGTGCCCTCCCAGGCGGTGCCCAGCACAGGCCTGGCACACAGTTCAGGTTCATAAATATTTGTTTATGTGAACAAAGTATGCAAAACTCTTCCCCCGCCTATCTACCAGCTTATCAGGTAAGGATTTATCAGATCTGAGAAGCTTCTGGAAAGATAGAGCTTCCCATGTATGGCACAGGTATGGGCTAGAGCAGGGAGAGAGTTGGACCCTTGCAGGAGATGGGACCCTGGCTTGCTTGGGAACAGAACATCCAACGAGATATATACTAACCTCTAGATAGAGAACGTGGTTTCATTATTAATAATGAGAACATCCAACGTTTGTTTGGCAGTAGCTCTGTGCCAGGCTCTGCAGGGGCCATCAACACGTTCCTTCCTCAGGACCACCCTCTCTGATGGATGGCCGTTTCTCAGCAGCAGTGATTCCCCAGCCCCTTCTTCCTGCCCAGTAGAAGCCCCCTCCCATGACGGAGACAGAGAATGTCAAGTGCCTTTATCTTTTCCCTGCCTCCCTTGCAGGTGAGGCGAGGGCATTTGACTAGACCTAGCCAATGACACAAAAGGGGAAGCCTTCTCAGGGTATCCCGCGAAAGAGTTCCTCCCTGATGAGAGACTTGAAGAGAATCCCTGTCCTCCTCTTCCTTGCCTTGGGTCTTGTTCTGTGATGGTGTGATGTATGGCACTGCAGCAGCCATTTTATGATCAGGAGGGGGAGGCTAAGAGAACTGCAGAAAAGCCAACCCAAAGGCTTTTTGAGGTGCTGTATCAATGCTGGAACTCTCTTCCTTTTGATTTCTTGTTAAGTGAGAAAAACAAATCTCTTATTGTTTATTTATTTATTTATATTTTTAATTTAAAAAATTTTTTCACATCTTTATTGGAGTATAAATGCTTTACAATGTTGTGCTAATTTCTGCTGTACAACAAAGTAAATCAGTTATATGTATACATATATCCCCATATCCCTTCCCTCTTGAGCTTCCTTCCCACCCTCCCTATCCCATCCCTCTAGGTCATCACAAAGCTTTGAGTTGATCTCCTTGTGCTATGCAGCAGCTTTCCACTAGCCATCCATTATGCATTTGGTAGTGTATATATGTCAATGCTACTCTCTCACTTCATCCCAGCTTCTCCTTCCCACCCTGTGCCCTCTAGTCTGTTCTCTATGTCTGCCTCTTTATTCCTGCCCTGCCACTAGGTTCATCAGTACCACTTTTTAAAATTCCATATATATGCATTAGCATACGGTATTTGTTTTTCTCTTTCTGACTTACTTTACTCTGTGTGACAGATTCTAGGTCCATCCACCTCACTACAAATAACTCAATTTCATTCCTTTTTATGGCTGAGTAATATTCCATTGTATGAATGCGCCACATCTTCTTTATCCATTCATCTGTTGATGGACATTTAGGTTGCTTCCATGTCCTGGGTATTGTAAATAGTGCTGCAATGAATATTGTGGTACATGTATCTTTTTTTTTTTTTAATAAATTTATTTATTTATTTATTTTTGGCTGTGTTGGGTCTGCATTGCTGCGCACAGGCTTTCTCTAGCTGTGGCAAGTGGGGGCTGCTCTTCGTTGTGGTGTGCGGGCTTCTCATCGCGGTAGCTTGTCTTTGTTGCGGAGCACAGGCCCTAGGCGCGCCGGTTCCAGTAGTTGTGGCTCGTGGGCTCTAGAGCGCAGGCTCAGTAGTTGTGGCGCACGGCCTTAGTTGCTCCGCAGCATGTGGGATCTTCCTGGACCAGGGCTCGAACCCGTTGTCCCCTGCATTGGCAGGCGGATTCTTAACCACTGCACCGCCAGGGAAGTCCCTACATGTATCTTTTTGAGTTATGGTTTTCTCAGGGTATATGCCCAGTAGTGGGATTGCTGGGTCATATGGTAGTTCTATTTTTAGTTTTTTAAGGAACTTCCGTGCTGTTCTCCATAGTGGCTGTATCAATTTACATTCCCACCGACAGTGCAGGAGGGTTCCTTTTTCTCCACACCCTCTCCAGCATTTATTGTTTCCAGATTTTTTGATGATGGTCATTCTAACTTTTATTATTTAAATCTCTTTTAGTACAGTGTACTGTTACTTGCAGCCCAAAGTACCCTGACTGGTAGGGGTAAGTTCCAGGATTGTCTTCATTTTACAGATGAGGAAATTGGACAAATAAAGTAAGTCACAGACTCAGCAAGCACCGCCATTTATTGAGCACCTACTGTGGGCCAAACACTATGCCATGTGCTTTAACTATATTATCTCATTTGATTCTTGTAATCACTCAGCAGGTGGGTATTACTAGCCCTATTCTACAGATGAAGACACTGATGCATAGGGAAGTTAAATAAACTGCCTAAGGCCACATGTAACTGGAAAGTGGCAGGGGCAGGACTTGAACCCAGACCTAAGTCCAAATCCCGTGGAATGTCTCCTGTGCTAAGAAAGTCAGTATTTATCCATCCCTTCTTCTCACAGACCTTTACCGAGGGTATGTGTTGCACCAAGCTGTGTGCCAGGCACTGGAACGCAGAGATGAACGAGGCAGCTCCTGCCCTCCAGGGAAGAGTTACGGTGCAGCACGGTGGCTGTGGTGACAGGTCACTGGACAGACAGGTGGAGAAGCTTCCTGTCTGGGGGGGTGAGGACGGTCTGGGAAGGCTTCCTGGAAGTGACCCCCAAGGAGATGAAAACGCTCAAGGTTCGGGCCAGTGGGAGGGACAAAGAAAAAAAGCAAAACAAACAAAAACCCAGCTAAGACCCAAGGCACGGGGAAGTTTACTCATGGGGACCATGGCTGGGGTTGGGGGCTGCGTTTCTTGAAAACACTGCAGCTGCAAAAACTGCTTGCCATCTCCTGCCCCCAACCCATCGCTCCCTGTCTCAGGAATGATATTTCTGTCCTCCCAGGCCCCCCTCCCCATCTGGACCTTTGGGGTCAAAGTTAGCTCCTCCCTCTGCCCAATCCACAGCACCCAAGCTGTCCCCAAGTCAACTGCATTCTCCCTGAGAAAAACTGCCTCACCTGTGTCCCTCCAGCTCTGGGTCACTGTCCTGGTTTCTCCAAACAACTCCCTCCTCCGGTCTCCAAACTCTCTCCCCGCAAAATCCTTGAAGGCCTTGAAGGCCAAGCCCAAGCTCTTAGCCACTCTACTATTCCGACTCCATATACTGAGTGTCACTGAACCTGATACGCATCGTGGCACTCAGCCCACTTGCCCACTGTTAAAATCACTCATTTGGGTGCCCACCCCACCCCCCACCAGATTGTAAGCACCAGGAGGGCAGAAGCCAGGCCTTGCTTTTCTTTGTTTTCTCCACAGGGCCTTGTACTACACTCAGCACATAGTAGGTGCTCAGTGAATGTAGATATCTTATCCCCCTATTAGGGTGTGTCCTACTTGAGGGCAGGGATAGTGTCGGCCTTGTTTGTCTTACTCATGTCCACTTTCCATGTACTTCAGACGGTGCCTGGTGAAATGCCTGTAGGTGCTCCTTAAATGCTTGGTGAAGGTATAAATAAGTGGGTACTGAATGAGGGATGCCCTAGCCGCCTACCACGTTGTGAGCTCCTCGAAGGCAAGGACAATGGCTTTCTCCTCTTTGTAGTGTCCAGTAACACCTGGCAGGCTGCTTGGCTGCCAAGAATCATCTCCCTGAAGAAGCATGACCGTCCCTCTGTGAGATAAAAGCACTCACCTTTGCTCAGGTTCTGGAAAGAGCTGGGACAGGGAGACGCCACAGAGGGCGGCATAGGCAAAGCGGTTGGTCTCGGTCAGCTCCCGGCCTGTGGGCAGATGCGGCTCCCCTTCCACACCTGGCTCGGCCACCTGGGGCAGCCCCCGGCTCGACCTGTCCCCTGTGGCCATTTCCAGCCCTGCAGGGAGAAATCCCAGTGAAAAATGCTTTCAGCAGGTAGGCAAAGCTTCCTTAAACGGGACACAAAAACTACCACATCATAAAAGAAAAGGTGAATAAATTCGCCTTCATTCAAATTAAAAACTTCTATTCATCATCTTTAAGAGACTGGGGCTGGGGGAGATATTTTCAATGTGTATATCACAAAGGATTTGTATCCATAGTGTCAAAACAACTCCTACAAGTCACTAAGAAAAAGAAACAAGGCAAATTTAAGATGGGCAAAAGACTTGAATAGGTACTTCACAGAAGATATCCAATGGCCAATAAGCACACGCAGAGGTGTTCAACATCACTGGGCATCAGAGAAACAGAAATTAAAACGCCAATGAGACACGGCTACTCACCCATCAGAATGGCTAAAATTAAAAGACTGACAATACCAAGTGCTGACGAAGATAAGGGACAAATAGAACTTCCATACACTGCTGGTGGGAGTGTAAATTAACCATCTGAGACATGGAAATTAAAACTCCAATGAGATACTACCATTCACCTATCAGAAAGGTTAAAATTAAAAAGACCTACGATACTAAGAGAATAAGGAGCAAATAGAACTTTCATACACTGCTGGTGGGAGTGTAAATTGGTACAACCACGTGAAAAATGGTTTGACTTTATCCACTAAATTTAAACATGTGTCTTCCCTACACCCCAGCAACTCCACTCCTGAGAAATGAAGGTTTATGTCCCCCAAAAGACATGAATGCTCATAGGAGCTTCACTCATAATAGTCCCAAATGAAACAACCCACACGTTCACCCACAGCAGAATGGACAACCTATGCAGATTTATACCATGGAATATTACACAGCAATGAAAAGAATGAAGTTTGGCTCACCACAACAACATGAGTGAATCTCAATGGTAAGCAGATGGTCATTCACCAGAGAATATATACTGTAGGATTACGTTTATATGAACTTGAATAATAGGTCAAACCAATCTATAGTGAGAAGAGTCAGAAGAGAGGTTGCCAGTGGGAGGGAATATTGGCTTAGAAGGGGGACAGCAAGGCTTCTGGGTGATGGAAATGTTCTATATCTTGACCCAGGTGGTGATTACATGGGCATAAATATATTTTAAAAATTCACTGAGCTGTACACTTAAGATTTGTGTACTCTATGTATATTATACTTCAGTGAAAGGAAGGAAGGGAGGGAGCAAGGTCTCCTTCCCCTTCCTCTGTCCCTCCCTTTAGTCTCTCTTTTCTTCCCAGGGGCAGAAGGGGAAGAAGGGAAGGGATGGGTGGGGAGGATTGGGGAAGGGACAAACCAAGCCAAGTCAGGCATCCAAGGGCCCTGGGAGCGGGTACTGGGAAGGGTACCAGCCGTGACCATAGGGCACTGTGGATATGAATGCAGGCTCAGGACCAGACAGACAGGGTGTGAATCTAAGTGCCTCCAACTCATAGATGTGGGACCTTGGGCAACTCAACCTCTCTGCACTGAGATTCCTTTGCCTAAAAATGGACTGTAATAGTACATGTCTGGAAGAGCTGTGTAAGCAAGAAATGACATGGCCATGAAGAAATAAACACATAAAAGAATCAACAAACAAATAAATAAGATGCGTAGCACAGTACCTGGCACACAGCAAAGGTGTATAAATAACAGTAAGAGGCAACATTATTGAGCCACTGCTGGATGCGAGGCCCTGGGGCTACAGTTTTTAACATGCACGGTCCCAGCCAACTCTACGAGCCAGGTACTATTGATACCATAGCATCTAGTTTTCAAACCGGGGGGGAACAGCCTCAGAGAAGAAGTAACTGGGCCTGGGTCACATGCCAGTAAATGGCAGACCAGAGCCCAAAGCCAGAGCTCTTGGCCACCATCTCTGTTTCGAACACTCGTCTTATCGCCAAGAGATTTCTAGTCTAATACCCATACTCCACACTGACTTTGGCCCACAAATTCGTTCTCATCCAGCTGAGCAATAAAATCTTTTGTTCTCAAAGTATCACCTCCATGGAGGGATTATTTAAAAATTTGTCCACAACTAATATTGCATCAGTTTTTCAAAATAACTCTGAGGTAGTTAAAAGCCACAAACCAACATCTGGACAGCACGTAACAGTTTACAGAACACTTTAAATCCATTTAATTCTTACAACTACCATGTAAGGTTAAGCAGGATGTGAGGCATTATGACTCTCTCCTTTAACTATAAGCTTCAGAGAGGCCAAGCGATTTCCTCAGAGTTACACAGTAAGTATGTGATGAAAGTCAAACCAGACTTTGGTTCTAAACCCCATGTTCTCTCCTCTACACCCGCACAGGGATTCTCCTTCCCTTGTTTCAGATGGAGAAATTGAGGCCCAGAGAGGTTAAGACCATGCCCAATGTCACCCAGCAAGACTGGCCTCCAATGGTTGCTCCAGGAACCCAAGTTTGAGATCTGTTTGTGGCAGATTTCCCTGGCTCAGATAATCAGCGCAGACCATGTCGGTGGACAAAGAGGACAGCGACAAGCCACGAACTAAGGACATCACCGGGGGCAGCGTCTGGCCTTGATGTCAGCAGGCTTAGCAATTTCCACTACCTTTAAACAACTCCATGTGCCACTTGGCAGCTGGGGTAATTGCCCTTATTACCCAGAAGAACCCAAGATGGTATTTTATTGGGCTGGTATTTGGGGAGCCCCATGTTAGTTCTCAGCTCAAGAAGAAACAGCCTTCTAATCAGAGAAGCATGAGCTGGCCTGTCTCTAACCACGGGGGGAGGGGGTTGTGCTGAGTGCACGAAGAGCTCGGCTCAGGCTAAATTCATTCATTCATTCATTCAACAAAATACTCTCCTGATGTCCTATAATCCATTCTCTACACAGTAGCCTGAGTGGCCTTGTTGTCCTATGTACCAATCATGTCACTCGCCTGCTTAAAGGCCTCCGAAGGCTGCCCATCACCCCAGGATAATACCAATCCTTTCATGATAGTCTACAGAGTCCTGATCTGGCCCCTGCCCGCCTCTAAACTCCAGCTCATGCCCCCAACACCCGCCTTGTTCACTACACTGTAGCCACGCTGGCTGTCTTTCTGCTCCTCAAATATGCAAGCTGATCCTCCCTCTGGGCCTATGCACCTGCCATTCCCCCCAGCCTGGGACACTTTACATTTGACCTCCACATCATTCTGGCCTTAGCCTGAATGTCACCTCCTCTGAGAGGCCTCCCCTGATTCCCCAGGCCAAGCTACTATGCCTCTCTATCCTAGCACCCTGTTCTATTTCTATAAGACTTACTCCTGTCTTAAATAATACATTTTTAAATTATATTGTTTACTTGTGTAAACAAGTAGAACATAAACTTCTTGAGGCAGGCCCCTGGTTGTTTTTTCACTGCTGTAACCCTAGCTTTCTGAGCAGGCCCTGGAGTATTGCAGGCATTCAATAACTACTTGCTGGATGAACGAAGAGGGCCTTGAGGCAAATCAGGGAGCAAAACTGACAAATTCCCTGCTCTCAAGGGGCTTACATTCTGGTGGGAGACAGGCAATAATACACCAATACATCATGATCATAATCATTTAAGTACTTGCCCACGATCACATAGCTATTAAGTGGTAGAACTGAGATTCGCACTCAGAGGATCTGGATGTAACAGTCCACTAACTAAGTAAGTAAGTAAATAAATAAATAAATATACATTCAGTTGGGCAGTGAACAGTTAGGGAGGGGGGATATGCAGTGATCAGGACAGCGGGGGTGACAACAGTATCGGATGAAAGGTGCCATTCCAGCAGAGGCCTGCAGGAAGTATGGGGACAGCCCTGCAGATGGATGGGACAGGGTATTCCAGTAGAAGAAACAGGACAGTGGTAGAGCTAGGTGGACAAGTAAACAGACGATGATAACCCAGTGGGATAAATGTTGTGATGGAGAAAACACAGATAGAGGGATACAAAGAGGGGAACCCAGAATTGGCTTCCCAGAGAAGGTGACATCAGACAGGGGTGGGGTCAGGGGAAGAGAATGTTCTCGGCAGAGGGGATAGCATCTGTCAAGTCCCAGAGGGAGAAGAGAGAGGATGTTTTTGAAGAACCAAAAGGATGCTCAGTGTAGCCAGGGTTTGGACAATGGGTGGGTGCAGAGGTTTGGAGGGAAGAGGTGAGGTTGGAGGGGAAGCTGCCAGGGCCTACACCCTGCAGGACCAAGTCCCCCAGCTAAGGAGTCTGACTTAACCTCAAAGGCAATGGCCATGCGGGGAGCTGAGTCGGGGTACACGGGACCCCTTGGTACGACTTCTGCAACTGCCTGTGAATCTATAATTATTTAAAAAGGAAAGGTGGGATGTCACTAGAGAATATGAAAACCTTAAGTTCTAAGTAAATCCAAAATAGATATTCGCCTCCACTCCAAATCAATCAGTTAGTTAATTTAATAAACATCTACCAGGGAATTCCCTGGCGTTCCAGTGGTTAGGATTCCATGCTTCCACTACTTCCAGGGCACGGGTTCGATCCCTGGTCGGGGAACTAAGATCCCACATGCCACACAGCACAGCTAAACAACCCCACAAAAACCAATAAATAAATAAAGAAACAAATATGTACCAGATACGTACAATAAATATGTACCAGGTGCTGTCTTACATGCTGGGGACACAGTGGTGACTAAGACAGACAGACAACCACCTTCCACCATAGAGATACATTCTAGTCGGGGAGACAGACAACATGTAAACTCACGACATGTAAATGAAGATCATTTTAAATAATGACAAGGGTTCTGAAGAGAAAGAAACCTTAAATAATACTTACCCAGATTTCAAGAAACAACCGTGGGCTTCCCCTCTAAGTCTGAAAACAGGCTGTCCAGCTTCTTGAAGGTTTTTTGGAGAAATATGCAAATTTCCCTGGAGGAGCAAACCAGAAAAACAAGCCCATGGGTCCATAGGGTGTGGGATCTGGAGGAGGCCTGTGGGAAAGAGGGATCGGTTAGCCCGGGGCTCAGGGCTAACCCTACTACCAATACTACCCTACTACCACTACTACCACTCTTCTGGGCCTTTGCCCCCGCAGCTTTGCAGGCAGCTACCATTCACTGGGCACAGCCCTGGCGCTGTGCATGGACTGTCGGTTCTAAGTCCTTGTACCCTGAGCCGTGGGTGCTACACTGGCTCCTTGGTTAGCCTGGCAGTAGAGGGCAGGCACCGGATCTACTCCATATCAGTATTCTGGTGCCCAACCTCTTACCTGCCACAGGATGAGTGCTCAGAAATTGCCTGTGACACGAACGAATGAACTAGTTTTCAGGCTTAAGCAAGAGCTAGATTTTCCTGGTTATTCCCTCCAGAAAGGCACTCCTATTCTTACCCTCCCATCAAGCATCAGATGAGGAAGGGAGAATGGAACAAGGGCCAAGCATCTGGAATTACCCAGGGATGTCCCAGAGCCCAGCAGGAGAAGAGAGAAGATGCTTTTGAAGAACCAAAAAGATGCTCAGGGACCACCTCAAACTTCAAATAACCTGAGCTTCATCCTAATGGGCCATTTGCCATGTTCAAGGAACCAGAGTATTTTCTGCCTCTCAAGCTTCCGTAGGGTTTTTAATCAATTAGTAGTGATAACACCCTTCCCCTGGATGTTATCTTCTTATGAGGCACGAGAATGTATATACTATGCCTACAAACCAGGAGATTCAAGCCACAAGTCCACCCATATTAAAAAGACACAGAAGAAAAATGTCTAGAAGAATAGCCTCTACAGTGATCTCTGAAAGGTGAGATACCAGAGACTTTTCTGGATTTCCCCAATATTCTGTCACAGATATGTATTGCTTTTCAACTCTGAAGTCAGTTATTTTGTTTATATCTCCATCTGTACAGAGGGGACTGCTGGACTTACATTGGGATGGTGACAGTGACTGTCTCTAAGCCGGGGGGGTGGGGCGGTGGTTGTCCAATTCTGGATGATTTTAATTTTTTCTTCATATGTTCAAGTTTTATGAATTTTCAATAATGACTGTGTATTGATTACAAGATCGGAACAAATAGATACGATTTAAAATTATAATATGGTGTACTGATGCCGGTTCATACTGGCATCTCTTCCCAGCTCTGTGTTCAGTGATGCTGGGAGCCTGAAATGGGCCACAGAGGGAGTATTTCCACCACAGAAATGGAAAGTGCTACAAACAAAGGGATTCTATTTTCCAGGGAGGTGGTTAACAGTACACCACTGGATATTCAGTACAATTCCAGTTATGTTTTATTTTTATTTTTGGCTGTGTTGGGTCTTTGTTGCTGTGCGTGGGCTTTCTCTAGTTGCAGCGAGTGGGAGCTACTCTTTGTTGCGGCCCGTGGGCTTCTCATTATGGTGGCTTCTCTTGTTGCGGAGCACAGGCTCTAGGTCCGTGGGCTTCAGTAGTTGTGGCACGCGGGCTCAGTAGTTGTGGCTCGCGGGCTCTAGAGCGCAGGCTCAGTAGTTGTGGCGCACAGGCTTACTTGCTCCGCGGCATGTGGGATCTTCCCAGACCAGGGCTCGAACCTGTGTCTCCTGCATTGGCAGGCGGATTCTTAACTGCTGCGCCACCAGGGAAGCCCTCCAGCTATGTTTTTAAAAAATGTTTCACAGAGCAAAAAGATCATAAGGCAGTACATCAAAATGTTAATGATCCTTGTCTCTTGGTGGTGGGGCTGTGGGCCTAGAAGTAATCAATTTTTATTCTTTCTATTTTTCTGAATTTTTAACATTTTCTGTCGTGAGCTTATTAGAGCCTTTATAATAAAAACATTTTTTTAAAAGAATTAAAAACAGTTGTGTTCTTGATCCCTAGAAGGGGAGCGCTTAGTCTCAGAAAGCCCTGGCCCCATGTGACCCAGCCAAGCCAGTGGGGCTGAGGTCACAGTTAAGTCCCATTCCTCTGACCAACAGGTCTTGTCATCAACAAGATGGACAAGGGCAATTCTCGGCCACCCGTGATGGTGGGATGGAGGGGCCCAGGGTTCCAACGCCATGGACTGTCCAGGCGGAAGCGATGGGCCCCAAACTCTTCCAGCTGAGGGAGTGCGGCGGCAGCCGTGGGTGGGGCGCCACCTAACCTGGGTATGCTGGTCCTCAGGGACCTCCACCCCTCGTTCTGATTAGGGTTCAGGATCCAGTCTGAAGTTGAACTGACATTCTCAAATATGTCTGAGAAGCTGGACTGATTCTGAGAGAGCGAGCTGGGTTCCTGTGGTGAGAAGAAGAGCCCGCTGGTCAGGGCTAGCAGTGTCTGTGTGCCTGGGGCCACCTAATGTGCACAGGGCTCAGGACATCCCTAATGGATGGAGTAAGTCCCAACTCCCTGGGGTCTCCTGGGGGTCTTGTCTCTGCCCAGGTGCCGTGAAGACACCAAGGAACCCCGAGAAAGGTCCACACCTGACCCAGGAGAGCCCCAACTCTCAGGGGAACAACATGTACATGGTGGGGACCCCAGGGAGGACATCGGTCGACGGCTAGGCTGCAAGGCCCAGAAGCGGGACGGAAGCGGTTAGTCTGGAGTGGGACCACGTTCTGATGCACCACAATCATGATTTTTATCTCACCAGTCACGTTGTCTGTCGCCAAAGAGAACACGGACTGGGTTATTTCTGTCAGTAGTGGAGGCAGACGGTCATTCCCAAACATCTGACCTGGGTTCTGCAGGCACCCACAGGAGGTGCTCAACCCACACTTGCTGACAGACACCATAAACGATGCAGTGGGATTTCTTCTTGGAGCAAGAAAAAATTCCAAAGTCAGCACCAAGGAGAAAATCAAATGTGGTCAGTATCATCCTTGAAAATCCTTTAATCATCCTTAAAACTCCGGGACCGTGGGTCTTTAGAAGATCTCATGCAAGAATGAACTTCTTTTGTTTTTCTTACACACGAGTCAGCTGTGGCTTTTTTTTTTTTTTTTAACTTGGAGCAGTCAGCAAAGGCCAAGGTCAAATTTGATGTGTGTGTGTGTGTGTGTGTGTGTGTGTGTTGGAGAGGGGAAGGGAGCCCAGTGGGGGTCAGGGGTGATGTTCTTTTTCTCTCTCTCTTCCTCTTTTTCTGAGTTTACTGGCCACAGCTGCATTTTTTTTTTTTCCCAGAAATTCACGTTCTTTTATTTATTTATTTATTTACTTATGACTGTGTTGAGTCTTCGCCTCTGTGCGAGGGCTCTCCCCAGCTGCGGCAAGTGGGGACCACTCTTCATCGCGGTGCGCGGGCCTCTCACTATCGCGGCCTCTCTTGTTGCGGAGCACAGGCTCCAGACGCGCAGGCTCAGCAATTGTGGCTCACGGGCCCAGTAGCTCCGCGGCATGTGGGATCTTCCCAGACCAGGGCTCGAACCCGTGTCCCCTGCACTGGCAGGCAGACTCCCAGCCACTGCGCCACCAGGGAAGCCCAACACAGCTGCATTTTTTAATGAGTCTGCAGTACAGGGAGATAATCATTACCAGAGAGATAGCTACAGTGTCACAGAAAGGCTGAGGACTAATTATTCTGGAGCCAAGGAGAAGGAAAAGCATCTGGCTGAAGAAATCCTTTATAACAAATACAGTTACAGCACTGTTCTTAAGCCAGAAACTCTGAAGATTGTAGTCCAAAGTTAAAACACACACACACACAATAAGACAATCCTGACATGGTCCTAGAAGTGGAGATTCTACGCAGGCCCAAGTTACTCCCCACTCTCAGCATTTTAGGAGACAAACCCATTCGTTCTATGCCTCTATCTGGAAGTTAAACTGGAGGTTGGTGGTAACTGCAGCATCTCAGGAGGTCTCCATGGCAACAGTTCCAACATAGAAGAACCCAGAGGGTTTTGGACAATCCCACTACAGACCAGACGAAAAAAAAGGATGTTGGCATGGAGGGCAAGTTCCCATCCCAACCTCACTTCAGCAGCCTGGAGGAAGGGCGGGGTGGTGGTGCAGGGAGGGTAACAGCGTGCTATCGGGGTGGATGCCCAGGCTGCAGGACGTTTTGTCCACATTTATCACTGCGCCCTTCCTCCCTGACTCCCATCCTCGTACAAGCTGCCATCATCTCTCTGGCAGGAGCCTCCTCACCAGTCTCCCGCCTCTTTCTGCCCTCACCCCTAGCTATCCACCCCACAGCATCCAGAAAGTTCCACCTCACACTAGAATCAGATCTTGTTTCTTCCCTGCTCCAAACCTTCAGTGACTCCCTTCTCACCCGCAGTCACCATCAAGGCACCCGGGCCACATGTAGCGCACCCTTCTCCTCCCCTCCACTCCACTCATTCTGCTCCAGACACACCATCCTCCTTGCTGCTCCTGGATCCCACCACGCATGCTCCCACCTCAAGGCCTTTGCACTGGCTGTTCCCTCTGCCGGAAATGCTCTTCCCCCGATAACCACATGGCCAACTCCCTTATCTCCTTCCAGTCTTTGCTCAAATCTCACAGCTCAGGGAAGCCACGCTGCCCCCAGCCTCTCATCCCAATCGCTTTTAACTGGCTCCGCTGCTGGGTCCAGAGCACGCATCACTGTCTGACATACTATATCCTTTCCTTGTTTATGTTTATTGCTTATTGTTTATCTCTCCCTCTGCCCACATGGAAGCATAGCAGGCACTTATAAACATTTGCTGAATGAAGGGTGGTTTCCACTAGGGATAATTAAAAAACAATTCAAGAGGGAAGTCTTCCTGGGAAGGAAGGGGGAGAAATGGCAAAATCTCTAATGGTTCATCTGACCTACTGGTTTTCAAACTGCTCCACAGGGCCCCAGGGACTTCTCTTACTCTGATGGGCAAGAGGAGACGCAGTGGGGAGCCATCCATGCCCACCTCCAAATTTCAACAGTGAATGGCCCAGCAATGCCACTTCTGGCTACACACCCAAAAGCACTGAAAGCAGGGTCTCAAAAAGATATTTGTATCCGCATATTCATAGCAGCATTATTCATAATAGCTAAAAGGTGGAGGCAACCCAAGTGTCCATCCATGGATGACTGGATAAACAAAATGTTATATACATACAATGGAACATTATTCAGCCTTAAAAAAGGAAGGAAATTCTAACACACTGCAACATGGCTGAACCTTGAGGACATTATGCCAAGTGAAATCAACCAGTCCCAGAAAGACAAATACTGTATGACTCCACTTACATGAGGTCCTCAGGGAAACCAACATCATAGAGACAGAAAGTAAAGTGGGGGCTGCCAGGGGCTGGGGGAGGGGGAATGGGGAGTTGTTGTTTAGTGGGTAAAGAGTTTCAGATTTGCAAGTTGAAATGGTCTGGAGATCGACTGCAAAACAATGTGATTATACCTAACACTTCTGAACTGCACACTTCAAAATGGTTAAGATGGCAAATTTTATGTTAGTCTATTTCATCACCATTAAAAAAACTGTACCAGTTAATACTTGGTCAATGTTAGTAAATGCCACCCCTTTCCACGCATCATCTCATTTCCTCCCAATAATCCTACTAGGTAGGTGCTATTATCTCTGTTTTACAGATGGAGAAAGAGGCCCTGAGAAATGAATGTCAAGGTCACTGGATAAGTGATGTGGGATTTAAACTTGCACCTGGGTCTTAGCCCAAGGGCAGCCATCTTAACTACGATGCTACACTGTTCCTCTTTGGTCTAGTTTATACATTGAGGTGGCCCAAAAG
Source organism: Balaenoptera physalus (assembly GCF_965194825.1). Taxonomy (NCBI): domain Eukaryota; kingdom Metazoa; phylum Chordata; class Mammalia; order Artiodactyla; family Balaenopteridae; genus Balaenoptera; species Balaenoptera physalus. The sequence goes on along the minus strand of NC_138882.1, from coordinate 181,168,755 downwards.
ATTTCAAACACAATTTGAAAACCTCCGAATTAGAATCTCACTAGCTCCATCTGTCCACAGGTTAACACCCTGAACCGAGCAGGACCCTGTGGGGCTTTCCTGCGACAGACCCCTTCCCACATGTCCTCTGCCTGTCTCTTGTTTATGGAAAAGCGGTAGTCTCCCAGGCCTCCCCTGAGTCACAAAAGCCTGGCTCAAGAGTTAATGATTGAAAGGATTGTGTAGTGACAAATGTAGCAGTTGTGCCAGGAGAACTGGTAATAATTTAAACAGTAAATCAGCTGTACGGCAGTCACAGAATCTTCAGTTCCTCTCTGAAGTACCTAAATAACAGTATCTGATGCACATTTCCTGAGTTGTTTTACAGATGCTAAAACCCCCACCAAATAGAAGAAGTTAACTACTTGATGACCATGAGCATGTAGCCCCCCAAACCCACTGGGGCCTGAGGATTGATAACGTTAACACCTGTGACACCCCGTTACCTCACCATCAACCAATCAGAGAATTGTGCACGAGCTGATAACACACCCTGTGGCTCCCCTTCCTCATCTTGCCTTCAAAAATCCTTCTCTGTAAATTGATGTAGCCACTATGGAAAACAGTATGGAGGTTTCTTAAAAAACTAAAAATAGGACTCCTTGGTGGTCCAGTGGTTAAGACTACACGCTCCCACTGTAGGGGATGTGGATTTGATCCCTGGTCAGGGAACTAAGATCCCACATGCTGCATGGTGTGGCCAAAATAAAAAACCACCTAAAAACAGAGTAGCCATATGATCCAGCAATCCCACTCCTGGGCATATATCTGGAGAAAACTATAATTAAAAAAGACACATGCACCCCAATGTTCATAGCAGCATTATTTACAATAGCCAAGACATAGAAGCAACCTAAATGTCCATCGACAGATGAATGGATAAAGAAGATGTGATATATCTACACAATGGAATACTACTCAGCCATAAAAAATGAAATAATGCCATTTGCAGCAACATGGATAGCCTAGAGATTATCATACTAAGTGAAGTAAGTCAGACAGAGAAAGCCAAATACCACATGATATCACTTATACATGGAATCTAAAATATGATAAAAATGAACTTATTTACAACACAGAAACAGACTCACAGACATAGAAAGCAAACTTATGGTTACCAAAGGGGAAAAGGCATGGGAGAGGGATAAATTAGGTGTTTGGGATTAGCAGATACAAACTACTATATATAAAATAGATAAACAACAAGGTACTACTATAACAGGGAACTATATTCAATATCCTGTAATAAACCATAATGGAAAAGAATATGAAAAAGAATATGTAGATATATATGTATAACTGAATCACTTTGCTATACACCAGAAACTAACAACATTGTAAATCAACTATATATCCAAAAAAAAGCTTCCCTGAAACCCATCGGGGAGTTTGGGTTTTTTTGAGCATTGACTTCCCCAGACTCCTTGTCTGGAGCTTTACAATAAACGCTGAGCTTCCCTTCACCACAACCCGGTGTCAGTAGATTGGCTTTACTACGTGTGGGTGAGCAGAGTTGAGCTTGGTTCAGTAACAACCCTACTTTTCAACTTTGTTTTCTTCCACTTCCCTTCTTCCAGCCAGCCTTGCCCCAAACTGAACCATCTGCTGCTTCCAGCCCATGCTGGGTTTCTCATCTAGGGCCTCAGCTCATGCTGTTTTTTTCTCGATGTGGGTCCTCATGTCCAAATGGTGCCCTTCTTCAAAAGCATCCTGATTCCATTTCAGCCTCACAACAACCTTACAAGGAAGAGACTAACACTGTCCCCATCTTACAGATGAGAAAACTGAGGCTCACAGAGGTGAGGGCCATACAGCTGGCAAATGGCAGGACCAGAAAGGACATACCCTCCACAGGCATGTGTGACTTCAAACCCAAGTTCTTCTCCACTTTAGTAAAGGGTATCAGGAGCTGCCATGAGGCTTCCTGGATTTGTCCAGCCTGCCACCTCTGAAGCCGCCCCCAACCTCCCACCAGGCTTTCTCTGGGCTGCCTCACCTCCTCTCAGGTATAACGGCTGGTTGCCCATGTGCCTGTCTCCCCGACAAGGAGGCTCAGGGTGGGAGTGGATGCCACTCAGGCTATCTGTGCTTCCCCACCTCCCCAGCAGAGTTCCCTCCTTATTCATCCAGGTCTAAGACAGCAGGTGCCACCACTGCCTGCTCCCACCAGACCCTGCATGACTTTTCTTTATCAAATTTGCTATCACCTGACAATGGGTTACAGGTTTATTTGTTTGTGGTCTGTCACCCCCACTAGAGAAAGCTCCTTGAAGGCAGTGGCTTTTGTGGCACATTCCCTGATGGCTCCAAGAACAGTGCCTGGCAGAGTAAGTGAAAGGATGAATGAACGAACACCTACCCCCAAAACTAAGAAGTGACTTCAGCGTTTTTTGGGTTTTTTTTTTGATGAAGGACAATACGGTTTTATATAAAGCAAGGTCCCCATATGTGCTCAAGAGCTACTCCTAAAGGTAGCTTTCATTACTGAGCACCTCTGAGCAAACTCAGACTAGTCCTGGAAGTCATGAGGGTTACAGTTGCAAGGTGTGTGTGTGTTGGGGGGGTGGGTGGGTGACAGGGTACAGGCTGAAATTAATCCCAGCAATATACAGTGAATAATTCCACCTTGAGCTAAACCTCCCACATACCCGGGGATGCCCCGGGGCCTGAGGAGCTTGGAATGCAAGTCTAGGTTGGGCTCAGATCTGATGGATGAGGAGGTGTTAACCTGGGGAAAGGGAGATGATGGGGGAGGGACGGTCTAGAAGAGCATGTGCAAAGGCCCTGAGGCTGGAGGGAGCAGCATGCCTGAGCACAGAGGGCTGCTGATAAAGTAATCAGAGATGCAGCTGGAGGCCAGGTGTAGGTGGGGCCCAGACTGCAGGGCCTTATGGGCCGTGTTAAGGTTTTTGTTCTTTACGCTAAGAAAGTGGGAAGCCACAGAAGGATTTTGAGCAGATGGTGGTACCAAGGTGGGTCTGGCTGCCAAGTGGAGGGCGGCTGAGTGGCAAGTGGAGGGCGGCTGAGTGGCAAGTGGATAATATCCTCTCCCCAGTCCCCTTCTGCCCGTTGTAACACATGGCAGCGAGGCCCCTGTTTCATCTGTAGCCCCAGTTTAAAACGTATGGCAATGTTTACAAAACCTTCAGGTCATAAAGGACAGAGTGATGATAAACCACCTAATGACATTTTTCAGGTCCCACATGTGTGGGCCCAGGAGGCTGACCCAGCCACTTGTAGCCTGGTGGTACCAGTGCAGGGAGACATGGTTTCAGGTTCGTGAGAAATTCTCCAGGCTCTGACCCTGATGTACCTCCCCGCCACCCCAACCAGGCCAACACTTGTCTTGTTGACCGCTTGTACCTCCAGCGTCTCAACAGTGCTCATGCTGGTACATGCTGAGCTATGGCAACCTATGCAGTCAACTGTGCCCATCCAACCACTCCTAGGCCTTGGGCTTAAAAACTGAAGAGGCTCCCAGAGTGGCAGCTCTACACAGGGCTGTTTGTGGCTTTGGCCTCTTTCATCCCCATGACAACCTTGGGGACAGGTATTTTACAGATGAGGAAACTGAGGCACAGGTCACTTAGCTTGTTCAAGATGACTCAGGAAGCTGCAAAGTTAGCCACATCTGTCTGATGCAGTACATGTGGCGGCAAGGGTTCTAAAGGTTGAAATGCTGACAGTGACATGAGCGTTCTATTTCCCGAGAGAGCGGAGCAGGGAGCCTCAGGCTCCTCGCCTTGAACTCAGCCACCCTCCCTCTGCCTCATGTACTTCTTTACTGAGAGCACTCACAGGTTATCAACAGGGTCACTAGGGTCTCTAAATAAACATGCTCTAAATAAATACTACCCCCTTGCTTACACCTGATTTGGCAAGGCCTCTGATATGGCCACACTCTGACCCTACTTTACCATTTCTGAAGCATTCTGGCATAGCATCATCAGTGCTATGAAGTATTATGACCCCCATTCTACGATAAGAAAACAGGCCCAGAGAGGTAGAATGACATATCCAAGATCACACAGCTAGGTTTCCAGGCTCTGAGGTCAGTTTAGGGCTTCCTTTGGCCCACTCTCTACCCACCTAGGCCCTCTACCCCAAATCCCTGGGCGGTGGGTCGGGGGAGCTCAGGCTGACAGAGCACCTCAAACCAGGCCCAGGAGGGCTGGAGGCTCAGAGGGCTTGAGGCTGTGAGGTTTGATCTCTCTCCGCCCTCTTCTCAGACTTCACAGTAGAAAAGATACCAACGGTCCCTCCTCTCCGCCCAGCCCTTCCCTGCCTCCCCCTCAGGCTGAAGGGCTGTGTTCTATTCCACCCTCTGGAATGTACCCCCCTCCACACCCCCACCCAGGGCACCACTTGTCTTGTTGACTGCTGTTTCCTCAGTGCCTAAACAGTGCACACACTGGCACACGGCAGGCGTTCAATAAATATTTGCTGGATGCCCCCAAAGCTTAGAGGGTTTCATGTTTCTGCCCTGATATGAACACCGAGTTAGGGAAAAGAGAACTGTTGACTCCTACTCCATGTTAGGCAGTAGTGTCTAGACCAAGGCCCCCAGTCTAGCCCAGCTGTGGTCCTGACTCCCTGTGCCAGGCCGAGCAGGGCAGAGAGGGGGCACTGTGCTGGCCTCCTCTGTGCCAGGCACTGGGTCAGGCTGTGGAGTCGGGGAACCCAGGTTCTTATCGTGCCCTCCTTCCCAGCGGTGTGGTCTTGGGGAAATTCCCTCATCTCTCTGAGCCTCAGCTTACCCAGGTGTAAAATCCACTCCAAAGTTAGTAGCAGTAATTCATCCTCCTCTAACAGCAGGGGTCAGGATGAGGCGACCTGGGCTCCCTGTGACACTGGGGCCGGGGCTTTTCTGCAGAGGTTATGCCCAACCTCCCCCTCCCCCGCCCCCCGGGGAATTCTCAGTTTAGGTGTCTCCTGTGAGCTCAGAGGTCTGGAGGGGCAAGGAGAGAGGGGTGAGGGGCGCTGGAGGGGTCACGTGAGCCAAGTGGAAGCCCAGTGACCCCGGGTGACCTTGGGCAAGTCCCTTCCCCTCCCTGGCCAGAACCAGCGTCCTCATTTATCAGGGGACGCCTGAGTGCTGCGCCCGGCCTCAGTTTCCCCATCTGCTGCCCGGGCGTGTGGTTCCTACGTGCACTTCCGGCTCGGAAGGAAAACAAGCAACCACCCGGAGGCCTTGACTCCGGGGAGGTCGGCGCGGAGGGCGGGGCGGGGGCAAAGAGTCCGCGGGCCGAGCCAGCCGGGGCGGGGGCTCCCCGCGCGGAGCGGGCGCGGTGGCGGCGGGGAGCGGACCTCTTACCTGGAGGTGGCGGCGAAGGCGACGGCGAAGGCGGCCCGGCTGCCCCGGCCCCGCCCCTCCTTCCCTTCCTCCCTCCCTCCCCCCGCGCGGGTCCCGACTGGTCCTGCCGCCGCGCCGCCCGCCCCGTGCGCGCCTGGTCCTTCCGGGCTCCGGGCTCCGAAATGCACGTCTCAAGTCGCTCGCCCCGCCGCCACCCCGCCAGAGGGTGCCGGCTTCAGGAAGTGACGGGCCAGCCCGGCGCGAAACTCGGTTTGTGGGTCTGTTCGCCTTCGGGGAAGCCACAGGGCCGCGGGGTTCGGCTCTGCAGAAACTGCTTGCCAGGGGCTCGGTCGTCAAAAGTAAATCAGGTGCAATCAAAGAACCGGGCACAGAAGCAGTCTTCCCGCGTGTGTATACAGCACTTGGAAGTTTAGTGAGTGATGAGATATCCATGCTTTCCCTGAGTTTTCTTTCAGTTTCTTTAACGCCAAGTTTGGTCTGGTCTCAGGGCCTTTGCGTTTGAGGTTCCCGTGCCTGGCCCTTGTGGCCCCAGCTCTCCACTCCGGTGTCCACTCAGGGTGGCATCTGTGAGTCTTCCCTGACCACCCAGCATGTTCAGTCAGAGAACAAATACTTCCTGAGCACCTACTATGTGCCAGGTACTGTTCTAAGTGCTGGGGAGTCCCACTCCAGGCTCCCAGTCCTGCTCTGTGTCGATCGCAGTACTTCTCACTCAGTGGAATTGTTTGGTTTATCTTCCTGCTGGCAGTTTATTGCCTGCCATCCCCACTAGAATTTAAAAGCCTGGAGAGCCCTCTGCTGTGTGCCCAGACCCGGGGACTGTGCCTGGCACTTGATAGGTGCTCAGAATCATATGATGAATGCATGCATGGACCTCATTCCTCTAGCAATCCTGTGAATCTCATCACACCTGTTCTACACGAAAGGAAACTGAGGCTCAGGTCGAGGCTGTGCAGAAGCCACAGAACTAATGATGAGTGCCAGAGCTGGAGTGTGAATCACTGTGGCCACAAGGTTGTTATTCTTTCTCCAGGTGAAAACAGCCCAGTACCGTGAACAGAAAAGGCACTGGCCAGGGTCAGAGACCAGCTTCCAATGCAAAGTCTGTGACTCATGCTTCTTGTGGAATGCTCTAGGCCTCCGTCTCCTCGTCTCCCCACTGGCCACTCAGGACCAAGAACAGCAGCTCTACCTACCTACAAGGCCATTGTGAGGGTCAAATGGGTTAATAGCGTGCACCCTTCAGGGGCATAGGGGGTATATCTGAGCACGTGGGCCTTGTCAATTGCAGTATTAATAACCACATGAAAGTGGATGCCAGCAGAAAACCTCCAGCCATCCCTCCTTCGCTCAGTGTCTGGTGGCCCCTTCCAGCCAGATTGGCTTTGTGGGAACAGGCACCACTTTGCACAACAGCCTTGCCCTGTCTCTAGTTCGAGAGAGATCCTGTGTTAAACACTCTTGACTCCAGACTTTGGATCCGTTACAGCCCTGCCCAGTGCCCATCCCTCACCCCAGTCCCAGCCACTGAACAGCACACGGGAGCTAATCTGGAATCAAGGCTACAGGAAGGAAAGGTGGAGAAAGTATATTTACCCCTCTGGTGTATGCCTTTGAGATTTTTGAGGTTTGGTGTTGGACACTGAAGAATTTACTCTCCTCCTCTGTAAAATGAGGATAATTATGACCCCTTCAAGTGCTGTCATGAGGATGAAATGAGGACGTGCAGGTAAAGTGCTTTGAATGGTGTCTGGCACACAGGACATGCTCAGTAAAAATTAGCTGCTCTCATTCTTGGTAAAAGATACTTCTGCTAAGAGGTCTTCTATCAGCTCCTCCGGAAGGAATGGGTAGGGGTTTGTGCTGGAAGGAAAAGCCTTTTCATCACCATTAACTAATTCAACCAGAATTTACTGAGTAACTGGTGAGGTTCTAGGCATCACAGATACAGCAAGGAAAGAACCAGAGTGTTTCCAGCAAAGTCACGGAGCTTACAGTCTAGTTTGTGAGGGAGGGGAGATGTACAATAACCAAACAGATAGATAATCCATCAGTGTAAGTGTCACAAAGACAAAGTAAAGCAAGGTGAGGGGAGCCTGGGGGATGGGGTGCGGTGGTCAGGGAGGCTTGCTGGTATCTGCCGTAGACAGAGCATCCCAGGTGTTACTGACCAGGGTTCTCAGCCTCCTTAATCAATAGAAATTGATAAGAGGCCAGACAAGAAATTCAGGCAAGGCTTTACTGGGGTCCCTGCTGCAACAGGGGGGAGCAAGAACAAGCAACAGGTTCCCTTGCTCGATCCCTGAGGGGGGGCAAGCTGGTTCCTTTTGTGGGGTAAAGGTAGGGGCGGGTCCAGGGGTCAGGCCACACGGGTGGCTTAGGTGGTCTGCCCACCCCTTTGGTGGTGTTGAGTGCAGGGGGCATGCGCAGTACCCTGCTTTTGCTCCCGGCTCTTCAGAAGTGGCGGTTGGGCTTTTTGTATCTTGCTGTCCAGAATTTGCCCCAACTGCACACGCATGCAGTTATTTTTAGTCCCTTATAGTTTCTTTATATTTTGTTGCTCCAGGAGCCGTTTGTCCAGGTGCAAACACTGCAGCAAAGGGTCCCAGGTCCCAGGTCCCAGCCTGTCTCACAGGCAGCCAGCAACGGCAAAGCTGTGGAGAGGAGGAAGGTGGTTGACACTTTCAAGGAAAAGGCTGGAGTGGAGAGAGCTGGGGGAGAGGAATAGATGGGCTTAGAGAGGCAATGAGGGCCATGTCACTGTGAGCTTTATAAAAAGGCTGATGCTTGGGCCTAGGGTTGCGAGGCTTAGCAAATGTAAATACAGGATACCCAGTGACATTGGAATTTCAGATACACAAGAAATAAATACTTTTTTAGTACAAGTATGTCCCACTGTTTCCCAGGACATACTTATACTAAAAAGTTATTCATTGGGTATCTGAAATTTCAGTGTAACTGGGTGTCCTCTGTTTTATCTGGCAACCCTACTTGGGCTCCACCCCTAGAGATTCTGATTCTGTTGGTCTGGGGTCAGGCCAGGCCTAGTTATTGTTCACAAGCTCACCAGCTATTTCTAACGTGTGCCCAGGAGCCACTGATGTAAGGCCTTGTTTATGGATTTTATTCTGTATGAAATGGAGAGTTGTATAGGGTTTGGGGCAGCGATGTGACATATTTTCACCTTTTCAAAGGATCCCACTGGCTCCTGGTGGTGGACTAATGGATAAGAGTGGGCACGGGTGACTGCTTCGGAAGCTGTTTCAATGGTCCAGGTTGGGGAAGGGGCCTGTATTTGTTGAGTGCCTACTATGCGCTAGGCACAATAAAAGTATATCATGGAGGCATAGGTTCCTGGGTCCTGCCCCACACCAACCCAGTTTAGAATTTCTCAGGGGTGTGGAAATCTAGAAGTTTATATTTTTAACAAGTTCCCCTGGTGATTCTGGTGTTCAGTCAGGTTTAGAACAACCAATTGATTGGATTTGATTGTCCCAGAAATTACAGAAATAACCATGAATATTGTTCAGGGACCATTATCCTTGTGGCTGGTTCTTCATGTCCCGTACATACTTTATATCATTTAATCCTATGCAGTTTGTGCTATTATTAGCCCCACTTCACAGAGGAAAGAACTGAGGCTCAGTGGGGTTAAATAACTTGGGCAGGGTCACCGAGCTACAAGGTGGCAGAGCCAGGATTTAATCCCAGATCTGGTTGATTCTGCTATCCTGCCATCCCATAGGCTCAAACATCAGTACAGGTTCAAAGATACTTAGATGAGTTTTGGATGATGGCTCCCCGAAAGAAGGAGGCTCCTTTGCTATGCTCTATTGATGTCTGTCCTTCCAGGATGTGAGTGGGGGCTGGCCTGGCACGAGTCTTTGTTGAATGGTACTGAATTCTGGGGGTGACGTCACTGAAAGCAACCCCACATCCCTTCCTGTAGAATATCCTTATCATGCCGTTGTGCTGAACTTGAGGCTGAATGACACAGAAGATCGTTTATGGTCACTTCTTTCCTAATGACACTCAAGTAAACAGGGCTACCATGGGGAGGGACTGGACACAACCACAGAGGAAGGTCAGGGTGGAGGGCGCTGTGGATGGTTTCTGGTTACTATGGATATTGTTACATTGCTGAGCAGTTTCTTGTTTGTTCTAAGGTGTCTTTGACCCAAAGAACTAAACATCTTTCTGTTAATGGGGCTATCAACTAGAATTGGCCAATCTAAGTGGCAGCCATTTAGTGTCAAAGACACTTGGGTTAGTATTTTCCCCCATTGTTCTTGTCTGTTAGGTAATAATTTTGTAGTCTTCTTCCTTGTCTCTTACACAGAAGTTTGAGTGATGACCCTCTACCTGCTTCTCATCTAAGAATGCTTTGCACTTACTCCTGATCTGATCTGCACTGATACGGATCTCAGTGCATGAGACCCATATCACTGGTGGTACACAAGATATCTTCAGCTGGTACATGAACTTGCATTAAATCACCTTGAATCATGCATGAGAAAGTTATTCCCTTTAATCCTTATTCTATTGAGAATACAGTTTGATGCTATTGAATTTTTTTGTTGCGGTACAATTTTTATTTGTTTCTGATAAACTAATAATCAAGGCCATTTATTAAACTCATATTTAAACCATTTTTCTTTGTGACTTACAGGTTCACAAACACAAAAAGTATATATATTTCTTTTTTTAAAAACAACTTTATTGAGATATCTTTGACTTATAAAATTATATATATTTGAGGTATACAATTTGAATTTTTGATAGTATATGTATACCTTGTAAAAGATCATCCCAGTCAAGCTAAATAACTTAATCCATCACGTGTACGTAGTTACCATTTGTGTGTGTGTGTGTGTGTGTGTGTGTGTGTGTGTGTGTTTGCGCGCGCACACGCGCGCATGTTGAGAAGATTTGCTTTAAGGTCTATCCTCTTAGCAAATTTCAAGTATACAATATAGTATTGCTACCTATGGTCACCATGCTGTATATTAGATTTCCAGAACTCATAGTCATTCATCTTGCATAACTGAGACTTTGTACCCTTTGACCAACATGTCCTCATATCTCCCTTCTCCCTCCACCCAAACCCTGGCAACTACCATTCTACGCTCTGCCTCTGTGAGTTTGACTATTTTAGATTACACACATAAGTGAGATCATACAGTATTTGTCTTTCTGTGTCTGGCGTATTTCACTGAGCACAAGGTCCTCCAAGTTCGTCCACGTTGTTGCAAGTGAGGCAATTTCCTTCTTTTTTTAAGGCTGAATAGTATGCCATTGTACTCCTATAACATTTGCTAATCTTCCTTTTTAACGAAGGGAGAACGGGCCTCAGCTCAGAGTCTTCGACTCTCCAAAATACTGAGTTAGGATTTAAACATCCTGTTATTTGTTTATTTAATAACCTTTTTATTTTGGAAGAATTTTAGATTGACAGAAAAGTTCCAAAGACAGTACAGAATTCTTACCTAAGAATCATATAATGCTTCACCTTGTTTCCCCAATGTTAACACCTTACATAACCATGGTACATGTTTCAGGACTGAGAAACCAATGTTGTAATAGGGAAGAACAAATCTGACTCTGTATTGGATCTGTTTCTTTTACTTTAAGCTTTGTATTCTATTGCTTTTGCTACAAGTTAAGAATGTTGCCTATAGCTTGAAATCCACAGGATAGCCCATTCTGGAGGCTCTGACCTTTAAAAGTCTAACACTCTTCCATTCATATAGAGAGAAAAAGTTACAGAGCAGAGAATAACATTTGCCTTGTTGGAGGTTTACAGAAACATCGTGATCTATCCTATGTGGACAGCTGCAAGAATAAAGGATTCTGACACCAAGAAGTTTGCAGCAACTAGACACACCCCCTCCCCTTTTAGTATAAAAGAAGCCTGAATTCTACCTCCGGTAAAGGGTTCTTTGGGACACGAGTCCACCATCTTCTCGGTTTGCTGGCTTTCTGAATAAAATCACTATTCCTTGCCCCGACAACTTGTCTCTCAATTTATTGGCCTGTTGTGCTGTGAGCAGTACGAACTTGGACTTGGTAACAACATTGGTACATTACTGTTAACTAAAGTATAGACTTTATTCATTGGTTTTTCTACTAATGTCCTTTTACAGTCCCAGAAACCCATCTGGGATACCACAATGCACTTAGTGGTTTTTTTTTTTTTAATTTAATTTACTTTTGGCTGCATTGGGTCTTGGTTGCTGTGCGTGGGATTTCTCTAGTTGTGATGAGTGGGAACTACTCTTCACTGTGGTGTGCGGGCTTCTCATTGCTTCTCTTATTGAGGAGCACGGGCTCTAGGCACACGGGCTCAGTAGTTGTGGCTCACGGGCTTAGTTGCTCCACGGCATGTGGGATCTTCCCAGACCAGGGCTCGAACCTGTGTTCCCTGCATTGGCAGGCGGTTTCTTAACCACTGTACCACCAGGGAAGTCCCCAAAAATCTTTTTATTACTTTCTGCAACAGCAAATTGCCTTGGCTTTTTATTTATGATAGAGACATCATTTTAAAACATTAAGCAAAATGAGATTATTTTTTTAAAAAAGTAATAGTAAAAGTAACATGCAGATGTAGCAAAAAATTCTCAATTTCCTCTGGGTTGACTTCACCCATGGGAAAAACCTCCCCATAGGCTGGCAAGATGGCCAGATTGGTTTCTCTCACTAGTCATTAGAATGTATGTTTCTGGAAATTCCCTGGTGGTCCAGTGGTTAGACTCTGCGCTTCCACTGCCAGGGGCCTGGGTTTGATCCCTGATCGGGGAACTAAGATCCTGCAAGCCATGCAGAGCGGTCAAAAAAAAAAAGAATGCATGTTTCCGTTAGGATGGCTGGCCACTGTTGTATCAAACGCTTCCCAATGTGTGGCCAAAATCGTAATGACACTGATGATTTATGGAACATAAAATCCAGAGGTAGATGGTTCCAGAGTTGGCCCCAAAGCTCAAAGACCTAAGCTCTTTCCATCTTTCATCATCCTCAGCATGTTGGCTGTTGCCCTTCACTGTGTCATGCTGTGGCCCAAATGGCTCCCTCAGTGTCAAGCATTCTTAAGCAGTTGTGTTCAAAAGCGGAACAGAGGAAAAGGGAGCTCTCCTCATGAACCTTTCCTCATGGTTTCTCTCCCATGGTCAAGGTGGAAATGATTTCCCAGAAGCCCCTTTGCTGGGATCACATGTCTGGATCACATGATCACCCGTGGTTGCAAGGGAGTCTGGGAAAGCAAGGAATCTGGCAAAGGGGATTGGCTCAGGCCAGTCCTAACATTTGCAGAGCTCAGGGCAAGAACACAAAATGATAAAAAAAAAACATGTCCTAACCTTCCAACCAGACAGACACACCTTCAAACCACATGGAATATCAGGTGTGAATTTAGAAATCCTTCAGCTCCTCAGAGTTCCACACCATGATGTGGCTCCTGGTTTACTGCCCATCTTCCTTCTCTTCCCAGCCCCAATTCCATCCCGTACCACATGAGCTCTCCCATACAGGTGTGTGGACACTCCAGCCCATGCATCCAAGCTCTGAATACCCCTCCTGCAAACAGCTGCCACTTGGCCACTCCTCAAACCTAGGAATGTGTGTAGTGGCTGCACCCTTAGGAGAATGGGTCGGGGAGAGGTTCACTCCTGCAGGCTGGAAGTGGATTTGGGGCAGTTTGGACAGGGAGTATTGGGGTACCAGGTACCCAGAGTGTGGGCTTAGGTGGGCACATCCTCTTGGCCTCGTAGGCTCCTCTCTCCATCAGGATGGAAGAGGCCAGAGGGGGGGCCTCTAAAGGATGGGGCCCAGAGCAGAGACTGCTCTTGCCGGTATTGATGGGGCACATTGCTGCACAGACAAAATCAGGTTTCTCTGAAGGAGAAGGTGGAATGGCGATTGAGCAGGCGGCCCTTAGTGTCCCAGTGTGAGCTCAGTGGGGCCAGGGGTCTTATGTTTCATTGACCCTCATCTCCTTAGGACCTAACCTAATGCCTAGTGTATGGTAGGTGTTTAATACATGCTTACTGATTGAATAAGTGAGTGAATGAATGAATATCTGTGTTAGTACCACTTGAAATTGTCCTGCCTCCCCTCCCACAGGGATGGATGCTGTTGGAGGCCAAGTCCCAAGGAAGTTTATCTGGGGTCTGTAGCAGAGCAAACCCCAGCACTCTGGACACTGTTCCCGCTGCACCCCGACTCCCTACCATGCTCACCTCCGGTGGACAGCCGCAGGGTCTGCCAGCAAGGGTCTGCTGTTGCTATTTCACAGTTTCAGTGCCGCTGGATAACTCTGAGCACTTCCATGGTAAGCCCTTCATGTGCCGTAGTGGACCCCACAGCCTGGTACACCGGACCCTCTGCCACCAGGCCCAGCTTTCTCCCCTGTTCCTGACAAACTCCTGACCTAGACAGGCCCACTCTCTGCCCCTGAATATACTCTGTATTTCCCAACTTCCATGCTTTTCTCACACTATTCCTGCAATACCCTCATTCACCCCATTCTTTCTGTCTGTTCAAATCAAACCTTTCCTTCAAGACCCAGCCAGTTCCCACATCCTTCCCGAGGCTTGCCCTGGCCACCAAAACCCCCTTCCTTATGTCTTCCCTAGGAGTTCACATATGCCATGTCCTGCCCTGGGGCACTCTTCCATTTAACATTCAACAGAGGTTGTAGACCTCACAGAGCATCGAGTCTTAGGGGAGGGGATGAGTAGGTACCGGAATCCTCTGGGTAGCTAGCTTATTTATTTATTTATTTTTAAAATTTTATTTTATTTATATATGTTTGGCTGCGTTGGGTCTTTGTTGCTGTGCGCGGACTTTTCTCTAGTTGCTGCAAGTGGGGGCTACTCTTCGTTGACGTGCGGGGGCTTCTCATTGCGGTGGCTTCCCTTGCTGCGGAGCACGGGCTCTAGATGCACGGGCTTCAGTAGCTGTGATGTGTGGGCTTGGTAGTTGTGGTGCGTGGGCTCTAGAGCGTAGGCTCAGTAGTTGTGGCAAACAGGCTTAGTTGCTCCGCGGCATGTGGGATCTTCCTGGACCAGGGCTTGAACCCATGTACCCTGCATTGGCAGGTGGATTCTTAACCATGACGCCATCAGGGAAGCCCTAGCTACCTTATTTAAAAGAGGGATATTGAAGGATATGACAGGTGGCCTCGGGGACAGACAGGACAAGACTGGCAAATAGCCAGGCCTCACTGAGACTGGCGATTTGGGATATCAGGACCTGAGGCTTTTCTCTTTGCCTCTCAGAGGACACGTGCCCCCTCTTGTCTGCCTCTGTATCAGCTTCATTCATCACTCACATCCAGCTCTCTATTGTACTTTGACATAAATCTGGCTCTGGATTGGCTATCTTAGCTTTCCCTCTATATGACTTCATAACTCAAGCACCCACAAGGGATTGAGTGCTCCTTTGCCTGGAAGTGAAACAACATGGTCAGAAGGGTTTAAGCAAAGAAAAAGAATTTTTTGACCCATGTAACTATTGAGAAGTTCAGAGGAAAGTCAGGTTTCAGGTGTGGCCAGATCTACGTACTCAAATAATATGATTAGAAACCTCTCTCTACCACTGGGCTCAGCTTTGCTCTGGGTTGGCTTCACCCATAGAAAAATCGTTCCCTTGGTGGGGCAAGATGGTAACCGGAAAGTCCAAACATTCTACCAGCCTAGCAACTGTGGCAGAGAATATACTTCCTCCAGGTAGCTCCAGTAATATTCCTGGGTAGAGCTGTCATTGGCTTAGCTTTGAACCAGACCCTGTGGCCAGGGGACATGATGCTTTGATTGGCAGGTTTGGGACACATGCTGTACCCATAAAAGATGAATATGGTATTGTTACTATCAGAACCCACTTGGACTGAGATTGGGTGGGGAGGAGGCAGACCTCTCAAAGAGAGACCCAATCAAGTTGGAGTTCATCTCTAATTAGCTGTGGCGGTGTGGGGATTGGCTCACACCTGCTGCTCTCTCTACTCAACACCTCTCGTTCTTCTGCAAATAGCATTCTCCTTTGTTTGAGGTCCTTCTTCTTCCTAATCACAAGATTCTCTCGGGGCTGCTAGTCACAGCCCTGCGGGTCACAAAGGAGGGCATGTGACCCAAGATGACCAATCAGAGTCCTTCCTTGGGATTTTTCGTCATTTAATCAAAGGAAGAACGTCTGCTCCTTTCTTTCTGGAGGTGAAGCTAGGAAGACATGAGTAGGAGCTGGCCAAGTTTCCAATCTCATGGACAAAGCTGGTCGGTGAGAACAAGACTCAAATGCAGAGAGAACAGGAGATGGAAATGGAGAGAAACAGTCTGAATGAAGCCCCATACCTTAGTTTCATCGTTGCCAAGGCCCAACAGGAAACTGCCTTTGCCACCATTTGGTTAAATGAGCCAATACATTCATCTTTTTGCCTAACTTGGGCAGCTAGTGTTTCTTGGGCACATCCTGTGTGCCGGTACACTGTGCTAAATGGTCTCTACAGGTGATCTCGTTTGATGCTCATAACTCCATCATTATTTCCCCATTTTATAGGTGTGAGAATGGGGATTAGGGAGTTTGAGAGACTCATTCATACAGCCAATAAGTAGCAGAGTCAGGATTCAAACCAGACAAAACCGTCTGCAGAGCAACCCACAAAGCTCTAAAACCCTGGGTGAACTGGTTGTGGATGGGGCAGGCATCTGAATGTGGGATTAGCGCTGGGTACTGGCCTCAGGCCTAGCCTTTGCCCTCAAGTTGCTTAGACTCTATAGCATTGTTAAGTTAGGTTTAAAGTTTTATTTTTTCACTATGAAATATGTACAGAAAAGCACATCCAAGATGTAGGCACTGTTTATAAATAATTAGAAAATAAGTCTCATCTGTGTAACTATCGCCTAAGTCAAGAAATAGAACATGAGCAGCATTCCAGAGCCCCACTGGCTGCCTCTCCCCAGGGAGAACCTCCTCCTCTAGAGCTACCCTTTGTCTTAGACTGTCCTGATCTCACCCTGGGGTCTGATTTTAGCACCTTTGTGCATATCTTGTTTCCCTAGCTAGGGAGAGGCTGACAGGGGTGATGCTGGTAAGGGCCATCCCTTCCCCTGTAGTTTTTTGCTTCCCCCACTTGCCAGGTGAGTAATAAGTGCTCACACACATTTGTTGACAGGTTGACTGGGATGGGCGAGCACCTACTCTATGTTGGGAACTGTGCCAGGTGTTTTACGCATTATCTCATTGAATTGTCACAGAACTTCCCTCAGGTAGGCTTGATTAGCCTGCATTTCCAAACAAGGAAACTAAGGTTCAGGGAAGGCATGTATCACACCCAAGGTCACACAGAGAATAAATGGAGGGACTTGGTTTTGAACCCAGGTGTGTCTGTTACTGAGGGCCCTTCTTTTCTTTTGGTTCCTTTTGATTGGGGCGGGGAAGGTGAGGAAAGAAGGGAGAGAGGTGAGAGTAGGAGGGGGATGGTAAATGCAGTGACTGAATAAGGCAGAGCTGGATTAGACTGCCTGCTTTCAAACCCCAGCTCTGCCACTTACGCAAGTTCCTTACCTTCTCTCTGCCTCAGCTGCCTACCTAAATAGCAGCTCTGTGTCAATTCATTGAGATGACATGTCAAATGTCTAGCATAAAGAATAACAGGGTTGTTGTGAAGAACAAAAGGGTTAAGGAAGCTCTGAGAACAGTAGCCTGAATGTAGTAAGCTCTTGATAAACATTAGCCAGGATGATTGCTGCAGTTGTTTTGGAACTGCTGCACCCACAGCTACTTTGCAGGCTGTTTTCTTTTGCAAACTGACTCCAGTGAAGGACCTCTGGCTGATTGTCTACTAGAGCTTGTTTCTTCTGGGGATTCTGAGGCCAATAGACCAGAGACCAGCCTCCTCCAAAAGTGGCTGGCCTGAGATCCAATGCCGTTTTTTCCTGTCTGACCCCACGTCAGAGCAGAGCTGACCCGGGCACCGTTCTCCTGGGCCTGATATCAGGGCAGCCTCGCCACGAGGTCAGGCTGGCTCTCAGGAGGGCTGAGGGTGGGGGTACCAGAGGGCTTCCACTACCCGGCCTGTGGCATTGCAGCTTTCCTTTCCCAGGCTTTGGAGGGGCTGAAGTTCATGGTGGGATTTTTCAGCAAGCAGGAGCCTGGACAGCTCCTGTATTAGGTCACGAATGTTGGTTGCAAGCAACAGAAACTGATTCTGGCTATCTAAAGAAAAAAATAATAATTGTGGGGAAGGAACCTGAGGGTTTACTGAATCAACCAGTGGCTCAAGGACCAGAGCTATGGGGAGCATCTGCTCTGTTGCTGCCACTTTATTTATTTATTTATTTTAAATGTAAAAAATATGTATTTATTTATTTATTTGGCTGCGTCGGTTCTTGGTTGCAGCATGCGGGCTGGGATCTTCATTGTGGCGTGCGGGATCTTTTAGTTGAGGCATGTGGGAGCTAGTTCCCTGACCAGGGGTCGAACCTGGGCCCCCTGCATTGGGAGCATGAGGTCTTAGCCACTAGACCACCAGGGAAGTCCCATGTTGCTGCCACTTTAAACACTCATCTCTCCTTCGTCACTAGCTCCAGATTCCAGTTCTGGAAAAGATCATATGACATATATCATGTGACTGCTTCAGGTGAAACGGGAGGTGTGTAGAGGAAGGACCAAGTGCCCCAGCTGGTGTAGTGGTTGCTGGTGGAACTCTCCCTTGGGCAAGATGAGCTACAGGGCAGTTTCCTCAGTGAGGGAGGTGGGGGAACAAGGGGGGGTGCAGCTGAATATAAGACAATCAAAGGAAACAAGACAAATGTCCACTTTAGTCCTGCCCTCTTTGAGCAAACAGGCTCTTATGGTGGGTTCCTCAAGCATCCTGAAAGATACGCTTTCCTGCTTCTCAATGCAGACAGGGTGCTAAGAAACAGTGTGGGGCAGTGGGAAGTGCAGACATAGCTTTAGAGTCAAACAGTAGGTTCAAATTCTAGTACCTCACTTACTCGCTTGTGACCTTAAGGTCAGGTATCTTAATGACTTGGGTTTTAACTCTTTAATCTGTGAAATGGGGATAATAATTCAGTAATTCTCATATGGTTGTTGCTAAGATTAAGGGTAATTTAGGAACTGTGGGTCTGATTCCAACTCCATCTCTGACATATTGGGCTCTGTCTGGGGGGAAATCACAGGGCTTCTCTGAGCCTCGATTTCCGATCTACAAAACAGGGGTGAAGAATTAATCTTGGGAATCAATCAGACTTGATTTTGAGCCTGACATTTCTATGTACGTGCTATAAGACTCTGGGCAAGTTATTTAGCTGAACTTGAAGCAGCCCAGCTAAGGGGCCTGTTGCAAGCACAGGCACAGGATAGATGCTGTATTGGTTCCTAGGGCTGCCATACCAAGGTGCCACAATATCTGGTTCCTTAAACAATAGAAACTTATTGTCTCACACAGTTCTGCAGGCTACAAGTTCAAGATCAAGGCGTCGGTAGGATTGGTTCCTGATGAGAGCTCTGAGAGAGAATCTCTTCCGGGCCTCTCTCCTAGCTTCTGGTCATTTTCTGGCCATCTTTGGCATTCCTTGGCTTATAGAAACATAACCCTGGTCTCTGCCTTCACCTTCACATGGCTATCTTCTTCCTGTGTATCTTCATATTGTCTTTCTTCTTTGTATGTCTGTCTCTATGTCTAATTTCCCCCTTTTTATAAGGATACCAGTCATACTGGATTAGGACCCACCCCAATGACTTCATTTTAACTTGATTATCTCTGTAAAAACCCTATTTCCAAATAAGGTCACATTCTGAGGTAGTGGGGGTTAGGACTTCAACATATATTTTGGGGGGAGGGGGGACACAATTCAACTTGCACTTATTAGTTTTCCTTTTTCATCAAAATTCCTTATCAAATAAGGTTAAATATCTTGCTCAGTACCTGGCACAGAGCAGACCTTCAATAAATATTTGTTGAATAAATGCACAGATGGATCTTAGCTTCCATGGTGTCCTGAATTCTTCAGAGAGTTCTCTACTGACCCAGGAAATATTCTGCCTTAAAAAAAGTAACTTCGAGGTTCTTGGACAAGAATATAAAGTTCACATGAATAGCTCCAGGCAGATTCAAGAGCTTGGATCTCATTTCTCTTTGACTGTGCTCTATGCTGTTCCCCTAGCCTGAGAGATTGCAGGAAGGTCCTTCATTCTTGGAAATGTTTTCCATTGCCACAAAGAATTAACTGTTCCAGCAAAGACTGCAAGACTTCCTCCAGTCATTTGAAAAGGGCTTCCAATGATGAACAGGTGCTTTAGGGTGAGATGAGAACATGTCTGTGGGTAACGGGACAGGTGACCTCCACAAACTTCTACCCCTGAGTCCCCCATCCAAAGAGGGGATGCCGTCTCTTCTTAGTTTTCCACCCTTCAGGCCAGGGGCCCACATACCTTGAAGGCTTACAATGTGCTGGGAATGTTTCATCTGATACAGCAAAGTGACTCAAAGCCTAAACTCTGGAGTTGGACCTGGTCTTGGCCTCACCATCACCTCACTGTGTGATCTTGAGCAAGTTACTTGACGTCTCTGTGCCTCAGCATCCCTGTTGGTAATTTGAGGGTAATTGATAATAGCATCTACCTTCTAGCAGATGTAATAACATATGTAATGCACTTTGCATGGTGCATTCAAACCATGTTAGCGATGATTGTTTTCTTTTTTTTTTTTAAAGTATTTGTTTATTTATTTATTTATGGCTGTGTTGGGTCTTTGTTTCTGTGTGAGGGCTTCCTCTAGTTGTGGCAAGCGGGGGCCACTCTTCATCGCGGTGCGCGGGCCTCTTACTATCGCAGCCTCTCTTGTTGCGGAGCACAGGCTCCAGACGCGCAGGCTCAGTAATTGTGGCTCACGGGCCCAGTTGCTCCGAGGCATGTGGGATCTTCCCAGACCAGGGCTCGAACCCGTGTCCCCTGCATTGGCAGGCAGATTCTCAACCACTGCGCCATCAGGGAAACCCTGTTTTCTTATATCAGTGAAGATGCTGCGGATGTTGAGGCCAGTTAATGGGGGATGTAAATTCTAGCGCCTGGGCTTTAATATATTTCCTTATTAAGAAGACTGAATAAAATCAGGCAAGTCTGTTCTCATCGTTCCTGCTGGGGCTTTCTAGAACTCAGCCCATCTCTCCTTGCCTTCTCCCTTCCTTCTTTACCTCCTTGCAGTCCTCAATGCTCAACCATGGATTATTCTGCTAATTCCCCCACAACCCTGTGAAATATGTATATAACCTGTTTCGTGGATAAGGAATCTGAGACTCAGAGGGGCGAGGTGACTTCTAAGCGGTGAAGCTAGAATTCAAGCCAGGTATGTCTGACTTCAGGGTCACAGAATAGGGTGATGGGGCTGATGGGGATGAAATTTGGCCTTCCCCCTGCAATTCCTCTCCATCCTTAGGACCTAAGCACAAGGTTCTCCACCAGATCGGCCTGTCCTGGACAACGCTCCTACTCCGGACTGGCTTCTCCACCCCGTCACCAAGGCTGGTCCCCTGCTCGATCATACCCAACAGGCCCCATGGAACCCGTTCACCCCCAGGGGTCAATGTCTGATGATAAAGGCAGACTGTTAGGACATGATATTCTCGTTCGGCAGCACTTTGAATCCCCATGGAGGCCCCGGGGGGGGGGTGTGTGGCATCCTCCGCTACTTTACAGGTGGGCACACCATGGCTCAGAGAAGATCTGTGACTCCTATTGGTCACACACTGGGTCAGAGCCTGCCTTTGAGCCTTGGCCTGCCCCTCCAATTTCTTCCACTTACATCCTTTTACAGCACTGCCTGTTTCCTCTGTTCCTCTCCAGGGCAGCCTGGGCTGAAATTAGCCTCTGGTGCTCTCTGCCCCAACACTGCCAGGGGCCAAAAGTACTCGGAGACCAGCTGGGCTTCAGGACAATGGGACAGAAGTGTCAAGACATCTTTGCCCATGGGGACGGAGGACACGTTGGTCATGTGCTAACACAGCTCCCTTCAGGGGAGGCTGGCACAGGGCGGTAAAAGTCAGGAAAGCCATCCCACTTTTATCATTCTCTTTTCTTTCTCTTTAGCATAGACAACAGATTCCAGAATTCTCGGGCTTCTCTGAGCACCTGACTACTGGAATTTGGAAGCTCCTGTGGTTAGTTTCCTATTCTCCCTCCCAAGCCCACAAGCAGTGACCAGCTTCCTGGTTGTTTTGAAACTGCACACAAAGGAGGAAGCATGTGGGAGCAGAAAGAACACTGGGTTAATTTCCTAGGGGGCTCTGGCAGTGGCTGGCTGTGCAACCTTAGGCAGATGAATTGACCTCTCTGATCCTCAGTATCCTCATCGGCAAGATGGTCTCTTCTTCATAAAGCTGTTATGAAGATTCAGCTAGATAATGGACATAAAGCTGTTAATGCAGTGCTGGGTGCACAGTAAGCACTCCGTAAACATGAGCCCACCATTACTTTGGTAGAAATGGTGTTGTCATTAGCAACTGAAACCTTGGTGGAGGTTTTCTTCATAGTGGAGGGTCCAAGAATGAGATGGAATGGGAGTGGAGGTGAGTGAGGAAAGAATGTTCTTTCCCTCTCCTACTGGCAACCATCGCAAACTGCACGTGCCCGAGGCCAGCTCTGGAAATGCCAAACAATTCTTGTCATTTATCCATCCTGGGGAGACAGGGTGTCTTCCAGGCCCGCTTGGCCTTGGCTTAAAAGCATGGGCACATATACACCCACACGCACTCACCCACACTCTCTCCCAGCACCAGGAGTTAATAAGGCCAATAGCATGGGTGTCACAGTGTGCCCTGAAGGCACCTTATAAGAAAAAGGAAGATTTTTTCTTGTGCAGATTGCAAGAACAGCTAATTGCATACAGACTTACATTTTGACTTTTCTGGGTGTGACTCCACAGGGGATGTGACCCCACGTTCATTATCTGGGAGCCCAGCAGCATCCTCAGCTTCTGGGCTTCAGGGGACTTAGGAATAATCCAGTGCTACTGGCTCATTTTGGGGAAATGAAGCTCAGAGAGCCAGAAGGCCCTGTTCAACAACACACACGCAACCGCTGGGCCGGGGCCAACCCGCCCCCGCCCCCCCACCCCGTGCTGCAATGGCGGTGTTCTCTCATCCCTCCCTGACAAAGGGACGGTCACCGTGAACTTCACGTCCAGCCTGCAACTGTCATCCTATCAGGAGGAAAGGCAGACAAGGAGGGACAATGGATTGTACTCAACGAACCCCTCTGAGGTTTCAAGTCTGCTTCCCAGTTACGGGGTCTTTGGAAGGAAATAATGTGACATCTCCTGTCTTTTACTCCCCTGCACCCTGATGGGTCCCCCCACTGGTTGATGCCTGACTCTGGCAGAAGTCTCCTCTCTGTTATGGAGCAGAAACGGTGGAGAGAAGACACAAAAGCCTTTCAGATGACTGTGACTCTCAGGGAGAGGTGGGAAATGTGGGGTTATTGGAGAGGACTGTTGCATTTATGGGGCCTCTTATCTTTATGACAAAAGCTCAGATGGGCATCGGGAGGCAATAAGAAAGAAACAACACCCATAAAGATTTCGTTCTAGAGTGTGGGATCATGTGCATCCGATGGGCAGCTGGACCCGCTGTGGGGGGATGGGGGTAGTTCTTGTAACACTGTGATTCTCTGTTAAGTTAGGACCCGATGACATGGAGCTGAGAAATCCTGGTGGAGCTGCTGAGAGCAATTCCCAGACCCACCTATGTCCTCTCCAACCCTCCCCAACTCTGCCAACCAAATGTGGGCATCCCCTGGCAGCAGCAGAAGACCCACTCCTCCACACAATTTCTCCCTCTCCATTCCTGGGGGCAGCTCAATGGGAGACCCGAACCCCCAGGACCTTTGGCGAGGTGGGATGGACACGAGATGGACAACATCAGGGGGAGGGCAGGAGGGCTTCCTGTGGGCTCTGACTTCCCCGGAGGGAAAATGTGTCACAGTCAGAAATAGAAACAAACAACCCCGAACACACAGAACCAAACCAAAAGAAAGCAAGAAACAACCAGATACATAAATTGCAGAAAAAGGGGTTCCGGTTCTATTTGTTCTGCAATAACGTCAATATTTGCAATACTTTTATCAAGGTATAGAAAGAAAAACGGGAGCATTGGAATAAGAGGAACAGAAGGTCCCCCCGCCCCTGTAGCATTCAAGTAGTCTGTGCCTCTTCCCCATCCCCAAACAGTTTAGCTGTGCTATTCCCTGAGCAGGTGTAAGTCTATTGTCCGAACACACAGTTCTTGACCCAAGACTGACATTCTGGCTTTGGCTTGCAGGTCCAGCTGGCGTTTACTCTCCCAGGGGAGCCAGTCTGATGCAGAGCCCCTTACCCTGTTCACTGTGACAGTAAACGGGCCGCAGAGACAGAAGTCCCCAGACACCGCCTGGTCGGAGCGCTCTCAGGCGATGGAAGAGATCTCGCTGGGTTTCTGCTCTCTGCAGAAGAGAGTCCTGGGGGAGGACCAGCAGCTGCCCTGGCTGCTGCGGTGACAGCAGAGAAGCACGGACAACAGCAGGGCCAGTGCGACGACGGAGCTGAGTGTCCACCCGATGATGCCCGGGTAGACGAAGGGCAGGATGAGGACGACGAGCAAGACCAGGAGGAGCAGGTGTGCCGCCAGGCGCCGGGCTGCCACGTAGTTGGCACTCTCCGCGTCCTGTTCATCCTCTCCTGCTAAGCTGGGATGCCCTGCTATCAAGGTAGCAGGATTCACCAGCCCCTGAGGACAGAGCCGCACCTCCGGGCCCGGCCGGGCCAGCCGCCCCAGCACGGCCTCCTGGTCACGCAGGCTGCAGATGAGGCCCCCGGGGACGGCAGTGACCTTGCGGCACAGCGGGCAGATGATGGACCAGGTGTCGTCCTGCACACACAGCAGCAGCTTCAGGCAGACGGCACAGAAGGTGTGCTGGCAGCCCAGCAGCTTGGGCAGCCGGGCACTGCTGTAGGGCTCCCGGCACACCAGGCACTCCAGGTCGCCATCCGTGGAGCCGCGATGACCCCCAGCAGGGCCCGCGGTGTTAGAGGCGGTGGCTTCTTTGGACATAAGCTGGGGCTGCTGCAGGAGCTCAGTGCAGGCCATTCTGGGCAGAGGAGCCACTGGGACGTGGCAGCTCAGGGCCTGGGCATCGACAGGGAAGTGTCAGCCGGTGTCACTGGGACCTGGATGTGGTCTGACCACAGGCTGGGCTTCTCAAGCCTCTATTTCCTTCTCGTCATCAGCCGTCTAGCACCGCTCTCCCAGGGCTGCTCAGCTTGTTTCTTGGCTCACGTTGTCCCTTTAGTTATTATTATTTCTTTCCTTGAAACCTGGGGTTAATCAGTAACTAGAGGGCCTGGAATCTGAATTGTCTGATAGAAGGGCCAAGGGGGCAGGGCCAGTGCGTGAACCAGGATTTTCCTGTTGCGGCTGGTGCCTCATGAGTGCCCGCGGGATTATGGCTTGTGAGCTTCAGGATGCATTAGAATCACCACCCCCACCCACCGCCCCCCACCCCAGGAGCCTTTTAAAATGCAGGTTTCTAGGTCCCAAACCCAGAGATTGAGATTCAGCAAGGTCTGGATGGGAATCTTAGAATTTGCTCAGTTAACAAACATCATGATGATTCTAACCCAGGTGGACCAGGGTTAGAAACCAGGTTAGACCAGGTTAGAAACACCGCCATGGGTGTTTCTCAAAAGGTTTTGGATGTCAGGATCAGCGGGAAAAAGTTTATTTGTGCTTTGAGAATGTTTGCAAGCAGGCGGCCCTGTGAAGAAGAAAGAAGTGATGGGAAAAGTATTCTGAGCAGCAGGGGGAAAAAAGTCCAGCCAAACAGTAAAACCGAAACAGGCCATAGGTATTTATCACCTGCTACTGCCATCTGTTCCTTTACAGTCACAATAATTGTATTAACCGTTACTGGTTCCCAAGCATCTCATCCCTATCCTGCTGTGCACTTCACACACCTAATAATAGGTGCAATTTGTTGTGTGCCAGGCACACTGCAGAGCCAGTAGTAATAAAAACAGCTGCTGTTTGTTTGGGCCTGCTTGGAGCCGAGCCTCGAGACAGAATCCTCACCTGCGATCTCCCTGCATCCTGGCACAGCCCTGTAAGAAAGGCGCTGCCGAAGTCTGGAAGCAAAGGCAGGGTGTGGTCAAGGCAGGCCTGCCAGCTGCCTGCCAAGGGGCCTTTCATGGGGCCAGGACCCCGTGGAATTTACTAGCGTCCAAGGTCAGCTTCCCAGCCTCTTGGATCCAGGAACTCAATCTCGTCCTTCAGTGTAGAGGCAGTTGGCCTTCAGGCAGCTGACTCAAGCTAACAGGACTCATGTGGGACTGAAAGACATACATAGCATGGCAGTTAAGAAAACGTGATTCCCATAATGGAAAAGAATATGAAAAAGGAAAAATATATATATGTATAACTGGATCACTTTGCTGTACACCAGAGACTAACAAGACATTGTAAATCAACTATACTTTAATAAAAAATTTAAAATTAAAAAAGTAAATGTGATTTCCTCACTTTGCCCTGAACATCAGAGGGTGGGGTGGTGCAATCCACCTCCTCAAAGTAATGCCTCACCTACGCCCCGCCGAATCCAGAAGGACAAGCTGCACCATCCTTTGCTGCTTCTGTCACCAGCTGAGGTCCAGAGAGTCCAGCTCTTCTGACCCAGTGCTTTCCCCCACCCCAAGGGACAGGCTCTGCTCTCTTGCTTCATCCTCACCCTGAGTCCCCTGTCTCTGAAATCGAATTCTCCCCCCTCTACCCTCGCCATCACATCTCTTCTCCTCCTCAGCCATCAGCCTGACAATCAGTTATTTCTTTCTATTCTGTTCTCCCCCAGATCAAGCTGAAAGGCACCTCAGCTCTAGCACTGGACATCTGTTTTCTCCCCAAGCCCAACATCCATTTCTCCTTCTACAGTGGCCTGTTTTCCTTTTGGACAACCACTGCTCTCCACTGTCATTGTGTGTGGTTCGAAGCTCTGTGGGAGGAGAGAGGCGATGTAATTCAGGGCAGACCAATCAGCATGTTCCACCCCGCTGGCTAAAAGAATTGGTTCAGACATGGGTATGTGATCTAAGCCAAACCAATGAGATTCAATTCTGGGAATTCTGTTGGAACGACTCACAAGTTTTTCTTACTGCTGGGTTTCCAAGCTAGAGGATGGAACCCTGGAAGTGACAGGAACACACTGTGTGACACAAAAGAAAGATGAGAAAAGAGTCAGAAAAAGGCCCGATGACATTGAATGCCTTGATCCAGCCATACCTGAAGTCAGAGCTCTTTGGATTTTTTTTTAGTTATAATAACCAATAAAATCCACTCTGATTTTTATTAAGTCAGCTTGAGTTGGATTTCTGTCCCTTGCAAGGGAAAGACATCTGCGTAATGCAGCAATAGATGAAGAAAAGAAGCCTTTAATTGCTACCTGACACAAGACAATCAAGCTGTACATGGCCAAGAGAGAACTAACACCTGTGGGTTACTATGCTGAAAGAGACTTTGTGTCTCTTTTCTGCTTTGACCCGCATTATGTAATGCTCCTTTCTGTTTGCTAGACCCTAGGAAGGGTTGAGATAGGAGGAGAAAAAATTTGTTGAGCTGCATTCATTTATAATGAGAAATAGAAAATCAGGTGGACAACACAGTTTGGTCAGCTTGGCCATTGACCCCCCCCTCTCTGCTAGCCAGCTCTACTGGTGGCCAAATAATTAGGAAGGTAGCTGGATGAGGTTGTAATCAGACCAAGGGAAGTTATTTGGGGTTAGTGTCTAAATAACCTTTTGATGTTGTTGGGCAACCACCATGAAGAAAATATATATTGGTTATAACAACCCAGATATTACAGAAATAAATAAAGGAGAATGTGAAAGTTCCTTTGAAAAACTTCTATTTTCTGAGAAATGACGGCATTTAACAGCATGTTCCTTCACATTGCCCCCATCCTACCATCTTGGCTTGGGAGCTACTTTGTTTCTTAAAGGTACCTTGGCTTAACCATCATTTGCACTGGTTTTATAGTTAGACAACCAGCTCTTGTCAATTTACTAGCTGCGTGACCTTCGGCAAGTCTTTTCAACTTCATCGAAGCTCAGTTTCTCATTTTGATAAAATGGAGACAGTAACACTGTAGGAAATTGTGGGAGATTACTTAAGCGCCCCCCCCCCACCTCCATCAAACCCTGCTCAGGGGAGAGAGTAATTTACACACCTTGCCATCTAACTGACCTCAGTGTAATTGACTGCACCCAGGGACACAGAGGTAAGACACTTTGGTGATCTGTTTAGCCAGTGCTGCTTCTTTTTTTAAAATTAATTAATTTTATTTTATTTATTTTTGGCTGTGTTGGGTCTTCTTTGCTGCATGCGGGCTTTCTCTGGTTGCGGTGAGCCGGGGCTACTCTTCGTTGCAGTGTGTGGGCTTCTCATTGCGGTGGCTTCTCTTGTCGCAGAGCACGGGCTCTAGGCGCACGGGCTTCAGTAGTTGTGGCGTACGGGCTTAGTTGCTCTGCGGCGTGTGGGATCTCCCCGGACCAGGGATCAAACCCGTGTCCCCTGCATTGGCAGGCGGATTCTTAACCACTGCGCCACCAGGGAAGTTCCCAGCCAGTGCTTCTTAAAGAGAAGTGAAAGTGGGCAGGATCTGAAGCATAGCCTGAAGCAGATCTATCCCAGGGGAAGGAAAAAATGTCTCTGGAGCGTTCAAAATGTTCAATTCATCTAGGTTTTTTATTCTACTCCGTGTTACATGTGTGCTTGCAGTAATATTACAATTAGAAAATTGAGTCCTTCCAAATCTTCAAATAAAACATCATTTTTATATAGCTATACAAATGTGAATTCATTAATTCTCAGTAAAACTTTTTTTTCCCCCTTTGAAATGCAGTTTCTCCCATCCTGTGGCTTCACACAGCCCCTGGGTTGTAAGGAGTCTGAGAAGCACAGCCTCAGTGAGTTTAGAATTTCATAGCCTCCTGTGAGTGGGGAAACCAGACTCAGGTCTCCTGATGGACCACCTCGGAAACCCCACTTTGCAGGTAGTCACAGATCCTCAACCTACAAAGACAGTTCTGATGTGAGCTTTAGGCCCTGTATCGAGTTCACTGGCAAAGGTGCGAGAGGGCGGTGTTGTCATGAGTCAAACTGCCTGATCCTTGCCTGGCCTCTGATCTTGACCAGCCCAGCTTCACTCCACACTCCAGTGGCCCCAGAGAGCCATGTCCCAGCAAACACCCCCTCACCCCCACTCCCCTCCCCACCCCAGGCTGCCTGGTGTCTTAGCTCACACTCTTCTTCCAGAATTCCTGCCTCTGTGCTCCTCAGAACCCAGCCGGCTATGCCTCCATCCCTCTCGAAGCGTCAGTGTGTCTGAGGGTGGATGGGTGAGGGAGATGGAGGAGCAGGATTTGGAACCAAAACGACAATAACAGGATAATGAAGATAAGGATGGAGAGGGAGAGATCATGCAAGAAAGTGAGGGCTTCAGGTATCAACTGCGGGAGGCTGGAAATAGCGCTTTTCCCCTCTGCTTTTTAAAAATAATTATGTAAAAAAAAAATCCATGCTTACTGTAAAAAAATAAATAAATAAAGGAATTACTTATGAATGTAAAGAAAAAGACATTAGTAATCAGCAATCTCTCAGCCCACAGAGGACCAGTTTGGAAATCTCCCTTTAGACTTCCTTCTGTGAACACTTACACAAAAATGTTTGTTTTTTCTTTTCTGTTAAAATGGGACCCTGCTATTTCTATTTTGGTAATCTGTATTTTTAATGAATAGTTTATCATACGTCTTTTTTTCCATGTTAATAAACACACTTCAAAGCCTTGGTGACGGTTGTATGGTATTCCGCTATATTAATGTATTATATTTTAGTTGATCAATTCCCACGAGTGGAATATTTGGGTTGTTTTCATTTCCCACCATTATTGACCGTCCTATGACAAGCATCTTTTTTTATATCTGGCCCTTTCAAAGTTGCCAATATGTACGATATTTTCTTGAACTGCCTTTTTGGCTGAGGAGCATCTGCTGGTTCAGGTCCTAAACTTGGATCTATGCTGAGTTGTTTATGAACCTGATTTAAACCATGAAGGTTGGAACTATCAGCTGATGAGCAATAGGTAAGACCACTTCCGTCTGACTCAGAGTTATCAAAATGCGTCTACGCCTGGATTCCAGAAATCAGATAGTGAGCCCCTAAGACCACATTTTCTTTGAATTTGGAATGATTCTACAGTCTAGACCCATTTCTCACTGCCACCTCTAAACTTCCTTTCCTGTCCCTCCCTCTCCCTATCTCTCTGGCTAGATTTAGTTAACCATTCAACTTGGAATTCTCCCTTGACCCCCTTCTGAATATCTCCTTGGAAACATCTGGCATGTCTTTGAGTCTGCATTCCCTTAACTGCCCCCTCAACTCCATGCAGCTAAGCATAGGGACCCCCACCTTTGCCGCTGGCCCAGGCCCCAGGGAGCACACCTGGCCCCCTTAGTGGAGACAGAGCATCTCACAGGTTGTGAGAAATTTTCATCCTCACCCTCTTAACCTCTTTTGCACGTTCTCTAGTTGTTTGGACTAAGAATGTGCGTCCTGGAAGAGGCGCTGGTGGAAGAGGCATTCTTATCTCACCATGAGGGTATCAGGACACCTCAAGTCTGGACCCTGTCAGACTCCATTGCCTTAAACCAGCGCTCCCCAACCTTTTTGGCACCAGGGTCCGGTTTCTTGGAAGCCAATTTTTCCACGGACCAGGGTGTGTGGGAGATGGTTTCTGGATGATTCAAGCATATTACATTTGTTGTGCACTTTATTTCTATTATTATTACGTGTAATATATAATGAAATAATTATACAACTCACCATAATGCAGAATCAGTGGGAGCCCTGAGCTCCTTTTCCTGCAACTAGATGGTCCCATCTGGGGGTGATGGGAGACAGTGACACCTGATGTGTGTTGCTTATGTCCAGTCTACTCCATAATCGTGCTCTGGTTGCTGTCACTGCAGAAAACCCTGCTTCACAAAGATAGGATGTTGGAAATGCAAGCAGGCTTTTCAGTGCTTTTGTGGCAATCTCAGGATATTCCACCTTGACTTAATCCAGAACGTATGGAGATTTGAAGTTGTCTCAAACATACTTTTAAGGCCACTGTCATTTGTGATCTCAAGTAGTTGATCCTCTTCTAGCGCGGACAAAGTCTATTCACCTGGCTTATCCACAAATGGGTTGAGGATCCATTCTTTCCCAGTTCTGGGGTCTTTTGTGGTTGGGAAGTAATGCTCAAGCTCTTTTGAAAGCTGAGATAGGTGATCATGCGCCAGCTGGGAGAAAGAGGGCCCTGGCTCAGTCTCTTTCAAAATCTCTGCTAATGTTTGAAACATGTCAAAAATCCCAATGTTCACTCATCGCCCCCATAATTCCAGTTTGGCTTTGAATGGAGCCACTTTATCTGCCAACTTGAACACAGTTGTCATTCTCCCCTGAAGTGACAGATTGAGTTCGTTGAGCAGGGTGGACATGTCACACAGGTAAGCAAGTTTTGTGACCTATTCTGTGCCACTGAAATGTGCTACCAGTGGTGACTGTTTTTCTAAAAGAAATCTCTGGAGCAGCTCTCGTAACTCAAAAACTCTGGCCAGTGATCTACCTTTAGAAAGCCATCTCACTTCTGTGTATAAGAGAAGACGTGTGTGCTCTGCATCCATCTCCTCATGGAGCTGCCTGAACAGACATGAGTTAAGGGCATGTACTTTAATGTGGCTGATAATTTTAATCACATCCTACAAAACATTGTAAAGTTCAGGTGACATTTTTCGGCTAGCCAGCATTTCTCTGTGGATGACACAGTGCATATACTCACATTCAGAAGCGACCTCTTTGACCCGAGTAGTGAAACCAGAAAGCGGTCCAGTCATGGCCGCTGCTCTGTCCATGCATATACTGACACAAAATGGCCAATTCAGTTTTCCTGATATGTAATCATTCAAAGACTTGAATGGTTCTGCAGCTGTGGTGTTGGTTGGCAACAAAAGTGCACATAACAAATCCTCACGCACATCCTCCCGAAAAGTGTATCGCATAAAAACAAGCATTGTTGCCTTGTTGTCAACATCAGTAGACTTGTCAACCTGGATTGAGTACCACGGTGACTCATTAATCTTCTCTACCAGCTGTGCCTCAATATCTTCACCTGTTTCATCAATTTGTCTAGTTATGGTGCTAGCCGAAAGAGGAACACGTGCCACATTTTGAACTGCATCCTGTCCTAAAAGTTCACGACAAATGTCCTTAGCAGCAGGCAGGATCAACTCTTCACCAATAGCAAAGGGCTTCTTAGCTTTAGCAATGCGGTTAGCCACTAAGAATTAGGCTCTCAGTGCAGACACATTTGATGAAGTGGTGGCCTTCAATAATTGCTTCTGTTATTTGTGTTCACATTTTTTCTTTTGAAAAACTCCAAAGGCTTGTCTTTTAATGCAGGGTGCTTGGTTTCCAAGTGGCAAAGCAGTTTGAAGTTTTCATGGCTTCGTTGGATAGCCGGTCGCCTCATATTATACAAAGTGGGCTTGGAGAATGTGAATCACCCGTTGCAATGAACCCGGAATTCAAGTAGGACTCGGTATTTTCTTTTAAATGCAGCTTTCTTTTAGCTGGCAGACTTAGAGTTTGCCATTTCATCATTGGGTCTTTCCCCCTTTACAAAGAAGCTCTCCAGCGAAGTTTGTTTTTTACTCATTTTGGCTAGGGTTAGATTGTGGGCTTACCAAAACTGTGACTGAGACAAGTACTCAGGGAGGGAAAGAGGCGCGGATGGAAGTGGTAAATAAAATAATGGGTGGGCCACGGGTGGACTAAAATAAGTGTCGGATTCTGACTGAAAGCCTGCCACCGGATGCAGCTGTACAATTGAAGTACATCAATTCACTTGCCACTATAAAGCCTGCCACCAGATGCAGCTTAATTGTCACTTGCCACTCACTGATAGGGTTTGATATGAGTCTGCAAGCAATTGATTTATTATGGTCTCTGTGCAGTCACACTTCTCTGCTAATGATAACCTGTGTCTGCAGCCATTCCCAGCGCTAGCATCACTGCCTCAGCTCCACCTCAGATCATCAAAGCATTAGATTCTCATAAGGAGCGCGCAGCTGAGATCCCTCACATGCACGATTCACACTAGGGTTCACGCTCCTATGAGGATCTAATGCCGTCGCTAGTTTGACAGGAGGCGGAGCTCAGGTGATAATGTGAGTGATGGGGAGCAGCTATAAATACAAATGAAGCTTCGCTCACTTGCCCGCCGCTCACCTCCTGCTGTGCGACCCAGTTCCTAACAGGCCATGGACCAGTACAGGTCTGTGGTCCGGAGGTTGGGGACCCCTGCCTTAAACCATCAGATGGCTAACTCTGTCAAACGCCTGGCTGAGAGAAATTTGATTTGGAGGAGTTTAGCTCATCCATTCCTCCATATCAGCATCTCTCAAATTGTGGTCCTCGCATATCTAGCTTTCTGTAAGCTTCTAAAAGGAACTCCTGAAAAAATTGGGGATGGGTGGAGAGGAAGGTTCCATGAAGACAGAAAATAATTCATCCTTCACCTGACCTTGGAGATTCACATGGACACTCGAGTATTAAACACTTGTAGAAATCCTGCAGTTAAAAAACTTGCTTGATTTTGTTTAATCCTGATTTTATCTCCAATTTATTTCCTGTGGAACCCTTTTCTTACAGAACACTTATTAATGCTGTGTGCAAATCTGGGCTTCTGAGGAACACAGTTTGGGAAATGCTGTTGGATCAAGCTAAGCCATTAGAAAGTTGCATTTGACTCTGTTTTCTAAAGGCTCTCGTTGAATTGTAGTTTGGAGCTGTTTCACTGGCTTCTTCAAAGGATACTCCAAAAAATAGGCTTAGGAAACCCATTACTGCATGTACATTCAGGGGTGTGGCCAGGGACACCTGTGCATGACACTATTCAATGTCATATGTATACATGTGTGAAAATTTTATTTTTGGGCTAAGTGCTAGGAAAAGCTTTGTTTCCTCTGAGGGCAGTTTGTGTTTGTTCACACGACTAGCTGTAGTTCAGCTATTCTGAACTACATAATTGTAGTTTCCCATTTTGCTTTGGCCACCAGGAAGCTCAACCATAGCAACTCTGGAATATCACATTTGGCATGTGGTGCTACAGTGCATTCCCATTCCCTAAGTCTAGTTAATGGTTTACCTAGTCCTGAAGTCTGATGCTTTATCTTTGTATTTATATATTTTTTGTAATGACTCCAAAATGTTTGTGGAAAGAGGAGAGGTAGGAAAAGAAGAAGAAAAGAAATGATGATAGAATAATAAGGAAGAATTGGAAAATACAGGCAGACCTTGGAGATATTGAGGGTTCAGTTCTACACCACTGCAATAAAACAAATATGGCAATAAAGCAAGTCACATGAACTTTCTGGTTTCCCAGTGCATATAAAAGTTACATTTATACTATACTGTAGTCTATTAAGTGTGCAATGGCATACATCTAAAGAAAATGATGTACATATCTTAATTAAAAAATAATACTGTTGGAAAAACAGTGCTGATAGATTTGCTTGACACAGGGTTGCCACAAACCTTCAATTAAAAAAAAATTAATTAATTAATCTATTTTGGGCTGCGTTGGGTCTTCGTTGCTGCATGGGCTTTCTCTAGTTGCAGCGAGTGGGGGCTACTCTTCGTTGTGGTGCACGGGCTTCTCATTGCAGTGGCTTCTCTTGTTGCGGAGCACGGGCTCTGGGCACACAGGCTTCAGTAGTTGTGGCACGTGGGCTCAGTAGTTGTGGCTCACCGGCTCTAGAGTGCAGGCTCAGTAGTTGTGGTGCATGGGCTTATTTGCTCCGCGGCATGTGGTATCTTCCTGGACCAGGGCTTGAACCTGTGTCCCCTGCATTGGCAGGCGGATTCTTAACCACTGTGCCACCAGGGAAGCCCCCAAACCTTCAATTCTGTAAGAAATGAATTATCTGTGAAGTACAATAAAGTACAATAAAATAAGGTATGCCTGTATAAGATGGGAGGCGGAGGTGGCAGGGAGAGTGTGGGTGTGTAACCTGGCATCCCTTTCTTGAGATTAAACCCTTGGGCTCTTGCCTCCTTCGACTCATGCTGTCCTGGATACGATGTGTGCCTGTCAGAATACCTCTCCACTTGTCCTCTGCTCGCCACAAAAGTGTGGACCTGGGATCTGGACCACTGAACTATGTGAAAATTAATCCTCCCAAGCATGGCCTGTGACTCATTACACTACTCTCCAGGGTGATCTGCCCAAGGTCGGGAAGCTGTCAAACCAGCTCCCCTTTTCTCTCAAAATGTCCAGTCCTGGCCTTTGCAGAGTTCCCCTGGGAGGAAGACACTTGACTAGAAATAATAAAGGATCCCCGGCACTTGGACTTTGAGTTGGTGGTAGTATGGCTGTTTTTGAGCAGACTGGCAGGTCAGATGGACCTGTGTTCAAATCTTAGCTGTGTGTCTCTGAGCAACCAACTTAACCTCTCTGATTCTTAGTTTCCTCATCTGCCTAATGGAGATCCAAATGTTACCGAGTCCAAGCTCATACTGCTCACAGCACAACAGGCCAATACATTGAGAGACAAGTTGTTGGGGCAAGGACTTTATTCAGAAAGCCAGCAGACCAAGAAGATGGACTAGTGTCCCAAAGAACCATCTTCCCTGAATTAGAATTCAGGCTTCTTTTATGTTAAAGGGGAAGAGGGTAAAGTCAAACATTTCCTGTTTCTGGTCAGACTCTGGAGGGGATGTGTTAGTTTCTTCCTTCCTGTAGCCATTCACAGGTAGGTGTGGTCAAGATGTTTCCTGTGAGCTAAACAAAGGTATTTTAGCTGAACACTCATTACATGGGAGGCAGGGTTCCCAGACATGGACCATTATGTATAATTTAAGCTTATAGGTAACAAGCCTTTAGTGATTAACTTGTAAAGTAAAAGAAACAGATCCAATATGGAGTCAGATTTGTTCATCCCTGTTACAAAAATAGTGTCTGTGCCAGAAATCTTTTGGTCATAAGAGTCAAAAAACTCAACTCAAGCTAGCATAGTCCACAAAGAAAGGGCATATCTTGGCTCATGTGACTGAGAAGTCCAGAGGTGGTCTGGCTTTAGGTGAGTTAGACCGTGTGGCTCTCACAAGAGCTACCATTTGCTGAAGGCTTGCACGGATTAATTATTTATTCCTCACAACGCATGTAGGACAGAAATATTATTTCTACATTGTGGGTGGGAAAACAAGGTCACAGAGAGGTGAAGTGGCATTACATGGCTGGCAAGTGGCAGCCAGAATGCAGTCAAGGAAGTCTGACTCTACCCCATTACACCATGCTGAGTTAGATTCCTCTTTTGCTGGCAGGGCATGAGAGTGAACATCTGTACACTCATGTAGAGAGGGACTCCCAAACACCCAGCCCTCCCCTCTTCTGACACTCTCACCTGGCCTCCGAGATCTGCCTTGAGCCCCCAGACTTGTCTCATGTGGCCCTTTATCCTGGTGTTTATCAACAACCACTGGGACTCCAGACTCCCAGGTCACCCCCCATCTTGGGCTTGCTAATTTCCAAAAGGCTCTATCATGCCCTATTCTGCCTCTTCTCTGCCCCTCCCCGACTCCCCAAAACCTCCCACTGTGTTCTCTGGAGTTCACGGTTGGTTATCAGCAAAAGTCGCCGTATCCTGACTTCTTCCGTGGAAGTTCCCATCACCCATGTGCTCTAACAGGACCCTGGCTCCCCCTCAGGACCCTGCTGTCTCTGGAGCTGTGGCTCTTTTTCCTCCCATTGCCCTTGTGCCGCTGGGTGTGGAGGTGGGCAGGTGTCCTCCTGTTCCTGACTGTCATGTACAGACCCTTCTCCCACCCCTCATCCTAAAACTCCTTCACTTTGAACCTCACATCATCAGATTCTCCATTCTACTGCCCCTCATTGTCACTGTCTCCCACTGACTTCCGGCCCCTCATTTCCCAGCGATCTGGGCTCCTGGCTCACTGTTGCTTGTTCCCCTGACTCAGACTGAATTCATATGGTGGCAGTGTACGTGTAGATGATCCTTCCAAACCCCAGGCCTCTTGGTTCCTCGACAGTCTCTCCTTCCATGATCTTGACTCCCATGCAATCTCAGTCTCTCACTCCCCTGATCATATTTTGTTTTCACCGATAAGTCACAATTTCAATTTCATGCATCCAATTCTCTACCTACCACTTCCTGTCTTTCTAGCTCTCTCCCTTTAGTATCCAAACTCTGACAATCCTTGGACATTGGACCCTCCAGTGGTCTTATCAGCATTTCATGGCCCCTCATCTCTTAATGTCCTTGCCCTCTCCTTCCCCAGCTCCAATTCCATGGTCAGTTATTATAATCACTTGACTCCTTGATAAAATCCAATTCTCCACCTGTTCTGTGCCTGTCTCAGTGAAGGTAAACAAGGCTGAAGACAAATGCACTGCCATGCTGACCATGATCTTACAATGGGGCTTTAATGCTTCCAGGCAAGGACCTGCTGTGTCCTCGGTCCATTCATTCTCCCCTCTCCAGGATGGCTAGTTCACATCTTCTGCTGAAACCCCGCCTCTTCCCCCATCCTTACTCTCAACTGTTGACCTTGTGGCCCATTTATTGAGGTATTGAAGCAATCAGAAGAGAACTTCCCTAGTTTCCCTCTCCTCCTCTGCCCACCCACCAGGATCTGCCCCCACATTTTTCCCTCCCCTCCTGTCGTGAACTACCGTGCTCTGGCTAAAGCTGGCCCCGCCACTTGTGAGATCCCATCCCTTTGGGTCTGGTCAAGGACACTGCATAGGAAATTCACTCCTCTCTTTTCTACAACATCATTTCTTTTGCTCTTTTCTGGATCATTCCTAGTGACAGAATAACATCTATTCTTTTTTTCATCTTAAAAAAAGAATCAAACTTATATTGACTTCACTTCCCCAGCCAGCTGCCATCTTATTTCTTTATTTTCCTTTGAACAAAATTCCCTGAAAAAGTCATCTGTAGTATCTGTCCCTTGTTCTTTTCCCCCAACATTTCATTATGAGAAAAAAAATACTGTACAGTTGAAGAAGTTTACAGTGAACACCTATATATCCACCACCTGGATTCTACCATCAATATTCTATCGTACTCACTTTATTATATATCTAACCATCCATCCATTCCTCTATCCATCCATCAATCCATTTGATTTTTTTTATGCACTTCAAAGTAAATTGCAGATATAAGTATACTTCCCTCTAAATGCTTTAGTATGCATATTACTACCTAAGACATATTTGTTTACAGATTTTTTTCTTTTGTGAAATAATTTGCATATAATGAAATGCACATATTTTAGCTCTATACTCCTTTAAAGCTGCTTGAATCAGACTTTCATCTCCACCATCCCACCAATCACCTCCATATTGCTAAATCCAATGGGCAATCCTTAGTCCTTAATTTACTTACCTAACACAAGTTGATTACTCCCTCGTGTCTCTACTTGGCTCTCAGTGCCTACCTTTTTCTCTTATCTCACCAAGCACTTCTCAGCCTTCTTTGTTATCTTCCTTATCAAGAGGATTTGGCTCTCTTCCCTTCTCCACCTACACTCACTTACTTGGGAATCTCATTCATTTCATGGTTTATATATCACCTAGATGCTGACAACCCCCAAATTTATGTCTCCAGCCTTGAAGCTCACTCTTGAACTCTAAATTTGCATATCCAATTGCCTACGTCTCTCTTTGGATGTCTGACGTTTCAAGCTCAACATGTCCTAAACTAAACTCCTCTTCTCCCTCTACCACCAAAATACCCAATCTACCTGCAACCTTCCCCCAGTTCAACCTTTTTTCCAGTTGATGGCAACTCCATTCAAGATGCTCAGATAAAAAAACCTTGGAGTTGGGACTTCCCTGGCGGTCCAGTGGTTGAGACGCCGCACTTCCACTGCAGGGACCACTGGTTCGATCCCTGGTTGGGGAAGTAAGATCCTGCATGCTACATGGCACAGACAAAAACAAACAAACAAACAAACAATCAAACAAAAAACCCAACCTTGGAGCTGTCTTTGATGTTCTTGTTTCTTTCATACTTACAGCCAATTGGTCAGAAATCTAATTTACTCCATCTTCAAACTATATCCCAAATCCAACCACTTCTCACCATTGCCACTGCCGCCCCCTTGTCTGAGCCACCATCGTCTCTCGCCTGGACTCCTGGCAATAGCTTCCCGATAGGTCCTCCTGTTCCCACTCCTGTTCTGCACATTCTTTTTTTTTTTTTTTTTAACATCTTTATTGGAGTATAATTGCTTTACAATGGTGTGTTAGTTTCTGCTTTATAACAAAGTGAATCAGCTATACATATACATATATCCCCATATCTCTTCCTTCTTGCATCTCCCTCCCTCCCACCCTCCCTATCCCACCCCTATAGGTGGTCACAAAGCACCGAACTGATCTCCCTTGCACATTCTTAACACAACAGCCACAGTTATCTTTTTTTTATACATAAATTTATTTATTTACTTATATTTTATTTTTAGCTGTGTCAGGTCTTCGTTGCTGTGCACGGGCTTTCTCTAGTTGTAGTGAGCAGGGCTACTCTTCGTTGTGGTGCTCGGGCTTCTCATTGCAGTGGCTTCTCTTGTTGCAGAGCATGGGCTCTAGGTGCGTGGGCTCAGTAGTTGTGGCTTCTGGACTCAGTAGTTGTGGCTCGTGGGCTCAGTAGTTGTGGCTCGCGGGCTTAGTTGCTCCGTGGCATGTGGGATCTTCCCGGACCAGAGCTCAAACCCGTATCCCCTACATTGGCAGGTGGATTCTTAACCACTGTGCCACCAGGGAAGTCTCCACAGTTATCCTTTAAAAATGATTGTCAGGCTTCCCTGGTGGTGCAGTTGTTGAGAATCTGCCTGCCAATGCAGGGGATCCGGGTTCGAGCCCTGGTCTGGGAAGATCCCACATGCTGCGGAGCAACTAAGCCCATGCACTACAACTACTGAGCCTGTGCTCTAGAGCCCGTGAGCCACAACTACTGAGCCCGTGTGCTGTAACTACTGAAGCCCGTGCGCCTAGGGCCTGTGCTCTGCAACAAGAGAAGCCACAGCAATGAGAAGCCCACGCACCGCAATGAGAAGCCCGTGCACCGCAACAAAGAGTAGCCCCTGCTCTCCACAACTAGAGAAAGCCTGCCCGCAGCAATGAAGACCCAAACCAGCCAAAAAAAAAAAAAAAAAGATTGTCATCTCATGTCCCTCCTCTACTCAAAACCTCACAGGGACTTCCAGCTCACACTGAAAAAAAACCAAAGTCATTACAATAGCCCACAAGGCTCTCCGTAAGCGGCCCTGTTATCTCTCTGACTTTCTCTTACCACTCTCTTCCTTCTCACCACACTTTGCACACAGACTCCCAATTCAAACTGAGGGCCTTTGCTTTACCTGTTCCCTCTGCCTGGACTTCTCTTCCCCCAGATATCGACTTGCCTTTCAAGT
The DNA here is from genome assembly GCF_965194825.1 of Balaenoptera physalus. Classification (NCBI taxonomy): domain Eukaryota; kingdom Metazoa; phylum Chordata; class Mammalia; order Artiodactyla; family Balaenopteridae; genus Balaenoptera; species Balaenoptera physalus. The sequence goes on along the minus strand of NC_138882.1, from coordinate 181,128,852 downwards.
CTTTGTTGAAAAGTCATCTGTTCAATGAAGTCTACCCTAACTACCCTATTTATTACAACAAACTCTCTCCTCCACCTCGGACTCCTTTTTCCATTTATCCTGCTCTAGGTACCCCTGTTTCATAGTTATCACTTTTTAACATAATATATAATTTATGTTTATTTTTAGTCTATTCCCCATTCTACTTGAATGTCTGATTGACATCTCAAGCTCTGTATGTCCAAAACTAAACTCCTGCTCCTCAACTCCAACCGCAGAACCCAATCTACCTGCAGCTTTCCCAGAGGGCAGGTATCTTTGTCTCTTTGGTTCGCTCAAGTATCCTAAATCCCTAGAAAAGAGTTGGGCCCATAGTAGGCACTTAATATTTGCTGATGAGCATGTAGCTGTAGCTCTGTGCATCTCTGTGGCAGATCATGTTTTTCTTGGTTGTTGAACAGCCATTGCCCTCCTTGTCTTTTTTGCTTGCTGGCAAAATGCTAAATTACAAGGGATTAAACAAGATGGAAGTTGGATTAATCCGCTAGGACTGCCATAGTATATAGAATACCACAGACCGAGTGGCTTAAACAGCAGAAATTAATTTTCTCAGAATTCTGGAGTCTAGAAGGCTAGGATCAAGGTGTCATTAAAATTGGTTTCTGGTGAGGCCTCTCTTCCTGGCTTGTAGATGGCTTTTCTTCTGTGCATATGCAAGGAGAGAGGGCTGTGGTGTCTCTTCCTTTTCTTATAAAGATACCAATCGTGTTTGATTAGGGACCCAACACTTTGACCTCATTTAACCTTATTACCTCTTTAAAAGCCCTATCTCCAAATACATTCATATTGGGGATTACAGCTTCAACATATGAATTTAGAGGTGAGGGACATAATTTAGTTCATAACAGAAATTTATTTTTCTATCCCATAATTTAGTTCATAACAGAAATTTATTTTTCTATCCCATGAAGTCTTGATTGGTGATCTGGGACTGGTGTGGTGCTTCACAGTGTCAAGGATGTCTATCATCTTTCTCTGCCTTTAGTGGCCCCCATCCCCAAGTTCACCTCATACTCCAAGATGGCTGCTCAGGTCCACATTCCAGCCTGAAGAAAGGAGGAAAGGGAGGGCAGAGAGCACTGGTCCCACCACTAAGGACACTTCCTAGAAGTTGCACAGACCAATGACACTTACATTGTATTGGCCAGAGTTTAATCACATGGCCACACCTACCTATAAAAGAGGGTGGAAAATGTGTCTTTGTATAAGATGCCATGGGCCCAGTTAAAATTTCGGTTTTACTACTGTCACTTATAGAAACCTAATTTAACTAATAAGGCCTTTACTTGCATGTAACCTTAGGAAAATTACTTAACCTCTTTGAGCCTCTCTTCTGACTACTATAAGAGAAACTAGTCTGTGTCAGACACATGGTTTATTCATTTGTCCAGCAAATATATGTTGAGCACCAACTATGAAACAGCCAACAGGTTAGGTATTAAGGACACAGTGGTGAACAAGAAAAACACAGTCCTTGCTCTTGGAGCCAACAAATAAAGAAAAATGTTAGTGGTGAGGGAAATAAGGAGAATTAAAACAGGGTGACATGGTCATAAGTGACTGGGTGGCTATTTAGATTGGGTGGTCAGGAGGTGACAATTATGCTGAGATCTGAATAACTTGAAAGCGTTCAGTCAAATAATAGCCATTGTTTTTAGCTATTATAATGGAAAAAGAACTGAGTCACCAAGAGTAATTTGACCTGGGTCTGTTCCTGGCCCTCACTTGCTTTGGGTTCTTGAGCAAGTCACTCAGCTGCTCCAATTTCTTGTTTTCTTTTCTTAGAAAGAAAAATTTCCCATTCACCTTCTTTCCCTGAACAATTTAGTTCTAAAATCATTATGTAGGGCAGAGCAAGGTAGGTGTCTGCACTGGTAGGAGGTGAGACGGGAAGCTGCAATGACCTGGAGTAGGGTAGGGAGGGTGATCGCACACAGGTGCAGCCTGGTACAAAGAGTCAGAGGTCAGTAAGGAGAGGAGACTATTTGTGTGAGGTATGACCTGGTGAGTGTTGTCAGAGCCCAAGCAGGGTGAGCAGGCTATTCTAGCACAGGATATCAGAGCCTAGTGGGATGAGGGAGACATCTGGACAGGTTGCGGCGTTGGTATGCTTGGGAGATTTGTGACAAATGAAGATTGCTCAAATAAATAAATATATTAAAAATTATGAGATCAAGGTGACGTCAGTGAAAATGTCAGAGTAAAGACCTCTGAAATTTCTTTCCTTTATAAAGGAAAAAAGGAAATATGCAAAAATTGTCAGAAATAATCTTTGCAGAACTCTAGAAATTAACCAAAGCCTTGCAGCAGGGCAGGGAGCATCTATTCAACAAAAATGGCTAACTCTTGGTAAGAATAATAAGCTCTATGGTATTTTTTTTTTTTTTTGGCCTTGCTGTGTGGCTTGTGGGATCTTAGTTCCCTGACCAGGGATTGAACCCAGGCCCATGGCAGTGAAAGCCCACATCCTAACCTCTGGACCACCAGAGAATTCCCTATGGTATTTTAATGTATGCTATCCCCACTAGTCTCTCTAGCTCTGTGGTAGCCATGAAAATTAACAGCCTACAATCTCAGTGAAAACCAGCAGTCAGGCAGCCAATGGAGAGGTTACAATAGGGTTGGAGAGCCTTCAAAGTATTACTCTCAGAGACTTGTCATTATTTGACTTGTCTGGTGGTTAACTGGAAGACCCCACTTGCAAGGCTGTCTTTATTTGACCTAACTTGCAGCTCACCCAGTTTGAAAAGCCTTTTTTCCAAAGGTATTTGTCAGAAACATTTAGGGTGAATTGTGACTGCCTGAGGTAGTGAATAACAGTTGGGGTAAACAATAGGCTAACCAAAAAGCTTGAAAGGAAAAGTTAGGGAATGAGATATTCATAGGGTCTATAAAAAGCTCTGACATATTCCTGGGAATCTAGAAAACCACATGCATGTGAGGGCTGTGAGCATGTGGAGGGTTATGCATGTGCCCAGGAAAAATCTGGGAAGACCCTAAGCTCTTACTTCTGTCTGTCCTTGAGGCTCTGCACAAGCAGGAAGTGAAGACTAAGGCAGAGCTGTTATCTCTCTGGCTGAATGTTGAAGGCATGCCTCGGCACATGCACAGAGCCCATTGGCAAAGACTGGGAGACTTATAGGTTCCTAGTGTTTAAGGAAATCTATGTGTAATCATTGACTGACCATTAAGGTTACTATGCAAAGTCTTCAGTTGCCACACACAGCAAAGAATACAGATTTTACAGAATTAGTTAATAAAAGTCATGAAACAGACAACAATAGCAAAAATAACAAATATCAACAACAACAAACCTTGGAGAAGTGAAGAGGAATTTGATATCTAGAATTGCCACATTATATTATTTAAAACATCCAGTTTTCAACCAAAAATTAAGAGGCATGCAAACAAACAAACCAAAAGCAAGAAAGTATAGCACATACACAAGGAAAAAAGCAATAATAGAATATTTCCCTGAGGAAACCCCACATATTGGACTTACTAGACAAAGACTTTGAGTTAGCTATTTTAAATATATTCAAAGAACTAAAGGAAACCATGGCTAAAGAAATAGAGAAAAGAATGAGAACAATGTGTCACCAAATAGAGAATGTTAATAAAAATTTTTTAAAAAGAAACTATAAAAAAAGAACCAAATGGAAATCCTGGAGTCAAAAAGTATAATCGAAATTAAAAATTCATTAGAGGGCCTGACTGGAAGATTTGAGCATGTGGAAGACAGAATCAGAGAACCTGATGATAGGTCAATTGAGGTTGTCAGTTGGAGGAACAGAAAGAAAGAAAAGGAAGGGAAATGAACAGAGTCTTAGAGAGCTGTGAAACACAATGAAATATACCAATATATGAATACTGGGAGTCCCAGAAGGAGAGGAGAGAGAGAAAGGGGCAGAAAGAGTATTTGAAGAAACAATGGCTGAAAACTTTTCAAATTTGATGAAAACTACATTTTACACATCCAAGAAACTCAATGAACTCCAAGAAGGAGAAACTCAAAAGGTTCCACACCTATACACATTATAATCAAACTGTCACAAGCCAAAGGCAAAGAGAATATCTTGAAAGCAGCAAGAGAGAAGGTACGTATCACATACAAGGGATCCTCAATAAGATTAACAGCTGATTTCTCATCAGAAACCATAGTGGCCAGAGGGCAATGGAATGGCATATTCATTCAAAGTAATGGAAGAAAAAGATTTGTCAACCAAGAATTCTATACTCAGCGAAAGTATCCTTCAAAACTGAAGGATAAACTAAGACATTCTCAGATTAAAAAATAAACCCTGAGAACTCCTCACTGATAGACCTACAAGAAACACTAAAGAGAGTACTTCAGGCTGAAATGAAAGTACACTAGACACTAAACACTGTCTAGTGTCTAGTGACATAGGTTACTAGACAGTAACTTGAATCCACATGAAGAAATAAAGAGCACCAATAAAGGTAATTACATAGGGAAATATAAAAGACAATATAAAGTGTATTATTTGTTTGCAACTCTTTTTTCATCTGATTTAAAAGACAATTACATGAAAATAATTATAAATACATGCTGGACATAAAAAAATCATAATTTGTATGGCAGCAACAGTACAAAAGGAAGGGAAGGAAATAGAACTATACAAGAGCAAAGTTTTTATATACTATTTAAATTAAGTTAGCATTTACCTGAACTAGATAATGATAAGTTAAAATGTTAATTGTAATTCCCAGGGCAACCACTAAGAAAATAAGAATGAAGTTGGAGGACTCACACATCCTGATCTCAAAACTAAATACAATTCTACAGTAAGCAAGACTATGTGATACTAACATGAGGAAAGACATATAGATCTACTGAATAGAATTGAGAGTCATACATTTATGATAATTTAATTTTCTACTAGGATGTTAAACAGTTAAATGGGGAAAGAATAGTCTTTTCAACAAATGGTGCTGGAGCAACTGGATATTCACATGCAAAAAATGAAGTTGAACATCATATACAAAACTTAACTCAAAATGGATCAAAGACCTAAATGTAAAAGCTAAAATTATAACACTCTTAGAAGAACACATAGATGCAAATCTTCATGACCTTGGATTGGACAATAATTTCCTAGATGTGACACACAAAGCAAAGCAAGCAAAGAAAAAAAATAGATTAAATCATCTACAGATGATTAAATCATCAAAATGAAAAACTTCTGTGCATCAAAGACATGATCACAAAAGTGAAAAAACAACCCACAGATTGGGAAAATAATCTGCAAATTCTATATCTGATAAGGGTCTAGTGTTTAGAACATGTAACATATAAGACTCATAATTCAACAATAAAAAGACAAATAACACAGTCAAAAATGGGCAAAGAATTTGAATAGATATTTCTCCAAAGAAGACATATACATAAGCACATGAAAAGATGTTCAATATCATTAGTTATTAGCAAAATGCAAACCAAACCCACAATGAGATATTACTTAACACCCACTAGAATGACTATGATTTAAAAAAAAGCAGACAGTAACTGTTTGGGGGAAGATGTGGAGAAATTGGAACCCTCCTACATTGCTGGTGAGAAAGTAAAATTATGCAGACACTTTGGAAAACATTTTGGCAGTTCCTCAAAAAATAAAACATAGAATTACCACATGACTCAGCAAATGCGCAAAAACGTGTTCACCTAAAAACTTGTAAATGAAGCATTTTATTCATAATAGCCAAAAAAGTGAAAACAACCCAATTGTCCATTAACTGATGAATAGATAGACAAAATGTAGAATATCCATACAATGACATATTATTCAGCTATAACAATAAATGAAGTAATGACACATGCTGCAACATGGATAAACCTTGCAAACACTGTGCTAAACTAAAGAAGGCAGACAGAAAAGGTCACATATTGTTTGATCCCATTTATAACATCCAAAATAAGCCAATATGTAGAGTCAGTAGATTAGTGTTTGACAAAGGTTAGAGAGAGGAGAGATTTGGGGAGAGACTGCTAATGGATTTGGAGTTCCTTTTGGGGTGATAAAAATACTCTAGGTATAGATTATGATGATGGTTGCACAACCTTGTGAATATCCTGAAAACCAATGAATTGTAAGCTTTAAACTGGTGAATTTTATAGTATGTGAGTTATATCTTAAAAAAAAAAAAAGGGACCTAATTTCTCACTGTTGGAGGAGATACAAGTATGGAAAGGGAGAAAATTAGAATAAACGCTGAGGTTTTGAATTGGAATTTGAGGTCACACGTGAACTCATGGCTTTCAGTATATACAGATGATTAGATACAGAAATAAATATAGGTTTAAGTGTGTGTGTGTGTGCACATGCGTGTGTGTGCATTCCTTATCTCTGTCTGCTGAAAGGGCCTGGGAGACGTGACATCCTCATAGCAATGAGCACAGCTAGCCAACTCAGATCTTGGTTTCTAAATACTATTTTCCACTAAGGACTCTGTTAAGGAGTCCAAGGAAACAGGACACCTTGGAGAAACGGCTGAACCCAAGGCTGGGGTGGGAACAGTACAAGGTGAGCCTGGCACATCATATGCCAGGAAGTAAGGAAGTGCTCAAAGAACAATGTCCCACTGTCCAAGTCAGGGACAGTTTGGTATAGAAATAAGTAATGATAATAATGGATTCAAACACATGACATAAAATAGGAAACCATGAATCCATATAGATCTAAATCAGTAAAGGAATAACTTGAAGATGTCATGAAAAACAGGATATTGACATAGTTGCAAAGTACCTCTCCACAGAATACTTAGCAATTGCAAAAGTGAAAAGAATAATCTCATGGTGGAGAAGCCTAGCAAATACCACCATAATCAAGAGATTAAAGTGAACATCGTCAATAAAGGGATAGAACTAAATGATGCTCCACCTGATAGGATGCAATGAGAGCTCAGCCCTGCGTCCTTAGTATTCCTGCCAATGATGCAAAACCCAGATAGAATCATGAGGAAATAAAGTTCAAATCCATATCGAGGGACATTCTATAAATTAAATAGCCTGTAATCTTTAAAAATGTCAAGATCGTTAAAGTCAAGGAAAAGCTGAGGAACTGTTCCAGATTTAAGGAGTCTAAAGAGACTTGATATCTAAATACAACGTGTGATTCTGAATTGGATCTTTTTTGGTATAAAGGTCTTGTCGGGACATTGGTGAAATTTGCATGGGGTCTCTGGATTAGATGGTGTTCATTTCCTGATTTTTAGAGTTTTAATGTGGTTGTATAAGGATATGTCTGTGTTTGTGGGAAATACATACTATAGCATTTGGGGGTGATGCATCAGATTGGCAATTTATTCTCAAATGGTTCAGGAAAAAAAAGTTTATTTTTTTTGGTCAGTGGTATGCTAGAGTCCATTATGCTTATATCTTTCCAACTCTGCGCTCAGTAACATCATTTTGGTAGCTTGAAATTGGCTGTGGTGGGAGTATTTACACCATGGAAATTAGTAAATGTTACAACTCAGGCTTTTTATTTTTATCATGGAGAGCTGATTGTTGAACATATATCAGCAACGCCATTCTTTGTAGCATCTTTCAAACTTTTTTGTAAAGTTTTTATTGTTTCAAAAAAATATTAAACTAAAAAAAGAGAAAAGATTTAATGTTACTCTTTCAAACCCTCCTTTGAACAAGACTTGCAATAAATATGTAAAGAGCATTTGTATAGTGTTTTTTTTTTTAATTTTTATTTATTTTTGGCTGCGTTGGGTCTTCGTTGCTGCGTGTGGGCTTTCTCTAGTTGCGGCGAGCAGGGGCTACTCTTCGTTGCAGCGCGCAGGCTTCAGTAGTTGCAGCACGCGGGCTCAGTAGTTGTGGCTTGCGGGCTCTAGAGCGCAGGCTCAGTAGTTGTGGCGCAAGGGCTTAGTTGCTCTGCGGCATGTGGGATCTTCCTGGACCAGGGATTGAACCCGTGTCCCCTGCATTGGCAGGCGGATTCTTATCCACGGTGCCACCAGGGAAGTCCCTGTATAGTGTTTTATAGTTAACAGAAGTATATTTTTATACTTTAATTGCATATTCTTGACAATCCTGTGAAGTAGAAATTATCATACCCATTATAGAGACAAGTGAATTGAAATCTAGATAAGTCATGTTCTTAGACTTTAGGACAATGACCCTTTTTCTTCATCTTTGTACACTCAGTGCCTGGCATATTCCTTGGCATATAAAAATGGCATCAAAAAATGATAGCAGAATATCTCCAAGTAGAAAAGATAGGTCTCAAATCCAAAACTTACAACTCCAAATCTCACATATTTTCTTCTGCTAAACTAAACTTTTAAAGAGTAATTTTGATTACACATGTATCACATGAATATAAATCCATCCTAAAATTTAATGCACTACAGGTAAGCTTAAATTCTCCTTGACCACGTTTACAGCCCCCTCCCTGGCCCCATCCCATCCCCTCTACAGGGGTAGCCTCTTGTATCAATTTGTTCTCCTCCTCCAGACTTATTTCAATGTATTTGTGTTTCTCTCTGAACCACATTGAGTGGCAAGTTTATGGCCAGCTTTGACAATCCTGACGCATTCGTGTTTTCCCTGGGAGTGAGCTCCACCCACCTCCTCTGTTTCTTCTTTTTGTCGACCTCGATTTTCCTCCTCTCTCTCATAAAAAAGCATGCAGGGCTTCCCTGGTGGCGTGGTGGTTGAGAATCTGCCTGCCAGTGCGGGGGACACGGGTTCGAGCCCTGGTCTGGGAAGATCCCACATGCCGCGGAGCAGCTAGGCCTGTGAGCCACAATTACTGAGCCTGCGCGTCTGGAGCCTGTGCTCCGCAACATGAGAGGCCGCGATAGTGAGAGGCCCGCGCACTGCGATGAAGAGTGGCCCCTACGTGTCGCAAATAGAAAAAGCCCTCGCACAGAAAAAAAAAAAAAACGAAAACCCAACACAGCCATAAATAAATAAATAAATAAATAAATAAATTTAAAAAAAAAGCATGCAGTCATCTCCCCAGCAATCAAGCCACCCTCCTCTGTACAGAGGCCTCAAGAAAATTTATTTCCATCTCAGGGTAAAGTCCTGGTTTGTAGACTTGGCGTCAGCCTTGTCCCCATGTCGCAGGAAAAATCACCAGGCTTGTTCAGCTGTTCCTTGACAGTGACCTTGTGCTCTAAAATAAACAGCTGTAACCCAAAAAGAGGAGGAAGGAGAGACAGAATATTTTCCAAATGTAAGAAACAGTGTGAGGGTGGGAGGGGGGAAAGGATGGGTTTTGGAGTATTTTCCTTTCTTTGTTCACCTTCTTCGGGGACTGTCTTCACACTACGGGGTCACTGTCACCTATTCATCTTCAAGGAATTTATCTGACTCTTAAAACAACCAAGCCAGCAGCTAGGGAGACCTTCGTGCATTTGGTGATGGGAACGGGGTCAGAGCATGTGGTCGGCAGTATAAGTTTTCTGCCGGTGGCATGGTTTGCTTACAAAACAAATGGATCTCTTACTAAAAATAAAATGAAACTCAATCCAAACAATTCACCTTAAATCCTTATTTAAGAGTGTGAAGGATGTAATACTTGTGTATTTGTGATCATTTACTGAGATATTAATTTGTGTTTTTGTTCTCATCATGGTAAAGACTTTCCCTTCCTTCATCCCAAGAGGGTAGCCAGAGCAGAAGTTTCCAGGCCCCCTTCAATTAGAGCCACCCCCCACAGAGGGCTTGAGTTCCCCTGGGTGACCAGAGTGGGATTGTCTGGGATAGGTCTCCAAGGGTTGGGAGAGGCAGCCCTTAGTGAAAAGAGGAAAGAGAAGGAATTTGGGAGAGTTTCCTCAGAGAATAGGAAAGGCAGGACAGAGAGATTTTATGGGTTCCAGAAAAATAGACCGGCAGGACTTCTGATGGGCTGAGCAGAGAGGGTTCTGACCCCAGGCACAGAGACTCTCCACCTGGGCAATGACCTCCTGTGCTCAAGCTTGGCTCCAAGGCAGTATGAATGCCACCTTCAAGGTAGGCTGGGATGGTGGACCTAGCAGAGTTCAGCGTGAGCTGATAATCAAAGTGTCTCTCCCCAAATGCTCTAGATTGCATAAGCTCCCAAGGACATTTGCACAAACCTGGAGAGAAGAGGGACTCCCAAAACATGATCGAGATGGAATTTCCTGGTAGCCGGGCAGGTGGGGCTCATTAGCTCTCATTAGAGAATGAGCATTTTTCTTATGCCAGATTGTTAGGGAGTTCAGTTACATATATACTGACTTTGATCCACATAACAATCTTTATATTTCCTTTATTTTCAAATTTTGGTGTATTCTATTGATTGAGTACTTTATGAGATTCCAATAAGCCCTGTCACATACAAAATGTCATTTTACCTCACATTACACTTTGATGGTGAATGAGGCAGGTGTTGTTTAATTTGCTGAAGCCCAGAAAGAAAGCTGATTCATAAATGGGTCTTTCGTGGCTCTTTCCTATGCCCAGGGAGGCCTGGGTTGGGCCCCATGCTGGGTCACTCAACCTCGAGATTGGCTACCAGCACTTCTGGCTTAGGGGCTCCTACTGGCCTTAAATTTTGCCAACGTTTTGCTTCTCTAACTTTCACTCCTTTGATCTGCTTGCCGTATACGTATGAGACTACCCCATGCTCTGTTTCTGTCCTCCATTGGTAGTCCATGCCTGGCTGCTATCCCCATCAATTCTAATCTTCTCAACATGGGGGCACTTCTGTTTCTTTGCTTCAACAATTGGTTCAGATCTAACAGACATAATGAGCACCTCCTCTGGGTCAGGCATGCTGGGAGATATTCTTCTATGGTACTTCATTTGGGAAGTATACCTGTGCCTGATTTTTAGATGTGGAATCTAAGATCCAGAAAGGTCAAGAACTGTGCACAAGGTCACCCAGCTAGAAAGTTGTAGAACAGGGATTCACACCTTCCTTCTCCGGATCTGAGCCTACTAACCCCACCTGGTTGCCTTACATCGTTGCCAGGCTCTCCATCCATTTCCAAAGAGGAAATAAGACAAATGTTAAAAGGAAATCGATGCTGTATTCTTCTGAATCCCAACTTGAGTGTTAGGACCTGCCCTGGTTTAAAGTCACCCAGGAGTAGAAACTCAGTTTTGACTATTATCTTAGACACATCATTGTAATAGCAAGTTTAGCTCTTGCATCTCAGTGTCCCAAAGTGAGTCCCATGGAACAACTATTGCATAGGATGTTTTGTAAACAGGTAATGCTACTGTCAAACATCTTGGGAAATCAGGTGTTAAGTAAAGTTAAATAGAACTCGATTCTCCATTTCTTCTTATACAAACACATGCTTTTGAATTGCTGAGGGATGTATGGGTTGGATATATATGATATTGTTTCCCAAATTTATTTGATCATCAAACCTCCTCTCCCTCTTTTAAGGACATCTTCCAGGACTAGGATTCAGCAGAACACGATTTCAGAAACTTGGCTGTGGTTTCATTTAGCTGAAGATATTTTAGTTTTTCCCCATGTGGGTCCCCAACAACCACCAAAGTGATCCTGGTCTCTGGGAACAGCCACAGGAAAACTAAGCTGACGTGCCTTCCCTAGAAGGAAAAGTCCCTTTCTTCACATGCAAAGATGGTGGAATTTCATATGCAAAGACGATGACCAGTCACCATTGGACACTGCAGCTTCGGGGTCCTAAGTGATGATCAGAGCAACCTCTCCTCTTACAGAAGGGAAACTGAGCCCAGAAAGGGAAACCAACTTGTCCTAGATCACCCAGCCAAGACCACAATCCCTGAAATCCTGATGTCCAATACCAAGGGGTTAAACTGGGTTGAGTTCCAGACACTTTACACACTTTATCTTGTTTCACTTGTAAGAAAGATATGTGCACAGAATTCATATATTCTTCATTTCATGGCACAATTAGCTGTTTGCAAAACATGGGATTGCCTGATTAAATTATGACAGCCAGTTAAATTTGAACTTCAGATAAACAACAACTAATAATTATACTAAAAAACTATTCATTATGTAACTGCATTTTTATATACTAAATCTTCTTACAATCTTGCATGAGTCCAAAGCCCTTAGGAAAATTTTAGCTATAATGCAGTGGAAAACACGGAAAGGTTTTGAAATTCGGTTCACATACTAATTTGGCCACTTATAGACTCTGCGACCTGGGGCAAGTTACTTAACCCCTCTGAAATGCAAAGAGTTTTAGTAAGAATTAATTGAAAAAAACACATGGGAAAGTTCTTAGCACAGTGTCTGGCAAGCATTTGGCACTCAGAAATGGCAGTTATTACTATTGTTATCATTTGCTTAAAATAATGCTCTTTCTCAGGCCTTGACTTGGCCAAAAAAGCATAAATGTTGATCCTGGGGGAATTAGTTGGAAATGTGTACTTCACTTCGACAACCTAAGCACACATTTCACCTTATCACCCACTAAAACCAGAAAAATTCAAAGCGAAAAGCAGAATGTTGGCTTTGACAGGTGTGGCAGGTACTGCTAGATGCCCACCAGGGGTAGATGCAAGATGTATGGAACTTGAAGTTTATGCAATTTGGGGGGTGTGGTGTTAAGAAAAATAATATAAAACTAAGTATATAAAATTAGGTATAGGGCACTGGAAAGGGCCTGATGAATGAGATACTCTGAATCTTATGCTTCATTAGCTCTTCAGTAACTTATTCTGATGCCTACCTCATATCCATTCTCCACTTCTTAATTTTTAACAGAACCCAAATTTTGCTTGGGTGGTGCTATGGACTAAATGTTTATGTCCCTTCAAAATTCATATGTTGAAACCTAACCCCCCATGTGATGGTATTTGGAGATGGGGCCTTTGGGAGGTGATTTTGTTATGAGGGTTGAGTCCTCCTGAATGAGATTAGTGCCCTTATAGGCCCCAGAGAGCTCCCTAGTCCTTTCTGCCTTATAAAGACATAGTGAGAAGACAGCTGTCTATGAACTAAGAAACAGGCTCTCACCAAATACTGGATAGGACAATGCCTTGATCTTGGACTTTCCAGCTTCCAGAACTGTGGGAAATAAATTTCTGTTGTTTTTAAGTCATCAGTCTATAGTATTTTTGTCACAGCAGCCCTAACAGACTAGAACAGGTAGACATGGTCCCAGCTGAAAAAATAACAGCTTCTATTTTCCAGATTCTCTTGCAGCAAGGCATGCCTGTGTGACCTACTTCTTGCCAAGTAGGTGTAACCTGTAGAAAATTGTTTTCCTGATTAAAAGGCATAGATTCAGCTGACACACTCCTTTGCCTTTGCTCTTTCTTTTCCCCTTTCTACCTTCTGGAAATGAGGACAGATTCTAGGAGGTGCAGCAGCCATCTTGCAACCATGAAGAAAAAACCACACATAAATATGGCTGATTGGAAAAACAGAAGACTCTTGGATCCTTCGCAGCATCATGGGGTCACTACACTTGTACTGGATGATCTCTAGAATTCTTGGTATCTGAGAAAAATAAACCCCTTTGTTCCAGCCACTTAGTCTGGCTTTTGTTATATAGAGCCAAATAGAATCCTAACTAGTACAGCATCATACTTACCTGAGTGGGTTCAAATCATAACTCTAACACTATCTGGGTGACTTTGGGCCATTTACCCAAATTATCTGCAAGTTATTGTCATATTTTAAAAAACAAGGGTTATGGTGATAATTAAATATCAGAATAGAGAACTATAAAACAGATTGTATATATGGGATATTGATATATGATAGAAGTGTCTTCACAAATGAGTGGAGAAAGAACAGATTATTTAGTAGATGGTGTTGGGGAAATCAGCCTACTCTATTAAAAAAAAGTTGAATCTCTATTTCCTACAATATGAAAAAAAAATCCTCCAATGGATTTACTACCTACCAGTGAAAGAAAAATTATAAAACTAATAGAAGAAAAGTGCCATTGTATATTTTGGACACATTGGCAAGGGTATGGATTTCAAAAATAAGAACATGAAACACAAATTTTAGGGGAAAAAATGGACCTAGCTACATATAAATTAACATGTTTTCTAGACAAAGGGATACCATAAACAAAGTTAACAGATAGATGAATCAGAAGAAGGTATTTTCAATCTTAAGCCAGCAGGAACTATTATGTGGAGTCTAGGTTCTAGACCTGCACTGTTCAATATACCACTAGCCATAAATGGCTATTAAGCACTTTATATGTGACTAGTACAAATTAAGATGTGCTGTAAATGTAAAATACATACCAAATTTCAAAGACTTAGCATACACAAAGGAATGTCATGCATCTCAATAATCTTTATATTGATTACATGTTGAAATGATAATATTTTAAATATATTGTAATAAATATATTGCCAAAGTTCATTTCATCTGCTTCTTTTTACTTTTTAAATGTGGCTATTAGAAAAAATATTAATTACATATGTGGCTCACATTATATTTCTATTGGACAGGGCTGTTCTAGACTATACGAGAAACTCCTATATAGTTGGAGGAAAAAAGAGTGGAAACCCAAGAGAAAAATGGGTAGAAGGTATGAACACTCAATTTACAAAAGGAAACCAAAATGGCTAAAAAGTGTATGAAGAAATGTTCAGCCTCACTAATAACCGGAGAAATACAAGTAAAGTACAAAAATGAGAGTAACTCAACACCCTTCAAATCAGCAAAAGTCAAAAGTTAGTTTCAAATGGGGACAATGTGAAAAAAAAGAGGATCTTCGGGACTTCCCTGGTGGCGCAATGGAAGTGAATTCCACTGTGCTCCCAATTCCCTGTGCTCCCAATGCTGGGGGCTGGGGTTTGGGAGCTAGGTCCCTCATGCATGCCACAACTGGGATTTCGCATGCCACAACTAGGGAGCCTGCCTGCCGCAACTGGGGAGCCCACGTGCTGCAACTAAGGAGCTGGTGAACTGCAACTAAGGAGCCTGCCTGCCGCAACTAAGACCTGGCACAACCAAATGAATGAATAAATAAATAGATAAATAAAAGAGGATCTTCATGCACTGCTGGTGGGAGTGTAGACTGGCAGAGCTGTCCCCAAGTAACTCTAGTTGCCTGATGAAACTATGTTTGTGGATATTCAAGGCAGAGATTCAGTTTGTGGGCACCCATATGGCTCATGGGCAGTGAGTGTTTTGAGTGAACAGTGCCTGCATCTTGATGGTTGTTAAATATTTTGAATATCATACGTGTATATCCTGTGAACCTGCTGTTCCACTCCTAAGAATGCTCCCCAGAGAAACTCTCTCATGCACATCTGTAAGATAACCAGAGAAATACAAATAAATACAACATGACTGACTTGACACCCAACAAATATGCACACATTTTGACCCAGAAATGTTTATGGAACCAGGAGGTGGAAGCTACCTAGGTGTCCCCCAGAGGGGGACTGTTGGGTAAAACCTGGTCTATGCATGCAATGGAATATTACATAGAATGCAGAACTAATGAACTAATGATCCAGATGTATATGTAGTAACATGGAGAGATCTCAAGAAGAAAGTGTTGAGGAAACAAGAAGGAACAGAATTAGATCTATAGTGCAATTCCATTTGCGTGAATTAAAAAAATCAGTAGGATACAGGTTCAAATGTATGTATATATCAAAATAAATAAATGGGGCTTTCCCTGGTGGCGCAGTGGTTGAGAATCTGTCTGCCAATGCAGGGAACACGGGTTCGAGCCCTGGTCTGGGAAGATCCCACATGCCGCAGAGCATCTAGGCCCGTGAGCCACAATTACTGAGCCTGCGCGTCTGGAGCCTGTGCTCCGCAAGAAGAGAGGCCGCGACAGTGAGAGGCCCGCGCACCGCGATGAAGAGTGGCCCCCGCTCGCCGCAAATAGAGAAAGCCCTCGCACAGAAACGAAGACCCAACACAGCCAAAAATAAATAAATAAATAAAAATTAAACTTTAAAAAATAAACAAATGGAAGGTAAATTAGATGGACTTAAATAAAATCAATTTGAGTGCTTACAATGGGGAAGAACAGAAGAGGAAATGGAGGATGAAGGGGAAAGGAAAAAATAAAGTAAAATTAAGAAGGGGAGCTTTTACTAGGGTTGCCATATTTCACAAACAAAAATACAGAACATCCAGTTTAATTTGAATTTCAGTTAAACAATAATTTTTTACTATACGTATGTTCCAAATATGCCCAGTTAAATTTCAATTTCAGATAAAGAACAGGTAATGTTTTAATGTAAGCATATCTCCATAATTAGACTTATGAGTATATCTATCATGTTGACAGTGGTTAAATAAATGGCTAAAATCAAGTTCACCTGGACATCCTGGATTTTATCTGGCACTTCTAGACTCAGGACATTGGTGAGTTCTCTCCTCTACCTGGCTGAACTGTCCAGGCAGTCGTAAACGTATGTCGATCAGATTATAGATCTTGGTAACTTCGTCTCTGCTTCCCACAGCAAAAGCCCTGGATGGACCCTGGCACTGCCCGCACCTTTCTGGTTGGGTCACTGGATATCACAAGACTATCTCTTTGGCAGAAAGGCAGTATGAATCAAGGGTCTCTTTGGCCATTTACAGCAATAAACACACCTTACACGTGTTTAACCCTTGTACTGTTTTGAAGGTGTGTCTTTAGGACCCCTTGGGAACATTCAGTCCATCACTCTTCACTCACATCCTATGGTGAAGAAAATCTGGGAAGCTGAGAGAGAGAGAGAGAGAGAGAGAGAGAGAGAGAGAGAGAAACAAGTCAAGTAATAAATGAAATATAGGCATTACTGCCTGTCCAAACTTGTTTCAAATCCCAGCCTTGCCATTTATTAGCCCTGTGATCCTAGGCAACTTAACTCCTGAGCCTCAGTGATTCCATCTGTAAAATGGGAGAGAAAACAGATATCTCACAAGTTTGTTGTGAGGATTATAAGCAATAATAGTGGGAAGAATGATAATAAGAAAACATATGTAAAAGGCTTAGCACAACTGTTGGAAAGATTTATGTATCATGTATAGAAAAAAACTTGGAAAGCAAACAGAAATAGTCACAGTAGCTAAGTAAACGACTAAATGAGGCAGATCCTGTAAAGTGCTTATCACGTAGTAGTCACTCAAAGAAATGTTAACTATCATTTTCTATTACTATTTCTTGGTGATGAGCTCATGAATGATGGTTATTTTTTTCTTTATACTCTTTGGTCTTTTTTCTCATATTTTCTAAAGTGAAAGCATAATAATGTTTGAAACAACAAATATTTGCAGGGCACCTACCAGGTCCTGGGCACTGTGTTGGTTGCTTGGCATAAATTCAGAACAGATGAGGTTTTTGTGGAAAATCCAGGCTGAGATGACAGGATGGTATCTTTACTGTTGTTGTTCTCCCTCCTGCACTTTGTGTTGCACTATTTGTAGACTGGATGCAATGCCCGGGATAAGCAACATAGCCCTCATGGGCGCAGCATGTTCTTTTAGGCTTTTGGATGACTCCTCACTATCACAAACCCTCTTTCTGCTTCCCCGCCCCTCCAACTTTTTTCACTACTTTCCCATCATAAAGTACTAGGAAGGGACATTAAAAATCATCTAGCATTGCCTATCGACTTTCCAGATGGAGCTTCAACCTGCAGCTCCTCTCCTCTCCCACCGTCTTTTCCATTTCTTCTGTTCTCTTTTCCTTTCTTCCCCTGACACTCCACTCCTACTTTTCTTCTCGTTGTACACAATCTTGATGAGCCTGTGGTGGTAAGAGAAGTTTCTGGTTGTGCTTTTCCTCTTGCTGGCTTGCTGTGTGCTCTGTGCCCACAGGCTGCAGGGCATCTTGCATGGAGGTGTTTACTACCTCTCCATCAATGCTCTTGCACTTTTAGAGGCAGAATGGGGTGGCATTAAAATACTCTAGACCAAATTTTAAGAGTCTCCAAGTTCAAGTCCCCAAATATCAATAATACCAGCTGCAATACAGTCTGTGCTTACTCTGTGCTGGGCTCTGTACTGAGCCCTTTTGATATGTTTTCTTGTTGATGCTGAGACACCCAGAAAGGTGTTTGAAGAAAGGCAGCTTCACAAAGTAGTTTATTCTAAAGAATGGATGAATGAATGCTAGCCAGACCAATCACCTGAATCCAGTGGTTTTAAAAATTGTTCAGGGGACTTCCCTGGTGGCACAGTGGTTAAGAATCCGCCTACCAATGCAGGGGACACGGGTTCGAGCCCTGGTCGGGGAAGATCCCACATGCCGCGGAGCAGCTAAGCCCGTGAGCCACAACTACTGAGCCCGCATACCACAACTACTGAAGCCTGTGTGCCTAGAGCCTGTGCTCCGCAACAAGAGAAGCCACGGTAATGAGAAGCCCGTGCACTGCAAGGAAGAGTAGCCCCTGCTCGCCGTAACTAAAGTAGCCCCTGCTTGCCGTAACTAAAGAAAGCCCGCGTGCAGCAACCCAACACAGCCAAAAATAAATAATAAATAAATTAATTAATTTAAAAAAATTGTTCAGGTGCTGGGAGTTCCTGGTCACCTAGTGGTTAGGATTCCAGGCTTTCACTGTCATGGCCCGGGTTCAATTCCTGGTGGGGAAACTGAGATCCTGCAAACTGCGTGGCATGGCCAAAAAAAAAAAAAAAGTTAAAAAAAAATTGTTCAGATGCTAAAGCACCTTTAGTCATAGTGTTCTTTGTGAAACATTATAAAAATTTTATACATACTGCCCCCAAAGAACAAATTAATGCAACTATGCTATATGTTCAACTCCATTAAAAAAAAAGTGGTTGAAACATGGCTTTCTTTGAGCTTTCTCTCTAATTTTAAGCTGTTATTTATTTGTTTAGTCATTTTTGAGCATTCATCAGATAGTAAACAAATACTATACTTATTGGGGGCCTTTTATGGGTCAGATTCTCAGTAGACAAATGGTAGTAAGTTCCAAAAGTCTGGGGGAAAAAAAAAATCTTTATGTGAGAAAAAATTAAGAGTGACAAAAATTTAGAACCCTTCTGGGAATGTTTACATTTTGAAAGAGGTTTCACTTCTTTTTACCCAAAAAGGATAGCTCTAATTGTGGAATTTAAGCCGTGTGACATTTCTAGATAGGAGACCTCTTTGGAGGCAAGGATACCCTTCCAAAGCCATGCAACTGAGGCAGCACTTACCTTGTCCTGGAGAGGCCTTTCCAAGGCATGGGCCTCAGTGCCAAAACATTCTCCAAGGTTCTTCCTAAGATAAGTTGGGACTAGGGGTCCTTGGGAGCCCCCTTGGTGGGACTTGACCTTTGTACAACTCTGAAGAAATAAGAAGAGAATAACAACTGAAAGAGCATGACCCAAGCGGCTCTGGCCCCATCTGGGAGGTGGAGCAGGTGTTTCCAGGTGTGTCCAGGTTGCCATGTGGACAAGCACGTCAGTTTGCACCCACCCTGTTGTTTTCAGAGAAACCCTCTCCTCTTCCTGGTGTCACTTGCTCTGGGTTTTAGTTTCCTCAGCCATGTCTCTGAGCGAGCCTGGGCCTCAGGGAAGCCGTCTGTCCCTACTCTGTCTCTCAATATCTAGAAACACATCTGTAGGTGGGGGAGGAAAGACAATGGAAGATCACTGACTTCGGAGTGCTGAACCAAAGGTCTGCTGCTTCCTAACTAGATGGCTATGGCAAGTGCCTTAACCTCCCCGGGCCTCAGTTTTCTAATCTGAAAGTGAGGATCATGATAGAATCTTCATTACAGGGTTATGTGAGAACTAAATAAATAATGCACGAAGGTGCTTTAACACAGTGGTGAATGCTCAGTTAATAGTAACTTGTAACTTGGGGACTTCCCTGGTGGCGCAGTGGTTAAGAATCCGCCTGCCAATGCAGGGGACACAGGTTTGAGCCCTGGTCCGGGAAGATCGCACATGCTGCGGAGCAACTAAGCCCGTGAGCCACAACTACTGAGCCTACGCTCTAGAGCCTGCGAGCCACAACTACTGAGCCTGCGCTCTAGAGCCTGCGAGCCACGACTACTGAAGCCCACGTGCCACAACTACTGAAGCCCGAGCGCCTAGAGCCTGTGCTCCACAGCAAGAGAAGCCACCGCAGTGAGAAGCCCGCGCACTGCAACGAAGAGTAGCCCCCTCTGGCCGCAACTAGAGAAAGCCCGCACGCAGCAACAAAGACCCAATGCAGCCAAAAATAAATAAATAAATTTATATATAAAAAAATAGTAACTTGGATAGTTATTAATGTCCTGAAAATTCAAGATATGAGATCATCCAATCCTTAGGGAGACTCATGGACCCGGCATGCATCTGTCTCCTATCACCCTCTCCCTGGCCGTCCAGAGTCTACTTTGCATATTTCTTAAGAAGACAAGTGGCTTTCGCTATGGGGTAAAGTCCCCCACTGCTGGAGGGAATTCAGGGGGGTGGAATGGAGCGGGCGTTGGATTCTGATCTCTGTGGATGACTCACCTGCTTTTGCTTGAAACCTGCCTTTGCAAAATGGGGACAATAAAACATTTTCCCCTTCACTGCCCCACCCTTCTCTCCCAATTTATGAGGCTGGCGGGAGCACTGATTAGCCTGTAAACTGTTGTGGTTTCCCTTGGAGAAAAATATCTAACAGAAGCGATGAGGATGGTTGCAGTTTACAGAAATGAAGATTTGTTTTCAGAGCAACACTTCCTGATACCTGGAACTGAAGACTTTGCTCTATACAGACTCAGGCAGGTGTAGGTGGCAATAGTATGGAGCTCAGTCTTGAAGAACCAATAGTCTTAGGATTGATGTTTGTGTCTGAATCCATGTGGTAGGATAAGTGATTCTCAGACCCTTGGCAACAGGGAAGTTTTGTTTAAAACTTCGTGGTTAGGAGCACAGACTCTGGAGTTGGACTCTCAGGTTTGAATTACAGCTCAACTCTTTCTAGCTGTGTGGCTTTGGGCTGATTTACTTAATCTCTCCATGCCTCAGTTTCTTCATCTGTAAAACAAGAATAATGATAGTACCTAACTCATAGGATTGTTGTGAAAATTGAATGAATTAAAAAATTTAAAGCTTTTAGAACAGAGTTCCTGACAGAGTAGGGGGCTTGATAAGTGTTAGTTTCTATCTATCTATCTATCTATCTATCTATCTATCTATCTATCTATCTATCTATCATCTGTTTATCAATATCATTATCATCTGGACTGAACAGTGCAATGTAGAAGAAAGAATCTAGGATTTGAAACAGATATATTTTTTATTCCAATCCTGCTTGTACTACTCAGAAGTTCTGTGATCTCTGGATACAGCTGTTCTTAAGTTTTTGTATTCAGTAATGGCTGGAAGCTGGAGATACTTAAGTGAGCTGTATAAAATACAAAAACATCTTAAAAGTATCAAACAGCTAACAAGCTAGTGAGGGGTACTGCTTGAGATCTGGGAAAAGACAGGATCCCAGAGAGGTGAGCATTACATTCAGGGCCACTGGTATTGTTCCATACATTTGCTAGTATCAAGCAGGCAGCTCTCTCAGACACAGTGGAACTAAAGTAGAATATTGAATCCCATCAAGGGTAAGACTCCTGGTAAACCATTTCCACTTTTAGCTGAGACTCAAAAGGGCTATACCCTAGGAGAAGGGGTGAGATGGAAATAAACAAGCTGTATCTCAGACTGTAGCCAGTCATCAGGGTGGTCCATAAAAATGTCAGTCTTTTGAATTTGGTTGGTTAAATCATCTTGGGCAGTTAGTGCCCTCAGGTGTTTGATAGAAGCTAAAGAAAGTCCTCTTTTGAGAGAATATAACATCATCCTGGCCACAAATTGTTTTACAAATATGTTTTAAACTACAATATTCTACAGTTAATTAAAGATAACTAGGCACTCTAAAAGACAAGGCACCACGAACAAGAGTTGAGAGAAACAAGAGACAATGAAACAGATCGATAGGGACTAGTGTTGTTAGAATGATCAGAAAACAACAATAAAACAAATACACTCACTATGTTCAAAGAGATACACATAAAGCTGGAAAATTCTGTCAGGAAACAGGAAGTGATAAAAAGTGACATAGCAGATTTCAAAAAGAACCAAATAGAAATTCTAGAACTGAAAAATATAAGAACCAAAATTAAGAATGCAATGGATGGTTTTAACATCAGATTAGACGCAGCTAAAGAAAGAATTAACAGCATGAACTGTAAGACAGGTAAAAAGAGTATCTCCAGAAAAAAAGCATGGGGAGTCAAAAAGGCATGAACTACAGAAGAGAAGTAAGTGACACAGAATGTCTAATTTAGGATTAATTGAATTTGGCTTTTCCAGAAAAATATTTTTCCCAGAAGAAAAAACAGAACAGAGCACAGGTTATATTTGAAGAAAATGACAGAAAAATTTCCAGAGATGAGGATACATCTTTACAAAGACACAAGAAGCCCAAACATTCCCAAGCAGGGTAAACAGAAAGAAATTCACATGGGAACACCTAATGGTAAAACTGCCCCAGTGATTCCCTATTCCTGGAACATTCTTCCACAACGCCCATTCTAGCTAAATCCTATCCACAAGTCACATCTTATTTTACATCTAATGTAAATTAAAATACTCTATGTCCCTCCTTCTCGCTCCACTTCTTGTTAGGTGGTCCATCTTCTTTGCTCCCACAGCATCCTGGGCTTACTCAGACTTTTTTACTTATCATACCTGAAATTGCCTCTTTATCTGGCTGCCTCTTACACCAGATTGTGAGGTCTATGAGAGCGAGAATGTGTGTGTAGTACTCATTGTTGACCCCAGCACCCCAGCACAGAGCCTGGTACACAGAAAAGCACTAAAAAAATGTGTGTCCAAGAATGATAGTCATCTAAACTCTTTGAGCCTCGGTTATCTTATCTGGAAAATGGGTACAATAATACCAATATCATGCATTCTGTATATGGTTGTAAGAATTAAGTTTAGATAAATGTGTACCAGACCTCTATTGATACAATAATGCTATATATTTGAACACCTTAAGACTCTGTTTTCATATTTGTCCAGTGAGGAAAATAATTCCAGTTGGGTTGTTTTTAGTATAGGCTGAGACAGGCTATCCATCATGTCACAGTTGACAGTGAGCCAATGGAAGTTAAATGAGCTAAAGGGAGGCCAGGCCCGTTTGCTGAATTCCTACCATGTGCCATTTGCTGTGCTAGGAGCATTATATTTATTATCTTATTTTAAGGTGGATGAAAACATGAGACATATAGTTCTCTTCTTCTCTCTTAGATGCCTGAGAACTAAAAGCCTTGCAGGGATCTCATCACAGAAGTGTCCTGGAGGAGGAGGAAGAGGAGGAGAGAAAAGATGTTTTAGATTTTGGGAGAAGCTCTTTTTTTTTTTAATTAAAAAAAATTGTTTTAAAAAAATTTTTTGGCCGTACCTTGCGGCATGTGGGATCTTAGTTCCCTGACCAGGAATCAAACCCAAGTCCCCTGCATTGGAAGCATGGGAGTTTTAACCACTGGACTGCCAGTGAAGTCCCAAGAAGCTCTTGATCTTCAAGTTCCACTGCAAAGTCTGATCTCAAGGAAGAGAGAGATTACTTTGTTGAGCAAGATTCTCTCCTCCTGTATCCCCAGGCAATAAAAAAATTTTTGACAGCACAAGTCAGCAAGGTCCCAGGGTCCCAATATTCCTCATCCTGTAGTCACTAAACTTTTCAGAAATAAATATTATAGTAAAAACCATCTCCTTCTGGAAAGGTGATGGGGGCAGGGGGTCAAAAATCTCATGAGGCTGATTTCAAAGGATTCAAAGCCCTGTATTTAGTTATGTTCATCCAGCAAGCGCTTTGAGTAGGCACTGAATGACACACTCATTCAATATTCGTAATGCTTTAAGGTTGTATTAGTTAGTGTTATAATACTGGATGCTCTAACAAATATAACCTAAAATTTCAGAGGTTTAACACAATCAAAGTTTGCTTTTCCCCTCACTTAACGGTCCAAAGAGGGTGTTCCTGGTCAATGGGTGGGTTTCCTCTTTATGGTGATTCAGAGACCCAGGCCTGGAAATGACACACATCACTTGTATTCACATCTCAGTGGCAAAAATTTGTCTTTGGTTGCATCTGGGTGCAAAAGGGGCTGGAAAATGGAAACCGTGGTTGGGCAGTGAAGTTGCTGATAAAACAACTTCAACTTCACACTATGCAAGAGGAAGCACAGGTTTCTGGTGGACAGCTAGTTATCTCTTTTGTAAAAGTAGCATCATCATCATCCCCATTTTTGGATGGGGAAACTGAGGCTCCAGTACTTAAATAACTTACCCGAGGTCCAAAGCTGATAAGTGGTAGAGGCTGGATTTGAACCCAGGTAGTCCGTTTTCAAATCCCATGTGCTTGCCATTGTATCCTGCTAGTTCACAGTGATGAATAAGATGTAGTCTCCACTGTCAAGAAAAAGACAAAGTCAGACACACCCTTGAAATTTTATTTTCAAGAATAAAGCTCTTGGGACTTCCCTGGCGGTCCAGTGGTTAAGACTCTGCACTTCCACTGCAGGGAGTGCGGGTTTGGTCCCTGGTTGGGGAACTAAGATCCCACATGCTGTGCGATGTGGCCAAAAAAAAAAAAAAAAGCTCTTGAAATAAGCTAAATGAGCACTTGAAAACAAGTACTCTCACAGTCGTTCAGAGCTCAAATGCCACCTTCTCAGAGAGGCCTTCCCTGCTCTCCTTTTCTTCCAACCACCCTGCTCCTCCAGATACTCTATTTCATGTAACCTTGTGTATTCTCTCTGTAGCACTATCACTATCTGAAATCAGGCACGTATTTGTTTCCTGTGGATTGACTATGTCCTTGACTATAATATAAGCTCCCTGGAAGCAAGGAGCTTGTCTGTCTTGCTCACTTTGTAATCCCAGTGACTATCACAGAGTCTGGCACACAGTAAATCCTCAATAAATTGTTGTGAAAAGAATGAGTAGGCGTATCCACAAAGTGCAGATGCATTCATTTATTCATTCTCACATTCATTCACTCATGTCATTCCTTCCTTCCTTCCTTCATTCATAGACTCTTTCTAAAATGCCAGGGCCTAATCTAAGGATAGAGAGATGATAGAGTTTGGTCTAAGGGTAACTTGTGAAACCCTGGAAGGCTTCCTGTAGGTGGTAATATTAGAGCTGGAGGGAGTATTTAATTGTGCCTCAGAGAAGGGGGTGTCATATTACTTCTCTTGATGCTTTTACACCTTCACCTGGTCTGTAACCAAATACATTGCTCCCCTGGGCTTTGTAAACTATCATTGTTCAGCAAGGAGACCAGCTCGGCTACCGCTTTATGACGGCAAAGCTCCTGAACCCTGTACGCCAGGGGTCCCTAACCCCCGGGCTGCGGACCGGTACCTGTTAGGAAGGGGGCCGCACAGCAGGAGGTGAGCAACTGGCGAGTAAGCAAACCTTCACCTGCTGCTCCCCATCGCTTGCATTACCACCTGAACCATTCTGCCACCCCCCCGCCCCGTCTGTGGAAAAATTGTCTTTCATGAAACTGGTCCCTGGTGCCAAAAATGTTGGGGACCTCTACTATACACAATATAAAGAGTAAAGAATGGACTCACAATGGGACAAGGTGGGCTTGTCCTTTCTGTCTTTCTCAGAGGGGGCCAAGGGCAGATTCTAGGTTCATAGCAAAGGGCTGGCACCTTTCTTTAGCCTATAAATAAAAATGACCCAGCCATCCATATGATGGTCTGCCCATCTCAAATTCCTGATGTCACAGCAATGCAAATGTCACAGCTGTAAACATGAGTGTCCCTAAGGAGAGGTACTCAATGTTTTTCTTAGAAATCTGAGTGCCTACTCTCCAATTTTCTTTTTGGGTAAGTCAAGCCAATGGGTATGGCAGCTATTCCATTCCTGATACAATGAATATGCTTAGATAATGTCACAAGTGACATGTCTGGCACGGATCAAAGTTAGGGTCAGCTGCTGGAGAATGAAGTTTTTGACATTTCCCCGTAAGAGGCTGCTCCAGCCTTGGCACTGTGAGTTCTGATGCCAGTGGGAAGCTTTAGGGAACAGGATAAGAGCAAAGAACCAGGTGTACCAAGGACTGTGCACATCTTTTGGGGGATGTTTCTCTTTATTACCACTGTAATAAGGTTTCAATGTCTGAAATCCAGAAAAATACAAACATGCAACAATGCAAACAAAAGAAAATAAAAATCACCTCCATTTTCAAGAGCCCGGAGGTAATCAGCGTAGCATTTTGATATCTACTCTTCCATTCTTTCTGTGCGTATGTGTGTCTTTCTTTATTTTTTTTTAACAGAAATAAGATCCTTATCTCTTTGCAAACTGCTTTTTTCACCTAATAACACATTGTATACATTATTCCATTCCATTTCATTTGATCGATCATCTTCTACGAGACTATTTGGAATGGCGAGAGATATTCTATGGTATGGCGACATCCTAGTTTACTTGAAAAATCCACTCTTGGTGGATATTTAGGTTGTTTACCATTTTTTCCCATGATAACAAATGTTGTAATGATTATCTGTAAGGTTAGGCGTCGAGTCAAATGGTGTGCACATTTTAAAAGCATGACTTGCTCTTTACCAGCAAAGTGGAGAAGTTCTAGCGGCTCTAGCTGAACAAATAAAAATAAAGGCTAATTTAAATAAAGTGTGTGTGTGTGACAGAGAGAGAGAGATTAACTGTAAATACAAAAATTAAATGTTCACTTCTTTAAATAGATCTACTCCACCGGGGTCATTTTGGCCCCAATTCCTTTTTCATCTAACCAAAAAAAAAAAAAAGATGTTTGCCAGGGGAATAGTAGGTATTGTGGAACCACCAGATTTTACTTCCTTTTGTTACCAACCAGTGTTCTTGGCCTCCTTAATCAATAGAAATTGATCAGAGACCAGACAAGAAATTCAGGCAAGGCTTTATTGGGGCCCCTGCTACAGCAGGGGGGAGCGAGAACAAGTAACAGGTTCCCTTGCTGGCTTGCTCTCAGAGGGAGGTCAAGCTGGCTCCTTATATGGGGTGAGGGTAGGGGTGTGTCCAGGTGTCGGGCCGGAGGCGGGGCTTAAGTGGTTTGCCCACCCCTTTGGTGGTGGTGTGTGCAGGGGGCATGCGCAGTACCCTGCTTTGCTCCCAGCTCTTCAGGAGTGGCGGTTGGGCTTTTTGGTCTCTTTGTATCTTGTTGTCCAGAATTTGCCCCCTAAGTTTCTTTGTATTTTGGAACTCGAGGAGGAGACGTTTGTCCAGGTGCAAGCATTGCAGCAAAGGGTTCCAGGTCCCAGCCTGTCTCACTTTCTGAATGTTTTTGAGTTTGTGCTTTTGCACCTGGAGGTTTCACAGAGGATTCTTAGGTGAGCTTGGGACATTCACTTATTTTTTGAGATTTGCTGATACACACCTTTTTATTCCCTCCATCTTCTCCAAGAAGAGAAATGGACACAGAACCAAAGGCAGCTTCCTGGGATGTCAGAGATGTATCTTCTTCAAGGGACAGACATGTTCTTGAGGAGGGTTGAGGACAGTGATTTCCAGGACCAGCAGCTGGCAGCAGCTGTCACCGTGAGATTCTGGGTTTTAGTATCTGTGAGGAGTTTTCTTTCTCTCTCAATGACCAGGTCCAGCTTCAAGTGTCAAAGACAGTTCCCTGCCAGCCCAGCCTGCCAATAAAAGCTGCTCCCATTTATGGGATGCTCGGTATAGACCAGGCAGTTTACATCCTCAACTTTCAAGGTGGGCGTTAGTATCTCTATTTTGCCCATGAAGAGACAAAAATTGAATGGTTAGCTAACTTACCCAGCATCACACGTTCAGGAGGTAAAAGAGTCAGGATTCTAACTCTACTCTCAGTGATTCCAGAGCCCCTAAATTCTTGCTGCTATACCTCATTTCTACTCTGGTTTATCGTTATCCTTGTGTTTTACAGGTAAACTTTAAACTCATCAGGGTTAGGAAGATTTTGGCTACTAAAGGAATTGGGTTTTTTGGTTGTCTATGTTTTAAGACTCCAGCATGCCATTTTCTACCAATCATACATTTTAATTGTCTGAAAAAATTGGAGATAAATACTCAGAGAATCCTGAGAACATGTCAATGCCTTTATCTAAAAATGTGGGCTTTTGGTTGCCATGGTGAAAGGGACCCACCATCTTTCAGGAATGGGCGCAGGACCCTCTCTGGAAGCTTTCCCAGATGCTCTTGCTCTGCCCCTTCAGTTCTGGCTGGGATGCCCTAGCACCCTAAGTCTGGCACTAGAGAGGTGACATCACAATGAAATGTTCACCTTTGATGTCTGCCTCTCCCAGACATGAGAGCCTTCTTGTCACCAGTGCTCTCTGCCTTGGGTACCCAACAAAGGAGTCTAGGCTTGGTTTTCTCTAGCACAGTGGTCCTCACTCTTTCACTTTCTGCATTTGTCCAGTCCACTCAATACCCATTAATGGGGCCTCTTAGGCCATAGGTAACTAAGACAGAGTCCTAGCATGGAGGAGCCTAGTCTAGTGGAGAGAGGCAGATAGCAACTCTGAATATTTAATAGCAAAAACTTGAGAATGAAACAACTAAAGCTACACGTATAAACATGGATAACTTTAAAAAATTTAATGTTCATACAGATGGCCAATAGGCACATGAAAAGATGCTCAACATTGCTAATTATTAGAGAAGTCAATACTACAATGAGGTACCACCTCACACCAGTCAGAATGGCCATCATTAAAAAGTCTACAAATTACACATCTGGAGAGAGTATGGAGAAAAGGGAACTCTCCTACACTGTTGGTGGGAATGTAAACTGGTATAGCCAATATGGAAAACAGTATGGAGGTTCCTTAAAAAACTAAAAATAGAATTGCCATGTGATCCAACAATCCCACTCCTGGGGATATATCTGGAGAAAACTATGGTTTGAAAAGATACATGCACCCCAATGTTCATAGCAGTACTATTTACAATAGTCAAGACATGGAAACAACCTAATGTTCATCGACAGATGAATGTATAAAGAAGATGTGGTACATATATACAATGGAATACCATTCAGCCATAAAAAAGAATGAAATAATGCCATTTGGAGCAACATGGATCGACCTAGAGATGATCATACTAAGTGGAGTAAGTCAGAAAGAGAAAGACAAATACCATATGATATCACTTGTATATGGAATCTAAAATATGACACAAGTGAACTTATTTACGAAAGAGAAACAGATTCACAGACATAGAAAACAAATTTATGGTCACCAAAGGGGAAAGGGGGTGGGGATGGATAAATTGGGAGTTTGGGATTAGTAAATAAAAACTGCTATATATAAAATAGATAAACAACAAGGTCCTACTTGTATAGCACAGGGAACTATACTCAATATACTGTAATAAACCATAATGGAAAAGAATATGAAAACGAATATATATGTATAACTGAATCACTTTGATGTACACCAGAAACTAACACAATGTTATAAATCAACTATACTTCAATAAAAAATAATACATTAAAAATACAATGTTCAGGGCTTCCCTGGTGGTGCAGTGGTTGAGAATCCGCCTGCCAATGCAGGGGACGCGGGTTCGAGCCCTGGTCTGGGAGGATCCCACATGCCGCGGAGCAACTAGGCCCGCGAATCACAACTACTGAGCCTGCGCGTCTGGAGCCTGTGCTCTCCAACAGGAGAGGCCGCGATAGTGAGAGGCCCGCGCACCGCGATGAAGAGTGGCCCCCGCTCTCCGCAACTGGAGAAAGCCCTCGCACAGAAACGAAGACCCAGCACAGCCAAAAATAAATAAATAAATAAATTTAAAATTACCTTTCTCTTAAAAAAAAAATGCAATGTTCAGTAAACAAGTCATAGAATGATACATTCACTTTGGCATCATTTACGTAAAGTTAAAAATACTAAACCATACTGTGTATTGTGTAATGATACAAACCTATGTGTGATAAACACCAGATTTATGAGCATGGTTGTCCCAAGGAGCTAGGGAGGGGGCAGCTGTTGGGAAGCAGAGTATGTGGGGCTTCAGTTGTACGTGACATTTTGTTAGGCGTGTTAGTGTACATTGCATTATTCTTTATCCATTTTTTTCCCCACACAGCGTGGCTTGCAGGATCTTAGCTCCCTGACCAGGGATGGAACCCAGGCCCACAGCAGTGAGAACACCGAGTCCTAACCACTGGATGGCCAGGGAATTCCCTATCCATATTTGTAGCTGTTAATATTTCATTTAAAAAGGCAGGTTTTAAAAATATACACACATATACACATATAGTCCCATCTCAATTTTATATTTAAAAGTTCATTTTTGTTCTCATAGAGAAAAGATAGCAGGAAATATTAGGTTAAACCCCATGAAATTGTCATTTTTGTAGGTTAAAAAATGGTCGATTATCAGCAATCTCATATGGGTAAACCTGATACACTAAAATGGCAACAATCACTATCTCTGAGAGTAG
The DNA here is from genome assembly GCF_965194825.1 of Balaenoptera physalus. Lineage (NCBI taxonomy): Eukaryota > Metazoa > Chordata > Mammalia > Artiodactyla > Balaenopteridae > Balaenoptera > Balaenoptera physalus. The sequence continues at coordinate 181,098,453 of NC_138882.1, read as the reverse complement.
ATTTATGGATGATTTTTAAAAAAAAATTCTTTAATGTCTTTTCAGATTTTCTCCCATGAACAGGTTATATTTTTCATATCAGAAAAATTTCTATGTGGATCGTTAGAGAAGAGAGAGAGAAAGCTGTCTTTCTGCTGCCCCCTTGTGTGCCCTATAGCACAGGGCTCCCTTTCCTTTCACCTGCCAAGTTAGTTAATCTGCGCCACAGGGTGGGGTCCTGGCACAGGTGCTGATGGAACAGTTGCAGACTCTGCGGGCAATTAGGATCTTTGGCACAGAGATACCAGACAAAGCAATTATTACGGAGCCGTAAAGATAAATCCTGCAGCTCAAGGACTAGCAAAGTCATTTTGAATGAGTATGGGCATCTAGTTCAGGGATGGGAACTCCCTTTCCCACACCCATCACCTTCTTCTCTCTTCAAGGTCATTGATGAAACAGAGAAATCAAGCGAGGATCATATGAAAACAAAAACTGATGTCTTTTAATCCCCTCAAGGGCAGGGTAAAATATTCTATTTAGTAGCCAGAAAAATTAGCAATGGAGGATATTAAACTATTCACTTTACATATATAAATAATTTGGTATATGTAATATATTTCGGTTTTATAGCCACTTAAGGGAAAGTGAAGAGAATGGGCAGTGCTGAGGTAGAAAAAAAAGAGAAGTAAGGGAGAGAGGAGGAAGGAAACTAATACTTAATGGATCGGGTACTTTGTTAGGGTCGTGATATTAATACCTCAGAACAACTCGGGGAAGGAGCCACCACTGCTCTCATGTCCCAGATGAGGAAACCGCAGCTTGGAAAGATTATGGAAAATAGTGCTGGTCACACAGGCCGCAGAAATGGGATTTCGACTTAATTCAGTCACCACTCCAAAAGTCTTTTCTTTTCGGTCCGCCATATGCTGAGTGGGTGAGACAAAGGGGGAGCTGGAAATCCAGAGAAAGAGGACACGTGGGGAAGTAAGAGGGACAGAGGCACCCATTGGGACCAACCACCACCAAGAACAGGAGCCACAAATGGAAAAAGAGGTGAAGGGGCGACAAAGCTTCATGTGTATGTGTGCACATATGCCCAAGTGAACATGCAGAGGGGTTCTGGGTGGTGGCGTGGGGGGATGATTTTTGTCCTGAGTATTTGATGTATATGTATGTGCTTTATGTCCATCAAATAGAACGACGTATCATTAACTCAAATTTAGTACTACACAGTCTGTGACAGTTTGGACATGGCTGAGTTGATATTTAATTTTGCTTAGGAAGCCCTGTCCTTACAGGAAAAGCAAATTAACAGCAAAACGAGATTGATCCAAAGGTGACATGGTGAGAAAGGCAAGAAAGCAAGATGCTGAGAACTCTTTTTTTACTATTATTATTTATTTTTATTTATTTATTATTTTTGGCTGTGTTGGGTCTTCGTTGTTGTGTGGGGTTTCTCTAGTTGCGGCTAGCGGGGGCTACTCTTCGTTGTGGTGCGCAGGCTTCTCATTGCAGTGGCTTCTCTTGTTGCGGAGCATGGGCTCTAGGTGCGCGGGCTCAGTAGTTGTGGCTCTGGGGCTCTAGAGCTCAGGCTCAGTAGTTGTGGTGCACGGGCTTTGTTGCTCCACAGCATGTGGGATCTTCCCAGACCGGGGCTCGAACCTGTGTCCCCTGCATTGGCAGGCGGATTCTTAACCACTGCACCACCAGGGAAGCCCCTGAGAACACTTAAAGACTTAAGAAATACCCACTTCTTGGGAAAAGCAATATACTTATTACAAATTTGGCTTAGCTGATAAAGAGGTCCCCCAAAGAAGTCTACTGGGCTTCAGTTTGAGGGAAAGAATAGATTTTATTAGTCTAGTAAAAATTGTATTAATTTTGTTATATATGTAATACACGATCATATTGCACTCATTAAAAAAAATACATATAAGTTCACTTTCACTCTTTCCTCCCTTCTCATTTTTATCAATTTGCTATTTATCTTTCTAGACCATTTTCTACATATTTAGAAGAGTCAGCCCTCTGTATCTGGGGGTTCCACACCCATGGATTCAACTAATGGTGGATCCAAGGTTGGTTGAATCCACAGATGGGGAACCTGTGGTTACGGGGGACCAACTGTACTACAGCCATTTTATATAAGGACTTAAGCACCCGTGGGTTTGGTACTGCAGGAGTCCTGGAGCCATCTTCCACAGATACTGAGGGGTGACCGTACACATGTGTACCTGTAGAAAACATATAGTTCTTCTGTTTTGTTGTTCTGTCTTACATAAAGGCTACATGGAGTGGATCACTTTACCACGTGCTTTTTCATTCCAACACACATCCAGGAGAGCTATCCATTTGAACTCATCTAGACCTACCTCTTTTCCCCTTCATCATTTTTTAAAATGGTTGCAGAGTATTTCATAAATGGCTGTTTCATAATTGAAGAAGCCATTTTCCTATTGATGGATATTTACACTATTTATAATGATTTTCTTTTACTCACCACTATGCCTTAAATATCCTTGGACAGACCTCCTAATGCATGTGTGCAAGATTTGTTTTAGGATAGTTAATGAGATGTGGTATTTCTGGGTCACTGGGCATTTAAAATGTTACCAGAGACTGCCCAAACAGCCTTTCCAGTGGCCAGACTAGTTTAGCTCCCAACAGCAGTGTGTGAGATTTCTCATTTCCCCATACCCTTGATACTATGTTCTTGCAAGTCTTAAAGCTGCATTTCTTCACTAAAATTCTACTCGTCACACTTTTTTTTAAAAACTAATTTGAACTAAATGCCACTCAATGAGGTTTGATGATTCTTTTAATTAATTCATTTAATTCACAAGTCCTCCCTCCCTTTGGCCTTTAGATATAATTTATAAGCAGTATTGATTTGCCCTCACAGGGAGACATTGTTTAATACAGGCCTCTGATGACAGAAGAGAAATGAGCTCATTCAAAATTCTAGGCATGGCCTGACAGGTCAAGGGATTATGCAAGAAAAGATTTTACAATAAGGACTGTAATAGGGAATAACAAACCTGACTCCATATTAGATCTGTTTCTTTTACTTTAACCTTTGTGTTCTATTGCTTTTGCTTCCAGTTAAGAATGTTGCCTGTAGCCTGAAATATACAGGATAGCCCATTCTCAAGGCTCTGACCTTTAAGGGTATAACACTTTTCCATTCATACAGTGATAAAAAGTTGTAGAACAGAGAATAACATATATCTTGTTGGAGGTTTACATCATGACCTGACCTATGCGGACAGCTGCAAGAACAAAGGATTCCTATACCAAGAAGTTTGCAAAAACCAACCATGCCCCTCCCTCACCTTGCCTTTAAAAATGCTTTGCTGAAACCTTGGGCAGTTCAGTTTTCTGGGCATGAGTCACCCGTCTCCTCACATGGCCCTGCAATAAACCTTTCTGCTCCGAACTCCAACATTTCGGTTTGTTTGGCCTCACTGTGCGTCGGGCACACGAACTTGCGTTCGGTAACAGGGCAAGTCTTTGCATTTCTGTCAATATTTCCACATGTTCCACCTACCTTTCCACATGTTTTGTGGTGACAAAACCTTCTTCCCTGGTGTCTGAAGTTTGCAATGTCACTCTTTGCCCTGAGCCCAGAGGTTTTCCACAGTCAGAAGAATGATTCAAACAACTTCACTAAGCTGGTACTTACTGTTGGCCTAGAGCTTTACATTTTCATTTAATCTTTACAACTCTCCCTCCCATTCTTATGTTATCTTAATCATTGTATAGAATAGAAAACTGATGTTCAGAAGTCACATAACTCATCTAAAATGAAACCAGGATAGAAACCCAGGCCTATCAGGCTCTAAACCTTTGTGATCCGCTTTAATGCAGAGAAAGTTAACTAGAAAATCAGACAATAGTGATATCTGACAACAGATATAGTAGAAAGACTATATTGGCAACAATTATGGGCAGTGTAAGGGAGTTAATAATGAAATAAATTCAGGTATTTTGTAGAGGACTCTTCATAGAGTAGTTTATGAAAAAGTTATATGTGTCCAATAACATGGTGGTTAAGAGCATATATTCTGGAGCCAGGTGGCCTGGCTTCAAATCCTGGCTCTGCCATTTACTAGCTATGTGACTTTGGGCAAGTTACTTAACCTCTCTGTGCCTCGGTTTTCTCACCTAGATGGTGGGAATTAAAAATAACACAGATTTCAGTAAGTCAGACAGAGAAAGACAAATATAATATGGTATTGCTTATATGTGGAATCTAAAAAAAAGGGTACAAATGAACTTATCTACAAAACAGAAATAGAGTTACAGATGTAGAAAAAAAACTTATGGTTACCAGAGGGTAAGGGGTGGGGAGGAATAAATTGGAAGACTGGGATTGACATATACACACTACTATATATAAAATAGAACTAATAAGGACCTACTGTATAGCACAGGGAACTCTACTCAGTACTCTGTAATGACCTATATGGGAAAAGAATCTAAAAAAGAGTGGATATGTGATATATGTATAACAGATTCACTTTGCTGTACACCTGAAACTAAAACATTGTAAATCAGCTACACTCCAATAAAAATTATAAAAAAATTTTTAAAAAGTCCACTTTCAAAAAAACCCCACCTATTTCATTGGGTTGTTGTAATGATTACATAAGGTAGTATTTGTAAAGCAATTAGAATAGTGCCTTGAACACGGTCAATACCATAAAAGTTTGTCATTACTATCATTATGATTGTACGTGGTCTTCACTGTTATTCCTGTTTTACAGATGAGGAAAAGGATGTTAAGCAGCTCACCCACGATCATGGAATGAGTCAGCGATAGACCTGAACCGGAACCTGGGGCTCTGCCATCCTGTCCAGTGGTTATTCCACTCCTAGCACTGCCTCCCAACTTAACTAAATACAAGCAGAGGGGTTGTTGCAGGCCTTGGGATGTCTGTGCAAGAAGAGGCCGGGCCCGGCATAACTCACATTCTTTCTTTCTGAGACTAAAAGAGGGATCTGTAGAGGAGGAATTTCAGCAACTTCAGAGAAGCATGTGAAACATTCTACAATTCAGTCCAGTTCCATTTCATGAACTTTTACTAGCATGTGAATTTATCTTTCCGATCTACTTCTCTTCCCTTCCATCCCAGACTCAGCATCCCATCCCAATCCACATCCCCATCCGCATCACCATCACCTGTCCTTGCATAGCTACAGGAACTTCCTACCTGGCATCCCTCCTTCAACCCATTCTGCTAACTAGAGCCAAAGACATTTTTTAAACATAAGCCTGCTCAGGTTAGTTCCTGATTAAAATGTTTCAATGGCTCCCCATGGCTCTAAGGACTGGGACTAAACCTTTTCATAGGGCTTACAAGACTGGTCCAGATCTGGGCCTTCCTTGCATTTCCTGTCTCATAGCTCAAGTCCTGGGCTCCTGTCAGACTGAACTTTCTTCAGTTCCTCAAAATAGAGCCCTGGTGTTGCACACACAATCCCCTCTCTCTTAACTGTCTTAGTCTGGCCAAGTCCTACTCATCCTTTAAGCTTCAGCCTAGAACCCAGCTCTTCTCGGAAGCCTTTTTGCATTTTTCACTCTACTTTTTGCCCCACTGCACCCTTGATAGAATTTGTCATGCAGTATCGAAACTGCTGTGTCCTTGCCTATATGTCTCACTGGAATCTGGGCTCCCTGAGGGCAATCGCCATGTCTCTTTGATTCAGTGTTACATCTGGCATCTACCACAGGGGCTGAAGTGAGAGTTATTTACACACTGAAGATAAGTACAGACATTAGTTGAAACTGAGGAAATGGAGGCTATTCCCAAAGGGGAACTTGTAGGTAGAGAAAATAACATCATTAAGGGCAGAAACATTAGGAACATTCCCAGAAATGGTGAAAGAGACTGGTTAGAGGGTCAAGACGTGGAGGAGACAGTGGCATCACTGTGGGAAGAGAGAGTTAAGAAAGAGGGTCCAGGATGAGGGAGAAGAGGGGCAGGAGAGAGGGGATTACTGATGGAGTTAGCTTCCAGGGTACGTGGATGTGGATTAGGGTTACCAACTACCCTGGTTTACCTGGGGCTGTCCCCGTTTTAAAACTGAAAGTCCTGCACCCTTGGAAAACCCTTAGTCCAGGTAAACCTGGGCTGGTCACCTTACGGTGGAATCAAGATTACAAGAGGAGCCAGTTTTGGACAAGGGCTACCTCTCCCTGAGTTATGAGGGAAGGTAGAGAAGCAGAGAAAGCCAGGATTAAATAAAGTGTATGGGCTTTAGTACCACGGCTCTCCTTGACCTTTTTCTGCTTTGTTTTCTCTGGTCCCACCGGCTGCTCACCTGGAGTACCACCCACCGATAGGGGGAGGAGCGAAACAAACAAAGATGGGTTCCCCTCTAGCTCTCCCAGGCGAGCTCTCTATGGCGCCTGTCAGCCTAGCCGGGCGGAGGGGCGGGGTTTCATCACATGGGCGGGGTTTCATCACATGACCGGGGTCCCCGGCGCCGGCGCACGAGTGGTGGCCGTGTTGCCGTCGCCGGGTTCCGTTGTCTGCGCCGCTTTGCCTCCTCGGCACCTGAGGCGGCCGCCCGGCGGTCCTGCGGCTCTCCCTCCTGCCGCTGCGGGCCGCGGGGCCAAGGCCATGTCCCGGAAGCAGGCGGCGAAGAGCCGGCCGGGCAGCGGCAGCCGGAAAGCCGAGGCCGAGCGCAAGCGGGACGAGCGGGCGGCGCGTCGGGCCCTGGCCAAGGAGCGGCGGAACCGGCCGGAGCCCGGCGGCGGCGGCGGCTGCGAGGAGGAGTTCGTCAGCTTCGCCAACCAGCTGCAGGCCCTGGGGCTGAAGCTGCGGGAGGTGCCGGGGGACGGGTGAGGCGGGCCCGGGAGCGCGGGGGGCGGCGCCGGGGGACCCGCCGGGCATGGCGACCGTCGCCGGTTCTCGCCCACCCATTCATCGGGCGGCCCCGAGCGCCAGCTGCGAGCCAGCCGTTTCCTAATGCAGGGGGTCCGGCGGCGAGCGAGGCGGCCAGGCCCCTCCCCTCGAGACGCTCGAGTAATCCCCAGTTGCCCTAACCGTGGCAGAGGCTCCAAGCAAACTGTAAAGGGGTCCTGAGAGAGAATACTGGAGCAGGTCTCCTTTAGATCGGTGCTCAGGAAGGGTCCCCCTGGAAGGTGACATTTAAGCTGAGACCTGAACGAATGAGATGGAGCCAGTCAGCCGAAGAGCAGGACCGCGCAGAGAGCGGTCATAATGACCATCTGACGAATAGAAAGAGGCGTAAGCCCCACTTGGTATAACGCTTGGCCTCCTTTGACTCCTTACTGTTGGATATTGCCCTCCTTTTACGCTTGGGAAATTAGGTCTGTGAGGGCCTGTTGTTTACTGAGCTGAAGGCAGCTTCTCTAATTCTTACTTCTATGGGCTTCAGTTCCTCTGTAAGCAATGGCGCTTACCCAAGTTTGCTTGGGGTTTAGACTGGAATCTGTGTCCAGCTTTTTTAGGGAACACGGGATAAATAAACGGGGTGGGAGGGAGGGAATGGGCGAAGGGAAGGAAAAATGGCCTCAGGAAGGGACATATGGATCCCGGAGCGTGGAGGGAAGAAGAAAAAGGGTAGGGGAGAGGGAAGGAGATCAGCATCCCCATTGCAGGGGTAGGTAAAAGAGAGTCTGGATGCCAGAGTGTGGCACTCTTGAAGAGATAGTATTAATAACAGCCTGGTTGTTTTTGTTCCTCCCTTCATTTGGGCATTTTTGTTGAATGAATGAATGAATGAATGATAAAAATATTGTAGAGGGAGGCCAGCTAGACCCTCAGCAGGGCCCCTCAAAGAGGCATTTTCTTAGTGGAGTCGCTACAGTTAAAAGCTTGCTTTGCTGGGTCTTGCCTTTAGCTTAGTACCTTGATTTTTGTCAAATATAGTTAATAAATATTCAGGGCCTTAACTTATCCTAAGCAAACTCACAAGCACAAGACATTGCTCTATAAACCGAAATACCAGCTGAATACTTTACGGTGGGATTTGGGCTGGGGTCTGCCTCTTCCTTGCAAATGATTGGTTTGCTGTGTCTGCTGTACCGGGCATGGGCTTCCCACTGGCAGGGTATCCAGGAAACTGAAGTACTCAACAGAAGATTGCTTATGAACAGGAATTGCAGCACAGAGATGCTGGGAACACATTGATGACTAAGATAACGTTCAAGCTTAGTAAGAGAGAGACATAACAGCAGGTCTCAAACATTTTGGTCTTAGGATCCCTTTACACTCTTAAAAATTAATAAGGACTCCAAAGAGCTTTTGTTTATGTGGGTTATAGGTATCAATATTTACTGTATTAGAAAGTAAAATAAAAATTAAAAACATAATACACAAACACACATTATATTAACTTTCAGAGTGATAACATCGAATATCATATATCAGGTAGCCTCTGGAAAACTCCACGGTACACTTGTGAGAGAATGAGAGTGAAAAAGATAAATAACATCTTAGTTTTGGACTCATGGATACCCTGAAAGTTTCTCAGAGATACCCTCCCTTCCCAAACTGGGCCACACTTTAAGAATGGATGATATAAATAATTAAAATGCAAGTTGATATATTCTTAACAGTGACTGATTATAGTGGTACTATTGAGAAGGAAGTTGCCAACACTCCCAGAAGTGGTCAGGGAAACCTTGTTCATTCAGCAAACGTTCATCAACACCTACCGTGTGCTAGATGCCTCTCAGAGGAGGTTGTACTCAGACTGGGTCATGAAGGACCAATAAAAATACGCCAAGAGAACATTCCAGGCTGAGGAGTAATACACGTAAAAGCACAGGAGCACATTATTTTTGAGACATCTGCAAGTTGTTTAGGATGACAGGAGTATAGGGTACAAGGGTAGAAGTCAGTGGAAGTGAGGCCGCAGAGGCAGAGGCCAGCTTGACTGCAGTGCTCATGTCTCTCACTTCTGACGTCCCTGTTCTTTGGACAATTTAGATAGATACAATGATAATGATAATTTCTCCTTTGGAGGCTCCATGAAGCTAACCCCTTTCTGTTCACAAATTCTTCCCATGGGTGCCATGGACTGTTCAGCCCTCTTTAGTATTGTGGTACTTTTGCATATGGTGATGACAGGCTTTATCACTGTGCAGTGGATGGTGCTTCCTGTGTATGTTACGGGTTAGTGGGTATCAACAGATTCTTTTATTTGTTAACATTTATTGAGTACTCTTGGTGAAATATAAAGTTATGGTAATAAAAAAATAGTTGACAATCTCCACTCTTCTGTCTTTCCATTCTGGTCTGATTACAATATTGAGTAGCCTGAGATAGCATCTCACACTATATAGGCGTATTCATTGTTGGCAGTATGGTACTTATAGCATTCTGGAACCTTCGGGTGCTTGGGAAGAAATTAGCTTGTGTTCTCTAATGTAGCCTTTACGTGAAATGAATCAATGTAGCATAGATTAATCAGGGAGCTACTTATGGATTTTTGTAATGCATCATGGCCCGCCTTCATATTTGTTGTGTGATCTGGAGGGTGGACCCACATAAATTGGATTCAGTTTCAAAACAAGAAATATAACCTTGATGTTGTCCTTAAAAACATGATTGGATGTAGAGTGAAAAGAATCGCTAATTGGATTAGGCAGTACAATGTTAACATCTGTCTGAACTATATCCATTTGCATCTTCCTAAATGTAGCCTCAAATTACATTGCTAATTAGTAGTGTTCCAATATTAAAGCATTAAAGAATCACTAATTTTAGCCATTTGTCTCTGTCTCAGGTTGTTTTATTTTGAAAGTTTTACCTTATTTTTATAATCGTAGGATCTTAGTGCTAGAAGGGCATTCACACTTTGTCATCTTGTCTGATTATCCATTAGTACCTGCATCACCTGTACAGCAGCCTCATCTTTTGTGTCTGGCTCAGTGCTTTTCAACCTTGGTGGCACAACAGAATCACTTGGGGAACTTTGGAAAGAATACAGCGCCTGGGGGCTCCCTTAGATCAGCCACACCAGAATCTCAGGCAGTGGGGCCTGGTTAGGGATAATTTTAAAAATGTCCACATGTGATCCTAATGTGCAGTATAATTGAGAACTGTTGATTTAGAGTCTAGATTCTAGACTAGTGTTTCTCAAACTTTAACATACAACAGAATCATCTGGAGGGCTAATTAAACCCTTGGAGGGAAGAGATTGCTGGGTTCCCAACCCCAGAGTGTCTGACTCGGTAGGGCTGGGGTTGGGCTAGGGGGCGCAGAATGTTCATTTTGAACAAGTTCTCAGGTGATGCTGATGGTGCTAGTCAGGGGTCACACTTTGAGAATCAGTGATTGAGACCAGCGCTGTCTGATAGAAATAAAATGGGAACCACATATGCACAATAATTAAAAAATTTTCTGTTAGCCACCTTAAAAAGGTAAAATGAAACAAGTTTTTAAAATAATGTTCAAAAGTGTAAGTCTTTTACACTTACAACACACCTCAATTTGTATTAACCACATTTCAAGTGCTTAGTAATCACCTGTGGTTAGTGGCAACCATATTGTATAACACATATGTAGGCAACTCCTGAGGCTTGTCAATAGAAATGTACAAAATCCTTAGTCTGTGCAGTCTGTCTCTATAGACCTAAAATAAAATTACCTTCTATTTGCCAAAATCTATGTCTCTGTAGCTTCCTTGTTTTAGTTTAGTTTTATTGTACAAGGATAACATCCCTTTCACCATGACGAATAGTTGGAGGCAGCTATCATGTCCCCCTGAGCTTTCTTTAGGCTAGAAGTCACTCGTTGTTTATGTTCTTCATATTATTTAGTTTAAAGCCACATCAACTCATCTGAACCTATCTTAAAATGTAGTAACTAGAATCATATACTGTACTTTAGCTGGGGTCTGACCTCAGAGAACAGAACAAAACCTGACCCCCTCTCCCCTGACTTTTCTGCATACTTACTGCCATTACTGCAGCCTAAGAGCCCATTAATTTTTTTAATGTCTAACGTTGCAGTATTGTCTCATGCTAAATTATTGAGCACCCAAAGCCCTTAATGTAGTTGGTTATTTTTGTGAACTCAAATGCAAGACTTTACATATATCCCTATAGCACAATGGTTCTGAAGCGGGCATGATTTTTCCCCCAAGGGAACATTTGGCGATGGCTGGAAATATTTTTGGCTGTTACAACTGGCGGGAACATGGTGGTAGTGGTGTTACTGGCATCTGGTGGGTAGAGGCCAAGGATGCTCCTAAACATCTTCAAGTGCACAGGACAAAGGATTATTCCAGAATGTCAACAGTGTGTGGGGGGTGAGAAGCCCTGCTGTAGTGTATTGGGTGAGGGTGTGGACTCAGGAAACAGCTGGGACCTCCTAGAGGCCCTTTGGGCGCTGGCCGCGCTGTTCTCGTGAGGATCGTGAGTGCTCTTGCTGGGCTCCCTAAGGGAACCTAGGTTGTTTGTAGAGTTTGTTCACATTTCATGTGCTACTATCTTGTAACTCTGTCAGAAAAGGAAGTGATTTGTCTATCTTGATTTTTCATTTTGACTACTTATTTTTAGTGAGCTCAAGGAAAGTTTGGTAAATGTAGAAAAGTATATCGAACTAAGTTTAACAAATAATCCTAATTCCACTCCCCAGGGATAACTGTTACTAACATTTTGGTGCCTGCGATTGAATCCTGGGTCCACCACCTACTGATTTTGTGACCTTGGGCAAGTTACCTTAGGGGGACAGTAATAGTGCCCATCTCATAGAGTTGTAAGGACTAAACACATTTAATACATATAAAGTGTTTGGAACAGTCCCTGGCACATTGTAAGAGCTGTTTAAGTGATGGTTTCAGTGCTTTTTCTTTGCGTACATTAGTATGTGTTTCTGCATCTGTGTGTATAGTATACAGATGAACGTGCTTGCACTCATGCGGTATACACAGCTTGATACCTACTTTTTTGGCTTATGTGGAGAACATTTGCCTCTGTTGCTGAAAGTTCATGGAAAGCCTGTTACTTTCTGTAGAACACCATGAATTTTGAGATATCAAATGTAAAGCAACTAAATATGTAATTTTGCACCAAATCATGCCTTCTTTTAAACTGGATTCAAGAATAAACTAGTGGTGGCAGATGTTAAAGTTTTAAGAAAAGTTTGAGAGAGAAGCTGAAAATTGAGAACATCTTATCCATTAGCTTACTTTATTCCTGTGGTTGAAAAAAGACTGCCATTGTTAGATTTTATCAACAGACCCCTCATTCTAGTGTATAGAAATGTTATGTTCCAGTCCCTTCTAGAATGTTGCCCCAGATTGATGCAGAGTTTCTTGGATTCTAGTTTGTAGAATCTGTTGTCTAAATTCTCCCCTTCGCCCCGCCAAAACAAACAAACAAACAAACAAACAAATATATATCTCCTTATATGTTTGAAGAGATTCCTGCCTCTCTATACCTTTCTGTTGAAAACTCACTTTTCTGAGTTGAAAAGCAAAAAACCTCCGTCACCTATACATTTAGGTTTGAAGTCCTTCCAGAAGTGTGATGAGTTTATATTTTGGAATTAGAATATCATAGGTTTTCATTTGGAAGAGTAAACAGTTTGGTGTGAATGTGGACAACTGTTTGGCTTCAGAATGGCCATTTCCTTAGTTTTGAGGATACCAGATTGTGTTTGTCTTGTTTCCGTCTCTGTGTATCTGGGCTCTGTGTTTGTGGTGTAGTTTGGAACTTTAGAAGCCTTTAAAGGGTTTGAAAGTAAAGATAACTCTTACAATTTATTACCAGCATTTTAATTTTAGAAACAAAACAGAAAGAAAACTTGGAGAGTTTTCATTTGGCAGGAATAAGACCAGCATTGTGCCTCCTCGGCTGAGAGGTAAAGAGCCAAGGAGGGAGCGTGTCCTTGTGAACTATGCCTGTGTGTTGTCCTGGTGCTCTTCTTCCCGCAGCTTTCCCCGCTGTGTCCTTAGGACTCAAGCAGGATGTTCACTTCAGTTGTTTCTATTGGGAGCTTGACAAATTGCTGTCTTTTTGGTACTTGTTAGGTGAATAGCTGAGCAGCCATAGTGAAAAGGGTTTCAGAAAAGAGGCAGTAGATATGATTTATTATTTTGGAAGGGGATCTGGGAGTCATAGCCCTTAGGTGTGGAATGGCCTGTAGTGTCTGGCCCCTGTCTTCAGGTGGTTAGTATATCACCAAACTTCACTTGTTGAAGCAGCGAAGGTACAGAGAAGTTCAGTATCTCTCCTGAGTCAGCCAGCTGGTAAGTGGGGAATAGGATTCTTGTTTGATGCCTCTCAAAAAGGTAATGCGATTGAATATCTTCCCTAGTGCTCTCCCCTCTGGTATCTGGGAGGAACCTGGACAGTCAGAGTTGAGGCTTTATCTCTTTTCTGTGTGAAAGATTTCCATGGATGGCCTAGCATGAAGCATCATTGTTTTAGATGAACTAAGTTCAATTTTAAAAGGTCTTGACCAGCGTTTTGTTTTGATAGCAATTGCCTATTCAGAGCTCTTGGTGATCAGTTGGAGGGACACTCACGAAATCATCTCAAGCACCGGCAAGAGACAGTGGACTACATGATAAAGCAGCGAGAAGATTTCGAACCCTTTGTAGAAGATGACATTCCTTTTGAGAAACATGGTAGGTTCACCGTGGGACACTGGATCCTCCAGGAGTAGTGCATTGGGTAATTAAATCCATCTGCATCCCCTACCCTCCCAGCTAGGGGTTTGATTACATAAATTATGGCATTCATTTATTCAACAAGTATTTATTTGTCTGCTCCATAATAGGCAGCGTGCTAGGCAGTTGGGAATCATTAGGTTTAGATGTAGATGCCATTAATAAAAATGATGATGTTGGGAATTCCCTGGTGGTCCAATGGTTAGGGCTCCACGCTTTCACTCCTGAGGGTGCGGGTTCGATCCCTGGTTGGGGAACTAAGATCCCCCAAGCTGTGTGGTGTGGCTCCAGTAATAAATAAATAAATAAGTAAAATCTGAAAAAAAAAAAATGTTGATGTTAATTAACCTGAAAAGCTATTCGTGACTTCTTTTTTTTTTTTTCACACACACACTGTATTTTATTTTTACAAGAGATAAATAGACTGACACCAAGCATTGTAAATGGATGACCACAACAAAAGCAACAATGATTGCAATTACCAAACATGAAACACACTCATACTATGTCATAATATTGACATTCAGTCCAGTAATCCTCCACTGTAACAGCTCCTTTACTTTGCTGTGAAAATTGATTTGTATATTCTTTGCCTCTGAGTCCTTGTGGGATTTTTCTTTTTTTAATTCATACAGAAAGTCACAAAAATTATAATCATCCTCATCAGTTCACTCAGTCCCATGTAATTAATTTTTTTTTTCATCTTGATCTTTTGTTAGCACTTTTATGAGTTCATCAGTTTTTCATTAGAGTTCTGAAAATGCTTATTCAGTTCAGCAGTACAGTCAGTTACCAGAAACCTGTACTTGTCAGAGTCTTTTCCATGAACTCCTTGCAGATGAAACCCTTTTATAGGAACATATTTGCAAAAGCATCAGAGTACACCCAGAACTGTCTGTAAATGACAAAAGACTTACAAGTGACCACGGTTAAAGATTTGATGAAAGTTCATAATAATGCAATTGACAAGGAAATTTAGTTATTTCTGAGATATACATTTTAAAGTAATAACTAGAATTATGACATAACATTATACCAGAACATATAAGATTTTTAGAAATTTCATGTAATGTCTGAAACATTTATATTAACATATTTCCATACAAATAACCCAATGAAAGTTTAGTATTAGTTGTTTTGTTTGTTTCTTTTTTTATACTGCAGGTTCTTATTAGTCATCAATTTTATACACATCAGTGTATACATGTCAATCCCAATCGCCCAATTCAGCACACCACCATCCCCACCCCACCGCAGTTTTCCCCCCTTGGTGTCCATATGTCTGTTCTCTACATGTGTCTCAACTTCTGCCCTGCAAACCAGTTCACTTGTACCATTTTTCTAGGTTCCACATACATGCGTTAATATACGATATTTGTTTTTCTCTTTCCGACTTACTTCACTCTGTATGACAGTCTCTAGATCCATCCACGTCTCAACAAATGACTTAATTTCGTTCCTTTTTATGGCTAAGTAATATTCCATTGTATATATGTACCACAACTTCTTTATCCATTCGTCTGTTGATGGGCATTTAGGTTGCTTCCATGACCTGGCTATTGTAAATAGTGCTGCAATGAACATTGGGGTGCATGTGTCTTTTTGAATTATGGTTTTCTCTGGGTATACGCCCAGTAGTGGGATTGCTGGATCATATGGTAAATCTATTTTTAGTTTTTTAAGGAACCTTCATACTGGTCTCCATAGTGGCTGTATCAATTTACATTCCCACCAACAGTGCAAGAGGGTTCCCTTTTCTCCACACCCTCTCCAGCATTTGTTGTTTGTAGATTTTCTGATGATGCCCATTCTAACTGGTGTGAAGTGATACCTCATTGTAGTTTTGATTTGCATTTCTCTAATAATTAGTGATGTTGAGCAGCTTTTCATGTGCTTCTTGGCCATCTGTATGTCTTCTTTGGAGAAATGTCTATTTAGGTCTTCTGCCCATTTTTGGATTGGGGTGTTTGTTTCTTTAATATTGAGCCGAATGAGCTGTGTATATATTTTGGAGATTCATCCTTTTGTCCGTTGATTCGTTTGCAAATATTTTCTCCCATTCTGAGGGTTGTCTTTTGGTCTTGTTTATGGTTTCCTTTGCTGTGCAAAAGGTTTTAAGTTTCATTAGGTCCCATTTGTTTATTTTTGTTTTTATTTCCATTACTCTAGGAAGTGGATCAAAAAAGATCTTGCTGTGATTTATGTCAAAGAGTGTTCTTCCTGTGTTTTCCTCTAAGAGTTTTATAGTGTCCGGTCTTACATTTAGGTCTATAATCCATTTTGAGTTTATTTTTGTGTATGGTGTTAGGGAGTGTTCTAATTTCATTCTTTTACATGTAGCTGTCCAGTTTTCCCAGCACCACTTATTGAAGAGACTGTCTTTTCTCCATTGTATATCTTTGCCTCCTTTGTCATAGATTAGTTGACCATAGGTGCATGGGTTTATCTCTGGGCTTTCTATCTTGTTCCATTGATCTATGTTTCTGTTTTTGTGCCAGTACCATATTGTCTTGATTACTGTAGCTTTGTAGTATAGTCTGAAGTCAGGGAGTCTGATTCCTCCAGCTCCGTTTTTTTCCCTCAAGACTGCTTTGGCTATTCGGGGTCTTTTGTGTCTCCATACAAATTTTAAGATGATTTGTTCTAGTTCCGTAAAAAATGCCATTGGTAATTTGATAGGGATTGCATTGAATCTGTAGATTGCTTTGGGTAGTAGAGTCATTTTCACAATATTGATTCTTCCAATCCAAGAACATGGTATATCTCTCCATCTGTTGGTATCATCTTTAATTTCTTTCATCAGTGTCTTATAGTTTTCTGCATACAGGTCTTTTGTCTCCCTAGGTAGGTTTATTCCTAGGTATTTTATTCTTTTTGTTGCGATGGTAAATGGGAGTGTTTCCATAATTTCTCTTTCAGATTTTTCATCATTAGTGTGTAGGAATGCAAGAGATTTCTGTGCATTAATTTTGTATCCTGCAACTTTACCAAATTCATTGATTAGCTCTAGTAGTTTTCTGGTGGCATTTTTAGGATTCTCTATGTATAGTATCATGTCATCTGCAAACAGTGACAGTTTTACTTCTTCTTTTCCAATTTGTATTCCTTTTATTTCTTTTTCTTCTCTGATTGCCATGGCTAGGACTTCCAAAACTATGTTGAATAATAGTGGTGAGAGTGGACATCCTTGTCTTGTTCCTGATCTTAGAGGAAATGCTTCCAGTTTTTCACCGTTGAGAATGATGTTTGCTGTGGGTTTGTCATATATGGCCTTTATTATGTTGAGGTAGGTTCCCTCTATGCCCACTTTCTGGAGAGTTTTTATCATAAATGGGTGTTAATTTTGTCCAAAGCTTTTTCTGCATCTATTGAGATGATCATATGGTTTTTATTCTTCAATTTGTTAATATGGTGTATCACATTGATTGATTTGTGTATATTGAAGAATCCTTGCATTCCTGGGATAAATCCCACTTGATCGTGGTGTATGATCCTTTTAATGTGTTGTTGGATTCTGTTTGCTAGTATTTTGTTGAGGATTTTTGCATCTATATTCATCAGTGATATTGGTCTGTAATTTTCTTTTTTTGTAGTATCTTTGTCTGGTTTTGGTATCAGGGTGATGGTGGCCTCATAGAATGAGTTTGGGAGTATTCCTTCCTCTGCAATTTTTTGGAAGAGTTTGAGAAGGATGGATGTTAGCTCTTCTCTAAATGTTTGATAGAATTCACCTGTGAAGCCATCTGGTCCTGGACTTTTGTTTGTTGGAAGATTTTTAATCACAGTTTCAATTTCATTACTTGTGATTGGTCTGTTCATATTTTCTGTTTCTTCCTGGTTCTTGGAAGGTTATACCTTTCTAAGAATTCGTCCATTTCTTCCAGGTTGTCCATTTTATTGGCATAGGGTTGCTTGTAGTAGTCTCTTAGGATGCTTTGTATTTCTGCGGTGTCTGTTGTAACGTCTCCTTTTTCATTTCTAATTTTATTGATTTGAGTCCTCTCCCTCTTTTTCTTGATGAGTCTGGCTAATGGCTTATCAATTTTGTTTATCTTCTCAAAGAACCAACTTTTAGTTTTATTGATCTTTGCTATTGTTTCCTTCATTTCTTTTTCATTTATTTCCGCTCTGATCTTTATGATTTCTTTCCTTCTGCTAACTTTGGGTTTTGTTTGTTCTTCTTTCTCTAGTTCCTTTAGGTGTAAGGTTAGATTGTTTACTTGAGATTTTTCTTGTTTCTTTAGGTAGGCTTGTATAGCTATAAACTTCCCTCTTAGAACTGCTTTTGCTGCATCCCATGGGTTTTGGATCGTCGTGTTTTCATTGTCATTTGTCTCTAGGTATTTTTTGATTTCCTCTTTGATTTCTTCAGTGATCTCTTGGTTATTTAGTAACATATTGTTTAGCCTCCATGTGTTTGGGCTTTTTACATTTTTTTCCCTGTAATTCATTTCTAATCTCATAGCGTTGTGGTCAGATATGATTTCAATTTTCTTAAATTTACTGAGGCTTGATTTGTGACCCAAGATGTGATCTATCCTGGAGAATGTTCCGTGCGCACTTGAGAAGAAAGTGTAATCTGCTGTTTTTGGATGGAATGTGCTATAAATATCAATTAAATCTATGTGGTCTATTGTGTCATTTAAAGCATCTGTTTCCTTATTTATTTTCATTTTGGATGATCTGTCCATTGGTGTAAGTGAGGTGTTAAAGTCCCCCACTATTATTGTGTTACTGTCGATTTCCTTTTTTATAGCTGTTAGCAGTTGCCTTATGTATTGAGCTGCTCCTATGTTGGGTGTATATATATTTATAATTGTTATATCTTCTTCTTGGATTGATCCCTGGATCATTATGTAGTGTCCTTCCTTGTCTCTTGTAACATTCTTTATTTTAAAGTCTATTTTATCTGATATGAGTATAGCTACTCCAGCTTTCTTTTGATTTCCATTTGCATGGAATATCTTTTTCCATTCCCTCACTTTCAGTCTGTATGTGTCCCTAGGTCTGAAGTGGGTCTCTTGTAGACAGCATATATATGGGTCTTGTTTTTGTATCCATTCAGCAAGCTTGTGTCTTTTGGTTGGAGCATTTAATCCATTCACGTTTAAGGTGATTATCGATATGTATGTTCCTATGACCATTTTCTTAATTGTTTTCGGTTTGTTTTTGTAGGTCCTTTTCTTCTCTTGTGTTTTCCACTTAGAGAAGTTCCTTTAGCATTTGTTGTAGAGCTGGTTTGGTGGTGCTGAATTCTCTTAGCTTTTGCTTGTCTGTAAAGCTTTTGATTTCTCCATCAAATCTAAATGAGATCCTTGCCGGGTAGAGTAATCTTGGTTGTAGGTTCTTCCCTTTCATCAGTTTAAGTATATCATGCCACTCCCTTCTGGCTTGTAGAGTTTCTGCTGAGAAATCAGCTGTTAACCTTATGGGAGTTCCCTTGTATGTTATTTGTCATTTTTCCCTTGCTGCTTTCAGTAATTTTTCTTTGTCTTTGATTTTTGCCTATTTGATTACTATGTGTCTCGGCGTGTTTCTCCTTGGGTTTATCCTGTATGGGACTCGCTGCGCTTCCTGGACTTGGGTGGCTATTTCCTTTCCCATGTCAGGGAAGTTTTCGACTATAATCTCTTCAGATATTTTCTCTGGTCCTTTCTCTCTCTCTTCTCCTTCTGGGACCCCTATAATGCGAATGTTGTTGCGTTTAATGTTTTCCCAGAGGTCTCTTAGGCTGTCTTCATTTCTTTTCGTTCTTTTTTCTTTATTCTGTTCCGCAGCAGTGAATTCCACCATTCTGTCTTCCAGGTCACTTATCCGTTCTTCTGCCTCAGTTATTCTGCTATTGATTCCTTCTAGTATATTTTTCATTTCAGTTATTGTATTGTTCATTTCTGTTTGTTTGTTCTTTAATTCTTCTGGGTCTTTGTTAAACATTTCTCGCATCTTCTCGATCTTTGCCTCCATTCTTATTCCGAGGTCCTGGATCATCTTCACTATCATTATTCTGAATTCTTTTTCTGGAAGGTTGCCTATCTCCACTTCATTTAGTTGTTTTTCTGGGGTTTTATCTTGTTCCTTCATCTGGTATATAGCCCTCTGCCTGTTCATCTTGTCTGTCTTTCTGTGAATGTGGTGTTTGTTCCACAGGCTGCAGGATTAAAGTTTTTCTTGCTTCTGCTGTCTGCCCTCTGGTGGTTGAGGCTATCTAAGAGGCTTGATGGGAGGCTCTGGTGGTGGGTAGAGCTGACTGTTGCTGTGGTGGTCAGAGCTCAGTAAAACTTTAATCCACTTGACTGTTGATGGGTGGGGCTGGGTTCCCTCCCTGTTGGTTGTTTTGCCTGAGGCAACCTGACACTGGAGCCTACCTGGGCTCTTTGATGGGGCTAATGACAGACTCTGGGAGGGCTCACGCCAAGGAGTACTTCCCAGAACTTCTGCTGCCAGTGTCCTTGTCCCCACGGTGAAACAGAGCCACCCCCCGCCTCTGCAGGAGACCTTCCAACTCTAGCAGGTAGGTCTGGTTCGGTCTCCCCCGGGGTCACTGCTCCTTCCCCTGGGTCCCGATGCGCACAGTATTTTGTGTGTGCCCTCCAAGAGTGGGGTCTCTGTTTCCCCCAGTCCTGTTAAGTCCTGCAATCAGTTCCCACTAGGCTTCAAAGTCGGATTCTCTATGAATTCCTCCTCCCGTTGCCAGACCCCCAGGTTGGGAAGCCTGACGTGGGGCTCAGAACCTTCACTCCAGTGGGTGGACTTCTGTGGTATAAGTGTTCGCCAGTCTGTGAGTCACCCACCCACCAGTTATGGGATTTGATTTTACTCTGATTGCTCCCCTCCTACCATCTCATTGTGGCTTCTCCTTTGTCTTTGGATGTGGGGTATCTTTTTTGGTGAGTTCCAGTGTCTTCCTGTCGATGATTGTCCAGCAGCCAGTTGTGATTCTGGTGTTCTCGCAAAAGGGAGTGAGAGCACGTCCTTCTACTCCACCATCTTGGTTCCTCCACCTATTTGTGACTTCTTATTTAGTGGTGGGGAGGGAGGGGGGAAGCAGGTTATAAAATAATGTGTATAGATTGATCCTATTTTTAAAAGGTGTACGTGCACAGAACCAGATTAGGAAGTCTGGAAAGATACTAACATTTTATGGTTAATTCCTGGCTCCATTTATTTTTCAGAAACCACTCCCTCTTTCAACAACTTTTATTAAGGGGAGATAATAATAGGACCTAATTTATAGGGGTTTTTGGTAAAGATTAAATTAGTTAATACAATTAAAATAACTTCTTAGTAAGTGTCAGCCATCTGGGGATGATGGGACTATGAGTATTTAAATGATCTTCTGTAGATTTTTCTGATTTTTAAATGATCATGCATTACTTTTATAATCAGAAACATCAATAAAGTCATTTTAATTTTTCCCCCCAAACCCAAACACAACCTGGTTTCTTTGAGGCAAGTCAGTTAGTGACTTAAATTAGTTCCTTAATAGGCTCAAAGCTAGTAAGAAAATACTAGCTTTTAAGCTTTGATTTTGACACAGATATTTACTGAGAATCTACTGTGCTGGGTGCTGATATATTTATGTTTTACAAATAACATTTTCATTACAGGTCTCACAGTCTTGTCTGTCTCTTATCAGGAAAGAGAATCATTCTGCGTTTTAGAGCGCTAACTCTGGGAACCATGTCAGGAAAGGATGGGGAGAGAGACTGAGAGGGGAGATGAGTTAGAGAGCTCTGCACATTGGCCAGATGAAAGCATAAGAGTGTCTCCACCAAGGCAGCTACTGGGGATGATGAGTGGTGTCCAGACCAAGACACGGTTTGGGAATATAATTGACAGGACTCGGGAGGTGATGGGGGGACGGGAGGGGTGGGCGAGACAGGAGATTCTGAAGTTTCTGCGTGGGGAAAGACCACGTTGCTGTACTGTTCATAAACTAGAGGGCAGCAGGAGGAAGACATTTGGGAGGGAAGCTATCTGTGATCCCAAAGCCTTTCTCTCTTTCCTCACTGGGAAAGAACTCATTCATTAGGCACAAGCAGCAAAAGGGAGACAGTAGCAAAACTCCTAGCGAGTAGTTTATTCTAGTCGCGGAGTTCTGATGGTCCTCTTCCTGGGTCACTTTTTGTCTAGCAGACACCAGTTAATCACATGGTCAGCAGTTTACAAATTAAATGTGGGTGTATGGAGCAAGTTTGGGAGTTTAATGCCATGTAAAATGAGTTGTGTCATTGATCCAATTAAAATATTTTAGGTGAAGAGAGTTTTTAGTTTGTGACTTGAAATTCCACTTTGAACATCTTCAGTGATGGTCATGTGGTAGATTTGGGGGTATGGCAGGACCTTAGGTGTACGGTGGGAAGGTGTTTCTATGAAATGTCGCTGTGCATGCCTGATGGTTGGTTGGTGCTCTATAAGAGTTTGAGTATCATAGAAGTGGGAAGTGACTCTGACTGCCATAGCAGAAGGGAAAAGAAACCTAGAAGTCTGCACATTCTACTTGTGTGTCAGTTGAAGACTAGACTTGTTACATTTATCACTCTTATAGTTATGTTTTTAATGTCTACCTTGTTACACTATGAGATTCTTGAGGGCAGGGACTGTGTCTTTTCCCCACTGTGGCAATGGCTGGCACATGGTAGGCACTCATACCTGTTGACTGAATCATTGAATGGCTCACTTAACTCTTTAGGACCTGGTTACCCTTGCATCTGGCTGTGTCTTTAGGATTCTTTCTTTCCTTTAGACTGTGGCTTTGGAGAATCGGCATCATCTTTTCCCTAACTAAACAGATACCCAGATCAGAAACCTGAATGTTCTTAATGCCTTCTCTCCCTCCCTCCTCATACCCAGTCATTCATTAAGTCTTGTCACTTCTACCTCAATGTTTTTTTTCTCATTCTACTGTCTCATAGAATCAGGCCTCTTTGGCCATTTGCCTAGATTTCTTCAATACTCTTTGGACTGGTCTCATTGCCTCCTGACCCCTTCAGTTTGTTTTCCACATCGCAGCCAGAGTGGTGATCTAAATGTACATCGAATAGGTCTTCCCCTGTCTAACACCTGTTGGCAGCTCCCCGTTGACCTCAGGAAAGTACCAACTCTTTAGCCCTTTATGATCTGTGATTTTCTTCTTTCCCCACCCTCTTCTCTTGTCATTTCCCAGTATATTTTCTTGCTTCCCCACCCTGCCGTCTCAGCGTTCCGAGTCGCTGCCAGTGCTGTGTAGTCCACAAGCTCATCATGCTCTCTTTCTCACTTCTGCTTGGGACATCACCCATTCCTCTTCTGTCTGTCTGTCTTTTACCTGCCCTTTGGGAAGCAGCGTAGTTGTCTCAGCTGAGAAGCTTATCTGGTACACCTTACCTCCCCTCCCCACTGGTCAGACTGGCTTATGTTCCCCACCTGGAGTTAGCCAAGCTGCAAGGTTTAAGGACACAGTCTTACACAAGACTTCCCTGACTTCTGACACCAGCTGCAAGTTTGTGGTTTCCCAGAACCACTCTCGGGTTTGATAATTTGCTAGAAGGACTCAGAGAACTCACTGAAGGCTGTTATACTCACAGTTGTAGTGTGTTACAAGGAAAGAATACAGATCAAAATTAACCAAATGGTAGAATCTGGGAAGGTTACACACTATACAAAGAGTATTGGCAACCACGGACCCTCACCCAAACTTCAGTGTCCAGAATGTTTATTAGGGCTTCATTATGTAGATGTTATTGATTGATTGCCTAAGTGGTTCAACTCAGTCTCCAGCTCCCCAGTCCCCCAGGTCTTTCTAATATCACACGGCCAGAGAGGTCCACCATGAGTCGCCTCGTGCATAAACTTAGCATCAGCTGTCAGCTGAGGCTGAGGGGCCTACTGTGAATAACAAAGACACCCCTATCACTTGGGAAGTCCCAAGGGTTTAGAGGTTCTCTCCCAGGAGCGGGGGGTAAAGGCCAGACCTCTCTTTGGGTAAGGCCACGTTCTTTACTACATGTTTCTTTCCTAAAGCACCTACACATCAGCAGTGTCCATTTTCTTGTTGTTTGTCCCCCACTGGTTATAAACTCCTTGAGGCAAGCTGTGACAGGCTGTATAATGGAGTGGCCAGGAGCCAAGGTCTTGAAGTCAGGATGCCTGGGGTGAAACTCAGCTCTGCTGTGTACTGGCTTGTGACCTTGGGCATAGTTGCACACTACTCTGTGCCTTGGTTTCCTCGTCTATAAGATGGTGTACATGATAATACCTTTTTTCAGGGGATTGTTTTGAGGATTAAAAGTGATTTGTGAGTTGGTGGGAATGTAAATTGATACAGCCACTATGGAGAACAGTATGGAGGTTCCTTAAAAAACTAAAAATAGAACTACCGTACGACCCAGCAATCCCACTACCGGGCATATACCCTGAGAAAACCATAATTCAAAAAGAGTCATGTACCACAATGTTCATTGCAGCTCTATTTACAATAGCCAGGACATGGAAGCAACCTAAGTGTCCATCGACAGATGATTGGATAAAGAAGATGTGGCACATATATACAATGGAATATTACTCAGCCATAAAAAGGAACGAAATTGAGTTATTTGTTATGAGGTGGATGGACCTAGAGTCTGTCATACAGAGTGAAGTAAGTCGGAAAGAGAAAAACAAATGCTGTATGCTGACACATATATATGGAATCTAAAAAAAAACTCATGAAGAACCTAGGGCCAAGACGGGAATAAAGACACAGACCTACTAGAGAATGGACTTGAGGACACGGGGAGTGGGAAGGGTAAGCTGGGACAAAGTGAGAGAGTGGTAGTGTATATATGGACATATATACACTACCAAATGTAAAATAGATAGCTAGTGGGAAGCAGTCGCATAGCACAGGGAGATCAGCTCGGTGCTTTGTGACCAGCTAGAAGGGTGGGATAGGGAGTGTGGGAGGGAGGGAGATGCAAGAGGGCAGAGATGTGGGGATATATGTATATGTATAACTGATTCACTTTGTTATAAAGCAGAAACTAACACACCATTGTAAAGCAATTATACTCCAATAAAAACGTTAAAAAAAAAGTGATTTGTGAGAAGAAATTATAAAATCTGAAAGAATATGAGAAGTGAGTAGAGCAGTGCTTGACACATAATAAGCATCATTAATGCAAACTGTTACGGTTTCTGTCACATTTCCAATGTCTCTCATAGAGTTAGGCATTTAGGAAGCATTCAGAAAATATCTATTGAAGGAATGAATAAATGAATCCTTTCTTTATGAGTGATTGGTGCCCTTCTGAGTAGCAGTCTATGTACTGTTTAACCAGCTTCAATTCGTAGACTGACAAAGCTAATGGACTTTTTCAGGTATGTTCACCGTTTCTCATTATTTAGAACTAAATTATACCAAAGCATGTTTGCATTTGGATTTTTCTGTGATAAAGACTTCATTTTTCTTTCTCTCTTTCCATGCAGTGGCCAGTTTGGCAAAACCTGGAACATTTGCTGGCAATGATGCAATTGTAGCCTTCGCAAGAAATCATCAGTTGAATGTGGTGATTCATCAACTTAATGCCCCTTTGTGGCAGGTAGGTCACCTATTCAGGAACTTATGTTAAGCTATTGTTTATAAATTAGCTTTGGGGATGTCCTCAGATGATGGGGCTTGACTTATGATATTGAACTATGCAGGGTAACTTGGGCTGTGAGCCTGACCCAAGACGGGAAGCTTGTGGTGGCTTGGAATTAAACCCTGCATTACAAATGGAGTCTGAAGTATAATTCAAAAACCTTTAAAATGCCAGAAATGTTCCTCAGTAGTCAGTTAATTGGGTAGTTTGGGTGGAGAGCCTACTGTGGAAATAACTTAGATAATTCTGTAAAAATATCTCGATGAGAAATTAAAGGATTTGCATACATATTCTAGTTTGAAATATACCTGTTCCATGTATATGTTTTTGTTTTTTAGATGGAGGAAAACAAAGACCAAATTCACTATAATAGCTGTTGCTAAAAAGAATTTCTGAACAACAAAATTTATTTCATGGCCTAGGGTGTCAAGCTCTATTTCTGTGCCCTGCCCGGCTATACATAGCGGTTCCAATGGTTTTTCTACAGCAAGTAAGATTTTACAACAAATGTTGCGTTTGTGCTGTGGGATGGCAGAGCACGCTGCTGCTGAGTCGCTTAGGCCTTCCTTCCCCTCCTTTACCTTTGGTATTCTATTCTAAAGTAGCCTAGTCTCCCAAACAGTCCATCAAACCAAACATTCTGGAGTACGGAAGGTCAGAGGTCGGGGTGAAACTGTACACAGACTACCACCCCTTACTCGTCGTCCTTGCGCTCAGAGCGCTTTTCGCTTTGTGGCTCAGCTCCTGGAGGCTGGTCAGGTGATTCCTATCAGTCTTCCTCTCTCCCCTGCTCCACTACTCCCCCATTTCTAACTTTGTTTTTTTAATTAGAAAGTAAAACATAATGATTATAGAACAATTTCAAAATTCAGAAAAGCCCATTAAAGGCAAATAAAAAAAGGCGAATAAAAATCACTCAGAGTCATACTCCGCAGAGATAATTACTATTAACATTTAGTGTGTATCCCTGTTATTCACACACACTCTTAACTATAAAATCATTCATGTATGACTGGGAAGAGACGTATCACAATGTCACACGTTTTAAGCAAGTCTACACACACATAGACACATCCATACGTGTATACATACACTGTGTATCCCTATATATTATATTATTATCAAGGCAACAATGGCCTTTTTTCCTCATTGGTTTCCTATACCACCTGCATATATATTTCTTTGTAAATTGCTTATTCCTTTGCTTAGCCTTTGCTCATTAAAAATAAAGTCATTTATAGAGATATAATTTACATGTAGCAAAATTCACCATTCTCTGGTGTATAGTTCTATGTGTTTTGACAAACATAGTCATGTAAATACCACCACTATCAATATACAGTATATTTCCACCACCCCAAAAAGTTACCTCATGCCCCTTTGCAGTCACTAGTCCCCTCCCCCCACTCCCAGATTCTTGTAACCACTAATCTGATTTGTCTCTTACAGTTTTTGCCTTTGCAGAATGTCATGTAAATGGAAGTATATAGCTTTTTGTGTCTGGCATAATGTCCTTTTAACAAAAATTACACTACAACAAAATAAATTAGATACTCCATGTGTTGGTAAGGACTTTACGTTACAGGGATACAGTGAGCAGGATGGGAAACAATATCTGTATGTGCTGTTCTTTGGGGTAGTGTCGTCACATGTACTGACACCGGGGAGAGCTATCATATTTTTAGTGAGGCTCTCTCTTTCTAAGGATGTCTTTGAGCCAAGAAGACTGGTTACCTCTTTCGTTGTCCCAATTTTTTGTCTTTAAATCTTTACTGCTTAGCAGAAGTCATCAATATCATTTGAATATACAGCATAATGATACTCTTCTTGAAGGAATATACTCAGGGCCAACTCAGTAACTGTAGGTTGCCTTCTCCTCCTTTGATAACCGTTTTTAAAGTTTCTTAATTATCTAGGTAGTTGTGGAAGATAATTCTGCATAACTAGATTTTTTTTTCAAGTACATTTATTTCTGTAGTGTCCTCTTGCTAAACATTCAGAGTATATGTTTTTAAAATAAATACATTTCCTGTATACTGGAATTGTCTACTAGGTTTTCCCCATCTCTCCCTACCCCAGTGGAGCACCTTATAAAATTTGAGAATTGAAACTGAATTGGTTGCTACTGTCATGGGTAAGAGCTCTTACGTTAATAATGAGGAGGTTTATACTCACAACCTACATTTTTTTTTCTGGCTACAAATGGAATGTATGCTTCTGTAAACAATATAGACACGTGTGACTTAGAAAATGAAAGTCCTCTGTGATCTCCCTCTCCATGAGCATCACAATTTGGTGACTGTTCCTCAAGTTATTTTTTCTTATTCATAATGCATATATAGTGTTATTATTATTTAAATATGTAAGTGCTTTAGGGATTATGTCATTCAGAGATTCTGATCAACTAATTTCCTTTCCAGTAGTCTTCCTGGGAGATGAATGGTGCTCTCTCTATTTTGCATGTGTCAAAACCAGGCTCTCTGCCCTTTGAGACCTAGATATTCTGCCTGGAGAAAACTTCCGTGGTTCTGACTTCTAGATCTGTGTAGTTCCTGTTTGTTCCATGGTTTTGCTGTGTTTTTAGACCACAGATATTTAAATTAATAATAGTATCTCACTGCCTGTGACTTTCAGCAAAAACAAGAAGGAGGTGCTGATATTTTGGGGTTTTAACAAATAGCCAGTTACTGGGCTCTCTAAAGGACAGATTCAGAATTACTGTAGAGTTTCTGCGGAGTTGGTGGTTTGGGGGGGGTGCCCAGGCTCCACCTCAGGGCGTCTGTATTTCATGACTCCAGGGAGCACCGTTCTGGTTGGGCTGGGCTGCAGGGGCGCCATTCACACAACACCTTGCGAGTAGTGCTTCCGGGTTGTGCAGTGCAGTAGTACTGCCTGACTGTATATAACTTTATTTTGAAATTGATATAAGTGGGATGTTTTGAGTTTGTTGTTAATGTTTCTCAGTATGTGTTTGATGAAAAATGCTATTTTTGTTTTAAGAACAGTGTGGATTTACTGTGAAGCTAGTGAAGCTTAAGTGTCAGGTCCTTCATTTTTATGGGCCCCCCTTCAAGGTCTTGGGAGGAGTTCTAGCAATTTTATATATGTAATTTTATATTCTTTTTCTCAAAGAGGGTCCCAAGTTGTTTGAGTTTCAAGCACAACAAATCTGCATCTGCCCCTGGGCCTTCCCTCTTGGAAGGGACCTGTGCATTTGAGGGGCTGAGTGGTACTAACACTCCTGAAACTTAAGCTTATTTAACTTCATGGTAAATCTGCCCCTGGTTTTTGAATATGCATTTTTGTATGGATTTACGTCCATGTAGTTGCATATTAAAGCACAATGAATCATATATACATGAGTGGAAGAAAGATAATTCAAAAATTGCTTAGGACGTATCGCAGTCGTATTCCCAATTCCTTCTATATAGAGCCTGTTGACTGGGCTTCCTGGGCAGTCAGGTGGCGTTTCTCTTCTGAAGTGGACACTGTGCAGATCCTCGCTGGCATCTCCCCTTCCTTTGCCTGCAGATTCGTGGTACAGATAAGAGCAACGTGCAGGAGTTACACATTGCATATCGGTATGGAGAGCACTATGACAGCGTTCGGAGGATCAATGACAACTCAGAAGCACCCGCACATCTCCAGACTGATGTGAGTGAAGCCTCCGTTTTCTTCTGTGTTCTCAGCCCTGCAGGAACCAGGTCGAGAGCTGTGTGCCCTGGAGCTAAAAACCAGTGATGTGTTAATAGAAAGTTGCCTTTAAGAATCTCTGGGCTTGATTTTTTAAAAAAATTTTGTTAGTTCAGGTGAGAGCAGCAGATAAAATTATTGTTCTTTTGCTTTCCCTAACAGCTGATGGCTATGATTGCATGAATATAATTTATATAAACATTTAAAATTACTTTTATGTTTTAAAGTTAATCCATGCTTTGTATCTAAAATTCGGAAACTATAGAAAAAGTAAAGAAGAAAATAAAAAATGCACAGAATCAACAATTTTTGTTATTGTTTTCGTATTTGTATAGCTTTGTTTCCTGCTTTTTTGCTATTAACATTATTTCACAAGTCTTTCCTCACATTATTAGACACTTTCTTTGTAATTAAAAAAATAAAGTGAAAGTCACTCTCTCACCCTTGTTTACCTCCCTGGATGCAACCAGTGTTATTAGTATATCATAAAATTGCCTAGAGATATTTTACATAGCAAGCAAATATGTGAGTATGTGCATGTATTCCACTTTTGCGGGAGTACATTCTTCCTATCCACAATTGTAGCATCCTCTATATACTGTTCTGCACCATGCTTTTCGAATGGAACATATCTCAGAGTTTAATTCATAGCAGTACATAAGGAACTTCCTAAATCTTTTTAAATGGCTCCATAGTATTCTAGTGTATGAATGCATTATAATGTGCTGGAATAGTCCCTTTGATGGACTTTTAGATGGCTTTCAAACTTTGCTTTTACAAACAACACGCAGTGCCTTACTTATATGTATATCTTTTCACACATGTGCGAGTGTATTTGTGGAATAAATTCCTAGAAGGTTCTTACTACGTCAGAGGATGTGCGCATGTATAATTTTGGTAGGTATTGCCAAGTTGCTCTCTGTAGAAGTCTTACCAGTTTACACTCCCACTTGCAATATGTGTCTCTTCTGCACCTTTGCCAGCACAGTGTGTTATGAAGTTTTTAAATCTGTGTCACTGTTAGGGAAAAAATAGTTTTCTTAACATAGTTTTAATTTGTATTTTTCTTATTAGTGAGCTTATGCATCTTTTCCTGTGTTTAAATCCTACTTTTGTACTTTTTTGACTGAACTGTATTCATGTTTTTTGTCCATTTTTTTCCTGTTCAGTTTTCTTAATGATTTTTAGGAGATCGTTATATATTAGGGAAATTAGCCTCTATCTGTGGTATGAGTTGCAAATTTTTCACAGTCTGTCTTTTGTCTTTTTATTCTTTCCCATATTGTCTTTGCTCTGAAGGAATTTTAAAGTTTTATGTGGCTAAATTTATCAAGTTTTCAAGACATCATATAAATGTCTTCTGGGTTTTGGGTCATGATTAGGAAGCTCTTTCCCACTCTGAGGTTAAAAAGAATTCTCCCATAGTTTATTTTAGTCCTTCTGTACTTTCATTTTTTAAAAGAAATTAGATCTTGTCTCTATTTGGGATTTATATTGATATACAGGTGTGAGGTATGGATCCAACTTTATATTTTTCCTTGTGGTTACCTAGTTGAACCCAAACTGTTTATTAATTACATGTCTTTGTCCACTGATTTACAATACCGCTTTTTTCATATAATAAATTCCCATATGTAGTTGGGTCTATTTCTAGACATTGGTTCTATTCCATTGGTTTTTCTCTTCATATGTTAATGTGTTCATTGTTTTAGTTAAGAAATAGTGTATTTTAAAATCTAGTAGAACTCTTCACTCATTGTTACTTTCTTTTTTTTTTGATTTCCTGTATATTCTTGCTTTTTTTGTTTTATATATGAGTGTTAGAATATGTTTGTCTAGTTAAAAAGAAGTCCTGTTGATAATTTGCTTTTATTGGGATCTCATTAAATTAATAGATTAACAAGCAAAAATTGACATCTTTATGATGTTGAATCTTCCTAGCCAGGAACCTGATAAGCTTTTTATTTGTTTAGTTGACTTTTTTGGTGAAATGCTGGAGCACTTTTTTTTTTTTTTTTTTAACATCTTTATTGGAGTATAATTGCTTTACAATGGTGTGTTAGGTTCTGCTTTATAACAAAGTGAATCAGTTATACATATACATATGTTCCCATATGTCTTCCCTTTTGCATCTCCCTCCCTTCCACCCTCCCTATCCCATCCCTCTAGGTGGTCACAGAGCACCGAGCTGATCTTCCTGTGCTATGCGGCTGCTTCCCACTAGCTATCTACTTTACGTTTGATAGTGTATATATGTCCATGCCACTCTCTCACTTTGTCACAGCTTACCCTTCCCCCTCCCCATATCCTCAAGTCCATTCTCTAGTAGGTCTGTGTCTTTATTCCTGTCTTGCCCCTAGGTTCTTCATGACCTTTTTTTTTTTCTTAGATTCCATATATATGTGTTAGCATATGGTACTTGTTTTTCTCTTTCTGACTTACTTCACTCTGTATGACAGATTCTAGGTCCATCCACCTCACTACAGATAACTCAATTTCGTTCCTTTTTATGGCTGAGTAATATTCCATTGTATATATGTGCCACATCTTCTTTATCCATTCATCTGTCGATGGACACTTAGGTTGCTTCCATGTCCTGGCTATTGTAAATAGAGCTGCAGTGAACATTTTGGTACATGACTCTTTTTGAATTATGGTTTTCTCAGGGTATATGCCCAGTAGTGGGATTGCTGGGTCGTGTGGTAGTTCTATTTTTA
Source organism: Balaenoptera physalus (assembly GCF_965194825.1). Taxonomy (NCBI): domain Eukaryota; kingdom Metazoa; phylum Chordata; class Mammalia; order Artiodactyla; family Balaenopteridae; genus Balaenoptera; species Balaenoptera physalus. Next base: position 181,066,805 of record NC_138882.1, on the reverse strand, counting down.
GTTTTTTAAGGAACCTCCATACTGTTCTCCATAGTAGCTGTATCAATTTACATTCCCACCAACACTGCAAGAGGGTTCCCTTTTCTCCACACCCTCTCCAGCATTTATTGTTTGTAGATTTTTTGATGATGGGCATTCTGACCGGTGTGAGATGATATCTCATTGTAGTTTTGATTTGCATTTCTCTAATGATTAATGATGTTGAGCATTCTTTCATGTGTTTGTTGGCAATCTGTATATCTTCTTTGGAGAAATGTCTGTTTAGGTCTTCTGCCCATTTTTGGATTGGGTTGTTTGTTTTTTTGATATTGAGCTGCATGAGCTGCTTGTAAATTTTGGAGATTAATCCTTTGTCAGTTGCTTCATTTGCAAATATTTTCTCCCATTCTGAGGGTTGTCTTTTGGTCTTGTTTATGGTTTCCTTTGCTGTGCAAAAGCTTTTAAGTTTCATTAGGTCCCATTTGTTTATTTTTGTTTTTATTTCCATTTCTCTAGGAGGTGGGTCAAAAAGGATATTGCTGTGATTTGTGTCATAGAATGTTCTGCCTATGTTTTCCTCTAAGAGTTTGATAGTGTCTGGCCTTACATTTAGGTCTTTAATCCATTTTGAGTTTATTTTTGTGTATGGTGTTAGGGAGTGTTCTAATTTCGTACTTTTACATGTAGCTGTCCAGTTTTCCCAGCACCACTTATTGAAGAGGCTGTCTTTTGTCCACTGTATATTCTTGCCTCCTTTATCAAAGATAAGGTGACCATATGTGTGTGGGTTTATCTCTGGGCTTTCTATCCTGTTCCATTGATATATATTTCTTTTTTTGTGCCAGTACCATACTGTCTTGATTACTGTAGCTTTGTAGTATAGACTGAAGTCAGGGAGCCTGATTCCTCCAGCTCCGTTTTTCGTTCTCAAGATTGCTTTGGCTATTCAGGGTCTTTTGTGTTTCCATACGAATTGTGATATTTTTTGTTCTAGTTCTGTGAAAAATGCCATTGGTAGTTTCATAGGGATTGCATTGAATCTGTAGATTGCTTTGGGTAGTAGAGTCATTTTCACAGTGTTGATTCTTCCCATCCAAGAACATGGTATATCTCTCCATCTATTTGTATCATCTTTAATTTCTTTCATCAGTGTCTTATAATTTTCTGCATACAGGTCTTTTGTCTCCTTTTGTAGGTTTATTCCTAGGTATTTTATTCTTTTTGTTGCAGTGGTAAATGGGAGTGTTTTCTTAATTTCACTTGCAGATTTTTCATCATTAGTGTATAGGAATGCAAGAGATTTCTGTGCATTAATTTTGTATCCTGCTACTTCACCAAATTCATTGATTAGCTCTAGTAGTTTTCTGGTAGCATCTTTAGGATTCTCTGTGTATAGTATCATGTCATCTGCAAACAGTGACAGCTTTACTTCTTCTTTTCCGATTTGGATTCCTTTTATTTCTTTTTCTTCTCTGATTGCTGTGGCTAAAACTTCTAAGACTATGTTGAATAATAGTGGTGAGAGTGGGCAACCTTGTCTTGTTCCTGATCTTAGTGGAAATGGTTTCAGTTTTTCACCATTGAGGACGATGTTGGCTGTGGGTTTGTCATATATGGCCTTTATTACGTTGAGGAAAGTTTCCTCTATGCCTACTTTCTGCAGGGTTTTTATCGTAAATGGTTTTGAATATTGTCGAAAGCTTTCTCTGCATCGATTGAGATGATCATATGGTTTTTCTCCTTCAGTTTGTTAATATGGTGTATCACATTGATTGATTTGCGTATATTGAAGAATCCTTGCATTCCTGGGATAAACCCCACTTGATCATGGTGTATGATCCTTTTCATGTGCTGTTGGATTCTGTTTGCTAGTATTTTGTTGAGGATTTTTGCATTGATGTTCATCAGTGATATTGGCCTGTAGTTTTCTTTCTTTGTGACATCTTTGTCTGGTTTTGGTATCAGGGTGATGGTGGCCTCGTAGAATGAGTTTGGGAATGTTCCTCCCTCTGCTGTATTTTGGAAGAGTTTGAGAAGGATAGATGTTAGGTCTTCTCTAAATGTTTGATAGAATTCGCCTGTGAAGCCATCTGGTCCTGGGCTTTTGTTTGTTGGAAGATTTTTAATCACAGTTTCAATTTCAGTGCTTGTGATTGGTCTGTTCATATTTTCTGTTTCTTCCTGGTTCAGTCTCGGAAGGTTGTGCATTTCTAAGAATTTGTCCATTTCTTCCAGGTTGTCCATTTTATTGGTATAGAGTTGCTTATAGTAATCGCTCATGATCCTTTGTATTTCTGCAGTGTCAGTTGTTACTTCTCCTTTTTCATTTCTAATTCTATTGATTTGAGTCTTCTCCCTTTTTTTCTTGATGACCCTGGCTAGTGGTTTATCAATTTTGTTTATCTTCTCAAAGAACCAGCTTTTAGTTTTATTGATCTTTGCTATTGTTTCCTTCATTTCTTTTTCATTTATTTCTGATCTGATCTTTATGATTTCTTTCTTTCTGCTAACTTTGGGGGTTTTTTTGTTCTTCTTTCTCTAATTGCTTTAGGTGTAAGGTTAGGTTGTTCATTTGAGACGTTTCTTGTTTCTTAAGGTAGGATTGTATTGCTATACACTTCCCTCTTAGAACTGCTTTTGCTGCATCCCATAGGTTTTGTGTCATCGTGTTTTCATTGTCATTTGTTTCTAGGTATTTTTTGATTTCCTCTTTGATTTCTTCAGTGATCTCTTGGTTATTAAGTAGTGTATTGTTTAGCCTCCATGTGTTTGTAATTTTTACAGATTTTTTTCTTGTAATTGATATCTAGTCTCATAGCATTGTGGTCGGAAAAGGTACTTGAAACAATTTCAATTTTCTTAAATTTACCAAGGCTTGATTTGTGACCCAAGATATGATCTATCCTGGAGAATGTTCCATGAGCACTTGAGAAGAAAGTATATTCTGTTGTTTTTGGATGGAATGTCCTATAAATGTCAATTAAGTCCATCTTGTTTAATGTATCATTTAAAGCTTGTGTTTCCTTATTTATTTTCATTTTGGGTGATCTGTCCATTGGTGAAAGTGGGGTGTTAAAGTCCCCTACTATGATTGTGTTACTGTCAATTTCCCCTTTTATGGCTGTTAGTACAGGAGCACTTTTTTCATATAGCTCTTTCCTATTTTTTACTGAGTTTATTCTTAGATGTTTTATGTTTTCTGTTCCTGTTGTAAGGAAAGGATCTTTTTTCCCTTTATATTTGTATATATGAGATTTGTTAACAAAATGTTAATTACGTACATACCCAGCTATCCTACAGAATTTTCTTACTTTTTAATTGAGGTAAAATTCACATAACAGAAAATTCACCATTTTAAAGTATATGATTCAGTGGCACTGAAAACACCTATAAAGCTGTGTAACCACTTCCTCCATCCAGTTCCAAAACATTTTCATCACCACAAAGAAAACCCGGTGCCCATTAAGCAGTCATTCCCCATTCCTTTTCTATCCCAGCCACCACCAGTCTACTTTCTGTCTCTATGGATTTACTTATCCTGGACATTTCTTATAAATGGAATCACACACTATGTGGCTTTTTGTGTCTGGCTTTCCTTAGCATAATGTTTTCAAGGTTCATTCATGTCATAGCACTTATCAGTACTTCGTTTCTTTTCAAGGTTGAATAATATTCCATTGTATGATATACCACATTTTGTTTATCCTTTCATCTGTTGACGGGCATTTGGGTTGTTTCTACTCTTTGGCTGTTGTGAATAGTGTCGCTATGAATATGTGTGTATAGTATCTGTTTGAGTACCTGTTCTCAACCTTTTGGATATACAGTTGACCTGTGAACAACACAGGGGTCAGCGGTGCCAATTATGTGTAGTTGAAAATCCGAGTATAACTTATAGTTGACTCTCTGTATCTGAGCTTCCGTATCTGCAGTTCTGCATCTTTGGATTTGACCAATCATGAATTGTGTAGTACTGTAGTATTTACTACTGAAAAAAATATAAGTGGACCGTGTAGCCCAAACCCGCCAACTGTATATCTAGGAGTGAAATTGCTTTATCATATGGTAATTCTAACTTTAACTTTTTGAGAAATTGCCACACTGTTTTCCACAGTGTGTAGCTGCACCATTTTACATTCCCACCAGCAACGTGTTGAGGGATCTGCTTTCTCCACATCCTCACCAGCACTTGTTATTTTTCTTTCTTTTTAAAAGGTACATGTATTTTAAAAGATTAGTGTATACATGTCAATCCCAATCTCCCAATTCATCCCACCACCGGCCCCCCCCACCACCACTTTCCCCCCTTGGTGTCCATACGTTTGTTCTCTACATCTGTGTCTATTTCTGCCTTGCAAACTGGTTCATCTGTACCATTTTTCTAGACTCCACATATATGTGTGAATATACGGTATTTGTTTTTCTGACTTACTTCACTCTGTATGACAGTCTCTAGGTCCATCCACGTCTCTACAAATGACCCAATTTCGTTCCTTTTTATGGCTGAGTAATATTCCATTATATATATGTGCCACATCTTCTTTATCCATTCGTCTGTCGATGGGCAATTAAGTTGCTTCCATGACCTGGCTATTGTAAATAGTGCTGCAATGAACAGTGGGGTGCATGTGTCTTTTTGAATTATGGTTTTCTCTGGGTATATGCCCGGTAGTGGGATTGCTGGGTCATATGGTAATTCTATTTTTAGTTTTTTAAGGAACCTCCATATTGTTTACCATAGTGGCTTTATCAATTTACATTCCTTATAAACATATGATTTTCCAGAATTCTTTTTGTTTGGAGTAGTTTTTTTGTTGATTCTCTCTGTCTTTTTTTTAAGGTATAAAATTACATTATCTGCAGATAGTGATAACTTTTCTTCTTCCTTTTCAATTCTATACTTATAATTTTTCTTTTTTTTTCGGGGGGGGCGCTAATTGCATTATTGTTACCTCCAAGACATGGTTAAATAATCATGGTGGTAGTGAAAATCCTTGTTGTGTTCCTTACTTGAATGGGAATGAAGCATCATTCTGTGGATTTACTGTGGTTATTTAACCGTACTCACACTATGAAACCTTTAGGTGTTTCCAGTTATTCACCACTCTTAGTGGCACTGAGAGGAGCGCTTTAGCAAAAATCCTTTCTATACTTGACATTATTTCCTTTGGATGAATTTCAGAGACTTGCTACACATAGCCACATTGTTAGGGTAAATTTTTAGAATAGGTTGCTTTTTATTAACATTCCAAGGAATAGACTGGCATTGCTAGAGTCCACTTACACTTTTACATGCAAAAAGTGGAAATGTCCTTGCTCATTTCCCATCTCCCTGCATTAATAGCAAGCAGGGGGAGAAAGTGATTGGGAGCCACAGAGGGATGATTTTAGCTTTTCTGAAATGGGTTTAGGTTGTAAAGGCCTGTGGGTACCAAGTGAGCGGCTCTTCAAGTTTTTAGAATTTGACAGGTTCCCTTGAGTGTGGTGATAGCACGTGAGGTTAAATGAGTCACGCTCACCTGCGATAATCTGGTTGGGACAGGAGCTCCAGCACATTGCAGCTTGCTGATGATCAAATAGGGCCTAGGGAACCAGATGAGAGTTGTATGTGTGTTTCTTCAAGATGAGTTGTCCTGCTGAAAAAGCTCATTGGGTGCTAGGGTAGAGGATCGATTCTGTTACTAAGCTCACAGCTCTGGAAACCAGCTGAGACAGATGTGTGCTGTCTGAGTCGGCAGTCATTGCCAAAATGTTGGTCTCTAGAAGCTGTAGGCGCTCTAATGCCATTTTTACTGAACAGTTTATCCCATATCTTGGGCCTTTGTTTTTAATACTTCAGTTGTGGCCTGGAATCTCAGTGTCTGGATAAAATTTAGCCTAGTGATTGCTATTCCTTTAAGATTGTCGCTGGAATCTTTTCCCATATATTTGAATGTTTTTGAGATTAGAGGGTCTTCCTGTATTGCAGATTCTGAACATTGTTTGCTAGAGTTCATGATTATTACTCTTTCTGTGTCCTTTAGTTTCAGATGCTTCATCAAGATGAATCAAATAAAAGAGAGAAGATCAAAACAAAGGGAGTCGACTTTGAAGATGACCTGAGAGATGAAGTAGAAGATGCTGTCCAGAAAGTTTGCAATGCAACTGGATGTTCAGTTAGTATTTGTCATGCAGTAACAGTGGTTTATAGACAGGCATTGCTGTGCCTAGTTTATCTGCTACTTTTGTGGCATCACTCTAGCATGCTAACACCTGGTGGGCCAAAATAGGCCCATGATATTTGTAGTTTAATTAGGTTATGTGATACAGTTTAATGAGAGATGTTCATTCATTTCTCTCTTGTTTGCTAGACTTTATCCAATACTGTTCAAAATCCTAAGGAAGTATGTGGGTTTATTATTTTCTGACTAGTGTAGTTTTATAAGAATTCATTTTATTAAATGGTTATTTCAGGTGATTAACCTTACTGAAAATTAAGACATTTTCTAAATGGAAGGTCTTGAAACCTTGCCTCAATGACATCCTTTTGTTTATTTTTAGAATAGGTTGCTTTTTATTAACATTCTAAGGAATAGACTGCACATTGCTTGAGTCCACTTACACTTTTACATGCAAAAAGTTTATAAAATTGTTTGTCAGATTATTGATGTAGAGATAGGTAGAAAAGTATACCCAGAGTCTTGATGTGTTCCTTTGTTTCTTTCATAGGATTTTAATTTGATAGTCCAGAACCTGGAAGCTGAAAATTATAATATTGAATCTGCGATAATTGCCATGCTCCAGATGAACCAGGGAAAAAGAAATAGTAAGTCCATGATTGATATTTATAAGGTTTCACAATGATTATGTTGGTGATTTTCCAAATACTTATTTTTAATCAATTGACAGGTAATAATTATATTGTTATTTCTTCACATTCAGCAGCTTTGTATATGCAGGTGTGTTTTACTAGGTGCCAGCCCTGTGTCAGGGAGAGTATAGTCTGGGGTGGGGAGGGGCTTGGTGGAGACAGATAAGTAAATTGGTATAATAAGACATAATGAAGTGTGGGTACAGGCTGCTAGGGGAATGCGTGAAAAGGCCACCTAGCTCAGTTTTGGAGGAATAGAAAATGTCAGGGAAGACTTTAGCCTTTTAGAAATAAGATCCCGTTATAATACCAAAATGATCATTGAAATGGAATGGAGAGAAAAATTATTTTTCTAATGGAAATATTTAGATTACTGGCATCTGTCAACTGGTGATAATTCAGAATTTCTTTTTGCTTGAACTGAGTTTAATTCTCTGATTCAGAGGAAGGAAAAAAGATGTTAACATCGAACTATTTTCTCAAGTTATTTATTTTAAATGATTTCAATATTTATTGCCAGACATTATGTGTCAGGTACTGTTCCTGGCATTATAGTTTTCTGATTGGGTATTTTATTATCCTCCTTACATATTTGCTATGCCTTCTTAGAAAGCTGTAAGTAACTTGGTCTTTGTGATTTTAAAATAACACTATGTAGTGTCTGTGCTATCCCATATGGTATGTACTTGACATGTGGCTAAGCGAGACTGAGGAACTAAGTTTAAAATTTTATTTAACTTTAATTTAAATAGCTACGTGTGGCTCGTAGCTACTGTATTGGAGAGCACAGCTTTAGAGCTTGTTTCCTTTCTGTTTTTTGGGTACAAATGAAAGATTTCCCCCTAAAAATTCATGTTAAAAAGTGGTTTAATCTAACAAAACAGAGCACTCGGCTGGTAGGAAGCTGATGATAAGACTGGTCGACAGGTTATTTTAAAATTTATCTTCCGATTTTTACCAATTATTTTTTCCTTATGTTCCCCACTGTATTGACTTGATATTAGAAGTTTGCCTCAAGGAAACTTGCTCTCCAAATGCCGGTGATCTGGGGACCCGGGTAATTTTGGAGTCATTTAACAATAATCGCATTGTGTAACTATCTTAGGTTTTCAATTTAACAAAATATCTTTCTTTGGAAGATGCAGAGGAGAACCTTGAGTCCAGTGGCCGAGTGCTGAAGCAGTGTGACCCTTTATGGGAGGAGGGTGACAGTGGCACCAGAATCTTTGGAAATCAGGGCTTAAATGAAGGCAGAACTGAAAACGATAAGTCTCGGGCCAGCCCTAGTGAAGAAAACAAAGCAAATAAAAATCACCTCCCAAAGGTAGGAAAGATGGGGCTGCAAGGGCAAATGGTGGGCTGCTGTAATTCGGTGGCGTGGAGAGAACTTGGAGCTTAGTTTAGTGTGTGATTTTCTCTTGATCTATGAAAGTGGTTATTGTAGGAAATACGGGGAGTGCATGAGGGTATATCATGAAGCGGAAGGAAGAGCTCACTTGTCCTGCCTGGACTTTGCAGTGACGGCTAGAGGGAAGTATACCCTGAACTCATACTCATACACGCGGATCGGCTCCGTTTCCCGCCTAACATTACTGCGTGTGTGGGGGCTTTCCATGCTAACCCATGTGATTGAGTCCCATTTTTTGTAAATGCCATCACCTTCAGTGAACATCTTTGTGTATAAGTCTTAGTATTTTGCATTATTTGCTTGGCTAGAGTCCCGGAAGAGGAATTAACAGGTTAAAGGGCATGGATATTTGAATCTTTTTAAGGTCTTTTGGTAAATTGTCAGATGCTTCCCCGAAGGGTTGTACTGCTCCCTTCCCAACCCCACTCCCACAAGTAGTATATGACACCATTAATTTTACTGAATTTAGAACTTATTGTAAAGACTTTCACCAGGAAATTCTGAGCTCAAAATGCAACGTAATGTAAAAGGTCACAGGCAGAGGCTAAGATGTGATAAGCTTCTGAGGATTTTGTTAGGATCCCCTGGGGCATTAAATTATGTACAGGAAGGCATCCTGTGGCATGTTTGAGTGTTACCTCCTGCTGGACTAGGGTTAATGTTTCTTTAGTTCATTTTGAATTGGTTTATGAGGAGAATGGAATTGATTTTGTTTGCTAGCTCAGCAAGAGGGTATAAATTTAAATGTAATTTGAGCAGTAATGGGAAATAACTCATTTTTGGTCTGTTAGGTGGGTTTTCTCTGTCCTTGTTGAAAGGCAGTCTGTGCCCTTTGCATCTGTCAGCCCCGCATTTCCCGTCCACTGGTGCAGCCTGTGTCCCCGTGCAGGCGACTCAGGCGGCAGTCTTCTCTTTCAGGTCACAAACAAACAGAGGCGAGAACAGCAGCGACTAGAGAAGAAGAAACGACAGGAGGAGAGGCACCGTCACAAAGCCCTGGAGAGCAGGAGTAGCCACAGGGACAACAACAGAAGCGAAGCAGACGCGAGCACCCAGGTCACCTTGGTGAAGACCTTCGCGGCTCTCAACATCTGACTCTGGCCTCCTGGGAGTTGTGAGAAGGGAATGGAAAGCGGAGGGCCGTGTGCCAGGCTTTCCAGCGAGGCCATCCTTTTACAAAACGAAACTCAACCCACAGAATCACACACTGAGTTAGTTTCCTTCAAGCTGCCTCCTTTTTTGTTCAGAGTTTTGTCAGTGATGTGTCTTATTTAATGAAAGTGCAGTGAAGCCATTCATGTTCCATAATTAAAATATCGACTTTTAGGAGTGGATAGTTAGGTCAAAAAAAACTTTTTAAGTGTGGTTTTATTTGCCCTGAAAATCAGACTTCGGTGACCCTGGGATCTTTCCTTAACACTCGGGGTTTCACTGTAATTGTTCATGAAGTAGTTTAGATTAATTGCTAGAAATTCAGAATGACAAGTTTCCTTTGTTTCTCTTTCATTTTCAAACAGACATTAATAGGCAGGATAGTTTATAAATGATGTCCAACTCAGGTACATGCTTAGAATTAACTTTCTTCTAATGCAAGTTAATCAGAAAATAATTCAGGAAGTGTTTTCCCAAAGTAATAGGATGTGAAGGTTGTGGCCTGTAGTCAGGGTGGAAATTAAACAGCCACGTTTCTCTTCTTCCTGATTCTGATGCTCAGATGGGATGCAGGTGCTGTTGGTTCGTTTGCACTCAAGCCATATGATAAATAGGCCAGACTGTTAATTAGGCCTGGGCTTTGCTGGAAAATCTGTAGTGTTGCTGAGTAGTTGGTACTTGTTTCTTGACAACGAGAAGACAGTGTATCAGTGCTTATGATACAGTTCTGGGATTCTGATAGCGTGGAGCGCAGAAGCCATAGTTGTAAAGGCAGAAGTCAAGAGAGTCCTGAGTTTTTGCTCAGGAAGAAGTCTGAAGAGGTAATTGATTTGGGGCGGGGGGTTGGGGGTGTCTGGAAGAGTTTCTAAGGCTTTTCATGTTCACATTTTAAGTAGGTAACTGTCTTTTCTTCCTTACTATTCTGGATTTAGAAAGATGCCTTCAGAGAAATAAAAGGTAACTTGACCCATTGCTGAATTTTCTTAGTATTGTGAAAGTGAAATCCCATAAAACGCTGCACTTTTAACTTCCTTTTTAGTTAAGCCCTGTTAGGGGATTTTGCTGTTCGAAACACTCTCCAGCACCCTCCAGAAGTTGTCAGTGACTTAGGTTAGACCAGCAGGGCAGAGAACTTACTTTGGCTGAGGCCTTCAAATGACTCCACAGTGCTGAAATAGATTTGGGCGATGGAGAGATGTCATTCCTCAAACTGAATTAGGTGGATGTGAACTTTAAAACTGGAATGTATGACGTGGCCAATCTTGGACTGTCTTTGCCTTTTGGGAACCTAATATTTGGAGAAATAATATATGCTGAATCAAAAGGTAAATTACTAGTTACCTCCCCCATCTCAGATTTCAAAATTATCAGAGTTCCGAGGCAAAGGGAAAAACTATAAAAAGGTTTTGACACGTATAGACATATCATTGTGTGGGCTGGCCTTGGATTCATTGGATTGTCTTTATCAGCAGGTGATTTGCTTTCTGTGGTTTTGATGATGTATTTTAATTTTTTGTTTGTTTGACTTTGGTGACTTTTTGTGGTTGGAGCATCAGTAGTCTCTTGGAAGTGCTCCCAGGACATCCTGGTACAGTACATCGTAATATGTAGCAGATTTAGAAACTGCACAGCATTTTTTCTTTGCACATTGCAGAGTCCTGAGTTAGAGCCTCTAGTACTCAGTCCAGACAAGTGAGGGGTCTCCGTTGTCTCACTGTCTCCAAGGGAGTGAGGTCCAGTGCTTTAGGATCTGTTCTCTTGGCTTTTAACTCTGGGCACGTTCCTGACTCTGGCTGAGCATTTCTGAGCGAGCGCTCTTTCTTGTCTGTTTTGTACTGTGAGAGTACAGGAGACCAGATCCTCTCAGAAAGACTGATTGTGTACCAGAAATTCAGCAGAATTAGGAGTCAGAAATAGCTTAAGGGAGACCCATTGTCAGAAGTAGTAGGATCGCTTTATTTACTTGGTTAATGAAGGTGGCCTTGGGCCCTATTGGGTTTTTGTTTTTGTTTTTTCCTATTGGGTTTTAGAAGTTGCTAAAAAGTTGCTAAAGAATATTGGGAACATTTATTTATAAATTACCTAATTCTGATAATAGGCTTCGGCATTTCTTGGGTAAAATAACAGTGGTTTTAAAAACTAATCAAATGGCTTCAGTAGTTTTCTTTTATTACCATTTTGTAGTTTTCCAGTTATAACTGGTCTGCGTTTAGTATGTTAATTATTAGGAATGGGGAACATGTATCCAACTTTAGTGATAACTTCTAGCTAAGGGTTTAAATTTAGCCTTCACTGCCTCAGTCCCACCAAAGTATGAGGTAGATGGAATCCATGTAGTACTTGGTTGCCTTGGTAGGCACTTGAGAACTACTTTATTGGCAGCCAAAGTGGAGGCCCAGCATGTTTAGTCCTGGGATGACTGTGGTCAGTGACGGTTACCTGGTATAGTTACTCAGGTGCACTGCATAGTAGGAGGCGACTCTTTCTTAACCTCTGTGGCTGTTAGAGGTTTGTTATGTGGGATTGTCTCGGTAGCTTTGGTCAGGAGAAGGGGGATGAGGCGGTGGTCCATAGCTGCTTACTAGTCTTATAAACTGTATATAAAGGTTTTATGGATTTTAAAAAAAGATTTTTTTAAAGGTCAAAATACGAAACAAAATTTTAGTAGCATCAGCTTTGTACTAGAGAGGTAGATGTATTGAAACAACATAGAATCACAACTTCTGAATTAATATAGTTGCCACCAGGAGATATTAGAGAGAGAATGTATATGTATATTTAATTTTTCAATAATAGGAACATATGCTTTCAGGAGTGAAGTCTGGTTGAAGAATTGTGGCAGAAAGAAGAATCTTAAGTGTTAGTTGAGCTTGTCTGTAGTTTCTTTTATAAGCTCTGAAAACACTTCCCTACCTATTGTGATTCTGAGGGCTTGTCAAGTGGGAGCTCCATTGTGGGGCAGCTAGAGTGGGCCTTTGTGTAGGTTGTTTCTCATGGTGCTGCCTGCTTCCCTGGGGAGCTTTGACGGTGGGAAGTGATATGGTCCTGGGGCGGGGGAGGGCCATGCTGAGGGGGGAGAGCTGCTCCCACGTTAAGTAGGTAGATACCAGATGGACTTGGCATTGAACTGTGCTCGTAGTGAGTCCCTGTCGTCAGTGTGCAGTTTCTCTCATTCTGAGAAACTCTGGACTGCCTGGGTTTTATTGTGTCCACATAGAATGCTGTCAGTTTACCTCTGTGAGATGTTCAACTCGAATGTGCCGTCAGTTGAAGGAAACTTGGGTTCCTAGTCAGAGCTAACTCTCAGCCTGACCAGAAGGGTCTGTGTGGGTGGGGTGACAGTGGAGCTTTGTGGTTTCAATGTCACATCCGTGGCCCTCTCTGACTCCCATTTTGGGTAGATGCGTAGCTCTTCACCTTTTTTTACCTCAAGGCTCTATCTATAGCAAGCCTTTAGACTCAGAGTCTGATGCAGTTTTTGTGTTTTGACATTTTCATTGTTCACTGTTTTGTTCATCTCAGCTTTCAGAACAGGCGTTGCTCAAACTCTGGGGCCTTCCGACGGTTGTTCTGAGGTGATTTAATAATGGCATTTTCTACAAGGTGTGTTTTTCTGACTCTAAAGCAAATTGTATTTTTCCATTGATGTTGTTAAGTTGAAGATCTCGATGGCATATGTAAATGATAGCAGATCTTCTGCCGTCACATGCAAGGCGGGGAATGGATAATTGGATTGAAGTGGAGACATTGAGCACCAGTCACGAAGTGCACTGCACAGTACGGAACTCAGAAGGTGCCCACAGGGCCCGGCTCCGGGGAGGAGCTGGGCCTCGTTGACTGCTTGGCTGCGTCTGTCCAAGGTAACATTCCCTGTAAAAACCTCAGGCTCTTAACCATTTCCTCTGAGGAATTACCTTCTAGAGCCTCGCTCTCCTAGTTCAGACTACTTTGTAGCTTGATGAAAATGTTTAGCATCCTCGCAAAGTTACTTGAGAAGGGGCTGGTACCAGTAGAGAATAATTTCTGTAAGAGCACGGACTTGTGCCTGGTGACTGTGGTTTAAGCAGGGCACGCCCCTGGTCCCAGAACTACTCCTCGCTGTGCTGTAGCCCTGGAAGGTAGTGACCGCTGGGCGAAGCCTCGGTGGTCTGCCCCTCATCCTCTGCGTCTCGACACCCAGCAGGTCACTGTTGCCAGCCGTCTGTGATGGTCGCTTGAGCACAGTCACAGACCTCAGCCTGCGGTTTGCTCCCCTGGCAGGTCCCTCAACCAAAACTTGAGGAATGCGGGTGCGGGCTCCTCTCATGGTTAACTTTCCTCGGGGAGAAGGGCCCTCGGCCTCCCTGGCTGCCCTGCCAGCGTCCGCCACCGGCACGGGGCTCCGTGAGCAGAAGAGAAGAGCCAGGAGTCAGACATCAGACCTCCGTGTTCCTCCTGCTGATGCGGAAGCGCTGGTGCGTGTCAACCCCCTTTCTGAAGGAGGGCACATGGGTCTGTGGAGAACACAGGGGCCTTCCCAGGCTCAGCCGCCTTCCCTTTTTTCTAGTTGCACTACACTTGTCCTCACTGCAGTCCGGAGATACTTAAGACCTCTGTGGGGTCGTGATCCAGAGACTTAGCAAGTCTTGCCTTATCTGTGGAGCTGCACGGGGGGAATGTGACCGTTGTCTGATGTCCATAGTTCATTTCCTCCAGGATGTTTCTTTCCTCAGATTGTGTTACTCTGAACCATTTTATTTTTTATTTACCAAAGTACTGTACTTGGCTATTTGCAGTGTTTTCAAAACCAAATGTTTCTTTTTTTGTGTTTTTAATCTTCAATACTTGGTGCAATAGAAGCTGCAAAGATGTGCCACTTTATCTATGAAATGGAGTTTTGTATACCAATAAATTCTAGTTTAAAGACAAAGTTTCGAGTTGTTTTTGTCACTGTCTGACCGCCGTTTGCGTGAGACAGAGAGCATGCCGGGAAATGTCCTCCTGAGAGACCTCGGCACGGAAGATGTGCGCCGCCTTCCAGTGTGTGGTCGTCTGGGGTCTCACTGAGCTTAAGCAGCTGATGGTAGCTTCCGTGTAGGGGAGTGTGGCCGCCGCACACACTGGCAGGGCCATCCTTCAGACTTCTGCCTGGTATCTCAGAACGTCTCTGATAGTTTGTAGTTGTCTGAATACAGAGCAGCTGTCTGCCCGTATTGGCTGCCACCTTGGGGTTTCCCTAGAACTTGGGGGCTTGGTTTGATCCCATTCCAGGAGGGATCACCTTCCCCCAGGCGCACGTGGGCAGCGGTGACTGCACGGACTCACCTGGAAGAGGTCCTCCGGAGGGGGAAGGGCGGCCACAGAAAACCAGAGGGAGGGGACCCCTTGGCGCGTGCAGCAGGGCGCCGCTCGCGCCGGGCTCCAGGGCTCCAGGGCACCAGGGCTAGTCACAGGTCAAGATTGCTGCCATCTCACCAGACTCTCCGCTGCCTCATGATTTTGGCCTCGAGGCTCCTGCTCGCTCTTGTTCTATGTTTGTGCTCATCAAGCAGCCTTCGAATTGTTTCTGCAGAACCTTGGCACTGAATGGTGTCCGGTACCACCCTGGGTGGAAGAAGAATTCTCCAGCTACTGGCAAGGCCGTTCCCCCTTGGTCACTGTCCTCCCTGTGTGATTTTTGCCTCATTCCGTGACCGAGAGACTTCTGGGTGCACAAATGCTATCCAGTTCCTGAGCCCACGAGGCCCAGACTCTGGACTCTGTTAACCCAACTGAGAATCTTTCTGAAGGATCTGCTAGGACCAGAGTGCTGTCCCGATGTAAGTGTCACGAGTCAGCCTGTATGTGCATTTTGACCTTGGAACACATCACAGGTAACAACCCTCTAGGAAGAGTGCTGTGTACCGTCTCTCCAGCCAATTTTACCTCATTGCCTCTGTGGGGCATCAGATCAGGGCACTGAAGGTTAATGATTTCCAAACACTTGTCCGTTTAAGATAAATGTTTAAGATAAATGGCACTCAGAGTAGTGGGCCAAAGGGCTATTCAAATAAATTCGTATAGTGTTTATCCTGTGTATGATGCCACTTCTGTAAAATAATCGCAATTGTCATGTATCTGTGGATCCAATTAAGCAGATATTTTTTAGCATCCACCGTGTGATGGATTCAACAGGGGAGGCAAAAATGCAAAGTGACCTAGCACAGATGGAGCATCTAGGATGCTCCAGGCACTTTGAATAAGTTATCTCATTTAAACCTTAAAACCACCCAGTGAGGCTGATGGTTCCATCCCAATTTTACACATGAGGAAGTAAATAATGGGTCCAAGATCACACGTTTGAACTCAGGGCAGTCTGCCTTCACCATATAGGAACCCAAAACAAGAGCCCAAATAGCTGGGGTAAGTATCCCTAAGAAAAGTATAAACACATTGCTTGGCTGTTGAGAGGAGGGTGAAATCTTCTCCAAGTGGAAAAGCATCATGGGAAAGGTGGCATGTGAGATGTGCCTCAAAGCACATGGATGTGAATGTGGTGATAAGGAGCCTGTGAGAGGGAGGCTGCCGGGTTGAAGGAAGCTATTGCACAGAGGTGTGAAAACAGGTGGGCGTGTTCTGGCAGTGGTGAGGAGCATAGAGAGAGATATATGGCTGGAAAAGCAGATGATACCAAGCTTGAATGCCAGGGCTTGGTGGACAATGGGGAGCCACTGATGGTTCAGGGGCAGAAGAGTGATATGATGGAAATCAATCTCTGGGAAAATGAAGCTGGTATCGTGGACAGGATGGAGACTGGATGGAGAACGGAGGGCTGAAGAACCTTAGGTCCTGAGAGCCTGATCTTAGCTCTATTATGACACTTACTAGTGTAGAGTAATTGGTGTTGTCTGTCTATAGCTTGGCCACATCAGATTTGGCTCTGTCTCCAGGTTTCAGCAAGGGGCCAGGAGCATGGTTTGTATGAAAGTGTATTGAGGGAAAGAAAGGAATTTAATACAGTATTCAGTTCTCCAGCAGTGACACTGCAAAGAACCCTAAAGAAGTGGACGAATGTCCACGAAATAATAATTGGACTTAACTCTGGCATTCCAATGTGATTTGATTTCTAATCGCTTACTCAGCAAGTTATTTAATTGAACACTTGGTTCATAGCTTTTGTTAGGGGCTAAGTGGGAACAAAAGCAAAAACCATCCAAATCCTATCATCAAAATTGGAGACGCAAGCTATGAAACATTCAGGTAACAAAGTCCCCTCCCCAGCCTTGATTTAGTCCCCATGCCTCATTCATCCATTCATTCATTCACTCATTCATTCATTCGATAAATTAATAAACATAAAGCATTTAGAACAGTGCCTGGTGAATGCCAAATGCTTAATAAATGTTAGATATTTTTGTTATTATGACTATCATTCATTCATTTATGGGATGCTTATAATGTGCTAGGCATTATTTTGTGTACATTCACACATGCTAATTTATTAAAACCTTGCTACAATCAACCTACCAGGGAAATGTCATTGTTCTATTTTACAAGTGCAGACACTGAGGCTGTCTGTGGCCATATATCAGCGCTTTTTGGATTTCAGTGTGCACACGAATCACCTGGGGGTCTTGTTAACCGGGGGGTCTGGGGTCCGGTCCAAGATTCTGCATTTCTAATAAGCTCCCTGAGCGGCGAGGTCTAGAACAGATGCACCGCTGCTGACTGGCAGAGCAGAGGGCTCTACCTGGAAGCTCCGACGTCAAGTTCAGGGTTCTCCTTTCCTTTTTTCAGCCTTTTCCACCAAGTCTGCGCTGGAAATCAAGCGTGTGTACTATAGACACACACAAACAGGATTTAGACAGAATCATTGATGCATTCACCAAATATTTATTGATTCTTCGAAAAACAGGCTGCACCGGGGCTTGTTCTTAAGTTCCAATTTTCACCCTGTCAGATGGTTAAGCAACTGTAACATCACAAGGTACTCCTTCCATCGCTGCCTTGAATCCATAACGCCCAGAGCACCACCTCTCTCCATCTCCCCCAGGTCAGTTCCTTCTTCCTGTGTTTCTCGTGTATGCAGTCGTACCATCATTCTAAGATGTCTGTAAGGACTTATTGATTATTTCTCAGCATATGATTACTGAAAATGCGAAGGGACCGATTTCACTAGCCCAGAAACATACTTTGCCCCCATGATGAAAGGAAATTCAGGTTTAAGTCAAATTTGTTTCCACCTATTAGCCTGAACAAAATGGACACCAGAGGGCGCCTCAGGACCACTCTTCTCAACAAACACGTTGCTCTCTTCCCCATCCACCCACGCTGTGCTTTAAGACCTGGTCTCCCCGTGATTCTTCACCGAGGATTTGAGTCAAGTCACAGCAACAAAGCACGCACATCTGCCCCTCTCGTTCTGTGTGTTTGTTTGTTTGTGTTTGTTTTGCTAGCACAGAACTTCTTCACCTTTTAAAATTTGTGATGATCATCCTTTTGATGGCTTCAGGCTCTTTCCTGCCCTCAAAGTCCTGAAAGTTGCACACGTGCCATGAAATGGACAAAGGGAGTGGATGTTTATTACCTGGCCGCTGTGAGTGTTGCCTGTGCAATGCTTTTTTACATGCTTTATCTCATTAAATAGGCTCATCCCAATACCGGAAGATTTTATCAGCATGTTATAGATAGAGGAGATATCATATCTCTATTTAGGAGTAGAATCTGCTGAAGTTCATTGCTTCCCAGATAGGCTGCATTCCATTTGATGGGAATCCTTTGGTGCTTTCAATTGGCTCCAGAGTTGGCCCTAGGGTGTTGGAATGTTGAAACCTTTCCTCTTCCCCTCCCTGTATCAGGAGCCTGACCTGGCCTGGGCATCCTCACAGCTGACCTTCCCTGGGCACCCTAGGCTGTCCAAGATGACAACCAGAGGGGTAGAGTGTCAGTGACTGATACTCACTCGTGAAGAAACGAAGGCACACTGGCATGGGAGTGAGGACACCCCTTCAGGTAGAACTTTCCCTCTCTGAGCCCCGGATGCCCATCTGTCAAGGGAGGGCTTCGAAAAAGGTGATTTGAGAGCTTCTTTTCACTTTGAGCCAGTCTTCTGATGGGAGGGATTAGAAGCCTGATGACATGGTGGGGACAATATTTTTAGGTTGGTATTTTGTGTGCTTCTCACATTATGCCATATGGCCAGAAACCTTCCTTCTAGAGATTGCCATTATTATCTTGGATAAGATGGTGAAATGTTAGAAAAAGAGAATCACAAAAACTCACTGTAATGGGAAATTAAAAGGACAGAATGTCAGAACTGTGCACAGGGGCCACCCATGTCAGACCCACGCTGTGTCCCAGTGCTTAGCACATTGTTGGCACGGGGTGGGTGCTCAAAAAAACGAATGAATGAATGAAAAGTGTAGACTAATTAAGCCCTACAATGATAGAATCTGAGGATCAGTATTAGAATTATGGGAAAATATCATTCACATATTCAGAAGAGGGAACTGAGATCCCAGGGGGTGGGTTATAGAATCTTCTGGGTGCTAAAGGGCCCCCAGGCATGGCTCTTCCTCGTCTGGGAGCTCTCGGGGAGGGATGGGTTTGCAGGAAAGGAATTTTCCAGAGGCAGGGACTTTGGTGCCAACGTTCCGGAGGGCTGGGGCTCCAACAGCTGGAGGGCAGGGGGCCGCAGGGAAGAAGCGGAGCACAGCCTTAGCAGGGTGGGGTAGGTCCGGTGCACAGCTTGTTGGGGTAATGGGCATATGTGCGGTTGTAGGTGCCCAGGTTGTCGCGAAAGCAGAGAGCAGCCCTCTTGTCACACTCGCAGGTCTGTTGTTGGCAGGCGGTTCTGCCGGCTGGATGGGATGAGGTGAGTCAGGGCCTGGGCGCCTCGGTCCTGCCACTCTCAGACATGCAGGGGACTGCTCTGGGGTCCCTGTTCTCAGCCCCATTCTGCTGGAAGCCCATTCTTATGGGGGATGTTCCAGGGATGGGTGAGAGAAAGGGCAGAGTACTGGAGGGCCTGCTGGGGCCCAGGATGCTGGGAAGCCTGGGAGTTTGTTCTCCTGTTCTTTCCCAAGCCCACTCCACTGCCCTTAGCCCTTTCCCCCATGGGGAGACCATCTGGTTCACTAACTGTCGTCCGCCTCAGCCCAGGGAGAGTGCATTTCCAGGCAACTCCTTCTCCCATGTAATGCGTTACTGATAGTGAGGCAGCCATCAACCAGAGAGGAAAGCTGGGAAGTTTACAGCAGCTCAACCCCAGATGGTGTGCCCCAGAGGGACTGAAACTGAGGCCTGCTCGGCCGTGCCTTTCTCCCTCAGAGCGGACGGAGCCTATTTTCCTAGCATTAGCTTTAGGGCTCCCCCTCCACACGTGGCCACACCCTGCCTGGGGAGCAGAGCTGGCGTCAGCTCTGCAGGCACCAGGGGCCCCAAAGCCTCCTCTTCCCTCCACTGCCTCTGTCTGCCCTGAGTGGCTCTGGCTCCTTTTTGTCCCCACGGAGACATCCCCCAGCTCAGAAATGTCCAGGTTCCTCACTGTCCTTCGCAAAGGTCAGCCTCATTTCCCATCCGGGTTCTGCTGTCACCTGCTCTTTCAGCAGAAATCAGAGTTGGAAGGGACTTAACAGCCACGTCAGCTCCTTTGTGGGGTTCTTACCAGAAGCTGGACTAAGCCAGGGAAGTGAGTGATTGTCTCCATTTTATAGATGAGTAAGTAGAGGCTTTTGAGGGGTTATGTCACTTGCCCAAAGTCATACAGTAGGTAGGTGACTCCCTGACCCTGTGTCCCTCTTCACCTAACCCCTCCCCTCACTCATCCTCTTAGTGCCGTCCCTAACAGGTGGCTTCCTAGCCTTGCCTGAACCCCCGGGGATGGGGCGCTTACTACCTGTCAAAGCTGCCTTACTGGGAACAGGAACCTCTGAGCCGAATCTGCCTCCCGTGGTTCTGGTCCTTGTTCTGCCCCTCCCCCAGGGCAGACCTTAGAGATCTGAGCTGAGTCTTCTTTGACCCTCCTAGACCCTCCTGCTGTGCCCCACCCTGGGCCTGCCCTCCTTCCAGGCTGCTCCTGGCTTTGCAGCAGGAAGAAGGTTTGGTTCTCTGATCTGAGCTCCCTCCACGGGGCTGGGCTGCGTGGAGCCCTCCGCACTCTGACTCGGGGCAGGCTGCTTCCCCAGGCCGGGGACCAGAGGAAAGCTAATTGGTCCAAGTGGGCACTGGGCCTGGCAAAGATGAGCACCGGTGCAGTCAGCCTTTGGGAGCAGGGTCTGCTGTCCCAAATCCAAGCTCCAGCTCTCCCTGTCTGGGGCTCTGCCCTCAAGGCTCTGTCCTGGGAACCTTGCCTCTAGCTGCCACCCAGGCCCTGGGGAGGGCTGTGTGGGTACAGCTGCTCTGGGGCCCGGCTCAGCTCTACCCACTTTGCTCCTCTCCCCAGAGGCTGGAGCTGGGAGGGCTCTGGCTGGGGAAAGTGCCTGGGGTCAGGGCAGGAGCTGATGGGTCACGTGCTCTCTAGACTGGGTGCCGCAGGAGCATCTGGGTAGATGGACAGGTCTCTCCCCACTTCCGTGATGATGGAAGATCCCACCCCCCGCCCCAGCCCAGGTGACCAGGCTCAAGGGTCTCCAACAGGAGAGGGTTCCTAGCTGAAGCTCTCCCCCATCCTGGTGTCTGGGCGAGTCTAGGGCTGCTCACTTACCACAGAAGATGCTGGGTCTGCTGGCAGAGAAAAGATACCTTTCCAATTTGGGTTCACAGCCCAGCTTTTCCAGACTCCCGTAGCAGCAGTCATGGGCGTGGCAGCACCTGTAAGGGTCACGGTTGGCTTGGAGGGGCCTGTGAGCCAGGCTGGGCAGGACCAGGAGCTGCCTGGGGGGCTCAGTGCCCAAAGGGGCTCAAAGTGGAGGTCGGCCCCAACTTTCTAGGTGCCCCCAGCCCCTCCCTCCTCCCAGGATGCTTCCCCCAGCTCCTCCACCCTCCAGGATGCCCCCCCAGCCTCTCCATCCTCCAGCGAGGTGGTCCACCTGCTGGGCCGCCTGCTCACCGGTCTGTCTGGTCCACTGGCCGGTGCGAGCCGCCGACACCACAGTAGCAGCCATAGTCATTGTACTGCAGCGCAGGCTTCCCCTTCATTCTCTCAATCATCACCCCGAACTGGACCAGGTTCCCGACAGTGAGGGCCACTGCTGGGAGGGAGGGTGGAGGAGGTCAGATCCCTCAGGGCCCCACCGTCTGCAGGCAGCTGCCCCTGATGTGCCCCCAAATCTGAGTCCAGACATCTGATTGTCTAGGTAACCTCACCTCCCTAAGCACCTCATTCCCAATAATAACAATGCTAAGCAGTAATAATATCCCCATGACATCATCGCACCTTGATCCCCTAGTCCTCACCCGCGTCGTGTCAGCACACGTGACCCCCATCCTGCTCTCCTTCCACCATCTCCCAGAATACACCCCCACTCATCCTCCCGGGTCCCAACCCTTCCTGATCACCTCCCCAGGTGTCAGCCCCATCCCCGCAGGAACTCTGTCCCTGTCAAGTCCCATCAGATGTCACTGGATAAGCTTCCTAACCACCTGGACTTCCCCAAATTCCTCTAGGTCCTGATGATGCAGCAATGGGGGGCTGCTGACCGGGGCAGGTTAGAGCCCAAAATGGAAACTTAGGTGGGGGATGGAGCGTGGGTGGCAGGAGCTCGTGTGCTGTCTGGGATCCCTGCCAGCCCCTCTCCCCCGCCCCACCGGGCCATCCAGGCTGCAGTCTTCCCCTCTCCCCCACTCCACTGACGAGCGATGGCTCAGGAAGAACTGGCCTCCTCAGGATGTCCAATCACACCCTCCTCAGGGCCCAGCTCAGGGGCCTCCAGGGAGTTGGGGATTCCTAGCTGGGGCAGGGGAGGGGTAAAGGCAGGAAGGTTACTTACCCATGAGGCAAAGTAAGGTCTGAAGAGGGGGAAGCTTCATTCTGGGGGGAGGGGAGGGGTGCAGGGAGTAGAGAAGCTGGGCTGCAGGAGAAGGAAGTCAGCAGGGGTGCCTCTGATCTCAAGGCGTCTCCGCATTAGTTAAATACCCGGGTCCTGTCCACTCCCCATCATTAACCCCTGAATGCCCAGTGACGTAATGATACTTCCTGGTCTGACACTGTGGCCAAGTCTCCAGGGGAGGGTCCAGCCTGGGGCCTGTGGGCTCTGCTTCCAGGCAGTTTGGGGAAGGTGGGGTCGATCTGTGGGCTTTCTTCTCACCGCCCTTCCCCTCCCCTCCCCCTTTCCCCAAATCACCGTGCTTGGTCCCACCGAGGAGCTATATGTCTGGGCTGTGCTAGGTGCTCTTCATTCTTGGTGTCTTTTTCTCATTCCCATTTTACTGATGCAGACTAGAGAGGCTGAGAAACTTCAGTGCTCAGCTCCCTTCGCCAGGGAGCACCAAGGGCAAGTCTGTCCTGTTTCCGTGATGCTAGCTACTTCAGCATGGCCCCGACTCCCCTCCCTGCCCCTCAACCAGCCCCTGTGTTACCCAGATGGAGAGTGGTGATGGCAACTTGACTACATAGCAGGGGGCCATTTGTCCAAGAACGTAGAATCCAAAGGCTGGGCGCTCAGCCAGCTGGGCTTAGGGGTTTTTCTTTACTGTTCTTTCCTGGGCAGGCTCCTGCTTGTTTGACAGGTAGCGAAAATACTCCCAGCTAAGAATTCTGTCTCCCCAAACCCTTGAGCAGTGGTGGAGCGTGGCTGCCATAGAAACAGGCTCCATCTGACTCAGCTGGAAAACCCACATTCCAGCATGAGCTGGAAACTTCCATCCTTTTGATGTCATCTTAGGGCCTGGGTCGGGGAGACAGTAGCCTCCTGGTCCAACTTGGCCCCCAGAGAGAGCTGCTGTCCCCATCGTCGGGTCAGAACATTGAGGTCGGACTTCAAAGCTTGGCTGGATGTTCGTGGGATGGAGGAGAGGAACCAGCTCTGTCGTGATCAGAAATGTTGAGGTCCCACAAAATGCAAGACCCATTTATGATAAAAACCCTCCAGAAAGCACGCATAGAGGGAACTTACCTCAACATAATAAAGGCCAGATATGACAAACCCACAGCCAACATCGTTCTCAATGGTGAAAAACTGAAACCATTTCCACTAAGATCAGGAACAAGACAAGGTTGTCCACTCTCACCACTATTATTCAACGTAGTTTTGGAAGTGTTAGCCACAGCAATCAGAGAAGAAAAAGAAATAAAAAGAATCCAAATCGGAAAAGAAGAAGTAAAGCTGTCACTGTTTGCAGATGACATGATACTATACATAGAGAATCCTAAAGATGCTACCAGAAAACTACTAGAGCTAATCAATGAATTTGGTAAAGTAGCAGGATACAAAATTAATGCACAGAAATTGCTTGCATTCCTATACACTAATGATGAAAAATCTGAAAGGGAAATTAAGGAAACACTCCCATTTACCATTGCAACAGAAAGAATAAAATATCTAGGAATAAACCTACCTAAGGAGACAAAAGACCTGTATGCAAAAAACTATAAGACACTGATGAAAGAAATCAAAGATGATACAAACAGATGGAGAGGTATACCATGTTCTTGAATTGGAAGAATCAACATTGTGGAAATGACTATACTACCCAAAGCAGGATAATCTGTCTATTGGTGTAAGTGAGGTGTTAAAGTCTCTCTCTATTATTGTGTTACTGTCGATTTCTCCTTTTATGGCTGTTAGCATTTACCTTATGTATTGAGGTGCTCCTATGGTGGGTGCATAAATATTTATAATTGTTATGTTTTCTTCTTGGATTGATCCCTTGATCATTATACAGTGTCTTTCCTTGTCTCTTGTAACATTCTTTATTTTAAAGTCTATTTTATCTGATATGAGTATTGCTACTCCAGCTTTCTTTTGATTTCCATTTGCATGGAATATCTTTTTCCATCCCCTCACTTTCAGTCTGTATGTGTCCCTAGGTCTGAAGTGGGTCTCTTGTAGACAGCATATATAAGGGTCTTGTTTTTGTATCCATTCAGCCAGTCTGTGTCTTTTGGTTGGAGCATTTAATCCATTTACATTCAAGGTGGTTATTGATATGTATATTCCTATTACCATTTTCTTGATCGATTTGGGTTTGTTTTTGTGGGTCTTTTTCTTCTCTTGTGTTTCCCACTTAGAGAAGTTCCTTTAGCATTTGTTGTAAAGCTGGTTTGGTGGTGCTGAATTCTCGTAGCTTTGTAAAGCTTTTGATTTCTCCATCGAATCTGAATGAGATCCTTGCTGGGTAGAGTAATCTTGGTTGTAGGTTTTTCCTTTTCATCACTTTAAATATGTCCTGCCACTCCCTTTTGGCTTGCAGAGTTTCTGCTGAAAGATCAGCTGTTAGCCTTCTGGGGATTCCCTTGTATTTTATTTGTTGTTTTTCCCTTGCTGCTTTTAATATTTTTTCTGTGTATTTAATTTTTGATAGTTTGATTAATACGTGTCTTGGCGTGTTTCTCTTAGGATTTATCCTATATGGGACTCTCTGCACTTCCTGGACTTGATTGACTATTTCCTTTCCCATGTTAGGGAAGTTTTTGACTATAATCTCTGCAAATATTTTCTCAGACACTTTCTTTTCTCTTCTTCTTCTGGGACCCCTATAATTTGAATGTTGGTGCGTTTAATGTTGTCCCAGAGGTCTCTGAGACTGTCCTCAATTCTTTTATTTATTTATTTATTTATTTATTTATTTATTTATGGCTGTGTTGGGTCTTTGTTTCTGTGCGAGGGCTTTCTCTAGTTGCGGCAAGTGGGGGCCACTCTTCATCGCGGTGTGCAGGTCTCTCACTATCGTGGCCTCTCTTGTTGCGGAGCAGAGGCTCCAGACACACAGGCTCAGTAGCTGTGGCTCACGGGCCTAGTTGCTCCGCGGCACACGGGATCCTCCCAGACCAGGGCTCGAACCCATGTCCCCTGCATTGGCAGGCAGATTCTCAACCACTGCGCCACCATGGAAGCCCAATTCTTTTCATTCTTTTTTCTTAATTCTGCTCCCTGGCAGTTATTTCTACCACTTTCTCTTCCAGCTCACTTATCCGTTTTTCTGCCTCAGTTATTCTGCTATTGATTCCTTCTAGAGTATTTTTAATTTCAGTTATTGTGTTGTTCATCACTGTTTATTTGCTCTTTAGTTCTTCTAGATCCTTGTTGAATGTTTCTTTTATTTTCTCCATTCTGTTTCCGAGATTTTGGATCATCTTTACTATCATTACTCAGAATTCTTTTTCAGGTAGGTTGCCTATTTCATGTTCATTTATTTGGTCTTGTAGGTTTTTACCTTGCTCCTTTATCTGTAACATATTTTTTTGTTGTTTCTTTTCTTTTTTTTTGATGGGTGCAGCTGTATTCCTGTCTTACTGGTTGTTTGGCCTGAGGCGTCCAGCACTGGAGTTCGCAGGCCGTTGGATAGAGCTGGGTCTTGGTGCTGAGATGAGGACGTCTGGGAGGCCTCATTCTGATTAATATTCCCTGGGGTCTGAGGTTCTCTGTTAGTCCAGTGGTTTGGACTTGGAGCTCCCACCACAGGAGCTTGGGCCTGACCTCTGGCCTGGGGACCAAGATCCCACGAGCCATGTGGCATGGCAAAAAAAAAAAAAAAAAAAAAAGAGCAATACAATAACAAAGAATAAAAAACAAAATAAAATTAGAAAGATAAAAATGTAATTGAAACAACTGCAATAAGGTAAAATAAAACCACAACAGAAAAAAAAAAAAAAAAAAGCCTTGGCCATGGGGGGTGGAGTTTAGGCAGGGGTGGAACTTAGGCAGGGGTGGGGTTTAGGGTGGGGCGGGACCTAGGCTGGTGGGGGGGGTGACATTCAGGCGTGGGGCGGGGCCCTGCTTAGGACCTGTGTGGAAGGGGAGGGGCCGCACCTCCAAAGCAGGGCCTCCGGAGTGTGACGTTCCGGAGTTGGGAGCTAAGGCCCTGGGAGAGGGGGTGTGGGTGGAGTTTAGGCTCAGCGAGTTGGAGGCGGTCTCCCAGTGTAGAGGTGGGCCCTGGGTGGGTGGGGGTGTAGGGGCGGGGCTTGGGCTCTGCACGGCAGGAGGGAGGCTCTCAGGGCAGAGGATTAGGTCCCAACAGGCTCCCCGGTGCCCAAGTGCACAGGGAAAGCGCTGGCCACCTTCCCTTCCGTTCCTCCACCCGCCCCACCCCCGCACGGTCCCCCCCAGGGTCTCCCCGTCCCCGCTGGACCCCTAACCGTGGGTGGGTCCCGCTGGGTGTAGGAACTCCTCCCCTCCCCCAGCCGCCCCTCAGGGGTGCCGATCCTGGAGGTCCAGCCTTTACTTTTGCTCCCCCTTCCCTCCCTCCCACTCCCTCAGGACCCGCGCGGCTGGAGGGGGACTTGGTGGGCAGAGGATCAAGCCCGGGATCTCATCAGGCTCCCTGGGGCCCAAGTGGGCAGGGGAAACCTGGCCACGCTCCCTTTTGATCCTCTGCCCTCCCAGTTTCCCACTTCGGGCCCGAGATGCCTTCCCCTCCCCCCACCGCCCCTGAGGGGCGCCAGTCCTCTCCTGCCTCCACTTCTCCTCCCCCCTCCCTCCCCACCACGCTCACATCCTACCAGGTCGCTGGGGGTTCCTCCTGACCCCTTCGGTGTCCGTGGTCCCCCACCGGTGCCTGGTAGGTGCCCTAGCTGTGCAGAGATGCGAACTCCACGTCCTCCTAGTCTGCCATCTTGACTCCGCCCTGAGCTCTTCTAGTGCATGAGTCATCCAGTTTCCTTTCACCAAATTCCTTTTTGGCTTTGGTTAACCAGAGTAGGTTTCTGTAACAGTTCAATGTGCTTGCAAACAAAAGCCTTTATTTCATCTAGAAATTGGCACCAGAAAGAAGGTTGTAAGCAATAGGCCCTGGGATAGGTTAATGGGCACAGACGGGGCCATGATTTTCGCACGCCGGCTGCCCATGGTACCCATAGTCATTAAACAGCCACCTGCTCACAAGGGCAAAGCTTGGCGTGCTGGGTGCTTGCTGACATACAGCAATTTAAGAGGGATGAGGAATAGAAAGACCTCATGATGGGATGATTGTTTTGACAGCATTTGGTTAATTAAAGAGGGAGATATTTATCATACACAGAACCACGCAACATATTATATGTCAGATTTGTTTATTTCTTCCGTTCTCCCCTAATAGAATGTGAGTTCCTTGAGGGCAGACACTTTGTCTTGAACACTGTTCTTCCTCTAGTGCCTAGAACAATGCCTGGCACAAGGTAGGCACTTAAGTGAGCAAATGCATGCGTGACTAAACAGCAAGCTCTAGTTTAGAATTTCTAGAGTAAGAAATAGAAGCGTTAATCCCAGAAAGACTCGAAAGAATTTGCTAATTCGTATTATAAAAAAATCTGGAGAGAAATTGTGAGAAAAGATGTTGAGGCTCCTCCACCAAGAGTAGAATGTTGTGTCAGGTTGAACTTATTACTATGGATGCCCTAGCCCAAGGTTCTGTAATTCACTGTGCTAATCTGGGCAGCTCTGTGAGTCTAATGTCGCCTGGGTTGGCGAATTCATATGCTGGTTCATGGCATGTGGAAAGTCAGAGCTCATTGTCTTAACATGGAGTATCAACCAGAAAACCACAGAAGGCTGCAAATAAGAAAAGAGTTTATTTGGGGTCTTAAGAACTGCAAGTTAGGGCTTCCCTGGTGGCGCAGTGGTTAAGAATCCTCCGGCCAATGCAGGGGACACGGGTTCAAGCCCTGGTCTGGGAAGATCCCACATGCCGCGGAGCAACTAAGGCCGTGGGCCACAACTACTGAGCCTCCGCTCTAGAGCCCGCAAGCCACAACTACTGAACCTTCGTGCCACAACTACTAAAGCCCGTGCGCCTAGAGCCTGTGCTCTGCAACGAGAGAAGCCACTGCAATGAGAAGCCCGCACACCGCAGCAAAGAGTAGCCCCACCTCGCTGCAACTAGAGAAAGCTCGCACACAGCAACAAAGACCCAACGCAGCCAAAAGTAAACTAAAAAAAACAAAAGAATAGAATTGCAAGTCAGGAGACACAGATTCCGGTAAAATGGAAAGAGTGTTCTGGGGAAGAGAAAGAGTCAGGGGCTTATAAAGGCAAAAGCCATGAAGCTGTACTCTGATACAAGAAAGGAAATATTTGTCCTTAAGGGATGGCTATCGTGGGTTGTTTTAGGGTAAGGTCCAATCAGTATCTTGAGTTTTTGCCAGATGTTCTGGATGCCTCTGTTAGGATAATAAGCAGTCAAAAGGTCAGATTCCATCCAGGCTGAGATGTACCTAGGTCATCCTTCCTCAATGGCCTCCCTCCCTGTTCCATTTTAGAGAGCTCTCTTACCAGTACCAACTCCATTTTGATTTTCCTTTCACAAGAGAGAGGAATGAAACAGGTGAAATTATTTCAGTGGGGTTGAGGGATGCCCAGGGTGGCACAGCCAGGAGGCAGCAGGCAATCATCAGGAGCAAAATGAGTGGGGGTCACCCTGGCAATAGTTGGTGGGTGAGGTGGTGAGATCTCAGAGCATGGGCACATCTACTTTGGAGTCACCAGAAATGAAATGGGCTGGTATCCCACTCAGATCATGTTTGATTTGAGTAGTTGACACACCCGAATGACAGGATACTGAATATACAGCATCTCAACTTCAGTGAAGTTCCTTAGGGTCCAGGAGCCTGTCAGGATATCCCTTCTAAATTAGAAGGAGACTCAGACTGGCATAGACTTCCATCAGGTACAGCTGTCATTCATCCTGGGACTTCCTATTATTATCTTTGTGAGTTTGATGCACTGTTTTTTGGGCTTTACGTCTTCACCTTAACTTACATTCTTATTTTGTTGGCATGCATCCTCAGATAATTTTCTAGGAAAAAGAAGCAACTTCTAAATCCTTCCATGTCCCCAAATATCATGGTTACCTCACAGTTTCTCTGGATGTAGAACTCTATCCCAGCAGTTGGCAATTATGGCCCATGGACCAAATCCAGCCCTTTGCCAAATTCTTATTCCTTTGTAGATAACCTGTTTATTTCCCCCTCTTTCTCAGAAGCTATAAGATCCCTTGTTCATCTTTAGTGTTCTAAAATTTTACAGCGATGTGGCTAGGCATGAGTGTTTTCCCCATCTGATTTTCTAAGCACTCAAGTGAGGTCATTCAATCTGAGGACTGTTATTCTTCAGCTCTGGGGGATCCTCATGTTTCTTTGAGAATTCCTTTTGCTCTGTTTTATCTTTTTGGATTTCCTGTAAGATGATTGTTAGACTTCTTGGATTGATTCTCTGAGTCTCTTTTCTGTTTTATTTTTTTCTTTTATAGTCTTTTGGTTCTACTTTCTAAGACTTACTTTGACTTTTTCTTCCAACCCTTCTTTGATTTTAAAAATTCCAGCAATCATATCTTTTTTTAAAACTTCTTTCTTGTTTTCCACTTACTGTTTTAAC
Source organism: Balaenoptera physalus (assembly GCF_965194825.1). Taxonomy (NCBI): domain Eukaryota; kingdom Metazoa; phylum Chordata; class Mammalia; order Artiodactyla; family Balaenopteridae; genus Balaenoptera; species Balaenoptera physalus. Next base: position 181,037,011 of record NC_138882.1, on the reverse strand, counting down.
ATAACTTTCTGGTGCTTTATGAATGCATTATTTTCTTGCATCTTTCTGAGGGTAACAATTAGAGATTTAAAAAATATATCTTCTGTTCTCTGAATTATCTCTATTTCTACTGGGTCATCCCCCTCACCTTGTTTATGTTGGCCTCCTTCATTTTGTAATGTTTCTTTACATTTCTGGTGGTCCTTGATGGTCTGCTGATATTTATAAACAAGACAATAAACATCTCCATGCATGTGGGTGGGGCCTGTCATCCAGTGCTTTCAGATGGATGGGCAGGGAGCCGCCTTTATGGCATCACGGGGAGCTCTTTTATTTTGGGCATGAAAGGCCACATTAGTTACCCTAATTATTCTTAGACAACTTTTTGAAATAGAAGTCCTCTGATTTTTTTTTTTTTGCTAGGAGTGTAGTGGGGACTGGGGGTGGGGAGATGGGATGCCCAACCACTAGACATTCTATGTGTGTGTATGTGTTTATGTGAGTGCATGTGTGTGTGTGTGTGTGTGTGTGTGTGTGTGTGTGTGGTGGGGAAGGTTTGTTTTAACCTCTCCTCTCCATTTTGTTGGTAATAACCACTTTTTACTTCGAAAACCATCTCTCCCCTCCATTCTATGTGATCATGTACAATTATTCATCATGGTGCCCTGCATTTTCCACCACTAGGGTAGACTTGTGACCCAAGATGTCCAAGCACAGGTTGTTTCTCCTGGCTACAGGGGTATTTCCAGGAATAGGCACCTAAAATGGACCAATCAGAATCTTTCCTTAGATTTGATTTATGGGTCTCCCCTTTCTCTGGGGCCTTGAGCTATAAAGACCATGCAAGCCTGGAGCTGTCGGTGACCATGTTTCTTGACTACATGGGAGAAGCTTCCTATAGAATGAAGCCACTGTGCTGGTGGAGGCAGGCAGAGAGATAGACAGAGAGACAGAGAGAGATGTTGAGATTCTTGGATCTAACATCGTTTGATTTCTACTCTGAACCTTCAAGTTAGGTAGACCAACAGATTCTCTTTGTGACTTAGGCTAGTTTGACTTGGGTTCTGTCATTTGAAACTGAGAAGGATCAAGACTAACCCAGAAGGTTTCTATGGGTAGCAGAAATCTGGTCCTACTTGTACTCAGGAGACCCCAGGATGGGTATCTGGGTGGTACATGGAGGTGAGGCTGAACACCAGGTGCAGAGGTTGGAAACCTCAACAAAGATCCATGGGCTCAACCATGGCTTGGAAAGAGAATAGCCTCAGCTTTTCAAATGGGCCAGGTGACCACCAGGAAGTGCAGCCATGGTGTACCAAGACCCTTTCCCAAGTGTCCTGGGCTGGGTAAATCCTGAAGACTATGGTACAACTTCAAGGGAGGGGGAAGAGATTCCTCCAAAACATGACTTAAATTGCCCACCAACCTGGGTCAGGTGAACTAAATTGACTTGATTTGAAAAGTTAAAGCATTGTGACATTTCACGTACTTGAGTGTCATGGAAGAGATCGTACTGATGACTCCCCCTCTTCCTCCTTATTATCATCAGCCACCTATCACCATCCCCATCATCTCATCTCCCAAGTCTACGCTGCTCCGTGTTAAGTGACACCATGTGTGAAATACTAATAGCCAAGCTCAGGCCCATCCCTTTCGCATTGTTCCTCACCAAGGGTTAAAACAGGTTCAAGTCTTTTCCCACCCAGGGTCACCTTGTTATACTTTGATGTTAGACACAGAACATCTTCAGATCAAGATCTGAAATAATTTGTCCATCAAGTCCTTAGCTGCTGAGATAACAGAACAAAGGTGATCCGAGAACAGATGAAAGCAACTAAGTGTCTTCAAACATTAACAAAAGGCCAGAACTAGACAAGGAAAAAGAAATCTATCAGTGAGTTCGTCAACATGGCATAAGATCTGCAAGACAGTTTCAGAGTTCCGATATGAGGGAGTGGGTCCGATCAGGGAGGGCTACCCCACAGAACTAGGCTCTATGCCACGTCTAGAAGGAGTTGAATTAATTACTTAATTTATAATACAATGGCCTAAGGAGCAAAATAGTCGTGACCATTCATTATATAAATGTTGATTGAACATCTCTTATGAGTAAGGTTATGTCCTGGTCAAGAACAAACCAGATATGTAGCCCATCCTGCAGGTCTGTTGTCCCAAAGGGGAGATAAGCAGGTGAAGAAATAACTTTGATCCAGTAGAAAGAAATACGTGGCATAGGAGCCATAAACTTAGAGATAAAATTCTACAGTATTTGTGTTAAAATGTTTCAAAATGTTAAAAAAAATTGAGTCAGGTGAGATAAGATGTTCTTCTGCATCTGGGTTAATAAGAGACAGAATTTAAAGTTCACTACGAAAGCTACCTACATGGGAAGGGAAAAATATTATTTAATGACCTTCCTCCAAAACCCACATCTGATGTCTGTTAGGAACGTAAGAAATAAATAGGGACTAGAACTAGGGAAGCACAATACAGGTGGCATTTGATGCAAGCTGCTGTTTCCATATAGGTGAAGCTTCAGGTGACATTCTTAAGCAAATATGGGCAGGTTCATGGGGAAGGACTTAGCAAAAGTGTGGGCCAAGCAACTTCACCTTGACCTTGAACTAGGAGCCTGCCTTAGCACAGGTACCTGAGATAGCAGAGGTCTTTAGCAGATGCCGGAGGGCTGTGGGAGCTTCGGGCAGTGTGCACAGCTGAGGCAAGGATTCATGATGGGGGAACGAGGCTTCCTGTAGGCACGTCCTGCAGACACTGGGGGCAGAACGATGATCTGCTGCATTTCCTGTGTTTCTTCAGCCAGGTTTGCAGACCAGGACTTTAGCTTCAGCTAAATTCGTGTGTGTTTTTTCAGGATAGTGCTTCTCAACCTTAGTGTGCATATGAATCCCCTGGGGTTTTCTGAAAAGTCAGATTCTGATTCACTTAGTCTGAGTTGGACTTGACTTTGAGTACCCAGGTAGGTCCCATTCCAGACCTGCTGAATCAGGATCTGCATTTTAAAAAATTAATTATTTTTGAAATTGAAGTATAGTTGATTTACAATACTTTATGAGTTTCAGGTGTACAACATAGTGATTCAATATTTTTATAGATTATACTCCATTTAAGTTATTATAAAATATTGGCTATATTCCCTGTGCTGTACAATATATCCTTGTAGCTTATTTATTTTATGCATAGTAGTTTGTACCTGTCACGACTAGTAACCACAAGTTTGTTTTCTTTATCTGTGAGTCTGTTTCTTTTTTGTTATATTCACTAGTTTGTTTTATTTTTTAGATTCCACATATGAGTGATATCATACAGTATTTGTCTTTGTCTGACTTATTTCAGTTAGCATAATGCCCTCTAAGTCCATCCATGTTGCTGCAAATGGCAAAATTTTCATTCTTTCTTATGGCTGAGTAGTATACTCGTGTGTGTGTGTGTGTGTGTGTGTGTGTGTGTGTGTGTGTGTGTGTGTGTATCTCCATTGTGTGTATATATAGCTCCCATCTTCTTTATCCATTCCTCTGTTGATAGACACTTAGGTGGCTTCCATATCTTGGCTATTGTAAATAACGTTGCTATGAACATTGGGGTGTATGTATCTTTTTGAATTAGTGTTTTTGTTTTCTTCAGATTTATACCCAGGAGTGGGATTGCTGGATCATATGGTAGTTCTGTTTTTAGTTTTTTGAGGAACCTCCATACTGTTTTCCATAGTGGCCCTAAATGTAAGGCCGGAAACTAGAATCTGCATTTTAACAAGATTCCCTGGGAGATTTTCAGACACGTTACATTTTGAGCAGTGCTGCTCTAGAGCATGAAGGCTTTAGCTTTTAGCATTAAAGGCTTATGTGGTCGGTATAGATGGATCGCCCAAATTCCTTTCCCTTTACGTTGTTTTGCATGGCCTCAGAGCCAAGGCACTAAACTGTAGAGGACCGTTCTCAACCAAGGGTGATTTGGCCTCCAGGGGACATGTGGCAATGTCTGGAGAGGTATTTGGTTGTTGCAACTGGGAGGATGCTACTGGGATCCAGTTGGTACAGGCCAGGGATGCTGTTAAACAGCCTACAATGCCCAGGACAGACCCCACAACAGAGAACTACCCAGCCCCAAATGTCAATAGTGCTGAGGTTGAAAACCCTGCTGTAGAGGGATCAGCCTTGGATTTAGATGGCTTGTCCAATGTGGTCAATCCCACACAAAGTCTCAAGTTAGCTCTGAATTTATCAATGACAGAAGTCAGGCCATGGTCAAATTTTAGATCCACCCATGGAAAGGTGGTAGATTTTATAACAGAGAAAAAAAATTAAAAAGGAATGGATACTTTTACTATAAACATAACATGCCATCTACTTGTAGTAAGGTATAGAAGTGATACAACTAAATTATTGTCAACTTGAGGGTTAAGGCAATTAAAGTGGCCTGCATTTGTAATACTCTGTCTCTAGGAGTCCAATTGCTCAGGAGATTAAAAAAGGAGCCAGAGCTATTTGAGAAGTATGCCTCAGGGGTTTTGCTTGTTTGTTTTTTGTTTTTAGTCTGAACAGGAGCAGTAGAAGAAGGAAAACAAAATCAAGGAAGACTGCAGGTTAATTTAGGGGTGAGATTTCCTTAGAATAGCGGTTCTCAAAATGTGGTCGCTTCCAGCAGCACCAGCATCAGCTGGGAACTTGCTAGAAATGCACATTCTCAGGCCCCACCGCAGACCTTCTAAACCAGAAACTCTAGGGATAGGGCCCTGGAACTCTTTTTTACAAGCCCTCCAGGTAATCCTGACGCTCACTGCAGTTGGAGAACCACTGCCTTCAGAGAAAGGCTGAGATATTGGGAGACTGCCTAGAAACATGAAAGGAAAAAATGAGATCTTGTGTCCTCTAGCTGAGACTGAGCCAATGAAGAATTGGGGAGGATAAATTTTCAACCATAATTGCCTTGGATTTTAGCTTGCAAGGTAAAATAACCTTTTTAATCTAGTATGCTTTAATGTTGGTTCTTCGTATCTGAAGTGGCCAATGGAAGATTTTTACACAACTAGGTCGAGAATCCTGTCAGACAATTGTAAAATGATATTGATTTTAAGATGTATCTGAATTGCATTAAATCTGGATGCATTAAAGCGAGGGGCAAGTGTACATTTTAGAATAAATGAATTAGGGTAGTTTTCAGATTTTACTTTCTTCCTGGGAATTTGATAATGGTAGAGGATTCACATTCAAATGAGGGGCACTTTATGGTTGGAATTTGTTATTGCAGTATCTTTCTGATGTCATTTGTACTCACTGCAGAACCTCTAATAGGCTGTGCTGGACAATGAGGCTGAACGCGAAATGGAAAACAGAATGTGAAATGGATTTTCAGCTTTGGTTTTGGGGTGGTGTATCAGGATTAGGTTTCACTGTGAATGATTAAAACTCAAAATAATGGTGGCTTAAACAAGATGGAAGTTTACTTCTCTCTCACAGAAAAGAAGTTCGGAAGTAGGCAGTCTTGAGTGTAAAAGTGAGTCCACAATCATCAAGGACTGTTTAGCATCCTCTGTCTTGCTGCTCTGGTATTCTACGTGTAGTACCTCATGGTTAAATATGGTTGCTTGAGTGCCAGCCATTGTGCCCAAGTTCCATGTACAGGGTCCAGGGCCAAGCCTGGGGGAACTCTGATCAAGTCAAGGAAGAGGTCTGCAGTAGAGATGGAGGAGTGGCCAGTGAGATGAGGAAAAACCAGGAGAATGTGGTCCAAAAGGGAGGAGAGAGTTTGGGGAAAGAGGATGAAGGCCTCTGTTTCTGTTTAGGGCCACTGCACTCTTCTCTTGTTGCCTGATTTGCTCTCTGTTCTTGAAAAACATTTGGTTGAAAGATTCATCCCATAGAAACATGTAACATTTCTCATGACCTCATCATTTTTAATTTAAGAAAGTCTCCTTCCTTTCATTTAAGTCATAGTGTATACTTTCTCTTACACCTATTGCAAGTATTGGGCACAAGGGAATTAAAAATGCCGGGAAAATGCAAACACAGCAAATGTTGTTCTCTCCAAACTACTTTGTCCTTCCAGTTCTGTTTCCTGCCCTGCCTGCATCCTGGGAGGCTGACCCCTGTGGCTGCATCAACAGGTCCACTTGAGCTGTGGCTTCCTGTTGGGTTTGGCCCCAGGGAGGACCAGCTGAAGAATCAGAGGAGGGAGGAGAGTGAGGTCAGGATGTTTATTCCTCTGGGCCCCTCTCTGGGGAGGGGTATGGGTGTGTCCCTTGACTGAAGGCCACACCCCCCGGCTCCTCTCCTCACTCCCCACCCTCCCGCCCCCCCACCCCCCAACTTTCCAGGCATGGAGATGGTAACAACTACCCCACCATTACAAATTCCTTGAGACTTCCCTACACCTGCCCACATCTTTGCTGAAAGTCCTTTTATGAAAGTCTCCTTGAGTTACAGTTTGAAGGGGCTACCTATTTTCCGTCAGGACTTTGACTGATACACACTCTGATCAATCAGCCTCACTCCCAGAACTTCGCCCCATGGCTTTTCCTAAGGTCACCAGTGATAACCACATTGCTGGTCCAATGGCTAATTCTCAATACTCATCTTAGGGGACCTATCGCAGCATTTAACACGCTGACCCTTCCACCTCCTCGGCCCGTTTTCTTTACTTGGCTTCTACCACCTTCTCCTGGTTTCCTCCCCAGCCACTCCTTCTCATCTTCCTTCCCAGCTTCCCTTCTCCACACTCACTCCCTTGGTGATGCCATCAACTCCCACGGCTTTTCAGTACCATCTGTTGGCTAATGACTGTCAAGTTTATACCTGCAGCTCAGGTATGCACTTCTGTAAATGGAGATGCCTTTATTCAACTGCCTACTCAACACGCTCACGTGGATGTCTAACAGGCATCTCAAAGTCAGCATGACCAAGACTGAACTCCTGACCTTCCCCCGGAGCACTGCTTCACTCTGTCTTTCCCATCTCAGTCGATGGCGATTTCTACTTCTAGGGGGCTTAGGCTGAAAACCCTGGAGTCATCCTTGACTCCTCACACCCTTTATCCAATTGTTTCTCCTTTCAAATTATATCCAGAAACTGACCCCTTCTCACCTCCTCCATGGTTCCTGCCTTGTCTGAGCTGCCGCCATCTTGCCACCTGTATGACACCCTCACCTGTATGACTCCCTCACCTGTATGACTGCCTCCGCCTTTGCTTCCTACAGTCTCTTCTCAACACATTGGCCAGAGTGATCACTTTATGTGCAAGTCACATCACTTCACTTTGTCTCAGAATGAGACAAAATCTCACTGTGGGAGACAGGGTCCCATGGTCCAACGCCCTGTTTCCAATCCCTGTTATGCTGTCTTGCTCAGCATGCTTCAGACACCCTTGTCTTCTGGCTGGTCCTCCAACATGCCAGACACACCCTTGCTCTGGGGCCTTGGCCCTGGTTTGTCTCTCTGCCTGGCAGGCTCTTCCCCCAGATGTCTGTTTGCTTGACACCCTCATGTCCTTCAATTTTTTTTTCAAATGTTACTTTCTCAGTGACTCCCCCTCCGACCCTATTTACAGTTAAAACCCCTCCCCCATCCCATTCCTCTTAACCAGCTGTACTTTTTCTATATTCATAGCATTTGTCACCTTCTAGCATACTATATAATTTACTTTTTTTAAAAAATTCTAGATATTTTTTATTAGTGCTTAAAATTTTTTTCAAGCTACATAGCTTTTATTTATCTTCAGCATCTTTTCCATCTTCTCTTCCTTCTGTATAATTTACTTTTAATTATGTTTACATTCATTGACTGTCTCCCCCCTCCTCCTCCCTGCCCCCCACCATCCCAGAGCAGGAACCTTGGCCAGACATCTGTTTTATCTGGTGTGATCTGTGCACTTGAACAGTGCTGGAACATAACAAATGCTTAAGAAATGTTTATTAAATGACTGTATAAAGAATCTAATAGGTCTAATTCTATGCCCGATAAACAGAGGTTATTCTTCCTACTCAAGTCTGTGTGGGATGCAAACAAAAACTGACCACATGTTAGGTCTCAAAGAAAACATCAATTAATTTAAACAAAAAAGGTAGAAATAGTACAGACTTGGTCTACAACACAATAAGAAGCAGTAATAACTAACAAAAGAAGGAAGAAAAGCCTCTATCACTGGGAAAGGGAATTCTTCTAAATGACTCTCATATATATGAAGACATTTTTAATATTGTAGAATAAAGAAAACAGCATTTCACGGTTACAGGTTATAGATTAAACCATACACAGAAAATTGGTAGTCTTAAATGCATTCATAAGCGAGGAAGAATGAAATGAATAAATTAAGCATTCAATGCAAGAAGTTAGAAAAAGAATGACAAAATACACAGAAAGGAGTGTAGGAAGGAAACAAGAGAGATAAGAACAGATTGTAATAAGTAAAAAAAGAGAAAAGTAGCAGAACTGACAAGTCAAAGAGCTGATTCAAGAGGGGAAAATACCTAATAATATAATCTATGAGTCTGATCAAAAAAAAAAAATGGGGACAGAGCAAGTGTACAAAATCAGAAGTGTGAAAAAGAAATAACTACGGATATAGCAGCGATAGGTACATTTTTTCTGCCCCTCTCCTAGGGTTGGGGGGTGGGCACATTTTCCCCAAAGGCCAGTCACCACTGAACCACAGCTGAACCACTGAGATGAGGTTCTCCAGCTTCTCAGGGGTCAGTTGCAACACTGGGTGGATTTCCCAATGCCCCTTGCAGGTAGCTGTGCCTGGCTTCTCCACGTTGAACACCAAACCTGCCCCCTGCCTTGCTGTTTCTTCCATGGTCACCATCGGTCTCATTCTGGTCTCGAATAAGGGTTCAAATGTGAAGTCTTCTCCTTAAGGTCTCAGGGAGGCTTCCTGTCTCCCAGGACAACTGAGCAGGTTCCTTAAGTCCCCCAGAGATGTCACTGGATTTCTGCCTTGGGTGTTGCCTCTCCCCTTTGCCACCAGACAGGGTCCATCCGTCCGCCACTGCCTCTTTGTCCCTGAGTCAGTGGGCGTTAGGGGGTCCTCTCTAGAGAGGCTTGGAGTTTCCTGCTGTCCAGCCCTGGTTGTTTCTGTCTTGGGACTGGATAGACTCCCCCCAGTTCTTTGACCAGGTGATGGAGCATGAATGAACTGGTCTGTGTGCTGTGGAGGAGAGGCAACACCTGGGGTGGGGAACACAGTGAAATTCACCACCCCCAACCTTGGGGGTGTTGGGGAATCTGCTTAGTAGTCCTGGGAATCAGGAAGTCCTTCCTCAGCCCTTAAGACAGAGGACTCAGAATTTGAGCCCACGTTCAAGACTAGAATGAGGCCAACAGTGACAGCAGAAGAGGGAGCAAAGCAGGGGTGGGGTCAGCGTCCAGGTGAACTTTGTACAGTGGCAGGGTGATGGGTCAGTCTACCACCAGCCACGGCGATGCTGCTTCCACAGTTCTCTGCAAGGCCCCGTCTCCGAGCTGCCCATCCAGGAACCTGCCGAGGTGCCTTCACCACCTCCCCTCACACATGTTATTTGGGGCGGCAGTCAGCAGGCACTGAGCCATTGGGAATTGGCCTTCTGTTCAACTGCCTAAGGCCTGCTCTAGCTCCAGCTGCCAGTCAAGTGCAGGGACCTCCCACCTCCTTCCTGGTCCTTGAGGCTCACCATTACCTACCTTTGTTTATCAGTCTCTGTTTCCCATGACTGCTCGAAAATTGGTGGCTTAAAATAGCACACTTTATTCTCCTATAGCTCAGGAGGTCAGAAGTCCAAAATCAGTTTCACTGCATAGAAATCAAGGTGTAGGCAGGGCTGTGTTCCCTCTGGAGGCTGTAGGGGAGAGTCTGTTTCCTTGCCTTTCCAGCTTCTAAAGCTGCATTCCTTGGCTAGTGGCCCCTTCCTCCATCTGCAAAGCCAACAGCGCGATATCTTGCTTCAGTAGTCACTTTACTTTTTTCTTCTTTGGTAAAATCTCCCTCTGCCTTCGTCTTATAATAAAGGATACTTCATGATTACATATAGAGTCTCCCCTGCCTAATCCAGGGTAATATCCCCATCTCAAATTCCTTATTTTAATTACTTCTGCAAAGTCCCTTTGGCCACCTAAGTTAACAGTCACAGGTTCCAGGGATTAGGACCTGGATATCTTTGGGATATTCAGCCTACCACAGTTTCCATCACTGTGACTTCTCACAAGGGTGTTCAGCCGTTGAGGCAAGTTTTTCTTGCCCTGACACCTGCCTTAATCTCCCACGAGCCCCAACCTGTCCAAATGTGGGGTGCTCAGTGCAAGCTGTGCTGCTGGTCCTTTTCTTGTCCTGGGCTGTCCACCCAGTGCCCCTGTGTGGGCGGAGTCTGATCCCACATTGGCTAAGGTCCTGGCACCAGCTCTGCCGTATCCCACTCATGAACCTCTTCTTCCTCCAGGCTGCCTGCTGCAGAGGTAAGCACTGTTCTTCACAGGCCCCTGCCTCCCTTGAAATCCTTCAGGGACCTTCCCTTGAGTAGGGCTGGGCATTATCCTGCCCCATCAATTCCGACCTAAAGGCGGAGTCCCTGCTCCTGGTTGAAGTGTCCGTTCCGAAGTCTTCCCCTGCCCCAGTGGCTCTACTGCTATCACCACCCCTGGCCCTCTGCTGCCCCTGGCCTCTGAGAAGGCATTCCGACTCGCTGAAAGTCATGCAGGGTCCTCACCTGCTCAGTTTGCGTGCCTCGCGGTGGAGGTCAGCACAATGCGCATGCACCTCTCGTGTCTGAGGCTGGGGAGACTCACTCCTGGTACCATCCTGAGAGAGCAGCACTGATGTTTATATATCTCACAGTGAAACATCTATGAGATAAATAAATCTCTCTCATCCTACCGCTCATGTCTTCATAATATGACATATCTGTTGTGTCAAATATCCCCTCCCCATAAAGGCTGAGGGTGAGGAGGAAAGAGAAAGGGGTCATAGAAGCCCAGCATCTGTCAACCACCCCCCGCGGGCTCCAACTGCTTTCGTGCTGCTCCACCCACAGGGGAGAAGTGGTATTGCATTTAATTCTCACAAAAAGTCCAGGAGGTAGTATTGTCCTTTTCAGATAAGAAAACTGAGTCTCAGAGAAATTAAGTAACTTACTCTGGATGGCACAGCTGGTAAGTGGCAGCCAGAATTTGAGAAGTATACTTGTTCTTTTTACCACAATGTGCAGCTTTTGTGAAGTGAGAATATGTGGGGTTGAAAGACATAAAGATACTACAGCAAAATGGCCACAGTCCTAGAAGACAAAACTCTCTCTTTCTGGAAGGGAGGGAAGAGAGAGACCCTCAGGGGTTCAGGGAACTGGCAGGGGCTCATCCTGAGACCCTTACCTCCCAGCCCTTATCAAAAGGTTCCCTGAGGGTCCCAATCATTTTGTTTGAGGTAGGTCTCTTTCAATTGCAAATGACAGCAAACCCAACTCAGATTGCCTTAGGCCATAAAAGAGCCTATATAGACTTGAGTATCCAGAAAAACTCCAGTCTCTCCCCATCGTTAGCACTCCTTTTTTTCTGTGTTGCTTTATTCTCCATCTCTGAGAGGTGGCAAGATGGCTGCCAGCAGCTGTTGGTCTACACCCTCTAGGTTCAAATCCACAGAGGGAGTTCCTTCCAAACCCTTGGAACAAAAGTCCAGGTCTGACCATCACTGGCCCAGATTGGCTCACTGCCCAACCCCCGGAACCAATCACAGGAGCCAGGAGAAGGGATTGGCTGATGGGCTCAGGCTTTTGACTTCATGGGGGTGGAGCCCATGAAGTAGTAGGTGGGAGGGTGGGTTTATTTGTTTTTCTAATTCCCTTAGATGAGATTTAGGTTGTTTATTTGAGATTTTTCTTGTTTCTTGAGGTAGGCCTGTATTGCTATAAACTTTCCTCTTAGCTTTTGCTACGTCCCATAGATTTTGGAAAGTTATGTTTATATTTTCATTTGTCTCAAGGCATTTTCTGATTTCCTCTTTGATTTTTTGTTGAACCATTGGTTTTTTAATAGCATGTTGTTTAGTCTCCACATGTTTGTGTTCTTTTCATTTTTCTTCCTTGTAATTGATTTCTAGTTTTATACCATTGTGGTCAGAAAAGATGCTTGATATAATTTCAATCTTCTTAAATTTATTGAGACTTGTTTTGTGGCCTAGTATGTGATCTATCCTGGAGAAAGTTCTACGTGCACTTGTAAAGAATGTGTATTCTGCTGTTTCTGGGTGGAATGTTTTATAGATGTCTGTTAAGTCCATCTAATCTAATGTGTCACTTAAAGCCACCGTTTCCTTATTGAGTTTCCGTATGGATTATCTTTCCACTGATGTAATTGGGGTGCTAAAGTTCCCTACTATTATTGTATTATTGTATTGTTGTTGACTTCTCCCTTTATGTCTGTTAATATTTGTTTTATATATTTAGGTGCTCCTGTATTAGGTGCATATATGTTTATACATGTTATATCTTCTTCTTGGATTGATCCCTTTATCATTATATAATACCCTTCTTTGTCTTTTATTATAGACTTGTTTTAAAATCTACTTTGTGTGATATGAATATTGCTATCCCAGCTTTCTTTTTGTTTCTATATACATGGACTGTCTTTTTCTATCCATTCACTTTCAGTCTGTTTGTGTCTTCAGCTCTAAAGTGAGTCTCTTGTAGGCAGCATTTAGGTAGGTCTTGTTATTTTATCCAGTCAGCCACCCCATGTCTTTTGATTGGAGCATTTAGTCCATTGACATTTTATTTTAACATTTAAAACTTTTATTGATGGGTCAGGCCTCTGAATATTTATAGAGTTTCTTGTTCACCATGTAGAGCACATGTGTATTATCAAGACCTTCCATGTATTACCCACTTCCTGCTCTTATGGTCTGAATAGTATGATGTCCTTGATATAGTTGACCAGTGTGATGTCCTGCAGGATGTACAGATAATTCAGTTCTCTTCAGTCTATATTATGATGGAAGGTGAAAGAACTAAAATAGCCCTCAAATAACGTATATTATTGTCAGCTCCAAGTGAATGTATATTCATTCTGATCTAATTTCTTGATAGGGATGAAAAAGAGCACATTCACCAGATTGAGGACTGTATACTTGCACCCAATACCATGTTAATATGCTCTACCAAGGAGACACCTCTGGCCCAGTTTATTCCATTGGAGCAACTTCTTGTTTGAATTTGTGGAATCTGTTATTGTCATCTGAGACCTATCTGTTTTCTTCAGTTAGTCCATTGACATTTAAAGTAATTATTGATAGGTATGTACTTATTGCCATTTTGTTACTTGTTTTCTGGTCATTTTGATAGTTCTTCTCTTTCCCTTTCTTCTTCTTCTAGTCTCTTCCCTTGTGGTTTGATTTTCTTTAATGTTATGTTTGGGTTTCATTCTCTTTGTTTTTTGTGTATCTATTGTAGGTTTTTGACTGGTGGTTACCATAAGGTTTATACCTATATATTTACTTGTTTTAGACTTATAGTCATGTAAGTTCAAACACATTCTAAAAGCGCTACATTTTTTACTCCCTCCCCCATGTTTTATGTATTTGATGTCATATTTTACATCCTTATATATATCCTTTAATTGTTTATCATAGTTATAGTTGATTTTACAATTTTTGTCTTTTAACCTTTGTACCAGCTTATTTAAGTGGTTGATCCACTGCCATTAGTATATATTTACCTCAACCAATGAGATTTTTCCTTTCATATATTTTTTAATTTCTTGTTATAGCCTTTTCTTTTTCACTTGAAGTTCCTTTAACACTTCTTGTAAGGCTGGTTTAGTGGTGATAAACTCTTAATTTTTCTTGTCTGGGAAACTCTTTATCTCTCTTTCAGTTTTGAATGATAACCTTGCTGGGTAAAGTATCCTTGCTTGTAGATATTTTCCTTTCAGCACTTTAATAAATCATGCCACTCCCTTCTGGCCTGCAAAGTTTCTGCTGGAAAATCACCTGATAGCCTTATGGGGGTTCCCTTGTATGTGACTGCTTTTCTCTTGCTGCCTTTAAAACTCTTTCTTTATTTTTAAATTTTGCCATTTTAATTATGATATGTCTTGGTGTGGGTCTCTTTGGGCTCATCTTGTTTGGGACTCTATGCTTTCTGTACCTGGATATCTGTTTACGTGTTCAGGTTAGGGAAGTTTTCAGCTGTAATTTCATCAAAAACATTTTCTGCCCCTTTGTCTCTCTCTTCTCCTTCTGGGACCCCTATAATGTGAATGTTGGTATGCTTGATATTGTTCCAGAGTTCTCATAAACTATCCTCATTAAAACTTTTTTTTTCTTTTTGCTGTTCTGACTGGGTGATTTCCTGGTTTTCTGTCTTACAGATCACTTATGCATTCCTTTGCATCACCTAATCTGCTGTAATTCCTTCTAGTATATTTTTCACTTCAGTTTTTGTATTCTCCAGCTATGATTTGTTCTGTTTTATGTTTTTTAGTTCTTTGTTGAAGTTCTCACTGTGTTCCTCCATTTTTTTCCTGGGTTCAGTGAGCATTTTTATTACTATTGCTTTGAACTCTTTATCAGGTAAATTATTTCTCTCCATTGCATTAGGGCTTTTTTCTAGGTTTTTTAATCTTGTTCTTTCATTTTGAACATATTCCTCTGTCTTCTCATTTTGTTTGACTTTCTCTGTTTGTATCTATGAAATTAGGAGAACCAGTTACCTACCCCAGTCTTGAAGGTGTGTTCTTGTGTAGGAGAGTCCCTATGCAGTCTGTGTGTGCCCAGTGGCTTCGGTGGGAGAGCTGGATCTGAAGTGAGCGTGGGCGGTGTCTTCTCCTGGGGTGCACTGGTGACCAGTGCCTTGGTGGGAGGTGAGGCTGGAGTTGGAGGGGCTGGAGCTGGAGCCTGGTGCAAGATGGGGCTTCTCTCAGGCTCAAAGGCAGTCACTGCCTTGTTGGGGGTGTGTGTGACTGAGCCCTGAGGGGCTAGAGTAGGAGCCCTGAGGGAGTGGGGCTTCTCCCCAGAAAGATGAAGGTATCCGCTTTGACTGGGGATTGGGTAGAGGCAGGGCCCAAGAGGCTGGAACAGCTGTTTTGAGCTGGCCCCGCTTCTCCCTGTGCAAGTGATGGCAGTCTCTGCCCTGGCTGGTGGGGATGGGATCCACCTGAGGGGTTAGAGCTGCACTTCTGAGCTGGTTATGCTTCTCCCTGGTGTGTGTGATGATGGTCTCTGCCCGGATGGGGAGCAGTGCCAGAGCAGGTAGGGCTGGAGTAGGAGCCTGGTGTGGGCTGGGGGTGTACTGCTGTGGTCCTGGAAGGTCGGCCAGAGCACCAGGCAGTTTTCAATCTGCTGCCTCTGTGCCGGGACTGGGAGTAAGCAAATCTGTGTGCACAATCTTCAAGAGCAGAGTCTCAGCTCCTTACAACCCTCTGGTAAGCCCCACTGGTTTTCAGACCAGCCAAGAGGGCTCGTCTTCCCAGTGCCAGATCCCAGGGCTGAGGTGCCCAATATGGGGCTCGAGCCCCTCAGTCCTTAGGGAGGATCCCCGAGCCTCTGACATCTCCCTTCTCTTCTGGGTCACTCACTAGGGGTGTAGATCCTGACTAGATGGTTTCTCCCCTCCTATGAGACTCTGTGTGGTTCTTTATTTATAACCTTGGTTGTGGAAGAGCCGTTCTGCTAGTCTTCAGATTGTTCTCTGAGAGAGTTGCTTTTTATGTAGATGTAGTTTTGATGAGTTCATGGGGGGAGGTGAACCCAGGGTCTTCCTACTCTGCCATCTTGATTCTTCCTTTAGGATACTTTTAATGCAAGTAACAGAAACCCTGACTCAAACTGGTTTAAACAATTAAAGATGTCTATTGAATTTGTGTAAGGAAAACACAAGAGGCTTTCAGGTAAGGTTTGATCCAGACGCACATGCTTATTGTTACTATTACTTCCCAAAGCCTCCAGCTATACATTTTTCTCCATATTTTATTCCAGATACCTAGGACTTTCCCCTCCTCCTTTCCCTCCCCCCTCGTCCTCTTCCTCCCCTCCTTCTTTCGTCTTGCTTATCTGCCTGAGAAGAGATTTCACACATAGGTAAGATTAGGCATCCTCAATTTCATTTCCTATACTCTCCTGCTTGCTAACTACACCTTCTTTTAGTTCCTTCTGTTTCTGTTCTGAACCACAATTTCTTTCTCTCTGTCTGCAAATATGTCAAGCTTGGTCCTACCTCTGTGCCCTTGACTTAGTTGTTCCCTCTGCCTGGACATTTTCTCTTTGATCATCTTAGGGCTGACTTCTTCGTATCGTGCATGATCTCACTTCAAATGCCTTCTCCTATGCAGCACCTTTCATGGCCACTCTATCTCAAATACATAGCCTGCTTTCTCCCTCCCCTCTATTAGTCTCCTGTTTTAGTTTCTTTATATTATGTATTAATATCTTTTTTCCTTGCAGTCTGTTTATTGGCTGCATCTGTCTCTTCCCAGTGGCTTGTAAGTGCCAAAGGCAGGGACCTTGCCTGATTGGCTTTTGCTAAATCCTTAGTGCCTGGTTCTGTGCCTGGAACATTGAAAGCTCAATAAATGTCCTGTTGAATGAATGAATGGAAAGTGGAAATAACAAGATTATCTACCTTATAAGGTTGCTAAGAGGATTGAATGAGAAAATGCACTTAAAATGCTTGGCCCGGGACCTGCCACAAAATAAAAGCCAGCAAGTGAGAGTTGTTGAGACACGTTGTTTTTGCTGCTGTTGTCAGTATCCTGGCTTCTGAGCACCTTCCTCCATCACACTCTCATTTGGATGGAAATTACTCCCAGGCCGTGACCCAGTTGAAAATTGGGAAAGTCCACTCAGTCAGCCAGCTGGCTCTTTCATCTCCTCTATGCTGCATAATGTGGTTGATGTGATTTCTTTCCCTTAAGGAATGGAATTCATCAGCAGCTTTGCCCTTGAAAAGCCTCGTAGGCTAGGTTTGAACTAAATGTGGGAAGCCCAGATGGTCTAGATTTGATTTTCCAGGTCTTCAGAGACCAGTAGAAGCCTCACCACTTCATTGGCCAAATAAAAGCCATGGAGATAAGTAAAGATGTGCTTTTGGGAAGGTGACTATAAAAAGGGCTGTTTTTTTCCCTTAAAGGTTTAGCCTTTCCTAAAAGAGCCTTTTCTTTGAGACAAATCCTTTTCTCTGAGTCCACTCCCAGAGTTTCTTGAGCCGAGACGGGTAGCAGTGCCATTAGTAGACCTGGGTAGCCAGGGCCCTCACTTTAGGGTGAGGACTCTGCAGACCACTGAAGTGCCTGCCCAGAGCCTGTGGCCCCCCTTCTAGGCTCTGATCTGGGTGCCTGTGACTCTGGCATTGCCTTGCCCAAATGGCCCTAAGTCACCTCCAGGACCTGTGTGTGTTGCTTGCCCATCCTTTTGAGTGAAGGTGACACTAGCTACATGAGCAAGAAATAAGCCAAAGTGTTGGCTGAGAATGAGAGTAATCTGAAACAGGTGTGGGAAGAAGGGCATGATGAATATCAGTTAAGGCCTTAGAAGCAGCTGAAGCAGCGGGAACAGTGGCTACTTCACTAACCTTCTTAATGAAGGCGTTTTAGGAGATCTGGATTTGAAGAACTCTGTGACCATTGGCCTTGTATCTCCCTTTCAGTGTAGAAGTGAGGGCATCTTGTGATCACAAGAGAACAGAGGCCCCGTGTTGTAACGAGGAAGCGGGGTAGAATGGAAGGGCGTAAGTGGATCTGAGTGGCCCAAGGGGGTGAACTGTGTTAGGCACCACTTATGTATCTCCCCAGATTCCTGCAGCCCACCTGTGTCCAGGACCCTCAGCAGTTGTTGCGTCCAGGCCAGGCCCCAAGCTAACGGTGAACCAGGTGTGGTTTCTATTACCATTCACTCATTTATTTACTTAATTAATGTCCTGTTTCATCATGTATAGAATATTTTAAGTCTCAGATGGTCACCTTTCTGCCACGCAGCATCAACCTGACTTTATTCTACTTCCTATCCGGCAGTATGTGCCCGTTTAACTCCATCTTAAAACTGAAGACAAAAGCAAAATAAGATTGGGTTTTGGATTAGGGACAATCTCTGTTAATATAGCCAAGAAACAGCAGTAGTTGAGAAATGGGTATTTCATTCTGGCCAGATGGTATAAACTAGGACCTGGGGGCCCAGCTGGTTTGTGTGTCAGCTGGCACGCACAGCGACATCCCAGGCAAGCTTTCTAATACCATGGACAGTAGAAAGAACAGACTTTGGATCAAGATAGCTCTGGGTTTGAATTCTCACTCTGTCAATTACACACTGCTCAGGCATCACTCTGTGTGTGTGTGTGTTTATAGGGAAAATTTCCAGAAGTGGTTTTGCTGAGTCAAAGGATAAATGCTTTCGTAATTGACCAATTGCACCATGGTTTCTCCTCATAGCACACTTATCATTGATTTGTGCAAGATACCGCTTTTGTTTTATTTTATTCCTTTTTTCCCCTTCTTCCTCCATCTCCACGACCAGTTGTCTTTCATATGTTTTTTTTTTAATCTATGGTTCCTTGAAAAATATTTAGTGTCTTTGCGTGTGTGCTTTTAAATTATACACAAGATATTACACTGTATATTTCCCTTTTTCTTCTGCCAAGATTGCAAAGTGGCATAGGCTGCTGGCTCTCTTCGCCAAAACCTGTCTGGCAAAACTACAGATCTGAGGGAGAAATGTGGATTTGAAGAACTAACAAAAGAACCTATGCAGGGTCCTGCAAGGAGGTACGAAGCTGGTCGTGACGGCTGGCCGTGGGTGTCTGGGAGAAGTGGCCGGCTCTGCCCTGGAGCAGAGGATGGCCAGTTTTGGCAAGGACTGGTTAGGTTCTTAAGCTCTCTTCTTCCTCTCCCTTTGCCTCTTCATCCCAGAAGCCAGAGCTGAGATGCTCAAGTTCTGGAGGGAATAGCAGGGCTGTTCCAAAACCCTGCTGGGGTGAGGAATTGTTGAAAACAATGCAGGCTGCTCAGCTACCATCAGGTGTTCATTCTTTTATCTCATCCTTCCCTACTTCCTCCTCCACCACACTCTCCAATCCCAGGGATGGTTGATTTCAGCCTCAGGATGTGGCTTTCTGCCAGTGCTGCCACTTCCCAGGTGTTTAATGAGGAAATCCTGACCAGAGCACCTGCCTGGGGTGGCAGCAAATGACATGCAACAAATCTAGGAGGCATCCCCTCCTTTCACCCTAAATTCACCTTGAGGCACACAGACCACACCCAATAAAGAAAAGGAGACATACTTGACAACACAGAACATCCGAACAGAATTGTCAGAATAGATGGGCAGGAAATTAAAATAAGCCTGTTATATATACGTATATAGATAAGGGAATATATTAGCACTGTTAAGTCAAGAACAAGAAATCATTCAAACAAAATTTAAGTGTAAAAGTTAGTTATGAAGAATATAGTCGTTGAAATGGGAGAGCCAGCTGAAAAATGACACAGGGATTTTAGATTGAGAAATCCTCCAAGGAGAAATTGTAAAGAGAAAATGTTGAAAATAGAAAATCAAATCTAAGAGCTGTGGAGGACAGATGTGCCAACATCCGGGTAATAGAAGTCTCAGAAGGAGAGAGGGAAAAATGGAGAAAAGGAAATATTCAAAGAAACAATATAAAATTCCTGTACTTAAAGTCAGAAAGAGAAACACAAATACCGTATGCTAACACATATATATGGAATTTAAAAAAAAAAAAAGGTTCTGAAGAACCTAGGGGCAGGACAGGAATAAAGACACAGATGTAGAGAATGGACTTGAGGACACGGGGAGGGGGAAGGGTAAGCTGGGATAAATTGAGAGAGTGGCATGGACATATATACACTACCAAATGTAAAACATACAGCTAGTGGGAAGCAGCCACATGGCACAGGGAGATCAGCTCAGTGCTTTGTGACCACCTAGAGGGGTGGGATAGGGAGGGTGGGAGGGAGACGCAAGAGGGAGGAGATATGGGAATATATGTATATGTATAGCTGATTCACTTTGTTATAAAGCAGAAACGAACACACCATTGTAAAGCAATTATACTCCAATAAAGATGTTAAAAAAAAAGTTCCTGTATTTAAAAGGTGAAAGGACCTAAGAATGCACACAGGACAGATAAAAGAAAACTGACAACTAGACATATTATAGTGAAAGTTAAGAACATCAAAAATTCTTTTTCTTAATTGAACTACAATGACCTACAATGCTATGTTAGCTCTAGGTGCACAGCCTACTGATTTGATATTACTATACGTTACTAAATGATCACTATGGTAAATCTAGTCACCATCTGTCACCATACAAAGTTATTACAGTATTATTGACTATATTATCTATGCTGTATATTTCATCCTCATGACTCATTTATTTTGTAGCTGGAAGTTTGTACCTCTTAGTCCCCTTCACTATTTCACTCATCCCCCCCCGCCCCACACACACACCGCTACCCTCTGGCAATCTCTGTATATGAGTCTGTTTCTGTTTTTGTTATGTTTATTCATTTGTTTTGTTTTTTAGATTCCACTTTTAAGTGAAATCATATGGTATTTGTTTTTCTCTGTCTGACTTATTTCACTTAGCATAATACCCTCTAGGTCCATCCATGTTGTCACAAATGGGAAGATTTCACTCTCTTTTATGGCCAAATAATATTCCATTGTACATATATACCATATCCTTTTTATCCACTCATCTACTGATGGGAACTTTGGTTGTTTCCCTATCTTGGCTATTGTAAACAATGCTTCAGTAAACATAGGTATGCAAATATCTTTTCAAATTAGTCATTTTGTTTTCTTCAGAAAAATACCCAGATGTGGAATTGCTGGATTGTATGGTAGCTCTATTTTTAATATTTTGAAGAACCTCCATATTATTTTCCGTAGTGGCTGCACCAATTTACATGCCCATCAACAGTGCACAAGTGTTCCGTTTTCGCTACATCCTCACCAACACTTGATTTGTTGTCTGTTTGATAATAGCCATTTTGCAGGTGTGAGGTGATCTCTCATTGTGGTTTTGCTTTGCATTCTTGTGATTAGTGATGTTGGCTATCTGTACATCTTCTTTGGAACAATGTCTATTCAGGTTGTCAGCCCATTTTTAAATCAGGTTGTTTGTTTTTTTGATGTTGAGTTGTATGAGTTCATTGTATATTTTGGATATTAACTCCCTATCAGATATGTCATTTGCAAATATCTTCTCCCATTCAGTAGGCTGCCTTTTCATTTTTTTGATAGTTTCCTTTGCTGTGCAAATCTTTCTAGTTTGATATAGTCCCATTTATTTGTTTTTGCTTTTGTTTCCTTTGTCTGAGGAGACATAGCCAAAAAAATTGCTAAGACTGTATGTATGTCCATGTACATACTGCCTCTATTTCCTTCTAGGAATTTTATGGTTTCAGGTCTTAACTGTAAGTCTTTAATTCATTTTGAGTTTATTTTTGTATATGGTGTCAGAAAGTAGTTCAGTCTGATTATTTGCATGTAGCTGTCCAGTTTTCCCAGCACCATTTATTGAAGAGTCTGTCTTTTTCCTGTTATATATTCTTGCCATCTTTGTTGTAGATTAATTGCCCATATAAGTGTAAGTTTATTTCTGGGGTCTCTATTTTGTTCCATAGATATATGCATCTGTTTTTGTGCCAGTATCATACTTTTGGGAACATACAGTGTTTATCATACTGTAGCTTTGTAGTATAGTTTGAAATCAGTGAGCGTGATACCTCTAGCTTTGTTCTTCTTTCTCAAGATGGTTTTGGCTATTCAGAGTCTTTGTGTTTCTATACAAATTTTAAAAGTATTTGTTCTAGTTCTGTGAAAAATTCCATTGGTATTTTGATAGGGATTGAATTGATTCTGTAGGTTGCCTTGGGTAGTATGGTCATTTTAACAATATTAATTCTTCCAATCCAATGAGCACCATATTTTTTCCTTTCTTTGGGTGTGTATTGTCTTCAATTTCTTAGATCCATGTCTTATAGTTTTCTGAGTACAGGTCTTTTACTTCATTGGTTAGATTTATTCCTAGGTATTTTATTCTTTGATGCAATTGTAAATGGGATTGTTTTTAGTAATTCCTCTTTTTTTTAAGATTTTTTTTGATATGGACCATTTTTTAAAAGTCTTTATTGAATTTGTTACAATATTGCTTCTCTTTTACTTTTTGGTTTTTGGCCCCAAAGCATGTGGGATCTTAGCTCCCTGACCAGGGATCGAACCCGCACCCCCTGCATTGGAAGGCGAAGTCTTATCCACTGGACCGCCAGGGAAGTCCCTTCTCTTTCTGATAGTTCATTGTTAGTGTATAAAAATGCAACATGTTTCTGTACATTAATTTTGTATCTTGCAACATCACCAAATTCATTTATCAGTTCTGATAGTTTTTTGGTGGACTCTTAAGGGTTTCTATATATAGTATCATGCCATCTGCAAACAGTAATAGTTTTACTTCTTCCTTTCTGATTTGGATTCCTTTTATTTCTTTTTCTTGTCTGATTGTTGTGGCTAAACTTCCAATAATATGTTGAATAATAGTGGTAAGAGTGGGCATCCTTGTCTTGTTCCTGACCTTAGAGAAATGTTTTCAGCTTTTCACTGTTGAGTATGATGTTGGCTGTAGGTTTGTCATACATGGGCTTTATTATGTTGTAGTATGTTCCCTCTATACCCACTTTGTGGAGAGTTTTTATCATAAACTGATGTTGAATTTTGTCAGCAGCTTTCACTGCATCTATTGAGATGATCATATGATTTTTATTCTTCAGTTTGTTAATATGGTATATCACCTTGATTGAATTTCAAATATTGAACCATCGTTGCATTCCTGTAATAAATTCCACTCGATCATGGTATATGATCTTTTAAATGTATTATTGATTTCAGCTTGCTGATATTTTGTTGAGGATTTTTACATCTCTGTTCATCAGTGATATTGGTCTGTAATTTTCCTTTCTTGTGGTATCTTTGTCGGGTTTTGGTATCACGGTGATGCTGCTGGTCTCATAGAATGAGTTCAGAAGCATTCCCTCCTCATCAATTTTTTGGAATAGTTTAAGAAGAATAAGTATTAATTCTTCTTTAAATGTTTGGTAGAATTCACCTCTGAAACTATCTGGTCTTAGCAATTTGACAGCATAATTTTATGTTCACTGAATCAAATAGTAGAATATTTGGGTTGATATTTTGTGTGTATTTTATCTCACAAAAGAAGTGATCTGAGCAGATCAAAGACCAAAAGAACTGGTCTTTCACCAAGGATAGTTTGGGAAACACCAGATTAGACCAAGGATCGGCACAATTTTCCTGCAGAAGGCCACACATTCTCTGTCGCAACTATTCAATTATGCTATTGTAGCATCAAAGCAGTCATGGACAGTATGAAACCAAATAAAACTTTATTTATTGCCACTAAAATTTAAATTTCATATCATTTTAATGTATGACAAATATTATTCCTCCTTGGATTTTTTTCAACCATTTAAAAATGTAAAAACCATTCTTAGCTTGTAAGCTATACAAAAAGAAGCAGTAGATAGATTTGTCCAGCAAGCTGTAGTTTTCCAGTCCCTGGATTAGACTATATTGTCTCTAATAATTAGTGTCTGTCTTAGGGAGAGGAATGTTTGTATGTGTTTGATGATCCTAATTTTTTTTGACTAGGAAATACATTCATAGGGCTAAAAAAGCAAAACAATATGAAAAACTACATAATGAGAAATCTCCCTTTATCCCATCTGTGCCCCCCACATTTCCCTATAGCCAGCCCTGCTCCCTATAGACAACCATTGAAATGAACTTCCTGTCTCTTTTATAACTGTTTATGTCAATATTAGCAAATACGTATTCATATTTCCACCCTTTCCTACATAAATGTAGCACACCATTTATACTCTTCCACCCTGCTCTTTTCACTTGCTGCCATATCCTGGAGATTTTCTATACTGTGACAGAGGAAACTTCCCTCATTAAACAGGTGTATTATATTCTATTTTGAGGTTGTATTATTGTTAATCCAACTCGTCCTCTCTACATGGACACTTGCGGTATTTTTTATTTTTATTAAAAAAATTGTTTTTTGAATTTTTGAATTTTATTTATTTTTTTATATAGCAAGTTCTTATTAGTTATCCATTTTATACATATTAGTGTATGCATGTCAATCCCAATCTCCCAATTCATCACACACACACACACACACACCCCGCCACTTTCCCCCGTTGGTGTCCATACGTTTGTTCTCTCCATCTGGGACACTTGCGGTACTTCCAACCCAATTCAGAACAATGTGGCAATAATAAAACTTGCTCATGAATCACTGTGCATGTGCTTGTGTGTGTGTGTGTGTGTGTGTGTGTGTGTGTGTGTGTGTGCCTTCATAGGGTACATTTCCAGAAGTGGAGTTGCTGAGCCAAAGGATAAATGCATCTCAAATTT
Source organism: Balaenoptera physalus (assembly GCF_965194825.1). Taxonomy (NCBI): domain Eukaryota; kingdom Metazoa; phylum Chordata; class Mammalia; order Artiodactyla; family Balaenopteridae; genus Balaenoptera; species Balaenoptera physalus. The sequence continues at coordinate 181,012,613 of NC_138882.1, read as the reverse complement.
TGATTGATATTGCCAACTTGCCCTCTGTAGGCATCTTGCCCTGCTACCAGCCAATCTATGAGAGGGCTGGTTCCCCACACAGCCTTGCCAATAGAGCAGGTAGTCACACTTTTGGATTTTTATCCATTCTAATAAATCAAAATGGTATCTCAGTGGAGATTTCATTTGTTTTTCTCTTATTATGAGTGAGAGTGAATGTGATCAGGGCTACCACTAGCAAATGCAGCCTCTTTTTGCAGAATTAGAAAAAGGCTCCCAGAAACTAACACAACATTGTAAAGCAACTCTACTCCAATAAAAAAAAGACTCCCATTCTGAGAAGATGAATTACAGAAAGGCACTATCTTTGGGTGAATGCAGAGCTTGCTAAAGTTCAGCTCCCATCCATGCCCCGTAAGCAGGGTGCCTTTGTGGGATCCACAGCCAGCAGCCCTGATGATGATTATTAAAGAATTAGGTGTGGCTGGTCACAGTGGGAATATCTCAGAGGAACCCTGGATGACAAGAGGGGAAGTAGCATCCAGGTAAGGGTAGGACCAGCTATCTAATTTGTGGGTCCCAGTGCAAAATAAAATGTAGGATTCTACGTCATTAAGAATTTTGAGGGCTTCCCTTGTGGCACAGTGGTTAAGAATCCACCTGTCAACGCAGGGAACACGGGTTCGAGCCCTGGTCCGGGAAGATCCCACATGCCGTGGAGCAACTAAGCCCATGCGCCACAACTACTGAGCCTGTGCTCTAAAGCCTGTGAGCCACAACTACTGAGCCCTTGTGCCACAACTACTGAAGCCCGCGCACCTAGAGCCCATGCTCCACAACGAGAGAAGCCACCGCAATGAGAAGCTCGTGCACCGCAATGAAGAGTAGTCCCTGCTTGTTGCAACTAGAGAAAGCCCGCGTGCAGCAATGAAGACCCAACTCAGCCAAAAAATAAATGAATAAATAAATAAGTTTTTTTAAAAAAGAAGAATTTTGGGATGGCTGGGGCAGAGCAGTAAACTAGGTGCAGTGCCCACTGGGACTCTGCATGGGTCACAAGCCCAGGAAGCCAGCCCTGGGTGAGGGGATAAATGCCATGAGAGTCCTGCTGGTGGCCAGCACTACATTGACCCACCTTCACCAGCCTGGCAACATAGGAGAAGAACGTACCACACAGAACATGTGGACTATAGCACCCCCAAACGTCAAGAACAGCACTGCTGTTTTTCTCCAACAGGCCAGCAGGAGCTGCTCTTGCCCAGGGAAGGAGAGGTAGATGGCTGGGTTTTACTTGTAATAATAAGGACAGATGCAGACATGCCAGACCCAGTGCTTTACAACCATTATCCTTTTTACTTCTTCAACAAGCCCGTGCACTTTGTACCAAAGCCATCTCCATTTAGATGAGGGCGCTAAGGCTTGGGGAAGTGGAGGTGGTGCAGTTTTGACTCAGCCAGTCTGACTCTAAGGTTTGTATATTTAACCCCCCACACTCTATTGTCTTTTACTAGTTTGTTCTCACACCAGAAGTGCCTGGGGCAGTGTGTGCACCACACACACACACACACACACACAGAGTCACATACAGTTTGCCAAATGAATTGCTTTATTCAGACGAGCCCACCAGGACTGTAGCTGCTACTGCTAAACATGACATTGGACTTGAAGAAGAGTGGAAATGGGGAAAAAAATCTCCTGCTGCCCAAGGAAGCGGGGGGAAGGGGCCAGGCATACATGCCCAGAATTTGGGCTTCTCCTTCTGGATAGAAGGCTTCTATCTGGGGAGAGAATGGCTCCTGGCTTGTCTTTAGGATGGGAGAGACGGTTTCCTTCATTTGCCAGGGAACTTGGCTAGGGTGGGGAGTGGGGTGCTAGAGAAGGAAGTTCAGCATTGGGTGGCAAGGTGTCAGGGATCAGGGGCCTCTCAGCACTGGGGGGCCACCCCTTTGCACAGCAGGTTGTAGTACTGGAGCTTTTTATTATAGGCCTTCTGGTTTCTCACAAAACAATTGGCAGCTATTTTATCACATTGACACAGTTGACAGTAGTCCTGATCCTCTGAAATCACAAGAAAATAAACACGGGAGAGGGGTTCGTTAATAGTCTATGGTTTCTTGTGGGAATTCTGGGGGAGAAGACACAGCCCCTCTTCTCCCAGGGTTTCTAGTCTGGGACAAGCACCTATGTCCCAGATATTTCTGACTGATGGGGAGACAGAATTCCTGCCCTCAGGAAGCCCACACCCAGTCTGATGAGGACGCCTGCAGCCGTGCACTGGGTTTCTGTTAAAAGCCTTCCTGGGACTTCCCTGGTGGCGCAGTGGTTGGGAATCCACCTGCCAATGCAGGGGACACGGGTTCGAGCCCTGGTCTGGGAGGATCCCACATGCCGCAGAGCAACTAAGCCCGTGTGCCACAACTACTGAGCCTGCACTCTAGAGCCCGCGAGCCACAACTACTGAAGCCCGTGTGCCTAGAGCCCGTGCTCTGCAACAAAGAGAAGCCACCGCAATGAGAGGCCCGTGCACCACAGCGAAAAGTGGTCCTGGCTTGCTGCAACTAGAGAAGGCCCGCGCACATCAGCAAAGACCCAAAGCAGCCAAAAATAAATAAATAAATTTATTTAAAAAAAAAATTAAAATAAATAAATGAATAAAAGCCTTCCTGTTAGCCATTGTCTCTTTCTTCTCCCTAGAAGATGTGTTCAGGTGCAAAGCCCCTGGCCCCTGGGGTCTGGGAATGGGTCTTGGTTGGTGTAAGCCAGTCATGGTCATCCCATTTCCTTTGCAGTGATTAGTCTCTGGGTAGCATGTGACCTTGCTCTCTGGCCATTGAGCCACAAGGGAAAGTCTGCTGGGGGCTTCCGGGAATGATTAATTTCCTCCCTCAGAAAGAGAGATATGCAAAGGGAAATCCTCTTTTGTAGGGTGAAGCCATAACCCTTGGAGCTGCAGCCTGTGCCTTGGCATCACATTGCCAACATGGCAGAGTAGAAGGCTGGGAAAAGGCTGGGTCCTTGGCAACATAGTTGAGAAGGTGCGCCAGCCCTGGCACTGCCCTCTTCCAGACTTCTGTTATGGGAGAGTCAGACTTCCTCGATGTCTGAGCCTCTGTTAGTTGGACATCTTATCGCTTGCCACCCAAAGCCTGCTAAAGACACATGACCTTATGGAAAGGTCATGATGGGGAGACATTATGTCTGATCTTAGAGAGCTCAGGCTGTTGGGGAACTCACGCTTTCTCAAAATCCTACTCATGTGTCAGCTGTCTGGGGGCACTGAGCAATCCCTTCTGGCCACCACCCATCTCTCTCCTCCCCTTCACAGCCAAACTTGCTCCAGAAGGGTGTCTACACTTACTACCTCTGCTTCACTTCCCACCCACCTTCCAACCTGCTCTAATCTGGCTTTGCCCTCACTGTTCCATGGAAACAGCGCCCACTGAGGTCCTCAGTGGTCTTCCTGCCTCTAAATCCAAGGAGCCGGCCCAGCGCTTATCCTGGAGGACTCCTCTGTTAAACTGGCCGCCGTTAATCATCTCCTCTTGCCAACTCCTTGACCTTCTTGGTTCTTCTCCTCTCTCTCTGACTGTCCCTCCTCTGTCTCCTTTCTGGGCCTTTAAACATCAAATAGATGGGTACATCCAACTCTCAGCTCTCTGCTGCCGCCTCCTGAATGTGTGTCCAGACCCTTCCCTTGAGCTGCGAGTTCCTTCATCCAGCTGCATGCTGCCCATCTCCCTGGGTGTTCTGGAAGCCTCCAAACTCAACATGCTCCCACTGGAACTCCTCTTCCCCTCACCCAGGACACAGCCACTCTTGAAGGCAGCCAGTGATCAGGGACTGGGTATTAATTTCCGGGTATTTACTTCTCAGAGGATCCCAAGTTGATATCTCCAAGCGACTACCTTGTTTCTTCTGAACTCCAGTTAAATAGCTGATCCCTCTGGGATCTTAGGGGTTGGTAGTGTAGGGGAATAGGGTGGGGGAATGGCCATTGGTGGACTCAGAGTTTGGCATGCCTCTGCCCCTAGGCAATCCTCATTTTTCCCTCTCATCAGCTGGCAGGACAGAGCTGAGGACGGAAAAACCTTACGTGCTGTTAGCTGATGCCAAAATTTTAGATTATTTTGTAATCTTTCCCGTGGGCCTCTCTCCTGAGTGAGTAAAGCCCTGTAACCAGTTCTGGGTATGACCCTCCTGAACCCACTTCCAGGAGAGGGCAGGGGCCATCTGCTGTTGATCGGTTCCTTTCTTCTGCTAAACTTTATTCGGGAATAAGAAACAGGGCATTTAGTGTTATTCATTTATTCAATCTATCAGTCATTCACAGGAAGTACATACTAAGCCTCCACAAAGTGCCAGGACCCATGAGAGCCTCTCAGGAGGTGATGAGACTTGCCCTTTCCCCGGGGACCCCGGGGACCCCAGCAGGGGAAGGACTGCAATGGGGCAGATGGGGTCCCTTCCCATTGACTTGGATCAGCACCTCCACCTTCTCTTCTTGCTCCTCTTTCTTCTCCTCTTCTTCCTCCTCCCCTTCTGGAAAAAGCCAGAGACTGTACTGGAGTTTCCCCTCCATGTACAACCGCCACCTCATCCCCAGGCCTCACCTGTTTGGAGACGGAGCTGATTGACGCTCCTTGGATCTATTGCTCTTTCTTCTTCAGCCTCAGGGAGACAGTGACTCTAGCTTTCATTTCTAAAACAGATGCCTTTTTTCCTGCCCTTCAATAGTGCTAAGAATTTAGCTCCCATGGCCCTCAGTTAACACTCCCCAACACCCGTCCCCAAACAGCCAGTGTAGCAGAGGCTATGGTGGTACCTGTCACCATTCCACCTGCTCCCCACATTCTCCAGGCCCCCCTCCAGGTAACAAGGCCCAGGAGAGTGAATCTGGCCAGCAAAACGTATGCATCAGTGCTGATGTCCACTGCCAGGTTGAAACAAGGTAAAAACCACGTGCAATGCCCCAGTCTTTCTCTGCCCCTCATGGTGGAACCAGAAGATGGAGGCAGCTTGGATCCCTGAGTCACAGCATGGAGGACACCTGTCCGGGAAATTCCCGCAGATGTTCAGCAGTCTTTGTGTGAGTGAGAAATACACTTTGGATGTTTTAAACCACTGATATTGAGATCAGTGACTAGTAAACTGTTGCATGGTGGTTTCAGCCTATCAATAACCAGTGTTTTGGCTGGACCAGCCCTTATGGTTGTTATGACTGCAAGATGCCCCTCAGCAATAACTATCAAAAAGCTTTGATAGAATAAATGTTTATTACTTACAGGACCTGGAAATTACACGGTACACCTGGTTCCCCACACCGAGGTCTTCGGTAGAGAGCAGGAGATCATGGGCCTGGGGTTCTGCTTTTATTGGGGTTGAGAGTGGGGGCCTAGGGTTTTGTGTGTTCTCTCTTTACTGGTGAATTTAAAACAAATGAGTGGTAATGTAAAGCATGGGATGAGAAAAAAACAGGTGGCCCAAATATTCAGATTAACCAAAATCTCTAAAACAAAGGAGCCTCAGTGAGGGGAGGCCGCCTGGCTCCTTATGTAGTCACGTGGCTGGCAATGTGTTTATTCAAGATAGCCGTCTTTGAAGTGGATGCCTGGCAATCAGAGGTTATCAGGCACTAATCAAGGTTGTCAGGCACTAATCAAAGGTTAAGTCAGGCCCTTACATTACAAAAAACCAAACAAACCCCCAAAACAACTGTCAGGGTTTACACTACAATAACCTAATCTACACCGACTAACCGTCACCCCAGGCAGCTTTCATGTTGAAGATACAATTTCCTTGAAGTGCTAGACCTGTATTATGGGTTGACTTGTGTCCCCCACCAAATTCCTATGTTGAAGTCCTAACATCCAGTAAGACCTCAGAATGTGGCTTTATTTTGAAACAGGGTCTTTGTGGAAGTGATTAGTTAAGATACTGTTATTAGCATGGGCCTTAATGCAGTATGACTGGTGTCTTTAAAAGGGGGAAGTTTGGACACACACACACACACACACACACACACACACACACACACACATCTTCACTTGAAGATGAAGGCAGAGATCTGGGTGGGGATGCTTTTGTACACCAAGGAATCCTAAAGATGGCCAGGAAACCACCAGAGCCCGGGGAGTGGCATGGAACAGACTCTCACTCTCAGCTCTCAGAAGGAACCAACCCCAGTGGCACCTTGATCCTAGACTTCTGGCCTCCAGAACTGTGAGACCAGAAATTTCTGTTGTTTAAGCTACTCAGTTTGTGGTACCTGTCACCTGGTTCAAATTCTTAGCAAATTGATACAACTTCCGGGGATCTCTGTGGGCCTTCACAATCTGGGATTTGTGGACAAGGAATGTTACCGACCATCTCAACAAACAAAGGATGTTGTGGGCATCAAGCCATCAGCCTCCCCTGACGGTGCATCCTGAGGGGATTCAGGATGGAGAAAAACAGGGTTCTGGCCCTAGATAGGTAAGGTGCATATCACAAGAATGATTTCATTAAGCATAGACTCTTGTATTTTCTAACACAGAGAAAAGCACTAAGCTCATTAACTTGAGATGTCTGGTTTTTCTTTAATTAGCAGTAATCTTCTGATGTTTGACTACTTTTGTTTTTAAACTCTTATTTATCCTGGGTCTTCCCTTACCTCTTCAGGACAGTCCCCCAGAGCTTTCTGAGAGGCTGTATCCTGAGCATAAGTCCTCAGTAATGCCCCAAATAAAATAGAATTCTCAGCTTTTAGGTTCTGCATTTTTTTTTCAGTCAACAGATATTTGCTCCCATGGCCATTTGTTTTAGGCCTAAATGAAGGTTCAGAGGTGATGGGCTAGACCTTGGCCTTTTTATAAGCACCTTAGCTTCGGAATACTGTTGTTTCTAAGACAGGTAAACTGCCTCCTCCTCCATATAACCTGGGTGACCATTGCTACTGGGATATCATTGCTTCTGGGCCTTCTCAGCAGTCAAAGTTGGGAAATCACTCTCTCACACACACACACACACACACACTCACATGCACTCACACAATTAGTTTACACTGATATCTCCAATTTCAATCCGACACCACAGGGTTCAATGTAACTTTCCCCTTTTCCCTGTTTAGAACTCCTTTCTCTAACAGGAGCCTCATTATCCACAACATATTTACTTTACTTGTTCAATTCTAGGACAAGTCAAGTAGTTTCAGAATTGCAAACCTATGCCTCTGTGAGAAAAAAAATTATTAGCTTTTGTAAATATTTTCTTGCAGTCTGTGTCTTGTCTTCCCATTCTCTTGACTGTGTCTTTTGCAGTATAGAAGTTTTTAATTTAATGAAGTCCAAGGTATTTAAAAAGTCATCTCCAAACCCAGGATCATTTAGATTTTCTCCTCTGTTATCTTCTAGTTTTATCGTTTTGTGTTTTGCATTTAGGTCTATGATCCATTTTGAATTTTTACGAAGCATGTAAGGTCTGTGTATAGATTCTTTTTTTTCATGTGGAAGTCAAGTTGTTCCAGCACCATTTGTTGAAAAGACTATCTTTTCTCCGTTAAGTTGCCTTGCTCCTTTGTCAAAGGTCAGTTGATTATATTTGTATGCGTCTATTTCTGAGCTCTTGATTCTGTATCACTGATCTATTTGTCTATGCTTTTGGCAATACTACACTGTCTTGATTGCTGTAGCTTCATTTATTTATTTATTTATTTATTTTTGGCTGTGTTGGGTCTTCGTTTCTGTGCGGGGGCTTTCTCTAGTTGCAGCAAGCGGGGCCCACTCTTCATCGCGGTGCGCGGGCCTCTCACTATCGCGGCTTCTCTTGTTGCGGAGCACAGGTTCCAGATGCGCAGGCTCAGTAATTGTGGCTCATGCAGTTGCTCCGCGGCATGTGGGATCTTCCCAGACGAGGGCTCGAACCCGTGTCCCCTGCATTGGCAGGCAGATTCTCAACCACTGCGCCACCAGGGAAGTCCAACTGCAGCTTTATAGTTAGTCTTGAAGTCAGGTAGTGTCAGTCCTCCAACTTTGTTCTTCTCCTTCAATATTGTGTTGGCTATTCAGGATTTTTTTGCGTCTCCACATAAACTTTAAAATCGGCTTTTCGGGCTTCCCTGGTGGCGCAGTGGTTGAGAATCTGCCTGCCAATGCAGGGGACACGGGTTCGAGCCCTGGTCTGGGAAGATCCCACATGCCGCGGAGCAACTGGGCCTGTGAGCCACAACTACTGAGCCTGCGTGTTTGGAGCCTGTGCTCCGCAACAAGAGGGGCCACGATAGTGAGAGGCCCGCGCACCGCGATGAAGAGTGGCCCCCGCTTGCCGCAACTGGAGAAAGCCCTCGCACAGAAACAAAGACCCAACACAGCCATAAATAAATAAATAAATAAATAAATAAATAAATAAATAAATTTATTTTTAAAAAAACCCAAAAAAACCATCATCTCAGTTCAGTTGCTGCCCAGCTGCCCTTTCTTATACCGTATTAAGAAAAAAAAAAAAAATCGGCTTTTCAATATCTTCAAAATAACTTGCTGGGATTTTTATTGGGATTGCACTGACTCTGTAGATCAAGTTGGGAAGAACTGACATCTTAGCAGTATTGAGACTTTCTATCAATGCACACGAAATATCTCTTCATTTATTTAATTACTTGATTTCTTCCATCAGAGTTTTGTAGTTTTCCTTACATAGGTCTTCTGCATATTTAGTATGAGTTATATTTAAGTATTCATTTTTGAGTGCTACTGTAAGTGATATTAAAATTTCATTTTCTAATTGTTCATTGTTGATATAGAGGGAAAGTAATTGACTTTTTTTTATTGAAGTATAGTTGATTTACAATATTATATTAGTTTCAGGTGTATAGCATAGTGGTTCAGTATTTCTCCAGATTACACTCCATTAAAAGTTATTACAAGATAATGGCTATAATTCCCTGGAAAAGCAATTGACTTTTGTATATTAACCTTGTATCCTACAATCTTACTATAACTGCTTATCAGTTCTAATAGTTTTTTGCTATTGTTCTTGATTCTTTGAGATTTTCTACTTAGACAATCATGTCATCTGTGAAAAAAGACAGTTTTATTTCTTTCTTCCAAATAAGTATACTTTTCTTTCTTTTCTTATTACATTAACTATGATTTCCAGTATGATGTTGAATAGGAATGGTAAGATGGGACATTTTTGTCGTGTTCCTTATCTTAGTAGGAAAGCATCTAGTTTCTCATCATTAAGTATGATTTTAGCTGTAGATTTTTTGTAGATGTTCTTTATCAAGCTGAGGAAGTCCCCTTCTATTCCTAGTTTCTGAGAGTTTTTATCATGAATGAGTGTTGGATTTTGTCAAATGCCCTCTGCATCTATTGTTATGATCATGTGGATTTTCTTTTTTAACCTGTTGATGTGATGGAGCACATTAATTGAGTTTCAAATATTGAACCAACCTTGCATATCTGGAATAAATCCCACTTGGTTGTGAGGTACAGTTCTTTTTTAATACATTTTGGATTTGATTTGTTAATTTTTTTAAAGAACTTTGCACCTATGTTTATGAGAGATGTCAGTCTGTAGTTTTCCTTTCTTGTAATGCTTTTGTCTGGTTTTGGTATCAGGATAATGTTGGCCTTATAGAATGAGTTAGGGAGTTTCTGGAAGACATTTTCTGGAAGAAGTTTCTGGAAGAGATTGTAGAGAATTGGTATAATTTCCTCCTTAAATATTTGGTAGAATTAACCAGTGAAATCATCTGGACCTGGCTTTTTTTTGGGGGGGGGAAGTTATTAGTTATTAATTCAATTTCTTTAATAAATATTGACCTATTCAAATGATCTGTTTCTTCTTGTGTGTGTTTTCATACATTGTGTTTTTCAAGGAATTTGTCCATTCCTCCTAATCTATCCAAGTTGTTACCATAGAATTGTTCATAATATTTGTTTATTATCCCTTTAATATCCATGGGATCAGTAATGATGGCCCCTCTTTCATTTAAGACTTTTTAAAAAATAGATCTTTATTGGAGTATAGTTACTTCACAATACTCCAATAAAGTATAAAGTAAAAAAATACTCACAAAATGCTAGTTTCTGTTGCACAACAAAGCGAATCAGCCACATGCATACATATGTCCCCATATCCCCTCCCTCTGGAGCCTCCCTCCCCTCCTCCCTATCCCACCCTCTAGGTCATTGCAAAGCACTGAGCCGATCTCCCTGTGCTATGCTGCTGCTTCCCACCAGCCAACTATTTTACATTCGGTAGTGTATGTATGTCGATGCTACTCTCACTTTGCCCCAGCTTCACCTTCACAACCCATGTCCTCAAGTCCATTTTCTATGTCTATCTCCTTATTCCTGCCCTGCAACTAGGTTCATCAGTACCATTTTTTTTTTAGATTCCATGTATATGTGTTAGCATACGGTATTTGTTTCTCTCTTTCTGACTTACTTCACGCTGTATGACACACTTTAGGTCCATCCACCTCACTACAAATAACTCAATTTCGTTTCCTTTTATGGCTGAGTAATATTCCATTGTATATAGGTGCCACATCTTCTTTATCCATTTATCTGTCGACAGACATTTAGGTTGGTTCCATGTCCTGGCTATTGTAAATAGTGCTGCAATGAACATTGTGGTACATGACTCTTTTTGAATTATGGTTTTCTCAGGGTATATGCCCAGTAGTGGGATTGCTGGGTCATATGGTAGTTCTATTTTTAGTTTTCTAAGGAACCTCCATACTGTTTTCCATAGTGATTGTATCAATTTACATTCCCACCAACAGTGCAGGAGAGTTCCTTTTAACCACACCCTTTTATTGTTTCTAGCTCTTTTGATAATGGCCATTCTGACCAGCGTGAGGTGATACCTCATTGTAGTTTTGATTTGCATTTCTCTAATAATTAGTGATGTTGAGCATCTTTTCATGGGCCTCTTGGCCATCTGTATGTCTTCCTTGGTGAAATGTCTGTTTAGGTCTTCTGCCCATTTTTTAACTGGATTGTTTGTTTTTCGATATTGAGCTCCATGAGCTGTTTGTATATCATGGAGATTAATCCTTTGTCTGTTGTTTCATTTGCAAATATTTTCTCCCTTTCTGAGGGTTGTCTTTTTGTCTTGTTTATGGTTTCTTTTGCTGTGCAAAAGCTTTTAAGTTTCATTAGGTCCCATTTGTTTATTTTTGTTTTTATTTCCCTTACTCTAGGAGGTGGGTCAAAAAGATCTTGCTGTGGTTTATGTCAAAGAGTGTTTTTCCTATGTTTTCCGCTAAGAGTTTTATAGTGTCTGGTCCTACATTTAAGTCTTTAATCCATTCTGAGTTTATTTTTGTGTATGGTGTTAGGTAGTGTTCTAATTTCATTCTTTTACATGTAGCGGTCCAGTTTTCCCAGCACCACTTATTGAAGAGACTGTCTTTTCTCCATTGTATGTTCTTGCCTCCTTTGTTGTAAATTAAGTGGCCATATGTGTGTGGGTTTATCTCTTGGCATTCTATCTTGTACCATTGATCTATATTTCTGTTTTTGTGCCAATACCATACTGTCTTGATTACTGTAGCTTTGTGGTAGTTTGAAGTCGGGGGAGCCTGATTCTGTTTTTCTTTCTCAAGATTGCTTTGGCTATTCAGGGTCTTTTGTGTTTCCATAAGAATTGTAAAATATTTTGTTCTAATTCTGTGAAGAATGCCATTGGTAGTTTGATAGGGATTGCATTGCATCTGTAGATTGCTTTGGGTAGTAAAGTCATTTTCACAGTATTGATTCTTCCAATCCAAGAACATGGTATATTTCTCCATCTGTTTATGTCAACTTTGATTTCTTTCATCAGTGTTTTATAGTTTTCTGAGTACAAGTCTTTCACCTTCATAGGTAGGTTTATTCCTAGGTATTTTATTCTTTTTGTTGCGATGGTAAATGGGAGTGTTTCCTTAATTTCTCTTTCTGATTTTTCATTGTTGGTGTATAGGAATGCCAGAGATTGCTGTGCATTAATTTTGTATCCTGCAACCTTACGAAATTCATTGATTAGTTCTAGTAGTTTTCTGGTGGCATCTTTAGGATTTTCTATGTATAGTGTCATGTCATCAGCAAACAGTGACAGTTTTACTTCTTCTTTTACAATTTGTATTCCTTTTATTTATTTTCCTTCTCTGATTGCTGTGGCTAGGACTTCCAAAACTATGTTGAATAATAGTGGCAAGAGTGGACATCCTTGTCTTTTTCCTGATCTTAGTGGAAATGCTTTCAGTTTTTCACCATTGAGTATGATGCTTGCTGTGGTTTTTGTCATATATGGCCTTTATTATGTTGAGGTAGGTACCCTATGCCCACTTTCTGGAGAGTTTTTATCATAAATGGGTGTTGAATTTTGTCCAAAGCTTTTTCTGCATCTATTGAGATGATCATATGGTTTTTATTCCTTAATTTGTTAATGTGGTGTATCACATTGATTGATTTGCATATACTGAAGAATCATTGCATCCCTGGGGTAAATCCTACTTGATCATGGTGTATGATCCTTTTAATGTGCTGTTGGATTCTGTTTGCTAGTATTTTGTTCATGATTTTTGCATCTATGTTCATCAGTGATATCGGTCTGTAATTTTCTTTTTTTGTGATATCTTTTTCTGGTTTTGGTATCAGGGTGATGGTGGCTTTGTAGAATGAATTTGGGAGTGTTTCTCCCTCTGCAATGTTTTGGAAGAATTTGAGAAGGATGGGTGTTAGCTCTTCTCTAAACGTTTGATAGAATTCGCCTGTGAAGGCATCTGGTCCTGGACTTTTGTTTGTTGGAAGATTTTTAATTACAGTTTCAATTTCATTACTTGTGATAGGTCTGTTTATATTTTCTAATTCTTCCTGGTTCAGTCTTGGAAAATTGTACCTTTCCAAGAATTTGTCCATTTCTTCATGGTTGTCTATTTTATTGGCATATAATTGTTTGTAGTAGTCTCTTATAATCCTTTGTATTTCTGCAGTGTCAGCTGTGATTTCTCTTTTTTCATTTCTTATTTTATTGATTTGCATCCTCTACCTTTTTTTCTTGATGAGTCTGGCTAAGGGCTTATCAATTTTGTTTATCATCTCAAAGAACCAGCTTTTAGTTGTATTGATCTTTGCTATTCTTTTCTTCATTTCTATTTCATTTATTTCTTCTCTGATCTTTATGATATCTTTCCTTCTACTGACTTTGGATTTTCTTTGTTCTTCTTTCTCTAGTTGTTTTAAGTGTAGGGATAGATTGTTTATTTGAGATTTTTCTTGTTTCTTGAGGTGAGAGTGTATTGCTATAAACTTCCCTCTTAGAACTGCTTTTGCTGTGTCCCATAGGTTTTGGGTTGTCGTGTTTTCATTGTCATTTTTTTCTATGTATTTTTAAATTTCTTCTCTGATTTCTTCAGTGATCTCTTGGTTATTTAGTAGCACACTGTTTAACCTCCATGTATTTGTATTTTTTACTGTTTTTTTCCTCTAATTGATTTCCAATCTCATAGCGTTGCGGTTGGAAAAGATGCTTGATATGATTTCAATCTTCTTAAATTTTCCAAGGCTTGATTTTTGACCCACGATGGCTCTATCCTGGAGAATGTTCCATGTGCACTTGAGAAGAAAGTGTATTCTGCCACTTTTGGGTAGAATGTTCTATAAATATCAATTAGATCTATCTGGGCTATTGTTTCATTTAAAGTTTGTGTTTCCTTATTTATTTTCTGTTTGGATGATCTGTCCATTGGTGTAAGTGGGGTGTTAAACTCTCCTGTTATTATTGTGTTACTGTCGATTTCTCCTTTCATGGTTGTTACCATTTGCCTTATGTATTGAGGCGCTCCTGTGTTGGGTGCATAAACATTTATAACTGCTATATCTTCTTCTTGGATTGATCCTTTGATCATTATGTAGTGACCCTCCTTATCTTTTGTAACAGTCTTTATTCTAAAGTCTATTTTATCTGATACGACTATTGCTACTCCAGCTTTCTTTTGATTTCCATTTGCATGGAATATCTTTTTCCATCCTTTCACTTTCAGTCTGTATGTTTCCCTAGGTCTGAAGTGGGTCTCCTGTAGACAGCATATATATGGGTCTTGTTTTTGTATCCATTCAGCCAGCCTGTGTCTTTTGGTCGGGATATTTAATCCATTTACATTCAAGGTTATTATCAATATGTATGTTCCTATTACCATTTTCTTAATTGTTTTGAGTTTGTTTTTGTGGGTCTTTTTCTTCTCTTGCGTTTCCTGCTTAGAGAACTTTCTTTAGCATTTGTTGTAGAGCTGGTTTGGTGGTGCTGAATTCTCTTAGCTTTTGCTTGTCTGAAAAGCTTTTGACTTCTCCATCGAATCTGAATGAGATCCTTGCTGGGTAGAGTAATCTTGGTTTTAGGTTTTTCTCTTTCACCACTTTAAGTATATCCTGCTACTCCCTTCTGGCCTGCAGAACTTCCACTGAAAAATCAGCTGATAACCTTATGGGGATTCCTTTGTGTGTTATTTTTTGTTTTTCCCTTGCTGCTTTTAATATTTTTTCTTTGAATTTAATTTTTGTTAGTTTGATTAATATGTGTCTGTGTGTGTTTTTCCTAGGGTTTATCCTGTATGGGACTCTCTGTGCTTCCTGGACTTGAATGACTATTTCCTTTCCCATGTTAGGGAAGTTTTCAACTATAATCTCTTCAAATATTTTCTCAGACCCTTTCTTTTTCTCTTCTTCTTCTGGGACCCCTATAATTTGAATGTTGGTGTGTTTATTGTTGTCCCAGAGGTCTCTGAGATTGTCTTCAATTCTTTTCTTTCTTTTTTCTTTATTCTGCTCCTTGGCAGTTATTTCCACCATTTTGTCTTCTAGCTCACTTATGCATTCTTCTGCCTCAGTTATTCTGTTACTGATTCCTTCTAGTGTATTTTTCATTTCAGTTATTATGTTGTTCCTCTCTGTTTGTTTGTTCTTTAGTTCTTCTAAATCTTTGTTAAACATTTCTTGTATTTTCTCAATCTGTGCCTCCATTCTATTTCTGAGATTCTGGATCATCTTTACTATCATTACTCTGAATTCTTTTTCAGGTACATTGCCTATTTCCTCTTCATTTATTTGGTCTTGTAGGTTTTTATCTTGTTCCTTCATCTGTGACATATGTTTTTGACGTCCTAATTTTTTTTTGTTGTTTTTTTTTTTTGATGAGTGGGATTGTGTTCCTGTCTTACTTGTTGTTTGGCCTGAGGTTTCCAACTCTGGGGTTTGTAGGCTACTGGGTAGAGCTGGGTCTTGATGCTGAGATGAGGAACTCCATGAGACCTCACTCCAATGAATATTCCCTGGGGTCTGAGGTTCTCTGTTAGCCCAGTGGTTTGGACTCAGAGCTTCCACCGCAGGAGATTCGGCCTGAGCCCGGGCCTGTGAACCAAGATCCTGCAAGCCACCTGCAGTGGCAAAAAAACCAAAAAAACCAACAAAATAAACAATAACAAAGTAAAAAATAAAATTAGACTAGGAAACTAACAGATGTGTTAGGAAGAATATAAAAATAAAAATATAGATGAATCAACCACTGGAAGGTACAACAGTACCACAATAGTAAAAAGGAGGAGGAGGGAAAGGAAAAAAAAAAAAAGTGTGGGGGGGGGAAAGGCCTTGGCTGTGGAGTGCAGGGCCTAAGCAAGGGTGAGGTTTGGGTGGTGGGCGGGGCCAATGCTCAGGACTCACAGGGCTGGAAAAGGCCCTGGGGGCTCTGGGGGGTGTGGCTTAGGCTCAAGGAACAGAAGCGGCCCAGGCGTGCCCCCCACCCCTGGTCTCAGAGGACAGGGGACCTCACCTGGGAGCCCAGCAGGCTCCCCGGGCCCGAGTGGGTGGGGCTGTTGCCCTCAGCTCCTCTCCTGCTCTTCCCAGAGAGTCCCTCCCACCTGCCTCTCCTGATCTCCCCAGCCTCAGGGGTGCCAATCCTGTCTGGCCTTCACTTCTCCTCCCCCCTCAGTCCCCCTACATCCTACCGGTTTACCTTGGGGTTCCTCGCATCTCCTTGGCTGTCAGAGTTCCTCACCAGCGGCCGGCAGGCACCCTAGTTTTGGGGAGACGCTAACTCCACGTCTTCCCACACTGCCATCTTGACTCCGCCTCCTCATTTAAGATTAATGTTTGTATATTCTCTCTTTGTTTAGATGCCTCACTAGAGGTTATTGATTTTATTAATCTTTTCTTTTTTTAAAAATAAATAAATTTATTTATTTATTTATTTATTTATTTATTTTTGGCTGTGTTGGGTCTTCGTTGCTGCATGCAGTCTTTCTCTACTTGCAGTGAGTGAGGGCTAGTCTTTGTTGCGGTGTGCGGGCTTCTCACTGAGGTGGCTTCTCTTGCTGCGGAGCACGGGCTCTAGGTGCATGGGCTTCAGTAGTTGTGGCAAACGGGCTTAGTTGCTCCGCAGCATGTGGGATCTTCCCAGACCAGGGCTCGAATCCGTGTCCCCTGCCTTGGCAGGCAGACTCATAACCACTGTGCCACCAGGGAAGTCCTATTTTATTAATCTTTTCAAAGAACCAGCTTTTGGTTTCATTGCTTTTCTCTACTGATTTCCTGCTTTTAGTTTCATTGATTTGTCTCATTTTTGTTATTTCTTTTCTTCTGCTTACTCTGGGTTTTATTTGCTTTTCTTTTTCTATTTCCAAAGGTGGAAGATTAGACGATTGACTTTAGATCTTTCTTCTTTTCTAATGTATGCATTCAATGCTATAAATTCTCCCCCAAACACTGCTTTCACTGTATCCCACAAATTTTGAGTGGTTGTGTTTTCATTTTCATTTAGCTCAAAATGTCTTTTAACTTCTCCTGATGTGTTATTTAGAAACTGCACTGTTTAATCGGCAAGTGTTTTGAGATTTTTCAGCTAACTTTCTGTTGTTCGTTTCTAGTTTAATTTTGGTGTGGCCAGAGAGCATATGTTGTATGATTTCTGTTCTTTTAAATTTAAGGTGTGTTTTATGGCCCAGAATGTGGTCTATCTTGATGAATGTTTCACAGGATTTTGGGAAGAATGTGTATTCTGCTGTTGCTGAGTGAAGTACTCTATAGATGTCAATTAGATACAGTTGATTGATGGTGCTGTTCAGTTTTGCTGATCTGTTGATAGGGACATATACAATGAGGATTGTTATATCTTCCTAGAGAACGAACCTCTTTATTATTGTGTAAATGCCCCTCTTTATTCCTGATCATTTTCCTTGCTCTGAAGTGTACTTTGTCTAAAATTAATATAGTTGTTCCTGCTTTCTTTTTATTAGTGTTAGCATGGTGTATCTTTCTCCATCCCTCTACTTTTAACCTGTATGTCTTTAAAGTGGGTTTTTGTAGACAACATTCCTGGTCTCTTTTGCAGCTAGGTTTCTGAATTAGATATAGGTTCTGTAAATAAGTTACAATCATATGAGTCTTTAATTCAGAGCGGATTTAATGGGAGAGAGAGCTGGGATCTGTGGCAACCATGTGGCTGGAGCAGCTTGTAGCAGGGGCATTGTGATTTGGGAACTGTAGCTCCAGCAGCAGCTTCTCGATCAGACAAGTCAGTTTCCTGACTGTGTCTGGGGCTGCAGTTCCCTCTGTGGCCTTGTTGGGAGATTAAAGATATTAGTGTCCAGGTAAGGAGTACCTTCACTAGGGTATGCAAAATTGGTTCAGTGGGCTTCCCTGGTGGCGCAGCGGTTGAGAGTCTGCCTGCCGGTGCGGGGGACACGGGTTCGAGCCCTGGTCTGGGAAGATCCCACATGCCGTGGAGCTACTAGGACCGTGAGCCACAATTACTGAGCCTGCGCGTCTGGAGCCTGTGCTCCGCAACAGGAGAGGCCGCGATGGTGGGAGGCCCGCGCACCGCGATGAGGAGTGGCCCCCGCTTGCCACAACTGGAGAAGGCCCTCGCACAGAAACGAAGACCCAACACAGCCATAAGATAAAATAATAATAATAATAATAATTTAAAAAAAAAAGATGGAAAGCTGTCTTTAAAAAAAAAAAATTGGTTCAGTTAAACTGGAAGTTAATTGCATATGGAATTACCACATGGCCATTTTGGGGTCCTTATGCCACTGGAACAATAGGCTCAAAGGGAGACCACTTAGTTGAAAGTGAGGTACAGATATGGGAAGAAGGGTGTGTATAGCACTTGAATAAACAAAAAGACAGACTGTAGAAGATATCTATGAACTGGCTTGTTCAGCATCTATTTCATCTCCTTCTAGTGAACTGCAGAGGCTGGAAAACTTAAATAAGACTTCCTTGCAGGTAAGATTCCATGTGTTTTAAGATTCTGCCTATCAGATATATTTGTCTGAGATTTGAAATCAGAACTGAATGAATGGGAAAAGAGCAAGATGTAAGGCATCAATTTGCTGGCAGAGTGTTCTAGTGAAGGCATGATGATGGAAGCTGTGATGACAGCTTCACCATTTGACAAACAGCTTCCTGTTGTGGCAGAAGCAGCAGCTCCCTTGGCAGATTAGTTCTGTGGTGTGACTCTGGGAGTCTTTTCTGGAAACTCAACCTGCTTTTCCAGCACCACTCCCAATGACTGCAGGATGCACTGCCCTTCTGGAATTAGGTTTCTAAATAAATTAGACCTCCAATCTTAAGTGGAGCCCTAAGGGTGGTTTGTTGGGGCCAGTCTAGGCAGAGGAAGCTGTAAGCACTATGACTATGTTCAGGAGAAAGTATGCTGTTGGAGGAAGTGAGAAAAGGCCAGATGGACAAAGCTCAGAGAGAAAAATAATGGTGGAGAGGTCAGAAGGGGCCAGATTACTGCCGCTCTTCTGGCCTTCTTGGCTCAACCTATGGCACTTTGAAGCCATACTGTAAAAGATAGAATTATTGTAGAAGATGGAATTATCGATCCGCCTTTATCTTCAACCAATTCAGTATTTTCAAGAGAGAGGCAGATACAGTATAATGACAGGTTTAAGCTAGATGTGACTCTCATTTTGGAGATGGCTAGTGTTGGAATGACATTTAGAAAGAGGCCAAGAGCCCATTTGGGAGATAGATAAAGCAAGTCTTTCATTATAGCAGGGGGCTGGATTTAATGACCCCTCATGGACCCTGCAGCTTGGTGTTTCCTTACCTCTCTTCTGGGTTGGTTACATCTCTCCATTGCTCAGACCTCTCTCTGGGGTTTGATCCAGGGACACAGATAAAACCACCTCTTTTCCAGAGAACGTACTTCATTCTGTGTTCCACTTTAAAATGTTGGCACTTAGAATGGTCATCTCACATTTGCTCCACCCTGGCCTGCCTGCTGCACTTATAAATCTCTCAGCACAAGTATGATTGTGGGCTTCTCCTTCATGCCTGAATTGAGCAGGGCCTAAAAGAAACCCTGTTTTCACATATCTTATGTCAAAGGACCTCACCTAGGGATTAGTCACCTCCTTTCCTTCCCTCAGCAGTAAGCCAGCCCACTGCTTTTTAATAAGGTGTTGCAAATCTTTGGATTTTAGTATTTATGTATCCAATCTTTCCACCAAACAAAGAGCTCTCTGAAGTCTGGGAGCTCTCCAAGCACAGAGCTGTGTATCTCCCTGATGACTGAGAAACCCTTGGGAATATGGAATGACTTTCCCATCAGACATGAAACTCCCTGCATCTCATAGTCTTATATTTCCTTGTGTCGTGCTCCAAGGAGGTGTAAGAAACTTGTCCCTTCCATTCAAACCACATGAAGAATGCCAGGACACCAGAGTGAGCAGGGAAGTCCTGTGCAGAGTAAAACCTCTGTCAGCATTAGGGAGATCAAGTTGAGCATACCCTTCTCTCCTGAGCTGAAAACTCAGAGGGGACTTGCTATGGGCTGACAAGGTGAGGTGGTCAGCTACTGTGATCTCATTCCCCTAGCACATAGCACAGGACCTGTTGAATTTGGGTCCATAAACATGTGTTGAGTGAATGAATGAATGAACAGTAAGTATGTGGGTACTGTGAATGAAAAACATTGCCTGCCATATCAATAAACAAAGGACGTTGCAGCCGTCAAGCCATCACATTACAGCAGCCTTGAGGGAACCCAGGATGGAGGCAGGTTGCCCCCCCAACTAGCAGTCAGCTGCTGCAGCCACCCCCAGTGGTGTACCCTGTGGAGACTCAGAGTGAGAAGCCCAGATACTGGCCCCAGATAGCTGAGGTGCGTATCAAAGAAAAGATTCCAGTGAGCCCAACTCTTGCATCTTCCCTTACATAGAAAAGCGCTAAATTCGCTAAATTCCTTAACTTGAGATATCTGGTTTTCTTTAATTAACAGTAATCTTTTGATGCTCCAACTACTTGGTCCTTGTTACAAAAACTCCTGTCTATCCTCGCTCCCCACCTTGCCTCATTGGAGCAGTCTCTCAGAGTTATCTGAGATGCTGTGTCCCAGGCTTAAGTCCTCAGTTTTGTCTGCCAAATAAAACATAACTCTCAACTTTTAGGTTGTGCATTTTTTTTTCAGTCAACAGTACAGAGGGCCCATCCCAGACACCAAGTAGTAGGGCAACAAGATTAACTCGAGGCCCCGCCTGAGGGAGGCTCTGAGCTGACTGATAAGCTGCTTGTCTGGGTCACAGTTGGCTCACACCTGGACAGAACTATGGTCTGAAGTTTCTAGAGGCCCAGGACCTGAGGCAGCTGAGAAGATCCAAGGAAGGTTCAGGAAATGCCCGCTCATGGCTTCTTGAAGCCATGGTTTGGTTTAAGTCAAGAGTTTGATTTCCCCATAGCAAATAAGGGCTCTGGTTTGAGCCAGCTGCCTCTCCCGTCATTTCCTCAGTTGACTCTCTGAATCTATTCAATTGTAGCAAAATCTTCTTTGGTTCCAGGATGGACCCAGGAACTTCTCCAGCCAGATGTCCCTCAGGCCATCTGAGGTCAGTGGAAAATGTGGTTGGAGGTATTCTATCTGCGATCAGCATCCTGGGGTCTGCCCAGGAGAGGCCACCTGTCCCGGGACTGGATTCCCCTTGCTTTTGAGACATGAAGTCAGGCATCTGGAAGGCCAGACCCTCATCTGTCTGCTGCTCAATGGACCAAAGGTGGGATGAGCAAGGTGGGGCAGTGCGGAACGGGGTGGAGGATGCAACTGGAAACTTGAAGCCTTTGCCCTGGAAAAGGAAGATGCAGGCCCTTATTTGGAATGAATGTGCTTAGAATAAAAAGAAGGAATGCAGAGTTAGAAGCACCCTTAACTAGAATGGAGTGCAGTCATCTTATTTTACAGATGGGGAAGCTGAGGCTCAGCAAGTTTGTGGCAGAACCGGAACGCTAATCCCCTGAGTCTTTGCTCCGCGCTATGGCTGTCTGGAGACGTAAGCTTTGTTCACTGCAACCACCTCCCTCTCATCGTGTTTGCCACCTGGCTTAAGGCTCTCCTTCAAGTAAGCAGCATGTTCTGACTAGCCCCAAAGTAGCCATTGTCTGGGTGACCCCAGCTGTGACCTTCACAGCTTTTAGAACACAATGTGCTCTTGACTTATACAAACACAAATATTTGTTGGCCCAATCGACTGCCCTGGGGTGTTATGGACCTTTTGTTGAGTTTCACTCAGACACACAAACTTCCAATCTCAGATGACTCATTTAGCTGAAGCAAGGAGTTCCAGCGTCTTTGGAAATAGAAACTGAACGTGATTCAGAAAGAAAGGGCAGTGAAAACAGCTCTTTAAAGATGGAGTTATTTATTTATTTATTTATTTAGTTTAACATCTTTATTGGAGTATAATTGCTTTACAATGGTGCGTTAGTTTCTGCTTTATAACAAAGTGAATCAGCTATACATATACATATATCCCCATATCTCCTCCCTCTTGTGTCTCCCTCCCACCCTCCCTATCCCACCCCTCTATGTGGTCACAAAGCACGGAGCTGATCTCCCTGTGCTATGCGGTTGCTTCCCACTAGCTATCTATTTTATGTTTGGTAGTGTATATATGTCCATGCCACTCTCTCACTTTGTCACATCTCACCCCTCCCCCTCCCCCTATCCTCAAGTCCATTCTCTAGCAGGTCTGTGTCTTTATTCCCGTCTTGCCACTAGGTTCTTCATAACCTTTTTTTTTTTTCTTCCTTAGATTCCATATATATGTGTTAGCATACTGTTTTTGTTTTTCTCTTTCTGACTTACTTCACTCTGTATGACAGACTCTAAGATGGATTTAGAAAAAAACACAAAAACACTGAGTAGCATTGTCATGAAATTAGATATTTCTTTCCCCCTTATTTAGAAACCAGATTATAGAGGGCAGAGACTGGGTCTTCTGGTCTTGTTTGCTTGTCTGTTTGCATGTCTTGCTCCTCCAAGTATGGACCACATGCCCACAGTATTGGGATCACCAGGGAGCTTGTATGTAAAATTTCCAGCCTCGCCCAAGACCCAGGGACCAAAATCTGCATCTTAAAACGATCCCTGTGTGACTTGTAGGCACAATAAAGTTTAAGAAACACTGCCCGAGAGCATGGAAGCCAGTCAAACACAAAATGGGCTCTGAGCAAAGAAAGAAAATAAAATCTTCGCCATACTTGTGTTGTAATCAAGAACGTATAGTCATCACGAGTCATCAGGGAAATGCCAATCAAAACCACAATGAGATATCACCTCACATCTGTCAGAATAGCTTTCATCAAAAAGACAACAAGGGCTTCCCTGGTGGCACAGTGGTTGGGAGTCTGTCTGCCAATGCAGGGGACATGGGTTCGAGCCCTGGTCCAGGAGGATCCCATGTGCCACAGAGCAACTGGCCCCATGGGCCACAACTGCCGAGCCTGCGCTCTGGAGCCTGCGAGCCACAACTGCTGAGCCTGCACACCACGACTGCTGAAGCCCGTGCACCTGGAGCCCATGCTCTGCAACAGGAGAAGCCACCGCAGGGAGAAGCCCGTGCACTGCAGGGAAGAGTGGCCCCCACTCTCAGCAACTGGAGAGAGCCCGCGTGCAGCAACAAAGGCCCAACACAGCCAAAAATAAATAAAAATAAAATAAATTAAAAAAAAAAGACAACAAATAACAAGTGTTGGCAAGGATGTAGAGAAAAGGTAACCCTCCTGCACTGTTGGTGGGAATGTAAATTGGTGCAGCCAAACAGTATGGACGTTCCTCAAAAAATTAAAAATAGAACTACCATATGATCCGGCAATTTCACTTCTGGGTATTTACCAGAAGAAAACAAAAACACGAATTTAAAAAGATATATGCACCCCAATGTTCATTGCAGCATTATTTACAATAGTCAAGATATGGAAACAACCAAAGTGTCCATCAATAGATGAATGGATAAAGAAGATGTGGTGTACACACACACACAATGGAATATTACTCAGCCATAAAAAATGAAATCTTGCCATTTGTGACAACATGGATGGATCTAGAGGGTTTTATGCTAAGTGAAATAAATCAGACAAAGAAAGACAAATAGTCTATGATCTCACTTATATGGGGAAAGTAAAAAAACAAAACAAAACAAAATGAAAACAGACTCATAGATACAGAGAACAAATGGGTGGTTGCTAGAGGGGAAAGGTTGGGGGTTGGATGAAATAGGTGAAAGGAATTAAGAAGTACAAACCTCCAGTTATAAAATAAATAACCCATGGGGATGTAACATACAACATAAGGAATATGGTCAATAATATCATAATAACTTTGTATGGGGACAGATGGTTACTAGATCTATCATGGTGATCACTTTATAATGTATGCAAATGTCAAATCTCTATATAATACACCTGAAACTAATGTAATATTGTACATCAACTGTATTTCAATTTTAAAAAAGAATGTATATAATCATGTAAAAGCACATATTGCAATAACAGTTCTTTATAAGTTAATAAACTTTGGTTTTGTTTTTGTATTTAGGAACGGTATTAGATTTACAGAAGAACTGTACAGAATTCCCATAAGCTTCCTCCCATCCTGGACACAGACATAGTTCCCCCTACTATTAACATCTTACATTAGTGTGATACATCTCTTACAATGAATGAATTAATATTGATGCATTATTATTAACTAACATCTATAGTTTGCATTCAGGTTGAGTCTTTGTGTTGTATATTCTCTGGATTTTGACAAATGGGTAATGTCATGTATCTATCATCACTGTATTTTACAGAATGGTTTCATTGCCCTAAGGATCCCCCTGTGTTTCACCTACTCATGTGCTCTCCCCATCCCAAACTCTTGGCAACCAGAGATATTTTTACTCTTAATAGTTTTGCCTATTCCAGAATGTCATATAGTTGGAATCATATAGTATGTAGACTTTTCAGATTGGTTTCTTTTACTTAGTAATATACTTTTAAGGTTCCTCCATGTCTTTTTGAGGCCTGATAGTTCATGTCTTTTGTTGCTGAATAGTATCTAACTGTATGGAAGAAAAATCATAAAACCTTATTGAAGGACATATAAGAAGACCTAAGTAAATGGGGAGTAAGACCATGTCATGTTCAGGGTTAGCAAGACTAAATATCATTACATCATCTACAAAATTCAATGAAATTCCAATAAAAATTCCAATGGGAGTTGTCATAGAACTTGAAAAACTGATTCTAAAATTCATGAGGAGGAATAAGTGTTTAAAAATAACCAAAACATTTCTAAAGAAGAAGGAGGAAGAAGAGAGATGTCTTTAGTATATATGAAGACTTAAAAAGCCATAGTAATTGGGCAGAGTGATATTAGGGCAAGTGTAGACAAATAGATCAAAGTAAAATAAAGCAAGCTCAGAAACAGATCTAAGCATAGGTGGAAACTTAGGTGACAGAGGGAGCATTAAAATCAGAAGGGAAAGATTGTACTGTTTGACAAAAGGTATTGAAATCATCAACCTTCGCTACAGAGATACGGAATTCCTACCTCATACCATACTCACTCCCCACCTGACCTATGCAGTATTCTTATCAAAAATGTTTAACCTGATTAACCATGAGGAAACAATCAGGCAAATCCAAATGGAGGGGATTCTGTAAGACAGCTGGTCTGGATTCAAAAATGTCAATGTCATAAACACAAGCAAACAAAAAAGACTGAGGAATATTCTAGATGAAAGATTACCAAAGAGGCACAACGGATTGCAACTAAATGCAATGCTTGATTCTTGTTTGGATTCTGGATTGAAAAAAAATCAAAAAATTGGTTATAAAGAGCATTATTGAGACAACAGGGGAAAACTGGATATTAAACATTTTTAATGTATACTAGATAATAGTATTCTATCAATGTTAAGTTTCTTGAGTGTCATAACTGTGTTAGTTATGTAAGAGAATGTCTATCTTTAGACGATAGATGCTGAATTATTTAGAATGAAATCTCTGCAACTTACCCTCAAATGTGTGTGTGTGAGAGAGAAGTAAAGCAATTATAGCAAAATGTCAACAATCGGTGAATTGAAGGATTTATGAGTATTAATTACATGAATCTTGCAACTTTTCTGTCGATTTCAAATTTTTCAAAATAAAATTTTAAGAAAAAATGTGGATAGTCTATTACCCAACATTGCCTTTTTCATTATATACCTTAAATCAGTTGTATAGGGATCAATGTGGATAGAGTGAAAAAAGCAACTTGCAAGATGTTAAGTTCACTATTATTCCATTTGTGTAGAAATAAAAACCAGGAAATAATGTTATTAATTTTGTGGATACACATCAATTTCATGATTTGTTTATCTGTCGATAGGGAAGGAAGCCTGGAAATAGGGCAGAAGAAGGGCCAAGGAAGAATTCCAATTCAATCTTTAAGGCTTTAATTCTTTTTTTAAAAAAAAAAAAGCCAATATGGACAAAATCTCAAAGAAAGAGATAAAAATTATTTTTAATCAGGGTTATTTTAAATATTATTCTTAAGAATAGAAATCATTCTGAAAAATGGTTATCTTGGGTGGATTGTGATTCACTTTTTACTTTATACGTTTCTGGATTGTTTTTTAAGGCTTTTATCTCCCTCTCTGATGATGAGAAAAAAAAAAGACAGTATCTGTATTGTGTCAAGGACTATACCAGTCAAACCAGGGCCTGCCAATCTGAATAAAGGGTCCTTCTAAGCTCATGGGAGGCTCTGGTTAGCTGTGTGACCTTGGCCAAGTTCCTGGACCGCTGTCTGAACGGCCCTTTCCCCCACGGAGTTAATGCCTATGTTAGACGGGATAAATCACGTGTTGCGCTTAGCAGCGTGCACAGTAAGTGCTCACAAATGTTAATTCTACCATCATTATTGTGGCTGCTGAGTTATTAGTCCCCAGCCTGTGCTGGCTGGGCGGGGCCTCCCTCTCCCCGCTGCTGCTCTGGGCATATCTATCCCGGCACTTCTGCAATGTTTTCGGTGGTGTGCTCATTCCTTCGCTGTCTCCATCATTAAACTCTGAGCTCCTTGAGAGCAAGGGCCTTCCCGCACCACCCCCTCCATTATTCATCTCTGTACCTGCCTCTCAGCCCAGTAGCTGGCACACAGTAGGTATTCAGGAAATAATGATGGTAGGTATCCAGAAATGAATGACACCACGTGATTTCTGGCCACTGATCCCCACTCTCAGAACTCACTTCCAGAAGTACATTTGCTTCCCTGACGGCTCCAGTACCTCCCCCTCTGACCACCTTCCTCCCCATCTGTTTTCCTAGGCATCCCATCCCCAGGCTCTGTGTTCAGGCCTCTGCCTCCGTCAAGACTGAGGACCCCAGGGACTAAAATAGTCGAGTTACTTAGCAGACTGTCGGATCCTTAAGAAAGTTCTGAGCTCAGGACCGAGGTGGGGGTTGGGGGGGCGGGTGATCTCTCCAGGCTTGAGGAGATTAGCAAAGCCTGTGAAGCCGGATAAGGCTGTGACCTGGATAATTCAGGACTCACATTCACCCTCGTTGAAATTCTCTGGGTGACTGCCCAGGCTTGTTTGGCAGGAGAGCCAGTTCCAGGCTTTTTGCTGGACTTCCTGCACCTGCCAGGGCAGCTGTGGGCTGAGCAGGCAGATGCCCGGCTGGGTCTGGGCAGAAGTTCCTTCTCACCACCTCCAGGCCTGTCTTCACCACTCGTTCTCATTCACGGCTTTAAGATTCTGGAGGCCTAGAATCCACTGGGATCCGCAGCTGTGGACCCCAATGTTGTGGCTGGAGGAGGGGAGCCAGCAGGGCCTGGGGCTCCAGGCTCTGCCCGATGACGCGGC
The DNA here is from genome assembly GCF_965194825.1 of Balaenoptera physalus. Taxonomy (NCBI): domain Eukaryota; kingdom Metazoa; phylum Chordata; class Mammalia; order Artiodactyla; family Balaenopteridae; genus Balaenoptera; species Balaenoptera physalus. The sequence goes on along the minus strand of NC_138882.1, from coordinate 180,985,498 downwards.
TTGTGGGAGCAGCAGCTGAGGCCAGGCCAGAGAGGTCAGTTGTGGGCATGGAGGCTGCAGGCCAACCAGCCGGAGTGGGTGAGACTGCAGAAGATGGGGTCCAGGAAGCCAAAGAGGGGGCCCTGGGAGGGGTGGGCAAGGCACAGACCCTGTAAGAGGAGATCCCTCGGGCTGCAGGGTCCTTTACCCAGAATGTGTCAAACCTTGTGAACTGTGTCATTCTTAAAGAGGTAAGACCACACCTAAAGGGAGATGGAGGTTACCCAGAAGATCATTCTTAAGATTAGGGGCAAAGCTGGGCAGGGTTATCCGTAGGATTCAAGTTGCGACTTCTGTTCGTGTTAATCTGAGGCCTGGCCGGAATTTCTCTTTAACTTAAACCACACAAAACTATTCCTTTTTGGGAAAAGGAATCGTCAACATCTACTTAATATTCCTTAACTTTTACTACAATCCTCTCTATGCCATACACTTTGGTACATGTGGAAAGGAGTACAGAGATGCGGAAGATGCTGTTCTTGGCCCGTGTAGGGAGAACTTTCTTCTCCTTTCCTCTATCTCTCCCTACCCCTCCCTCCCTCCACTCCCAGGCCCTCTTCTCTGGAAAGCAGTTTAGCTTTGGGCTGAGCAGACATGGCCTTGGGAGTCAAACTAATGAGGTTCAACTCAGAGCTTTGCCGCTTACCAGCTGTCTGGTTTGGGTGAGTCATTTCTTTTCCTTTGAGCCTCGCTGTTCTAATCTGCAAACTGCATCGGACAGTAGTGCCTCCCTCATAGGATCACTTTAAGGATAAATGGGATAAGCCACATCAAGAACTTAGCATGGTGTCTGTGCTTAATAAGCATTAGCTATTTCTATTAGTCATTCAACAAACTTTTTTTTTCTGGGGCCCAATCTGTGCCATACTGTGTACTAGATGCTGCCAGGGGTAGAGATGGATGAGACACCCCCAAGGATTCATAGCCTAGTTTGTTTATTCATTGATTGATTCAGTTCGACAGTCAATAAATATGTATTAAGCCCTATGCTGGGTGCTGGAAAGTCCAATGTCGCCAAGTTGCTCCCTGTCTGGTGGGGAGACGTTGTAATGTACTGTGATTGGTGCTATGATGTGGGAGCTCACAGGCTGCTGGGAGAACACAGAGGAGCAGAACTTATCCAGTTTGGGGCAGGACGATGGGTCCAGAAGAAGGCTTTTTGGCAAAGGTAGACCTAATTTCCTTATTATTTCTCCAACTCATAGATATGCGTTTGTTCCAGGACCTTTGTACTTCCTTTGCCTGGAGGCTTCTTCTCCAGGGTGTCCCCATAGCCTGTTCCCTCCCCTCCTTCATGTCCCCTCTGCCCTGAGGTGTTTCCTGGCCACCCTATTTAAACTGGCTGCTCCCACCATCAACCCTCCTCCCCACAACACACAGACACACACACACACACCACTCTCCTCCTTTCCCGATTTTTCTCCATAGCGTTTATCAACACCTGCCAAACTCTATATATTTTATTTATTGACTTGTCTATTTCTGTCTGCTCCCACCAGAATGCAAGGTCTATGGGGGGCCATGAGCGTGGAGTTCTCATCTGTTTTGTTCATTGCTTTTCCCCAGAACAGAGCTTGGCACATAGTAGGTGCTCACAAAATAGTTACTGAATGCTAAGCATGTTAAGTCTAGAAAGAGGAGAAGGAATAGAGGAAGAGAAGAAAGTGGGGGGAGTAAAAGAAGAAAGGGAAGGAGGAAAAAAGAGAGAGAGGGAGGCGAGTAGGGGGTGGAGAGAGAGAGAGAGAGCACAAGACGGTGTGTCTGAGCACTGGAAGGGGTTGGCATCAGTCTTCTTCCCAGCAAAGCGCTGGGTTGTGTGTGGATCCAAGGCAAGCCTGGAGAGGCGTGGGTGGATCCAAGGCAAGCCTGGAGAGGCGTGGCAGCAGGTCATGATGGGCCACGTACCTGCGGGGGAGGCAGGTACTCTGACTTTGGCAGCTTGTGACCCGTGCTGTCATAGAGGTGAGGCCGATTGACCCAGGAACAGAAGGGGAGGCCGTGAACTCTGCCAGGCAGATATCAGGGCGGCGTCTGGAAGAGGCGGCTCCTCCTCTTAAGCGCTGGGAAGGAGTTCAAACGTTCTTCTAGGTGCCGTGGGCATTCTAAAGGCCTGTTCTCATCTCCCCCGTGCTAACAGACAGGCGCCGGGTCACCATCTCTTGATTTTGCTTTGCGTCTGTTTCCTTAGTGCCTCACTGCAGCTCTGTCCACAGGACTTGCTCAGGAAATGGTTGCTGGGTTGGACTGGGGTTGAAGACAAGCGGATTGGCCTGGAATCGTGAGTATCTCAGGATCACGAGCCTAGAAGCTTTGCTCTTAGGTCTTGGATCTCGCCAGTCAGAGCCATAGGTTGTTCTAGGGTTTCTCCTGCCTCCAAAAAAGAGGTGACATTACTGCATGGAAGAACAGTAGGCTTTTACCAGGTGAAAAAGAGAGTGAAGAACATTCCAGATGGAGGGACCAACAGAAACAGAGTCAGAAAGGAAGACTAGTTCAGGGAATGTTTCCCAAGAACGAACAGTTGAATTGATTTTTCAAAGATAAAGCAAAACATGTCCTTGCTACCAAGTAGGTGTTTGGATTGCACTTTTAGCAAAAGTTTTGGTGAAAGTTGAACTTGAGCCTGTTACATATGTACCAATAGACTGAGACCAAGACTGGGCTGGCTGCGTGCGTCTTTAGAGCAAACTGCCAACCTACAGAATGGCTGAAATCCAGTGAGGCTGCTACTCGCTCCGGGCTTAATTGGTTTACCAATCCAATTGCTGTTACTCCACAAAAAAGTATCAACCACCGAATATGTATTAGGCTTTGCGCTAGTGGCTGATAATGTGATGAAGAGCGAGACTGACAAGTTTCCTGCTCTCTAGGGGAAGGGGTAGGAGACGGACGTCATAAACAAGTAAAGAAATACATCAAAGAGAGTGAAAGATGATGTCAAAGTGCTGTGAAGGCTGTCGAGTTGTAGAAAGGTAAAATGGGCATGAGAAATCGCTAAATTACTTAGGCTTGGCTAGGTTAATGGGAAAAGTTAAAGTTAGCTGAATGTTGATAATTGTCAAATGCTTATAAACGGAAAAAAATCCAATTTAGTAGTTTGTTGAGTTGGGTCAGAATATTTCTATGATTTGTTGGTTTAGTCTTGAGGAATATGATCACTGAATATGAAATCATTTCAACTATATAGAATTTTCATCATTTGTACCTAAGTAGATAAATCATCTGTATATTTGCAGAAGAAGAAAAAAACTTTGTTGAATAATATACTGCATACAACATCAAAAAAAAAAAAAGATGGTGGTAAGTGCTGTGCAGGGGAAAAACAGTGATATGGGATTAATGGGAGGAGGAGGAGCTACCTTGGGTAGATGGTCAGGGAGGGCCTCCTGGAAGAGGTGTCGTTTAAGATGAGACCTAGAGGATTAGGAATGAAGAGCACCATGTCTTGCTAAGTATTAGTATTCTAGGCAGGGGGAGCAGCAAGTGCCAAAATCCTCAGTAGAAAAGCTTGGAATGTTCAAGAACAGGCTAACATGAGAGCACGCACTGTCACAGAATGTCGGACCTGGAGCTCATCCAGCCCGTGTCCGACTTAATAGACGTTGCTCTTCCCAACATCCCTGGACATGACTTGGGCGTGAATCAATGTTGGGGCAGGACACCCAAGAAGGTGGGGAGCATAGAATATTTGACAGCTTTCTCCATGCCATAGAGCAACTGAAGGACTCCTGATTTTTCTGGTTTTTTTTTTTTTTTTTTTTTTAATCTTGGTAAAATGTAACATATTTTCTACACTTTTACAAACCTATGAACCTAATCTTCGTAACTGGCATAACTGACTTCATGTGTTTCTGATGAGGCTCTCGTGTTCCCATCACCTAAAGAAAGCTCCTTTTCCTGTGAAGTCAAGCGAGGGCGTGACTCACCCCCTCTGTCCCCCCTGCCCCTACTACATTTCTGTTCCTAAAAAGTGGTAAATAAAAAGTGCCCCTGGGGATAGGAAACTCACCACTCCCAAGACAGCTCATTATTTCCCCAGGACAATGGAGTTGCTAGAAAAAACTTTCTTGGCTCTAGGTCAAACCTGACTCCTTGGAGTGCCCACGCTTGCGGCCAGCTCTGCAGTGGAGCCACGTGGGACAACTATGCTTTTTACCCCTGAATATCCTTCAGAAGTTTGGAGACAGAGGCTGGGTACCCCAAACCCCCTTCCAAACACCAGTCGGCCCCCATTCCGTCTATCTGACAGGCATCCTGTGACCCAGACACCCCCAGTTTTCAAGAAGCCCTCCTGGAGATGGGGCTCAGGAACAGGCACTCCCCTCCAGGTAAGGTCAGCTAGGACCTCATTCTGGGCACCCACTCCTGCCGTCACTGCCGACACAGCTGTTGCTTTTGTGATCTGACTGATACCAGGCTTGGGGATCATACATATGATTGCTGAGCTGTGTCACCCACCGCTGTCCTTGTGTGCTTCAGTTTTGGGGATCTTAGGATAAGACCCATTCAGTCTCTTCTTATTGAAGTCACATCATCTTGCTATTGATCGAGGTCATTCTGAGACACTCAGCAGAAGAGTAAAACTCCTTAGCCTGACACCCAAGGTTCTTTGTTGACACACCCAGTTGCATCTCTTCAGCTAGCCTTTCCCACCATTCCTAAATTCCTACTATACACGTAGAGAAGGTCCCCTTTTCTGAGAAGTCAAGAGCTCGCATGTCCGTCTTCCCTAGGAAAAATAGCAAACATGAATTGAGCCTTTACTATGTGCCAACACAATTCTAAATGCCTGCCATGTATCAACTCAGAACATAGGGATGAGGCAGGTAAAATGATTCACCCCATTATTCAGGTGGGTAAACTGAGGAACAGAGCACTTACCCGAGGTCACAGCTAATAAATGGCACTTCCAGAACGCAGGCTCTTTGCTACCAAGCATCCTTGCCTGGTAAGTGTGTGTTCCCAGCTCTACACTCAGTGACATGATGTTAGTTGCATGAAATTGCTCAGGGTGAGAGTATTTACACGACAGAAATTGGCAAATGTTAAAAATGAGGGCTTTTTACACCCCGGAGAGTCATTTATTAAATATTTACTAGAATATCGCTGCCTAACACCCTCAGCTACCCCATCTGTTTGCAGTTCCCTGAATGAGCCCTTATAATTCATGCCTATGAGCCCTGCATGTGCTGTTCCTTCTACCTGAATGCCCTTCCTCACATTCTTGTCCTGGTGAACTCCAATCCACTTTCTCTCTCTCTCTTTTTTTTTTTTCATTTTTAAAAATTGTGGTAAAATACACATAACCTAAAATTTACCATCTTAACCATTTGAAGTATGTAGTTCAGTGGCATTAACTACATTTATAGTGTCGTGCAACCATTACCACCAACCATCTTCATAACTCTTTTCATCTTATAAAACTAAAACTCTGCATCCATTAAACATTAACTCCCCATTCTCCCTCGCCCAGCCCCTGGCAACCACTATTCTACTTTCTGTTTCTATGATGTTGATTAATTATCTCATGTAAATAGAATCATATAGTCTTTTTTTTTTTTTCATCAATTTATTTTATTTTTGGCTGCATTGGGTCTTTGTTGCTGCGCACGGGCTTTCTCTGGTTGCGGTGAGCGGGGACTACTCTTTGTTGCGGCGCGCGGGCTCAGTAGTGTGGCTTATGGGCTCTAGAGCGCAGGCTCAGTAGTTGTGGTGCACGGGCTTAGTTGCTCCGCGGCATGTGGGATCTTCCCGGACCAGGGCTCGAACCTGTGTCCCCTGCATTGGCAGGCGGATTCTTAACCACCGTGCCACCAGGGAAGCCCAGTCTATGTCTTTTTGTGACTGGATTATTTCAGAATTCCCTCCCTGTTTAAGGCTGAATACTATTCCATTGTATGTACACACCACATTTTACCTATGCATTCACCTGTCAGTGGACGCTTGGGTTGCTTCCATGTTTTAGCTATGTGAAGAATGTTGCTATCATAATGGATGTACAATTATCTCTTTGAGACTCTGCTTTCAGTTCTTTTGGGAACACATCCAGAAGTGGAATTGCTGGGTTGTATAGTAATTCTACTTTTAATTTTTGAGGAACTGCCATATACTGTTTTCCACAGCAACTGTACCATTTTACATTCCTACCAACAGTGCACAAGGGTTCCAATTTCTCCAACCTACTTTAGAGATTCAGTCCAGGTGCCTCCTCTTCTAGAAAGCCCTCAGTGACCTCTTCATCCTGGGATGGGTTCCTTTAATGTGCTTATACGACATTTACTGAGCAACTACTATGGGCTAGGCTCTGAGCTGAGCACTTCAAACACGAGTTTGCGGAAGAGATGGTTTCTGCTCTCAAGGCACTCCCTGTCCCGTTACTGATGAACACGTGGAGAGGATCGAACTCAAGACTGAGTTCTATGGCAGCCCACTAGAGAGCCCTCCAGGCAGAAAGCCACATAAGGCAGCGTGAGCAGAAGGAACGAGGAAGACCAGGGCAAAGCTAAACATATGTGCAGTCTTTGCGTGTAGCTACTTCTCAACTCCAGAGCCAGATCTTTCACAGAGAAGCTGGAAATTTGGATTTCAGTCTGAGATCTCTTCACATTTATACATAAGCTACTAATTCCATTTTTTAAAGTCACTTGGTAGGACAAGCAAAGCATTTCCAAGGGCTGGGCTGGGAGTTTATTGTTGCCCTGGGCTGAAAGTTTATTGTTGAGTGAGAGTTAGTGCCAGACACTGCTTGACCTGGGATATCTCGGGACATCTGCCTAGAAATAAGACCTAAATCCCTGTACACGGAGAACTCACCCTGAGAGAGGGGTAGAGAGGGAGGAGCAGGTCCCTTGAAAACATCTGCATTTGGGGGTCAACAAAGATGGGGGGTGAGCCGCAGGAGGACGGATGGCAGACTCTGGCCTCTTGATGGCCAGAGGGAAAGAGTTTCAAGAAGGAGGAGGTGGTCATTGGGATGGAGTGTTCAAGAGAAGCCCGAGCTTGGGCAATGCCAGGCTTTGGGGGATCCCTGAGAGCCGGCTTAGGGATGCAACAAAAGGTAGGCAGCAAGGGGTTCAGAAGAGAGTGGGTGATGGGCATGAGTCGGTGTCTCTGTCCTGAATTTTGGCTTTTAGAGGAAAAAGAAAGCTGGAGAGAGGTCAGCAGAGGCAAGGGATGTTTTCCTTTTTTTTTTTTTTTTGGCTTCCTTTTGTTTGGTTTAGGATGGTGAAGCTTGTTTATACCTGTAGGCAGAGGAAGGAACTGGTTGAGAAAAAGAAATGAAAATGCAGAACAGAGAGGACTTTTCCCCACAGCAGCTGTTGCCCTTGGACATACTGTATATTTATTTGATGCCTTTACTATCTGTTTTCCCAACCAGAAGAGAAGCTGTCCTATTCACAGCGAATCCCCAGCAATAACCTGGCAGGGATTAGACACTCGATAAGTACTTTCCGTATCAAAATGAATTCACAGCGTTCCTACGGGTGCCTGGTGCTTAGGTCCTGGGAAGAGAAGGGTTCATCAGGGCCCAAGGAGGGGCTTCTCTCTGATACTGCCGTGAGGGGAGGGGGAGGGAAAAGGAAGTCAAGAGCGAGGAGAGGAAGGAGCTCACACCCACATCTTCTCAGAAAATTGTGTGTTGAGGGGGTGTGTGTCAGGGAAAATGGGCCATCGATGGAGAATAACCTTGACTGTGGTTATTCCCTCCTCTGTGTCTCTCCCGAAATCCTCCCAGGCGTCTGACGTGCTTCAGGAAATAGCTACTTCTGAGCGCAGACAGGAAAAATATCCCCAGCGGTCCTGAGGGGTGAAGTAAGGCTTTCTGTGGGGGTTTCCATGAATCCTGGAGCTGGCCCAGGTGGGGTGTAAGAGGTGGGCAGGGAGGCCCTTAAAACCAGCTGGGCCCAGCTCCTGCCTCTACTCCAGACCGAGGACAGAGAGAAGGTGTCACTGGTGAGGAATCTCATTCTGGGGGCTGCCTTGCCCGAGGCGGGTGGGGTCAGGGCGTATAGAGGGAGGGGGCTGTGAGAGGAGACCCCTGGCCCCCCATGGCTTCCCCCAGATTTCGGGGGGGTTTCTCAATAGCACCTTCTGTGTAGTGGGGGCTTGGTGCTGTTGATCATTTCCATCTAGGAGACATGAACTGGGATGGGGGTGGTCCTGGGAGCAGGGGGTCTGCTGTATGTAGACTTGGAGGACCCGTCTCCCCAGTGACCCGGCCACTGCCCGGCCCCCCTGTTTCCACGCTTCTGTCAGGCTGTCTGTCCCCACTCTCCCCACCTCACATTACCGCAGCCTGTACTCCACTCCACAATTATCTCTTGGCCTCGCTCATTCTCCTCCACGGTTGCTTGATAAAAATAGCCAACCCCACATCCTTCTGCTGGGAGCCTGCTTTGGGATCCATTGATGGTCCACTTTCCCGGCCTCCAGAGCAGCTATTTCAATGCCTCTGCCACGTCCTCTGTGAAACTTCTTTTGTGCACCTTCAGACTCCTCTGTGTGGGACCTGGCACTGCTCCCTCACACCAACAGCCATGTCCCAAGATGATCTAATGTGCACCTGGGATTTTGATTTTCTTCAGGTATGGTGAAGCCAACAGATCAGGAGACGATTGCATTTAAAAGATAGTTTGTTACAGTTTCCAAGAGAAGGGAGCGCACCACACCTAGCAGGGCCACACAGAGAAGCACCAGGGTTGATAGGGAGACAGAAGAAATGAGGGAAAGCATGGCCCAGAGCCTGTATTGTGTTTTCTGTGGCGAAGGCAAGACAGGGCAGGGTAGACAGTTTAGGACAGGCTAACTTGAATAATTTCAGTGGACTTCAGGCTCTAGGGGTGACCCCTGGTGGTCTGGCCCCGGCCCTGGGGTGATTTAGGCCAGGGGAAATATTGGCTGGGAGTGCGAAATTGAGATAGACGAAGTGGTTGGGCATGGGATTTTAGGATCAGTTGGTTTGCACTTGAAAGCCATGGTCACAGGAGAGTCTTTTGCTTTATCTAGGGATTAGCTAGTCTTGGAGGGGCTGTCTCTTTCCAGCCCGGCAAGGTCCCCAAGATGTTAAAGTGTCATGAAATATAGAAAATGAACAAGATGATTAGTACACAGGGGCTGTTCAGAAGCAGTGGAGTAGGGTCAGTCAAAGGAGTACATTCACAGTCCTGGGCTGAATCCTTGGGCAACTCACTTTCCCTTCCTGAGGCTCCATTTCTTCACCTGTAAAGTCAACAACTGCTATTCTCTGGTTCAACAAATGACTGTTAAAGGGCAGACACTGCCAGCAGGTTTCACAGTATCCACCTGTTAGGGTCATTTGCAGGTTTAAGGAGACAGTGGACGGTGTCTGGCATGTCTTAGGTGCCCAGTACATGGTAGCTGGTGTCCTCCTCCTGCCACAGCTCCAGGAAGCAGTGAGGAAGATTGGCTTGGAAGGGTAAGGTCTAGGGTCATTTCCCTTGTCTGTTTAAAGCCCTCAGAGCGGAGGCTGTGGGCAGACAGAACCCTCAGGAATGTTCTTGGAACTCAGAGGAGCTGCTGGACAAAGGATGGCATGGAGAGGCCAGCCCAGCTGCTGGGAGCCCTGGGGAGTTGGAGGTTGTGTGTTTGGAGCCAGGTCTCAGGAGGTACCAGGGGCCCGGGGCAGAGCTCTGGCAGAGTGACCATGGAACCCAGGGATCGGAGACAGCAGGGCATCGGAGTGGAATCCTGGCAGACTGTAGGCCAGCTGAGCAGCTCTGGGTGAACGAGGACTTTGGGATCCAGAGAGGGAAGGGAAGCAGGCAGCCACTGGTAAGGAACTTCTAAGAGGCCAAGGTAGAATCTGTCACTGGCCCGAGACATAAGGAACGTCCCTTGCCTTCTGGGGGTGATTGTTTTGGACTCGTGGCTAGTGATTCAGGCGTTTGTCACAGGTAGACGCTGGGGAGGGAAGCTGGGGCCTCCAGGCCCAGGGGGTAGAGCACGTGAAGGACCCTAGCCCACTGGGCTCAAAGGGGAACACATCCCTCTAGGGAGGGAGGACGTATGAGGCAGTGAGGGATGCGCCAGGCTTGGGTTTGAACCTCACCTCCACTTTTCACCAGCTGCGTGACTTCTGGAAGGTTGTTTGAGCTCTCTGAGCCTCCATGTCTCCACTGGCAAAATGAGAACTGTTGGGGAGGAAGACATTTTCTACCCTTCTAAGTTCTCCTGGCTGGTCTAAGAACTAAATCGACATGAGATAGACTAACAGGAGAAAATCAAACAAAAGTTTAATAACACGTACACATGGGAGAGACCCAGGAAAACTAAGGAACTCACCAAAATGGCCCAAGCCCTTATCTTAAATACCATCTTCTGCTAAAGACCAGAGAGGATGTTGGGGGTAGGGGTTTGGGACTTCAAAGGGGAGGAAGGTAATTCACATAGAGTTGGAAAAGCAAACGTTTGTTATGCAAATGTTTGCTGGGCCTGCAGAGACAATGGAACACAGGGTCGACTCTGGTCTCTAGGCCCTGTCAAGTTTCTCCAGCCACAACTATTCCCATATTCCTTGCAGATGCCTCTGTAATAGCTCTATGCCGGGAGCAGACCCTTTATCTAAATTCTTGAGGCGGCTAAAGGAGAGGTAAAAAGAAAGACTCCCCTAATCTTCTGTTTCTTAAAATTAATCAGCCTAAATTAATCCTTATGCCAAAGAGACACACTTTGGGGTTCAAATTTTGCTCCCCTGCAGAACAATGATACTACCCTTCAGAGCTGTTGTGAGCACCCAGGGTTGACTTATTTTTTAGGTAGACATGGTGCCTGGGGCCCATGAAAATGTTTTAATTTTAAGTTCTTTTAAAATCAGGAGAAAACATAATATAATATAATGAACGTATAAGAATGAATCCAGCCTGGATTGTATTTGTTTTTATACCAACAGAGCTGTAAAATATAATTGAAAAAGAATTTTCAGGAAGGAGCGATTGTGTTGGGGGTATTTGCGATGGGAAAATTCTCTCCCATCTCTGATGGGAACAACAACCCACGGGTGCCCCTCTCCTCCCAGGGACCTCCCTTGGGTCAACTCCTTGAGGTTTTTGCCTCGTCTTTTCCAGCTGCTGCTGCCTGTTTACTGCCCAGCATGAGATGGTGGGGCCTGGCGGGCCGTGGAGTGGCCCTCCCCAGCCAGGAGTGGGTCTGAATGGGCCATGAGGGCCTCTCCCGATTGACGTGTCATGGGCTGTGTTTTCTTTTCCAGAACGCTGGAGATGAAGGGCCTCCTCACACTGGCTTGGTTCCTGGCTTGTAGTAAGTGCTTGCCCCGAGACCGCTGAACTTTTGACCTTTCACCCCCCAGGAACAATAAGGTAGTGGAAAGGACACCAGTCTTGGAAGTCCTGGCGACCTGATTTTGAACCTTGGCTCTACCCTGACTATGTCGATTTCAGCAAGAGCCTTGGGCTCTCCGAGCCTCTGTCTCCTCATCTGTGACACAGAATAATAGTTGACGGTTGGGCTGCGGCAGGATTCTAGGAGGGGATGTGGAAAGATTGTGCCATGTGGAAGACATGGGGCTTGTAGATGGGAGGCAGATTTTTTACTTTGATGCCAAATAAAATAAGATAAAACTGTCACAACACAAGATCCTTATATAAATATTCCATTCCACGATTCCTGGGCATTCTGTGCTCAGGCCTGGCCAGGTTTTCTACACGTCCCACCTGCTGCCACCTCCCAGCTGGAGGGAACTGCCCAACGTGGGGGGAGCCTGGCTTTAGGCCTCCCCTGCAGCCCCGTCACCATATACACAACCTCTGACAAGCTGTCCTACTGATGCCTTGCCAGATCCCTGGAGACTGCAGGAAGAGTGGGAGAGTGCAGGGAGAGGGCCTCTGGCTCACTGCCAAACCCTGGGCAAGGCGCCTTCCCCTCTGAGCTACAGTTTCCCAACTGCAAGATGAGGGAGCTGGCTTCAGCGATCTCTACTGGTCCCACACTGCTCTAAGATTCTGTGCCTCCTGTTCCAGATGGTGTTAATTGCGGGGAGGGACGGCTGTATCATCAGGAGAGACAGGAAGTGCCTGTCTGCCTGCTTCATACAGATACCATATTCATTATCCGTAACATTTCTTGGTCACTTACTACGTGTCTGTCACTGTGCTAGAAATTTACATACTTTATCTTTTTTCAACCCTCATGACATCTCCAAAAGGTAGGCGTTCATTTTAGGCACCCCCCCCCCCCGCGTTTTGCAGATGAGGAAACTGAGGCTCCGAGAGATGAAGTGACCTATTCAACATCATACTGTGAATTAGTGGCAGAGCTGGGATCGTCCACGTCCAAACTTTTAATCCCTTCTCTATACTGTTTTCCCTCACATTTCTCATTCCTCTCCCATGAATGGGGAGGATAAAAAAGGGACACATTGGTCCCTCCGAGCCTCAAGGTGACAGAAAGGGCGGGAGCATGTGGGAAAGTGGGGCTGGAGCAGGTTTGCCTGGGCTGTCTTTCAGGTGTGCCTGCTGTCCCAGGGAGCTTGCTGGAGCTGAGGGTGATGATTGAGAAGGTGACTAGGAAGCCCGCCCTGATGAGCTATGGCTTCTACGGCTGTTACTGCGGCTGGGGGGGTCAAGGAACCCCCAAGGATGGTACTGATTGGTGAGTTAATTGTCATAACTGCCCTTTATGCTTCAGGCTCTGTATCCACATTATCTCATTTAATTCAATATCAATTCTGAAAGATGAGTATTAAAGCACCATTTTATAGATAAGAAAACTGAGTCTCAGAGAGGTTAACTGACTTGCCCAAGATACATCTAGTAACTCCCCGAATCTCAGTGCCTAATATATTGGTTGATCTATCACTACATAACAAACCACCCCAAAATGTAGTAGCTTAAAGCGATGACAACCATTTATTTTGCTAAGATTCTGCCACTTGGGCAAGGCTTGGTGGGATGGCTTGTCTCTTCTCCATGTCTTCAGCTTGGGCAGCTCCGCTGAGGCTGGGTGATCTGCTTTCTAGAATGATTACTCCTATGGCTGGCAAGTTGTTGCTGTCTGCTGGCGGGGAGCTCAGCTGAGGCTGTGGGCCAGGGGCCTCAGTTCCTCTCACTTAAGCCTCTCTAAGGTTGTCTGGACTTCCTCACAGCACGGTGACTCTTGGGTTTCAAGAGTGAGTGTTCCAGAACGGCATGACAAAAGAGCATGGCGTTTTTATGATCCAGCCTCAGAAATTCTACTGTGTCACTTCCACTGTTCTCTTCGTCAAGGCAGTCACAAAGGCTTTAAGAGAGAGGGGGCCTAGTTTCCACCTCTTGATTGGGAAGTGGCAATGTTCTAGAAGAACATGTGAGATGGGAGAGATTGTTCTTTGAAAAATACAACCTGCTGGGTTAACAATTCTTATACAGCTAGACATGTATAAGGGGATGGGGGGGCTTAACCAAACGGAGGGCAGATGGTTGGAGCCAAGCTTGTCACTGCTGGAGTGGGAGTTTACAGACCAGACAAGCAGGGACAGGAAGCTAGAGTGATCTATGTGATGATGGATTAGAGCTGGAGACTTCAGTATAAACTCCTAGTTAGCATATAGATGCAGATGGTTACATATAAAAATATGTAGAGATATGTGTAATTACGTGGGTTAATATAGACACATAATTTTTTTGCTCTGTCGTCTGAGAGGCCCTAAAAGAAACAGTACCCCAGAAGCAATAAGCAGCACCTAGTGACCAGACCTGGTTTCTGATACCATTCTCCAATAAGAGGAACCGAGGCTCCTTGGAGAGATGGCTGATCCTAGGACTAGGGCAGGAAATATACAAGATGAACCTGGAGCTTTTTGTACTGCCCAAAATTAAGGAAGGGCTCGAACAAAACAAACCCAAACCAAACCCCTCATTGATAGGAATATGTCAAAGAGCACAGGAGCCAACTGGGAGAGCCCCCAGTGGCCAAAACTGGAACAACAAGGGCAACAAAATAAACCCATAACCCATCTTATCATGACAAAAACATCAAAGAAATCCTAGTAGGAGAGCATCCTACAAAAGACTTGACCACCATTCCTCAAAACTGTCAAGGTCATCAGAAGCAAAGAAAGTGTGACAAACTGCCACAGCCAAGAGGAGCCTAAAGAGACAGGACAACTACATGTAACATGGTGTCCATCACTGGATCTTGGAATAGAAAAGAACATTTAGGTAAAAACTAAGAAAATCTAAAGAAACTATGGACTTCTACAATTAATGAATCAATAGTGATATATTATTATTTAATTAGTTAACATTTATTTAATAATGTATCAGTATTGGTTTGTTAGCTGTAACAAACATATTATACTCATAAAAAGTGTTGATAATAGGGGAAACTGGGTGTGGGGTAAAAGGGAGCATTTGGTACAAGCTTCTCGATTTTTCTATAAATCTAAATTTTAAAAAAATGCAGTTTCCCACAGCGATCACACTTGAAGTTTAGTTTTTGCTCATTTAACCATGTGACTCACATATCAATTCCAGGACCCAGGTTTCTCCTGTCTTGTGACTTTCCCCATGGCGTCAGAGTCCTCGGCTGGGGCATCTCCATCCAGCTGAGATGGAGAGAGAGAGAGTGGAGGACAGAGTGGGAATTTTTTTTTTAACATCTTTATTGGAGTATAATTGCTTTACAATGATGTGTTAGTTTCTGCTTTATAACAAAGTGAATCAGCTATACATATATCCCCATATCCCCTCCCTCTTGCGTCTCCCTCCCACCCTCCCTATCCCACCCCTCTAGGTGGTCACAGAGCACCGAGCTGATCTCCCTGTGCTCTGTGGCTGCTTCCCACTAGCTATCTATTTTACATTTGGTAGTGTATATATGTCCGTGCCACTCTCTCACTTTGTCCCAGCTTAACCTTCCCCCTCCCCGTGTTCTCAAGTCCATTCTCTATGTCTGCGTCTTTATTCCTGTCCTTCCCCTAGGTTCCTCAGAACCATTTTTTATTTTTTTAGATTCCATATATACGTGTTAGCATACTGTATTTGTTTTTCTCTTTCTGACTTACTTCACTCTGTATGACAGACTCTAGGTCCATCCACCTCACTACAAATAACTCAGTTTCGTTTCTTTTTATGGCTGAGTAATATTCCATTGTATATATGTGCCACATCTTCTTTAGCCATTCATCTGTCAATGGACACTTAGGTTGCTTCCATGTCCTGGCTATTGTAAATAGAGCTGCAGTGAACATTGTGGTACATGACTCTTTTTGAATTATGGTTTTCTCAGGGTATATTCCCAGTAGTGGGATTGCTGGGTCATATGGTAGTTCTATTTTTAGTTTTTTAAGGAACCTCCATACTGTTCTCCATAGTGGCTGTATTAATTTACATTCCCACCAACAGAGCAAGAGGGTTCCCTTTTCTCCACACCCTCTCCAGCATTTAGTGTTTGTAGATTTTTTGATGATGGCCATTCTGACTGGCGTGAGATGATATCTCATTGTAGTTTTGATTTGCATTTCTCTGATTAATGATGTTGAGCATCCTTTCATGTGTTTGTTGGCAATCTGTATATCTTCTTTGGAGAAATGTTTATTTAGGTCTTCTGCCCATTTTTGGATTGGGTTGTTTGTTTTTTTGATATTGAGCTGCATGGGCTGCTTGTAAATTTTGGAGATTAATCCTTTGTCAATTGCTTCATTTGCAAATATTTTCTCCCATTCTGAGGGTTATCTTTTCGTCTTGTTTATGTCTTCCTTTGCTGTGCAAAAGCTTTTAAGTTTCATTAGGTCCCATTTGTTTATTTTTGTTTTTATTTCCATTTCTCTAGGAGGTGGGTCAAGAAGGATCTTGCTGTAATTTATGTCATAGAGTGTTCTGCCTATATTTTCCTCTAAGAGTTTGATAGTGTCTGGCCTTACATTTAGGTCTTTAATCCATTTTGAGTTTATTTTTGTGTATGGTGTTAGGGAGTGTTCTAATTTCATTCTTTTACAGGTAGCTGTCCAGTTTTCCCAGCACCACTTATTGAGGAGGCTGTCTTTTCTCCATTGTATATTCTTGCCTCCTTTATCAAAAATAAGGTGACCATATGTGCATGGGTTTATCTCTGGGCTTTCTATCCTGTTCCATTGATCTATATTTCTGTTTTTGTGCCAGTACCATACTGTCTTGATTACTGTAGCTTTGTAGTGTAGACTGAAGTCCAGGAGCCTGATTCCTCCAGCCCGTTTTTCTTTCTCAAGATTGCTTTGGCTATGCAGGGTCTTTTGTGTTTCCATACAAATTGTGAAATTTTTTGTTCTAGTTCTGTGAAAAATGGCATTTGTAGTTTGATAAGGATTGCACTGAATCTGTAGATTGCTTTGGGTAGACTAGTCATTTTCACAATGCTGATTCTTCCAATCCAAGAACATGGTCTATCTCTCCATCTGTTTGTATCATCTTTAATTTCTTTCATCAGTGTCTTATAGTTTTCTGCATACAGGTCTTTTGTCTCCTTAGGTAGGTTTATTCCTAGGTATTTTATTCTTTTTGTTGCAATGGTAAATGGGAGTGTTTCCTTAACTTCTCTTTCAGATTTTTAATCATTAGTGTATAGGAATGCAAGAGATTTCTGTGCATTAATTTTGTATCCTGCTACTTTACCAGATTCATTAGTTAGTTCTAGCATTTTTTTGGTAGTATCTTTAGGATTCCCTATGTATAGTATCGTGTCATCTGCAAACAGTGACAGCTTTACTTCTTCTTTTCCGATTTGGATTCCTTTTATTTCTTTTTCTTCTCTCATTGCTGTAGCTAAAGCTTCCAAAACTATGTTGAATAATAGTGGTGAGACTGGACAACCTTCTCTTCTTCCTGATCTTAGAGGAAATGATTTCAGTTTTTCACCATTGAGAACGATGTTGGCTGTGGGTTTGTCATATATGTCTTTTATTATGTTGAGGTAAGTTCCCTCTATGCCTACTTTCTGGAGGGTTTTTATCATAAATGGGTGTTGAATTTGTCAAAAGCTTTTTCTGCATCTATTGAGATGATCATATGGTTTTTCTCCTTCAATTTGTTAATATGATTTATCACACTGATTGATTTGCGTATATTGAAGAATCCTTGCATTCCTGGGATAAACCCCACTTGATCATGGTGTATGATCCTATTAATGTGCTGTTGGATTCTGTTTGCTAGTATTGAGGATTTTTGCATTTATGTTCATCAGTGATATTGGCCAGTAGTTTTCTTTCTTTGTGACATCTTTGTCTGGTTTTGGTATCAGGGTGATGGTGGCCTCGTAGAATGAGTTTGGGAGTGTTCCTCCCTCTGCTATATTTTGGAAGAGTTTGAGAAGGATAGGTGTTAGCTCTTCTCTAAATGTTTGATAGAATTTGCCTGTGAAGCCATCTGGTCCTGGGCTTTTGTTTGTTGGAAGATTTTTAATCGCAGTCTCATTTTCAGTGCTTGTGATTGGTCTGTTTATATTTTCTATTTCTTCCTGTTTCAGTCTCAGAAGGTTGTGCTTTTCTAAGAATTTGTCCATTTCTTCCAGTTTGTCTATTTTATTGGCATATAGTTGCTTGTAGTAACCTCTCATGATCCTTTGTATTTCTGCAGAGTCAGTTGTTACTTCTCCTTTTTCATTTCCAATTCTATTGATTTGAATCTTCTCCCTTTTTTCTTGATGAGTCTGGCTAATGGTTTATCAATTTTGTTTATCTTCTCAAAGAAGCAGCTTTTAGTTTTATTGATCTTTGCTATTGTTTCCTTCATTTCTTTTTCATTTATTTCTGATCTGATCTTTATGATTTCTTTCCTTCTGCTAACTTTGGGGTTTTTTTGTTCTTCTTTCTCTAATTGCTTTAGGTGTAAGGTTAGGTTGTTTATTTGAGATGTTTCTTGTTTCTTGAGGTAGGATTGTATTGCTATAAACTTCCTACTTGGAACTGCTTTTGCTGCATCTCATAGGTTTTGGGGTCATCGTGTTTTCATTGTCCTGTGTTTCTAGGTATTTTTTAATTTTCTCTTTGATTTCTTCAGTGATCTCTTGGTTATTTAGTAGTGTATTGTTTAGCCTCCACGTGTTTGTATTTTTTACAGATTTTTTCCTCTAACTGATATCTAGTCTCATAGCGTTGTGGTCAGAAAAGATACTTGATATGATTTCAATTTTCTTAAATTTGCTGAGGCTTGATTTGTGACCCAAGATATGATCTATCCTGGAGAATGTTCCACGAGCACTTGAGAAGAAAGTGTATTCTGTTGTTTTTGGATGGAATGTCCTATAAATATCAATTAAGTCCATCTTGTTTACTGTATCATATAAAGCTTGTGTTTCCTTATTTATTTTCATTTTGGATGATCTGTCCATTGGTGAAAGTGGGGTGTTAAAGTCCCCTACTATGATTGTGTTACTGTTGATACCCCCTTTTATGGCTGTTAGCATTTGCCTTATCTTGAGGTGTTCCTATGTTGGGTGCATAAATATTTACAATTGTTATATCTTCTTCTTGGATTGATCCCTTGATCATTATGTAGTGTCCTTCTTTGTCTCTTGTAATAGTCTTTATTTTAAAGTCTATTTTGTCTGATATGAGAATTGCTACTCCAGCTTTCTTTTGATTTCTATTTGCATGGAATATCTTTTTCCATCCCCTCACTTTCAGTCTGTATGTGTTCCTAGGTCTGAAGTAGGTCTCTTGTAGACAGCATATATATGGGTCTTGTTTTTGTATCCATTCAGCCAGTCTATGTCTTTTGGTTGGAGCATTTAATCAATTTACATTTAAGGTAGTTATCAATATGTATGTTCCTATTACCATTTTCTTAATTGTTTTGGGTTTGTTATTGTAGGTCTTTTCCTTCTTTTGTGTTTCCTGCCTAGAGAAGTTCCTTTAGCATTTGTTGTAAAGCTGGTTTGGTGGTGCTGAATTCTCTTAGCTTTTGCTTGTCTGAAAAGCTTTTAATTTCTCTGTCGAAATCTGGATGAGATCCTTGCTGAGTAGAGTATTCTTGGTTGTAGGTTTTTCCCTTTCATCACTTTAAATATGTCCTGCCACTCCCTTCTGGCTTGCAGAGTTTCTGCTGAAAGATCAGCTGTTAACCTTCTGGGGATTCCCTTGTATGTTATTTGTTGTTTTTCCCTTGCTGCTTTTAATATTTTTTCTTTGTATTTAATTTCTGATAGTTTGATTAATATGTGTCTTGGCATGTTTCTCTTTGGATTTATCCTGTATAGGACTCTCTGCACTTCATGGACTTGATTGACTATTTCCCTTCCCATGTTAGGGAAGTTTTTGACTATAATCTCTTCAAATATTTTCTCAGTCCCTTTCTTTTTCTCTTCTTCTTCTGGGACCCCTATACTTCGAATGTTGGTGTGTTTAATGTTGTCCCAGTGGTCTCTGAGACTGCCCTCAATTCTTTTCATTCTTTTTTCTTTATTCTGCTCTGTGGTAGTTATTTCCACTATTTTATCTTCCAGGTCACTTATCTGTTCTTTTGCCTCAGTTATTCTGCTACTGATTCCTTCTAGAGAATTTTTAATTTCATTTATTGTGTTGTTCATCATTGTGTGTTTGCTCTTTAGTTCTTCTAGGTCCTTGTTAAATGTTTCTTGTATTTTCTCCATTCTATTTCCAAGATTTTGGATATCTTTACTGTCATTACTCTGAATTCTTTTTCAGGTAGACTGCCTATTTCCTCTTCATTTGTTTGGTCTGGTGGGTTTTTACCTTGCTCCTTCGTCTGCTGTGTGTTTCTCTGTCTTCTCATTTTGCTTAACTTACTGTGTTTGGGGTCTCCTTTTCGCAGGCTGCAGGTTCGTAGTTCCCGTTGTTTTTGGTGTCTGCCCCAGTGGCTAAGGTTGGTTCAGTGGGTTGTGCAGGCTTCCTGGTGGAGGACACTGGTGTGTGTGTTCTGGTGGATGAGGCTGGATCTTGTCTTTCTGGTGGGCAGGACCACGTCTGGTGGTGTGTTTTGGGGTGTCTGTGACCTTATTATGATTTTAAGTGGCCTCTCTGCTAATGGGTGGGGTTGTGTTCCTGTCTTGCTAGTTGTTTGGCATAAGGTGTCCAGTACTGTAGTTTGCTGGTCATTGACTGGAGCTGGGTCTTAGCTTTGAGATGGAGATCTCTGGGAGAGCTTTTGCTGTTTGATATTACATGGAGCCGGGAGGTCTCTGGTGGACCAATGTCCTGAACTTGGCTCTCCCACCTCAGAGGCACAGGCCTGACACCCAGCCAGAGCACCAAGACCCTGTCAGCCACACAGCTCAGAAGAAAAGGGAGAAAAATAAATAAATAAATTAAATTAAATTAAATTAAAAAGTTATTAAAATAAAAAAATTAAAAAGTAATAAAAAAAGAAAAAAAAAGAAAGAAAGAAAGAAGAGAGCAACGAAACCAAAAAAGAAACCCACAAATTATAACAAGCGCTAAAAACTATACTAAAAAAAACCCAAAAAACAAAAACAGACAGACAGAACCCTAGGACAAATGGTAAAAACAAAGCTATACAGACAAAATCACACAAAGAAGCATATACATACACACTCACAAAAAGAGAAAAAGGAAAAATATATATATATATATATAAAAAAAAGGAAGACAGCAACCAAATCAATAAACAAGTCTACCAATGATAATAAACTCTAAATACTAAACTAAGATAAACATAAAACCAAAAACAAATTAGATGCAGGAAGCAAACCCCAAGTCTACAGTTGCTCCCAAAGTCCACCGCCTCAATTTTGGGATGATTCGTTGTCTATTCAGGTATTCCACAGATGCAGCGTACATCAGGTTGATTGTGGAGATTTAATCACTTCTCCTGAGGCTGCTGGGAGAGATTTCCCTTTTTCTTCTTTGTTCGCACAGCTCCTGGGGTTCAGCTTGGATTTGGACCCGCCTCTGTGTGTAGGTCTCCTGAGGGTGTCTGTTCCCTTTTGAGAAGTCCGAGGTCTTCTGCCAGCATTCAGTAGGTGTTCTGTAGGAGTTGTTCCACATGTAGATGTATTTCTGATGTATTTGTGGGGAGGAAGGTGATCTCCATGTCTTACTCCTCCACCATCTTGAAGGTCTCCTAGAGTGGGAGGTTTTTATGGTTAGGTCTAGAAGTGCTGTACATTTCCCAGGGTGCCAGCCTCGTCATGTGACCACACATACCTGCAAGGGGGGCTGGGAAATGTAGTCTCACCGTGGGCCCAGGAGGAAAGAGCCGGTCCGTGAACTGTTACAAGTGTGGGACAGCCTTAATGGAAGAGCAGGAAGGACTCAGCCATATTATGAGACTCTTTCTTGGTCAGACCTCACCAACCATGGTGGCCTCTGCTCAAGGGACAGGCCCCTTCTGCTCAGGATCTAAATCTCTTGCATTGACAGGTGCTGTTGGATGCATGACCACTGCTACGCACAGCTGGAGAAAAAAGGCTGCAATGTCTTGACACAGGTGTACAGATACAGAGTTGCATGGGGCCTGGTCACCTGTGGTAAGGCTGGGGCTTCCATTCAGGCCACTGGAAGAGCCTGGGTCCCTGCTGCCTCTGAGGTCAGATGCCCCAAGAGGTCAGCCAGTCTGTGTCTTGGGGGGGCAGAGATGGGGGCAACAGGGGCAGGATTATTGCAGCTGTATCTGACCTCTAGGGGGCGGGCAGAAACATCTTAGACTCAGCATGTACTAGGAGTCAAGTGCTTTCCATACGTCCTTTTGCTTGCTGTGGGGTGGCTTTAGTGTCCCCATTTTACAGATGAGGAAACATACTCAAAGGCTTACCAGTGCACACAGCTAGAGTCGGGATTCAAGCTCAGGTCCTTCTGAGTTCAAAGCTAAATCTGGGGATGGTGTCTCCTCTATGAGAACTGAAGTTCCTCCAGAGCCAGGGCTGTCTCCATCACCAGACTGGGAGCTCCCAGTCTGATGGGGAGGGAATGCGTGTCCTCCATCAGACTGGGGACTCCCTGAGGGCAGGAGCTGTGTCTCCCTCAGCTGAAACCTCGCCCTGGGGAGCAGCTGTGCCTCTTCCATCAGGTTATGCACCCCCAGTGTAGAAGCTGTGCCTCCCACATCAGACTGAGGGCAGGAAGGAGACTGGGGAGGCTGCTCAGGCTAGCAGCGAGTCCCGACTGAAGAAAGTCCAGAGTCAGTGTCACAGAGCATCTCTTTTCTTCCTCATCCTGCATTTGGTGTCCTGTTTGCAGAACGTGGGTCCCTCTGCCAGATGCAGCTCTGCACCTGTGACCAGCATTTCGTCTACTGCCTGAAAAGAAACAAGAGGAGCTACAACCCTCGTTATCAATACTTTCCCAACTTCCTCTGCACCTAGCCGCCTCAGTGAGCTCCTCCTGGACCAAGACTCTTACACCCTCTCCAACAGCACAGAGCTTACCCACTCTGCTGGGATCCCCAGAGAGGCTCCCAGGTCTGGGACCTCATTCTTTCTTGATGTTCCACTGGGCTCAGAGGAGCCCCACGGCCACACTTCTCCCTCCAGAGTTCCAGGAGAGTGACTCTGGTCATTAGACCTGGCAAGGTCAGAGTCCCCGGCCTCCACTTGCGAGATCAGCCGCTCTGGTGCTGCAATCTCACCCTTCACTTCAGGCCAACTGTGTCTCTCCTCATCCCTGAAGACGGCCCTGCTTCTCCAGGAGGGAGGCTTTCCTGGGATGCATTGACTTTTCAGTTCTGCTGTTGGGTTATCACTACCATCCTGTAGAGAATTTTCACTGAAGTGGAAGCAAAAGTGACTCCATAATTCTGCCACATAGATATTAAATAAAATTCCTTCTCAAGACTAATAATAACCACACAGGTATTTCCCCTGCTGTGGAGGGTTGCCTGTACCTCTTTCTCTGCTGTTGGGGCACCAGACCCAGAATTAACCATGTTCCCTCAGAGGATGAAGGTACAGATTAGTAACTAGAAGGTTTCCTGGGATGAGTACCAAGCCTTCTTTGGGGCTCATCTCCGTAAACCTTGGGTACACTCGAGCCAAGCACTGGACCTCATTCTTCCTCCAGGGAGTGGGGAGAAGATGACTGGCAATCGTGCCATCTTGGGCTTCCAGACCAGAGAGCGCCGCATTTGAATGCCAGCTTGGCTTCTCCAGCTGTGTGGTCTCAGGCTCATTACTGAACCTCTCTGATTTCTGGTCTCTTTAAAAAAGAAACTGTAATGTTTTTTGTGATGTAAATTGGGAATCCCAAAGCTACCTTGATGATGACCTGGCGATGCTGAGGTTCTGGGATTTCACAGAGCAAGACATTAAAAAAATAGAGTTCAACTATGGGGTTTAAAAAAATAGAGTTCAACTATGGGGTTTAAAGAAATAGAGTTCAACTATGGGGTTTATTTTTACCAAGGAAGGACACCAAAGAACCCACCTCATCGATCTATTTATAAAAGAAAGGGTGTTCTAATACCCAGACTGCAGGAAGAAAGGACACATCCCAAAACAAAGGAGAGTCCTTTCCAAGAAAGGACATTTGGCTTCCTTCCACTGACAAATCCCAAAATAACCACATGATAAATGGGATCTATATTTAAAAACCTCCAATGTTGAACATTTTCAAAATAAAATTTAATTTTATGCAATTACCCTGAATGTACTAGTGTTTTCGAAAAGTTTGCTATGGACTCACATCTAAATTTGACAATGTAACAAAGAACACAATTCAAGTGTCCAATTTGCTCATGAAATTTTTTTGATCAGAGCCATTTTCCAAATCCATTTGTAAATAGGTATGTAAAGGAAATTGGGAGCTTCACTCTCAATGCCATTTCTCTTCAATTGCGATATTCTGGATGATGGAGAAGAGACCTCAGCCCAGGCTTCTCCCTTCTCCCGTCAGGGTCAGGTGGCAGGCAGGGTGATGTCTTGCTGGTAAGTTCTGCAGGAGGGGGCTGAATTCAGGCCCCTCTTACTGGGGCATCCAAGTAAGCTCAAAGCACTGGCATTCAGACAGGCATTTGTGGATGAGGGATGCTGCAATATTATGAAAGCAGCACCACAGGCTGACATGGATTTGAGCTGGAAGGGCTCATGGAGAGCCTTCATTTATCTACCAAGAAACTGAGGCCCAGAGAGGTTAGGAGACTTTCCCAAAGTCACACAGCACATCAATAGCAGAAGTAGGTTTAGACCACAGATCCTGGTTCTAGACTCTGGGTTCTGACCACTATCCCACTGTCTTCAACTCTGGCCCCAAAAGAGAGAAAATGGAACCCGGAGTGGTTCAGGGACTCACCCACATTGGGAGTTCTTAGGAGAATTCCCTGGATTCAGCATGAGAGCCAGCTCTATTTCTTCTCTGCTCTGCCTGCCTCTGGGGATTCCAGAGTCTGTCCTTTGGTGGTTAGACTCACTGGTGCACTGGTTTCATCCTCAGTAGAGGGGACCCCACTGAGGTCCTCCATGGTGCTCCCCTGCCCCACTCTCACTGCAGTGAACAGCCACGGGGAAATGATGGAGTCACGTGATCCCTGTAACCTGGGAAGAGTTGGTCTCCTTGACTGCTCTCCTTGACTATTCCTTGGCTGGAAAGAGAACCACCGGGAAGGTCTCCCTTTCAAAATCACATCTCCCACCCTTTCAAGGGAGATACTGAAATGTACAGACCAAACCATAAATGCCTCCCTGGATAGATCTTTATATAGAAGTTGGCAGATAACACAGATACACAGACGCTTAAGGACAGGTTGCCTTGTAAGTACAGGCCCTCACTGGCATTTGAAAGTGGGCTTCAGATACAAATGGGACCCCCTCAAACATGAAAAATCATCTCTAGAGCATACGTACATGGGGGTGTGTGTGTTAATTATAGCTGTTACCAAACTGAAAATGCACAAGAGACCCAGCAGACCAATGGTTCCTGAGTGTGTGCAGGTAGAAATGTCACATGGAAGATTTCACAGGCCCCTACTGGTAAAGCATGGGGCAGACCCTTAGGAATTTGGAGCAAAGCCCCTCCATCAGCTGCAGATAACTGTTCTCCTTTTGAGAAACAACATCTGGCTTGCTAATAGATCTTCAGGGAGACTGAATTCTTGACCTTGGGTTAACAAGTTATCACGAGGCTGGCTGTTATCTGACCCACCAAGTTACGAAGCTGGGTGTGCATGGCAGCAATTACATCATCACGTGATAATATATGAAACTGGACCTAAACAGGTGCTGAAGGTCCAGGTGAGCTGCATAAGTAAGGGGCACAGAGGTCCACGGCCCCTAGACCTGCTGTATTGTCTCCTTTTTCTTAATCTGTACCAATGACTTCATGGGTGAGTTCCCTATGACCAGATGCCCAAGGAAGAAGAAGTTCTGGGCCTGTCGTACAGATGGGTGTCCACGATGTGCGGGCACTCCATGAATGTGGACAGCTGCAACATTACAGACCTCCTCTGGGGTGGCCCTCCTGTCATGCAGAAGCTGTGTTCATGCAGCTAACCTTACACCTCAGTAATTAAATCAGAGAATATCAAAAGGGGGTTATGACTCGACTGGAATAGAAATGAGCATGACCCGGGGCTTCCCTGGTGGCGCAGTGGTTGAGAGTCTGCCTGCCAATGCAGGGGACATGGGTTCGAGCCCTGGTCTGGGAAGATCCTACATGCCGCGGAGCAACTAGGCCCGTGAGCCACAATTACTGAGCCTGCGCGTCTGGAGCCTGTGCTCCGCAACAAGAGAGGCCGCGATAGTGAGAGGCCCGCGCACCGCAATGAAGAGTGGCCCCTGATCGCCGCGACCAGAGAAAGCCCTTGCACAGAAACGAAGACCCAACACAGCCAAAAATAAATAAATAAATAAATAAATAAATAAATAAATAAATAAATAAATAAGCGTGACCCAAAGATGGGTAAAAGGACTTGGTATCCTCTTTAGGGGATGTTAGTTTGTTTCAAGTCGTACTCATTATGTTAGGCAGAAACAGGATTTTGCCATTGTCTTTATTCGGAGGTTAAGAATGGTTGAAAGAGATGTGTACGGGTGACAAGTCAACAAGGGGTAGAGTGCCATGGATCTGTACTGTGTCACTTAGCTATGCTGAAGCTGTATTTCCCAGAATTTCCATCCCTGCAGAGTTCCAGGTTAGCATGGGTCTCTTAAGAGATGTTTTGCCTGAGATTTGGAAGCAGAGGTGGACCAGAAGTCACTTGATTTTTACAATCAGGAAGTCGGAGCCCGGCATGGGATGCATTTGCGGCTAACGCACGTTGTCCTTTACCTGCTGGCTCACTGTGTTGATGTGGCGAAGAAGCCAGGGCTGCGGCAACTCTGGGTCCTGCCAGATCGCCTCCTTTATCTTCTCTGGGTGAAGACTTGGAGGTGGTGAGATGCAGAAGGGTGTTCTAGGCTTTCCTCTTGGGCTCCACCCATCCTTGTGGTTCTAGTTTGCCCTGCCACTTGGGCTGTAAGATTTCAGGCAGCAGCAATAGCACAAAAGGGAATAGCCTCTCACAGACTGTTTCATTGGCTCCCAGCATCACACAAAGACAAACCCCTATTAAAATCCCTCATTTTATATATAGGTACCTCTTAGTAGTTCTGCCACTCTGACCAAACCCTGGTTGATAACAGCGGGATTCCCAGTGCGTAACAGCGTGCTTGCCACATGGCAGGTGCTCAACAAGTGTTTGCTGAATGAATAAGTGACTGAATGAAGAAATGAATGAATGAATGAGACACAGTCCCTACCCTCAAGGAGTTCACAGACCAGTGTGGGAGCCGAGAGAACTGAAAAGTTGGGCCGAAAATACAGTGGTTGTGGCATTTTGACCTCCTTGGTGGAGCAGTCTGGACCAGCGCTGGGCTCAACCTTTGGCCTCTCAGTCACTGATGTCTCCCTGGTCTGGGCCTGCACTGGATGAGGGGATGGGCACTTTATTAGACAGCCATGCTAGGGGGTATCCTCAGAGGACCGGGGGGATGGGAGAAGATAACTCAGTGTCCTAATGTCCACTAGGGGAACATGGACTTCCTGCGTGCCTTGCTCTTGAAAACGAGGTTCCAGCCGTTGGATGTGTCCAGATGCTGGCTGCAGTTGACACAAGGGCAACTTGTGGTCACTCCTGCAGATCGGCTTCTGGCACTTGCTCCTGGGACCTGTACCAGCCCAGGAAGGAAACTGGAGTGCTCACCTCCAGTTAGCCAATCAGAGAGACCCAACCCATCCCACCCAAGTGGCAAGAGCCTCCTTCAGGAACCTTAGAAATCCTGCCACCTCCTGGAAGCCTCCCAGGATGGTGACAGAATCCCATTTCCTGCTAATTTCCGAAAGCCACAACTATAGGATAAGTGAACTCCTGGCAGGGTTTGCTACTATCAATCAAGTGTCCTCTATCCATCTATTCTATCATGCGCTCCATTTACATCATTCCCTTCCTCCAAGGCCTTCAGTGGCTCCCTATTGCCAAATTCTTCAGCCTGACACTTAACGGTCTTTCCGCCTGTGGCTGTAGTGTGCTTGCAGTTTGCTCTCCCGATTACTCCCTACTTCCAAAGACATCTATTCCTCGAATCTTGCCCTATGCTTTCCACTCTGCCTCCGCTCATGCTGTTTCTTCCCTTCTGGAATGTTCATTCCCTATCTATAACTGTGAATTGCATCCTTTTCTTATCAGTAATAATAATAAAAGCTACCACTTACTGACTGCCTACTATGTGCCAGGGACTTTCATAGAGGTTATCTCATTTGATCTTCCCAAACAACCCAACAGGTAGAGGTGATTATCCCATTTAATGGGTGAGTAAACTGAGGCTGAGCATGTAAACTTGGCCATGCAACCAGAGAAAGGCAGAGTGAGGGTTTGAACCTGAGACTGTGCAAATCCAGAGGCTGAGCTCACAGGGGCAGGGCCCATGCCTCACTGCTCTCAGCACTCCCTGCCTTGCTTGGTACAGGACCTGGCACAGAGGGGGCGCCTGGTAAATGTCCATGAGTCAGACCGCCTGCGCATTGTTGCCTCATTTGCTTCCATCAGTGCTGCCTTAGATCACAGACGCCCAGAGAGCAGGGGTCACATCTACGTCTTCTCAGAAACCACAGCCCAGAGTTAGAATTAGGAATTCAATACAGAAAACCAGGTTTGGGGGGAGCCCGGCCACCGAGACTCCCATGGTTCAGTGAAACCTGATGGACACAGAAGTGACCCAGAGGCACTGAGCTTCTGAGCCCTCCAAGAAGCACAGAATGACCCTGTCTGGCTGTGGGGATTTTGAACCCCAAAGCATCCAAATACCTCCTACACGCTCACCTGGGTTAACATTCTATTAGTCAGTATTTTGGATAACTAGAAGTATTGGGAACTAGACACCAGATTCTAGTCTGACTTTGCACACGTCCTGGGTACCCTTGGGCAGGCCCCTTACCCCTCCTGACCTCAGCTTTCCCACAGGCGCAGGTCTGAGAGAGAATTTTCACTGTAGCCCTGCTCCATTAGTGGATCATGACATGAGTTTAGAGGGTTGCTTCTGGCTTGTGCACGTGTGCGTACGCTTGTGTGCATGCATGTGTGTGCATGCTTGTGCCGATATAGCACAAGTCATAAAGTGCTGCTTCAGCAAACTGTGTTTCTAGCCTGGGAGTGTATATGTGGGTTGACTGGGTCCGGGTGTCAATTTTATTACATTGTGCGGGTTGCCATCAAAAGGATTTGAGAAACCCTTGTTCACGTGACCTCTCAGGGCCCACCTGGCTCTGAAGTTGCAAACATCTAAGTGGCTTCCATGTCTTAGCCTTAATTATACGAAACCCCATAAAGTGTCCCATGGGGCTCGATGCCTGACTCCCTCACGCTTCTCTTCAGATATTAGATCAGGCCTAGGCTTTTGACTGTGGATCTCCAAACCTGTGATAGCATCAGTCCCTAAATATTCAGTAACTACCCAGCAAAGGAACAGGACATAAGCACAGGTGTGTGGCACCTGATTGGAAAACAGAGATCCAAGCCACTGAGTTTCAGTCATGGGGAGCTAGTGTGTAAGGGCTTTGGGATCAGAGAGGGACTCATGTTGTAGCTCTGCGTATTTCCTCGCCACGTGCCTTCTGGGCTGTGATTTCATTCCCTAAGCCTCAGCCGTCAAATGACTACTAACACCTTCCTCGCTAGGTTGTTGGGAATATTTGATGATATGATGCACATAAGTTACCCACTGCAGTGCCTGGCATACAGTAGGCACTCAATAAATGGCACTTGTCATGGGAGAGGACCATTAAACCCAAGCCCAAGAGTTTTGACTCCAAACACAAGCCCTAGGGGCCGAGGTTGGTGTCCAGGGCAGAAGGTGGTCCTCTCCTCGTCTTCCCAGGCTGCCCCGTGAAGCCCTTACCACGTTGGATGTGGCAATTGGTGATGCAGTGGCTGTAGTGGTCCCATTTGGGGGAGCACCACTGAGCTCTCCAGAAGGAGTAGCCGCAGCTGTGGGTGAGAGGCAGCATCTGTGGGGAGACCCAAACTGGGCCCGAGACAAGCAGTCCTGCAGCCAATCCAGGGGCTGTGCGTTTCTGCACCTCCAGCCTTTGACTGGGCTGTGCCCTGAGCCTGGAACACTTGTCTCCTCATCCCTCCCATCCACCAAGGCCCGGCCTAAATGCTGCTTCCAGGTGACACCTGTCCCAGCTTCCCCAGCACAGGGCATCGTTCCTCTTTTGGGTCCCCATAGAGGACAGGTCATTAGTTCTTCAGTGCACATTTATGGAACACCTGCTTGTGCTGGGCCTGGCTGGGCCCCGGGGACACAGAGATTCAACAACAACAACATATAAATCTCTCTCTCTCTCGAGAAGCTCGGTCTAGGGAAGGAGACAGACATGCAAGAGACAAGCACTTCACACGTGATGAGGATGGGATGCCTGATGAAGGAGTTTTGAGTTAAACCAGGAGGCTATCATTTAAGGAGGCATCATTTAATGCCATGGGCCCGCAGCCTCCCTACAGATTCTACTCCATCTCCCTCCACCAGGGCAAGCAAAGAGCACGGACACTGCGCGTAAAGGACCCGGGTTACGCACTCTCAGGCCATGAAGAAGTCACTCAGCCCCGCCCACCAATACACGGGGGCCTGGTGACTCCAGCTCAGAGACCACAATTTCCCAGTGTCATGTACGGTCTCTATAGCGATAGAAAGGGTTAAGCATTTCGTCCTAGTGGGGAGGAGAAAGCTCTGCACAGGTGGAACCCAATGCCTTCTAAGGCTGCCCTAGGGACTGACAGGTAGAAGGGTTGTCTCAGAATCACCTGTGGTTAAAAATACAGCTCCCCAAGCTGAATCAGCACTTCTGGTTTGGGGACCGGAAATCTGTATTTATAAACCGGCTCCAGGGTGAAGCAGATAGTGGTCAGGTATGGGGACGCTGGGAGGTTGTATAGGTCACAAAAGATGAGCAAAGCTTACCTTATGCGCTCACATGTATCCATGGGAATAGCCTGATGTCGACCACAGAGGCTGGGACAAGCTGCGGTCCTGGTCCTGATTTTATACATTTCTAAATTTACAACAGTGCCCCCAGGGCAAAGATGTGTTCTCCTAATGAAAACAGAATTATGTGTCACCGTCTTTGTCCCCCAGATGTGTGTATATTTTATAACTTTCTCTTTTAATTAAAAAATTATTTTAAAAATTTTTCATCTTTTATGGTAGAACATTCTCTTCAAATGTGTTCCATCTCTGCCTTTTAAACCTGTAACTTTGTTACTGATGGGGACTTTCTTTGACCAAACTTGAGTTAGGCTCCTCTCAGTCCTTTTTTGACGGGACCCTGTCCTTGGACGTTGTCCTGCAAAGCAAGAATCATAAATCAGTTTATCGAGAATCCCCTACCCTGGATATCTGATCAGATTTCCAATCCCCGCCATCCCCAGGTCATGCCTGATCATCCTGGGCTGCCTTCAGCAAGAATCCCCTCCTTACCCGTGATGTCTCCTCTTAGTAATTTTCCGTCCACTGACCCCCACCCTGCTCCTTGGCTGTCAATCCCCACTTGTCCATGCTGTATTTGGACTTGACCCCAGTTCTTTATGAAGTCTCTTTTCCTCTACTGAAATCATTCTTGGTTAAAAATCTGCTTTTCCTGCTATGACTACTGTCCAGCTCTGGTTTTCTTTAACAGTTAAGTGCTCGAGACTCAGATAGGATCGGATTCATCAATGGGCCCCCAGACTTCTCACCCAGGACCCTAAGTGGGTCTCTTTGAAGCCTTTGTCTTCACTCCTGACTCATTGAGTGGGGACCCATTGATGAATCTGACTCCTGAGCCAGTGCTCCAGACAAATGTTCACTGAAGCACAGTAAGGACAGATTTTGGTTCCTAAGGTTCTGAGTATATTCCAGAAGCTGCATTGGAGCCCTAGGCACACAGAAGCTGGGCTGGAGCCCTAGTTATCCCTGTTCATAAGTCTACAGGCATTGATAATTAAGAACATGGGAGCTTCTCAGTCGACTGAAAACTCCCTTCTCAAACCCGTGCTGACAATATGCTCCACCAACTTGGTTGTAAGTGTATTGATTGTTCACCTTCATGATCATGTTGTTGCCTGGGAGCGGCAGTGGCAGCCACTGCCCGGCATCACGAGAGAGCATCATACTATACATCGCTAGTCCAGGAAAAGAGCAAAATTCAAAGTATGGCTTCTATTGAATGCGTTGGGCATTAGCAACATTGTAAAACAAAAAGGTCATAAGTTGAACAGTTGTAAGTTGGGAACCACCTATAAAGAAACATTGTGACATGTATGTGTAAAATTGGCTAGTCTGCTACAGAATGCTGGTATATGACAGATCACAATTTCTCAGAGAAAACTTTGTAGTTTTCTCTGTAAAAGAAAGGTTACTAGTGGCTAAAAATTAGAATCAAAATATGACAATAAAACTACTAAAAATAATAAGGGGAACAATGTATGTAAGGAAATTAGGATATGTTTTTGATAAGGAAAAATATACAAGGTATGCTGGGTGTGTTTTTCTCAAGAAAAAAGAGAGTAATTTTGTCTTAAAGTAAGATGACTGGTTGTTCCAGAATGAGAAAGAGAGGAAAAAAAAAAAGGACAAACCTAAATGGATGCAGAAAGTTGTAGGTTTGCAGAACATGGATTTTTATATGTGGTCAAGTGGGTAAGACTGAATTGATTTATTTATAAAGTTTTTTTAAAAATAAACTTTGATATCAAAAGTACACTGATGCAAAATTAGACTTTGGTTTTGTCTCTGCTAAAATGATAATGATTTCTTGGAATATTGGTCTGCTCTTAATGAGATTGTAAAAGGTAATCTGCCTAGGAACCAAAATTTTGCCTTATCAGAATAATTTCCTGTAGTTTATGTTAACTTTTATTATATCCTAGATTATTTAAGAGAATGAGACTTCTCACTTTTAAAAAGATCTAAGGCTTTTTACATTTTTGACACTCTAGCCTTCCCAAAATCAAGCACTAAATGAAATCTTTTATTTTTTTATTTTTATTGCAGTATAGTTATTTTACATTGTTGTGTTTGTTTCTACTGTACAGTGAAGTTCCCTGTGCTATACAGCAGGTTCTTATTAGTTATCTATTTTATACATATTAGTGTATATATGTCAATCCCAATTTCCTGACTCATCCCACCCACGCTTTCCCCCCTTGGTGTCCATACGTTTGTTCTCTACATCTGTGTCTCTATTTCTGCCTTGCAAACCGGTTCATCTGTACCATTTTTCTAGATTCCACATATATGTGTTAATATACAATATTTGTTTTTCTCTTTCTGACTTACTTCACTCTGTATGACAGTCTCTAGGTCCATCCACGTCTCTACAAATGACCCAATTTCGTTCCTTTTTATGGCTGAAAAGGAATAAATGCCCATGACTGTCCACGGGCATTTAGGTTCCTTCCATGTCTTGGCTATTGTAAATAGTTTGCAGACTCCCTTTCTATGTAGAACACTCCAGACCTTCCTTTTTTAATTGAAGTATAGTTGATTTACAATATTGTGTTATTTTCAGGTGTACAGAAAAGTGATTCAGTTATATATATACATTTTTTGATTCATTTCCATTATAGGTTATTACACTATATTGAATATAGTTCCCTGTGCTATGCAGTAGGTCCTTGGTGTTTATCTATTTTATATATAATAGTGTGTATCTGTTAATCCCTCCTCCCTTCCCCTTTGATAACCATAGTTTGTTGTCTGGGTCTGTGAGTCTGTTTCTGTTTTGTTAATAAGTTCATTTGTCCTATTTTTTTAGATTCTACATGTAAGAGATATCATATAACATTATCTTGCTCTGCACCCCAGACCTTTTAATATTTTATGCTCTTCAAAATATTTTCAAATCCATGATCCAATATAGCCACAAAACATCCCATTTTACTGGGTGGGAAACTGAGAGACAGAGAGAAAAGTGTCTTGCTTAAGGTCACACCGAAGTTAGTGTCACTTGAATCAGGTTCTCAGACCCTGAAGTTTGGGGCAGTCTCCCCAACCCAAGCTGGTTCCCGGTAGCAATGTTAGAGCGCCTCGTGGGAATGGTGATCTCTTGAGGACTGACTGGAACTACTTTATGAATCCCACTGCCTTGCCTGGTGCCTGACACAATGGAGCAGAGCCCAGTGTAGACGGTGTCTGAAGTGTGCTTCACCATGGTTCCATGGAACCCTCATATTCACTCATGAGAGAAGTACTGTGAATGCCCCCATCCTGTGTGTGAAGAGACTGAGGCACGGAGAGGTCAAGGAGCTTGCCCCAGGAAGCACAGCTGGTAAACAGGGCAAAAGGGTATGAACCCCAGAGCCCGCCCTCTTTGCCCAGGAAAGGTGTGCTGAATCAATGTGACTGCCCCTTGCTCAAATGATGCTCAGGCAAGATTTCAGTGTAGACCTCAGCCAGCCTGCCTGCTGTCCCCAGACAGGAGAGCTACCTGTCGGTGTCACCCATAGGCTGCCCCTGGTCCCCCAAGCCACAGTGACTGCTGTCGACTGAAAAAAAGTGCGCAACCTAAAAGCTGAGAGTTATGTTTTATTTGGCAGACATTCTTAGGACTTCAAGCCCAGGAGGCAGCATCTCAAGTAACCCTGAGAAAACTGCTCCTAGGAGGCGAGGGGGGAGCTAGGATATATAGAAGTTTTTCAATAAAGGGCAGGTAGTTAATACTATTATTTATTATTAATTTATTATTTATTATTATGACTATTATTTATTAACAGGTACTGTTAAAAAAAGAAAACTAGATATCTCAAGGAATTTAGCCCTTTTCTATATGGGAAGATGCAAGAGTCTGGGCTCACTGAAATCATTCCTTTGATATGCACCTCAGCTATCTGGGACCAGTATCCTGTGTGTTCACATCCTGAGTTTCCTCAAGCTGCACCCATGGGTGCAGTCTGCTGACTGCTAGATGGTAGGTGTTCTTTGTTTCCTTCCTGAGTTCCCTCAGGGTTCCCCACTGGGGATAGCTGCAATCGCTGATGACTGCGACTTCCTTTGTTTACTGGTATGGCAGGCAGCATTCTTAGTCGACACAGCCAGGCGTGAGGCAGCGGAGGAGAGGCCACTTCCCAGTGGCCTGCTTGATCCTGCCATAGAGCTCTGAAAAGCTGGCCTCAGGGAGGACGAGCCCTGTGGGGGAGGAAAGAAACAGGGAAATGTCAGAAAGATGATGCGGTTGTTGTGGCTGATAACATTCATTCAACCACAGTCACAACCATCACAACAGCCGCTGCTCTGCGTTTCACAGGCCGGTCTCTACATGCCAGACAGGGTGCTCAGTGCTTTCCCGAGGTCTGTCATGCATTCTTCACAATACCTTGTGAAGACAGTAATATAATTCCCATTTTATAGATAAAGAAACTGAGGCTCAGAGAGGTTCAATGACAAAATCCCATGCCCAGGAGTCAGGAGACCCTTGTGTGTGGGACTGATGCCAAAAACTTGGCCTCTGTGCACAGGTGCCAAATCAAATCTCAGAGACAGAGTTTTGGGTGAACTAGAAAAGAATTGTTTATTGCTTTGCCAGGCAAAGGGGGACACAGCAGGCTCCTGCCCTCGAAAACTGTGTGTCCCATCCTGGGAGGATTTGTTGAGGAGTTTTATAGCAATACTTCAAGGGTGGGGTTGCTGATAAGATTAAGGTGTGTGCAGGGCCTGCACTCCTTTAATCTGGTCTCAGGTAATTTCTTGATGAGCTTCTCTGGTTCTTTTAATCTGGCCTCAGGTGGTCTTCTCTGGAATGAAGAATGCTGACATCTTTCATTTGTTGGGGGTTTTGGCTCTATAAAGAGCTTAAAGATATTGTTATATGTATCCCTTGAGGTGGAACCAGGACTGCGTGCCCCGAGGCTGCACTATTGTTTCTTGGCTGCCCCGCCGTTGTCTGCATCCCCTCCCTTCCCTGATTAGCAGCTGTTTGAATCTGCCCTTTGGGACTCAGGGAAGGTCCTGGAGGCTGGAGTCTGTTCCCTACAAACAAGGAAGGGAGGACACAGAAAAGCTTCGGTGCCCAGGAGCCCCCCAGGATCCTACTCAGTTTCAGGAGCCTGAACACACACTTCTGACTACTATGTTAGAGCATTTCTCCTGCCAACCTTTCATGTTGCACATTTCCCCCATACAGTCAAGGTGAACATACAGTTGTGCTTCTTGTTTTATTTTTCCATTTAACATGAGCTTTTTCACCTCGGTCACTTTGGTGTCAATGGAGAATTGCAGACCAGTGTTGGTGAGGAAAAGCTTTTCCTCTGCCCTCTTAGGTTTAGTGCCTGGGGGCTTGCAAATTAAACTAAGAAAAGACAGATAAATAGGGGAGAAGGCACGTGATATTTATTAATATTTACATGCACAGGAGTTCACAGAAAAGAAGTGAAACTCAAAGAAGTGGTTAGACTCAGGGACTCATCTACCTTTTTTGCAAAGTAGAGGGTTTAGATTTCAAGGGACAATAAATTGTAGGGAAATGACCAGGAAATATATGGGGGGAAAATGGAAGATAAGAGCTATTTTAGTAAAGTCTACTTATGCAAACTCATCTTGGAGCTGACTCCCCGTCTTTGATGATAAAAGTTGCTTTTCTCTCCCTAGTACAAGGGTGGTGGGCACAGGGTACCTTCCTCAAAGGGAAATTTTTATCTGCTTTTAGGCAGGTAAAGGGAGGAAAAAGAACTCTTCATGCATCTGTCAATTCTCAATTGCCTTCAGCTCAAAATAATTTTATGCTAAAGTGGCATATTTCGGGTGGCATATTCCGATCGCTTTCAAGGCCATGCAGCAGAGGAGTGAGAAAATCAGGCTTAACATTGGGGTCGCTTGTCTCCCAGCACAGTCTTCTCTGTCTTCTCTTGTCTTCCCTGCCCTCTTCCCTTGCCATGCTTGGGCTCTCCAGGAGCAGACCCCATGTTCCTCATCCTTCGTTTCCAGGACCTTCTACAGCATCACCCGGCCTGGCATTTCCCCCGTTGTGGGGCTTCCCAGAGGAGAGGACAAATAGCACTGGCTCACAGGGTGCCTGACTCATTTCCTTCTGGTTCCTTCCCAATCCTTCAGACAACATCAAGGCGAAGGTGGTCTCAGCTTGGAGCCTGGGTGTCCTCAGCCCCTCTCAAGTGCTTGCTCTTTCACCCAACAACGATTGATTGTGCATCTTCTCTGTCTAAATCTGTCATACAGAGTGAAGTAAGTCAGAAAGAGAAAAACCAGTATCGTATACTAACGCATGTATGTGGAATCTAGAAAAATAGTAGAGATGAACCTATTTGCAGGACAGGAATAGAGACGCAGATGTAGAGAACGGACGTGTGGACATGGCGGCAGTGGGGAAGGGGTGGGTGGGATGAACTGGGAGATTAGGTTTGACATAAATACACTACCATGTGTGAAATAGCTAGCTAGTGGGAACCTGCTGTACAGCACAGGGAGCTCAGCTTGGTGCTCTGTGATGACCTAGATGGGTGGGATGCGGGGGGGAGGGAGGTCCAAAAGAGGGAGGTGATATATGTATACATGTGGCTGATTCACTTCATTGTACAGCAGAAACTAACACAACATTGTAAAGCAATTATACTCCAATTAAAAAAAAAAAGAGTTTTATTTTCATGGTCACCTTCTGTTTATGACAATTGATGTTAGTTTTCCCTTCGCCAGGGTGCTGTAAGTTCCCTTCTTAAATAAATTTATTTAGATTAAGAAAGCTTTTTTTAAAAAAATAAAGTAGGGAAAGTGGTTAGGGCTCTGCGCTTTCACTGCCGAGGGCGTGGGTTCAATCCCTGGTCGGGGAACTAAGATCCAACAAGCTGCATGGTGTGGCCAAGAAACCTGAAAAAAATAGAGTAAAAGTGAAATATTAAACCAAACACCAGGAAGGGGATGTGTGAAAGGCTGGGGAATGTGTGAAAGGCCGTGTCCACACGTCCGTTCTCTACCCCCTCCTGTCTGACAAATGATGTAGTGGAGGCCCATAGAACGGGGTTTACACGGAGTCTGAGCTGAAATGTGGGTCTCCAATCTTTCAGTCCAGTGAGCTGTGCAGTCACAGGAGGAACAACCTTGGTACTAATGGGCTGGTCAGCCCTCGGGTTGGCCATGGGGATGGACTCTGCCTGCTCTAGATGCCAGGCATAGGGAATGTGAGGGTCATGGGGACCCACTGAGAGAGGAGCGGGGAGTGTGATTCTCGTCCAGATGCATCAGAATCTCCAGCAGCACTTGTGAGAAAATGCAGGTCTCTGGGCCCTGCCCCAGACCTACAGAATCAGATCCTCTGAGTGTGAGGCCCAGGAAACTGCATTTTAAGCAAGCCCCCCTTCACCCCCAGGGGATTCTTGTCCGCCATAATGATTTAGAAACACACTGCCTTAAGTAGTGCACCATCTGGGCTGGAGAAGGCAGCACCAGGATGGCTTTACTTCCTGCGCCCGGCCTCTGCCACTTCCTGCTGAGCGAGTTACCTCGGGCAAGACATTTATCTTGTCAGAGCCTGTTTCCTCATCTGTACAGTGAGGCAGGGCCACGTGTAATGAGGTGTAAATGAGAAAATGTATACAAGGTTCTTAGCACAGGGAAACCCAGAAAATGGCATTTTCCCGTCTCCCTTTTGGGAAGCCAGAAGCTACCACAGCCGATTTTTTTCTTCTGCACTGTGGTTCCCAGACCTGGGGTGTCTGGGGCCTGGGAGGGGCAATCTGCCATCAGCAGAGCCAGGAGCAGAGGCAGACGTCACCTCAGGGCTGGATCCTCAACAGGAGGGGACAGCCTTAGCTTCTGCTGGCCCTGGCCCAGCCCGGCCCCTGGAAGGGGCTCCAGATGAAGCGGCCCACCTGGAGAATGACCTTTGACCTCACTTCTATGGCCTTCTGGGAGTAGGAGAGTGCTCTCGGCAGAGGATGGGTGGCTGATTTCTGATAGTCCGAGGGAAGAAGCAGGGAGGTGATAAAATATGCTCCCTTTCCAATCTGGGCACCCCACCCCTTTCACTCTGTCTCAACCTTCTCACCAACTGGAAGCGCTCATCAGGAAAGAGATGAAGATTTGGTCAAAAATTCCCTTTCGGGCTTCCCTGGTGGCGCAGTGGTTGAGAATCTGCCTGCCAATGCAGGGGACACGGGTTCGTGCCCTGATCTGGGAAGAACCCGCATGCTGCGGAGCAACTGGGCCCGTGAGCCACAACTACTGAGCCTGCGCGTCTGGAGCCTGTGCTCCGCAACAGGAGAGGCCGCGATGGTGAAAGGCCCGTGCACCGCAATGAAGAGTGGCCCCTGCTCGCCACAACTAGAGAAAGCCCTCGCACAGAAATGAAGACCCAACACAGCCAAAAATAAATAAATAAATAAATAAATAAATAATTCCTTTTCATGGGAATCATAAACAGTCTTAAGAGGTAGGTGTTGTCCCCCCCATTTGATTGATCACAAAGTGAGGATCAGAGGAGTAAAACCACCAGCCCGAGGTCACACAGCTGGGAAGCAGCCAGTTGAGAGAAACAGGGTAAGCTTCCCTATCAATCCTCATTCATTCAACAGATACTTCACATGCCTCTGGCGTCATTCTGGGTGCTGGTGAGATGGTGGTCCCTCCCTGAGTTTGTCGTGTTTACGTTTTAGTGGAGCTCTGGGGTGATATAGACAAGAGGATGGATGAGTAAGTGACGAGGAAAACCATCAGAAAGTGTGAAGCGGAGAACGAAGATAAGGCAGGAGACAGGGAGCAAGTAAGGGTGAGGAGGTGGTGGCTTCAGGTTGGGAGGGCAGGGGTGGTTCCTCTGAGGGAGTGACTCTCAGCTGAGCTCGGGATGACAGAAGGGGTCAGTTTTGCAAAGAGCTCGGGGAGGTGCCTTCCAGAAGCCCCAAGGTGGGCACGGCTTGGCCAGGAACCTACAGCGGAGGGAAGAGAGAGGCATCCCTCGCACCGCCTTCTCTGACCTGCTTCGAGTTTCCACAAACTGTCTTAAAATCTCTCCTTTATTTTAAGTGAAAAAAATTAGAGGGAGAGAGACAGCAGGTCCTGACTCTGGGTCATCCAGTTGGCCCGGGGTCAGGTCAGCTCTCGGGCTGACTTTAGCAAGGATGTCAAGGACCCCAGGTGGGAACACCCTCATGCCCCCTCGGGGGGGGGGTGGGCGGGGACAGGGGCCCCAGCCCCACCTGCACAGCCCAGCAAGAAGGAAGGACCAGGATCCAGCAGGAAAAACTGGCAGAGACATGGAGAAGCCGTCCGCCCATCGCTGCCCTGGGCTGGGCTCCCGCCCTACGGAGGTGGAACCCGGCATCCAGGTGAACTGAGGATCAGCCAATGGTGGGAAGGGGATTAGTGCAGGATAAAGTGCTCCGAATGTGAGGGCTCGACTTGAGAGCAACCATTATTGTCAATATGATTATTACTCACCATACCTTCCTCCAGGATCCCT
Source organism: Balaenoptera physalus (assembly GCF_965194825.1). NCBI lineage: Eukaryota > Metazoa > Chordata > Mammalia > Artiodactyla > Balaenopteridae > Balaenoptera > Balaenoptera physalus. Next base: position 180,945,648 of record NC_138882.1, on the reverse strand, counting down.
CCTTGCCATACCCCACCCTCGCTTCCTTGTCCCTGGGGGTAGCTGTTCCCCTCTGAGGGACACGGAGGACTGAGTCAACAACTGTTCTAATAAAGAGTGTGGGAGGTAGGGTGAGACACGGCCCTGGAGCCAGAGACCCGGGTTCAAATACCAGCCCTGCCATTGATCAGCAAGTGACTCATCCTCGAGTTTCAGTTTCTGCAGCTGGAAAATGCAGGTGACAATTCCAGTGTTCCGAGTGAGTTAAGAGGAGTGGGTGAGTGGGCACCACAGGTGTTCAATGTCAGGGGTTCATTGTCCGCCCCTCCCAACCCCTGCCTTTTCCGAGTCTGACCCTGGAGGAAAGAGGAAGCATGGGGTCTGTGTCCTTCCAACTGCTTCCTTCATCCTGGGGTATGTGAGAGATGAGGTGGAGGACAGAAGCTGCCTGTGAGCCCCTCCTTCCTTTGTGCCTCTTATCCAATTCCAGTAGCTGGAACTTAGCCCAGAATGAGAACTCACAGGGCAGGAGGTTCTCCCCTTACTTTGGGGACTCTGTCCTGGCTGCCCTGAGGCCCCACCTGCCCATCCCACCTCTTGGTCCAAAGTCCTATGTCTTTACCAACCTGGGATTCATCCATTCATTTATTCATTCAACAATCTATTGATCACCTACTCTGTGATGGGCCGGCACCGACACTAAGGTGCTTGGCTCACAGAGGGTTCTCCAGGTAGGGTCCTCCTCCTGACCCAGCCCTGGACTTGCGCATCCAACACCAATCCCATCAATAACCCCAACAGCCCTGACTCTGGCAGTTCTCCTCCTCTCAGGGACATTGACCTTGTCCCTTCTCAGGGGTAGATAAATCCTGAGGAATCTAAACCAATCATGGTGATTCCATGGTGGTCTGGGGCCACCATGGTTTAACGTGGCCCGTCCTGAGCCGGAGGTCTGCTGGGTGGTGCTGGTAGGGCTTACTAAAAAGAGACACGGAACAGACAACATTTTCTCCTCTGGATGTTATCCTGCCTTGGCTTGAGGTCTGAATGATGGCTGCCATCTTGGAGCGGGAAGGGGAGCCACCCAGAGGACAAAGCCAGCACAGTGAGGGTGGCCAGCCGAGACCAGGAAAGAAACGGGTGCTGATGACATCATCAAGCCACTGAAGAGCCACCTTCCTCCTGGATGTCTTGTCACGTGAGGTGATAAGTGCCCTCGTTGTTGAAACCCATTGAGTCACAGTTTTTGGCTGGAAGCTTCCTGATCGGTACAAATGGGAGGGGGCACCAGGGAGCAGAGGGAGAATAGTCTGGGGTGGCATCCTGGCTCTGCCTTTTGTTGGTTGAAGGACCTGTGGAGGTCCCTGTTCCCATTCTGAGCCTCAGGTTGCTCAACTGTAAAATGGGGATAATAATGTCCGTATCTGCCAACATTGATATTGTCACAAAGCCACAGAGCCTAGCACAGGGGACCTCTGATGGGCAAGTAGGGTCGCCAGCTCTTGACTGTGTGTCTTGAATAAATGGACCTCATGTATCACCATCTAACATACACAGCTTTCGTGCAGAAAGGAGAGAGGAATCGGGTGGAAAGAGGGGAATACTGATTAACTATTTTCCCCTCCTGTTTCATCCTGGGGGTGACTTCAGATTTGGCCTCTGCATAACGACAACAACAGCAACAGTAATAACACAATTAATTTTAAAAGAGGGATTACTATGGGCCAGGCGCTGTGCTAAGAGCTTAATATGCATTAATCTTGTTTAATACATTGGCCTCATCTTATTTTCTTTTTAGTATTTCCATCTATACCTCACACACGAGGAAAGCTAGATTTCTCATATAAGGTCACCTGGCTGGCCAGTGGTATAATGGAATTTTTTTTTTTTTTTTGGCCACACGACGCAGCTTGCGGATCTTAGTTCCCCGACCAGGGATCGAACCCAGGCCCTTGGCAGTGAGAGAGTGGAGTCCTAACCATTGGACCGCCAGGGAATTCCCTGGAATTCGAACCCAGCACCCATAGTTCTTTATTCCTATTATGCTCTCCAGCATGAGCCACTGAGCTTCACATGGAAGGAAAACCCCTTGGTCAGCTGTTTCACAGATGTGTGTTACGGGCCGGAGGGTGTGGGTGGCTCCAGGTGCCCCAGCCGCATAGCTGGAAATACCGCTAATCACATATGAATGACAGATTGTGACTCCTTATATGAAAATATTATCCATCCATCCATCCATCCATCCATCCATCCATCCATCCAAAGTTAGTTTCCCTAAAAGCCAAGCCTGAGATGGGAATCCTTGCGCAAGTGAATGATTTATTGAGGGAGTCGTCTCAGGAGAAACCTGTAGGAGAACAAGGCAAACAGGATAGGCCAGGGAAAAAAGCAAGACATCTAGCCTGACCCCACGAGGAGCACTGGGGCACACAGCGTATGACCCAGATGGTCCTGCACGAGGCGGGGGGCAGTTATGCCCTACATGGTATTATTCTCCCAACTCATTGGTTAGAGGTGGGCAGGGTGGGGTGGGCGATGGGCACGGTAGCTCCCAGCAGCCAAGGGCAATCCTCAAGCGAAGGAGGCCGATGTGAGCACGTGGCAGCCAACACCTGGCTTAGCTGGCACGAACACCACCCGCCTCCACCTCCATCTCTCCATTATGGGCTCCTTTGATCCCAAAGCATTGATTGAGCACCTATTATGTGGGGGGAGCAGAGGAAGCAAAGATGAAACTGATGTGGCCTCCATCCTCCGGGAGCTCCAGTCTGGTCCGGGGAGGTCAGAGCAGTCTGGACCATCATATGCCACTCAAGCGAGAGCTTGGCAAGTTGTAGACCCATAAAGTGCTGTGGGAGCTCGAAGGCGGGAGTGAGCCCTTAGGACGGGGGAGGAATCAGCCAGGGAAGGCTCCTGTAGGAAGTTGCCCTTGGACCCCAAGGAGCCTAGCGTGGGCTTAGCCACCTGGAGGCGGCAGGACAGTGGAGCATGGCTGTAGAAGTCCAGGCTGAGCAAATGCCTGGCAGCGGGAGAGGAACGGGTGCCTGGAGGACACATGGCCTGTGGACCAGGTGCCTGGAGCAAAGGGAGCGGGCTGCTTGGTCCAGCCTGTCAACAGCAAATTGGCACTTGCCAACTACCTCTACAAGGACTCAATCATGAGCTGCTGCAACCGCTGACCTTCAACACCCCTTGAAAGGAGTTCAGGGTGGAGAGCAGAAATGAGGCCCTCTGTGCTCTGGGAAAAACTGGCAGAACAGGTCTTCAGATAGTTAGATATTTTCAGGAGCTGATTTTATGAGCCCAATTCTTGTATCTCCTCATATCTAGAAAAGCACTAAAATCCTTCACGGTGACGTCTGCTCCTTGTGACTAGCAGTAACCTTCATGAGACTAGCAGAAACCTTCTGCAAAAAATATGTGCTCGATTGCCTGTACTCCCCCTTCACCAAAATCACATATATACTGACCTTCCCCGCTACCTCTTTGGAGCAGTTTCTCAGAGCTATCTGAGGCGCTGTCTCCCAGGCTATAGTCCTCATTTTGCCCCAAATAAAACTCAACTCACAACTCTCATGTTGTGCTTTCTTTTTTAAGTCGACAAGCCCTTCCCTCAAAAAGTATTTACGGAGTCCCTTCTGGGTTCTGGGCACTGCTTTGGGCACCAGGGATGCAACTGAGTCCAAGACAGACATAGGCCATGCCCGCAAGGATCCCCAAGCTTCCAAGGGAGAGGGACATAGTGCCAGACAGTTCAGGTCCCAAACTCCGCCCCTATCCTGGGTGGTGGAGGACCTTGGGGTTTTAAGAAGTAGAGTCATGCAGACAGAAAGATCAATATCACCCTTTAGAGAGGCCACTCCAGTGGCAGCTTGGGCGGTGCATTGGATTGGTGGGGGGGACCTGGGAGGGGGGTGCCTGGTGAGCGGCAGTAGAGGCAGAACCTGCCGCACCCCGCCCCCAGACCCCACGCCCAACGCCCGCTGCTTTGGCCTAAACACCATCCCTGGGGGCTCCCTGGCCTTGGCTTTTCCTAAGACCCCATTCCACCCTCAGGGGAGACAGCTGCCGCCTTGGCTGGAAAGATTTAGAAGGTCCAAGAGGCAAGGTGGGGGGGTGGGGGAAGGCCAAGACCCTCCCTCTTCCAGGGAGTGTTTTAAAGAAGCCAGGCTGGTTCAGGGGTTAGATCCTGGGGGTGGGTGGCAGTGGTCCTGCAGGACTTCCGGAGCTCAAGAAGCCAGGAGCGGGGTAGGGGGCGTGGCACGGTGCAGGGGGCTCCTCCTAGCACGTGGGGATCTGACCCTTGCACCTGGGCCGCCAGTAGTAACGCAGGTGGTTCTTGTAGCTGTCCAGGTTCCGCTGCAGGCAGAGCGCCACCTCCTTGTCACAGGCGCACAGTTGCTGCTCACACCAGCTCCCCTTGTCAGCTGCGGGGCGGAGGAGGAGGGCACTTAGCATCTATCCCCTCCCCAGACGGAGCAGGGGTGGCTCAGGGCCCCTGGAGGGAGAGGCTGAAGGCAGCTCAGCCCTTGCATGGCTTTTGGCACCCTTGCCAGCTACTCTGACTCTAGCTCTGTGACCTTGGGCGCGGGCCCTGGACTCCCTGTGTGCCATTGCTCCTTTGTTTATTCATCCCTTCAAGAAACATTTGAGCACCTATCCTGTGGCAGGCCCTGGGGGGAAAGGACTGAACAGAATGGACACGTGAGGTTCACACTCCCCTGGGGACGGCAGATATCAGAGAACCACAGAAACGAGTGCCAGCAACTGTGTTACCCAGGAGTGAGGAACAATGCAGGGGCTACGAGATGGGAAACGGGTAGGATCTGACTCAGTGTCAAGAGCCATTTGAGCTGAGATTGGAAGGGTTTGCTCCCACTCCCGAAAGTCAGGGTTGGAGGAGGGGACTATTCCAGGCAAGTGGAACAGCATGTGCAAAGACTCTGAGGAAAGAGGGACCACGGTGCTTCAGTTTCGTGATCTGTAAAATGGGGGTAAGAAGACCTGGACCTATTGTATAGCACTGGCAACTATACTCAATATTTTGAATAACCTATAAGGGAAAAGAATCTGAAAAAGAATATATATATATATAAAAGATTAAAGTAAGAAGGCAAAGCCCTCAGCACATAGTAAGTGGTCAGTAAATGTTGACTATTACTGTTTTTATTGTTAAGTTCTCAATTAACAGTGACAGCTAATGAGCGCATTCAACTCCCAGCCCTGGGACCTGCCACCTTTCTCTGTGCATGGACCCAGGGGCCAGGTGACCTGGGTTACAGCCCAGGTTTCATCACTTACATCTGTGTGGCCCTGAGCAAACAGTTCACTCTAGTCTCAGTTTCCTTGTTTGTAAAATAGAGATCACCAGGGCGGTGCTGCCTCCTGGCTGGGCTGCTCTGAGGACAAATGATGATGAAAAAATTAACATAACCCCGATAGCCTGTGTCATTTATCGAGCATGCATCTGCAGCAGGCATCTGCAGGGCCCATCCTGTCTGCCCTTATTTTAGTCCTTGAATTGACTTTATGGAGTAGAACACTGTTACCTTCCTGGGTTTCCAGAGGAGGATACTGAGGCTCAGAGAAGTTCAGCAATGTGTTCAAGGTCACACAGCTGGTCAGTGGTGGGTCAGGGATCTAAGCTGAGGTCTGCCAGCCTTCCGGATCCACAAGGGGTCAAAGCCCCTATTGGACCTCTCTATACTCCTACCCCCATTTCTGCCTCTCCTCCACAGCCCAGCTACTGCCACTGGACACATGAGAAAAACACAGAGATTGAGCAGCTTGTGCGTTGTCACACAGCATATTAAGGCAATGCATGCTAGAACTCTCTTCCTCGGCCTCCAACTCCAACCCTGAGGCCTGGGCACTCACAGCACTGGATGTTCCCCTGGGAAAACTTGTAGCTGTAGCGATCCAAGTGAACTTTGCATTTGTGGTGCTTCAGGTGATCATAGCAGCAGTCGTGGGTGTGGCAGCACCTGGAGGGAGAGGACACGGGGGTGGTGGTGATGAATCCTTGGCCAACTCAGGTCTCTGGCTGCCCCTGCCCCAGAGCAGAAATTGTGTGCCTACCTTGGAAGAGTCAAGGTATGCAGGGTCTAGTCTTCTTTCTAGCTAACTCTTATTGTTTCCTGTGTACCAGGCACCTGTTCTATCTATGAATTCTCTCTTAAGCCTTTTGACCACCCTATGATGGAGGTGCTTGCGTCATCCGCATTTCACAGATGAAGAAACTGAGACTCTGGGAGGTCAAACCACTTGCCCAAGATCACACAGCCTGTAAGTGGTGGATGAGGGAACTGACTCTGGGCCTGGCTGGCTCTCATCCCTCCTCTGGCTGATCCCTAGGGTTGCTGTGAAAACCAAATGTGATCATGGCAAAAAGAGGTAGGACTTTTAAAAAAACAATGTTCAACGGCACTGGGGAGTGTGTGGGTATTCTAACTAGTTTGGGGTTGAGAGTACAAGGGGGCGTTTAGAGATTTTGGGGAACCCTCCAGAAGGGCTGGGGCTGGATTGGATCTCAGCGGAGTTCCTAGCACATAGTACCAAATGAATAAATGGATGGAGAGGAAAGAGGAGGGTCCCTGGGTAGGGGCAGGGCATGATTGGGAGGAGTTACCAGTCTGTGGCATCTTTGGGCTGGCCTTTGCCACCGAATCCGCAGTGACAGCCATAGGACAAATAGGAGAAGATGGCTCTCTTCCCCGTCACCCGTCTGATCATCTTGCTCAGGTCCAGTATCCCGCCCTGGGCTGGAATCACACCTGCCAAGGAGCCCAGCCACAAGGAGAGGACATGAATCTAAGTGGAGGCCAGTGGGCTGCAGGCCTGGCACCTGGATCAAACCAATGACCTTGGATAATAAAATGACAACAAACACTAAGGCTATTGAAAATATAATGATAGTTGGTGAGTGCTTACCATGCATCTTTTCATCTAGTGACGTATTGACTCCATCCATCCCATGAGATAAACACTTTTTTTTTTTTTTAAATAAATAAACTTTTTCTTTCGGTGTATTCTAGATGTATGGAAAAGTTGCCAAGATCATACAGAGAGTTCTTATATACTCCTCATTCAGTTTCCTCTAATGTTATTATCTTCTTAGATAATCGTGGTATATTTATGAAAACTAAAAAACCAACATTGGTACAATAAATACTATTTTTAATCCTCATTTTCGAGTTGAACACACTGAGGCTCAGTAACTTGCTCCAGGTCACAGTAGTTGGTAAATAGAAGAGCCAGGATTGAAACCCAAGGCAGTCTGGTTCTGTTCTCTGTCTCTGGGCATTGAGTTCACATTCTATAATAGGAAGACACCCTTCCTGCCCTCACCCCACCTCCCCAGACCCCCTGCACAGCCTGTAGAGAAATCCACACATTAAACAGCATGCGTGGCTCTCGTGGGAAGCAGTGTGATTTAGAAATCAATGATTTTCATGGATATTTTTCATTTCAGTCATAATATCTGCTGGTTAGAGTTGATCATAAGGGGAATTTATTTTACTGGGAGAGAGGAATACATTTTGTTGTGTTAGGAGAAATAAAATATATTAAGTCAATGAACTCAGGGGAGAGTTTGGGAGAAACAGACAAGGTAAAAGGGGACTGGAATGTACCTGTGTGCAACCTGGGGAGATGATCCAAGAACACAGATGGAGCCCAGAGTCTCAGGGAGACTGGGCTGGGGAGGCCCCCTCGGTTGACCCTAGTTTTGGAGCCCCCCCACCCCCCGCCAAGTAAATGATGTTATAATGAAAGCGCTACACTCAAATGAAGTAAGTAGTAAACCAGGGATGAGCCCCAGATTGGGGAAGGTTGGGACGGGAAGAGGTGGGGTTGGGATGAACTCATGCAGCGGACCAAGGGTTCGATCACAAGCAGGGTGCTTGCCTTGGGCTGCAGGTAAAAGTGACTGGTGGTGGCAGGGACTTGCAGGCAGGTCGTGTCCCCAGCATGTGGGAATCCACAATGCCACTCCTGTTTGCCACGATGGCTGTAGGTGTACGGGAGTTAAAGAGAAACCTTGCTAAGTTTTGACCATCCTAAGGAATGACCCCAGGCCCTCTGGAATTCCGGATTCGGTGATAAGGCACCAGAAAGCAGCCCACTGCCAAGAAAGTTACCGTCCACCCTGGAGGCCAGCCAGGGACCTGAATTCAGAATCTCGCCTTTTTGCTGTACCTCTGTCCCCCCTAAGTCTAGCCCTTTCCATTTCAGCTTAGAAATAGCCACACAAATAAATTCACACCTGAATGATGCAGCTGTTCCTTGCCGGGCAAACAATAAATTCAACTTTGATTCAGAATGCTTTCGGGTGGTCTTATTTCTTACAATTTTACAGTGAGGTCAACCCAGCCCTGGGAAATTGAGGAGCTCAACTTGTGGTTATGAGGGCTTCAGGGCACTGGCTTAGCTTGACAGAAATACCTGCCTGGGTTGCTTTTTCCATCCTCAGTTGTCACTGAGGGGGATGGAGCCCTTTCTCCCAAGGGTTAGCGGCAGTGGCAGGAGGTAAGATCACTACTATCTCGTGAATGTGCTGTGTGTTAAACTATTGCTCGTTTACTATTACTTACACTTGCTAAACACTTTGTATACGTTTTCTCATTAGAGTCCTTCTAACAACCCAATGAAAAGGGTGCCATTGTGCCCACTTTACAAATGAGACTATAGAGGGGTAGGGGGACTTGGCCAAGGTCATACAACTGGGAGGTGATGGGCCAGCGTCTGAATGCAGGTTCATCTGTGTATTTTATCTCTACATTGTATTGCCTCTTTGCATCTGAGAGATGAATTTCTGCAGCTTGATTGCAATTTTCCTAATGGTTTTTACTGTAACCTTGGAGATGTGTTCCTCTTGAGAATTTGGGAGTCCCCAAAATAACACAAAACCACATTTAAAAATGCAAATCCTTTCTCAAATCACATATTTTGAGATGGATCAAGACACAAAAACGCCAGTTTGCTAGCAACCAGATTTGTACATTTGATCTGCTAAAGATCGGATGGAAACTGCCCCATCTCCCAACGGTCAACAGAACCCTCTTCCCAGGTTCAAGGGAGATAATGAACATGAAAAATTTCCAAAAATGTAGAGTGCTATACATAAGTAAGAGATTGCTATCACCTGGTCAAAGGGACAGAGGGGAGCAGATCCATTTCTGTAATTTGTGTCCGAAGTACCAGAGGCATCAGTTCAGCTGGACCCCAGTTTCTGTAGCTTCCCACCTTCGTATGCCACACAGCTTGGCCGTCCAGGGCTCTGTGGCCGAAGCCACTGTTCCAGGGGACTGACAGCCACTGATGGCTCCTTGCAGGGGGCCAAAGAGTTGGCAACTGTGAGGCCAGGGCAGTGAGGCTCAGAGCAGCAGCTCGGTTTAGGAAAGAGATGTAGGGCGTCTCCGCTTCCCTCCCTGCCTTCCCAGCTGTGGGTCCTGTCCCCACTTACCAGCAAACACCACCAGCATGCACAGCAAGGCAAGTCGCATGATCCCAGCACAGAGCAGTGGAGGCAGCTGCTGGAAGTCCCCTTCCATGCTGGCAGCCCTTTATATCAGATGCAACCCTCCCGGAGCCTGCACGTACCCCTCCCAGCTCCAGCTCTGGACGAGGTCACCCATACTCTTTGTTTCCTCTTTTCCGGCAATGAGGAATTTTATTATTTTTGTTTCTAATATCTGTTTTTTCAACTTTTTGATTGCAGGAGAAACAAGTTCAGCATAGAAGATTTCGAAAACATAAGCGATTAGAAGAAATTTAAAATCACTTGTGAATCCATTCATCACCATTAATTTTTTTTTTTGGAAATTGACATACAACATTGTGTAAATTTAAGGTGTACAACATCTTGATACATTATATATTATAATATGAGTTGTCATTGTAGCAATAATTAGCACTTCTATCATGTCACATAATTACAATTTCTTTTTGTGGTTGGCATAATTAAGATCTAGTCCCTTAGCAAGTTTGGCGATTATAACACAACATTGTTGTCTATATTCACTGTACTGTCTCTAGGACTTATTTACTACTTGTTGCAAGTTTGTACCTTTAAACAACTTTGGTCCTATCCCTCCCCATCCCCTACTTCCTGGTAACCACCATTTTACTCTCTGTTTTTACATGTTTGGCTGTTTTAAATTCCACATATAAGTGATATTATACAGTATTTGTCTTTCTCTGTCTTACATCTCACTTACCACAATGCCCTCAAGGTCTATCCATATTGTTGCAAATGGCAGGATGTCCTTCTTTTTATGGCTGCATAATGTTCCATTGTGTATATATATATATATACTCACATACATGACATCTTTATCCCTTCACCCGTTGATGGGAGCTTAAGTTGTTTCCACCATTAACACTTTGGTGTATGTCCTTCTGGTTCTATTGCTATATATATCTTTCCACACTTTTCCCTGACCGAATTAGGAAAATGTTACAGGTAGTACTTTGTAGTCTGTCTTTTCACTTACTAAAATAACTTGAACATATTTCTATGTTGTTAAATATTCTCCTGCAGAAATGTTTTGAAAGGCAGCCTTGTATTCCATTATATGACTATGCTCTTCATTTAACAAATTCCCTATTCATGGGCATATAGGTCAATTTCGTACTCTTCTAGACCATACAGTGGTAAGGTGAAAGAAATCTTTGTTGTTAAATCTCAGTTTCTGCCCAAAATTGTTTCTATAGGATCTACTCCTTAAGTGAACTTGCTGAGTCAAAGCACACACACAATTTGAAGGCAATTGACGTGTGTTGACTACTTACCCTGCAGAAGGTCTGCCCCAGATTACAATGGGAACCCTAATGAGGCAAATGGTGTGGACCCAGCCCAACTAGGGTGGAGATGCTGATGGCAGGACACACATGGCATTACAAAGGGATGGTCTGCCACAAAGGCTCCACTGGTAACCTTCCAAGGTTTGATGGAGAGTCCATGATACCAGAAATTGGGTTTCTTCCGTGCCCGTCAGACGGCTGTTCAAGAACACAGTGCATAGGCTGACCTCTTTGCTGCTAGCTAATCAGTCCACCCAAAAAAGCGAGACACTGCTGGGTAGTCTCCCTCTCCCTCTCCCAGCCCTCTTCACTCTGTCTTTTAAATCTAATTTTCCTTTGTTCCTAGACTCAGTCACCAACTGATCATCTCATATGTGAGAAAGCAATCTGCATGCAAAATAATTAAGCAGCAAGTAAATGAAATGTCTCTGGCATATTCTTTGACACTCTTCCCCTCTGTGTGCTCAGTAGTCATTCCCTTATACTCTTACCAATGTGGGACCTTACTGTACAGTTTCTAGATCTGGGCTCTTGATGGGACATAGGGCTACTCTCCAGAGCCCCAGCTTCCCCCAAGCTGGTATCATTTCAGCAGGAGCAAAAGTAACCAGGACCTCTGCTGCTTCCAGAATAGATGCTACAAAAAGTTCTCAAAATCTGCTGTCCTAGATACTCCCAGAGGCCCCAGGGCACAGCTGAAAGGCTGAGTTTGAGATCAAAGGGACTGTGTTAAAACTCTGGCTTCTTCTCTTACCAGCTGTGGGACCCTGGGCAAATCACCTGACCTCATGAGCCTGGGCTTCCTCATTTGCAGAATGGAAACAATGTGGGGGCAACAGTCCCTCCCTCCTCTGATTGCTGTGGGGTTTAGAGAACACATGCACACAGCACACTGCACCAAGTCTCACCTATAGAGACGATGCCATTATGGTGACCACAACACGGGCTGTGTAGCATCACGTGGAGATGAAGAGGCCGAGAGGTGGGATTCGAACTCAGGCTGCCTCCCCAGTGTTCCAGCTGCTTCACTGGGAGAAAGTTGCTCAGCTCCGTCTTCCATTTCCTCACGTGTGAAATGGGGCAGTGATAGTGTTACTGAACCAAGCTTGGGTCTGCTTGCCAGCATACAGTAAAGCCAATCTACTGACCTCGGGCCGTGGTGAACCAAAGTGCATCGTTCATTGCAGGGGGCCAAGCAAGGAGTCCAGGCCGCTAATGCTCAAAAGGCTTGAATTCCTCAGGTGGCTTTCAGGGAAAGGTTTTTAAAGACAAGGTGAGGGAGAGGGGGTTGCGGGGTGTGTGATCAGCTCGTGGACATTCTTATGATTGGTTGGTGGTGAGGTAATTGGGGGTCAATCTCATAAACATCCTGGTTCCAATCATCTGGGGTCTGCTGTTAATCTGCTGTTAATCCTATCCACTCTATCATCTCAGTGCATTTTTTCTCCCTAGAAATGTGATCTGGGTTTTAAAAAAAATATCTTCTATGTTTCTAATTAACATGCTCAAGCTTTCCTCTATCTTCTTAAACATATAGAATATAGTTATAACAACTGCCGTAATGACTTTATCTACTAATTCTATCATTTGCATTGTCTCTAAGTCTGTTTCTATTGATTGATTTTTTTTCTCATTATGACTTTTAGGTCACCATTGCTCATTGTTATAGCAAATACTATGGGGAATTCCTTGGCGGTCCAGTGGTTAAGACTCCACAGGGGGCATTGGTTTGATTCCTGGTTGGGGAACTAAGATCCTGCATGCCTCGAAGCATGGCCAAAAAAAAAAAAGGAAAAGAAAAGAAAAGAAAACACTATGATAATAAATCTTTGTCTACTTTTAAAAGGGGGGTTTCTTTAAAGTAGGTTTCCAGAAGTGAAACTGCTGAATCAGAAGATTGAAGGGTTCTTAAACTTCTTCATCTTTCTGAAATTGCTAGGAATTTAGAAACTCCCTTGCTTCTGGTTCCATCAGCAGCATATAATAGTTGGAACTGGTCATTTCCTGAGACTTACCAGCAAGTCTGTATTTTTACTTTCCTGGAAACAGTGGGGAAAACACTTGGTGATACTATTAGCCCACAATCTATCAATATCTCCAGGTGGTGGATGGAAAGGAGTAGGAGAGGGCTTAGACACTGAAGTGCAAATTCTATTAAGAATAGTTACCATCAGCTGGGGCTCAGAGAGGTTAGAAACCTACCTAGGGTCATACAGCAGGTATATGGCAGAATTTGGGTTAGAATAGAGGTCTGCCAGAGCTGCTCTTACTATGTGCTGGGCACTGTTCTAAGTGGTCCACACATAGTAAATGTAAGCAGGTACTGCCCTAATCCCCATTTTACAGATGAGTCCTTTTACCCAGGGGCTACTTTCTTGCCCTCCAAACAAAGATGGAGGTGGAAGTGAGAAGAGCTGGCAGAGCCTGGAGACTGCTGCCCCCAGCCTCAGTGCAGAGAAGAAGGTGGACCCCCATCTCCTAAGAGACACCCCCATGGGGTGAGAACATGTCCTTTCAGCCAGTGACCAGAGTCCTCTGCTTGATGCATCCCTCCCCGCAAAGCCCCATTTACTGAAATGATCCCATTGCCTGGATTCCATTTATGATGAAACCTGCCAGAGGGGGTTAGAGATGCAGCTCAGAATTACTGAAGGTTTGCAGGGGAAGAGGAAATTTAAAGAAGCTGGGCTTAACTAGAGATTATCATACTAAGTGAAGTAAGTCAGACGGAGAAAGACAAATATATGATATCACTTATATGTGGAATCTAAAAAAAAAAAAAAAAAAAGACACAAATGAACTTATTTACAAAATATAAACAGACTCACAAACTTTGAAAACAAACTTATGGCTACCAAAGGGGAAATGTAGGGGGAAGACACAAATTAGGAGTTTGGGAGTAACATATACACACTACTATGTATAAAATAAATAATCAACAAGCACCTACTGTATAGCACAGGGAACTCTACTCAATATTCTATAATAACATATATGGGAAAAGAATCTGAAAAAGAATGGATTTATGTATAACTGAATCATTTTGCTGTACACCTGAAACGAACACAACATGGTAAATCAACTACACTCCAATATAAAATAAAAATTAAATTAAAAAAATAAAAAGAGGAAAACAGGTAAAAAAAATAAAGAAGCTGGACTTCCTCAGGGTCTTCTGAACTTCATCTCTGATACCATCTGGCAGGGGGCGAGGAGGGAGGGAGAGATTTGAGGTTCCTTTGTGGGGTAGTGACCCACTTTTCTCCAGCTGCACCCAAGCAGAACTAAAGTAAGTGAATTAAACAACCAGAAACCACTCAATGTCTGTCTGCTGCAGAATGGTAGATGGCGTGACTACACCACATCGACAAACCACAGCTACACATAACAACCCGGAAAAATCTCATAAACATAATGCTGAATGAAAAAAGCTGGACACAAAAGAGTACAGGTTGTAAGAGAGATTTATATGACCTTCCCGAACAGTCAAGCTAACTGGTGCTTTTAAAAGTCAGGACAGTGGCTACCCATTGAGGGGCGTGGTGACTGGAGGGGTTTCTAAGAGGGTTTCAGGGGTGCTACTGACACTCTGCCTCTTTGGGTATTGGTTACCTTGGTGAGTTCATATTCTGGAAATTCGTCCAGCTGTTTGTTCACGGTTGGTTTTTTTTTTTTGGCCGCACCACGCGGCACATGGGATCATAGTTCCCCGACCAGGGATCAAACCCGTACCCCCTCCAGGGGAAGTGCAGAGTCTTAACCACTGGGCCAGGGAAGCCCCCAGGCTGTTCACTTTTGATTTGTATATTTTCATGTATATGTTATACATCCATAAATTTGAGTAATAACAATGATAATGAGGACCATGGCAGTAAAAGCAAGTGGACTCAAATTTCACTAGGAAGTACTGGGTTGGCCAAAAAGTTCATTCGGGTCCATTTTTCCCGAATGAAAAACCCGGATGAATTTTTGGCCAACCCAACACTTCAGATACCCTTCTAGATGATCACATATCCTTCTGGATGATCAGACAATCTTTCTAGATAACCCAATATCCTTCTAGGCGATCCAGTATCCTTCTAGATGATCAGATATCCTTCTAGATGTTCAGATATCCTACCAGATTATGAACAACTGAAGTTGTGTAGTAGAAACAAATTTCGACTTTGATATCAGGCAAATCTGGCTTCGAATTCTAGCTTATTCACGGCATTACTTTGATTACGTTACTTCATCTCTCTGAACCTCAGGTTTCCCATCTGAAACTGGGACCAATCACGCTTCCTTTGAGGCTCGTTGTCATGATTACAGGTAGAATGGTTGACACACAGTAGGTGGTCAGTAAATGCATTGCACCTGGTGACCCCTCCGCCCATGAGAAAAGAGTTTAAAGTTCTGACCTCCCCTCACACCTCAGGCCCAGAGACTCTTGCTTCTAAAGGATAGAGTTGGTCACAGAGCAGGGAATTTCCACTTTGACCTCTCAGACAAGTGGCCGCAGAATTACTTTCAAAATCACTCAAAATCCCCCTCCAGGAAGCTTCAAGATGGTCATTGCTTGAAGGTTCTTCTTGTTTTTTCAGACTTGGCCTGGGCCCCTGCTGCCTTCCTCAAGGTCGCATCATCCTGGGAAGCAGCAGAGCCTGGGTGGTCAGAAGGAGGTTAGACAGGCCTGATGTGGACCCTGACTTCCCCTCTGCTTTCTCATCTGTTAAGTGGGGTGGAGCAACATGAGAATGACCAGCTACCAGAGTTCTTGTGAGGATTCTGAGACATGGGGCACGGACGGTGCTGGTTGCAAAGGGCACGTGTGGGTGGGGCCTGGCACCACTTTGCACAAGTTGATTTGCGTGGAGGTGGTTTGATCTGCCTCAGGAGTTGGGGGGTGTGACTGTGGACACCAAGAGATTTGTCTGGTGGCTTTGGCCTGAGCCCTGTGGAGAGAGCTCTGCAGAAACTCCAGGCGTAGGCTCTGGTCACTGGGAGGGGCTCTGCAGGGCACAGGGGACAGAGGGGTGCAAACGTGGTGCAGGATGGGTGTGGCTCTGAGGCTGGAGGGTAGGGAGACCCCACTGGGCCCCTGAAGGCCCACAGCTTTGGGGTGCTGAGGCCTCCAGGAACAGCTGCGGAGGTGGGTTTGGGGAGCAGAGCAGAAGACTATGAGAGCCTGGGGTTCCCAAGGCTACCTTGGAGACTCCCAGAAATAACAGTAAGATTTTACTTCGTGGGGACTTAGGGAGGGGCTGACTTATGTGGGTCAGACAAGAGGCCAGAGGCATTTCTTACTGTTAATATGATTCGCGCAGGGGCCCACAGCCTCTTGAGAGATGAAATATTTCCTGCCATATCAGTAAACAAAGGATGTCACGGTCATCAGCGATTGCAGCCCCCCAGCGTGAGCCGGTGAACCCTGAGAAAACTCAGGAAGGGAAGACTACCTGCCATCTAGCAGCCATCAGACTGCAGCCACTCCCTACAGCGAGCCCCGAGGAACCTCAGGGATGTGAAAACACAGGATACTGGCCTCAGATAGCTGAGGTGCGTATCAAAGGAATGATTTCAGTGAGCCCAGACTCTTGCATCCTCCCATACATAGAAAAAGTGCTAAATTCCTTAACTTGGGATATCTGGTTTTCTTTAATTAACAATAATCTTTTGATCTTCCTGACTACAGGCCCTTTGTTGCAAAACTCCTATATATTCTAGCTGCCCCCTCGCCTCCGGGGAGCAGTTCTCTCAGGGTTACTTGAGATGCTGCTTCCAGGGCTTGAAGTCCTAAAAATTCCCACCAAATAAAACAGGACTCTCAACTTTTAGGTTGTGAATGTTTTTTTTAAGTCGACACTCTTGAGACCTGGTGGAAGGGTATACCCAAGAGACACACCATTCACTCCATAGGAAAATAGCAATGTTTTGCCTTTTACATGAGGTCTTTGATCTCAGCATGTGTATGGTGGGTATTATCTGTCCATTTGCAGATGGGGTTAGTGGGGCTCCGAAGGATCAAGCCACTTCCCAGGCAGAGCACTGGCCAGACCCGGTCTCCTCACTCTCAAGTCTGATTCTTTTCCAGTGGGGCATCGCCATGGGCTATATGGACAATGGGTGGTGTTACGGGCTGAACTGTGTCCTCCCACCCTGTAAAATGTATATGTTGAAGTCCTAGGCCCCAGGATCCTATTTGGAGATAGGGTTTTTAAAGAGGTAATTAAGTTAAAATGAGGTCATTAGGGTGGGTCCTATTCTAACATGACTTGTGTCCTTATAAGAAGAAGAGATTGGGACATAGACAGGTACAGAGGGACCAACCATGTGAAGACACAAGGAGAAGATGGCCACCTGCAAGCCGAGGAGAAAGGTCTCAGAAGGAACCAACCCTACTGATACCTTGATCTCTGACTTCCAGCTTCTAGAACTGTGAGAAAACAAAATTCTCTTGTTTAAGCCCCACACTCTGTGGTGCCTTGTTATGGCAGCCTGAGCAAACCAACACAGGTGTTAAGAGAGCCCAGAAATAATAATGGATGCATAGGCAGGCTTCCTGGAGGAGGTGAGCAGCTGCTAGTCGTTGCCCTCTTTCTTCTGCTTGGTCCTCTTCCCCTCCCCACAGTGTCCACATGCACCGTGCCTGCAGTAGAGACCTGGTCTGAGGGACTGGTCTGGTTCTCAGGCTGCTGCCTGTAACCAGGCTTTCCCTGACTCACAAGGCTGAGCCCAGCTTGTTGCCTCAGTTTCCACCTCCATAAAATGGGAATAATGTCCTTTGATACCTCCCTCCTCCAGGGTCAACTGCTTAATGATTAGGAATTATTTGGTGATATAGTCATTATATACGTGTGTGTATATATAAAACATTTTTGTTATAAATGTAGAAGCAGTATACGTTTCTTAATTTTTTGTTTCTTTTAAAGTCAACTTTATTGAGGTACAATTTCCACAAAATTTGGTATAGCCAGTCTTATTAATTTCCGGCCCTCTAATAAGTATGTAGTAGAATCTCTTGTGGTGTTAATTTTCATTTCCCTAATGATTAGTGATGCAGAGCATCTTTTCTCTATGCTAATTTGTCAATCAATATCTTCTTTGGTGAAGAGTCTGTTCAAATCTTTTGCTCATTTTTAAAAATTGAGTGGTTTGTTTCCTTATTATTGAGTTTTGAGAGTTCTTTATATATTCTGGATACAAGTCCTTTATCAGATGTGTGATTTGCAAATATTTTCTTCTGGTCTGTGATGTGTCTTTCTGTTATCTCAGTAGATTCTTTAGAAAAAGCAGAAGTTTCATTTTCCTGAAGCCCAATTTATTGTTGGCTTCATATCTTCTATATTCTCTTCTATATCATGCTTTTGGTGTTGTACCAAGAAATCTGCCTAATCCAAGGTCACAAAGATTTTCTGCTATGTTTTCTTCTAGAAATTTTATAAGCTTAGGTTTTACATCTAGGTCTATGATCCATTTTTTAAAAATAGATTTTTTTAAAGTTTTGGTAAAATATACACAACGTAACATTTACCATCTTAACTACTTTTCACACTGTTTGTAACCATCCCCACCATCCAGCTGCAGAATTCCTCTCCTCTTTGCAAAACTAAAACTCTGTATCCACTAAACAAGAACTCCTAATCTCGCCCTCCCCCTCCCCTCCTCCCTGGCAACCACCATTCTTTCTGTCTCTGAATTCGACTCTCTAAGTACCTCATACGAATGGAATCATGCAGTATATGTCCTTTTCTAACTGACTTATTTTACTTAACACAATGTCCTCAAGGTTCATCCAAATGGCATGTGTCGAAATTTCCTTCCTTTTTAAAGCTGAATAATATGATCCATTAAAAGAATAGCTTTACAGAAATATAATTTGCATATCACACCATTCATTCGAGTGTATAATTTGATTTTTTTTGGTATATTCACCGTTATGCAACCATCACCACAATTTAATTTTAGAACATTTTCAACATCCCCCAAAGAAACCCTCCCCATTAACAGTTACCAACCTCCTCTACCCCATACTCCCTCCCCCAAGCCCCAGGCAACCACTAATCTGCTTTTGGTCTCTATAGAGTTGCCTAGTCTGGAATTTCATATAAAGGAAATCATATAATATGTGGCCTTTTGTGACTGGCTTCTTTCATTTAACATAATGTTTTTGAGGTTCATTCATGTTATAGCTCGTATCAATATTTTATTCCTTTTAATTTTTGAATAATGTCCCATTGTATAGATATTCCACCTTTCATGTATCTATTTATCAATTGATGGACACTTGTTTTTCCCTGCTTTTTGGTTATTATGAATAATCTTTCTATGAATATCTGTGTGCAAATTTTTGTGTGGGTGTATGTTGTCATTTCTCTTGGGTACATACCTATATACCATATATATAGCCATCCTAGTGGGTGTGAAGTGGTATCTCATTATGGTTTTGACTTGTGTTTCCCTAATGACTAATGATGTTGAGCAACTTTTCATGTGCTTGCTGGTCATTTGTTTATCTTCGTTGGAGAACTGTCTATTCAAATCCTTCGCCTATTTTTAAATTGGGTTGTTATCTTTATTGTTGAGTTATAAGAATTCTGGACCCAAGTCCCTTATCAGACATATGATTGGCACATATTTTATCCTATTCTGTGAGCTGCCTTTTTATTTTCTAAGTGGTATAGTTTGCAGCACAAAATTTTTAATTTTGATGAAGTTCAATTATTTATTTATTTATTTATCACTTGTGCTTTTTTTGTAGTATCTAAGAAACCATTGCCTAACCCAAGGTCACAGAGATCTACTCCTGTGTTTTCTGCTAAGTTTCTTCTGAGTTTTATAGTTTTAAGCCTTACAGTTAAATCTATCATCCATTTTGAGTTAACTTCTGTGTATGGTGTGGGGAAGGAAACCAGTTTCATTCTTTTGCATGTGGATATCTAGTTGTTTCAGCACCATTTTTTGAAGACCTCTTTCCCTATTGAATTGTCTTGGCACCCTTGTTGAACTATGATCCATTCTGATTAATTTTTGGATATGGTGAGATGTATGGATGAAATTATTTTTTTTCCCTCCCTCCCTCCCTCCCTCCCTCTCTTCCTCCCTCCCTCCCTCCCTTCCTTCCTTCCTTCCTTCCTTTCTTCCTCTCTTTTCTTCATATTGATAGTCAATTGTTCCAGCACCATTGTCGAAAATCCTCCATGGGGGCTTCCCTGGTGGCTCGGTGGTTAAGAATCACCTTCCAATGCAGGGGACAGGGGTTCGAGTCCTGGTCCGGCAAGATCCCACATGACGCAGAGCAACTAACTAAGCCTGTGCGCCACAACTACTGAGCCTGCACTCTAAAGCCCGCAAGCCACAACTACTGAGCCCGCGTGCCACAACTACTGAAGCTCGCGCGCCTAGAGCCCGTGCTCCGCAACAAGAGAAGCCACTGCAATGAGAAGCCCGCGCACCGCAACGAGGAGCAGCCCCCACTCTCTGCAACTAGAGAAAGCCCGCGCGCAGCAACGAAGACCCAACGCAGCCAAGAATAAATAAAAGAAAAAAAAAAAAAGAAAGAAAATCCTCCATGGGATTGCCTTTGCACCTGTGTCAAAAATAAATTTTCCATAAATGTGTAGGTCTAATTCTGGATCATCTATTCTGTTCCATTGATCTATTTGTCTATCTTTACACCAATCTACACTGCCTTGATTAAAGTAACTTTATAAGCCTTAAAATCAGGTAGTATAAATCCTGCAACTTTGTTCTTCTTTTCAAAGTTGATTTGATATTCTAGGTCCTTTGCATTTCCATATGAATTTTAGTATCAGCTTGTCAATTTCTACAAGAAAAGTCTATTAGGATTTTGAATGAGAGGGCATTGAATTTATAGAGCAAATCGGGAGAATTGGCATCTTAACAATATTCAGTCTTCTGATTCATAAACATGGTCTTTCTTGATTTCTCTGAGCATTGTTTCATAGTTTTCAATGCACAAGTCTTCCATATATTTTGTCAGATTTATCCCTAAATATTCCATATTTTTGGATATTATTGTTAAAGTATTTTTTCAATTTCATTTTCCAGTTGTTTATTGCTAGTAAATAGAAGTACAATTTTCTTGTAGTTTCATCTTATATCCTTCTCCCTTGCTACTAAACTCAGTTATTAGTTCTAGCAGTTTTTTTGTAGATTCTAGAGGATATTTTTTTTTACATGGACTATCATGTTTATGCCAATAGAGATAATCTTACTTCTTCTTTTCCAATCTGAATGCCTTTCATTTCTTTTCTTGCCCTAGTGAACTGCCTAAAACCACCAGTAAAACATTGAATAGAAGTAGTGAGAGTGGAGATTTTTGTCTTGTTCCTAATCTTAGATGGAAAAGTAATCAGCCTTTCCCCATTAAGTATGATGTTAGCTGCAGGGTTTTTTTTGTAGACGCCCTTTTTCAAGCTGAGGAAGTTCCCTTCTATCTCAGTTTTCTGACAATATTTTTCAAAAATCAGGGACAGATGTGAGATTTTGTCAAATGGATGGGTTTTTTGCATTTATTAAGGGGTTTTCTTTTTTAGTCTGTTAATAGGGTCTTTTTAGTCTGTTAATCATTGATTGATTTTTTAGTGTAAAACCAAACTTTCATTCCTCACTTGATCATTTTGTATTTTCCTTTTTATATCTTGTTGGACTCTGCTAACATTTTATTAAGAATTTTTACATCTATGTTCATGAGAGATATTAGTCTGTAGTTTCTTTTCTTGTAATGTCTTTATCTAGTTTTGATGTCAGAAGAATAGTGGCTTAACAGTATAAATTGGGAAGTATTTCCTCCAGTTAAATTTTCTAGAAGAATTTGTGTAGAATTGTGTCCTCCCAAAATTTATATGTTGAAGCTAACCCCCATTATCTCAGAACGTGACTGTATTTGGAGATAGGGTTTTAACGGAGTTTAAATGAGGCCATTAGGATGGTCCCTAATCCAATCTGACTGGTTTTTATGAGAAGAGGAAATGTGGACACACAAAGAGACAGGAGGGATGTGCATGCACAGAGGAAAGACCATGTGTGGAGCCATCTGTAAGCCAAGAAGAGAGGCCTCAGAATGAAACCAACCCTGCTGACACTTTGATCTTGGACTTCTAGCCTCCGGAAGTGTGAGAAAGTGAATTTCTGCCGTTTAAGCTACCCAGTCTATGGTACTTTGTAATGGCACCCCTAGCAGCCTGATACAATTAGTATTATTTCTTCCTTAAGCATTTGGTTGCATTCACCTGTGAAGTCATCTAAACCTGGAGTTTATTTATGAAAAGGTTTTAAACTGCATGTTCAATTTGTTTAATAGATAATAGGGGCTATTTCCAGTTGAGTGAATTCATGTTTTTCAAGGAAAGTGACTGTTTCATCTTAGTCATTGAATATACTGCCTTACATTCATTTTAACACAAAAAAATGACAGACAATAAAACCACCAGATATTCTACTGTCTAAAAATAACCACTGCTAATGTTTTGCTGTGTATCTTCCAGATAATTTTTATGCATGTGCCCACCCACCCCTCAACAACCACCCTCACCCTTTTTTTTTTTAGTTTCCAACAGTCTTTTTTTTTTAGTTTCCAACAGTCTTTTTTTTTTTAATTGGGGTATATTTACTTGACAATGTTGTGCCCACCCCGCTTTTCTTTTGTTTGTTTTACAAAATTGCTATTACCTTTAATATCCAGTTTTTTTGTATCGTTAAATCTTTGAAAACATAGTTATGGATGGATGGTTAATCATTTGCTTAACTAATTCCCTAACTTAAGGTGCTTCTGATTTTGGAGGAGCATCTAAAGAATGCCACAGTCAGTATCCTCTTTCATTTGTCTCTGGGAGCTACTCAGGTTTGTATCTTGGTTTATAGTCCCAGAAGTGGAATTACTGGGTCGACCAGTCTATTGTCGGCTTTTGATATTGAGCACTCCGTGATTGGGGGAGGAGGGGGGAGGGAGCGCCCATCCTCCCCTCAAGGGACCAAGCCCAAACCAACGCAGCCAGTGGGAGTGTGTGATGAGAAAATGGCACAGGACCATGCAGAGGCTCTCAGGGGCCTCCCCCACTGCCCCCACCCCCCCACCAACCCCAGCCATGACCTCCTTGGCATAGATCTAAGTGCCTCCTGGTTACCTGCGTGTTGGCGGCTGTATCGTCAGTATGTGGACTGGACTGGGTCTTACTTCTTGGTTCTTCCTTCTTTGGAGTGAGTTATATCGTTAAAAGGCATCTGCAAAAATCAAAGCGAGTACTGAACTGTGGAGGCAAGTGAAGGCAGAGACCAGCCTTACCCTCCCATCACCACACTCTGTTCTCAGGGAGCTCACAGTCTGATGGGGCAGATGCAGCCCCTGTCCCAGGAGAACCCCTGGCTTTTTTGGAGGAAATGATAGTCCCCTGTTCTCCAGGATCCCTGGTTTGAGTGCAATGTCAAGACCCACAGACCAAAACACATACAGGTGCCTACAAAAGACTGTATAAGCAAGCGCAGGTCAACACCTTCCACGTAGGGATGTGTGATTGGGTGCAGTGGGGCTTTTCTAGGATAACTTCCTGGGAAAGAGAAGGGCCTGGACCCGCAGAGAGGAGGTTGGGCAAGGGAAGGGTGAGGGCTGGGAGAACGGGGAAATGATATGTGGGATTGGCCAGCCAGTTGGTTTGGTAGAGCCAGAAGTGCAAGCTGGAAAAGCTGGGGGTAGGAAGGGAAGTGCTGGTGGCGGGGAGGGGCGGTTCTCTTCTGTTCTTTGCCAGCAAGTTTGGGACTATTGGGAGGGAAGGGCCAATGGAGACGATTTGGAGTTCTCATTTCCAATGATACTCTTCTTCCCCCCTCCCTTTTTCCCCTCCCACCATCTCAGTTCACCTCAAGGCTGGAGAACAGGCCTCTGCTTGGTAACAAATAGGTCTTTATCTGAGCACCTGCCGCATGCCCCCATAGCATACAACACCTGTAATCTGTTATTATCTGTGAGCAGAATCCTTACTCGGTGATGCCCGGTTATACCTATCTTACAGCTGAGGACACAGAGGCCAGGGAAGGGAGCTATCCTACCAGGATCTCAGAGTCAAGAAGTCAGGGTGCTGGGATCGGAGCCCCTGTCTGTGCAACGGTCCACACTGCCGGGAGCTCCCAGGACTCCAGCCCCCCTCTGTTCCTCCCTGGCCCCATCTTTCCCCCACACACGCCACCCCTGAAAAGAGGCAAATGGCACTGACCCCCAGGCCACCAGGATCTCAACCAGAGGTGACTGGGCCCCCCAGGGCACATTTGTCGATGTCTGGAGATATCTTTGTTGTCACAAGTGGGGGTGGGGTGGGGGGAGGGAGGAGGAGAGGCGCAGGGAGGAGCATGGGGAGGGGTTACTACCGGGTCTAGTGGTGGAGGTTAGGGATGCTGCCCAAGCCCCTAGGATGCCGAGGACGGTCCCCACCGGAGAGGTGTCGGGTCACATGACAGTGGTGGTGGCGCAGAGTAGCCCTGTTCCAGATCTGCAGGCTCGCCCTTCCGGATGTGAGCTGGGGGCTTCCTGCTGGATGCGTGTGCCCGTGCCCCTCCAGTCTTAGCCAGAGGTGGGCACCAGCAGCTTGCAGATGTGGGTAGGCAGTTCTCTGCAGATTCTGGACTAAAGCCCTTCCAGATGTGAAGGGATGGCTTACAGATGTGCGCATATCCACACGGAGGGCCTTCCGGGCAGAGCCTCTCCTTGACCCAAACTTGCTTCGTCGCCCTGAACTCTTCTCCTCCTCCTAGGCCTCAACTTCTGGGCTTCCGTGTCCATCTAGGCATTGTCCAGTTTTAGCATGACATCTGCTAAGTCACTTCAGCCAGGATCCCTCATCCTTGATATCTGATGGGGTTCCTCGGCCACCACCACCCCCACCAGCCCCCGGTGATGTCTGATCACCCTGCCTGCCTTCAGCAAGAATCCTGTTAGGTGGGTTTAGCCAGAATCCCCCCGCCCCCGATGTTTCCTCTTAGAATTTCCCATCCTCTGACCCCCATGCTGTGCCTTGGCTACAAATTCCCACTTTTCTTTGTTCTGTTTGGAGTTGAATCCAATCTCTTTCCCTCACCACAAGGTCCCATCATAGCAGTCCCTACGCTATCCAATGGCCCCCTTGAATAATTAGTCTGCCTTGCTGTGCTTTAACAAGTGTCACTGGATAATGTTTTCACCCCTTTCGGATGGGAAGAGAGAGAACTTTGGGCTAATTTCCTTTCAGATGCCTGGGGAAGGGCCACCTCCTCTTCAGGTGCATCAACTCCCACGCCCCGCAGGCCCGAGCACCCTGGAGTGGGAGTTACCAGGCAGCTGTGGGCAGGGCCGTGGGGCGAGGTGGAGCCTCCTTTTTCTAGGCCATGTGTCACCTGCCTCCTGCCCTGGGGCATTGCCCCGGCACTAGTCTGCCATTGCGACAGCGAGAAGCTGGGGCCTGCTCCCCAGAGACTTTGGGGCGGATCGCGGCTCTCCTTGAGATCCCTATGTTCCTGGCCCCCCAGAACCCACAACATGGCAGATGGGGCTCAGGCCAACCCCAAAGAGTTCAGGAAGAAGGAGCTGGTTAGACATCCCTCTGGGTGGAGGGGCCCGAGCCTCAGGGCCTCTTCTCCTTTGAGAAACTCCAGGTACATGCCTGCTTCCCTGGGATGGAGCCCTCCTTGGAGAGGAGCAGGGATGAGGTTGGGGAACGGGTTCCTAGAATCCATTTCTTCAGAAAGCAGAGCTCTGAGTCTCTGATGGTGGCTGAGATATGTCATTGCATTTTCAGCACTACAAGGGCCTTTGGGATCATCTAGCTAATCCTTATAGGCACTTGAGGCCCAGAGGGACTAAGGGATCTATGGATGATCACACAGCATTTTGGAAGTAGAACTGCAGCTAGAACCCAGGGACCCAGGTCTCTTGGCTCCGGGCGCAAGAGCCAGCCAGCAGGTTGGGTCACGTGACTCCCTGGTGTGCATATGGAAGGGGGTTGGTTCTGATCTGTGACAGGGTCCAACTCCATGAGACAGGAGCTCCCTGTCTTGGAAGCTGATTCCTGCTCAGAGTGGGAGGGAAGGAGCCTCCTGGTGCCTCTGGGCTCTGCCATCCTGGGGGCTGTCCCTCCAGGAGGTGCAGGCAAGTGGGAGGTACTCAGATCTTCCTGGAGGAGCTAATCGCAAGGCAAGGGCAGCAGGAAATGGGGCATCAAGAGACGGCGTTGACCGCACCTGTAACGAGGCCCAGGAGGGAGCCGCAGGCCAGGAGCTGCACGCAGGGGGAAGGGACGGACTCAAGACCAGGGTTTCTTCCTCTCTCAGGTCTTACCTGGGGATGAAGAAGTTCATCACCATCGCCATCCTGGCCAGCAGTGGTGAGTGAAGGCTCTGGGAAACTCCTCCTTCTCCCCCGACACCCCCAGCCTTTCTGCTGTGACTCACCCACGGGCCACAGGACCTCAGGCCTGCCATTGGGTCTCTGCTTCCTGGCTCTGCCCCTGCCTGGCTTCATCCCCTCTTTGGGGCTCTTTACTCCTCCAGGCACCTGTAAACATACCCAGGTCGGTAGGCATTTACTATTGACGAGCCTCAAGGGTGCAGGGCCCACAGCTGAGCAAGCATCGTAAAGTGGTGGTGGTGGCTTGGCGTCAGGGCACTTAGGGACACCGGGGTGCTTGTGTACATAGGAAAACGTGTTTGTGTACGTGTGTACATGCAGAGCTAGTGAGCTTGCATGCGGATAGCTGCATGTATCTATGTGTGTGTGGGTGTGTCCGAGCACGTGGTGATGTCTACGTGTGTAACACACATCAGGATGATGTGTAAGTGTGTGTTCACAGTGGCGTGTGTATCTCTACAGCATGTATATGAAAGTAGGCTGTACACATCTGCACATGGCAGGTGTGTAGCAGGTCTGGGTGTGAGATGTACCAGAAGACATGGAGCAGGTCTGGGGGCCTTCTTCCTTCTTCTTTCTGGGGGGCCCCACCCCCCGGACAGCCGAGGCTCCTGACACACAGGCAGGCGTCCTGGTGGCAGTTGCCCTGTGTAGGCGGAAGATGGGCTGAATGTCCCACTGGCTTTCTGTCCACCTGTTCAGCATTCCCTGAACCCAGCCAGGTTTGAGACAAAGGAAGAAAATATCAGAAACGAAATAAGGTTAAATGTGGCCAGACGTGAGAAACAGTTGGTTGAATTCAGGTGAAGTGACTTGTTATTTAGAACATAACCCCTTGAGTTCAGCCCGGCCCAGGGGCCTGGGACAGAGGCTGCAGCCTGAGTGAATGCAGGTTTTGTTCTTTCTGCTTGGAGTGGAATGTGCACGTGGCCACTCTGGGTGCTGTGTGTGTGTGAGAGTGGGAGGTGCGTGTGCATGTGTACAGGCGTGGGAGGTGAGTGTGGGTCTGCTTGTGAGACTGTATGAGTGTGGGAGGTATAGGGGAAGGGCAGGCCTGGCCCAGGGGCCCAACAAATCCTGGGAGGGGGCACCATGGGGGGAGCGAGGGTCTGGTGCGTGCCAGGCCCCGAGCTAGGCATGGGCCTGCCCGATCTCTGGAGGCTGGGATTGTTATTCCCATTTTGCAGATGGGAAAACAGAGGCCCAGGGAGCTTTAGTTCTGGGCCTGCCTCTGTCTGACTCCAAAGTGAGTGTGTGTATACGTGTGTGAGGTTGGCGATTACGAGAGTGTGCGTCTATGTGTGAGGTGGGTGTGAGCACAGGAAGTATGGGTGGGCGTGTGTCTGCGGGCGTGTGTACACTTGCGTGGTGTGTGGAGGAGAGTGTGCGGTGGGTGAGTGTGGGTTTACGTCTGTGTGTGTGTTAGAGTGTGAGTGTGTGTCCGTCCTGTGTGCGGATGGGTGAGTTTTAGGCGGGAGCTGATGGCTGGGGGCCCTGGGGATGGAAGCTGCCCCCTACCAGGGGTAACACCTCCAGGATGTGGGGGTGGGGGTGGGGGTGGGGGTGAGGAGGCCAGGACCTCACAGCAGGCGATGCAGCTGGTGCCCTGCAGGGGAATGTCTTTCTTGGCTGCTCTCAGATTTGGGAATCGAAGTCAAAGAATTTAGGCAACCTGCCTCTGGCCGCACAGCGCTAATGGAGAAAGCTGTTTGCAGATCCGGGTCTGTCTGACCCCCAGGATGCTTGGCACACATTTGATTCCAGCAACAAGAGCCCTGCAAGGCAGAAAGGGTGGGGGGAGAGCTAAAACTCCCGGGGACCCCTCTTGGCCCCCCTCCTCCCACTCTCTTCAACAGTCAACGCGGCCAAGTCAGAGACAGGCCTACAGGATGCAGGGGCCCCTCTCTCCCTGCCCCGGACCTAACATAGCCATTTACAGGCTCTAAACCATCCTCTTAAAATTGTCTGTCATTTCTCCCCACTCCTTCTTTGTTTCCTCTCTTGTGCGCTATTTATTCTCTGTAATGACGAAAATCCTGGAGCCAATAGACAGGAAGACACAGGTGGAGCAGGATTCCTAAAATCAGCTCTCTGACCGGGAGGGCAGGCCTGGCCCAGGGGCCCAACAAGCCCTGAGAGGGGGCACCATGGGGGGAACGAGGGTCTGGTGCGTGCCAGGCTCCGAGCTGGGCGCGGGCCTGCCCGATCTCTGGAGGCTGGGATTGTTATTCCCATTTTGCAGATGGGAAAACAGAGCTCCAGGGAGCTTTAGTTCTGGGCCTGCCTCTGTCTGACTCCAAGGTCTGTGCTCTTCCCACTGAGGCATGTGGAGGTGGT
The DNA here is from genome assembly GCF_965194825.1 of Balaenoptera physalus. Taxonomy (NCBI): domain Eukaryota; kingdom Metazoa; phylum Chordata; class Mammalia; order Artiodactyla; family Balaenopteridae; genus Balaenoptera; species Balaenoptera physalus. The sequence goes on along the minus strand of NC_138882.1, from coordinate 180,917,156 downwards.
GAGTCCCTTGTCATCACTAGTGATGTTGGACAACCACGTCTCCAGAAACAAGTAATTTCGGCCTTTGGGTTTCCATCCAGTCTCCGTTTCTGAAATTCTTAGCTTCCTCCCTTTCCCAGCACATTTCCTCTTTCAGGCCGTGGAGCTGGGTGGGGGATGTGGAGAGAGTTAGGGTTAGGGTTAGGGTTAGGCTGAACTGGGTGCCTAGCCCCGGGCACAGATGGAGGAGCCCGGGTGGGGGAGGCACCCCAGCTCTGGGGCACACAAACCTGGGTTCAGGTCTGGGCTCTGCCACTTCCAGGCTGCATGACCTGGGCAAAGCTTCACCTTTCTGAGCCTCAGTTTGCTCATCCATAAAATGGGATGACAGCAGCCCTCCTGCCTGTGTAGGTGGCGGCCTCACCCAGGTAAGGACCCAAATTCCAGGCTCGATGTTGACTCAGCAGTGAGCCAGCACATCTGGGAGCCCAGGAGGCAGGGAAGCAGGGGAGGGGAGAATATGTCCCTGGGGTGAGCGGCCTGAGGATGCCGGGAAGCTGATTTTGTGATTTTGCTGGTATAGGAAAGGTTGTTGCACTACCTGTGAGACAAGGACAAAGGGGAAGAAATATATACGTGTGTGTGCGTGTGTGTGTGTGTGTTCATTGAATGATGCACTGGCCCCAGGGCCATGTGGGGACGCTGAGTCCCTTCTGGGAGCAGAGGAGCCAGGCCAAGCCAGAAGGGCCCAGAATCATGTTCAGAAGAGCATGTGGCATTTGTGAAGCCCCTTAGAGTGTATTAAGGCACTGGGCTCTCACTGGCTGGGTCTAAATTCTGCTTCACCTCTTTTCAACAATGTCCTCTTGGGGAAGTTACTATATGCTCTGGGTCTCAGTCTCCTCATCTGTAAAATGGGGATAATATCAGCACTCCGTAGGGTTGCAGGGAGCACTTGATGAGTTAATGCATGGAAGGGGCATAGGACAGTGCCTGGCAAATACTATTATTATATTCTCAGGGCCATAGGGCTCAGTGTAAGGATGTGTGTAACGCACCATACCGGCTGCTTTGTAGATTGCACCCTCCTCCTGCTCTGCCCTCCCTCTCCTGCTCCCTCTCTCCCTTCCCCTTTCCCCAGCCCTGGGGTGTTGGAAGGACAGCCAGTCAAACAGGAGAGGCCACGCACAAGGCAGGGAACTCACAGCACCCTCTCGGTTCTCTCGTAGTCCTGCCCGCGGCCCACAGCAGCCTGCTCAACCTCAAGTCCATGGTGGAAGCCAACACAGGGAGGAACGCCATCTTGTCCTTCGTGGGCTACAGCTGCTACTGCAGGGGGTGGTGGGGGGGGCATGGCCTGCCCATGGATGAGGCGGACTGTTAGGTCCTGGAGAGCCTGGGCTGCTGGAACCAGGCAGGGACGGTGAAGGTCAGACTGCCTCCATCTCTGAGAGGTGGGAGAGGCCCCTTCCCCCAACGAGGAGGCTTGTTTGATGAGTTAGTGGCCAGAAGCCTGATCTTTGACCCGTGTCCTCCTCAACTGTCTTGGATATTTTCTTTTCTTTCTTTTTTTTTAAAGTGTATAACATTGTGGGTTTTTTTTTTTAATTCTATCATTGGCATGATATTTTATTTATTTATTTTTTTTATTTCTTTTGGCCACGAGGCTTGTGGCATCTCAGTTCCCCAACCAGAGATTGAACCTGGGCCCTCAGCAGTGAAAGTGTGGAGTCCTAACCACTGGACCGCCAGGGAAGTCCCATCTTGGACACTTTCTATCGTCCCTTTCCAAGGTCTTGGGCTTGGAGGCATTTGAACTTCCGTTCTCACCGGAAGGAGCCTTTGACCTGCCTCCAAACACACATGAGAGCAATAGTCACACAGCTTATACTTGACAAAGGCAAGGGCTGTGGCCACTGGCCCCTCCGCCTGGAGGCTCTGGTGGACAGGGCTGTGCTTCCTCCATCAGGCTGGGAGCTCCCGGAAGCCGTGGCTTATGCTCTGCTCCTGGCTCCCCCCGAAGCAGCCAGCACCAAGTCTGGTATCAGTGGAGGCTTCATAAATGCGTGTTGACTAATTGCCTGCCCTCCACTAGAGGGGATGGGACAGCACACCACATTTGCTTCCTGTCCCCCGTCCCCAAGCCCCACTTACCTCTCCAGGCCTTTGTCTCTCCCTGGCCATCGTGCACAGCCAGGTATAGCCCCTGCATCTAACCGGTCTCTTCCTACTTTGACTTCACCCAGGCCCCTCCCTCCCACCCTGACCCCTCCTGCAGCTGCAGCCAGGGCTCCAGGGGGTGGGGGGGAAAGCTAGGGCTCTGGGCGGAGGACAAAGGGAGGGGATCATGGACAAGAACCCGGGGCACTGGCCTGGTTCTGCCCGGCTGTGTGACCTAAGGCAAGTAACTGCCCTCTCTGGGCCTCAGTCTGAAGGTCTGACTCGTGAGGGACAGGAACAGATGATCATGATAGGGGTCACTGCCGGTGGGAGAGGGGCCAAGCCTGGCTACGCCTGTCTGCTCTCCTCTCCCCACCCCTAGGTGCTGCCATGCCCACGACTGCTGCTACCAGAAGCTCTTTGACCTGGGCTGCCACACCTATGGGGACCACTACGACTACACCATCGAGAACAACACTAACGTTGTCTGCAGTGAGTCCCTCTCCCACCATCGCCCCTTCCCTCAAGAAAGTGTGTACTGCCAGCCCCCTCGGCCTGTGCTAGGGCCGTGGGCAGGCTTGCCAGATGAAACACAGGATGCCCAGTTAAATTCAAATTTCAGATAAACAATGAAAGATGTTCTCATGTAAGTATATCCTAAATATTGCATGGAACATACTTATACTAAAAACTAAATGTTAGCATAAAATTAATAAGTATTAGTATAAAATGAAGAATTAGCATAAGTATATCCCATGCAATATTTGGGATATACTTATACTAAAATATTTATTGTCTGAAATTCAGATTTAAACAGGTACCTTGTTTTTCGTTTGCTTGTTTGTTTGCCAAATCTAATAACCCTGGCTGTGGCTCTGGCACATCTCCCTGATGTGCTCAGAGCCCCCAGGCCTGAATTGGCCCCCAGGTTCTCCAGTCCCCAAGACTCTTAAGCTTCGGAGAGCTTAGGGAGTGATCCTGATTCAGTGGATCGAGTCTGGGTGGGGTCCAGGACTCTCTGTTTTTAATCAGATCCTCAGGTGATCCTGAGAGTTTGTGTCAGGCTGGCATGGGAGTCAGGGGACCTGGGTTGGAACCCAGCTTCTCCCAGCATCTCCTTGCTGTGTGGCCCTGGGCAGGGTCCTTCCCCACCTGGCCTCAGTCTCCCCATGGGTACACTGAGGGGTTTGGATCTGAGCAGACCCATTCCCTTCTAGTTCTGTCATTGGGACCCCAGCAGATGAGGTGGCCCCATCCTAGACACCCAGGGTTTCTAGGGATTCGAGGTGTTGGAGCCAGGCCTGGCAGGTTCCCTCCTTTACCATGGACTCATTCCCCACCTGAGGGGCACGGCATCCAAGCTGATGGCCCAGGTGTCCCTGCCCTGCCCCTGCTAGTGCCCCACCCTGGGGCAGCAGGTGCCCCTTGGCCCAGCCCCATGGGCAGCCCTGGGCTCCCTTTGTCTCCTTATCTTAACCAGGCTGTGTGTCGTCCCTCACTGAGAGCTCACAAGCAATGCCAGCTTTGCAAAGATACTCAAGACTCCTGTTCTCTGGGAAAGAGTCTGGCGGGGAACTGGGCACATCTGGGGACCCTTGGCAGCCCAGGGCTGTCTGGTCCTCATATTCTGCTGTTCAGATCTGCGATGGAGGGTCTGGCTTGAGAGAGGAGTTCATTAAGCAGTTCGAGGAGAGGAATCTCTCTCCTCAACCCCCAAGACAATGGACTAACCCAAGCAATGGTTTTCACACTGGGTTCTGGGGATTTCTGGGGCCATCAGGTCAACTGCTATGAGAGCTAACGGGGGGGTCGGTTATCCGTGGATTGGTGGTCCAGCTGGCTCTTTAATGTATTTTGTAGCTCAAGTGGCTTCTCTTTCAGCTGTTTAAAAAAATTTTTTTTTATTCTTATCTTTTTTATTTTGGCTGAACTGGGTCTTTGCTGCGGCGTGCGGGTCCCTCTAGTTGCAGCTCTCGGGCTCAGTTGCAGTATGCAGGATATTAGTTCCCCAACCAGGGATCGAACCCAGGCCCCCCCTGCATTGGGAGCGCAGAGTCTTAACCACTGGACCCCCAGAGAAGTCCCCTCTTTCGGCTGTTTGATATATTAGTCTTTGGCCAAGAGTTTCACATCAGAGAAGATATTCTGCTGATGGAGAGTTTGCAAGTTTGCACACAATTGGGCTTGTGGGTGGTTCTCGAAAGGTGTTCCCCGAACCTGCAGCATCAACAGCACTTGTTAGAAGCACAATTATCAGGCCCCACACAGACCTGCTGAATCTGAAGCTCTACGGGTGGGGTCGGGCAGCCTTGGTTTTCAGGAGCCCTCCAGCGGATTGTAATGCGCACCTAAGGCTGAGAACTATGGGGTAGATGATTTCTGAAGGCCCATAACAGCAACCACAGCATTTGCTCCCTGGGAAGCACTGAGCTAAGCTCTTTATAAGTGTTTTTCTCACTCCGTCCTCACCACGAACTCCCTCCAGGGGGTGTGTGCTGTGATTCTGTGCTTGAGAGAGGCCTGCGATGGTAGAAAGTAACTGGGCTGGGGGGCGAGTTCCTGACACCTGAGTTTCCGTTCCAGCTCTGCCTTGGGTTTGCTGGGTGACTTAGGCAAACGCACCCTTTCCTGGGCCTCAGTTTCCCCCTCTTGACGTTGTCCTGTTGGGCTTCAGGGGTTCTCTGTTTACCACGCACCAGGGGCACCTGGAGGGCTGTGAATGCAGAGGCTGGGCCCCGAGCGTCGGAGCCTGCAGGCCTGGGGTGGGCCCGCTGACGGTGCTGGTGTTGCTGGCCCGAGACCACCTTCCAGGGTCTACTGTGACCTCAGAGTCCGTGCACTCCACTCCCCATAGGCGGAGCATGACCAGCAGATGTGCGAGTGTGACAAGAGCATGGTCCTGTGCTTCCAGAAGCAGACGTACAGGGGGGAGCATGGCACCTACCTCAACATCTACCGCCAGAGCCCCACGCCCAACTGCAGCATCTACGGGCCATGCCCCCCCCACCCCTCCCTAGCGCCCTCTGGGGGCTAACAGAGAGGAGGGTTGGAGGTTCCGGCCCTGGGGACCAGCCAGATGGAGGAGGTGGAGGTGGGGGCCGGTCGGGGGCCCCTGGGCTGCCCTCCTCCCTGGAGCCCTCCAGCGAGACTGGCCCTGGCCCTGGCCACCTGGTTCCTTCAGCCCAGACCTGGGTGTGGCTTCATCCTGGACGTGGCAGGGGGCGTATGCCCTGTTGGGGTCTCTCCCGAGTGTGGAAGGCGAGACTTGTGAAAGACTGGGGGTCTCTGGGTGTTGGGGGGCTCTCACTGGCACTAGCTTGACTTCCTCAGCCAGGGCCTCAAGGCTGGGGCCCAGAGTCTTCAAGACCCAGACCTGGAGCAGCCAACATGGGCCCAGAGCTTGGCATGTCCTAGGACCAGGTTCCCAGGCAGACAGAGCGCTGGTCACAAGGCCTGGTTCTGGGGCCCCTTGGCTGCTCCCACGGGGTGACTCAGGGTGATCCCTGCTTTGGGAGCCTTGCAGCCCTCCAGAGCCCCATGAAAGAGCAGGTGGCCCATCCTGGCCTTTGTCAAAGTAGCACATGAGTCCCAGCCCTGACACCACAGCATGGTCACGGGGCTAACGTCCCAGGCCTGAAGTCTGGCCTCAGTTACCCAAAGAGCCTCAGAGCAGGCTCCTGGGCACCGACAGAGCCCACAGGCCCCGCCCCCAGGGGCACAGGGACCGAGATGGGCGCACACTCAGATGTGTCCCCTCCAGTGGGTCCTCTGCCGACCCATTCGTGTCAGAGGCACACCCTGGCCGCCGCCCTGCAGCGCGGAACTGCTCAGAGGAGCGTCCCACCCCTAGCCCGCCCGGGTCCCCGACAGACACGCGAGGGGGCAAGCCCCAGGCCTCCGGGCGCTCCCCCTGCATCTCTCCCCGCGCAGCGACCAGGCCAGGGGGTGGAAGGGACCAGAACACTCTCTCCCTGGGCAAGGAGAGGCAAGGCTGCAGCCTGGCCACAGAAGCCCTCTCGATGGGGAGGAAGCTGAGAGCTGGGACCCACCTCGGTGAAGAGGAGACAAAGGCAGGAGAGACCAGGTCCAGGCAGGAGGCTGTGGGGAAGATTCCAGAAGGCAGCAGAGAGGGAGCAGGATGTGAAGAGGGAAGGGAGGGGAGAAAGTGGGAGAGAGGTGACACAAGGTGAGGGCCAGACGTCCAGACCAGAGTGGTCTTGGCAGGAGAAGAGGGGGCAGAGGAGCCTTGGGGGTGGGGTCCCCCCTAGGGCCCGGGTTCCCGCTGGGGCTTGTGGGATTACGGGCAGAAGGGGAGATCAGGCCTCAGCGGGCCCGCTTTCCTGACTCTGCCCCAGCACTGTTGTTTCCCCAGCTTCCCGGTCCTTCCTCAACTCGCCACTTGACCTCAGGGTCAGCGGCCTCCAAGTAGCCAGCGTGCCCTGCCTCGCCCCACCCTCTGCCTTCGTCCAGCGTCAACCCTGAGGGCCACTGATGTGGCGCTGTGACCCCCCTGGACACTGAGAACATCCACCAAGGATCTCGGCCCACCCTGCGGCCGCTGAGGACCACTGGCACGGGGGAAGGGACCATCAAGAAGAGCACAGGCGGGGAGGGAGGTGGGGGTAGGATGAACATCTACAAAAAAGACGGCAGGGCTGGACAGAGCCCTGCCAAGCTGCAGCTTCTAGAAACCTGCCTTGGGCTCTGGGGTCAGCTGTCACTGTGTGTGCGAGGCCTTCCTGCTGCTCCCCTCCTGCTGTCCTGCTGGCTGTGGTGTGATGGCTGTGGTCCCCCGTGTGCCTGGACCCGACCTGCCCAGTCACCGAGATCCCCTCGGGAGCCCACCTGCTCCTGAGCTGACCCCATCCACTCTGAGCTGAAGCCCCGCCCCCCAAGCAGGAATGGAGCCAGGATGCGGAGTCCCCCAGGGGCGGGGGCAGCAGAGGCCTGGGCGCCTTGCCTGTGGGAGCCTGGGTTTCTGGCTGTGCCCCTCTACCCGTGCAGACAGCCTCCCCTCCTCAAAGTCTAGGTGTTGGGATGGGATTCTGCTGCTAAGGGGTCCTGCCTGCCCCCTGCCTCACCCCAGACTTTCCCAGATACTGCAACCCCCAGAGATTGGCCACAGGGCGTGGCACCCCTCCTCAAACTAATAAAGGCCTCCTACCTCAACTCCCCACTGCTGAGTCCTCCTTGGCAAGGCACCCACTGGCCAGGGAAAAGCACAACGACTCCCTCCTGGGTCTCCAGCTCAGGGGAAAGTGGGTTCCCTGACACTCAGCATCTGGCATGGCCTATCCCCTTCCTGCTCCTGGCCTGAGCGAAGCGGCCCTCCTCCAGCAGAGACAAAAATGTTGGGAGGGTTGGAAAGTGGGGCTGTGGTCCAGCGTTCGGACAATGATAACAACTACTGGGCTGAGTGCTTGCTGGGCACCCATCTCCACGATGCTCTCCCTCCACCCCGTCCTTTTCTGTTGAAAAAACCGAGGCCCAGAGAGGGTAAGTAACTTGCCCAAAGGCACACAGGTCATTAGTGATGGGGCTGGGATCTGAATCCTCAGCATCTGACTTTTAATGTCATCTCTTCGCATCTTCTTAATGATGACTTGGGCAGCTGGGGCCAGTGGGACAAGTGACTGAGGGTCCAGCAGGGCGCCAGGTCCTGGGTCCTGGCCTTAGCCTCTTCCGCGTGATGGGCATCAGTTTCCCCAAGTGCAGAGAGACCAGAGCCGCTGTTTCAGATGCTCCCCAAAGCCATGGGTTTTCCTGGGACTTCTAGGGGTGATCTCTGGGGAAGGGGAGGCTGAGCAGAGGGGGGTCTGAGCCCCCCACCTCATTCTTCCATGAGCAGCCGTGCTTTTCCTGTGTTACATATTGATCCTTCACATGAGCTACTGTAAGAAGAAAAGAGAGTCTTCAGCTGACATTTTGAAAACCCCTGGACATGATCATCCATTGGTTCATTCATTCAACGGACCTATCCCGATGGTCTCCTATGGACCAGTCATGAGGCTGGGATTCGGGGTAGACACCACTTATCAGACACAGCGTCTGCCCCCAGGACCCCACAGCCTGGGAGGGGGAGGCAGACACGTGGACCGATACCCTTGACGTAGGGTGCCAGGTGGTGTCAGGGGAGCACGAAGGATGCAGCCAGTCCTAGAAGTGGCCCCCAAGGGGATGGGGTGGAGATGGGATGGTGTATTTGATGCCCCTGGAGGTGGCGAGGGGGAGTGGGGTCACAGTTTTTGAAGAAGGGCTCTTTGCTTCTACAGTATGGGTGGTCTTTCTCTCCTCAAGTTAGTGAGGTCTTTTATGCAGAGGCTCGAGGAGGGGGCTGGACTTGCTTCCCACTGGTCTGGGGGCTGCCACTAACAAAGACTCTCTCCTTGACCAAAATTTAGTCAGGCTCCTCTGAGATCTTTTCTCAACTAGGTCTCAGCATTTGCGTTTCTATTGCCCCGTTTTAGCAAGAATCCTGCCGTGTCAGTTTAGTGGGAATCCCTACCCATCCTCAATATCTGATCAAATTCCTCATCCTCCACCATCCCCTGGGCGATACCTGATTACCCCACCTGCCTTCTGCAAGAATCCCGTTAGGTCGGTTTAGCAAGAATTCCCCAGCTCTTAGCAATTTTCCACCTCCCCCCAACCCCTTCTATAAACCCTCACTTAAGACATGCAAGGATTTGAAATGGTATTTGGAAATGAGCCCAATTCTATACTGGCCCCTATTGCAATAGTTCTTGAATAAAATCTGTTTTGGCCACTTAAGCTACTGTCCAGCTCTGGTTTTCTAGGAGTTGTGACTCAGATGGAATCACATTCATCATTGGACCCCGGGATCTCTGCCAACTAAAAGTTGTCGCTTGCCATTCTTGTTTCTATAAGAATGAAGTCACCAGCCACCGCAGCCTCTGACCTTCAACACCCCCCTGAAAGGAGTTAAGGGTGGAGATCAGGAATGAGGCACTCTGTGCTCTGGGAAAAACTGGCAGAACAGGTCTTCAGATAGTTAGATATTTTCAGGAGAAGATTTTATGAGCTCAATTTCTTGCATCTTCTCATATCTAGAAAAGCACTAAAATCATTAACAGAGACATCTGGCCCCTTGTGACTAGCAGCAACCTTCTTGACTAATAGCAACTTTTGTCAAAATGTGTGCCTGACTGCACCAAAATCACACATATTCTGACCCCTCCCCCCTTTACCTCTTTGGAGCAGTTCCTCGGTGCTATTTGAGATGCTATAGTTCTCATTTTGCCCCAAATAAAACTTAACTCACAACTCTCAACGTTGTGCATTTTTAAAAATTCAACACCTCTCACTTTCAGTGGGAAACAATAGCACAGCCTTGTGGGTTATTACATTACAGTCCTGTTCATTATCTTTGAGATATTTTTCACCTCTTGGTTAGATTTCATTTTCCTTTCTGCTTTGTTACCTGTCTGTAAACCGGAATGAATCCTGCCATCCTGCACATTTTGTTAATTCTTCTAATTTTCTCCAAAATCTGGCTACAACTCTTCAAATGAATGTTGCCAATTTTTCTCCCACCCTCTTGACTTGGAGTCACTGAGAACTAAAACCCAACTGCCCAAATCCTTACTGGGACTTTCTAAAGAAGCCCTATGGGCTGAAGCTGGATGCGTCCATGCTCTTCTCCAAGAAACAAACATGACCATGACACCGATGTCGGTGCCATCACCAGAGATGCTGCAAACGGCAACCAGGAAGACCGATGGATTGCCACTACTCTCCTCACTTCACCATCTACAGATGCTTCAAGCTCAACATCTAGAAATCTCAACTGGCTGTCCTCTGAACCCAGAAACTGGGTTTAGTTGCTCCGATCATTCATCTTTGTTTTTCTTTTTTTCATAGATATCCCCCTCATTTAAATGCTTGATGGTTCACACCATCCAGAAAATACCCTTTACTACCAAGTCTCAACAGATGGTTCCACTGGTCACTAATGAACAAAAAATGACCAATTGAGAAAGGAACTCATATTGTTCAGAAGAAAGACGATCTCCTCTTTCCCTGAACCAGAGGAGGGACTGGCAAAGACTCTCCCCTTGACCAAACTTCAGGCTCCTCTGAGAATTTTCTCAACTTGGCCTCAACCTGCGGGCTTCTGTGTTCATCTTTGCATCATTCTTGTGTTTCAGCAAGAATCCAGCTATATCAGTTTAGGGAGGATCCCCACCCTTCCTCAATATCTGATCAAATTTCTCACCTCTCACTAGTCCCCAGGTGATATCTGATCACCACGACCTGCCTTCGGCAAGAGTCCTGTTAGGTCAGTTTAGCAAGAATCCCCTACTCTCTTAGCAATTTTCCAGCCACTAATTACCCCCACCGTGCTCCTTAGTTAGAAATCCCCACTTTTCTTTGTTCTGTTAAGAATTGAGCCCAGTTCTATACTGTCTCTTTTCCCCCACTGCAATAGTTAATAAAATCTACTTTTACCACTTTAACTTCTGTCCAGTTCTGATTTTCTACAACACCATCTCTGCCCAGACCTAGGTCAGTCTTCCATTCTCGGAGAAGCACTGCCCTTTGCCCCCATTCTTCAGACCCCCCCCCCCCCCCCCCGCCAAGGGAGTGGCTGTCAACTCTTTTCTAGAACTTGGGCGACACCTAGTGGTCATGATAGGTCACCACCTATGCTTTGCTCCACACCTCCTGCCCCTCTGGGTCTGAACCCAAAGGGAGAGAACCTGCCCCAGGCTGGCAATGCCCAGGAGAGCACTAGGAAACCATCACTGTCACCCCCACCTTGTCACTGCCATCGACATCGCCTCTCACAAGGAGCAGACTGGGTGCAACCCTGGCTCTGCCGCTCATGGGCCCACTGGCCTTGGGTTAGTTGCCTCACCCCTCCCAGTCTCCATCTCCCCCTTCTGTAAAATGTGTGTAATAATGAAGAGCACGTCGTTGGGTCTGAGGACTACATGAGGCCGCAGAGGAGAATGCCCCCAGCACAGGGCCTGGTGCAGAGACTGGAAACTCAGTGCTGGAGACTGGGGCCCTTGACTGCCTGTTGGGCCAAAGGTCCTCAGGGCCAGGTTGGCAAAGGGCAGTAGGTGGAAGGAAGGAAGATGCTGATGGAAGTGTATGGCCTGGGACATTCTCCCCCAAATGGAAACCGGGCAGAGCAAAGCTGTGGTTTACCAAGAAAATCCGGCTCTCTGCACGTGGGTGTTGGGGGGAGGGGAGGGGGAAGGAGAGAGGCAGAAGGAGAAGGGAAGGGGGCAACTTAGTGCCCCAGCTGCACAGCCAGGCCCCTGGTGCCTGCCCGGCCCTGGTCTCAGCTGGGCCTGGGAGCCACCTCTCCTCATGCTCAGGACCGGCTATGAACGCAGGGAGGCGGCCCTGTCCTCCCCAGCGGTTGTCATGGCAACACTGCGGTCAGCTTCCCCAGCTGGGGCTTCTAACAGGCAGCTGATGTCACCAGCTGTGACAACAAGCAGAGTTGGGCACTAGGAGGCACGGGTGCGCAGTACAAAGGTCCGGGCACGTGGCCCTGCAACTCTGCCGGACACCCTGCCTCCTGGGCCGGCCATCTGGTACCTCAGGATGTCAGGGCCCTGTGAGTAGAGCAAGATTTATTAAGCACTTACTGTATGCTGAGCATCGGGCTCAGAGCTCTGTGTGTGCCATCTCACTGAACCCTCCTAGCAGCCCTATGAGGTGGGGGCTATTCACAGCTTTGTTTATAAAAGGAGGGAACCGAGGCCCAGAGAAGCCAAGTAAGTTACTCAAGGTCATGCAACAGAAGCAGGGTTTGAACCCTAACTCCAGAGCCTTAGTTTCAGAGAGCATCCCTTCAACCCCTTCATTTTGAGAAAGGGGATGGGAAACAAGAAATTTAGAACTGGGACTTCCCTGGCGGTCCAGTGGCTAAGACTCCGTGCTCCCACTGCAGGGGGCATGGGTTCGATCCCTGGTCAGGGAACTAAGATCCTGCATGCCGTGCGGCACAGTCAAAAAAAAAAAAAAAGAAATTTACAATCAGAAGACATGGGTTCCCATTCCAGCCCCACCTGCCTGCTCAGACCCTCCATTTTCATCTGTGAAAAGGGAATGAATCATTTCTGAGGTCCCACTGATGATCAACAAGTTGGGTGAAAAAAAGCTTCAGGAAGGGTCAGATGTACCCAAATAGGAAGCTGGGGCCCAGGAAGAGGAAGGGGCTTATGTGAGGTGGTCCTCACCCCAGCTTCCTTCTCTCCAGCCTCCTAGCTCACTTCCTTCCAGCCCCCTTCATCTCCACCCCTGCTTCACACTCATCTCAGCTATGGGCTGCCTCTCTCCCTTGCCTGCCTCCCGGCCTTTGCTCAGGACGTTCCCTCTGCCTGGTGCCCTCTCCCTCCTCGCTGCCTTGCCTGGCTGACTTCCACCTAACCTTCAGGTCTGGAAGCCTCTGCTGACCGGCAGGTCTGGATGGGGTGCCCCCCAGGTACGCCTGCATCCTGGCTCCCTGCCCCTCACTGTCTTGTTATCACCTGGTTACCTGTCTGTCTACAGCTCCATTGTGGGCTTTAGGTGTCAGGGGTGCGCCCTCCTACTCCCACTGAATCCCAGTGCCCACCCCGTCTCGGCACACTGGATATTTGTGCACTGGGTGAATGAATGAATAAAACCACACAGCGACTTAGTGGCTTGGCCAGAACCAGAACCCAGGCCTCCCTCTAGGGCAAGTGTTTAACCCCCTGGAGCAGCCTCCCCCATTACCCCTCCCCCAAGTCTCGCCAGGACTGGATTCCTTCCGAGATGAGCCCGGGGAGGGGAACCTTAGGGCAAGGAGAGTCAGCCTGGGCTCTAGTCGCTGCTCTGCTAGGCGTTAGCGGTGTGGCCTTGAGCCCCAGTCAACTGGGGACTTAACAGCAACTGCCCGAGGAAGGTCGGGTACACTATGCACAAAGGGGGCGCTGTGCCTGGACGAGGTGAGCCTCAGCACCTGGAGGCTGCGTGTTGCAGCGACCAAGGCTTGGGGGGCACATCTGGATGCCCCTTCTCCCCGCTCAGGGTCCCGGGGCCTGGGCCTCGCCCCCTGCCCCAGCTCTCTGCTCTCCCACCGGACGTGATTTTGCTTCCGGATGAGCTCAGTAATGCCTGGTCCATCCCAGGCGCCCCGGGAGAACCTCTGTACTCGCTGACCCAGTCACCTCTCTCCCCGCCAGGCCAGCTGCCCCGCTCCAGGCCCCCAGACATGCCCACGCTGCTGCTTTATGCCAGACTCTCACATCTGCTGATTCCCGTGCCTTTCACAGCTTTGCAGATCCCCGGAAGTGGGGATGGGGGACAATGGCTCTGCCTGCCATGCACACAGTCACCCCAAAACAGTGACAGCCTTTCCCCGTGGGGCACTGAGCCCAAAGCCCGCCCTTGGTGGAGGGCATGCCCACCGCTCCACCTCCCTGACCGCCTGGTAGCTTCACCCAGACGTCAGGAAATGCAGCTGAGGAAAAGGTGCAGACAGAGAGCTGTCCCAAAAATGCATCTACACTTGACGTCTGTCCCCTTTGAGGCGGGGCGTTCGCTCCTACAACAGTGTCGCGGCCGAAGGGAAGGGACACCACTGCGTCCTCGCGATCGCCACAGCCCTCCCCATGTTAGTCATCACGCGCCCTGGTCTCCGCCGTCCACCCGTCTGTCTGTTTTGCCCCTGAGGACACTGAGATGCCCAAGTTCTCCCAGGGGGAAAGTGGTGATGGCTCAGAGCGCTGGGACACCCGCTGCTCCCAGGATAGAGCCCAGACTTCTTAGGGTGGCCACAGGCTCTCCCTGACCTGGCCTTGCCTTCCTCATCCCTTCTGCTCGCTTGAAAATCTACTCCCACATTCCATGCTCCCCACTCTAAGCTAATGCAATCCCTTCACATTGACCTCACGTCATTCAACATGTACATCAGGGATTAGAAAAGGACACAGATCCTTGCCCTCAGGAGCTCATCTTCCAGTGGGAAGGCAGACAACGAACAGTGGTATCCATGAGTGTACGATGCATGGGAAACAGAACAGGATGAAGGGGATGGGAAAGGCCAGGGGAGGGTGGGCAGTATTAAAGGGGGTGGTCACATAAGCTTTATTAGGAAGCTGAGATTCCAGCTTGAAGACTTGAAGGAGGTAGGGAGTCAGGCACGTGGGATGCCGCTTCTAGGCAGGGGGAGCCACTGTGGGCAGGGTCCTCGGGAGGGAGCGTGCCCGCCGTGTTCAAGGAACAGAACAGCATGGAGGCCATTGGCTGGGGTGGAGGGAGTGAGCGGGAGAGTATAGGAAGCGAGGCTGCGTGGGGATGGTCTGGGGATTTCAGGGCTGTGGAAGGACATGGGCTCTTACTCAGAGGCAGACGGGGAGGGCGTGAGGAGAGGAGTGACACGGATCAGAAGCCAGGCCCCTGCTGACCAGCTGCTGGTGGATGAGAGATTGCAGAGGCTGAGGGTGGAAGTGGAGAGAATGATGAGGGGCAAGCAGTAGCCCAGGAACGAGGCGATGGTGGTTCAGACCAAGATGGCAGCCCTGAAGGTGGCCCGGGTGGTTCTACATTTTTCCCCTCTCATCTTTTTCTTTTTTTAAGTGTGTACATTTTACTGAAGTATTTTATAAATATAGAATCTAAATGCATTTTGAAGGTGCCAACACATTAGATATGGGATATGAGAAAAAGAATTTGACATGCATGTTTTTGGCTTGGGGGAGGGGCAAACATGGAGGACGGCCCTTCAGCTGATCCGGGGGGAGACTGGTGGCAGTGGCGCTTTCGAGCAGGTTTGTTGAATCACCTTCCATCCCTCTACCTCACTTGGCTACCCCAACTCCTCCTCATCTTCAGCTCTCAGGTGAGACGTCAGACCCTCAGCATTCCTCGGGGAATGCTGACCCCCTGCCCTGATGGTGGTCGTTGCTCCCTGAGCTGACCCCAATTCCAGCATCTCCCAGCCTGCCTTGTAATCACCCGCTGACTTGCCTTCTGCCTGATCTGAGAGCAACTTGGAGTCGGATGCAGCTTTATTTCTCTGCTTTAGCACAGGGCCTGGCTTGCAGCAGGCCCTCGATGTGGATTTGTTGAGGCGATGAATGATCGCCCTTCCAGGAGAGCGGGCTTTCCCAATGAAAGCCAACGGCATCCCTCCACAGTCCCACCACCATCCTGTCCTCCCAGAATCAGGACATCGACGTGAGCAGTTCGATACCACCACGGGCCCCATTTTACAGATTAGAATCGGAGGCCCAGGCAGTGGACCATGGCCTGGATCTCACACTGAAATCCCTGCCCCCACGCTGAGCCCAGCCCTGGCCTCCCTCCCTCCACTGTGTCATTTGGCCAGTCCTGAGCTGGTCTCTGTTGTGGTCCGGAGTCCCCAAGGAGGGGAGGTGCCTGGCTTGGGCCCTGCCACCCTGGTTCCATGCCTGCCTTTCCATGGTCACTCCCCTTACCGCCTTATACAACCTTAACCGTGACGCCCATCAACCCCAGGCTTCCTTCTGCAGTAGTAATTACTACAGCACGTGGGCAGGTGGGAAAACAGACCAGTTTCCTCTGTGACCTGCCAGCTGAGCCAGGCAGAGCCCCGGAGCCCTAGTTCCCAGACCCTCTGTTGACCACCCACCTCTGGCTTCCCTTTCTGTCTTCACACCCATGACAGCGTCACTCAATCCAGATTGTAAGTGTCTGAACTTGAACTTCTAAAAGCTGCTCTGGCTCTCAACTTTCTCCCCAGGATATTTACACCTGATTCTCTGTTTGTTTTCTTTAAGCCTCTGAATCCCTACTGCCCAGCTCTGTGCCTGCCGCCTAGCAGAGGCTCAATGAACGTTTGTTGGATGACTGAGTGATTACAGCCTCTGTGTGTTCTCCAGTATTGCATGAGGATGGCCTTTCTCCTCCCAAGCCTGTCAGGTAAGGGGCAGGGGCACGTCCACGCTGTTCATGTGGCCTCCAAGCTCGGCACAGTGCTGAGAACCCCAGAGCCTCGGGTAGTGAAGACCAATGACATCAGTGAGTTACACCGCATGGCAAACCACATCAAAACTTAAGGACATTAAACAGGCCCGTTATTTAGCTTGCACTTCTGCAAGGTGGTGGTTTAGCTGGGGCTCAGCTGGGCTTTTGTTTTGGTCTCAGCGAGGTTCTCTGGTGTCTGTGGTCAGCCGTGAGCTGGCTTTGCTGATCCCTGCCAAGTGCTCTCACAGGTCTGAGGTCCTCAGCCAGACAGCTGGCCTGACGACCCTGATCCAGGTGGGCTCCTGCCCTCCTGCAGGTGGGCCCAGGGTGCTTCTCATGGCAGTGGCAGGCGTTTCCGAGAAAGAGGGGACGTGCGTTGGGCCTCCAGACACCTTGCTGGCAAACTGGTGGACCATCACTTCCACCATGTTCTATTGACCACAGTAATTCACAAGGCCAGTTCAGAGTTCAGATTCAGGGGTGGGGAAAACAGTCTACCGCTTGATGGGAAAAGCTGAGCATTACATCGTGAGACGTGAGGATACAGAGAGGTAAGAACAGTTGTGGTCATTTTTGCAATCTACACCCGGGCATCAGAAAGATCAGCATCCACCCTGACTGGATCACTTTAACATTTAGTAGAATTTACGCCTTATAACCAGGGGCTTCTAAATGTGGACCGAAATCTTGGATACCCCCAGTTCCCTCTCCCTTGCCCTCTTTCTTCATTTCTTTGTTATCTTCCCGGCGTGACATCCAGGTGGCAGCCGTGGGAGCTGATGTTCTCATGCTCTGTCTCTTGGGAGGTGAAAATGGAATCGACTTTTTCCTACCTCGGGGTTTTCTGGAGAAGGCAGAACTCCAGCAAATGAGAAACAGAGTCCAAGTGTGAGTCTCGGGTCCTTGGCATGTGGCCAAGACCTTGTTTTCCAGGATCCCTGCTTGGCTCCGGCTGGATCTGGGCTGTGGGTCTGGTTCCCAAGTCCGCCCTGTATCCTGATTTTGAGGTGGGGATGGAGGGAGAGTTTAAGGCGGATCCTGGGCCCCTTCCCCTCCTGGAAATTTCCCGGGATGGGGGTAGGCGACATCTCTCTACCCTGTCACCTTGTTTTATTGCTTCCTAGCGCTTTACTGCGATTGGAATGTACTGTTTATTTATGTGTATGTTGATGGTCTGTCTCCCTCCATAGAAAGCCAGGATCCTGTCTTTTCCACTGTTGATCTCCAGCCCTCTGATGCCGAGTGACAAAGGAGTATCCCAGACCAGACCGACCAGGGACCCGCGGCCTCACTAGCATTGGAGTTTGCGCCTGCCGCAGCAGGGCCAGCTGGAGAAGAACTGCTTGAAGTTTGGGCAGGTTCTCTTCGAAGCAGATTGCGTGTCACACTCGCCGGCCCTTAGCCCACAGAGGCAGCCGACACCAGCTCCAAGGGCGCATTCAACTGAAGGGAGACAGAGGGTCACAGGGGGCTTCCATCCACCCTCAGGGTTTGATTCTAAAGTCGGGGAGAACTGGGAGCTCGCTGCAAGGGGTCAAGGGTTGAAAATAGAAAGGAAAGGAACTGGGAGTTCTTTTCTTTTGTCCACAAGCCGTTCCCCCACCACACCTGGACATGCCCCAAGGAGAAGCCTGGAAGGAAACAAGAGAACAAGCAGGTGTGAGCTGCACAGAGGGGTCCTGGGTTAGTGCACCCAGGCCAAGGACACGAAACCTATTTTTTCAGAACTCAGCTCCTCCTTCCAACAGCTTACCTGGCATCTCACCTGGATGTCGCAGGCATCTTCAATGTAAGGCGCCCCAAAGGAAGCTCTTGATGTAAGTGTCCCCTTCCACCCACCCCACCCCCGCCCACTGAGCTGGTCCTCCACCCACACTCTCGGCTTGGGAAATGGCACCACCTCCCACTCAAGCCAGAAAACTAGCAGCCAACCTTGATTCCTGCCCCCCTTTCACTTTCACAGCCCATCCACCCAAAGTTCCATTGATGTCTCTATGTTTACAATATTTCACTCTGCTCTCTTCTCTCCATCTTCTTGGCCACAATCCCAATCCCTGTCATCACCAGCAATTCCGCCCTAATGGAAGGAAATAAACAGGGACTGTCTTTAAGATGTTTTTAAAAATTTTATTTATTTCTGGCTGCGCTGGGTTTTCGTTGCTGCACACGGGCTTTCTCTAGTTGCGGCGAGTGGGGGCTACTCTTCGTTGCGGTGCGCGGGCTTCTCATTGCGGTGGCTTCTCTTGTTGTGGAGCACGGGCTCTAGGCGCGCGGGCTCAGTAGTTATGGCTCGCAGGCTTAGTTGCTCTGCGGCATGTGGGATCTTCCTGGACCAGGGCTCGAATCCCTGTCCCCTGCATTGGCAGGCGGATTCTCAACCACTGCGCCACCAGGGAAGTCCGAGACCATCTTTAAATGTAACTTGAATTAGGGTCACTCTCTTGCTGAAAGCCCTGCTGTGGTTTCCTACTATTTGGGCGAAGACATCCCAAGTCCTTGCCATGGACTCCAAAGCAGGCTTGCCATGATGGGGCCCCTGCCAACCTCTCCATCCTCACAGACCTCCACTCTCTCACCTTCACTCTGCTCCAGGACCAATGGCCTCCTTATGTCACGTGTCTTGTTTGGTCTTGTCCCAGGACCTTTGCACTTGCTACTCTCTTTGTCTGAAACACTTCTCTCCGGCAGTTTTAAGTGGCTGGATCCACCACACCTTTGGGTCTTGGTCAAATTTCCTCTCTTCAGAGAGGCTCTCCCTGCCCACTCCTTCTAAAGCTTCTCCAGCCACTCTCCCTCACATCCCCATTTGTTTGATTCACCGTACTTTTCACATCTCTTATTTCTCTTATTTGTTTACTTGTTTGTGTCTGTCTCTCATCAACAAAGTGTAAGCTCTGTGAGACTGGGGCTTTTTCTGTCCTGTCCCTCCCAGTATCCCCAGCTGGGATACTATGCTGGCACATAGTAGATGCTCAACAGTCATTGAATAAGTGAATGAAGCCTCAATGGGCCTTTGGGATTGAGTGCCTGCACCGTGGCCAAGTGACCATTAGATGGGGATCTTTTATTTAAAGAATTTCACTTATTTATTTATTTATTTATTTATTTTTGGCTGTGTTGGGTCTTCGTTTCTGTGCGAGGGCTTTCTCCAGTTGCGGTGAACGGGGGCCGCTCTTCATCGCGGTGCGCGGGCCTCTCACCATCGTGGCCTCTCCCTTTGCAGAGCACAGGCTCCAGATGCGCAGGCTCAGTAGTTGTGGCTCACGGGCTTAGTTGCTCCACGGCATGTGGGATCCTCCCAGACCAGGGCTCGAACCTGTGTCCCCTGCACTGGCAGGCAGATTCTCAACCACTGCGCCACCAGGGAAGCCCCGGATCTTTTATTTAGTAGTCAGAGTTATAGTGCTCTGTGCATGGGTGCATATGCGTGTGCGTGTGCATGCATGCGTGCGTGCGTGCGTGTGTGTGTGTAGGGGATGTCTAAGGCAGCCTCCTTCTAGATAGCTCCACCCCATTTCCACTCTCTTTTGAGGGTTGGGGGGGGTGAGGAAGTGAGGTGGCCAGACTCCCTGATGTGTTGGCCCTGGGCAAGTTAGTTTCAGTATCATTTATAAAATGGTGATAAAAGCAATAGTATCAAAAATAAATAATGGTGTCTACTTCACAGGATCGTCGTGAGGATTTTCACTGTTGTCGTTACAGATGGAGTGGTCTGGATGTGCTCAGAACACAGAGAGGCCTCTATAAATGCTTGTTATTATGACGATGGTGCACCCTTAGCTTCACACGTTGGAAAAAGAAGGGCCCTTTGAAGCTGGACCAGTGCTGGCTATCATCTGTTTGTTTGCCTTTCCCCCTCTCCGAAGTCTACAATTCCTGCAGGAAGCTGTCCTCCCACATCCCACTGGAGCCTGGATTTCTCAAGACATGTTGACACCCACCCTACGCCTCAGCTGTACCTCTCCACTCACCCTCAGGAAATGTGCCAGGGATGGTTCCCGCCGCTCCCACTGTTCCTGGCGTCTGGATCACCTTTGCCTTCGCGCTCTCCCTTCTCCATCTGTGACAATCCTTCAAGACCCATCAGGCCCCAGCTCCCGCAGGGACTCCCTGAGAGCCTCCGTTCCCTCCAAGCCCAGGTCTGTCACCTCTGCCCAGCATGCCCCTTGCTGCCCTCCCCTGGCAGCCGCCATGGTCTGCAGGGGCTCACCAGGTTGTTTGGCTGCTGCCCTTGGTTGGGCCCAGGGCTACTTGGGCAAAGGGCCCTGCCCCATCCAACCTCGCTTCCCTCCCAGAGGGCCTGGCACCTGGTGCTGTCACTTACCCGGGTGCTGCTTCTCTGGAAACTGGAAGTGAGGCACTTTTCTCACCCTTTCCTCTTTCTCATCCTTCTCCCTTTCTGTTTATCTCTTTGTCTCCTGTTCCTCTTCTTTAACATCTCTTCTTTCTTCCATCTCAATTCACCAAACCTCCTTCTTCCTTTCTCACCACCCCCTTTCTTGCTTTGTCTTCAGGTCTTTTCCAAAGTGTGGAGTATAATTCTCTCCTGTTCAGTTCTACGTCTAACAGCTTGCCCAGGGTGCAGCCTGTCAGGACCGACCTGGAGCAGCGGTCTATTGCTGTGGACATCCCACAGCCATTGTAACATCAGGCCAGTCATGGGCCTTGGCAGCCCTGGGCCAAGAAATGCCATGTTTGGAAGTCATCTTTTAAAAACAAGCCTAAGCCCAGATCCTGCATCTTCCAATCTGCTGATGGGGAAACTGAGGCATGAAGAATGGAACTGACAGTTTTAGGATATGCTTTCTCATTCCATGAAATATACCTCCACCAGTGAGACAAAGCAAGAAGGTCCACATTCCTGCCTGGGCTAACCCAGACTGCCTGCCAGGCTGCTACCTGTCTGTGCCCGGCCTCCGACCTGGTCTCTAAACCCTCTCCTTGGGAGCTCTTGTTTTAAAGCTCAGAGCTCTAAATACCTCCGAGCACTGCCGACTCTCCAGTTCTCACCGCAGCCTAGACATCTCCTTTGAGCTCTAGATGCCAACAGGCTTGTGTTCACGTGACTCCCTCTTGGGTGTCTGATATGCATCTCAAACCCAACATGGCTCATGCCAGGCTCCTGCTGTGTCTGCAGAGTCTGCTCTCCCCCATCGGCACAAGCTCGTAGATGCACCACCATGCGTGGCTGCTCAGACCATGAACCTCAGCGTCAGCCTCCCTTACCTTCAAACCCCACATCTAATCCATCAGCAGGTCCCGTCAATCTACCTCCCAAACACACGCAGCGTCTGACACTTCTCCCCAGCTATCGATCTGTGCAATGATCGCTTCTCCCCAGTGCTACTGAAACACCCCACTAGTGGCTCCCCGTTTCTTCCCCTGCTCCCCAACTTCTCTGTACAGGGGCCAGAGTGATTATTTTTTAAAAAATAATTAATTAATTAATTAATTTATTTATTTATTTTTGGCTGTGTTGGGTCTTCGTTTCTGTGCGAGGGCTTTCTCTAGTTGTGGCAAGCGGGGGCCACTCTTCATCGCGGTGCGCGGGCCTCTCACTATCGCGGCCTCTCTTGTTGCGGAGCACAGGCTCCAGATGCGCAGGCTCAGTAATTTTGGCTCACGGGCCTAGTTGCTCCGCGGCATGTGGGATCTTCCCAGACCAGGGCTCGAACCCGTGTCCCCTGCATTGGCAGGTAGATTCTCAACCACTGCGCCACCAGGGAAGCCCCAGAGTGATCTTTCTAAAGCAAAATCTGAGCAGATCACTTCCTGCTTTAATGCTTCCCCCTGCGACCGAAGGAGAAGGTGAGCCCCTCACCCCATGGCCAGGCCCCACCGGACTCATTCCTGGTGGGACGCCCACCCCCCAGCCCCTCGTCTCCTTCCCCACTAGCTAAATGCCACCTCCTTAGAGAGGCCTTCTACAGCCACATAAAGTAGCCATCCTCCCCGCGCACCCACAGCCCCCGCCCTTCCACCCACTGCCATCCTCATCCTTTAGCTTGTGGCCTTATTTTAGATGCTTCATAGCACTTGTCACTACCTAAGTGTATCTTTCTTTCTGAATATTTTATGGGCTGTCTCTCTCCCTGCACACAGGCAAGGAGTTTGTCTTTTCATTGCAGATCTTCAGCCCCAAACACGCTATAAACGCTCCATCCCAGTTTGCTACTGCCATACTAGCTGGGCTTACATGGCCTGCGGGGCAGTGAATGAAGCCCCCGTCCCAAGAAACAGGGAGTCGGTTTCTCGGTCCAGATCTGCCGCCTGCATATTCTAGCATGGCAGGAAAGTTGTTCCTCGGCTTTCAAATGAGGGTACGGGTGCTTGCATTGACTATTTCATGAATTTTTTTCATTCACTCACTCATCAGACAAACAGGTATTGAGTTCCTAACCCGTGCCTGCCCTTTGGCTAGGAGGTGCGGAGGTACAGGTCTGAGCAAGCGGACCCCACACTGCATAGCTCTGGGCATCCTCTGTGGCCTTATGAGGATAAGCGCCGCCCCCAACAAGTGCTCCCTGCTCTCCTGGAATTCACATTCCAGTTGAGGGGAGAATCAATGCATAAATAAACAAATAAGTAAACAAGAAAATGAGATGATGTCAGGTTGAGACAGATGCTAGGAGAGGAAATGGGTGATGTGTCAGCGAGCGGAGGTGTTGTGAGGAGGAAACTCAGAAGCAAAGGAGAAAGATCTTTGCAAACTACAAATTCCAATGGTTACCTGCTTCACCCTCCCCCTTTGGCAGAGGGAGAAGTCACAGGCTCAGAGATGGAGGTGATAGTGGTACCTCTGGCTGGAACCTGGGCTCTGCTGCCCACGGCCGGGCTCCCCGCTGCACTACAGATGCATTCATGTGTGGGTGGAGGGGGCATCACCACTGGCAGATCTTAAAATCCCTTGCGAATGCCAAGTACTTACGTAAGCCCACTCAACAGAGGGCTAATGACCTCCCTGGTTACCTGAGGGGAGCCTTTGCCACTCGGCAAATTGGCCCCAGGGCTTGGGTTCCAGGCCTTTCTCTGCACTGAGCTCCCGGTGACATTTAGAGACATGGGCAGACCAAGTTGTTTTTCTCCTTTCCCTTCCCTGCTCACACCAACTGCATCCCGGAGCAGCCACTGGTTGCTAGGCAACCTGAGACCAGGCTTGGGTGCGGGATTTCAGAACTTGAAGGCTGGGGAGGTGGTTAACCCTTGCAAGGCAGCTCCTTGAATTGCAGTATAACCGGGGGTAGAGGGGGCGAGCTTTTATCCTATAAGGGGTTAATAACATTAGCTCAAGGGGAGGCAAATGCAGAGGAGATGCTTCCAAGAAATCTCTCAACAGTACTAAAGAAAACTCCCAGTGCTTTCCCACAAAGTAAAGGGGAAAAGGAAACTGAGAATAAACGAAAGAAATCTCAACTTCTAAAAGGAGGGGCATCAACCAACTAAGCACCTGCTCTGAGCTGGGTTACTTTAGTCAGTCCTTTAGTGACCTTATGAAGTTCTGATTAGTATCTCCATTTTACAGATGAGGAGACTAAGGCCCAGGGGGGTTGTGCAATTATCCAGCTAGAAAAGGTGAAGCTGGGATGCAGGCCTAGCTCTGCCTGACTCCAAAGCGTGTGCTGTCTCTGGGCCTCTTAGCAGGGTACATAGAGCTAGAACAGAAAGATCTGGGGCCTTGCAGAGGGGCAAGCTCCTTCTGTTCTTCTTTGCCCCTTGGGCCAGGGCTGAACATTCTGACATGCCTGTTGTAGATAATAAGACTTGCATTTGTGTGAGCCCCCAGTCAAGAGGAGCCCCCTCGCCCTCCCAGCGGCCCCATGCCACTGGGGAGGGTGGTGGGAGGCAGGAGCACCAGCGGGGGTCAGATGACCTGGGCCTGAATCCCAACTCTTCTTTCCCTGGCTGTGTGGCCTTGGCCATCTCACTTAACCTCTCTGAGCCTTGGGGTCCTCCTTGATAATGGGGAGAATAATGTCCACCTCAAAAGTTTCTCACGGATTCACAGTGCTGAGTGTAAAGCATCTGTCAGATGCTCATGAACTGTAGCTGTTGTTAGTGCACCTATTTTATGGATGGAGAAACTGAGGCCTAGAAAACTCAGGCCAGCAGTGTGTTCCAGAGCACTGGAAAGTCTCAAGACGTATGAGTTTTAATCTTGCCTGTTACCTTGGATCAAACCCTTCCCCATCTCTGGGTCTCAGTCTCCCCATTGCTACAATGAGGGTTTGGTTTGGATGGTCTCCAAGGGCACTTTCAGCTCTGGAGAAGGCCAGGACAGCAGGGCCTGGGGCTGGCTGCCTTGTTCTGTGCCCCTGGCCCTGGCACAGCACTGGCCCTGGATGGGCACCCAATGGGTGCTCAGTTGATACTGGGCAAGTGAATGGATGTGTGTGGGGTTCACTTGGGGTCTCAGCACACAGTGGAAGCAGACTCAGGACTAGATGCCAGATGACCCAGCCCCCAGTCCTGTTCCTGGAATAGGGGTTTGGCAAGGTGGGGGCAGGGACAACAGGGGCGTCAGCCTGGTCCTCACTAGCCGGGTCAGCCGAGGAGGGGATGCTGATGGCCTGGTGAGGATGGGGCAGCATCTCTCCATGCTAACTCCCTAAGCAAGGTGTTGGACTCTGGGAGCCCTGGTCAAGCTTCGGGAGCAACTGGCTTCTGTTGCTTGGCAGGCGCCAGCATCTGCAGAAAGCAGGGCCCGGCCCCTGCCTGCACCTCTCACCGCCCCCCAGCCTGATGTGCCAAGCAGAGAACGCTTCCTGTGCCACCTCCTGGGGCTCCAGCCTCTGCCCCCAGGTCACTCTCCTCCATTTCCTGGGGTCCTGGGCTGCAGCTCTGGTCCCCACCTGGGAGGGTGAAGAGGTTTGATAAGGGAGCTGTTCCAGGTGCAGAGAGCCCAGGCTGGCTCCCGTGACACAGGAGCACGGGCAGAGGCTTGGCCTGGGCCTGAGACCACAGGGCGGGAAGGTCCTTTGCACTGACTGAAATTCCACTTCCCTCCTCGGAACACCGTTTCCCTCCTTCCTTGGTCCCTGCGATTTACAGGGGCATCAGAGGAGAGAGCTCTTAGAGCATATTTTCTCTCAAAGTGATGCTTTTCAACCATTCTAAGGTAACACTTAACATGACAGATGTTAAGATCAAGGCGAAAAGAGGTGAGAAGAAACCATGTGAAAGTGAGACCATGAGCTGGGCTGAGAAGAGTCAGGGGCAGCTTTTCTGTGTGCCTCTCCGCCACCAACCGACCGTCAGGCTTGGCCCCTGCCTTCCACCATGTGGAGCCAAGAGGGGTGGGAAGAGAGGTCAGAAACTTGGTCCCTGGCCTCCAGAGGGCATCACGTGCCAAAGCAAACAATCCTTTGGGGACAACCTCCTCCAGTCTCCCCCTCCCCCACCCCTCCACTAGACCCTGATCCCTCCCCATCTCCTGGACATGGCCTTGGGGGCCTCACAGAGGGGACGCCTTGCTTTAGGCCTGAGGATGGTCACAGCCAGAGAGCTCCAACACAGGAAGTCTCCTTGAGCTCACATAAGAAAAAGGGGGTTCCCTCCCCATCGGTGGTGTGCTTGGGGGGGCCGAGAAGCAGACTGCGCTGAAGCTGGTCTCCTGTCTGCAGGGCCTTGAGCCATGTTTCACCACTGGGACCAGGGAGACTGCACCATCTTAACGCTCAGTGTGTCCTAAGCCGGAGCACTGGCTGGGGACTCTGGGAGATAAGTGGAAGGGAGGCGGTCCCCCGGCCTCGGGAGAAGACAGACGATCTTCAAGACACACTCACAGCTCTGAATAAACACACAAGGGGAGGACGGCGATTCACGCAACTCCCCAAGGCCAAGCGGAAGGCGAGCCACACATTCGAAGGGGCATTCAAACCACCGGTTCCGCCGAAATGAATGGCGTTCACGACAAGGTCGTGGCCCAGCACCTGCAAATGGACTTGTTCTTTAGATCCAACTTACCCTACACACCCAGCAGCCCCAGGACATGCTCTGGGAGATCAGGGGCCCCTCCCCACACGCTGGACACTCAGTACTCGCCCACTCTGTCCTTGGCCCTCTTCCTTGAATGGCCTCCATGACACGTGGGTTCCCTTCCCCGTCCCCCTCCTATTGACTTTGGTGTCCCCCCTCTCCGCCCCCACACTTATCCCAGTGCTTGGCACGCAATCACCCTTCACAAATATTTGTTCAGCTGAACGACAGCTGAGCTGCTTTGTTAACACATGACAGACATCGGGAAGAAGCTTCTCAACAGCAGCAGCTGCCAGGCGAAGCTGCAGAATTCACTGTACTCCCGAGTCAGCAACTATTTATCGAGCACATGCAAGACCCCCGGGCGGGGGCGGGGGTGCTGTGCCCTGCACCCCGCCTCTGGAGGGAGCTGGGGGCACAGCTGCGAACGGGGACCAGGGAGGGACCGGGCCAGGACTCTCCGGAAGCTCTGATTCTCGGAATTACAGCTCTCCATCCCAAAGCACTTGGAAAAAAATCTCATTTCCCCAAAGTTCTCTGGGTCCACAAAGCTGACCTTAAGGAAAGGCCCAGTTTCAGAGACATTCCCTACAGAGAAGGCAACTCACAGATCACGGTCCTGTTGGCCACGTGGAACTGGTAGCCGTTCAACACGGGCTGGCAGCTGAGCCGCTTCAGTTTCTCGTAGCAGCAGTCGTGGGCCAGGCAGCACCTGGGGGCTAGATGGAGGGAGATGAGAGCTTTCCTGAGGGTGGCCCTGGGGAACTGGCTGGAAAGGATTCACATGCCTCCTCCCCCCCCACCCCCCCACCCCCTGAGTGAGAAGGTGCGGAAGGCAGGGAGGTAACTTCCTGATGATATTAAAATCACAAAACGAGCCCTCCTGTACCTACTGCTGACTCATGAGCTCCGCACAGTAACCCTAGGACGTGCAGTCCTTGACCCCATTTTATAGGAGAGGAAATGAGATCCAGAGGTGAATTTCCCAAAATCATACGGCTGGAAGATGATAGAGTCAGGACTCAAATCTAGGTGCCCATAATTTATTCATTCATTTAATGACTTTTGACTGAGCACTGAATATGTGCCCAGCCCTGGGAGAGGCTCTGAGCAGACAAGGGTCAGCACATCAGGCATAATCCTTCAGTCTTTGCTCTCTTGAGGCTCAGGGTTGGCCAGGGGAGGGGTGGGCGTGCCGGGAGGGGAGAGCACTGGAGGAGAGAAAACAGCTGGGGGACGGTCTCGGCCCACCTCTTCCACCATGTCTGAGTGGCAGGAACACAGAGATCTGGGGCTGGATTCTAAGACAGGAAAAGGATCAGCTTCCGGCCGATGTCCTGGGCCGGACGCTCTGTCTTCCTCACTCACCATCCCCATCCACACGTGGGCTCTTTGCCGTTGGTCATCGTTGGCTAATAGTGTTAAAATTCTCATCAGCCACGGGACTTGGAAGGGGAGGCACAGAGTGTCAAAGGGCCCGGACTTTGAAACAGGCAAATTCTGGTTCAAATCTTGACCCTGCCACTCAAGGGCTGTGTGTCTTTGGGCTCTGTTGTTTTGCTTGGTGGGTCCCTCACCGTTGTCACCTGTAGAATGGGGATGGTGGCACGGCCTCGGCCATGTGCTGGGAGCATTAGACCAGGCCCTGCATGCAAACCACCAATCCCAGGGCTCAGGATGTGATGGGCATTTCATCAGTGTCAGGCCCCCTCAAGGGCTCTGGGGTCCTTCCAGCTGGAACATTCCATGGTCTCATGAGCTCAACCCAGAGGAATCAAGCCCCAGGAGTGATATTCAGGCCTTACTATGGGGATATATTTATCCACACTACGGTGAAAGTGACCAGGAACATTTTGATTCTTATTTCTTCAAATAAAAAGACACACAAACCATCCTGTTTCCTACCTCCCTGTTCCCTCCCCAGATTAACACCGACCTCCACCTTTTCTGGGAATTCACCCTCCCCCACGCCCATCCTTAGAAGCAGGCCTGGCAGCCAAGTTTGTACCATGTGTCCTCACCCAGATGGACAACTTTTCCAAACTGGGCCACTTGGATTCTCTTTCCTGGAAAATGGAATTAGGACTGGGAGACAGTTGGTCAGTCTTGCTGCATCTGTAATCCTAAAAACTGGAGGCCTGAGAGAAGACCACGTTTATCATGAAGACTGAGAGCTGAACATTCTAGAGTTCTGGGCAGGGCTGACCACATAATCTGCAAAGCCTGGTGCAACATGAAAACGAGGGGCCCCTTATCCAAACATTGTCAAGCATTTCCAGAAGGTGACAGAGCAGTGAACCTCATGCGGGCCCTGTATAGCTGCATAGGCCACAGGAAGCCAGTCCCAGCCTTGGGTTCCTCAAGACCACCCTCCCACTCCCATTCAGTTGTTTTCTTACCCTCAGGCTCACCTGAATTGGTTTCGGTTCCTTGCAATGCAAGGGTCCTAACACCCTCTCTCTCTTCAAGCCTGGATTTCAATGCAAATCAACCGACAGGAGGCCTCAGAGCCTCTGCACTCACCTGTCAGTGTCATCCACGGGGGTCCCTATGCCCCCAAGCCCGCAGTAGCAGCCGTATCCATAATTTGAGAAAAAGGCGCTCCGCCCTGTGATGTGTTTGACCATCCTTTGAAACTGCCAGAAGCTGCCATGGGTGGGGGCCATCACTGCCAAGGAGAAAATAAAGAAGAAGAGAAGATGTGATGAGAAAGATGCTGCTTTCAGGTCCCCTAGCCAGAGCGCTTAGTGTTCAGATATCAGGAGACCCCTAAATGTGGTGCCTGGGCATCAGCCCCTTTAATGGGGACAAGATAGGGTCATGTCTACCGCGTCACACAGCTAGTGTCTCGCTAGCCCAGGATGAGAACCCAGTTTCCATGACATTCAGGACAATACTATCAACTACAGTCTTCTCCCCAAAGTAAAAGACCACCATCCTGGGCAGAAACACTCTCAGATCTGATGTTAAACATTAATGAGAAAGGTTCAAAGCCAGAAATGTCAGTCCTTGCAAGTACCATCAGGCATTTACAACCTCACAGGAGAAACAAAATACTTAAGAGGCAGAAAAAGTTGTCGTCAATCCATTTTTTTAATGGCAAATACACATGGACCTAGCAATTTTTACTTCTACAAAATGCTTAGGAAAGTGGGGGGGGGGGAAATTTTATATATATATATATATATATATATATATATATATATATATATATGTGTGTGTGTGTGTGTGTGTGTGTGTGTGTGTGTGTGTATACATATATATATATACAGGGATGTTTGCTGCAGCATTATTTGTGATATCAAAAAATTGGAGACTACCCACATGCCCAGGGACAGGGAGATAATAACTAAATGATGTCTTGAAAACATACTACTTTTAGCAATATCACTAGGCAATGGGACTGAGGAAGTAGGTGGAGAAAAACAACAGGCAACATTTATCTTAAATACTTTTCTGCTCTCTGATATATATATACATTTTTTTTTTTTTACAAAAAGTGTTTATTACTTTTCTATTGAAATGTATGAAATGTATGTATATAAAGGCCTAGAAGGATGTATATCAAACTCTGAAGAGTGCTTACATCTGAGTGTAGGAAAAGCATCAGGGTCTGGGAAGGATGAGAAGGGGCTTTATCTTGTTACTCCATATTCTATACTCTTGTTACTCTGTGTATTTTTCTTTTTAATTATAAGCAGATATTACTTTTACAATAAAAATAAAATAAAAACGTGAACTTGAAGAAGAAAACCAAAGACAGGAGGTTTGGGGAAATTTTCCCAGGAGCCTTCCCATCTCATACTGTGATTTTGGATGCCTCGTTGTCACAAAGCATTGCAGAGGGGGCCAAAGCCTGGGGGTGGTCTCTGGGGCCGGAGCAGCCCCTGGAGAGAGGGCAGGACCACACTCAGACACTGCTCTTGAGGTACACGATGGGGGCCGCAGCTCTTCCTGCACATGGGTCCCCTGCCTCTAACA
Organism: Balaenoptera physalus; assembly: GCF_965194825.1. Taxonomy (NCBI): domain Eukaryota; kingdom Metazoa; phylum Chordata; class Mammalia; order Artiodactyla; family Balaenopteridae; genus Balaenoptera; species Balaenoptera physalus. The sequence continues at coordinate 180,887,111 of NC_138882.1, read as the reverse complement.
TCATGATCTTGAAAACTGTAAATTCCACCACTGACTAAGGGAAAAGGGAACCCCATTTTTGACATTTTGACTTAGGAAGCCCAAAGTGATTGCTTCATAGCTGAAACAGATAGAAAACTGGATTTGAGCAAATCTCTGCTCATCTAATCAAACCAAAGAGTCAAAGAGTTTTCCAACAAACCCAACACGGTTTCCTAGTAAGTTCTCTTTCACGTTGCAGAGGTATGTAAGCGGATCTCCTGGTAGCAATGACTTATAATTACTAATTATTCCATAGGTCACCATAAGAATGGCTTTCTGATGAGAATTAATCATTCCTAAATTAGCTAGATATATGTCTGCATTTTTGTTCTGGAATCCACAAGACTTTAAATAAAGGCAACTAGCATCCAAATGAAAAAAAGACTCCTGAATGGTGTGTGTGTGGTGAAACAATAGTCAAATGCCCTCTTTCTCAGCAAATGGTTAGCAACCTTTGATTTTCTAGACGTTCTGTGAGATCCCAACACCAAGAACAACCCATTTTGTAGAAGAAACAGAAGCAGGAGGACTTCGGTGGGGGCCGTTCCACTCCCGATTCCCCTTTGAGTGACACCTGACTTCCCCTCACCTGATGCTACCTGAGGAGAGGCCACCCCGCACACAGACACACAGACAGGACAGCGCCTTTGAGCTCACTCAGCCGTTCCTACTTACGGCAGGAGACAAAGACCACGAGAACCCCAAAGACCTTCATTCCTGCGGAGACCAGGGGGTCCGAGGCACCAGGATCACACTTTCCTCTGCTTTTGAGGGCTCTGCCAGCTGAACTCCTGTTCGGGGAGGAAATAACCAAAATGAGGGAGGCCACGTGGATGTGAAACCCCAAGCACAGTGCAGGCCTTCAAAAGCCCTCAGTGGAGGGCTCGGAGCAAAGAGACCTTTTTCAAACCTAATTATCTCTAAATATGATAATCCCTCGGTTATGTAGACCTAAATATAAAGATGAGAAGGGTTCAATTGTTTGAAAAGTGCACTTTTTTAAAAAAAAATTTCTTTCTTTGGCAATACTATGCCTTCATCTTTTTTTTTTTTTCTTTTGAAGATTCAGTATTTCCTCTGTTGCCAAGTTGACAGGCAAATGCTATATGGCTCGTGTTGGAAATCCAGTGTGGGAAAGTCTGGCCCCATTTGCATGGTAGTCCTCCTCTGTTTTCCTTCCTTGATGCCCAGGTATCTTATTCATAAACTTAGCCCCTCTGAATCTGGCTTTCCTCTCCTAAAGAAACTAAAATTGCCTATCAGTAATTTCAAACATTTGTTAAGAAATTAGTTGGAATCTAAAAAAAAAGAAAAGATACAAATGAATTTATTTACAAAACAGAAATAGACTCACAGACATAGAAAACAAACTTATGGTTATCAAAGAAGGCAGTGGGGGAGGGAGGGATAAATTAGGAGTTTGGGATTAATAGATACATACTACTGTATATAAAATAGATAAACCACAGGGAACTCTACTCAGTACTCTGTAATAACCTACATGGGAAAAGAATCTGAAAAAGACTAGGTATATGTATATGTATAACTAAATCACTTTACTGTACACCTGAAACTAACACAACATTGTGAATTGATTAAACTTCAATTAAAAAAAGAAAAAACACTTAGCAGATAACTGCATCATAACAATTTATTATTTCTTTTTTTTTTTTATAAATTTATTTATTTATTGGGCTGCGTTGGGTCTTCGTTGCTGTGTGCAGGCTTTCTCTAGTTGCGGCAAGCGGGGGCTACTCTTTGTTGCGGTGCACGGGCTTCTCATTGCGACGGCTTCTCTTTGTTGCGGAGCACAGGCTCTAGGCATGCAGGCTTCTGTAGTTGTGGCACGCAGGCTCTAGAGTGCAGGCTCAGTAGTTGTGGCACACGGACTCTAGAGCGCAGGCTCAGTAGTTGTGGTGCACGGGTTTAGTTGCTCCGCGGCATGTGGGATCTTCCTGGACCAGGGCTCAAACCTGTGTCTCCTGCATTGGCAGGCAGATTCTTAACCACTGCACCACCAGGGAAGTCCCATTTTTATTTCTAATAAAATAAATTCTTTGTAAAAAAAAAAAAAACATTCGTACATGCCAGGTGCTATTTTCTTTAAGGGCTTCATGGGTGTTACATTATTTAATCCTCACAATAACTTAAGAGGCTCTATTATCAGTTTAGAGATGGAGAAACTGAGGCCCAGAGAGTTTGGACAACTTCCTTGTGCTCAGACAGCCCCCTACTGCACAGACTTGTGGGGACCAACTAAAATAATGCAAGTAAAACTGCTTGGCACTATAAAATGCTGTACCAGGCGACCACACCCTTCTTATTATTATAGCATCTTACAGACAAACCCGAACGAACTTTTTGGCCAACCCAATATTATTAACAATGGTAGTGGTAGCCGTATCCGGCACACTTCCCACAGGACGACAGAGGAGAATGCGGGCTCAGGGTCCCACATCCTCACATGGAGCCCCCACTAGTCAGTCAACAGCTCTCTTTAAATACAAGTGGTTTTTATGCACTCCATCATAAATCAGGCTAAATCTGATAAGGTCAGGACTTGGAGTATGAACACTAGCTCCCAGAGCCTAGAGGATTTGGCAGGTGTAGAGCTTCAGCTAGATTTGCACTCCGTGGCAAAGTTTCCCAGGAAAATTTCAAAACGAGCGTCCTGCTGAAGCGTCCTGGGAGAGTTTGCCATTTTTGCCCTCGTTGGCAAGTTTCTGGTGGATCCTTCGAGACTGGGCCCTGACCGGGCCGGGTCCCAGGCAGCCTTCGTTTCAGATGCTGCATAGGATGTTTTTAAATGAGGTTCCATCTTACAGGCTGGGTTCCTTTGTCTCTTTTGAGTGTGAAAAAATAACTTGTGTGATGGTTTAGCCCATGATGAAGGGACTCATATCTTTCAAAAGATCGGGTGGTGACACTTTGGAGAGACAAAGAAAAGGACCTGGGTGCACTACCGGGAATGAGATGGTACAGACTCTTATTAAGCACCAACTATACGTTCTTTCTTTTTTTTTTTAAATAAATTTATTTATTTATTTTTGGCTGTGCTGGGTCTTTGTTTCTGTGCGAGGGCTTTCTCTAGTTGTGGCAAGCGGGGGCCACTCTTCATTGTGGTGCGCGGGCCTCTCACTATCGCGGCCTCTCTTGTTGCGGAGCACAGGCTCCAGACGCGCAGGCTCAGTAGTTGTGGCTCACAGGCCTAGTTGCTCCGCGGCATGTGGGATCTTCCCAGACCAGGGCTCGAACCCGTGTCCCCTGCACTAGCAGGCAGATTCTCAACCACTGCGCCACCAGGGAAGCCCTGCGTTCTTCTAATGAGACAAGACTGTGGCCCAAGGTGGGCCTCCAAGCTGACCAGAGACCAAATAGGTAAATATAGACCATATATAGATCGAAAGCCCCATGTGCAGAAATTCTATTCGTTCTCCACTGATCCCGAATGCTTGGCATAGTTTCTGGCAGGTCCTCTCTTTAGGGATGGGATATCAGCTGTTCCTGACGCTCTCACTCACTCACTGGGAATTGCCTCAGTCTGGTAGAAGGTTATGACCCCGCCAGGTGATGGGGGGAGGAGTAGCCCCTGGTCGAGGTGATGATTTAAAGGGCCAAACCCCCCACCCCCAGGATGTAGAGAAAAGGGAACTCTCGTGCACTGTGGGTGGGAATGTAAGTTGGTGCAGCCTCTGTGGAAAACAGTATGGAGGTTCCTCAAAATATTAAAAGTAGAACTACCATACGATCCGGCTATTACACTTATAGGTAGTTACCCAAAGAAAACAAAAACACTAATCCGAAAACACAGATGGCCCATATGTTCATTATTTACAGTCGCCACGATATGAAAGCAACCTAAGCAGATATATATATATATAAAATGAAATATTACTCAGCCATAAAATAATTAAAATTTTTGCCATTTGCAACAGCATGGATGGGCCTAGAGGGTATTATGCCAGGTGAAATAAGTCATAAAAAGAAAGACAAATACCATATAATTTCACTTATATGTGGTATCTAAAAAACAAAACAAATGAACAAACAAAACAAAACAGAAACAGAGTCATAGATATGGAGAGCAAACAGGTGGTTACCAGAGGGGAGGGAGGTGGAGGGTTGGATGAAAGAAGTGAAGGGCATTAAGAGATACAAATTTCCAGTTATAAAATGTCACGGGGATGTAATATACAGCACAAGGAATATAGTTAATAATACTGTAATAATTTTGAGTGGTGACAGATGGTTAATAGACTTATCATGGTGATCATTTCATAATGCCTTTCCTCAGTCACTCTGGTAAACTCCTGAAATTAACATGATATTGTATGCCTACTATACTTCAATAAAAAAATAAATTAAAAAAAAAAGGGCCGCCCCCTTGCATCCTTCGGGACAGCTCTGAAAGGGCATCCCAGGTCTCCCAGAGCTCGCTGGGGGACCAGCTGTGGCCTTAGCAACTGTCTCGACGTGTCGGCTTCTCCTGCTCCCCAACTTCGCCTGCTTCACTTCTGCACAGGTGTCTCTCCAGGGAGCCGCCTGGCAATGCACTTCTCCATCTCAGAGTCTGTGTCCGGGGAGGCCCGTCTAAGCCTGTGCGGAGTGATGAGCGTCGCTCTAGTGGTTGTATATATAAACGCCTTTGAGCTCAGAGAAAGGGGCAGCGGACTCACCTCCAAAAGGACGGAGGCGTTTGAGGGGGCCTTGCATGACCTTAAATTTGTATTCTGCTCCTATTTCCTCCTCACTACAATCCTACCAGGCAGGACCTATCACTTCTTCATTTGACAATTGAGAAACCAACTCAGAGAGGAGAGGTGACCTGAAACAGATCCACACGGCTACCAAGTGGCGGGGCCAAGGACTAAGCTCTGTTCCCTAACTTCAAATCCACCTCGCCGGGCTCCCTACCTAAACCTCTTGTCTGTGTGGCATTTGGAAGGTTACAGAGCCTTTTCATACACACTGACCTCCACAGCTGTGACTTAAGCAAGACAGACATGGTTCTCTCCCTTTGAGTAATCGTTTACGGGTGCTTTGAATTGTGCTGAACCAAAGCCAAGAGCACAGGGCTAGGGGCCCAGAGACTTGATGAAGGGGGAGACGGAGGGAGGGAGGGAGGGAGGCATGACTCTTACGCCAGCCTCTAGGGCAGCAGCCAGCAAGTTGGCAGGTCCCTAGGAGCAACTCTCTCAAACCCATCACTTCATCTTACATGGACGGCGATGAAACATTGGTTGGCTTTTCTCCCCATGGAGAAAATAAGGAGGAAAGAGCCTACAAGATCCACAAGTCCAAGGTCATTCTATTTTGTTCACCTAGAGTCTAACTATCACAGTGCCTGGCACAAACCAGTACTAATGATGATGACGGTTAACATGTGTATCACGTTTATTTTATACCTGGCACAATTCTGAGCACTTCACATATATTTACTCTTTAAGTCCTCATATCTAGTCCTCAGCTAGATAGCTACTGTTATTATCTTCGTTTTGCAGATAAAGGAAACTAGGCACGGAGAGATGGGCAGTAATAAATACTCGAGGGGTGAATGAATGAATGAATGATCCGAGGCCTATCATGCTTCAAGTCACAGAAATAAACACGAAACTACAGCCCATTGAGGAGCAGAATGGGGCTAAGCCTGGTACATGGATTATCTCCTCGAATCCTCTTTCAATCCTCCCGAAGAGGCACAGATGATCAAGCCCAGTTCACAGGTGAGGGGATAGAGACTGGCAGAGGGTAGGTAGGTGGCCCTGCAAGTTGACAGAGCCAGGGCTTAGTCCAGGTGTGTCCGACTCCAAAGACAGCACCCCTAACCCCTTAGCAGTTCTCTTGCTTGCCTGTGGGTCACTGAGCCAAACCCTGTAACTATCCAACACACAGCCGAGAAAACAAAACCGAAGACGCCCCCGAGCATCCAAGCACATGGCACAAGGCTCTTATTTTAGACAAAATTCTAGCAAGAGCATCAGCCTCTTTTTCTCAGACCCAGAAGTTGAACAGAAATTAGAAAAAAGAGTGGCTGCTCTTAGCAGGAAGGCAAGGGAGAGAGAGGAATGATTAAAAGGATAACTGACCGAGCCCGCAAAGCTGGGGCCAGGAGTGCAGGGCAGGTGGCTCTACCCACGTCAACAGTATTGCACCCGGAGCATAGTTATTGCCTTCCAAGCCCCGAGAAGAGGTTGTAGTGTGCAGAGATGCCACTTCCTGTCACAGCCACTGCAGCTCCCTGAGCCTCAGTGTCTTCATCTGTGAGATGGACACAATAGTCCTGGCCCCCGACGGATTGCCGGCAAGATTCAACAAGCTCCCGATGGCAAAAGCACTTGGTCAACAGTAGCCAAGGTGAGTTACCATGTCTGGTATGTTTTGCTGAAGAACACTGGGAAGAGGAGGCAATACATTTTTGGAAGTTTTCCAATAATATGGCGGAAATAATATTTTTTTAAAAAAAACAACTGCAGTATGTCAAGGGGTGAATTTCATTTTCTAGAAACTTCTCTCTTGCAGTGCGCTCAGGAAGCTGATTCATCGGGAGGCATGACTAACTGTGGCAGCCTCTTGGCCTCTTTACCAGAAGATCCACCCAGTGGATCCACCCTTCTGCTTGAAGGTTATCCATGATCTCAATCGACATGTCTAATGGGATTGAGGACAGACAGAGTAGGACACTGGGTACTCCAAAATCTACAAGTTGCTAGTTCAAAAAAAAAAAAAAGGCCGATTGCTCTTTGGGGACAAGCTGCTAAGAAACTGAAGCTCCTGCCTTCAGCCCAGCCCCGGGGGAGGGTTCATTTAGACTTCAAGCTACATACCCTTGGGGGGATACCAACTGGCAACTTGCTGGATCTCTCATAGAAAAACCAGCTGTGCAATCAACATCACCCTCATCATTAATTGAATTCTCATAGGTACCTACCACAAAGCAGGCACGTGGTGGGCAAAGCAGGAAACTCAGACACAGGCAAGTTCCTGCCCACAAGGAGCTCATAATCTACTGAAAGAGATGTGCACCGTGGGATGAGAACAACAGGATGATGAACTTAACCCTCACCAAGCACTTACCATGCGCCAGGCACTATGAAGACCTTTACACGTGTTATCTCATTTCACCCTCGCAACAATCCTATTCTCGTCATCTTTGTTCTACAGATGTGAAAACTGAGGTCCAGAGAAGTTAAAGCAGTTACCCAAGGTCTCCAGCTAGCAAGGGGTGGAGCTGGGATTCAAACTCAAGCCTTGAGTCCAGAGGTCATGCCTGCAACCCCATGACCAGCGCAATAGGCGGGTACAGGTAAAGTGCCAGGCGGGAATGCTGGGGTGGGGGATGGGCCTCTGGGGTACAGGGTGGGCTTTGGAATCAGCTGAACTGGGGTTCTAAAACTGCTCTGCCAATCATTAACTTGGCGGGGGGGGCCCTGATTTTCAATTGTTTTCTACAACTCCATTGGCAGGGAGGAGAGTCCTGAAGATTAGAGGAGTTGACCTAGTGGGGGTCCATGGTGCCATCTTGGGCATCTTCCACTGGACCAAAAGGGATCACAGAAAGCACAGGAGGGGTGTGTGTGTCAGGGCGGGGGGGGGGAGGTGTGGTCAGGAAAGGCCTTCAAGAAAATCGTGACTTTTAAGATGGGCCTTGAAGAATCAGTAAATTCGGATTAACTTCAAGGAAGGGAGCAGGGTCAGGCAGGGACACACAAAGACCCTGGAGGTGAAAAATCTGAGGGCCCATTTGGGGGACAAGCTGGCTGGAGCCCAGGAAGAGAGCTGTGGAGTAGAGAGACCCATGGCTGGGAAGGAGGTGAATCCACATTTAAGCTGGCAAGTGACCTTTGGCCACGTTTACTGAGAATCCACTTTGTATGTGTGCTGAAGACCTGGCGTTAAAGGGTTCATCCTTTAAAGACATCTTCTTCAAAAGAGGCGGAGAGACAAAGGTAGCGGAGTCAGCCCTCTCTTTAAAGAGCAGGCAGGCACAGCAACTGGCTGGCCAGCTTCCTTCCTTCCCTTCCCTCCAGCCTCCCCCCTAGGGCTGTGCATTCCGTGGCCCCTGGGAGCAAAAGGCACACACTGCTGAAGATTAAACAGACCCAAGGCATAAGCACCGTTCCACTGTGTGCACACATGGGGACACATCCACACACACAAACACACTCACGCACACAAATGGGGTAAGAAGCCAATCTGATTTTCCAAAAGATTGCATAATTCTTAGGTGATATTAAAATAGCTGATGAAGAATCCGCTTTAAAATTTTTTGGGTGGGCGTTGAAGGGCTGAAGAGCCTTGCTTAGATATTTCTGTCAGAATCATTTACAAGAAATAAGCCGCCAGCACAGAGCTTTAAAACCTTCAGCTCCTAGAACCTCGAGCTCCTGCACCTTCTTGGGTCCTTAGATGCCTCCCTAGATGTGCAGGGTGGGTGAGGGGGTGACCCTAGCAGGGGGCCTGCCCAACCCAGGCCCTCGCCGGCAGCTCCCACAGATCAGGTGTTTCTTTTCTGAGATGGGAAGAAGCACCACCACTGAAACGATCCCCTCTTTCCCAGGCCCCCAGAGAACTTCCTGTCCGTGCCAATCACGTGGCACATAATCATGTCCAGCCTGTGCGGCTTTTCCACCCTTGGCTCAGATTGTACTGAAAAGACTCTGATTTGTAACTCCTTATGACTGTGCGACTTGTCTTCTCAGCCAATTGTGAACATCTTGCAGGAAGGTTAGAGCTGTGCTCTATTACAGTCCTGCATCCACGCATCTGGGATAGACAAGGTAGCAAACATTTTGCCATTATGCTAGGTAGTGGATCTGAATTTTTTCCTCTGATGATACGGTGCTTGAATGTCTCCGAACGTTATCTTCTAATAATATAGTCACTAGTTATTCCTCTGCAAATTCCAAGAGTCTAGAACAGGGCCTGGCAGACAAGTGTCCAGTTAGGTCTCCTTCTGAAGCTATCTTAATTCCATCTTGGAAGAAAACCTTCATCTATTAAGTTGGGATCTGAAGGGTAAGTGGCCATTAGGCAAAGAAAGAGGATGAGGAGTTGGGGAGAGTGAAGAAGAATCTTGTAGGCAGAGGGGACGGCAGGAGCAAAGGCCTGGAGTATGATGAGGGTGTGTACAGGTATGACCCTGTGGCCGGGGACAGCCTTCAGGGCAGCCCTGGAGCAGCAGTGAATCTCGGACAGAATCAGAGGATGGGTTCCCTCCCATCGGAACAGGAGGGAGGAAGGAAAGCAGGGAGACAAAAGTCGGCAGGTTTGTAGGTCTGAGGGCAGAAAGCTGAGAAAGTTCCCATCTGATGGCTTCTATTTTCTCTCTGAGGAGGGAAGTAAGGATATCTTCTGAGCAGGAGGAGGAACGAGGAGAGGTGAGAGATTTTAGGAGAGAGGACAAGGTTTGAAATAACCACTGAGAAGAAAGGAGTCAAAACTGGGCTGGGGAAAGTGGGAGGATTTCTGTGTAGGACTGAGCGTCCAAAGGAGGTTGGAGACCCCATGTTTCCATGACATCAATGCCTGTGGCTGGTCAAGATTTCTTCAGGACCTTGGTGTAGGGGGACTGGTTGGGGTTTCCTCAGGTGGGAGTGATGGAAAGACAGCAGGACAAGGGCACGGCTTCTTGCAAGGGAATGGCTGAGGTAATGGAGCTTGAACTCAACAGGGTAGGGAAGACGCAGGTTGATATGGAGAAAGCAGAAAGGCAATGGACGGGCCTCTGGAAGATGTTGAATGACAAGCGTGGTAGAAGTGGCTGGAGTTGCGGAAGAAGTCATGGTCAGGAGGGTCAAAGCAGGTGCAGATGTAGCTACAGCAAGATTTCGGATGTGGCCCGGGAGTGGTAGGCTGATAGGGAAATGAGGAGGTCAAGGCACGGGTGTCGAAAGGGCGGACTCAATCAGATGCCCCAAAAGCAGCCGCTCAGATTCTAGGATTCACAAGATTCAGTCAGCTCAGCAGCTTCATCTGACAATCAGGGACACTGAGAGCGTCAGGGCCTGAGCCAAGGTCACGAAAGGGGTTTGAGGCAGGCGGGTCTGCCACTCCCAGCCTCCTGGCCAGGGCTCTCCTCCCCCTGGACGCCCTGTCCCCCAGGAGACGTGCAGCGAGGCAGGCAGGCTAGGTGAGGAAAAGAGGAGGCAAGAGAGGCCAGGCCTGAGTCCCCATCCCGTCGCCTCCCAGGGCCTCAGCCCCCGCGCCCAGCCCCGACCCCCCTCCCACCCCAGACACACCCCCTCCTCCCCCAGGCCGGGCCGGTTCCGGCCAGACCGGAAGCACGTGGCCGCCCACCTGCGCGGTTGCCCGGGAGACCCAGGCTGTTTACCCGCGGGACGGAGCCCGGCAACGGCGGTGAACGGAGCGGCGCCGCTAGGTGAGCGCGGCCGGCCGCCGGCCCGCGGGTCTGTCCTCGGTCTCCTGGGGGCCTGGGAGGGGCCGGGACAGGCCAGCCCCGAGCCCCCCGGGGCCCGTCGCCCGGGCGGGCCTCCCCAGACTCGGCCCCAGGGGCGAAGCCCGGGAGACAGGCCAGGGGCCAGGAGGGAAGCGGCTGCTCCCCAGGGGCAGAGCCAGCCCGACCCGGAGCTCACCGTTGCCGGAATGGGACAGCTCCCGGGCTCTGCGGAAGCCGAGGGGCCTAGGAAGCCGCTGGGCCATGCCCTCCTGGCTGGGCAGTACACACCGAACACAGACTCCGAGGGGCAAGGGGATGTCCTGTCACACAGAGAGACCGGAACCAGATCTGAGCCTCCCCCCAGAGCCCCGCTGTTTCACCCAGGTCAACTTGCACTTTCTAGAGGCTCTTTCTTGCCCCTCCCCCCACATCCCTCCTGCTGCCTCATCTTGCCTCCTTCTAGAGCTGCCGGTACTTGAAAAGAACTGAGCTCTTCTTCTCCACCTACCTCTAATCCTCCCTCCCCACTGCTGCTGGAATCATGCCCAGTTCCTTTTCCAGACCTTTGATCACTTGGTGGCTTGTGGTCCAATTTCTCCACTCCCCCTTTTAAACATGGCACTCTGCGTAGGACAGTGTATTCTAATCTTTAGTCCTGGGTAGAACTGGGAATGGTACCAAAGTTTTCTCATTCTCAGGCCAACTACTATCTCCTGTTGGTTCTTCTGAGCATTTTTCATCCTCAAAGCCTCACAAGGAGGGGTGGGGATTGGCAGGGGATAGTATTAACTGACAAACATTTTTAAAAGACCAATTCAAATGTATGCATCCTTGGTATATACCAGCAGATGATATGTGGGTAGTTATATTTTATTACATTTATTGTAGGCTTAGATTTGGGTTGTGAGTGAAATAGAGCGGTCTGACCCCGTGGTAGGAGGTGGGAAAACAGGAAGATGGCGTTAGCTTCTCCTATCCAATTCTCCTTCTTTCCAGTTGATTTGGTGAGTAATCTTAAGGGATGGGCACCTGCCCTTTTGGCAGTTCCTTGGGAACCGTTATCAATGTTTGTTTCCTGACTCCTAGCAGGCCTCTGGGGTGCAGCTATTATGTTTAAGTAAACAGGCCACTTGCCTATTCAACAGGCAGCTTGATGGAAGCCTACGCCTAGATTTTGTCAAATCACTTTGTGGTTGAGAGTCTGCCAGGCCTAGAGGTGGTGAGATGAGCTGAGCAGGGTTGATGATGGATGCAGCAGAAGCCTCCCTGGACTGAGGCGGGCAGGCAGAGTTTGAGACCCAAGGTGTGAATATAAAGACACCGTTGGCCCAGGTCCCCAAACACCTGTTTCCCCCACCTCCCCTCTCCGTGTGGGAGAAGCTGGGGAGAGTTGATGTTCCCTGCATGTAACAGATGGTTCCTGCGCTCGGCAGGAGGCAGCGGGTTATGAAAGCAGGTTTGATGGAACGGTTTTACCTGAAGGAGGTGTTAATCTCTAAATAACCATGAGTGGGCTTATAGGGATTAGTCATAATTGAGGTTTTTCTCCGAGATAGCTCGCAGTCATGTTATCTTATGACCAGGGTGTCTTGGATATGACACCCCCTGAACATGGATAATTATATAGTACCAAAAGGTATAGAAAGTGCACGCACACACTCAAGTTTTACTGTTAAAAATAATCCAGCAGGGAGCCTATGAGAACACATGACTTTCCTCATCAAAGTTGTTAAGGAAGAGGTTTCTAAGTTACCAAACTTACTGACAGTTAAACCTTCCCGAGGCGTGTGTGGGAATTAGATGCCAAGTCTGTGATAATTGGGTAGAAGCTGTGGCAAATTAACAGCCCTTCTTTGACGGGGAAGGGTGGGCAGAGAGGGGGAGCCGGTCTCCCAGTTGAGCTTCTCTCTGGCAGAACAGTTGGGCAGTTATGACCTCCCCATGCCATCCTGAGTTAAGTGCAGAGCTGCTTAATTACAAGCGAAAGACTTTGACTAAAATTAAAGGGAACCCCCCCCCCCATTCTTCACAGTTGATCAGAAAATAGACTAAATTAACAAGGAGCTGGGTAGGCTTTTTTGATGCCAAGGAGAAGGCTCCCGGACTCCCAGCAGCCAGATTGAGTGTGAAAGACTAGAAGTGGGAAAATGGGAGTGTGGAAAGACACTGCCTGTGAGCAGAATGGAGCAAACACAGAGGCCTTGCAGTTAAGAAAGACAGGGCAGACTTTTTTTTCTTCTTTTTTAACGTCTTTGTTGGAGTATAATTGCTTTACAATGGTGTGTTAGTTTATGCTGTATCACAAAGTGAAGCAGCTATACGTATACATATATCCCCATATCCCCTCCCTCTTGCGTCTCCCTCCCACCCTCCCTATCCCACCCCTCTAGGTGGTCACAAAGCACCGAGCTGATCTCCCTGTGCTATGCGGCTGCTTCCCACTAGCTAGCTATTTTACATTTGATAGTGTATATATGTCCATGCCACTCTCTCACTTCGACCCAGCTTACCCTTCCCCCTCCCCGTGTCCTCAAGTCCATTCTCTACGTCTGCGTCTTTATTCCTGTCCTGCCCCTAGGTTCTTCAGAAACATTTTTTTTTTTTTTAGATTCCATATATGTGTTAGCATACAGTATTTGTTTTTCTCTTTCTGACAGGGCAGACTCTGAACTAAGTAGGGCTTCAGGAATACACAGGGATACTGTGTTTTGTTTGGTTGTGGTTTTAGCGGTGAGGAAGGGGATACGCCCTAAAATTAGACAATGATGGTAATATGCACAGAATGGGAATATTAGGGTGCAGAGCTAAGGGGCTTGAATTGCATTGCTCAGCATTGTGTGATGAAGGTAGCTTGGAGTAAGTGAATGGGAGGTAAGTATACGATTAAAGTGTGGGATTAGGGGGAATTCCCTGGCAGTCCAGTGGTTAGGACTCCACGGTTTCACTGCCAAGGGCCCAGGTTCGATCCCTGCTCGGGGAACTAGGATCCCACAAGCCATGTGGTGTGGCCAATACATAACTAACTAAATAAATAAATAAATAAGTAAAAGTATGGGATTAGAAGGGACGTATTAGAATGCATTTTTGGAGGCAATTTCATAGGCAGTAGCTCACTGGAGTCAACCTTCCGGCGTTTCTGTGCAGCGGGCGGGGCAGGCATGGGTCCCCTGAGTCACCCAGCCGATCAGCGGTGACTGGGAGGAGACCCACCACGGACACCCTGGAGAAAAGCTCTGAAGCAACACGTAAGACTTTTGGACCTAAAACAGTCGAAAGCACTAAATAAACAGAAAACAAAAACCAAAAGCAGAAAAATGAAGCCTTTACTGTGTGCCAAGCCTGGTTTTTACGGCCTTACCTATGGTGTTTCGTATTACTGTCCTCATGTTGCAGATAAAGAGACTGATGTTTAGAGGCAGTTAAATAATGTTTTCAAGGTCATATAGCTAATTCTGTAGATGAGGAAAGCAGTGTACCAGAAAGGTAGAATGACTGTCCCATGGTCATCCAGCTAGCTCTTGGCAGGGCCTGAAATAGAACCTAGGTCTTATGACACTGGGTCCTGGGCCCTTTGCTCCCAAACGTGCTGCTTCTTGGGGAGGCTCTGGGAAGCTACCAGAAGGTCTTTCGAGGGCCGGGAGAGGGCTGCTCAGGCTGCAGGTGGAGAGAGCCGCAGTCACAGTGGTGGTCAGGATTCAGAGGAGGCAGGGAGCCCAACACGTTGCGGTGTCCTGGGAAGGACGTAACCAGGGACTGGGAAGGAAAGGTGATCAGAAGCGTGTTAGCGAAGGTGCTGTGAAGACGGCGAGGACAGGGGAGGGGGCCTGACTTGGCAGTTCCAGGCCTGCAAGAGAAACACGCCTCCCACCATGCTTCAGGACGTGCACTCGTGCACACCCCCAAATACAGGGTGTGGGAGGTCCAAACACAGGGGCCCTCAAAGTGTTGGCAAGGTGGTTGGGAAGAAGAAATGTCAACAGCTAACGAAGAGACTGAATGTGATCAGTGCTGGGGGAGAGGCCAAGACTGGTCCTTGAGAACAGAACTGGGTGTCACAGACCTGGGTTCTCTTTCAGGCTCTGCCACCAGCTGGCTTGGTGGCCTGGGGCATTTGCTCTGCTTTTCTGGCTCACACATCTGTAGAATTAGCGTGTGGCCTGAGGCCCCTTTGAAGTTGGCCTAGGACGGGCTTTGGTAAACCATGGCCCACAGGCCAGATCACACCACTCTTTTTGTGTGGCTCGTGAGCTAACAATAACTTTTACACTTTTAATGGTTGGAAAAAATAAAAAGAAGAAGATTTTGTGCCACATGAAAATGATATGAGATTCAAATGCCAGTGTCCATAAAGGCAGTTTTCTTGGGACAGAGCCACACCTGTTCATTTACACACTGTCTATGGCAGCGTTCACACCACAAGGGCAGAGATGAGTAGTTGTGACAGACTGTGGCCCACGAAGCGGAAAATATTTACTCTCTGGCCATTTATGGAAAGGGATCGCCAACCCTGGTGTAGAAGCTGAGTGCCCCCCTGTGAGTTCTGGCCAATGGGTGGACCAGCAGTGGGGTCTCCTGCTCCTCTCCCCCAGCCTGATGACAAAGTGAGGGCAGCAGAGGGATGTTGCGTGAAGTGACTTGTCAGTGAATACCCGGCGGGAGCCCCCCTGCCACCTGTGGCAGGAAGCTCTAGCTCTCAGCTCTTTTTTTTTTTTTTAATTTTTGCTTTTTTTTTTTTTTAATTTTATTTATTTATTTTTGGCTGTGTTGGGTCTTCGTTTCTGTGCGAGGGCTTTCTCCAGTTGCGGAGAGCGGGGGCCACTCTTCATCGCGGTGCGCGGGCCTCTCACTATCACGGCCTCTCTTGTTGCGGAGCACAGGCTCCAGACGCGCAGGCTCAGTAGTTGTGGCTCACGGGCCCAGCTGCTCCGCGGCATGTGGGATCTTCCCATACCAGGGCTCGAACCCGTGTCCCCTGCATTAGCAGGCAGATTCTCAACCACTGCGCCACCAGGGAAGCCCTCAGCTCTTTTTTTTAACATCTTTATTGGAGTATAATTGCTTTACAGTGGTGTGTTAGTTTCTGCTGTATCACAAACTGAATCAGCTATACGTATACATATATCCGCCTATCCCCTCCCTCTTGCGTCTCCCTCCCACCCTCTCTATCCCACCCCTCTAGGTGGTCCCAAAGCACCGAGCTGATCTCCCTGTGCTATGCAGCTGCTTCCCACTAGCTATCTGTTTTACATTTGGTAGTGTATATATGTCCATGCCACTCTCTCACTTTGTCCCAGCTTACCCTTCCCCCTCCCCGTGTCCTCAAGTCCATTCTCTAGTAGGTCTGTTAGGTCTGTGTCTTTATTCCCGTCCTGCCCCTAGGTTCTTCATAACCTTTTTTTTTTAGATTCCATATGTGGCACATATATACAATGGAATATTACTCAGCCATAAAAAGAAATGAAATTGAGTTATTTGTAGTGAGGTGAATGGACCTAGAGTCTGTCATACAGAGTGAAGTAAGTCAGAAAGAGAAAAACAAATACCGTATGCTAACACATATATATAGCTCTTAGCTCTTGAGTGAAGCTGAGCTTGGATTCCCTGCTGGGTAACTGAACAGGGTTACTTTCTCTCTTCTGAGCAAAGGCAGCCACGGGTAACGCTCTCTTCTGGGCCTCCAGGTCTGTGGATGGTGTAGGATGGAGCGCCCCACCCTGGAAGCCAGCAGATTCCGCCCTCAGGACTGGACCCTGGCTCTTCCCTCACCGGGGACACCTTCCCCCTAGAGCAAGGGTGGGCAAACCACAGCCTGTGGGCCAAACGGGGCCCACCCCTGTCTTTGTAAATAAAGTTGCCTGGGAACACAGGGAACACAGCCGCAGTCCCTTGCTTACGTATTTTCTATGGCTGTTCTTGTGCTACAGGGGCAGGGGTGAGTGGTTGAATCAGAGACGACGTGGCTCCCAAAGCCAAAACTATTTAGAGAAAAAGTTAGCTGAGCCCTGCTCTCGATCATAACAGGGCTTATTCCTTCTCATCAATCTGGTCTCTCAGGTTAAAGCCCTCCCGACCCCCCGTAAGAATAAGAATTAGTCACTCGCTGGTGCAATACTTTATTTTCCTCATAGCAGTTATTAGTCGCTGAAAATATCTATTTACTTGTGGATTTCACACCAGCCTCTTCTCACTATAATTAAGTTGCAAGGACTTTGGTTCACTGATATATTCCAATGCCTGGAATGAATGAATGAATGAATTGCAGCTGGTGCCCTTGTCCAGATGCCAGAAATCCAGAGAGAAGCTCCTCTGCACACCCTCTCCCACCCCCATCGTGGCCGGTCCTTATTCTGGATCCTGGGACGTGAATGGCTCAGGTCCAGAAGTCCTAGGACGTTTAACCCACAGCCTCCTCTCTTCTCTTGCTTCCTTAGGGGTCTTGAGGAGCAATGGCCACGGAAGCCCCTGTGAATACAGCGCCCCCTGAATGCAACACTGTTGTCAGCACAGCAGCTGGCAGCTTCATTTGGCAGCCAGACTCACTGAACACGCGCGTCACAAGGCCCAAGTCCGCCAAGGGACGCACTCGGCCAAGTCTGCATAAGCCCGCGGGCACGGAGGGATGCTGCAGCCTCACGCCATCTTCACCTCCAGCCATTCCCTGCGAGTCGCCGAGCAGCCAGAAACCGGCAGCCTGCACACCCAGATCTCCAAGTCAGGGAGCCCCCGATGAGATCCCGGAGCTGCTGCAGCAGGTGCCCACAGGGGCATCGTCTTCCCTCAATAAATACCCAGTCCTTCCTTCCATCAACAGGAAGACCCTGGAGGAGGAGGCCCTGGAAACAGTTGCTAAAAAGGCTGGTTCCCTGCAGCTGAGCAGCACCCAGGCTCTTTACCAAGCGGAGACCTGCACCGTGAAGACGAGTGAAGAAGGTTCCCGAGCTCAACCTTGTTCCCCGGAGAGGAAATGCATCGTGCGGACCAAGAGACAAAGCTCCTACAGGGCCAGAGACCTGGAGGAACCGTCAGATCAAGAGCCAAGGCTGCTGCTTGCCGTCAGATCACCGTCAGGACGAAGGTTTGTCCACCCTTTCCGGCCAACTGATGACTTACACACCGTTGTCGCCGTGGCCGAACACAAGAACGAGGCCACGTACCGACACTGCAGCATTGAAACGATGGAGGTGCCCAGGAGACATTTCTCTGACCTCACCAAGTCTCTGCAGGAGTGCGGAATCTTCCACAAGTCGGTGCTGGGCATCTCACAGGAAGATGGGGAGGGATGGCCCTGAGTCCGCAGCCACCCAGCTGGGGTCCTGGGTCTCTGAGCAAGGAGCGTGCTTGGGCGCCACGGCCTCCCGGGCAGCTTGGTTCCAAGTGCCACGTGAATCTGGTGCAGCTGTGACTCGGGACACTCACCCTCAGCGCATCTTCTTTGAAGCAGTGAAATCTACACAGGCACCAAATGCGTTAAGAGGATTCTCTTGCAGTTGTTAAATTCTCTCCACCACGGGAGTGAACTGGCAAGTGACCAACGCTGTTCCTGGAACAGCTGTGACCAGGCCTTCTCCTTTTCTCCTTGGGTCCTTTCTGAAGCACCTGCTTACCTTTACAATGAACTTGCACTCTCTTGAAGCCAATGGTTTGCCTTTCTGTATTTGATGCAGGATTAAACACTTCCCAGAGAGGATTCTGGTCTGGTAAATAACCAGGGTTCAGGAAATACTGCACTGGCATTTGTGTTTCTTGCAAGTATCTTTAAGAAACAGGCGCTTGACCCTATTTTGGGAGCAGCCCCTTTGCCAAGCTCGGGTGGCTCGAGTTTCTCGGGGATTACCGTTCGTGTGAGGTGGTTTCAGAGGAAAGACTAGGTCTTCAGCTAATACAAATCCCCCAATACACCAACATTTCGGAAAGAGCCCAAGAGCTGGAAAGTGAATCCCTTCCATAAGCAGGGATTAGCCAGGAGCTGCTTTATTTTTAATACAGACTGACCAGGTTTACAATTTTTGGTAGCTACTCTCTGCACAAAATTTTCCCAAAACTGAGAAAAGCCAGTGTAATCTTACATCCTTTGCTTTCCCCAGTGGTGGCATCTTTTGTTTTTAAATGGCACAAACCTACAAGTCTGCACAAACTTGTAGGAAAGGCCCCCTTGGCTTATCTGGGTGTGGATACATTGTTTTATCCCCCAGTTTCAGGGTCTCCCCTACTTCAAACACGGAGGCTCCCTTGAGACGACAGGGGTGACCCCGTGTTCTGATTTAGAATCCCCCGGAGGAAGAGGGCGCCTCGGTTTGGTGTCGCTTTGCTGTGCCTACGCTGAAACCACGTGCCCAAATAAATGTCTCGTTGATCAGCATGACACCCGTAGCTGTGTGGCAGACCCCGGAGTCTTGCTTTTCCAGCTCTGAAATGGTGACATGGAAATTTTCCCAAGTTCCCTCGTGTTGTAAGCTCAGCAAGGCTCCCACATCTCACCTGGGTCCCCTTTACGGCCAAATCCCCGTTCAGAGTGGAGAACACCTGTCCTCCCAGAGCCCAGCCATCACAAAGCCCTGAGTACTGATACGCACCCCTACTTGCTAGGTACACAGAGAAGGCAGGACTTCTACAAGCATAGCAACGAGTGCATCTCGTGCATAGATAAAGCCTGTGGTTGGAAATGTTACTTCCAGCAAATTGATACTTGGCCCTGGAGATGAACACCAACATCCTTTCCTCTGAAGAAGGCTCGCCTTGTCCTAACTGCATCCCACGCCACCCAGATCATTCTAGAATAGGTTATTTTGGAATGTTTTGCAAAATTTCTTAATGCCATTTGGTCAGCCGCTCCTCTGACTGCAAAGGTCATCTGGGGCTGGTGGAGCCTTGGGCAGGCCCAGGCCACTGGCCACATCCCCCGGCTGCTGACCACGCAGAAGGGCCTGGTGACTCGAGCCTGGTACTCAAGTCCAGGGGTTTCGCCTCCCACCCAGGACTCGAGCACAGAGCTCTGCCTCTGATCTAGGAGGCTGGGGGAAGAGCCTCCCACATTTTATTCTTACCACCTACTCTGTGGTAAGAATAAAATCCCACCCACCTGGGACTTGGTAATTTCTCCAGGCAAGAAATCTTTAGAAAATTGCAGCGAAATGGAGCATGCTTGGAGGAGTTAGAATGTTCTGCACTTAGGGGTTTGCTACTGCTATTTAGCTTAGAATTTTGGGGTGGTGGGAACAAAATGGAAGGCATAAAGCATAGAAATATTTTAGGATATTTGGGGATATGTGAACAAAGCTAGATTTGAAACAAATCTTTTGTTTCAAATAAACTTTTTCTGCGGGGACAAAAGATGACAATACTAATAATAAAAACCGATTTGCATGAAACTGAGTCAGTGGAGAAGTGCATCTTCTTATTTCAGCGCAAGGCTTCAGCCACCCACGCTAGTGGACAGAGGGCATTGTGAACCCCGTCTTCAGTTCTCTCCTTGGCAAAGCACTTGGCCCTGCTGTTTGATCCAAGTCCTCTTCCCCAGGCACTCCAGATGCCCACCCTTCCGAAAGCTCCTGCTTTCAGCTCATATCAGAGCACTAAGCTGGTCTGTAGGGGAAGAAACTCCTGAATTTCTTCCCCAAATCATTCCACGTACTCTCCTTTTGAGGTCGGCAAGAACACACTGTATCAGAACTTCAGCGTTCTTGGCTCTGTAGGTGGTACTGCCAATCAGGTGCCCTGGCCTAATGGGCTAAGCTGAGCCCAGGGCCTAACTCTTGGTGGCCCTGGTAGGTCTGAAGTTGGCCCGCTTTGCGGTCACAGGCCTGAGTCATTCATTTAACCCACAGTCATTGAGGGTCTGCCCTGTGCCACACCGGCTCACAGGCATTGGCACCCTAGCAAGAGAGCATTGGCAAGACAATGTGGAACCACCTTGGACTGTCAACTCCAACCAGCCGAGGGCGGCAGCTGTAGCTTTATCTGGGAGGGCCCTAGAGTGAGGGCCAGACTGGCTGGCTGCCGGTCTTCTCCCCACCTTGTGGGAACACAGAGGAAACTCCTCCCCACCTCTTCTAGTGACGGCACTAGGAAGATCGCTCATTAGGGATATGGACTTTGCATAGACAAAGCTTCGTGATGAGTGATTCCACTCCAACCCCTGATAAAGTCCAGTAGGTAAATTCGTCCTGACAGCAGAAGGAACAGCAGGAGAAAGAAGTGACTCATCATGTAGAATCCAAAAAATTTTCACCAACAGATGGCAGGTGGTTCTAACACAACAACAGCCCTTGCCCTGAAAGTACCCGGGGACCCAGCCCACAGCCATGAATCCAGGGCAGTCCTACTGAAGAAGCAAGGTGAATGGGACCATGGGCCAGTGGTCACCCCCAAGCTCCCCACAGAAAATCCTTCACAAACAAACAAAAAAAAAGACAAGCCTTGAGGCTTCCATTCCAATGAGAAACTTTCAAGACTAGTGACAGATCAGTCTCACTATCAGGCATGACGAAAGAAAGGCATTTCATGCACTAGACTTTGCTTTTGTTCATGCTCTCATCACCATTTGAAAGGGGTGTCTAATGTCAAATAAAGCCACCCTGCCCCAAGAGGCAAAAAGGTTTCTCTTTACACAATTTTTAATTGTCTTCATAATATGTTGAGATAAAGGGGTATTCAGTTTCCCGTGGTTTGGGGTATATTTTAGACGAGCCTTTTATATGGTCAGTGGATCTACTTTTATACCTTTTAAACAGAATTGCAAAGAAAACTAGATCATTTTACTTCAGCATTAGTGTGGAAATCATTCTGAGAATTAAGCAGGAATATCCGTTTTCTTAGTCCACCGAGGCAACACACCACAATAAAGTTAAAACTTTTAGCATGTTTACCCTCGCCCTGAAATCAGAACCGACCAAACCCTACCATAGAAGCAGAGAGGGTCAGGGGCCACTGCGGAGGAGTTGGCCATCCAAGTGGAGCAGACTTTTGGTGACTCACCAACAAACAAGACAGCCACTCAATTATAAAAATAAAATTGGGTGTTATTTTGTGTCTGCACCGGTGATGTGACATTTTCCTTTCCTGGTGAGGGCAGTTTCTACCAGCCCTTGCTGACGTCCCTCTGTGTGCCTCTACCTTCAAACAGTTGAGGAAACAGCAGAAATCCTGAACAGCTGATGCACAAGCACACATCTCTGGAAGTATTTTTGGACACACTTAAATCCCATCCCAAGACTCTGAACAACTGATGTGACAACTGCCAATAGGTACAATGAAGTGAGCCTCATTCCCACAGTCCTGCTCAGAGGAGCGCTCCGGCTGCCGTGTTGAGAACAGACCGTAGGGGTCAGGGTGGAAGATGGGAGACAAACTACTGGACGTTGACAGTAACCAGAGGAGAGATGGTGGTGGCTTGGGCCAGGGGCATAGGCATAAATGTTATGAGAGATGGTCAGATTCTGGATACACAATCCATTTTCTTAAGGAAAAAGAAAAGGAAAGATAGTTTGACAAATTGGAATTTACCCAAGTGGACTTAGCTTGACCACATCACCAATGTGGACTGTTTCTGCAAAAACAAAAACAAACCTGACAGCAACAAGACCAATACATGGTAGGCAGGGGAAAAACCCTGACCAGAAGCAATGTGCAAAGGAAGGAAATGCATGAAAGTTTTTGGACAAAGTGTGTGGAGAAGTTCAAAGCTCTTAATTGCTTTAATTAAGAGATGCAACTAAAAAGCTTGCTATTTCACTTAATGTATAGGTTAAATCAATTACCGTCTAACTCTAGGGGTATAATTACCGCCAAGGTTACTTTATGACAAATCCTTGTTCCAGTAAAATACATTGTTTATCTCTTCTTCTCTCCCTCCCTCTCCTGCCTCCATTCCATTCAGCCAACTCCAGCCGCTGATCTGGGGTGCATTTCCTTTCGGGAGGGCAAATAAAACCACTGTCCTTTGGTGTAATTAACAAAGCTCCTAGTTTCATAACTTCCACGCCCACCTGTTCTTTTGTTCTTTACACTGAGGAGAGCTGAGCTGTAGGGCCTTGGACCCGCTGAGAGCTGCACCTCTCTGACATCCGCCCTCTAGCAGAGAGATGGGGATCATGGCTCTACTCTGGTTGGTGAGTACCACCAACAGACATCCTGGGTCTGCTTTAGCCCCAGCCCACTGTTAATAAGAATGGCCAGCCACCTGCAGACAGACCGTGGGAGAATGGTGGCAACTTTCATCTTCCCTACCGGGAAGCACAGTCTGGAAATCACCTGCTGTCTCCACTCCAGCCCTGCATCCAGCCCCTGGATATACTGCAGGGTCAACCCAGACCATACTTGAATGGGCCATGTCCCAAAGACTCTGGATCCAGACCCAATAGAGCTTTGTTAGTTTCCCCAACCCAGGCCTGGACCTCAGCTCACATTTCTCCTTCTTAATGGAGTTCCTAGCGGGAGCTCACCTTATTCAAATTAGCTGTAACAAATTAATTCAAAATGTGTCTATAGGCACCTATAGGCCAGGCACTTATTAGGTCTATCAGTGAACAGAGCAGGCACAAATTCCCTGCCCTTATGGAGGTTACATTCAAATGCCTGGAGACAGAAAAGGAACAATATACGTAATTAATAATATAGTATGATAGAAAAGGATACAGGTGATGGAAAATGGAAAAGCAGAGGAGGGTGAGGGGGACCTGGAGAGCATGGGGGTTGCAGAGGATGAGATCTTACATGGGGGGTGGGTGGTCAAGGCAGACCTCACAGACAAAGCAACATCTGAGAGAAGAACTTGAAAATGAGACTCAGCCGCGCTCCTGGGGGTGGGGGCGGGGGCGGGGGCGGTGCTCCGGGGGCGGGGAGCCTGTTCCTGGCGGAGGGGACGCACAGGTCCTAAGGCGGGAGCCCATCTAGCCTGTTGGAGGGAAGGGCAGTCGGTGCGGCTGGTGGGAGGAAGGGGTCGAGCTGTTGGAGATGGGGGCGGAGAGACAGATCATTTGGGAGCTTTTAGGGGCTGCAGCTCTGGGTAGAACGGGAGGCACTGCAGGGCGCTGGGCGGAGGAGTCTACGGACATACGTGTTCACATCAGCACTCTGGCTGCTGTGCTGAGCGCAGACAAGCGTAGAAGACGGAAGGACAAGTAGAAGCTATTACTTCTACAATCCAAGTGAGCAATGAAGACGGGAGAGGTAGCCACAGATGTCCTGAGAAGCAGTCAGCTTCTGGGTATCGAATCCATTTACTTTTTCGAGAAATATTAATTTTACTGTAAAAACAGTAGTGAAGTAAATGCTAACCCATTGTATGCACCGTCATCATAAAGGATTTTTCCAGGCAGAAGAGGTTTACTCTGCAGAATCCATCACCCCCTGCCCCCAAAACAAAACACAGGCTTTTTTTTTCTTTTAATAAGGGGAAACGTGAAGAATACAGGGAAGATTGAAGAGGAAACTAAAAATCGTCCATGATCCTTTCAGTCAGAGACAACCGTTGTTAACATCTTGGTGTATATTGTCTCATTCTTAAAGGTTACATTAGTTTGCACATTACCTTCTTGTCAGTAGGCACACATGCATATTTTTAACATTTGTAACCCTAGCAAAAACAGCAGTTTTATATTTTTTCCAAATTTCTATAGTCTTCATAATTATTGTAAGACTGAGTAATTCTTCAACATGTTGATGTACTGAAATTTATTAAGCTATTTCCCTTTTGGGGAACATTTACATATTTCCAGGTTTTGTTTTTGTTTTGCTACGGAAGTCAATGCTAAAGTCTTCATTTATGTAGCTTTTTGCATCTTTTGAATTCTTTCTTTAGGACAGATTTGCAGGAATAGGAATAGGTAGGTCCAATTATATATATATATATATAAACTTATGGATTCTGCTTTGCTTTTCGAAGGATTATATAACAAGCACCTAATAGTTTCATGCAGCATCTTCAGTTTTGAGGTTACTGCTTGTTATAATTTTCTTTGCTTTTGTTGAAAAAAGAAGCTAAATGCTTTTTAAAAATATTTTTCATGTCATTGAGTACTATTAAATATTAACACTTTTTGCATGTCTTTCAAAATATTTTTAATATTAAAATTAAAAACTCAAGGAACACTTTAATTTTTTTTTTAATTTTAATTTTTTGGCTGCGTTGGGTCTTCATTTCTGCACGGGCTTTCTCTAGTTGTGGCAAGTGGGGGCTACTCTTCATTGCCGTGCACAGGCTTCTCATTGAGGTGGCTTCTCTTGTTGCAGAGCATGGGCTCTAGGCGCATGGGCTCAGTAGTTGCGGTGCATGGGATCAGTAGTTGTGGCATGCGGGCTCTGCAGTTGTGGCTCGTGGGCTCTAAAGCTCAGACTCAGTAGTTGTGGCGCACGGGCTTAGTTGCTCATGGCATGTAGGTTCTTCCCCGACCAGGGATCAAACCCATGTCCCCTGCATTGGCAGGTGGATTCTTAACCACTGTGCCACCAGGAAAGTCCCTCAAGGTGCATTTAATTTGCTGTCATAATCTGGGACCCAATGAAAGTGGGACTGATGGGGGAGGCTGAGAGAGAAATTTGTTCTTAATATTCATATTTGTTGCTATATGCATCATAGTTGATATAAACATTACACTTTTCAAAATACATATAGTCATGAACTGAATGGTACGCATATCGGATTTTTATGAATCAAATCTTAAATACATATCTTTTCATTGAACCAACAAAATGGACATGTACGTGCACCAGTCACGGGGCATAAAGATGAATCAGGCGGGTCTTTGATCTCCAGGAATTTCCTATCTAGAGGGAAGAGGCATGTAAATTTTAAAAAATCATATGTGGTGAGTATTATACTCGTCTTTTATCTCATTTGATAGTAGTCTGAAACCAACTACACTCCACAGTGGCAGAAAATATTCCTATTGATCTACGACAAATAGTCTTGGAAGGAGGTCTGCGTGCTCAACTGCCCAGGAACCTGGTCAAAGCCATGAATGATCAGTCTGAGGACCCAGGCTACCCTGCCACAGTCTTCTAACACCTTTTAATTTGGATTTAAAAAGAGGATGGAGGAGGAACAAGAGGCACATTGCGGCAAGGGCCAGTGTGGGAGCTCAGGAAATCAGTTCACCCTGCAGAGAGCATTTGCCCTCACTGCCATCTGTACTGGAAAGGGCCATCAAGGCGACACTCCCAGGACTGACTGAAGATGCTCTCGGACTTGGTTCTGGCTGTTCAGGCTGTGCTCCACTCCTGCAATCGTTCCCCCAAGGCCGGGCCAGCCAAGGCATCCGGCACCAACCAGTCTAGAGTCCTCAGTCCCGTCTCCGGGAAGTTCAAGTGTGAGCCCGGTGCTCAAGAGAGACCAAATCAACATACACACTCACAGTCAACAGCATAGGCTGCTCCTTCATTTTCAGCCAGAGGAGTGGGAAGACCAGTGTGTAAAGGCGGGGGGGGGGGGGGCGGGATGTGGGGGACGAGGGGGGATGCAGCTGGCAGACAAGGGCGAGGCTGCAAGTATTGGGGAAAAATTCAGACCACCCCCAACGAGCCTCTGACGCGGTATAGCCATGATGCCTCCCAAACGGCTTTTGAACTCAAAGACTGTGTTCAATAGGCAAAAAAAAAAAAAACAAACCTGAGGAATGGACTTTAAAAGGGGCCTCAGCATCCTAAAGGCTCTGGAGAGTTTTAGAAAGATTCGCCCCAGATCTTCTGAATTCAAGTGTCTGGGGTTGAAGCCTGGGAACCACCCTTTTAGAACCGCCTCCAGGGAATGCTAAGGGTCCCCAGGCTTAGAACTGCTGGGCTGGGTCATTTCAAGGTCCCTTCCAACACCTACGGTCTTTGATTCTCTTCAGCCCCCTCTCCACAGGCCAGGCCAGTGACTGGCCTTGGAACCTGCCCTGGGCCGTTGGCTTCCTCCCCACCAACCCCCTCCTCTGCTTGTCAGGAGCTACCTCTCAGTTGCAGCCTCAGGCCCAAACTTCTCTGAAGTTCTCTGCAGGGAGCGACCTCTCTCTTCCCTGGGTTTCCCCAGCTCAATATCCACCCGCCTCCAAGTTCTCATAGAAGAAACACTCCTATGTGGAGTAGCGAGAGCACAGGACTTGGCATCAAGAACCCCATCTGCTACTGGGCAGCTCATATTTCACCCAAGCCTCCATCTTCCCAAGGGGCTGTGGTGAAGAATCAGAAGAAGTAACGTTCTATTGAGATTGTTCTGACACCCGTAAAAATAGGGATAAATGCTCATTTTTATTTTAGGAACTACCCCTCTTGTTGCCATTTCTCTCTTCATTTGTTCCACAGACGTTTATGGAGTGGTGGCTTTGCTCCAGGGACTGGGAACACAGGAATGAAGATGTGCTCACGGCCCTCAAGGAGCCCCCGTGCAGTGAGGGAGGCCGATGGGTGCACAGAAAACCGTCATATCACCAGATTAGCACAAGCAGCTAAGCAGTGCCTGGCACACAGCAGGCACTCAGTAAGTGTTTGGGGGATTAATGACTACATTAAAGGATATTATGGAATCACAGATGGAGGATGGGGGAAGCTTCTGAAGTCTCCGCAGACCGGGTAGGAGAGAACCAGCCAAGGGAGGAGCGATGGCCCAGAACCGGCGCACAGCTGGCCTCTTTGACAAGTTTGCGAGGCCCTTCAACACCGGCCCATGACTCATTTTTCCTGTGCTTCTCTGGGTACCTAGCAATGGGGCTGCCCCTGGTAGGTGCCAACGTCCCCCAAATGAAACTGTTAAAGATCCTGCTTTCAAAACAAAACAAGTATTCAGCATCAAAGGCATAGAACTGACAGGTCATTTGGGTCACCCAAGCCCTTCATCCAGTTCACGGTGGCACGTCTCCATGATGCCGTTCCCAAGGAGCTTGGCATGGTTTTCAAAGTCCTTGCAGTGCTCTGGGTAGAGCTGGCAAACACAGATTAATTCCGTGCATCTGCTTTGGTCCTCATCCACGTATTTCAGAGCACATCTCTCATTACCTTAATCAAGATAATACATTCTTAGCAGTGAGGGACCGTGAAGACAGGGAGGTTCCTGTTCTCTGTAGGCTTCCCAGTTTCACAAGAACAGAAGCCCAGTCTGCAGCGGAGACAGTCACCGGATAAGTAACCCAAGACTTTAATGGTCCCTGCTGGGCCCCTTTCAGAGACCACGTTGCTTTTCTTTTTTTTTTAACATCTTTATTGGAGTATAATTGCTTTACAGTGGTGTGTTAGTTTCTGCTTTATAACAAAGTGAATCAGCTATACATATACATATGTTCCCATATCTCTTCCCTCTTGCGTCTCCCTCCCTCCCACCCTCCCTATCTCACCCCTCTAGGTGGTCACAAAGCACCGAGCTGATCTCCCTGTGCTATGCGGCTGCTTCCCACTAGCTAGCTATTTTACATTTGATAGTGTATATATGTCCATGCCACTCTCTCACTTTGTTCCAGCTTACCCTTCCCCCTCCCCATATCCTCAAGTCCATTCTCTAGTAGGTCTGTGTCTTTATTCCCGTCTGTCTTACCACTAGGTTCTTCATGGAGACGACATTTCTGAATGAAGACGCCCTGACTGGAGGCAGAGCCCGCACCCTGAGGACATGGGTGGGTGAATGCATCTGGGGTCCCTCTGTGATCTCTGTCCTTAGATACTTTCAGGAAGCGAGCTAGTGCCTTGGGACCAGGGTGCTTTATACATTCCCTGTCTGAAGACAGAGGCTGGGCAATCTTTCAGGACCCCTTCAATTCCATGGCTCTGCAGCCCACCAGGGACTGGGTCTTTATTACTCGTAACTGGAGATTTGGCTAAAAGCAAGCACTGCTGCCAAGCTGTAAGCATCAACAGGTTCCTCCTGCAAAACGCTCAAAACCGAGGTTCAAGTTCAACAACTGTTCTCTGACAGGGCCAGCTACCCAGCCCGAATGGGCCTGCGTTTCTGCACCATTTACACCTGGGGCCAGGTGGGCAAGCAAGGCACACAGACAGCCTGCCTGAGCTCCAGAACCTCTGGCACTTAGAGAATACGTCTTGCCTCGTTTAGTGCATAGCCTGTGCCTAAGCTGACTCTACTCCAGGAGAGGGTGATTATACGAGTGGGTGTATGCAGAGGTCGCTGTGTAAAAGTCCGATGACATCTTCTCCGCCTGAAGGAGATCACGGAATTAGGAAATGTGCAGTTCAAACTTTGTACAGAGTGATCTTTCTGCACCAACCTGCTCACCCCTTCCCTCCCCTCTTCCAACTATCGTTCAGTCTCTACCCTGTTAACCTGCCTTTACTTTCTTTTTTATTATTACCTGAAATTTTCTTACTTATGGATTTGCTTGTTAGCTGTTTCCCCAACCCCAATATAAAGTCCACGAGGCCCGAGACCTTGCCCGTCTGTACCCCTGGCACCCCCTGCCTGGCTGGTAAACTTGTATGGAATAAGTGAATGAAAGCCCCACTGCCCAAGAGCACACCGCAAGTACGCTGGGTTTGGGCCTCTTGAAAATGGCAATCTAAAGGCCTATGATCCAAGAGGAAGTGGAATCTTCCGCCTCCTGAGGTATCTTCTCTAAGCCAGGGCTGCTGATTTACCCTAGAATCACTGGAGATAACCTGAAAGTTATTTCAGCTGCGGGAGCGAAATCAGCTCTTTGCGTAAGGAGGCCAGACCACCTGGGCTTAACCCCAGGCCTCCCACCTACCGGCCAGGTCACCTGGGCCAAGTTATGTCACCTCTCTGTGCCTCAGCTGCCCAGTGTTTTTCATTAGGGCGGTTTGTGTGCTTAGCTCTCAGGGTTGTGAGAATTAAACGGGTTAAACCACACCTAGAATTGAATGTGGCACATGGTCAACACTCTTGTCAACAGCTCTGCAAGGAGCACGGAGGGAGGTGCTCTGGCTTGTGCTCAAAGGGTCAGAGGGCTGTTCCGTCAGGGGTCCTGAGCAGAGGGCCACCAGGGGCTCTCTGTCCCCCCAGTACAGCCGCCTAGTCCGGATGCTGCTGCCCCTCCCACGTGCTCCTTCTCGGGCCCCTCCCTTTGGACCCTCTGGTCACTCCACAGCACCACCTGGTGTACTTCCTGGAAGAGCACCTCAGCCGTTCCAGGCCCGTCTACTCCCCAGTGATGAAAGCCGGTGGACCCACAGGGCACTGACCAGAGATGGTGGGGCAAAGGCGCCACCTCTGCGCCTAGTACTCGGTCACAGACATGAGTGAGTATCTACGGAACCCCTTGCTATGAAGTGTCTGTGGGCAGAGCTTTTCCCTAGGCAGTAGAAAGAAGAGGAAAAGGGGCTGCATTTGGCCCCAGGCATCCCACCCTCTGGTCTCAACCATCACAGCTGAGGACTCCCTCCCATGGCCGCCTGTGGGACCCGGGGCAAATTTCTAGCTGAAGTGAGGAAGGGACAGGAGAATGGAACTAACTTCTTTTTAGTGCCTGCTAAGAACCTCATAGGTAGATTCTCATTTAATCTTCAGGGTATGCCTCTGAGGCCGACATCATCCCCTCCCTTTTATACACGAGGCAGCAGAGATTCAGCAAGGAAGCGTCACTGTGCCCAGCACACAGGTGACTCTGAAGCTCGGTGACTAGGGTGGGTCAGAGCGGGACACAGGCGTGGGTGGCCTCTGGGGGGAGGGGCACCATCATCCAATCTGTGTAAGAAAAGCCCTGTGGGTGACTCCAAAATGCCTCTGTTCCCACCCTCAGCTGAGAATCCCTGCTAGAGTTCAGAGCACATTTCAGTTCTAGGTCCCCGTGCTTCCCTGTTTCGTTATCACAAAAATGAGATGTTTTAACAGTATTTAATATCCCCGAATCTTCAGTTATACAATTTCCAGGTCTAGGACAATTTCTGCGGTAAATGTTTATCCTAAGTCTCCTAAGGAGGCTGAAACGGAGAGCATGTGACATTTCCCAAGGCCAGGCTACACTGGTCAGCGGTCCCCAAGCCCCACGCAGAAGCCAGGGCTGGCGGGGTGGCTGGTAGGCAGGAGCTGGACCTTGTATAACAGGAAACATCCTGACCTTCACCAGGCAGGAGGTTCCTGCTCACCAAGGAGTGTGTGAACCTCTGCTTGAGAAAGTCAGGGGAGGCCACCTAGAGGGGGTGTCACCTTGCAGCTGAGTCTTGAATGATGAAGCAGGAGGTTGCCAGGCAGAGAAGGGGGTAGGGGACAGCCTTCCAGGCAGTGGGATGAGCGTGGTGCCAGGAAAGGCCTGCCCTGCCGTGAATGATGAGTGCAGAGCGCCTGGGGTGTGTCCTTCTGGGGGAGTGTTTGGTGGGGTGATTGTAGAGGACCCTGAAGTCCATGCTGAGGACTGTGCCCTTGACCCTGCAGGCAAAGGGGAGCCTGCAGAGATTTCCAAAGAGGAGTGTATCCTGACCCAAATCAGAAGTTGGTTCTAGAAAGGCCTGTTGGTGACGGTGTGAAGGGTAAAGGAGGGTGAGACCGGGAGATAGGTTTGGAGGCCCTGAGCTAAGGCTCTTGCAGCATAAAGTACGTACAGCTCACTCCAAGCCACTCGACAATTGGCAAGGTTCTTTACAGAGGACGGCGTGGAGACTCACTGTTTACAACCACGCTGGTAGGTCAGCATTGCTGTCTGAGCACAACCCAGATTGCCAGGGTGCTCGGAGGAGGGCTGGGCTGCAGGGGGACGGACCCTGGCCAGCGGCCCACCGCCCTGCAGGCTGGCCTTTCTCCAGCACTCTTGCTGCAGTCAGACTGGCCCTGACACAGAAGCCTGAGGCAGCTGAGACGTTCTGCAGGGGCCGTGGGCAGCAGACCTCCCTGACCCCTGCCTCTCCTTCCCCAATTTGCAGAAGGGACATGTCTCCTCCCCCAAAGATGGTATCATGAATCGCCCAGGCAACAAATACCCTAAACGCTTGCTGTGTGCCAGGCTCTCAAGTTCAAGCTTTCTGTGGATTCTCTCTTTTAACCTCACGACAACAGCAGGGGTGGGCTCCAGAAGAATCAGCAAATGCCAACACGGCAGAAGAGTCCTTGCCGAGAAGGGAGGAACAGTTGAGAATCATCTGAACCCTGAAATCCCAAACTAGAGGCTCTTTGATACATAGAGTACCTCATGCTGGAAATCTCTTCCTCCTCACCTCTCTCATCCCCCCACACATCCCACCAGAAATCAGGGCTTTATTTTTAAGGCCTCTGGTAAATGCTCTTTGTCTATCAAAACGTCTGCTGAATACTTATCACACTTTTTTGTAAAGTGCTTCATTAATGGATGGGGTGGCCTTTCTTTGGGGATTTGCATTTCTGCCCAACCTGGGCGATGGCTCTGAGCTTTAATGAGGAGGTCACTGTGCTTTCACAGTTACACTTCTCAATTCCTGGTTTTAAAAAGACGTTAGATTCCTTTCTCCGCCCCTAACATTTACCCCTCGGTAGCAAGGCCCTAGTGAGGGCCTGGAAAGCGAACTGTTTCATCCGAGCACTTACTGCATGGAAAGTACTGGGGGAGGCCGGTGTGAGCTGCAGCTGGTCCAGCTGGTTGGAGGTAAGTCCAAGCAGGCTTCTACTGCAATTCACTTAGGAAGACAACTCAGCTGGCAATGTTAAGTAAGATCAGGGTTCCAGACAGTTGCATTGGCAGACTTCCTCATGTATCACCTGAAGGAAGGCTGCAGGACTAGCTGTTAGCAGGTGTTTTTCATGGGTGGAGGTTTATGTTGCTAGGTGGAGGATGACGGTTCTTTGTTCTTCTGTGAAAAGGCCAGCAGAAGGTCTGACCATCAGTAGGGCCGTTTGCCCAGAGAGCTGCCCCGAGCAGTGCCTGAGAAGGGGAGAGTCTTGGGGTTTGGTCAACACTTCCACATAAGTCGGAGGCCAAAGTGTGTCAGCGAGGGAAACAGCTTCAGGGCAAAGCTGCACCAGAGTGGGGACCAGAGAGCAGAGCCTCTGAAGCTCTTAGCAAACAGCAACTGTCGCTTCCCTGGGAAACCACAGATGTTTAGGGGATGCAGTTTTGCTCTGGTCTTGTTGAAGCAGAGTCAGGAACTACCTGGAAAAATGCCTGTCAGGGTTCTGTGGCTCTGGCCTACCAAGCAACGTGCTGGGAGCAGCCTCCATGAGTTACTAGTAAACCTAAAGAATTTCCTAGAATAAGGTCAAAAGAGATGGCAGACATATGCTTTCGTGAGTACAACTGCTTATCTGACCAGCCTCAGCAGGAGACCACGCCCCCGCCCCCCGCGCCCCCCACCCCCACCAGGCTTGACTGTCACATATGAGCTCAGCAAACATGCCTGGAGCTTTTTATTTATTTTTTTAAATTTTATTGGAGTATAGTTGATTCACAATGTTGTGTTAGTTTCAGGTGTACAGCAAAGTGAATCAGTTATACATATACATATATCCACTCTTTTTTTTTTTAGATTCTTTTCGCATATAGGCCATTAGAGAGTATTGAGTAGAGTTCCCTGTGCTATACAGCAGGTTCTTATTAGTTATTTATTTTATATATAGTAGTGTGTATATGTCAGTCCCAATCTCCCAATTTATCCCTCCCCCCCTTATCCCCTGGTAACCATAAGTTTGTTTTCTTCATCTGTGACTATACTTCTGTTTTGTAAATAAGTTCATTCGTACCCTTTTTTTAGATTCCACATATAAGCGATATCATAGGACATTTGTCTTTCTGTGTCTGACTTACTTCACTCAGTATGACAATCTCTAGGTCCATCTATGTTGCTGCAAATGGCCATCATGAAAAAAATCTACAAACAATAAATGCTGGAGAGGATGTGAGAAAAGGGAACCCTCTTGCACTGTTGGTGGGAATGTAAATTGGTATAGCCACCATGGAGAACAGTATGGAAGTTCCTTAAAAAACTAAAAATGGAAATACCATATAACCCAGCAATCCCACTCCTGGGCATATACCTGAAGAAAAACCATAATTTGAAAAGATAAGTGCACCCCAGTATTCACTGCAGTACTATTTACAATAGCCAGGACATGGAAGCAACCTAAATGTCCATCAACAGAGGAATGGATAAAGAAGACGTGGTACATATATACAATGGAATATTATTCAGTCATAAAAAAGAACAACATAATGCCATTTGCCTGCAGCATTTTTGAGGCTGTTTCCTTCTCTACAAAGCAGAGATGTTAACACCTGCTCTGCCCACTTTCCAAAACTGTTCTGAGGAACCAAAGAGAGAGAATAAGTATGGAAGCACGTTGTAGCCTGTAAAAGCCTGTGCCCATGCCATGTGAGGAGGTTAAAGGTCACAGAGGTTAAAGGTCACCTGAACCTCTGGGTATGAGCCCCGAAGGGCTCGTGGGACTTGATTTCACCCCCAAGTGGATCTGAACCCCAGAGTCTCCTGTCCCGCTTGACCAAATCCCTGCCAGGACAGCTCTTAGTGCTTGGATGTTGATCTTAATTTCTGAGTTCCCCAGATATTCATCTGAAACTGGCAAATCTTTACAAGAGTGAACTTGAGCGCTCAAAAACAAATGAGAAAGCATCTCCTACACCTGTGCCAGAAAACATCCGGTGTCCTCAGAAGGTGAGAGTACAATACAGGTGCCCTGTCCGGACCTGGTTCATAAAGCAGGATGTAGCACTCGCTCTTGTGATCGTCAACCAGAAGGTCAAGGTTAGAAGGGACCTGAGCCACTTTCTTTTGGCAGGGAGGTAGAAGCCAAGGCCAGATGTCTCTGAAACCAAGGGAAGTTGCAGGGCAACCAGGTGGTCATCTGCCCAAAGATAGAAAGCAAACCTTTACCTAGATTCTGCTTCCAGAAGGGATTGGCACTTTGCTCTTGTAAAACTATTTCCTGGCTGGGAGCTGACCTACATAGCTGTCCCTGCCCACACTGGTAATTGTTTACCACGGGGTGCCTGTTCTTTGGCCACCGTCTTTTCTCTGGTTTTCAGCCTGTTAATTGGTTTCCAGTGGTTCTGTTGCACCAACTGTGCAGAATCCTGCCCTGGAATCTGTCCGCTGGCCTCCCTGAGGTGCCCAGGGGAGCAGACGGCCCCGAAGGCATCACCGTGACCCCAAAGAGGCGGCCTCCTGCAACAATCATCTTTGAAGAAGGAGTCATTTGACCGCTCTCGAAAAATATTTGTGACCACAGGAAAACGGAGAAGGGAGGCTACCGGGGGGATAAGGCGGGAAGGCAGGCAGGGTAACCCGATACAGAGGTGCTCTCTTTTCTCTTTTTCTTAAGACCAAAGAAGAGTCAAAGCAGAAAAGAATTGCGAGGGCAGAGTGGGGAGCTGGCGTGAGTGATGCCCCACTTAAGGGGAGGCAGGGGAGCTCTGCTCTCTCGGTTGGGAAGCCAAAGACTCCGCGGTAGAAGGAAGCTCACAAATCAAAGTGCCCTTAGATGGTCACAGGGAAGGACTCCGGTGAGGAGTCTGGATCAGAGACAGAGAAGTGCGTTAGCCGGTTAGCGGAAGAATCTGGACCAGCTCCGCAGACTTCCTGATTCCCAAGCCAATGGTCTTTCCAGTCATTAGACAAATGCCATTATGCCTTCCCCTCTCAAGCCATTTGCGGGTTTTTATCTGTTTTATTCCCAGCTCTATCCAAGTGCCTTGGAAAGTGTCTGGCACATAGAAAGAAGTCAATAAATATCTTTGGAATAAATGAATGCCCTATTTAGGTACCTTTTTCTCATAAAGCCTAATGGATTGGGGGTATATCCTGGCGTTTTAGACCCGTAAGTGCATTACGCAGGGAGTTTCTGTACATGCTAATCACGGTTCAGGTTCAATAACTTGGGGAGGGAGGCTGTTAGGACGATCTGGGGGGGCTGCTCGTCACAGCGTGGATTATGTCACGGGGGTTACGGGGCTGCAGGGGAGGAGGGCATAGGAGATTGTGAACTGCTCAAAGGTCTTTTAGTTAAAGGCATTTGGTGAGGAAAGGAGAAGAGCCGGCCAGTGTGGAACAACTAGGGGATCAAGATCGAAGCCAGGAGAGGGGGTGGGGGATGAGGCCCTGGCCTGTGCGGCTGGGGAGGGACCACTCAGCTCAGGAACACTGAGTAATGAGCTGAGAGCCCTGCCAGAATCCAGAGCAAAGGGCTTGTCGGAGACTTTCTTCTGAGAGATGATTACAGAGGCCTGGGGACATATTGGCTTTTATGACCTGCTGCTGGCTATCATGGGGATTCGTGTGGTGCCAGGTCTCTGGTTAGAAAGGTGCCCTGATTATAACGGTGTCCCTGTGGGGAATAGCTACATCACAAAAATACTCTTTTTAGCCCCTTTCCCAGGGATGCGTTGGGCTGAAAGGCAGGACTGTCTAGGCTTCTACATCTCAGCAGACTCCTGGACATGGCCACAAAGCCCAGGTTTAACCACGTGCTTTGGAGGAGGATGACTTTTGGGGAGCAGGGCGGTGAGGCCGGGGAGGGGATAGAAGCAGATGCAGGACCTTGCTTGGGGCTGGGCTTTCTGCTCGGGGGCTGCAGTACAGGCTTTCTGCAGGCTGCAGTACAGCCTCAGCCAGCAGTTCTGTCATCTAGTGAACTTAGGATGTTTTTACCTGGAATAAACCAGGCCGTGTGATGCTGCACTGTGACTCAGCCAGGGCCCTGGGCACTGAAGGTTTTATCAATCTTGGCCAGTTCAGGACATTCCAGTCTACAAAAGTCCCTAAGTCAGATTCCCTGGGTTAGAAAAACTAATGAAAAGTTCCCCTTTCTCTAATCAGCTTTAAAGACATTAACTGAAAGGAAGGAGCAGCAAGGTGAATAGCACGCCCTTCATACTCACACTGACAGCTTAAGACGCTGCCAGTGACCTTGGATTTAAAGCAAGATCTTTCCTGCTGAAATGATGGTCTGGGAGTCAAGGGAAGGCCCAGACCCTGAAGAAAGAGAAGGCAACCAAGAAATTCTTTGGCTATTTTAGGGTATCCACGAGAAACTAGACTTAAGATTTCTCCCAAAGCACAGCCATATGTTTCAAGTCAACATTTAGGATTTTATTTCGAGGGAATGAAGTTAGGCAACGGCTTTTCACCTTTCCCTCCACCCCTCACACTGACACTGAATAATGCAGCGTGCATTTCCCTCTCCACGATCTACCCAGTCTGGTTGCCTTTTGGCTGTAGACTGGCTGAGGAGCCCACATGCTGCGCGATTCCTGACAGCAGTCTCCAGAATGCAAGAAACAGGGGTGCCACACCCCCTCCCACTCGCATCCCTCCTCCGAGATCTGGGGACCTGGAAGGACCAGGAAGCACCTGGGGACCACCACGAAGGTGCAAAAAATGCTCCAAAAAAAGGAAAACGGAAAAAGGGCTGGGGAAGCCTGGGGCTGGCAGCCCACACACTCTTTCTCTTCTCTCCCCTCCGGCCACAGGTGACCTGTGGCATCTTCTGCTCAGTAACCCAGTGCAATGGATGCGGTCTGACGGTGTGCTGAGTTTCACGGCAGCTCTGTGGGGGAGGGGAGCAAGGCAGACAACTGGATTTGCTCTGGCCTTGCACCCATCACGGGCAGTCCAGCCGAGGCATGCTACAGGACAGTACATCAGTGAGCCTTCTCTTCTGACACTGGCCCCCGCATGTGTTCACCTCCACCTCGGAAGAGGTCTGAAATGCTCAACAGAAACGAGAAGCTCTCGTATCTTCTGGTTTCTTTACTGCAGGTAGTGCAAAGAACGCTGAACCAAGGCTCCAACGATGAGGTTCTGTCGTGTTGATGCAGCCACTAGCCGGCTGTGTGACATTCGGGAAATCCATTTCCTTCTCTGGTTCTCAAGCACCTTTGGTCTCGAACGAGGGCCGCTGATTCTTTGGTCTGCTTCAAGGATGCTCCGCTAATTAAAAAAAAGCAATGGGGGATTTCGTTTCTCCACTAGATGGCGCCGTGCCTCCAACTGCCGCTGGCCGGGATCTGCGGCAATCCGGTGGGTGTTTGTTCGGCGGTTCCAGTTGGCCCAGCGCGGCAAGGGCGAGGGTGGGGGCCGCTCTTCCAGGACCAGACGGAGATGGAGAGATCTGGCTCTGCAGGTTGAATCAGAGCAGAACAGGGAATGGTCAGGAGCTTACATTTCAAAAAGCGACGTGGTGTAAACGGTGAAGCTCAGGCTAAGGCTGGACAGGCCAGGCAGGCTCCTGCGCTGTGAACCTCACAGCATTGCCTGTGTTGCCGCACGTACCCTGTTTTCACCAGAACAAGACACCAGAGGATTCTGGTGCAGGCTCTGTGCTGGATCTCCATTTGCGGCTGAGCTGTCTAGAATGTCAGCCTCACAGATCAAAGGCTCAGAAGCGTTAGGAAGAACCTTAGGCCAAGTACCCTCTGCCTCGGAAGCCCTGCCATGGAGTCCCCGAGTGGTGGCGGTCCAGGTCACCTGTGACCGGCGCGTTTCCTCATGTCCGTTCAAGTCAAAGATGACAAGACTGACATTTCTTTTTTCAGCTACAACCTCGACATTATTTTTTTTAAGACAAGGTCAAATCGTGCGTCAACAAGTGTACCAGAGTAACCAGGTTTTAAAATGTAGTCAGTAAATCCTTCTCTGAATACTTGAAACAATATTGTACAGTATAAGTAAAAATGCTTATAGTCCTCTGTGGGAAGAAAACTGTATAAATGTATCTAAAGCTGTGTTAAATGTTGTGTATATACGTAAGCAAGTATTACAGTATAAGGAACAAATCAAAAGATGGTTTGGTTTGTGGCATTTGTGTGTTATGGGGGAATTTTTCTTTCTTACATTTAGAATGTTCTTAGTTTTGCTCTGATGTTTGAAAAATATCAATAGCAGATCCCTAATTAGACCAGGATCTACTGACTTCTAAAAAGCTTCCTGTATTTCCCAAAAAATGTGTTTCTGTTTTAAGTTCTCTGCCCAAAGGTCAGAATTTCCATTAAGTGTGACTGTTCCTGGGACTTCCCTGGTGGTCTAGTGGTTAAGACTCCATGCTCCCAATGCAGTGGGCCCGGGTCACTCCCTGGTCAGGGAACTAGATCCTGCATGCTGCAACTAAAAGAGCCCGCTTGCCACGACTAAAGGATCCCGCGTGCCACAACTAAAAGATCCTGCATGCTGCAACTAAAGGTCCCACATGCCGCAACTAAAGAATCCCACACGTGGCAGCGAAGATCCTGCATACTGCAACTAAGACCCAGCGCAGCCAAATGAAAAAAAACCCAACTCTCTTCACCATGCATATTACCTTCTGGATGCTGGACAGATATATAGGTATTTTTGTATAGTCGTAACCACAGAATACATGCTATTTTGCAGACTACCCCTTTTTAAAGACTTGCCAAAATGTATGCAATATCTGGCTGACATTATTTTCAAAATGCAAAAAGTCTCAATACCTAACCCAAAGATCCTTCAGAATGATAATCACTTAAAGCTAAAATAATACTGGGGAATTACATTACCTATCATGACCTATTTACTCCTTAGAAACAGTAATACCTGTGGGTTCTGATTAGTAGAAAAGGACTCTCAGGTATCCACATATGTGATTTAGTGATCCCGTAGACGGATCCTTGGAGTTAATTACCCTTTCCTCTGCACTCCCCTGGGTATCTCTATTTAGCACTTTTGAAGTTCTAATTGGCTTAGTTTATTGTTTATCTATCTGTGTGTGATAGAGCTGGGGCAGTGTGTCTCTTTCTCTTTCTATCCTGGCCCATTGCTGAGCAGAGCACCTCGCCGTCCACAGTTGAATGCGTGAGAGATTCCTAGGAGTGCATCTTCTTTTGTCAGAGACAATGGTCAGGGGCCTATGGCAGAAATTGGGCTTCTGAGAGAGGTAAGGAATAAAAAGGAGCCATCCCTCAACTCCCAGTGGGAGGGGAGAATTAGAAATAGTTCTCAAGTACCAAGATTCTGCCTTCCATCTCCCACTGGGGAGGAATGTCACCAACCAGCAGAGTCACACACGTTTATTTGCACCATTGATTGCCCCGGTCCTTCTACAGACTCAGTGATATCCTTCCCTGGTGTATGCAAATCTAGAGAATCCAAAACAGTTCCTTTCCTCGGGGTCATGCTGCCGGCTCACTGGCCCATACCTCAGGCTGTCTGAGGCTCCCTGAGAAAGGGCAGGAGTGCTATCAATCAACTCCTGGCAGGAAAGAGGCAGGGGAGTCACTTCAACACCAAATATATTGCTGGCTTCACAAAGAGGTTCAGAAATCACTTTACAGCACAGTGTTTTTGCTCTAACTACCCGGAGAACAAGTCAGGATCAGTGCTAATGTTTAATTAAAACAAATACAAAATAAACTACTGTTGTGTCCTTACATTTTGCTCAGAGCAGCCTTGCAGATTCCAGTAATGAGACATGGCAGGCCAGTAATTAAAATATAGACTTTGCTTTCGTGCCATTACAGAGTAAGAATGGGCACGACTTGCTAAAATACTTCCATATGATGGTAATTACTTGATACTTCTCTGCAAGGTTATATTAAAGCATTCCTTGCAGTCCCACATGCCGCAACGAAAGAGATACCTTTTAATAAAGCTCTATCACATAGTCATCTATTTATACTCTGCCTTGACTGATTCAGAAAGTATTTGAGGTAGCCAATAACAACAATGATAATAGAAAAAAAAGAGCTGTCTCATGTGAGGAACTATTACATGTCAGACATTGCATGCCAGGTGTTTTATTTACATTGCCTATAATTCTACAGAAACCCCTCCAGGAGAGATATTCTTAGGGAGGCAATAGGCATAGAGGTGAAGAACTCAGGCCCTGGAGTCAGACTATCTGGTGTTAAATCCTGGCTCCATCACTTACTAGCTGTGACACTTTGGCAAGTAGCCTAACCTCTCTGTGGCTCAGTGTACATCTGTACAATGGAGATATTAGTA
Organism: Balaenoptera physalus; assembly: GCF_965194825.1. Classification (NCBI taxonomy): domain Eukaryota; kingdom Metazoa; phylum Chordata; class Mammalia; order Artiodactyla; family Balaenopteridae; genus Balaenoptera; species Balaenoptera physalus. The sequence continues at coordinate 180,846,886 of NC_138882.1, read as the reverse complement.
ACTACTTCATAAGGCTTAAGGCTAAATGGGATCAGAGTGTAAAGCATTTATAAAAGTGCCTGACACATAGGAAGGGCTCAATTAATGTCAGTAAGGTGGCAGAGACATTTACTGCACACTCAGTGGCCCATGTTTTCTCCTAAATATCCAATCCCCTTGCAGGTAGACAAAGCCATATGTCTAGTCTGAGTCAATGAAATATGAGAGGAAGTGACATGTCATTTCCAGAACAAGATTTAAGAGACAGTGCATGACCTTTTAGCTCTCGCTTCCCCAACTCATGACCCTAGAGGCCACCTGTTAGATGGTGGCAACACTGGATGGACAGCACCTGCATTCCAGAGTCACCAGATTGAGGTGGGACCTGGTCATGCACATCAGATTTTACATGAGCAAAAACTCAATTTTTGCTGTACTAAACTACTGATATTTCCAGATTTACTTGTTACTGCAGCATAGCATACCCTATCCTGACTAACCTAGCATTATTATGTTATTCTGATTACCTTCTTTTTACACTTTGAAGAAACTGAGGGTCAACTAACCAAAGAGAGAACCCCCATTCAAACCCAGGTACCTATTAAACTCCAAAAGTAGCATCTTCACATGAACATTTGCCTTTTCTGGAGTTTCCGCAAACTCCTAGATGCATGAAAAAAGTTCATCTTCAGTTAAGCACTGATAAAAAACACCAGAGATGGTAACTGCTGGGGAATATGTGTATTTGCCTCCTCTGAATCTGGACTGTGACCATCTTTTAAAACTACATCAGAAAACTGGGATGGAGAGAAGCTTAGAATTCTATTATCACTCTAAGGGCAGCATAACCTTAATCCCAAATATAAGAGTTACCATAGATGGGCCGGTGTTCTGGAGACACCAGTGGCAGGAGACTGGAGGGCCACCGAGGAGGAGCGGTGATAGTCTGACTGTTACAAGGGGATGAGAAAAGCCCCAGAGACACTGACCCAGTGGGCAATCCAGGAGTCAGGCCTACTTTCTCCAGCTGCCAGTAGCCTTCCTACTTGCCCCATCTCCAGCCTACTTCTGTAATCATTCAGCATCCCTCCTTTTTCTTTTGAAGGTTCTCAGCAAGAATAATGTTATATATTAAAGCAAAAATCTCCTTTGAAATATCCTCCATACTGAACAAGTAGGCACGGGAATGATCTTTCCAAATACTAGGCTAACTCAGTGTTTCCCCTCAGTTTCCTCTTTATGAGGTAGTGGAGAACACGCTATTTCTACGGTTCCTGCCAATCCTAAATGTCTGTGTGTGTATGAATGAGGAACGGTGGCAATATGTCCATATGTGGGCCCAAATTTCACAGCTTAAAAACATCAGTAGAAGCAAAATACAGTGTTCATTCTGTGCCTGTTTTTTTTTTTTTTTCCATTCACAAAATTATTACATTTCCTATCGCCTACCACACAGGGATGGCATGAAGATGAGCTCAGGTGCTACAATACACCTTAAAAGCCTCCCATGAAATGTTATCTCAGTGCTAAACATTAATACCCAGCAGATTCCTCTTCTTCCCAATTTCTAATTTGAAGGTTCTACCAGGATCACCTCCCTGGACCTATGAGGTTTTGCCTTTACTTTTGCTAAGTAACATTTCTACCTAAATTGAAGTTATTAGTATGTACTGTGAAAAATTGGAAAATATGGGAAAATATAAAGAATAAAATAAAAATCACTTATAGTCCCACTCCCAAGGAACAACTTTGGTACAATTATCCACTTGGACCATTTCCTTTCAGTCTTCATGTATATATCTTCTCAAATTTAAGTCAAGATCAGGCTCAACTTACAATTTTTATGTCCTGCGTTAACTACATCATAAACATTTTCCCATGTCTTCCATTAAAAACTTTCCATAGGGACTTCCCTGGTGATGCAGTGGGTAAGAATCCACCTGCCAATGCAGGGGACGCGGGTTCGAGCCCTGGTCCGGGAAGATCCCACATGATGCGGAGCAGCTAAGCCTGTGTGCCACAACTACTGAGGCTGCGCTCTAGAGCCCGCGAGCCACAACTACTGAGCCCACGTGCCACAACTACGGAAGCCTGCGTGCCTAGAGCCCATGCTCCGTAACAAGAGAAGCCACTGCAATGAGAAGCCCATGCACTGCAACAAAGAGTAGCCCCCGCTCACCTCAACTAGAGAAAGCCCGCGTGCAGCAGCGAAGACCCAACGCAGCCAAAAGTAAATAAATAAATAAATAAATTTAGAAAAAAAAAGAAAAGAATTTCCTCATTATGTAAAAAAAACAAAAAACAAACAACTTTCCCTAAAGGCCACTCGGAATGGCTCTATAAAACTCCCTCTTATTGTGTGTTCTAACCTCCTCAACCACGTCCTCATTGCTGGACATCTCAGGTGTTTCCAATGTTTTCCTACTATGAGTGATGCTGAGATGAATTTCTTCAGCTTCTTTTGGGTGTTCCTAATGATTTCCTTGGGGTATACTCTTAGGTACAACTAGTTTGTACTAAAACAGCTTCCAGCAAATACCCAATACTGCAAGAAGAGTCAAGAGAATCCAGTCGTTGGATGCGACGTTACAAATGGCCCACTCAAGGCCTTCAGGGAGAGCCTGTGAATAGAGAAGTGATGGATTCCGGTATAAAGATACAAAGAAAGAGTAACCCTTCAGGTCTCTCTTAAACTAGAGTTAAGATACTGTTATATGGTACCTCTTAACCAGAGAGCTATTAAATTAAAATCAGACATTAGTGTAAAGACTATACTATTTCTATTCAAGGGAAAGAATCTGGCCACCCACATCTTGCTTGTAATTCAACAGGCTCTCTAAAAATCACATATTGCCTACAGACACTAGCTGACAGACACAAAGAGCTTTGAAAGTATAACCTTTGTGTGTCCTCCATCTGAGAGCTGAGCTCTGGGAAGCTCAGCTCTCGCCTAACCAGTTGCCAAGGATACCCTGAGTAGCTGCAGAAGCGGGACTCAAGTAGTCCAAGTGTCCCCACTGGTTAAACACTTTGTTTTATTTTGACAGATTAATTCATATTTTTCAAACACAAGACAGGCAAAACACAAAAAGCAATCTGGGCTTCATTCTTTGTATGCATTCAGTTACATATAACTATTTATCATGCAAGAATCTGTCTTTAAAAAGAGACGTTCCATCAATAAGCACCGCAATGGTGAAGTAAACGACAACAGTAATTAGAGCAGCAAACCTTTTATTGCACCACGCCCTCACTTCCGTGAAAATGGTGCGTAGATGGATCAGTCATAACCGATCATAACCGTTTCGGGTGGGCAACCAGGATTAAGGCAGGTGAAACTAATGATTTTACCTGAAAAAAAAAACGTGGTTTATTAACAACAACTGTTCCTTAGGTGACTCCATGGGCCAAGCACTCGGCTGGGGGCTTTATAGACATTTTCCCAGTCCTCACCACTACCCTCCTGGGGAGGCGCCATTGAAGCCGAATCCAGCCTCTGTACCCTGACACCAAATTAAATCTCGGAGACAGAGTTTTGGGTGAAGTAGGAAAGAATAGCTTTATCGCTTTGCCAGGCAAGGGGGGCCATAGTGGGCTAATGCCCTCAAAACCGTGCATCCCAACTTGGAGAGGGTAGTGAGAAATTTTATACTCATGGTTCAAAGAGGGCCTGATCAGCTCGTGGACATTCTTCTGATTGATTGGTGGTGACGTAAGTGGGAGTCAGCATCATCAACCTTCTGGTTCCAACCGGTCTGGGGTCCATGTGCTGTGGTCAGCAGGCCATGGTTAACCGTTAACTTCTCCCATCTGGTGGGGGTTTCAGTATCTGCAAGACAGCTCAAAGATATTGTTGTGCATATCCATTGATGGGGAACCAGGACCCTGCCCCAAGGCTGCACTTCTGTTTCTCTAGACTGTTTGTTTCTCCCTTGTCTCACATCCCCTCCCTTCCCTAATTAACAACTGCTTGAATCTGCCCATTAGAGCTCAGGGAAGGTCATGGAGGCTGAACGAAGCCTATTTCATGTAATCAAAGAAAGGGGGGACACAGAAAGGCTTTTGTGCCCAGGAGCTCCACAGGGCCTTGCTCAGTATCATTATCAGTCCCATTCTACAGATGAGGAAACTGAGGCCCACAGAGGTGAAGGGACAGGTTGCACACAGGTAAGCAGTAAAGCTGGGGTTTGAACATGGGATTAAGTCCTGAGCTTTTGTTCTTTCTTTCCACTGCCTTTACGTCCCAACAAAATTGGTAGGTTGACAATAATTCTTAGCCCAAAGCTGGGAGGTGGCAGAGTGTGAGAAGGGCGCTCTAAGGGGAAAAAACTGACCCAGGTAAATGATAAATGGGAGAGAGAGGTGAACAGCCAGGTTCTCAGACCCTTCAGCCTAGTCCTCCTAAACTGGGGGGTGGGGCTAGGTCACAGCACTGCCACCACTAACAGTGAGAGGCAAGTGTTCGCAGCTTTTTATACTCAAGGATGCCTCTAGAGAACCGCTCTTCAACTGGTCTTCCAAAAATGAACCGTTACTCTATCTCCGAGGAAGAGAGTCCAATTTTACATTTTCCCCAAGGAATTTCCTCACCCTTGTCCACACACAGAAAGCACCAGAGCCTTTATATTGGAACTATATTTGGGCCAAATCCTGTAGGAGGAGATTAAAAACAAACAAACAAAGCGTTTCCACTAGAAAATGTGAGAAGTGGCCCTTTTTTTGAAGGTAAGCATTCAAAGTGACAGGAAATCTGTGAAGGAGCCAGAACCATGACAGGTGGTGAGGACAAGTAGGAGAGACGGTCACGCTTCTACTTAAGAAAAATGACCCCAAAGAAAGTCACTTTACGCCTGGGCCTAGTGGGTGATACTGCGATAGCACCATTTAAACCAGCTAGAGTCGCCTACAGCCGGCAAACCAGGGAGATTTGCCTCCAGAATGTACATATTTATTCAGCGCTGTTAACTCTTGAGTACCCAAGAAAGGATGCTAAGAACACCGGACTGGAAATCAGGATTCTGGATTCGAGAACCAGCTCTGCCGGTGACAAGCTGGAGCTTATCCTCACCTTTATACACAGGAAGGAAGGACTGCAGACTGTCTGAGGGCCCTTTCAAGTTTAATTCGATGTAATTGAATCCAACTGGGCAAACATTTATTCCACACCCACACCCACACTGTGCCAGGCATTATCCTGGCTTGGAGATGTAAAGTCTTGGCCTCTGCCCTAGAGAAACTCAAAGTCTGCCAGGAGGGGAGTGTGTGTAAACAAATAATCCAAGTAGTCTGTGAAACGGGTGCAGCAAAAAGCAGCACAGGAGAGGCAGGATCAGCTCTTTTATTTTTCTTATCTGCATATCGCTGCTTTACAAGGTTGCGTTAGTTTCCACTGTACAGTGAAGTGAATCAGCTATACGTATACATATACTCCCTCCCCCTTGGACCTCCCTGCCATCCCACTCTGCCCACCACCACCCCCCCCCCGCCCCCGCCTGTGCTGTACAGCAGGTTCCCCCTATCTATTTTACACAGGGGAGCGCATATATGTCAGTCCTAATCTCCCAATTCGTCCCACCCTCCCCTCCCCCCCGCGTCCACATGTCCGTTCTCTACGTCTGCGTCTCTATTCCTGCCCTGCACATAGGTTCATCTGTACCATTTTTCTAGATTCCACATATATGCGTTAATTGGAGGCCTAGGAAGGTTCATGAAGTTAATGACGTCTAAGCTGGGTTTCAAAGGATTAAGAGGCACTTATTGAATGGAGGGAGAAGGCGAGGTGTCTGGTAATCGGCTCCCAGACACCTTCTAACCTGGAGTAAAGCGGAGGTCAGATTTCTGTAAGCTCCAGGGAGCAATTGGTTGGTTCGTCGGGTGATGCGGTGCTCAGCCTCAGGAGAGGCCAAGATGATGCCGCTGGGAGTCGCCCTAAGCTCACTGGGCCAAGTGGGTATCTTCTAGGGCAGGGCCGTTCCAACAGTCTTCCTCAGAGCCTTGGGGTTCAGAGGTGGGAGGGGCGTGACAAGAGGAAGGCTGAGTGAGCAGGGCCGCAAGCCCAGCCTCCACCTTTCCAGGGGTCACCTATGTAAGATTTCACTTTCGGGGGTTCTGCTGTTTAAATGTTTTTGGAAACCAGTGCTCTCAGGCCTGAGTGGCTATCAGTCCACAGTGATTTCCTTGTAGAAAGCCTTGAACACAAAAACCGTCACAACAAGGTCCACTCTGGGTCTCTCCCCCTGTCTCTGGCAGCTTCTTCTTAGTTGTCTTGGCGGATTCCCGACTCCTCCTTTTCTAAGAGACCATTAAATGGTGGAATTCCTCTGGGCTCAGCTTGGGTTTGAGCTTCCTCTGGGAGGAGGGACTTGCCACCCCACAAGGGAATTTCATGGAACTCCACAAATCTGTCTACTGTTGGCCGAGGATGCCCACTTCTCCAGCTCACCCAGGCTCCAAACCCACCAATCCCAATGCCCTTCTCAACATCACCATTCGATGCCTCAGACTAAATATGGCTAAGACTTGCGTTATAATTGCCCCAACCGCAGCCCCGGTTCTACTCTCTCTCCCCCACTCCTAATCTCAGTAAATAGCCCCACTATAAATCCACTGCTCAAGCATACCTTTAGGAGTCATTCTGGACTACCCCTTCTTCTTCACTCCCAACGTCCAATTAACCAGCAACTCTTGTTCATTCCATCTTCTAAAGGTCTCTCAAGTGTACTCACCTCTCGACATCCCCACTGTCAGCATCCTAGTTCAGGCCTCCACTGACTTTCATTTGGACCACCGTAGAAACCCCGATGATACCCCTGCTTCCCATCTGGACTCCTTATGTTCAGTTCCCCACACAGCTGCTGGGATATTTCAAGAATACAATCTGATCATAAGAATCCCCTGCTTAAAACCTTTTAATGTCTCCCTTCCAGTCCCTTCCAGCCCCAAATCCTTCGTGTGACTTAAAAGGCTGTGAATGATTGGGCACTGCTCCAGCCTCAACTCATGAAATCCTTCCTTTCCTCTCTCGGCTCCAACATGCGGGACTTTTCTTGGGTCCTAGGATGAAACCTGCTCTCTTGCCCTCTCTCCCTCCCACTTCCCGTGTGCTATTCCTGCAATGGACACTCTGTTCTGGCCCCTCTGCCCAGCCCTCTCCTACCTGACCTTCGCATCTCAGCTTAAACTTCCTTCCTCAGCGAAGTCTGCAGTGTCCATATAGGGCTGGCCTAGAGTGCTCAGAATCTATCTTTTGCAGCACATTACACACTATATTTACAATCATTTGTTTTTGTCTGTCTTCCAAAGAGTCATGTTTCCTTCAGTGCTCTATAACCTGTGCTCAGCATGGTGCCTGGCACACGGTAGGTGCTCAATATATATTTTTAAAAAATATTTTGTTAAACCACTTGTATTGATTGATCTCCTCCTTCTTCAGTGTAAGCACACCCTGCCCTCAGAGCCCCACTCCCCATCCTCTAGCTGTCCCCTCTCCCTTAGCTCATGGTCTGCTTCCCATCATCAGGCCCTTCTGTCCTATTTGCAAACCTGGCTTCACAGGATCCCTCACACAATATGTGAGATGACTTCAACCTGGAAACCAACTTTATTGTCTACTGAGTCATGCCTACTATGTCAGAGTTCACCCACTATTGTTATTTCTGCCAAAAATCATCATCAGAACTCTAGAGTACTGTGTCTGGAGTCCAGCATCCATGTTAGTAGAAAACAAAAGAAATATTTGTTTAAAACGGTCCTCTGCTTTCAATTCTCACTGTTACTTTTTCAGGTATATATATATACTATGGGGGATGTGCTGGTTACATGGTGATTCAGCTTAGCTGGGATTTATAGTGCTTATCTCAGAAGGTCGGTGGTCAGGGGTGGGGATAGTTAGGCAGAGCAATCCCCTTAGAAGTGTAAGGTTTATAAAGTTTCAAGCACAGAGAAAGGGGAAACCTTCCTTTCCAAAGTCCAAAGCTTCCCTCCCGCTGCAGTGCAGCCTCTTACTGGCACAGGCAACGTGACCAGGAGCCAAGCGGTGATGACAGAGGCTGATTGGTTCAGCAAAGCCTGTTTCAAAGCAATTAAAAAGAGAATGTCATCTCCTGGAGAGGCTACAAACCAAAGGCCAGGGCTGCTTTCTCCTCTTTTAATTGATCTGGGCTGTCAACTACTTCATTAGCAACCCGATCAGGTTCTAATTAGCACCCTCATTAAGTGCTTTTAAATCGGGACCTGGGAGGGTGTGAGCTGGGAAGGGAAGGGAAGGGCCAGTTGGATAGGACCACTTGCAAGAAATGGACATGGGTTTCTGGACCTGAGGCAGTGACACAAACTTTATTCTTGCAGGTGGGTTTCCATATGGGGGAGTCCTGTGAACATTTTATTTCTGAAGCGAGTGGGTCAACCCCTTATTTAGAAAGTCTAGGCAGTAAAGCAGGAAGACCTACTTGCTTAAGAGCAACATGAAAAAATAATTGGGAAATGTCTCACAGGCAGGAATAAAGGGAGAAAGCAAAATTGATGCTTTGGGCTCATGGTCTGTGCTCATATGTTCTCTTTTTTTTTTTTTAATTAATTAATTAATTTATTATTTATTTTTGGCTGTGTTGGGTCTGTGTTTCTGTGCAAGGGCTTTCTCTAGTTGCAGCGAGCGGGGGCCACTCTTCATCGCGGTGCGCGGGCCTCTCACTATCGCGGCCTCTCTTGTTGCAGAGCACAGGCTCCAGACGCACAGGCTCAGTGGTTGTGGCTCACGGGCCCAGTTGCTCCACGGCATGTGGGATTGTCCCAGACCAGGGCTCGAACCCGTGTCCCCTGCATTGGCAGGCAGATTCTCAACCACTGCGCCACCAGGGAAGCCCCTCGTATGTTCTCTAAGATGGCTTTCTTTGACCTTAGGAATCCCTTGGACTCTAGGCAACCAAGAAGAATCTTGGAAAGACCTCTCAAACCTAAGATTCATGGAAACCCAGCATCATTCCTTGCAACATTGCAATGAGGCAGGCATAGATCCTAACACACACTTCACTTTAAAAGTACTTAACTTCTGAGATGTTTGTTGTGAGACGGTGGCGGTTGTTTATCAGCTAATATGTTCCTTTCAATTGCCAATATCAAGAGTTCTTCTAACCATGCTCCGCCTAACAGACTGTGGGATGGCAGCCAGGTCAGGGGCCCACAAAATACCAACATAAAGGCTTGGGAATTTTATTCTTCAAAACCACAAATAGCAAATTTCAACTGCTAAAAAAAAATTTCTTTAAATCAAGCACAGACAAAAGGAAACATCTTTCTTTCTTTCCTAAACTCTCTTCTTCAAAATAATTTCTCCTTTTTTTCCTGTCTTTGCAGCAATCGTAACAGGGCATCAAATAAGAAATCGTCTGGTGTGGCTCCTCATCTAAGTAAGAATTTTTCACGCACATGTGATGAAAGGATTTCACTGGTTGGCCAGTGCAAGGCCTTATCTTAGGACCCAGATGTTATAAAGCCACAACCTCCAGAATTTCCTAAGTTCAGAAAGTAGATCGAAAGCAGGTTTGGCTACAGTGGATTGAACCATAGATAGTATGAGAACGAACAGAACTGAAGCTCTCCCAAAGGCTCTTCTGAACTAAGAGGGGCATGTGCATGGGGTGTGTGTGTGTGTGTGTGTGTTTGTGTGTGTGTGTGTGTGTGTGTGTATGAGGGGAATGGGTGTTGGACTAGAGGGAGAAGGGGTAAGAATTCATCATAAGACTCTCATTGGTTTGGTTTGTGCTATAAACAAATCAAGGTCACTACTAAAGAATATCTTGTTTAGTCATAACCGCATAGCACTGTCCCTACATTTCACATGGTGATGACAGAAACTGAAGTTGACTAAAGACCTTAAAATCATGACATCAGGCTGCCCTACTCCTAAACCAGTTAGCCTTTGGTGGTGGTGGAGGGGGTCTGTTAGGGTCAGACCATCCCGAGTGTGTCCTGAGGAAGGGGTTTTGTTTGAGCCCCTGTTTCCTTCTCTGTAAAATGGGGTAGGACTCTCTCCTTACAGAATTTTTCTGGATACTGAATGAGAAAACACTTCTGGTGCTGAGTACAGGGTAATGACCAAGAAATGTTTGTTTCCACCTCCCCTCTCTCCTCGCCTTTTCCAGTGGTATATCTCCTCTCCCAGTGCCCCCTTCCTCTTTCATCTTCTCCTCATAGAACCACACTTTTTAACTCTAACCTTTGAAGTAAAAATATGTTTTCTTTGATTTAGCTGTAGATGAAGTGAATCCAAAACACAGGCCATCAGTAGGATTCCTTGCATATAATTTTCATGGGTTTTATGCTTTCCTAGAAGTCTTATAATTCCTATGTAAACAACTGAGGTTTAAAGCACTCATCAAAACAGTCTAAAAATGAAGCCCTGAGAACAGTGGCTCATTGTCCTTATTATTGCAGGACTTCCGCAGAATCCCTTTACCCTTCTCTTGTCATACAACTTCAAATGGCAGTTACCCTTCTCTCCACCTCCACTTGCCTGCTCTGCATTATCAGCCTTGACAAATAGCACCTATAAAAGACAGGCAGGTGCCCTTACTCAAGGGCATAAATTGAAAACAAAATCACTAACGTAATTCACAAGCTTTGACAGACTGAATTTTGGAGCAGCCCAAATGGGAAATGCTCTGGTTATTCATGCAAATGACAGGTCTGCCCATCCTCCTTAAAAACTGCATCACTTAAAAACTACATGCAGCCCACTTCAAGGGCTATTCACTGCACTGGAGGGCTTGCAGGCCACTTTCGGGCAGAGTAGAGGAGACTGGAGGGAGAGAACATGGAAAAAAAGGGAAGAGGAAGTGGGGAAGGGACAGATCCTAAACAGCCAAATGAAGAGGCAGGAGGAGAAAGAGAAGCCAGAAAAGCAAACAGAGGACAAATGTTGAGAAAAGTAGGTGAGCAAGGACAGTGTGATTTCAAGGAAACCAAGGGAGTGGGGGAAATGAAGGAGTTTTCAGCAGTGTCTACTACTGAAACCGAGCAGGACCCTGTGGGGCCCTCCCAGATACAAATGTTACCGAACCAAACTTGGGTCCACTTGCCCACGTGGTAAAGCCAATCTACTGACACTGGGTTGAGGTAAAGGAAAGTGCAGCATTTATTACAAGGCACTGATACAAGAAGAACATGTGGCTTGTGCTCAAAAATCCCCAACTCCCTGAAGGGTTTCAGCAAAGCATTTTTAAAGGCCAGGTGAGGGAGGGAGGTTGCAGGGTATGTGACCAGCTTGTGCTCAATTCTCTGACTGGTTGATGGTGAGGTAACGGGCGGTATCAAAGGGATTAACATTATCAATTCTTAGGCTCCAGTAGGCCTGGAGGCTACATGCTCATGGTCATCAAGTAGTTAACACCTTTCATTTGGTGGGGGGTTTTCACTTCTGTAAACCAACTCAGGAAATGTGCATCAGATACTATTATCTAGGTACTTCAGAGAGGAGCTAAAGCAGGGATACGGGGGAGGGGTCTGTCCTAGGAAGGCCCCATAGGGTCCTACTCAGTTACACAAATCCTTTCCATGTCCCCTGTTTCTTGTTTGTAGGAAAAGGCTTCAGCCTCCTAGACCTTCCCTGAGTACCAAAGGGCAGATTCAAATAGTTGCTAATCAGGGAAGGGAGGGAATGCAGTAACAAAGGAGGAGCAGTCAAGAAACAATAGTGCAGAGATTAAATCAGGGGCCTGGTTCCTCCTTGAGGGATATACATAACAATATCTTTGAGGTCTTCTGTGGGAACTAAGGATCCCATCCAGGTGGAGGATGGTAACTTCAGGCTGAGCACCAGATTCCTGGAATACCACCCTGTTACCTCACCACCAACCAATCAGGAGAAAGTCACACACCCTGCAGCCCTCACCCCAAATTTTGCCTGTAAAAACTTCTCCCTTGGGCTTCCCTGGTGGCGAAGTGGTTGAGAATCTGCCTGCCAATGCAGGGGACATGGGTTCGAGCCCTGGTCTGGGAAGATCCCACATGCCGTGGAGCAACTAGGCCCGTGAGCCACAACTACTGAGCCTGCGCGTCTGGAGCCCATGCTCCGCAACAAGAGAGGCCGCGAGAGTGAGAGGCCTGTGCACCATGATGAAGAGTGGTCCCCGCTTGCTGCAACTAGAGAGAGCCCTCGCACAGAAACGAAGACCCAACACAGTCATAAATAAATAAATAAATAAATAAAATTAAAACTATCCTGAGGGCTTCCCTAGTGGCACAGTGGTTGAGAATCTGCCTGCCAATGCAGGGGACACGGGTTCGAGCCCTGGTCTGGGAAGGTCCCACATGCCGTGGAGCGGCTGGGCCCGTGAGCCACAATTACTGAGCCTGCGCGTCTGGAGCCTGTGCTCCGCAACAGGAGAGGCCGCGATAATGAGAGGCCCGCGCACTGCGATGAAGAGTGGCCCCCGCTTGCCGCAACTGGAGAAAGCCCTCGCACAGAAACAAAGACCCAACGCAGCCATAAATAAATAAATAAAAATTAAAAAAAAAAAAAAAACTATCCTGAAAAACTATCCTTCTGTTGATTAAAAAAAAAAAAAAACTTCTCCCTGAAAACCATCGGGGAATTCAGTGTTTTTGAGCATGAGCCACCCATTCTCCTTGCTTGGACCTGCAATAAACCTTTCTCTGCTCCAAACGCTTATGTTTTGGTTTGTTTGGCCTCACTGTGTGTCAGGCATACAAATCTGCATCCAGTGACACTACTACTGATGCCCAATATTTACTGCCCTTTCACCATGTGCCAGCCTCTATTCTAAATACAAGGCCTGTTATCTCAATTGCCACAGTGGATGACATAGATACCATTATTATGCTTGGATTACAAATAATGAAACTGAGGTTCTGAGAAAGTTAATCAATCTACAAGATCACACCGCTGTAAATGAGACAGGAGGGAAGGGGGCAGGGCACAACCTTTAAAAGAATGACATCAAGGATAAGACAAATACTGGTTAGAACATACCAGGCACAAGGTGGCAGAAGATTTGACTTCCAGTACACCTTGAGCCTCATTATACTCCTACTGTCATACATGAGCATATGCTAAATGTCACACCCACCAGAGCCATGACAGTTTCTTCCCAGGCCAACCATGAAAGGCTAAAAAGTGGGTGGTGGCCCAATTCCTGGAAATCCCCACCCCTTCCCCAAAGTAGTTGGAATAATCCTCCCACTTATTAGCCTATAAAATTACCCAGCCCATAAAAACTAACCACTCCCACACCAGCTCTCACCTTTTGAGATGGACTGCATTCTGACTATGGAATGTGTATCTCTCTAAATAAACCTGCTTTCACTTTACTACAGCTCACTCTTAAATTCTTTCCTGCGCAAAGCCAAGGGCACTCACTTGGAGGCCCGTCCCAGGGACTCACCTGAGACCTGGGACATGACCGTCCTCTCACACCCCATTTTCCTGCAACCTAAGTGCTGGAATGTAAGAGTCTAACCCAGGCCACATGGCTCACAAGCCTTTCTCGTCTCCTGTTAGCAGGATGCAGGCTTACACGTTCAAGGCTGGGGCTCTAGAATCTGGACATTTCCACTGAACGTACTCCCACTGAAGGCTAGATTCCCTGATAAATAGACCCTGAGACAGAGATTTATACAAGAAAGTTTCCTGGAGAGTGTGCTCCAGATCACACCTTCAGAAGAGTGAAGGCCACAGGAGTGGGCGGAAGGAGAAACAGAACCACAGTGCAGTTGCCACTAAAGCCTCAGCTGATCCCACCGGGAACCTGGAGCTGGGGTGGCCCTGCAGAGCTGTGCTGCCCTGAGGCAAGTGGGCGGTGGAGGGGTCAGCCAGCAACTCTGCCAGCAGCTGGAGGAATGAGTGCTTCAGTCCTGGAAGGGACTGGGGGCCTGGGCCATTCTTCACAGGAACCAAAAGGAAGGGGTGGATCCCTAACAGGGCAGTTGCTAGGGGCTTGGTCACATGCTGGGGTTTGCCTCCCAGCTCAGTCCTTTGTTGGATGTATAATCTTGGTAATTTGCTGAACTTCTCTGCATCTCCATGTCTTTGGCTGTAAAATAAAGATAAGCAAGCCTATTTTAGAGGATTGTTGAAGAAGTACACGAGATAGTCGCTGTGGCTAAATACATGTATCCTCCCCAGTTTTGTAGGGGAGAAGGAACACAGGGAAGGAAAGCAGAGCTCGAAAAGGGCTGCTGTAAATTCACATTGGACAGACTCATGATAGGCCACTGAGGGAGACACCAGGTTTTGGCCGTACAACCGCATCCTTTTGAGGATCGTGTCATAAAAAATAACTGCTTCCTCTCTGTCGGAATCCCTTCCTGCACCGGCAGGCAGAACACAGAAGGGTGGGGGGTGACTCTGGCAGTTCCTAGAGTCAACCTACTCTGACATTCCAAAGCCCGGGAAAGCTGGCCTGACAAACACAGCCAGAAAGAGACAGAATGCCATACAGGACAGAACGGTGGCTTCAGCAAATATCTGATGCCCTGATGTTTTCTCTTGTTGGAATGGCAATGGGCAGAAAGCACCCCCCCTTTTTTTTTGGCCATGCTGTGCGGCTTGCGGGATCTTAGTTCCCCGACCAGGGATTGAACCCAGGCCCTCGGCAGTGAAAGCACCAAGTCCTAACCTCTGGACAGCCAGGGAATTCCCCCCAAAGGTTTCTTAAAGAAAAAAGCAGAACAACCCTCACCAGGCTATGATCCACAATTGTTGGAGAATCTGAGCACCTACAAATGGTCAAGGCACTCCTAACATGTGAAAGATACGATACGATATTTCCATCACCAAACCCAAACGTATACTGGTCTCAATCTATGTCCTCAAGATTGTATCAGTTTAGGGAGGGTGGGGCTGGGAGGGGAAGGAGGATTTACGGTAGCATATATGCGCCACATTGGGGAGGAAGAGGGAAAGGAAAAAACCATCATTTAGTGAGCAGCCAGGAGCTGCTAGATATTCAAACTTCAGCTCATTCCATCTTAGCAACAACCCTACAGGGGTGTATTGGCCTCATCCTTATTTCTCAGGTTAGAAAACCGAGGTGCAAAAAGGTTAGGTATTTCCCCAAGCTTACCGTGCTAAGTAATTTAATGGGGTAATTGGGCTTTGCACTCAAGCTCCTCCTCTTCCTCCACTCCTGTGTGCAGAGATGCTCTATGGGAGGGCAGAATGCCACTCCGGTCAATGGCCGCGGCTGCCTAGGACAGCCGCAGGTCCTGACACCTTCTTACCGCCCCCATGTCCCCCAACAGGCCAGCCAGGAATGCTTCCTGCAGGAAGGCAGCTGCACACACTGCCACAGCTCAACATCACACGGGGCACTGCAGCGGGAACATGACCGCCAACTTCAAGGATGCCCTCTGGCCCAGTTCCGGGCAGCTGGACCACCCTCCTCCCCAAGGGGGTCGGGGTTTCTCAGGCTGCTGAGGAGCTCAGCAGCTCCATGAGATGGACGGCCAGGAACTTGAAACCGAAAACTCAAGCAAGCACTCTGCTGCTCCTGGGCATGCCGGGTCATCAAGCCTATTGAGGTGTGACACACTTCTCTCATGTTTTCTCAAGAAAGACCTGGGTTCTAACCCTACATTTTACCACTTGTTAGCTGTCTGACCTTCGGTAAATGATGGGAGCTCTCTGAGCCTCAGTCGTCATCTGTAAAATGGCGTGATGACAATTCCCTGCGAGCTTGTCACATGGCAGTGCTTCCCTCAGCAGGAAGTGGGGACACTGAGATTATTAGGTGGTATGTTGACGGGGCATTAAAGAACAGGGAATCACAAGTGAGAATGTTATTCTGTTCCCAGTTCTTTTTGAGTTGTTCCAGTTAGGGCCAGAAGAAATACCTGTTCAGATCTAGTATGTCTTAAAGGCCTCTTAATACTTGCTAATCTCCCCTTTTAACAAAGAACAGGCCTCAGGTCCAGAGGATTATCCAGCTGGAACTGAACAACAGGGCTTTGTTTTAATTGTATCTATCTTCCCTGATCATCCTCTATTCATGGTAAATGATACTGGCTATTTACAGTAGTGACAAATTTTCTTTTGAAATACACTTATTTAAGAAATAATGTGAGTCAATTTTAAAGAAAATTAAGTAATATAATGGTATAGGTGGTATACAGAAATGGCAAAAATTGTGAAGATAGGACACAAATGACTAAATTTTGGAGAACGCTGTTAAAAAGACTACAGAATGCATGCCAATTTGCCTCGCATGCTCCTACCATACACTGGGTACTCAATAGATATTAGCTGTCGTATTATAATTTTTTATTATTAGCCTTGGAGTTTAATTGCATAGTACACTGCCAAAGTACCCAGGAGCTCCTTTTTTTTTTTTTCACAGTGCTCTGGCACGAACATAGCATCCTTTCTAATAAAGGAGGCGAGGAAGAAAGGGAAATAGATTCAAATGATTTGAATTCATGGCTCAGTTCCACCACGAACCAGGTGTATAATCTTGGATAAGTCAAGTAACCTGTCCAAGTTCAACCTCTCCATGATAATCGCTAGCCTTTTTTAAGCACTATTACAAGCCAAGCCATTGCGTTAAGGGCTTTACATCAACAATCCTGCTTAAGTCTCACAATAACCCTATGGAGGGGGATTATTGTCTTCACTCTACAAATGGGGAAATAAAACTCAGAGACGTCATTTGAGTTACTTCAGGTCACACAGCTGGTGACTGGCGCAGCAGCATTCAAACCTGGGTCTTTCTGACTCCATTCCTGCCTCCCAGAATTGATATGAGGATTAAAAGACATAGTAAAGAGCCATAGTAATGCCTTCTGCATAACAGTCATTTGATAAATGGCTGTGCCTCAATAGATTTAGAACATTCCTGGCCAAGGCACCAAAGGAATGTTCTTTTCTCAAACTGTGTTCAAGAGATGCACAGGAGGAAAGAAGGAACCAGCTGCTGCTTAGGAAGAGTTAAGTCAGTGAACATCCGGCTTTTTAGCATTTGCAAGAGGACTAGCACTTGCCCTCCCCTGGTGCTCCGCCTTGAAGAAAGACAGCTAATGAGGATGAGCAGGGGTGGGTGTACAGCAGTACATCTGCTCCTGCCAACAACGTTTTCACTTCAGATGCTCAGGGCTGACAAAGAGCGCACTGTGGGAAAGAATTACCCACCTCCAACCCAGAACAAGGACGAACTTGCTGAGGGCTGTGTGCAGTGCTGGGAGGCTGGAAGAGGCTGGAAGGCACAGCAGAGGCCAGGAGAGAGCTTCGGTCAGAGCCCCACTTCCCCGAAGAGCAAAGACAAATGGAAACACAGTGCGATTAGGAGGGAGGGTGAGAGTGGTGCAATTCACGGTGGTCTACACCCACCAAGGCATCCACAGAAGTAGAGAACTTCCCTGATTTAAAGGAAAAGTAAGGTTTTGTGTACTTGTACTGAATAATTGATTACATCATTATTTATGAGGTTAAATATG
This sequence comes from Balaenoptera physalus, assembly GCF_965194825.1. NCBI lineage: Eukaryota > Metazoa > Chordata > Mammalia > Artiodactyla > Balaenopteridae > Balaenoptera > Balaenoptera physalus. Next base: position 180,829,462 of record NC_138882.1, on the reverse strand, counting down.
TACTTGTTTTAAATCATCGTAAAAAAGAGTGCCTTAAAACTTCCATATGATGGTGATGATTTTTCAATTTTCCTGAAAACTAAGCTCTGAAAGGGAGGAAGGACATAGTTCATTGGAGGGAGCGCCCAACTGAAGTGAACGGGCTGTTGAAATGGGTGAGGGAGGGCAAGGATGGGGGCAGCAGGCCCAGTGTTTCTGTCTGCCTAGCTAGTAGGGAGGATGAGAGCAGCTTGGTGGGGACAGGGGAGGAGAGAGAACTGGCTGCCTGAAGGCTGTGTCAGAGAGACAGGAAAACACCACCTCCACAGAAGCATTTAGGAAGTGGCCCCATTAATTTTTGACAGGCATGAGCTGATAAATGTTGATTGTACTGGCTTGTGTGTGTATTATGCAAATGAACCCAAAGGGGACAGATAATGCTTCAGGGTCACTACTTGTCGTATTCTAGTACCTGACATTTTGAAAAGGGTTAAGAATGGCTGACTTAGTCTTTAAAATACCTGAGCGGGAGTCAGAGGTTTTGGACACCACTGCTTCAGATCTGACTCACTGTGGGTAACATTGCATTAATTTCCTATTTACAGAAACCACTTTCCAACACATGATAGATCCTATTCATTCAATTTACCACCTACATATCTGTCAGATGGTACTGCTGTCCAGAGGCTTAGCAAATACTAGTCTTCCACACACATTTGGAAAAGCTATGCCCTTTCAGTTATGGTCTGAAAACGGTAGCACTGAATGGTCTCAATCACATTAAATTAATAGATGGGTCATGAATTGTTAAAAAAACAAAAACAAAAACTTAAAAATCCTGGAGGAAAAATATCCTGTATCAAGGTAGGTCAATCCATCAGATGACAATCTGACCATGAGGTAGTCCCACACCAGCTCTTTTGGTGTTCTGAGATCAATGCCAATGTGGGGAGGGGGGGTTTCCCCATACCAATGAGCAATTTGTAGATACCAGCAGGGTGTTGGAGAATTTAACTCAGTTCTGACACTACCCAGAAAAAGCATCAGATCCCACAGGTTGAGGGCTCAGTCCTATAAGACTGTCACCCCACCCCCAACTTCAGACGCCAGTTGCAAGCCCAGAGTATTACCCGTGCTTCTGACCAACTGGCTACAGATTGGAGGTTCCAACCACCTCTTGCTTGGACTTCAGTTAGTTTGCTAGAGTGGCTCGAAAAACAGAGAAACATCTTACTTATTAGATCACTGGTTTATTATCAAAGAATATAACTCAGGAACAGCTAGATGGAAGAGATGCATAGGGCAAAGTATGGAGAAAGGGCACAGAGTTTCCATGCCCTCTCCAGGCGAGCCACTCTCCCCAAATCTCAAGTGTTCAGCTCTCCAGTGTCCTCCAAAGAACACTGCCCTTCGGGGTTTTTATGGAGCTTTCATTGAGTCATGATTGATTAAATCAATGGCCATTGGTAATTGATTCATCTTTCAGACCCTCTCCCCTCCTGGAGGGCAGTGGATGGGATTGAAAATTCCAACCCTCTAATCATATATTTGGGTCTTCTGGGAAGCAGCCTCCCAACCTTAAATGGGGTCTAAAGGTTACTTCATTAACATAACAAAAGACACCTCTAAGCTCTCATCACTTAGGAAATTCCAAAAGTTTTAGGAGCTCTATGCCAGAAAGACCAAATATATATTCTCATTATAAACCACAATATCACATCAGCCCTCTCAGCCAAGGTCACAACAAAAAGATTCAACACCCTTGTTCTCAAATACATATTTAATGCTCTCTTGGTTCTATGGAGTTTTCAGAAAGTTGAAAACTCAATGACCCAGCCAGCTCTCAAGGGATTACACCAGAAGACTGAAGATGGTTTATTTATTTATTTATTTATTTTTAAATTTTATTTATTTATTTATTTATTTATGGCTGTGTTGGGTCTTCGTTTCTGTGCGAGGGCTTTCTCTAGTTGCAGCAAGTGGCGGCCACTCTTCATCGCGGCACGCGGGCCTCTCACTATTGCGGCCTGTCTTGTTGCGGAGCACAGGCTCCAGACGCACAGGCTCAGTAGCTGTGGCTCACGGGCCTAGTTGCTCCGTGGCATGTGGGATCTTCCCAGACCAGGGCTCGAACCCGTGTCCCCTGCATTGGCAGGCAGATTCTCAACCACTGCGCCACCAGGGAAGCCCAGAAGATGGTTTAGAAGCTGCATTTCCTTCACATACGAGACTACACAGTAGAAGAAATGACTACAGGCAAAAGGTAAATAAACATACAAATTCCTTCTCTAGTTCCACTTTCCTCAAGCTCTGCCATCTTAAATTGAAAGAATACAGACTATAGTTTTTCTTATCTAGCCAATACTTATTTAAAAAATTCAACAGAGCTTTGCTGTACTTTGTACTAATATGCCTCTAGTCCTATAACAGAATGAGGCTTTTTTTTTTTTTATAAATTTATTTATTTATTTTTGGCTGCACGTGGGCTTTCTCTATTTGCAGCGAGCAGGAGCTACTCTTCGTTGCGGTGCTCAGGCTTCCCATTGCAGTGTCTTCTCTTGTTGCAGAGCATGGGCTCTAGGCCCACGGGCTTCAGTAGTTGTGGCTCGCAGGCTCTAGAGTGCAGGCTCAGTAGTTGTGGCATGCGGGCTCAGTAGTTGTGGCTCGCAGGCCCTAGAACAGGCTCAGTAGTTGCAGCGCACGGGCTTAGTTGTTCTGCGGCATGTAGGATCTTCCTGGACCAGGCATCGAACCCGTGTCCCCTGCATTGGCAGGTAGATTCTTAACCACTGCGCCACCAGGGAAGACCTTTCTTTTTTCTTTTTTTTTTTTTTTTTTTGACAAGCCAACATTTAGAGGATACAAGATAAACTGAAGACAATATTTACACATCTGCCAAGGGTTGTCTGTCTCTTTAAAAAGATATTTACAGTAGTACTATTTTCCTCCTTTTTTCCTTCATTTATTGTTGTTGTGATATTACTTGTGCAATAAATAAAAATCAGGAGAAAACCAAAAAAGAATCCGATCTTTTTTTAACCCATTTTTTTATAACAACAAATTCAGGAAGAATTAAATCATCATTAACCTAGCTAGATTAGCGATCCTGCCAAGTTAGAAGCCTTCCCTCCCAAACACACCGATGCAAGAGCTAACAAAGTGGAAAAAGAAGGGTCTTCTTAAATGGTAGAATGTGACCGATTTAGGGACAATGAGATACGTGTATGACCTCTTAGACACCTTTTATCCATCATAAATCCTTCTTCCCCTTCTGATTTACTCCTACAGAGACAATTCAGTTGCTCTATGGGGACCTTTGGCAAGCAGAGCAATGCAAGAGGTGCAGTGATGGTTGCAAAGAACTGAATGGCCAAGTTCAATGCTCTCAGGCCACTGCAGGAAACAGAAGGATGAACAGCCCCCCAGCAGTGGTCTCTCCCTGCTCCACTCTACTCCCTACATTGCCAGGCTGACCTTCCCTCCCGTTATGGACATTTATTGACATGGGGCGCAGTCTTCAAGTATCCCGCTTCCAGCAACAGTCCTGTTTTCATTTGGAAATTTGCCCCTCCCCTGCTCTCACTCAGTGTGGTACTGGGGAGGGAATTTCCCTCTACCCTTCTAGGTTCTTCTGGCTGGTCTGAGAATTAAACTGACACGAGACAGACTAATGGGAGAAAATCAAACAAAAGTTTAATAATATGTATACATGGGAGAGACCCAGGAGAACTGAGTAACTCACCAAAATGGCTGAAACCCTCACCTCAAATACCATCTTCAGCTAAAGACAAAAGAGCATGTTGGAGGTGGTGGTTTGGGACCTCAAAGGGGAAGGAAATGGACATGGAGTGGAAAAGCACGTGTTTGGTAAATAAATGTTTGCTGGGCCACGCAGAGACAATGGGACACAGAGAGGGAATTATAACAGACTTTGCTAGGTTCTTCCCTGTCTCCACACCTCGTTCATACTTCAGTGATCTATGCTGATGCTCCCTTCCTGGAACAGGTCCTCTATCTACATTCTTTAGGCAGTTAGGGAAAGGTCAAAGCTTCTTCTTGGGTCTTTTGGACGTTGATTGTTTTCAGCTCAAAATAATCTGCATGCCAAAGAGACATTTTGGGGTGGCAAATTTTGCTGATTTCACCTTGAGCTAGAAAAGGGGGGCTGTGAATTTGAACTAGGCCTAAGCCACTTGGCACACTGCATTCCTCTAGTAACAAATATTGGTCCTGAGAGGTGCACAGGAAATAAACCAGTCTATCCCAGCTATGTAGCTGCAATCCCAGGACTGTTATTAGAGCCACAGGAAATCTAGGAAAGCTGATAATCTCTTTTTCCTAGATTTCAGCCTTGAAAGACATGATCCTGGAGCTGCTGCATCCATCCTATCACCATGAGGGAAAGCCTGGCAGAGAAAGGAGCCTACCCAAAGGATGAAGAGAGATTCAGGAAGAAACCAGTTACATCATTTGAGCTGTTGGATCAAGCTCTGCCTATTTGGGATGGGTTTCTCTTGCTGGCAACTAAGAGTGCCCAAAGATACATTTCTCATGCGACAGATTTGAAAATGTTACCACTCATGCTCAAAAACTATCAATGGCTTCCTATTGTCTATAGAATAAAGTTTAAATTCCTTAGCCTGGCACCCAGAGCCGTCTACAAGATGGCCTCAGTTTACTTCTCCACCTTTATTTCAAATTGCTACCTTATATGAAATTCTTCTTCTGTCAAACTGGCACACAATTTGTCCCCTGAATATTCAGAACTCATAGAAAAGAGTCTTCTGCTTTTCCTTAAGAAATAACTCGTCTCACCCACCCCAGGTTCCAGTGATTTTTTTTTCTTTCTGACTTTTCATCACACTCATTGTCTTAAGCTTTTCTTTGGTACTTGACATAAGCTATCTTACTGCTTGCATTTTCTCAACCATTATTCAATAGGCATCTGTGTATGCTAGGCACAGTGTCAGGTGCTGAGGCAATGTGGTGTCTGTCCTCAAGGAGCTTGCCGACTAATGGGCAAATCAATAACCAAATACTCATGCAAATTAGTACTATATAATTACAATTAAGGTAAGTAGAACCAAAAAAAAAAAAAGTCAGGGTTTTATAAGGAGGCATAATAAGAGAACCTTATCTAAACAGCGGGGGGCAGGGAAGGCTTCCCTAAAAAAGTGACCATCAATGCACAAAGAGAAGGTTGGTATGGCCGGAAGGAGGTAACTGGGTGGAGAGCGGTAGGAGTTGGGGTTACAGAATCAGCAGGTGCAAAGTCTGTGGACCGTCAGAGGGCTTGGGAATGACTTGAAACCTCAACCTGTCAGCAAACGTATTGGGGGATTTTAGGCAGAGAAATGGCCCAACCAGTTCTGTACAGCAAGATCACTCTTGCTGTCACATGGAAAATGGATTAGAGGAAGGAGTTGAGAGACAGCTGTTACAACTCCTTCCTCCTAATCCATTTTCCACATGACAACAAGAGTGGGCAGATGACAGTGGCTTGAACTTTGGTGTTAGTCAGCAGAGATAGAATTGGGGGGATTCCGATTATATTTTGAAGGTAGAATATGTACGATTTAGTGATTTATTGGATGTGGGCAGGGATATATGAGAGACAGGAGATCCCAAGGATGATTCCTGGGTCCCTGGCTTTGGCCACTCAGTGAAGATGGGGAACACTGGAAGGAGAGCAGGTCTGGAGGAGAAGGAGGCCTGTTACAGATAAGTTTCACTTGAAGTAGTTGTGGAATAAGTACATTAGTTAGGTAGACAGTTGGATATATGGGTTTGAAGTTTAAAAGAAAAGTCTAGACTCTAGGTATAAATTTAGAAGTCTCTGGCACGTAGCAGGTATTTAAAGCCATGGAGGTGAATGAGTTCACCCAAGGAGAATATAAAGTGAAAAGATGACCTGGACCATACCCTAGAGAACTCCAATTTTCAGAAGCTGAGTTGTTGGGATAGAGGTGAGACAGATAAGAAATAAATATCCCTAGTTTCCAGATAGACTGAAACTCCTTGAGAACAGGAACCCTGCCTCGTCTCCTATTTCTTTGAAGAGACAGTGCTTTGAACTTAATAGGTGTTAAAGAAATACTCATTGTGGATTACACCAAATAGTGGGCAGAACATTGGGCTGAGAATCTCAAGACGTGTATCCTAAAATTTTATGATTCTAGGTGAAAGAAAAAAACTTTAGTCCACACTCATAATTTAACTGTATGTGACAGACCCTCATTCATTTAACTAGTATTAAGTAGAACCTATAGATACAAACACTGTACAGGGCTTAAGGAGAGAAGGGTACTCCCCATCTTAATAATTATCTTATTTAATTCTCACTACATGCCTATGAGTAACAATCCTGCCGAAGATACCTTTTATGTGTGATAGCTGAAGAAATCGAGGTTCCCAAATTTTCAGTCACATAGCCAATAAGCAGCGGGACCAGAATTCAAACTCCAATCTGTTCATCTCCAAATCTATGCTTTTTCATCTACTGTACATTGTCCCGGAATCCCTGCTCAATAACGCACAATTTACAATGAAAGTTAATAACAATGCAAAGTGTTAGTAAATGTCAAGATCAGAGCAGAGGACTATGAATGCTACAGTTTGAAGAAAGGGAACATCAATATGATACAGATGGTTAGGTACAGGTGTGATAGCTGTACCTTGAAGTAAAAATAAGAGAGCTTAAGAGTCAGGAATGCACATTCATGGGACAGGGCAGCAAATCCCAAAGCCACATCACTAACACAAGAAGCAAAATTAAGCTTCAGAAATTCTCCTTTTATGTGCCTCACACAGATCTTTTGAGAATATGTTCCCAGGGTCAGGGGCGTGTCTGTGATGATGGATATTGGACCAGGAGCAGATAAAGCACTTAAATTCTGTTTCACGATAACTAAGGGCCTGGGAAAGCATGTAACTTTGGCTCTAAACAGCGTTCATGGAAAGATATGCCAACCACAAGTGAAACAGACACAACACTGGCTTTAATAAAATAATGGAGGTTGTCTGTGAAACCCCCATTTAATCGTAATTTAACTCTACTTGTATGAGATCCCCCACTACATTCTTCCCCCTCAATACTGCAAGTTCCTTGAGAGCAGGGCACATTTCAAAACCATTTTCTCGTGTCTTGAGGGCTTGGCACAATGCCTTGTCCAAGCTAGTTGTTGTATAAACATGTTTTAAACTAGTAGAAAATAAATATTATACTACATACAGATGGAACACTGAGCCTTGTGAATGAAAAAAGGAAGCAAAGAGAATGCCAAGGGTGTCTTTCCTATTAGTGGGTTTTTATCAACCAAGAGGGGAAAGGGAATCGGCAACCAAAAGTTCCATTTCAACATCAACAATTTTCAACCTCCCAAATCAATTAGGAGATTGAAATATATTCTGAGCATGCCAGAGAATTATACTCAGAGCAGTTACAAATTACCAACTCACTTTAATCCCTTTGAAGTAGTAAAGATACGTTGCATAAGAAGGGCAAAATCACAGTCATCTATTTGCGGGGAGCCAACCCTCTTCTCAACTCTTCCAGTGACTAATTGGATCCATTTGCAAGAACTCTGGCCAGGGAAAGTGGGGTGACCTGACGCCAGGAAGCAGCAAAGCTTGACTTCTTAATAAAAACGAACAACAAACATAAATGCGAGTTCCTAAGAGCTCACATTTATAACATGCTTAAAAGCTTGCCAACTGCTTTCACTTTCATCATCTCACTTGATTTCCCCACAATAATCTTGTGATTAAGTAGCACTTAGCACAGTGCCTTGTAAAAGCGTAATCAGTATTCACTGAAGGATGGCCGGGTGGGAACCGTTCATCCCATTTCAGCGATGAGGAACCCAGGCTCAGAGAAGTAGAAGTAAGCTAAGCTCTCCCCAGGGCTGTCAGAGGGGATCGGGCTCAGCTTGCCCATCTGTTACAGGTGCGCATGCACTGGGATGATTCCCTCTCTAAGGCCCGGTCCATCACACGTCTGAGAAGTTCTACTCGGCCACCTGCGGGCCGCAGGGCGTCGGCCCTTCCGGCACCAGGGCCCTCGCGGGTTTCGCGCTTTCCAGGCCAGCTCTGGGTCCCTCCGCTCCCCCCTCCTCCCCACCCACGCCCTGCGGAACCTCGCGGCCGCCAACTCCCCTTGCCCAGCTGAACGGCCTTGTCCGCGGGTGGGGGCGGGGTGGAATGACGACCTCTCCCTCAGACGTCGGGACTCACCCCAGCTGCCCTAAGCTGCTGCGGACCCCGGCTGAGTTCTGACTACACCGCCGCGCCTGCGCAAGAGGAGCCTCTATTCCAGCCCGGATGGGAACCCAAGCCCTGGACTTCTGTTCCGGAGCCAAACTCTCCCGGCCGCCCTCTATATTGAGGAAGAGCAACCTCCATATCAGAGAGACCTTTAGATTACTATTCCAAACTGCTAGTTAGAAAAAGGAAGTTAAACTCTCGGCAAAATGGTAGCTCCTGGGAAGGCAGGTTAAGAGACAGACTGCCTGTTCAAATCGCGACTCTACCATTTACTACCTAGGTGACCTTGGGACTCAGTTTCCTCATCAGTAAATGTGGGTTTTCAATGGGTCGATCAATGTAAATCATCTACACTAGAACAGTGTCTGGCACATAGCAAGCCTATATAAATGTAAAGTTTTGTTAGCCCAAATATTTTGCTGGACAAACAAGTTATCAATACTACCCTTGACGTAGCCTTTTTGATAATGTTAACATACGATTAGGAGATTTGCCCTCCCTTCTCTTGATTGCCAAGAAATCTTCTCTCCTTTACCTGAATATTTCAACATCCCTCCTAATCTGCTAATCCAAGGCATTTTTCCAAGGGAGGAGTGTCTTAAGTTGTACTTGTATATAAAAGAAAGCCTGTAATGTAGTAAGACACTTAAGTGGAGTTGTCACTTAACATTTGGCTAATTATGGCTCTCCCAATATTTCCTTCCTTTGCACAGATTGTTCAATAAACAGAAAAGCCTTACTTTGACTTCTGAGTTCGTGATCTTCCTTTCCCTACCTGTAGTAGGTTGCAAAAATCCTCCCATCCCTGTATGCATTCTCCTTTGCAATATGTGTTTGCTGCATTTCCCATCAAGATATGGGGTCCACTTCTCTACCCCCTTGAATCTGGGCTGACTTAGGGACATGCTTTGGCTAATAGAATGCAACAGAAGTCTCACTGTGGAAGTTCTGAGCCTAGTTGTCACTTCGACTCCTTTCTTGCTGTTAGGGTGACCAACCATCCTGATTTTCCCAGGCCTCAGGAGTTTCTTGGGATATGGGATTTTCATTGCTAAAAACATGATAGTCCCAGGCGAAGCAGAATGGCTGGCCACCCTACTTGCTTCCCTGAGACTGTCATCATCCTTGAGCATGAAAAATCCCGAGGAGAGAGTGGCCCAGTCAACATCCAGCACCACCAGGATTTGGCTCTTCCAGCCCTAGTCCAGATGCCAGGTAGTAGCAGCTCCATGAGTTAAATCAGATGATACCAGCAGGGCCACCCAGCTGAACATATCCCAAGTTGCTGTCCTACAGCACTGTGAGCAAATGCAATGGTTGTTGTTTTAAGCCATCTACATTTGAAGTGGCTTGTTATGCAGCAGCAGATAGATGATCAATACCATAACCCCTTAACTGTAGGGCATTATGCTAAAAACCTAAGGAATAGACTCCAACTCTAAGGAGTGGCCCTCTCCCACCACATGTCCATTCCTTTATCCATTCAAAGACTATTTACTGAATGCTTCCTATGCACCAGGAACTGTATCATGTGCTTAGTGTCAGGTAATGAACAAAACAGATAGGTACCCTGCCCTCAATAATCTTGACCAGTTTGGGATACAGATATTAAATGAATAATTATAAATTACAGGGTGCTTTGAAAAGGACCTAAATTGGAGCGGAGGAGTATAAAAAAGCAAGTCCCCTTTAAAAAGAATGGGCATTTATACTCAGTTCCGAAGAGTTATCCAGGTCAAATTGTGTGGAAATGTGTTCAGGGCAGAGGGGGCAGCAAGTGAAAAGGCTCTGGATCAGGAAGGCACTTGATGAGGTAGGGAAAGTAGCTGGGGTTCAGGAGCCAGGGAGGAAGAGGCAGGAAATGAAACTGGAGATGCAGGCAGAAGCCAGTCCTGCAGAGCTTTATAGGCACAGTGAAATTAAAGCACACCTACCTGTGTCCAGATCTTCAAAACATGTCCAGCCCCACCTGCCTTCCCTTGAAGACATCTTATAAGGCAACCATGCTATATGGAAAGATTGATAAACTAGAAGACAGAATGGTAAATCCATTTCAGCAAATAATTAAATCTCGCCAATCCATCTGTAAAAGGAAATAATAATTCATATCCACTACTATGTCTATTTTAGAGATGGGATGAGAATTAACTGGGTTAGTAAGGGAAGGGGCTTTATAAAATGAAAAGTGTTTTATAAGTATAAGGGCTATGATATTGAGGTGCTGGTACACCTAAGTCTCATGTTTTTGGTCACCTAATTGTGTTTGTCCCCCCCCCATTCCAGTAAAAATCATAGATGACTTAACCACCCTTTTTTCTCCACCCATGGATTCTCCCCATCCCGTGAAAGAAAGCTTTGTCCCACTTCCTCACTGAACCAACAGATACATAACACGCTAACTTCTGGGTTGTACTTTTTTGAGGGTTCTTTAGCATTAACTCTTTCAGCACCTGATCATACATTTGTTCAACAAATATTTTGTGTGCCTCTGCACCTGTGTCAGGCAGAGTCCTAGGCACTGAGGATACAGTCATGCCCAAGACAAAATCCCTGTCCTCTATTGGAAGAGACACATACCAAAACAAAATAGTTCTGTAACTATAAAGTCAGCTAGTGATAAATGCCACGAGGGAACAAAAAGCTCAATGTGAAAATACAGAGTGATGGGTGAAGGAAGGGGCCTCCCACTTCAAACAGCACTATTGTAAATGAGCTAATTGCCAAGGAAGAAAAAGTGTAGTCGTTGTCCAAAGTTCAGGAGATGCCAGGGAGCTGTTCTTTCAGCACCTCTCTCATTAGCTGAACATCATTCCCCTCCGATACTGGACATTGACTGTGGGGTATTGTTCTGGCAGAGTGAGAGGAGACAAAGATAAATAAATCATGGACCCTTTCCCCAGGGAGATTTTATCTGGGAACATCATAAAAACTCACAATACTACAGCACATTAATTTTACTTAGTGCCATGTGAGAGCAAGAAGGTGTATAGCATATGTTTCCTCACTAGTGCTCTTCTACTGCACCTGGTCACCTTTATCTCTCTATAAGGTTACCTCAGGCCTCTGCACCCCAGAAACTCTATTTCTTTCAGTGTCTCAAGTATTCATGTCCTTCCTGCCTCAGGACCTTTGCTCATACCTCAGCCTGGAATGAGCTTCCTCCTTCACCCACTAAACTTAGCTTTCACTGAGATGCCATTTCTCATCCTGCCATAGCCTGCTCAGAATAAGTCAGTGTATCAGTTAGCTATAAACAACAATGCTGCTTCACAAATACCCACAAAAATCTTACAGTGATAAATATTTCTTGAACTCACAAGTGTGTAGGTTAGCTAGAGGTCAGCCGACCTTCGTTGGGATTGGCTGGGTAACTCTGCTGATCTCAGCTGAGCTCTCTCACTCATCTTCAGGGCTCAGGGGTCAGTAATCTAGGCTCCACTTAACTAGGGCAGCTCAGCTGGGATGCTCTGCTCCATGTGTCTCTCAGCCTCCTCATGGGACCAGCAGGCTAGCTGAGGCCTCTTCTCAAACTGATGGCAGGGGCACAAGAGGGCAAGTGGGAACACACCAAGACCTGTCAAGATCTACACTTGCAATTAGCTCACTGTCACCTCCACTGTATCTTACTGGCCAAAGCAAGTCACATGGCCAAGCCAAAAGTCAATGGGGCATGGAAATATACTCTGCTGTTATGGAAGAAACGACAAGGTTGAAAACAAATGGAGAGGTAAAACACTTGAGCCCATGATGCAATTTGCCATGGTCAGGTTCCCCTTCACATCCTCTCTAGGTACCCTCAACTTCTTCATGGGACTTGCCACACAAATAAAGGCATATATTGTAACATGTAAAATCATGTTACAGTATATGCATTTATGTGTTTGATGCTTTATTCTCCTTCTAGACAATAAAGTCCACAAGGGCAAAGAACAAGTCAGGACTGTTCATTTCTCTATCTAACACCATACCTAACATAGTAGGTGCTCAATGAGTATTTGCTGACTGAATGCATGAGAGTGGCAGAAACATTAGTGGGAGGTGTTCACAAGGAGGAGAAACCATTTCTAAGTGTGTTGAGTATGGGGAAAAGACAGTTTCTTCAGCAAGTGATGCTGGGAAAGTTGGACAGCTGCATGTAAATCAATGAAGTTAGACACACCCTCATACCATACACAAAAATAAACTCAAAATGGCTTAAAAACTTAAACATAAGACATGAAATCATAAAAGTCCTAAAGAGCTCATAGGCAAAACATTCTCTGACATAAATCATACCAATGTTTCTTAGGTCAGTCTCCCAAGGCAATAGAAATAAAAACAAAAATAAACAAATGGGATCTAATCAAACTTACAAGCTTTTGCACAGCAAAGGAAATCATAAACAAAACAAAAAGACAACCTACAGAATGGGAAAAAATATTTGCAAATAATGTGACCAACAAGGGCTTAATTTCCAAAATATACAAACAACTCATACAACTCAACAACAACAACAACAAAAAAAACCCGCTTCCCTGGTGGCGCAGTGGTTAAGAATCCACCTGCCAATGCGGGGGCACGAGTTCGAGCCCTGGTCCGGGAAGATTCCACATTCCACGGAGCAACTTAGCCCATGCGCCACAACTACTAAGCCCACATGCCACAACTACTGAAGTCCGCGAGCCTAGAGCCTGTGCTTCACAACAAGAGAAGCCACCACAATGAGAAGCCTGCGCACCGCAATGAAGAGTAGCCCCCGGTTACCTCAACTAGAGAAAGCCCGCGCGCAGCAATGAAGACAAATGCAGGCAAAAAAAACAAACAAACAAAAAAACAATCGAAAAATGGGCAGAAGACCTAAATAGACATTCCTCCAAAGAAGACATACAGATGGCCAATAGGCACATGAAAAGATGCTCAACATCGCTAATTATTAGAGAAATGCAAATCAAAACTACAATGAGGCACCACTTCACACTGGTCAGAATGGCCATCATTAAAAAGTCTATAAATAACAAACACTGGAGAGGGTGTAGAGAAAAGGGAACGCTCCATCACTGTTAGTAGGAATACAAGTTGGTGCAGCCACTATGGAGAACAGTATGGAGGTTCCTCAAAAAACTAAAAATAGAATTACCATATGATCCAGCAATCCCACTCCTGGGCGTATATCCAGACAAAACTATAATTTGAAAAGATACATGCACCCCTGTGTTCATAGAAGCACTATTCACAATATCCAAAATGTGGAAACAACTTAAATGTACATCAACAGATGAGTGGATAAAGAAGATGTGGTACATGTATACAAGTGAATACTACTCAGCCATAAAAAAGAACGAAATAATGCCATTTGCAGCAACATGGATGCAACTAAAGATTATCATACTAAGTGAAGTAAGTCAGAAAGAGAAAGACAAATATCGATACCATATGATATCACTTCTATGTGGAATCTAAAAAAATGACACAAATCAACATATCTACGAAACAGAAACAACTCATAGATGTAGAGATTAGACTTGTGTTTGCCAAGGGGGAAGCAGGTGGGGGAGGGATGTACTAGAAGTTTGGTGTCAGCAGATGCAAACTATTACATATAGAATGGATAAACAACAAGGTCCTACTGTATAGGACAGGAAACTATATTCAATATCCTGAGATATACCATAATGGAAAAGAATATAAAAGAGAATATATACATATGTATAACTGAATCACTTTGTTGTACAGCAGAAATTAATACAACATTGTAAGTCAACTATACTTCAATAAAACAAACAAACAAACAAACAAAAATTAAGTGTATTGAGCAAGGCAAGTTTCTTGGAGGAAGTCTTAACTATGAGTTAAGAAATAAATGCACTACTCTCTGGCCCACTTCTACTCCCTCTGAGTGGTTTTGAAAAAAAGACTGGACTTTAAATTTATTCATTCCAGACAGCAGAAGGCTTGTTACTTCCCCACCACACTCCCTCTCTGGGTGGTGGCGAGGCCTTTGGGAGGTTTCAGATGCAGAGCTGAGAATGCCTGGACGGAAGCCGTGAAACCTCTGGGTTCCAGCACTAGGCTTCCCATTCACACACTCTCCGTTTGCCTCTTTGCTATTAGCACCCCAATCCTGCAATCCTTCCATGTGGTGAGCAAATTGATTTTGTCACACACACACACAAAAAAGTCCATTGGAGGACTTTCAGTACCAAAATTCCTCCAACAGCTTCCCATTTTCCTTCGGACAATGTCTGAAGCCCAGGCATGGCCAACAGCATCCTCAGATGACAAATTTGCCTCCCTCTTCAGCCCCATCTCTTGGTCTGTGCCCTGTCTTTCACTACTTAAGCTCCAGCAGTATTGTTACCCTCAATTTCTAGAAAACACCAATCCATTTTCTGCCTAGGACTTTGTGCACATAGCCTCCTCTGCCTAGAACACCCTGCTCCATACTCCCCGACACCCCTGCACAGCAATCGCCCCGCAACTGGGCACACCCCTTTTTGTCTTCCATTTGTTACATCTTCTGGAGAGTCTTGCCTGACACGTCTATAAAACTGATCTCTCCCTCCTTCATTTCTGCCTCTCAGACTTCTTTTGTAGCACATGAAATACTGTTTGAGAGTATTTGTTTATGCCATGATGGTTAAGATTGTGCATTTCAAATCCCAGCTGTGCTGCTTGCTTGTATTAAGTGACAGCCCCTCCATCACAAGGTGTGAATTAAATAGGTTAAAAGCACTTGCAACATTGCTGGCACAGAATCGAGTGACCTTTCGGTGTTGACCATTGTTTTCTTTTCTCTTCTTCCTCCCTTCTCAGAATGCTTTCTTTCTTGCCTTGGATGCTAGGAAGCTCTGAGAAAACGATAGTGATAGTTCAAATATCTATAATTTCTTCCTTTAGAGGGTTTTTTGTCCAGTTAGGAGGGCAGACATTAAATCAATAATTTCACAGCTAAGCAGAGAACTACAACGTTGATGGGCACTGTGAATAAGGAGTGTAGGTGCTATGAAGGCATATATCTTGGAGAAATTAAACTACATGAGGGCTGGTATGGGGTGTGGTAGGCAGAACAATGGGGTTTCAAAGATGTCCATGTCCTAATCTCCGGAACCTGTGAATACGTTACCATACATGGCAAAAGGGGCTTTACAGATGTGATAAAGTTAGGAATCTTGAGATGGGGAGATTGCTCTGGATTATCCAGATGGACCCCGTGGAATCACAAGGGTTCTTATAGGTGAAGAAAGGAGGTAGGAGTCAGAGTCAGAGTGATACAGCATGAGAAAGACTAGATTGTCCGTTGCTGGCTTTGAAGATGGAAGAAGGAGCCAAGAGCTAAGGAATGTTGGTGGCCTCTAGAAGCTGGAAAAGGCAAAGAAGTGGATTCCCTCCTAGAGCCTCCAGAAGGAATGCAGTTCAGCCAACACCTTGATTTTAGCCAGTGAGACCTATTGTGGACTTCTGACCTCCAGAACTGTAAGGTAATAAATTTATATTGGGTTTTTTTTAAAAAAGGGAATGCTATTTATTTATTTATTTATGGCTGTGTTGGATCTTCGTTTCTGTGCAAGGGCTTTCTCTAGTTGTGGCAAGCGGGGGCCACTCTTCATTGTGGTGCGCGGGCCTCTCACTATCGCGGCCTCTCTTATTGCGGAGCGCAGGCTCCAGACGCGCAGGCTCAGTAATTGTGGCTCACGGGCCCAGTTGCTACGTGGCATGTGGGATCTTCCCAGACCAGGGCTCGAACCCGTGTCCCCTGCATTGGCAGGCAGACTCTCAACCACTGCGCCACCAGGGAAGCCCAATTTATATTGTTTTAAGCCACTGAGTTTGTAGTCATTTGTTATAGCAGCCATAGGAAACTAATACAGGTGGTCAGCTTAACACGTTTTTGGAAGAAAGGGAAGAAGGGAGAGAGGGAGGAGAGAAGGGAAAAGGTTAAACTGAGTGAGATTGAACCAGTTAAAGGAGACGATCTCTAGGGTCTATTACAGCTTAACAGCCTCCAATGCTGTTGGTGGGAAGAAAAGCATTAGAAGTCGATATTTACTAAGGGGGCATCTCAGCCACTTTGCTATTACTCACACTGCTTTATTACAAATCATCTTTAGCCTTCATTTTAAAACACTCAAAATCAAACGCACTGCTGGCCCCAGAGCTCTTGCAAACACATGCAATGGAGATCCCCACTGACACAATGGAAACATTTTAAATGTAGATTAATATTTTAATATGAGCCTGACTCCAGCAGATTAATCCTCCGTGCTGTGGAGCAGACGGTGGGGGAAACTGGGACTGCTTTGGTGGGACAGCGCAGTCATCTCTGCACGCAGAGGCGGTACAGGGTCCTGCCTGCCTGACGGTGGTTAAAACAGGATGGAGCCAGGAGGAACTTTGTTCCTGGGCAGGCCGGTGAAGGAGGGGATAATGCCCAAGTACAGAGACGGCTGCAGTGTGACAGAATGTCCTGGAAAATGGCCCATCCCAATGAGGCTTGTTTCATCTAATTTTAAAAATTTCTCTCCAGTAATCTGTATGAATCAAAAAACCCACATGGCTTCTAGTTTTATCTCCTCAGCCAGTTATTAATGAATCTTTTTAAAAGTTCAACACTAAATGGATACCAAAAAACCTAGTTTCATTCATTTTGCTCTGAATGACATGTAATAACTTTAAAGTTTTCTAACATGACTCATTTTTCTTACACTTTTGTTTAAATGTTATTTGATTTTAGGTTATCTTATTAAATACGCTTAGTACACCCCTTAAAAATAAAATGAAATTTCACTTCAATGCAAACATGTCCCTCCAGTTCTCTCTCTCTCTGCATTAGCAAAAGTTGTTCTCTGGTTGAAAACACCCCATTGCTTAAGGTTTGTCCACATTTGCTCTGCCAGGAATGTTCCACCCCACGCAGGGGAATCAGGTGGCGACTACTCTGCCTCCTTTCAGGTATCAGCTTTCAAGTCTCCTCCTCTGCGAAGCCGTCCTGGACCCGTCTGACCTGGCCCAGTCATTCTGTCATGGACTGTGTCTGTCTTTCCAGCATTTGTCGCTGTTGGAGTAATTCTGTTTACTGCTTTATATGTGGTCTATCTCTCTCTTGCTTCCCCTGACCCTCCCCCACCAGAATGTCAGCCCCTTGAAAGCAGGGACCGCATCCCTTTTGAATGCTGCTATGTCCTCACTGCCTTCAACAAGTCTCATTCCTGCCCGATAATTACATTCTCATGTCTCAACCACCAAGTTATGGGATGAACTGTGTCCCCCCAAAAAACTCATATGTTGAAGCCCTAACCCCCCATACTTCAGAATGTAACAGTATTTGGAGATAGGGTCTTAAAGGGGTGATTAAATTAAAATGAGGTCATTAGGATGGGCCCTAATCAGTATGACTGAGGTCCTTATAAGAAGAGGAGATTTGGACACAGGTACACACAGAGAGAAGACCACGCAGGACACAGGGAGAAGACGGCCATCCACAAGCCAGGGAGAGAGGCCTGCAGATCCTTCCCTCTTGGCCGTCGGAAGGGCCCTGCCAGTACCTTGATCTCACCCTGATCTCACCCTGATCTTACCCTGATCTCACCCTGATCTCTAGTCTCCAGAATTGTGAGAAAATAAATTCCAATCGTTCAGTCACCCAGTCTGTGCTACTTTGTTACAGTGGCCGTAGGCCACTAATCCATAGCACACAAAAAGAGAACCAGGAACTTGCAAGAAAACACTGGATGGAGTGTCTGTGACAAGTTCCCCTTTATCAGTTAAGGTGTCATCAGGAAATACACAGCACATTCCCACTGAGTTATTTGAGGTGAATTTAAGAAAAGGACTCTTTGTAGAGATGTGGGCGGGGTGGAGGGAACAGCATAAGGGAGAGTGTCGTATGCTGGGGCCAGAACCTGTAGGCTGCCAGGGAGAAGGCAGGGAGCAGTTAGCTGGAACCCAAAGAGAGAGAAAGTTCTATGGAGAGAGTTGCCTGAATCAAAGCTGTGGTCTTTGGAGACCAGCCAGCTGGCTGTGAAACTGCCTGGAGAGGACAAGAAAAAATATCCCCACTTTACCCTCTTCCCTCCCTAACCAGCCCAGGCTCAAAAATGGCAGAACTCACAGATGCGGTCCATGTGGTCCAGGCTTCTGGGGCAGAAAGCAAGGTGGAGAGTGGGTCTGGAGGGCCAAAAGGAAGATTCCAGCACCCTCTTTCCCCTCTTGTTGCTGCAACATTCCTCTTCTACATGTTAACTCCTGCAGAGAAATGAAGCAAAACCACTTTTATCTTCACCTCCTGCAGGCTAGGAATGTCATTTCTTTCTTTCTTTTTTTTTTTAAATTAATTAATTTATTTATTTTTGGCTGTGTTGAGTCTTCGTTTCTGTGCGAGGGCTTTCTCTAGTTGTGGTGAGCGGGGGCCACTCTTCATCGCGGTGCGCGGGCCTCTCACTATCGTGGCCTCTCTTGTTGCGGAGCGCAGGCTCCAGACGCGCAGGCTCAGTAGTTGTGGCTCACGGGCCTAGTTGCTCCGCGGCATGTGGGGTCTTCCCAGACCAGGGCTCGAACCCGTATCGCCTGCATTGGCTGGCAGATTCTCAACCACTGCGCCACCAGGGAAGCCCTCTTTCTTTCTTTTAATTTTATTTTACTGAAGTATAGTTAATTTACAATGTTGTGTTAATATCTGCTGTACAGCAAAGTGATTCAGTTATACAAGAAATGTCATTTCTAAACAAGATTTTCAATATTGGATTCCATGGCAGACCCCCAACTGAGTCCATATATTGAGTTTTACCCGTGCTTTCTTGAGAACTTGTTCTGAGACGGGCAGCACAGTCTCAGCCCCTGCATCACACGGAGTTGAGCCCCTAAATATTTATGCTACAGACCTCTTGGTTCCCCCCACTATGAAGATTGTCCTCCCCAGTCTTTCTCAGGCAAGATTCCTCTTCTGCAAGTTTGGCGTAAGATGCTTGAAAAATACTCATTTATCAATGCCCAGGAAGACTCAGAAATAAAATGCTAGCAAAATGGCTAGCATTTGCTGAACACCTGTTATGTGTCAGACAGTTAACTAGCTTAATCCTTGCAAGAACTATGAAGTGGTATTATCGTCCCTGCTTTACAGATGAAGAAATAGACTCAGAGGAGTAACTCATGCAAGGTCATCCAGCCAGCAAGTCGGCAGAGCTGGGATCAGAACACTGGGATGTGTCACCCTAGGTTCTGTGTCCTTCCTACTATACCAGATGCTTTCCAACCAAATGAAATGGCTCCAGAAAGGAGCTAAGAGGTGAGATAAGAAGCTCAGAATAACAATAATGCCAGACACATATTGAGTATTTCCCATCTGCCCCCAGTGCTCCAATTCATGTGAATTATCCCATTAAATCCTCAAAACCACCCTAACAAGGTTTGTGCTGTTGTCTCCATGTTGAAGATGGACCTTTGAGGAGCTGAATGACTTGTCCCAGGTGAGTCATGGTTCACCATCCAAACACCAGGAGGCCCAATTCTGGAGGCCAAGCCCTTCATGAGAATTATGACTACAAAGAATGGAATTAGATGCACAAAACTTTAGGAGATGGTTGGAGAAAGGAGGACCCCCCTGTGCATGGAAAATGCAACCTGCACAGGGAACCTTGCTGCTTTGCACAGAGCCAAGTGTGGGAGGGGAAAGTGCAGCAACAACTGCTCGGGGAACCTCCCAGAAAGAATCTGTTTTCTCAGTTTTCAGGAAGACTAAAGGAGATTAACTCAGATTACTCATCCTCAGTACTACTGACATTTGGGGCAGGAAAATTTTTTGTTGTCAGGGTATGTCTTGTGCCCTGTAGGATGTTGAGCAGCAACCCTGGTCTCTCCCCTCTAGATGCCAGGAGAAACCCACCTGCCCAGTTTTCACAACCAAAAATGTCTCCAGGCTTTTCAGATTCCGTCTGGGGAGTAAAATCACACACAGCCCAGTTGAGGACTATTATTATAGCTCAGAATGAGGGTGAAGAGTTGGAGGGAAACTCAAGGTAGAAACTCTGTCTGCAACACCCAGAAGTAAAACCTGTAAGTGGAAGGGCTGACCACCAGAAACAAGGCAAGGAAACCACCCGGGGCAAGGAAAGCCACCAAGAAGAGTTATAGTTTGATGGAAGGGGTAGGGGCTTTGGCATTGGATGGGCAGGATTCAAATCCCGGTGTGTCATTTATTACTCATTACAATAAAAAACAAATAACTTCACCTCTCAGAGTTCCAGTCTCCCAGGCTGTCACAGGTACATAAAAATATCTACCACACGGGGTCGTTTCAGGGATCAGATGATGTGTTCCCTTATGTGATTGGGGTTCACGAAGTGTTAGTTTCCCCTTTTTCCTCATTCCTAAAACCAGCAAAGCCAAGTTCGGCATGTGGGTGGTGTGACTGCTATCCTTCCTGAATACATCTCACTCCCATGAAGTCCTTTCTTGCCCTCTAAACAGCTGGCCAAGCGTGTGTCACCAGCACAGGAGAGCCTATCTCAGAGGCTAAAGGTGGAGGGGCTTTCCAGGAAGAAAAAATAACCCGTGCACAGAGGGAAGGGCAAAGAGAAGTAACGGACTATGGAATAAGTGAGAATGGCAAGTTGTCTGGTGGGGGAGGGGTGCGCTCTAAAGCCTGCAGAGTATAGTAATCCCAAGAGTTGAGGCTGAAAGACAGATTGGAATCCAATTTTGAATGGCCAGGCTCTCACTGTTTAACTGTTAAACTCCTACTCATCCTTCAAGACCCATCCCAAAGAATGAAAAATAGAGCTAGTTATATGTGGGTCTGAAGCATTCAGAATGGAGTCATCCCAAGAGCTGGGGCTAACAGGGAGTTTGAGGCCAGCTTTTGAAAGTCAGGTGCTCACGTTATTTACGTGACAGACTATCATCCCACTGTCATCTCTCCCAAATGGCAAAATGTCATCTTCTTTGTGATACTTACTGCAGCTTTCCCAGGTAATCTACTTATTCTCTCTTGTCTATGCTCCCATCACTCTTCAAAAATCTATACATTGTACTGTAAAGGGTTGTATTTGTGCCTGGCTCCTCTACCGGGAGATATGGCCCATGGTGGGAGGGGGCTGTGTTGTTCATCTTGATATTCTGCGTGCCTAACACAGAGTCTATGCGACAGATATTGCCAGGGACCTACTCAATATCCATTCTTCCCATCTTTCTTTCTAACAGAATCCCAATTGGGCAACATGCTTATTTAAAAACATTCACCTCCCCAGGCTTTTTTGAAGCTCAGGTGCCACGTGACCTGGTTTGGACAAATGAGATCCAAGTTGAATTCTATAGGGTGGGTTTCTAGAAAAGCCATTGCTTTCCTGATAATGGGTCCCAGCTGGCTCCTGGCCTTTGGTCCTTCATTTTCCACCACCCTCACCCCATCTTACCACCTGGAAACTTGGACTCCACACCTCGAGGTGGAGCAACCATCTTGTGACCAGGAGGATGAAAAAAAATCACACTGGGGATAGCTTAGCAAGAGTCTGGAAGAATCTTGAGTCATCAAGGACTTCCTTGAACAGCTGTGAGAGCCTGGGACTTCCCTCTTCTGGACTGATTGTCGGATATAAAAACCAAAGCCCAGTTTGGTTAATCTACTGGATAGGATTCTGCTACATGCAGCTAAATACAATCCTAAAGGCTACATCCTGGCACAGGTTTAGTGAATTCTGATGATCCAATTGCATGGCCAGCTCTGTCCCTACTCAGCCCAGGGCCCTTGGCCTCCACTGGACCAATAATGATGCATGAGGGATGCACAACTGTGATGGAATCCTTTTTTTTCTTGGGTTCAAAATTCTCAAAGATTCCCAGTATCTTAATATGGCAAGGATCCCAGGCCTTTCTCCTCTGGAGCACCCTCCTTTCTTAGAAGAGGCTAATTTTGGAGACCATCCCCAACTAGTGGATGTAAACTTGGGGGAAATCTGTCAGACTGTGGTGTGGGTATAAACATTGACTTTGGGATCAGTTGGACCATTTTTTTTTTCTTTCTTTCAACACTTATTGAGCAACTGGTCTGCCACTGTGGGAGGTCCTATGCTGAGAACTGGGGATCTGGGGGAGATTGAGCAAAACAACCCCCCTCGAGGAGCTTACAGTCTAGTGGGAGAGACAGAGCCTCATCAAATAACAGCACTGATGAATACTTAATTATTAAGGGAGATAAGTAGCATTAGAGAATGCTGGTGCATAGTAAAAAGATCTGTTCTATCCTGTCTTGGTGTTCAGGGAAGACTTCCTGGAAGAGGTGGCGTTTAGGCTAACATCACAGGTGACCTGGATTCAAATTCTATTCTGCCATTTAGTAGTTAACATATCTTGCGCAAATCATTTAACACTTCTAGGCTTCTGTTTCCACAATGAAAACACAGGATTCATAATATTTCCCACTTATAATAATATCTCCCACTTATATTTGTTAGGCTTAAATGAGATAATGTTCATAGTTCCGGGCTCATAGGACGCACTTCTCAGGAAGTTGCTGTTATAATTTTGTTTTAGTCCAAGCCTCCAGGCTGTTCCTGCCTGGGTCCAGTGTGCTCAGCACCAGTGCTCATAGATCAGATGCTGTTGATCTCCGCCAGTTCAAACCTGTGAGGATTCAGTTCAGGAAATCATGTGCTGGGGAAGGATGAGACCAAGGCTCAGGCCGAGGTGAAAGATAATTAAGTCCCCAGGGCTGACCCCAGCAAGGTCTCCATCTCCAGTCTCCTCTCCTTAGCCCCTTCCTTGGGGTCCCCAGTTACCGCAAGGCTTGATGCCAATCTAGGCAGAGGGATGTGGGCGGGATAGTAAAGACCACCCCCGGTGGTACCCAGGGGAGATTCAGAGATACTGGGCTATGAGGAGGCCACGTAGAGGAGGATCGCCTCCTCAAGCTTCAGCATCACTTCCTCGGTACTCCTACCTGAGGGCCGTGGGGCAGGGCCACACATGCCAGAGAACCTCAGGTAAATCCACCTCCCTCCTTTGAGCCTCAGTTCCCTCATCTGCAAAATAGGTAATTAGGTGAAATTAGTGGTTCTCAAATTTTGCCACACGTCAGAATCATCCAGGAGAGATTTAAAAAATCCAGATACACAGCTGCACCCCAAACCAACTCAATCGGAACCTTTGGGTGGGACTCAGCATTTTTCAAGCTCCCTGGGGATTCTCAGATGGAGGCAGGTTGAGACGCAGGGGGCTAGATGGGTCCTTCCAGCTCTGAGGGTGGGATGCTCCTTCCAGCTGTGTGACCTCAGAGAAGTGACTCAAAATCTTGTGCCTTCATTTCCTCATCGGTAAAGGTTAATAACAGCATATCCCTCATGGAGGTGTTATGAGGACTAAAAGGATTAATTTCTATAAAGCGCTGACAGTGGTGATTGGGCACCTTGTAAAGCCTCCAGTAGCGGGAGCTGGTGGTCGCGGTAGCCACTCTTGTTCCTGACCCTGTTGTGATCATGATGGAGGAAGAGGGAAGGAGGAGGAGGAAGGGACTCTGTGTCTGTCCCCTCTCCCCACTGTGCCCATGACTCAGCAACAGAGGGAAAACACATTCAACTCTCGCGTCCTGAGGGACCCAGGAGGCAGGAGACATTGGCATTTAAGGTTGCCCCATTAGTAGGACAAAGGATGGATGAACACAGAGAGCCAGTCAGCTGGGGCCTTGGTGTTGCCCTGCTCGGCATTTTTGGAGGACTTCTAGAGGGGATCTTAGACATCATCTAGTCCAAACTTCTCATTTAATCAATAAAGACTCTGAGGCACAGAGAGGTTAAGTAATTCACCCAAGGTCACACAGCCTTGGGCCTAGCCAGGCCTCAAATCCAGGTGTTTTGTTTTTTTAATTTAGTCTAGAAGTCATGAAAAAGAAAATCATAACACTCCATAGCCTCCTCTCAGAGGACAAAATCCACCAGCATTAATCAGTCTTTTTACTTTGGCAGGGATGCCTTATCTCTTTCTTCTAAGCAGACACAGTGCCTGCAGCCGAATGAGCAATCGTGATAATTAATAATAATATTTTGCACTTGGAATTTTCCCCTGGCAGCAGCTGCTCTGAAAGCATCTACTCATTCAGCCACACAGTATCAGCCAATCAATCAGTCCACAGGAGCTCATGAAGCATCTGCTGCCAGGCTCTCGGCCTGTGCTGGGTGCTTGGAGGACCCAGAAGCTTAGGAAACAGTTCCAGCACTCAAAGAGCTTGGGGAGGAAAAATAAACTCCAACAAGAGGCTGTCACTGACATAGGCACGAGGCCTCTGCAACATCAGTTTCCATGGCATGGTCAGAAAAGTCAGATACCATTACAGGAGCTTCTGTTTGATTTCCTGCTCTGTTTCTTTCATCTGGAACCATGCCTGAAGTTCACTGGCCAAAGATAACTAGCATTCATTCAAGAATAAGGCCAGATAGCACCTACTATACACGGAGGGTTAAATGAGTTAAAGCACGTAACACTCTTGGAAGAAGGCCACACATATGGTAAGCACCCCATAAATGCTAGCCATTATTGGTGGTGGTGTCTGTATCAGCAAGGGTCCCACTCAGGAAATGAATGGAATGCTGAAAAGTTTTACCGGGAAGAGACTGTAATGAAAAGGCAATTTACGAGATGGGGGCAGGGTTGAGGGCAGCTATGAAGGATGGTGAGGGGCCAGCAAGAGCAGAAAGCTACTACCATTCCAGACCTGGAGGGACAAGGGAAGGGGCTAGTTGCTGGTGAGAGCTGCGGCCACAGAAGAGGGTACTCCATGGGAGCTGTAGCCACAGAGAAGAACAGCCACTAGGAGACCCACTGTAGCCAAGCAGGAGGAAGTGGACAGAATGGAGACCCCATCTCTCCTTCTTCCTGCTTTCCAATCTCCTCTTGGTACATCCGACGGGAAGCCAGAGGCCAAGGGCAGCTGACTGATGGGGTTTGCAGTGGTCAGCCTCTGGGGACACAGAACACGTCAGAGAAGAGCAGATAACAAACGCAGCAGGAGGTGGGGAGGGGGCAAACAGAGATTAACCAAAGTTAAACATAACCAATAATTCAATATGGCGGTGATGCTTTAGCGTGACGATACTTTCACGCCGTTAGTCCTGAAATGTTGCAGCTATATTCTCACATGTTCTCCACAACTCAGTTCTTTCCTGAATGTTTTCACTTTTCTGGAAAGCGAGGAACAGAGTACCTGTTACTTGTACTAAAATTCTAGCAATGATCTTAAGCCAAAAGTTTTAAAGATTTGAAAGGCAGACCCTTTGAAATGGGAAATAGGTATGAAATTGTGGACAAATTTACCGCCACACTTAAGCAGCCAAGGAGAGGGTCCTGATAAAACTCCCCTTGCCTTTCTCTGGGGCCTCTCTTCTCTGGGAGAGGGCATCTCCGCGCTGAGCTTACTTCTTACTTGTCCAGCCACACGGAGGTCTCCCTCCCTTGGGCTCTGAAGTCAGACAACCTGTGTTCGGCTCCCCTGTCCACACTCAGTGGCCACGTGCATTTTGCTGGTCACTCAGCCTCACCTGGAAAGGGGGATAATAATTGTTCCTACCTCATAGGGGTGTTGTGAGAACTAAATGAGATAATACACATAAAGCACTCGGCATAGTGTCTGGCACAATTATGCCGATAAATACTGGCTCTTATTACTGTCCACTGACTGCTAGCTCCTTGAGATCAGAGGTCATGACTATTTAACTCTGGACCTCACTATCAAATATGGTGCCTGCATATACCGTGTAAGAATCACTGTATAAGACAATATTCCTATTTTCCCCCACGAGGAACCTGAGACTCTCAGAAGTTATTTGAGCTACCCAAGGCCGCAGAGTTCTTAAGAACCACAGCCAGTCTTTGGTCTGACTCCAAAGCTGCATCTTCTACATCCATGTTCTAAATTTTAGCGAGCATCAGTGTTACCTGCAGGGCAAGTTATAACATCCCCGAAGTTTCTGATTAAGCAGATCTGGGATGGGGCACAAGAATGTGTATTTCTAACAAGTTTCCAGTGATGCGGGTGCTGCTGGTCAGGGGACCAATCTTGGAGAACCACCGGTCTGCACTCTTGGCCTCCTTATCAGTGTTCATCTCCTCTGTGAACCCTCCTCTGACTTCTTCAATCTCCCACGAACAGTCTGCACAATCCAGTTCCAATCTGAACCCATAACACTATCTCATATTCCGATGGGATCCAGAAGGTCGTCTGAGCTTTCCCATAGGACTGACTGGCAGCTCCTAGTGGGCAAGAACCTTGAATCTCATTGCCCCCCCCCCTTAAACACCCTTTATCACCTTTCCCTCCCTCCTCCACCCTCACCCCTTCAGGCAACTTTGCTGTATACGCTTCCATGCCTGTCTGTGCTCAGACAAACATACACAACACACATGTAGGGTTTTTTCCATTTTTTTAAACAAAAATGAGTTCATAATACATTATTATGTATTATTAATACATAATAATTACTCTGCTTTTTTGCCTTCTCTCTCATTCTTTCTTTCTTTTAATTTTAGCTTTCTGAATAAAATGACTTCCCCACTGTTGATGAGTCCCCCAGAAGGAACACTACCTAGACTCTCTGATGGCTCTCCCCCCTCACAAGCCCTCCCCACTGAGTGACCTGGCTCATAGGTGAGTCTGGGATAAGGAACTTGGCACGAAGAGCCCAGCACCTTCCTTCGTCCCCACTCCCTCTTGGGAGTGAGCTGCCCAAGGGGAGCCAGGCTCTGCTAGGTTCTTCCACTCCCCGCCATGGCCCAAAGCTGCCTACAGCCAGGTGGGCGAGTCTGCCTATTCTGGGTGGAACAGAAGGCAGCCCACTTCACTGCAGATAGAGCCATGTTCTCCAATAGCAGCTTTATCTTTAGTAAGGTGATGTTTGGGGGCTCCATCTGCCTTTCTCTTGTCCTTCTTTCTCAGTTGGATCAGAATGTGGGTGGGGACACAAGGGCACTGTTTATTAGCTCCTCTTGGCACGTAGCACTGGTGATACATCTTAGACCTCAAGACCTGGCCCATTTTACACGGCTGATTCTGTTAGGATGCTTTTGGTGGCAAACAACAGACGTTCCGACTAAAAGTAGCTTGAACAATAACGGGGCTGTTCTCTCACATGGGAAGAATTCTGCAGGCAGATCTCTTTGCCAACCTCCTAATCTTGGATTCATTCCCTTCCTCAAATGGTGGTCTGGTTCTGGGTCACCTTTCCCATCATGATGTGTTCCCCTATGGTGGAAAGGATGTGAGAAGTTAGACCACTGAGTTGCAATGTCTTTCATGCTGTTTTTCCTAACTATGAGCCCTCAGGCAAGTGACCTAAACTCTCTGACCCTCAGTCTCATGTTCTGTGAAATGAGGGTAACAAGACCTTCCTTCTAAGAGTCCAGTGTGGATGAAATTAAAGCATGGAGAGTGCCCAACACAGTCTTTGACACGTAGCAGGACTCAATACCTGGTAATTCTTGTCCCATTTCCTCCCCTACAACCTTCTCAGGTAAGGAGAGAAACTTGAATCCATTCTTAGAAATACTTCAGTTTCTGCCTTAGCGCTGTGTGTATGTTGCTCTCTCTAAGCGGGAAGATGCCTCATTTACATCTGCTTTCACCCAGGTCCCAGGCAAGCAACGGAGTTCCTCTTGAGCCAGATAGCCATTCTCTTACCTAGTTCCCCTCTAACAAGGGATCTTCTTGGGGCTAAAAGTGCTGTTCCCAGGCACCAAAGAGTGTTTTTCTCCCTCGAGGCCACCTGCCAACAAACACATAACAGGCACCCAACAGATACCCTATTAGGGCTTCTGTAACAAAGTGACACATCCTGAGTGGTTTAAACAATAGAAATTTATTGTCTCACAGTTCTGGAAGTGAGAAGTCCAAGACCAAGTGTCAGCGGGGCCGCCCCCCCCTCCACCTTGGAAGACACTAGGGAAGGGTCTGTCCCAAGCATCTCTCCAAGCGTCTGGTAGCTGCTTAGCTTGTGGAAGTAGAACACCCAGCTTTGCATGGCGTCCTCCCCACTAAGTGTCTTTGTGTCTAAATCTCCCCTTTGTGTAAGGACACTGGTCCTATGGGATTAAAGGTCCACTCTATTCCGATATGACCGCATCTTAACCAATTACATCTGCAATGACTCTATTTCCACACAAGGTCACGTTCTGAAGCACTAGGGGTTAGGACTTCAACATATGAATTTGGCGGGATATAATTCAGTGCATAACATACCCTTTGCTTCAGCAATCGTATCCCCCAAACACATCCCATTCTTTTCCTTCTCCGTGGTCTTGTTCACGGGTTCCCTGAACCTGAGACGCCCCTTCCCTTCCACCTCTGTGGCCCTACTCAGACCGCCTCCTCCAGGCAGCATTCCTTCATCCCTCCGATTAGAAATAGTCCTTTCCTCCTATGTCCTCTCATACATTCTCTTTCTACTCTCATTATGGCACTTTTCAAAGTGGGTCCCACACTTGATTTAGCTGCGTGATGGTGCATCTTCAGATCCCAGACGGGCCACTCTTCAGCTGGGTGATCTGGGATCTCCCACCTCCAGAGTGGTCCCTGGACCAGCTGCACCAGCGTCACCTGGGGCCTGTTAGAAATGCAGACTCTCAGGCCCCACCTCAGACCTTCTGGATCAGAATAACCTGGAGTTGAACAGGATCATCAGCTGTTTTATATGCGCACTAACGCATGAAAAGCACTGTTCTAGCACTAGGAATTTATTGGAGCCTCAGTTCTCTCTCACCTGTAAAATGGGCAGAGTAATAGTATCTGCCTCATAGGGCTTCTGGGGAATAATTGAGTAAATGTGTAGACAGCACTTAACCCAGTGGCTGGACCAGGGTAAGTACTAAATAATGGTAGTGGTAACCATTATTAACATTAACATAAGAGTATAAACTCTTAAAGAGCAAAGATCAAGATTAAATAAAGGGACACACATAAAGCTCTTAGAATAACCATGCTGTATGATCCAGCAATTCCACTCCTGGGCATATATCCAGACAAAACTATCATTCAAAAAGATACATGCACCCCTATGTTCATAGCAGCACTATTCACAATAGCCAAGACATGGAAACCACCTAAATGTCCACTGACAGATGAATGGATAAAGAAGATGTGGCATATATATACAGTGGAATACTACTCAGCCATAAAAAAGAATGAAATAATGCCATTTGCAGCAGCATGGGTGCAACTAGAGATTATCATAGCAAGTGAAGTAAGTCAGAAAGAGAAAGATAAATACCATATGATATCACTTATATGTGGAATCTAAAATATGACACAAATGAACTTATCTATGAAACAGAAACAGACTCACAGACATAGAGAACAGACTTGTGGTTGCCAAGAGGGAAGGGGGTGGGGGCGGGATGGAGTGGGATTTTGGGATTAGCAGATGCAAACTATTGTATATAGAATGGATAAACAACAAGGTCCTACTGTAGATCACAGGGAACTATATTCAATACCCTGTGATAAACCATAATGGAAAAGAATATGAAAAAGAATGTATATATAGGGCTTCCCTGGTGGTGCAGTAGTTGAGAATCTGCCTGCCAATGCAGGGAACACGGGTTCGAGCCCTGATCTGGCAAGATCCCACATGCCGCGGAGCAACTAGGCCCGTGAGCCACAACTACTGAGCCTGCGCGTCTGGAGCCTGTGCTCCGCAGCAAGAGAGGCCGCGATAATGAGAGGCCCGCGCACCGCGATGAAGAGTGGCCCCCGCTTGCCGCAACTAGAGAAAGCTCTCGCACAGAAACGAAGACCCAACACAGCCAAAAATAAGTAAATAAATAAATAAATAAACCCAAAGTTTAAACAAAAAAAGTACTCTTCATGGCTTTAAAAAAAAAAAAAAGAATGTATATATATGTATAACTGAGTCACTTGGCTGTACAGCAGAAATTAACACAACATTGTAAATCAACTATACTTCAATAAAAATAAAATAGAAATAAAAGAATAACCATGCTAAGCACTCAGTAAGTGATGGCTATTGTCATTGCTGTTGTTGCTAATCTTTATGGCCCACCCCTACTGTTCCTACTCACCCACCTTGGGCCAGTGCCCTGCTCAAATGCTGCTCAACAGTGTTTATTAAGAGGAATCCAGTGGCCGAGTTAACAGGCCCGTATGGAGAGGGAACCCTGAGCCGCATCAGTCCTAATTGCGTTCTCTTGCCAGTGGCAAAGCCCTCCTCCCAGGCTGCTGTCACTCAGCCAGCTGCCCGTGCCCCAGTTCCACTCCCAGCCAAGAGCCTTGGACACATGTACACAGTAGTTTCCTGTCCTCAGTCACCTTGTGCAGGATCCACAGCAGACAGGCAGAGAGGGGAGGGAAAGGAGCTGGAATTGTCATTGATGGGGGATTGAAGTCATGGAGTGGATTTTTGGAACATGAGACACTGAGTTCCTGCTGGGAAGGGAAGGGATGAGAGTGTCAGGGTCATCTGCCATGTTCTGGAAACGCTCCTGGACACTTTCACATTCCTAACCTTATTTACTCCTTATAAGAAGCCGTAAGAAGTCATTATTTTTATTCCCATTTTGTAGATGAGGAAACCGAGGCCCACAGAGATTGAAGGTCACCAGGCTGGTTAGTTACAGAATTGAGATTCCCATACAGGTCTCTCTGATTCTAAACCTGCTACCCTGAGACAGATGGGAGAGAAAGCAGAATGGGAAGACGTATAAAACCCATCCTGCTTCCCAGTTTTTTTTTGTTTTTTATTTTTTCAGAACAGAACAAATCCTGGCACCGAGAAGAGTGTATCTGAGCTGGGCAGAATCTTGGAGAGGGTTCCACCCAGGCTTCCCCTGACCACTCCCTCCTACAGGTAAACACACTGAGGTCTGAGGATTAGTGGGGCTTTGTATAGACAGGTAAAGACCCGTGTATTTATAGATCCCTGTGCTGGGTGCCCTTGCAGGGCATCCCGTCTCTCCTCTCAGCAGCTGCATGAGTTACCAGGCCATTACAGTCCCTATCTGTTGCCATTCCAAATCTTTTGGGAAATTAGATGGGGAACACATTTTTCCAAAATATTTTATCACTCCTATTTTACAGATGAGGAAATTGAGGCTCAGAGCAGGAGGACTTACCTAAAGTCTCAAAGCCAATGAATGGCAGAGCCAGGATTTAAACCCAGGCCTGTCTGATCCCCAAACCCATGGTTCCTGCCAATGCCTGACTTGAGAGAGGAAATTTAGCAAGGAATCAGCTCCGAGGCAGAAGAAGAAGAGATGGAGGCCACCCTCCTTTGTCCCTGTGGCCACAGCACAGCTCGTCCCCGGGAGGTGGGGGACGAGTTCATTTTCCCAAGGCACAGCAGGCACCACACTTAGGGCATCAGGAGGCAGACAGAGATCCAGTCCGTAAAGCCCTGCTTAAAGGGAGTTTCAGAAACCTCCTCACCATTGCCCGAGGCAGAATATTCTACAGGGATTTCCTTTTTTTTTTTTTTTTTTTAGCATCTTTATTGGAGTATAATTGCTTTACAATGTTGTGTTAGTTGCTGCTGTATAAAAAAGTGATCAGCTATATGTATACATATATCCCCATATCCCCTCCCTCTTACGTCTCCCTCCCACCCTCCCTATCCCACCCCTCTAGGTGGACACAAAGCACCGAGCTGATCTCCCTGTGCTATGCAGCTACTTCCCACTAGCTATCTATTTTACATTTGGTAGTATATATATGTCAATACCACTCTCTCACTTCGTCCCAGCTTACCCTTCCCCCTCCCCGTGTCCTCAGGTCCATTCTCTACGTCTGCGTCTTTATTCTTGTCCTACCCCTAGGTTCTTCAGAACCTTTTTTTTTTTTTAGATTCCATATATGTGTTAGCATACGGTATTTGATTTTCTCTTTCTGACTTACTTCATTCTGTATGACAGTCTCTAGGTCCATCCACCTCACTGCAGATAACTCAATTTCGTTTCTTTTTATGGCTGAGTAATATTGCATTGTATATATGTGCCACATCTTCTTTATCCATTCATCTGTCGATGGACACTTAGGTTGCTTCCATGTCCTGGCTATTGTAAATAGAACTGCAATGAACATTGTGGTACATGACTCTTTTTGAATTATGGTTTTCTCAGGGTATACACCCAGTAATGGGATTGCTGGGTCATATGGTAGTTCTATTTTTAGTTTTTAAGGAACCTCCATACTGGTCTCCATAGTGGCTGTATTAACAGTGCAAGAGGGTTCCCTTTTCTACACACCCTCTCCAGCATTTGTTGTTTGTAGATTTTCTGATGATGCCCATTCTGACCGGTGTGAGGTGATATCTCACTGTAGTTTTGATTTGCATTTCTCTAATGATTAGTGATGTTGAGCATCCTTTCATGTGTTTGATGGCAATCTGTATATTTTCTTTGGAGAAATGTATATTTAGGTCTTCTGCCTATTTTTGGATTGGGTTGTTTGTTTTTTTCATATTGAGCTGCATGAGCTGCTTGTATATTTTGGAGATTAATCCTTTGTCCGTTGATTCATTTGCAAATATTTTCTCCTATTCTGAGGGTTGTCTTTTCGTCTTGTTTATGGTTTCCTTTGCTGTGCAAAAGCTTTTAAGTCTCATTAGGTCCCATTTGTTTATTTTTGTTTTTATTTCCATTTCTCTAGGAGGTGGGTCAAAAAGGATCTTGCTGTGATTTGTGTCATAGAGTGTTCTGCCTATGTTTTCCTCTAAGAGTTTTATAGTGTCTGGCCTTACATTTAGGTCTTTAATCCATTTTCAGTTTATTTTTGTGTATGGTGTTAGGGAGTGTTCTAATTTCATTCTTTTACAGGTAGCTGTCCAGTTTTCCCAGCACCACTTATTGAAGCGGCTGTCTTTTCTCCATTGTATATTCTTGCCTCCTTTATCAAAGATAAGGTGACCATAGTTGTGTGGGCTTATCTCTGGGCTTTCTATCCTGTTTCATTGACCTATATTTCTGTTTTTGTGCCAGTACCATACTGTCTTGATTACTGTAGCTTTGTAGTTAGTATAGTCTGAAGTCAGGGACCCTGATTCCTCCAGCTCCGTTTTTCGTTCTCAAGATTGCTTTAGCTATTCAGGGTCCTTTGTGTTTCCATACAAATTGTG
This sequence comes from Balaenoptera physalus, assembly GCF_965194825.1. Lineage (NCBI taxonomy): Eukaryota > Metazoa > Chordata > Mammalia > Artiodactyla > Balaenopteridae > Balaenoptera > Balaenoptera physalus. Next base: position 180,796,145 of record NC_138882.1, on the reverse strand, counting down.
AAATCTTTTGTTCTAGTTCTGTGAAAAATGCCATTGGTAGTTTCATAGGGATTGCATTGAATCTGTAGATTGCTTTGGGTAGTAGAGTCATTTTCACAATGTTGATTCTTCCAATCCAAGAACATGGTATATCTCTCCATCTGTTTGTATCATCTTTAATTTCTTTCATCATTGTCTTATAGTTTTCTGCATACAGGTCTTTTGTCTCCTTAGGTAGATTTATTCCTAGGTATTTTATTCTTTTTGTTGCAGTGGTAAATGGGAGTGTTTCCTTAATTTCTCTTTCAGAGTTTTCATCATTAGTGTATAGGAATGCAAGAGATTTCTGTGCATTAATTTTGTATCCTGCAACTTTACCAGATTCATTGGTTAGCTCTAGTAGTTTTCTGGGAGCATCTTTAGGATTCTCTATGTATAGTATCATGTCATCTGCAAACAGTGACAGTTTTACTTCTTCTTTTCCTATTTGGATTCCTTTTATTTCTTTTTCTTCTCTGATTGCTGTGGCTAAAACTTCCAAAACTATGTTGAATAACAGTGGTGAGAGTGGGCAACCTTGTTCCTCATCTTAGTGGAAATGGTTTCAGTTTTTCACCATTGAGAATGATGCTGGCTGTGGGTTTGTCACATATGGCCTTTATTATGTTGAGGTAAGTTCCCTCTATGCCTACTTTCTGGAGGGTTTTTATCAGAAATGGGTGTCGAATTTTGTCCAAAGCTTTTTCTGCATCTATTGAGATGATCATATGGTTTTTCTCCTTCAGTTTGTTAATACGGTGTATCACATTGATTGATTTACATATATTGAAGAATCCTTGCATTCCTGGGATAAACCCCACTTGATCATGGTGTATGATCCCTTTATTATGCTGTTGGATTCTCTACAGGGATTTCTGACTGTCCTGGGCCCAGATCCAGCCCAGCCCGGCCTTGCTTCCCATTGCCCTGCCAACCTCACCAGCCACATGCATCTTCCTGATGCCTCCTTTGTAAGCACCGTGTCCAAAGCTGCGTTTGTTTGATGATTGCCGCATCCTTTTACCATCTGTCGTGCTATTTAGTTAATATTTTTTTAAAGTGACTAATTTTTAATTTGGTCTCATCCTAAGGAATAATAGCCACAAAACTGCAGCCACGGGGTGCTCACTCTTCATGTTGATACAAATACACAACTATTAAAAATAAAATTTGCTTATTTGTGTACCATTTGAAACTGTCTAATGTTCCAGCAGTGGCATGTGTACCAAATTCCACAAAACTCCGACCCATCTGTACTTAATTCATTCTCTCAACAACCTTTAAGTGGTAGGGTTATCATTTCTCTCCACTTGACAAATAAGGAAACTGAGTATCAGAGCCACTCACCCAAGGTCACACAGCCAGCGAGTTGGGGAATCCAGGTCCCCTGGTTACTGATACCCACCTCTCCCCGCTTCCCTGAAAAACGCAGTTGCCCAGTTTCTTCTTCATCAATGCTTCCCTGAGTCTCCAGCAGTGACTTTGGGCCTATGCTCTGCTGGGGGCTGCCATCAGGAGGGTCGCCAGTGGCCTTCCATTTTTCCCTGTGCTTGAAGATCCATTTCTTTGCAGGGTCTGATGCTGTCATACAGAGTCCAGGAATCTTCCCCTATAACAGTGGCCTCTGAGTCAACCTAGAAGGGACAGAGACAAGAAATCCAGAGCAAGCTGGGAATTCACCTAACCCTTTTGTGGTCAAGACATGGCAAGGGAGAAAGCCGCACAGTGCCTCCAAGTTGTCTTAATGGAGCGCGTTCTAACTCCCCCTCCCCAAAGGGAGGAGAGGCTTTTCCTGAGTCAAAGGTTCTTGATGCCACCATGGCAAACTGCGCCATGTCAGATTTCAGCTGCCAAGACTGATGCTGGGGATCTTTGTTTGCGTGGAACAGAGATCCACTGGCTCACTTCAGCAGTGAAGTTCATTGGGAAGATGTGGGGATGCTTCCAGATCAAAGGAAAAATGGAAATAAACACACAAACCAGATCTCAGAAAGAGCAGGAAACCAAGATTCCAGGGGACAGGAAACCAAAGCATAATCCCTGCCAGACCCCTGTGGGTGAGTCGTGTTCTCCCTGCCTCTGTCTTCACATGACTCCTCTTTAGACTCAAATTCTGGGAGCAATCCTGGGTCCTGGGTCCACCTCTTGGCTGGGTGATGGGCAGGACACCTTGATTGACAGTCCAGCCAATCCTGCCTACGGTAGAGGAGGCGGAGCTCACAAAAGGAGCTTCAGAGCTTACTTATAATAAAAAGGAAGGATGGTGCTGAAGGGCAAAACACAGGCATCCCATGTCATCAGCCACATAGCCTTTAGAAGATATTGAGGGGTCCATCATTTTCACACTCAAAGCAATTCTAAGTCACTATGAGGGCTGTAAAATGATGTAGTTCCAGTAGTTCCAGAATGGATGTCCTCAAATAACTAGCTGGACTGAAAAAGGGGTGAAAAGGAACTTTCCTGGAGATGTCTTGGCCTTCAAATGGTTCTGCCTCCAGATAACTGTCACGTTGTTTGGTGAGGACCAGAGGACCAGGGAGAATTCTGAAGTTTCCTACTCACTCATCCTCAAAGCCTCTGTGATGCTCGCTTCCAAATATGGACACATGATCCCTCCTATCTGCATGCCCTTTTGCAGATATGGCTTTGCCACTCCTCCTACTGAGACATGAAATCTAATTCTCCCTCCCCCTAGAATCTGAACTGGCCATATGACTTGGTTTGACTAATAAATAAAATGCAGTGGATATGATGTTGGGTGACCTCCCCATCTAAATCTTAAGAGGCCTTGCAGTTTTTGCTTTTGTACCCAGTACCTGGTATCTCTTATGGATTGAGTTGTATCCCCTCAAAATTGGTATGTTGAAGCCCTAACACCCACTGTCCAGCCCAGGACTTAAATGCCACCTCTATGCTGACAACTACAAAATGCATCTTGAACCTGCCCACTTCTCTCCAGCCGCATTGCCATCACCTTAATTCAAGTCAACCCCATCTCTTGCTTAGTGTATTTGTTAGCTATTTGTATGACAATGCTACATAACAAACACCACCCCCCCACCCAAAGTCTCAGTGGCTTGCCACAACATTTCTTTTTCTTGAGAGTAGGTTTATGGGTCATTTGGGGTAGTACTTCTTTAGGCTACAGGTCAGGTTCTAATCTTCTCTCTAGGTATCCTTATTCTCCATGGACCAGTAGCTACCCAGGGCATCTTCCTCTCATGGCAGGTGGCAGATGCATAAGAGTAGCAGCCAAACCATACAAATACTTTTAAAACCCTGCTTGTGTTACATCAGCTAACATTCTATTAGTTAAAGCAAGTCATATTGTTAAGGCCAAAGACAATGGGGCAGAAAATTATGTTCCTCCCACAGAAGAGAAGCCATGGCAAGCGCCAGGAAGGGAGGAAGAATTGGAGGCAAATAATACAATCTACCACACCTAAGCCACTCTTATAGTATGCCCTCTATAATGGGCATCCTTCCAAAACCATTGGAAGAGCCATCTTTCAAAAGAACATGCTGATCAAGTTGCTCTTCTGCTTACACCACATTGGTGGCTTCCCATTGCTCATACGGAATGGGAAAGGTGTGCCCTAATCCAAAATGATTGGTATCCTTATTAGAACAGAAAATTTAGAGGGAAAAAACATGTAAAGACACAGGGAGAAGACAGCCATCTACAAGCCAAGGAGAGGTCACAGAAGAAACCAACCCTGCCGACACTTTGATCTTGGATTTCTAGCCTCCAGAATTGTGAGAAAATTAATTACTGTTCTTTAAGCCACCCAATCTATGGTATTGTGTTACGGCAGCCTGAATAAACTAATATGTTCCCGATACTTTCCTTCACAGCACGAATCACAATGGTAGTGACATATTATGGTATAATTTCTTTTTGTTTTTTCTTTTCCTTTATGGTTTATTACAGGATATTGAATATGGTTCCCTGTGTTATACAGCAGCACCTTGTTGTTTATCCATTCTATATATAATATTTGCATCTGCTAGTCCCAAACTCCCAATCCATCCCTCCCCCACCTCTCTCCCCCTTAGCGACCATAAGTTTGTTTTCTATGTCTGTGAGTCTGTTTCTCTTTCATAGATAAGTTCATTTGTGTCATATTTTAGATTCCACATATAAGTGATCTCATATGGTATTGGTCTTTCTCTGTCTGACTTACTTCACTTAGTATGATCATCTCTAGGTCCATCCATGTAACTGCAAGTGGCATTATTTCATTCGTTTTATGGTTGAGTAGTATTCCTTTGTATATATGTACCATATCTTCTTTATCCATTCATCTGTCAATGGACATTTAGGTTGTTTCCATGTCTTGGCTATTGTGAATAGTGCTGCTGTGAACACTGGGGTTCATGTTTCTTTTTGAATTATAGTTTTGTCTGGATATATGCTGGATCATATGGCAACTCTATTTTTAGTTTTTTGAAGAGCCTCCATACTGTTCTCATAGTGGCTACACCAATTTACATTCCCACCAACAGTGTAGGAGGGTTCCCTTCTCCACGTTATGGTGTAATTTCTGATGTGCCTGCCCCTCCCACTAGACTGTAAACCATACAGCCATACAGAGACCACACGCTCTTATCTGCAGCTCCACCCCAGCACCTAGCATGATGTTTGGTACATAGTAAGCACTGAAAAAATGATGTGCATGAATGAATGAACCAACGAGGCTCATCTCAGGTGACAAAGCAAGGAGAGAGGTGGGAGGTGGACACAGTGCAGATCCCCTGACTTCCCTTGCCACATCAACTCCTTCCTCCTTCCTTACAACCCTCCCGACGTAGAGCTGTTCCACTGTGAGACTTGCATCTGATTTACTCCCGAGTGACATCATAGCCATCACCATGGCAACACCCAGCGATGCCTGTCTGCCAGACAAAGTCTCTTCCACCAGGAAAGGGCAAACGGACACCCAGGATGGGAAGGAGTCACTTGGGAGGTACAAGCATCAGCTCTCACAGCCCTGCATTGGCAACCAGGGCCTGGGGGAGCTGCTGGTATAGCAGGGTAGCTGCCCCTAGGGAGGGCAGACAGGACCGCCTTCCCTGCCACTGAAGAACTCTTTATCTTTGAGACAGGCCAGCCAGCTGGAAGAAAAATTATGTAGGTGGAGGCCAAGTTTAGCGCAGGCATGTCTGGATGGTTTACCTGCAGAATCTGCCCTTCATCTCAAAAACACCTGCACAATGACCGAAGCTATTGCTCTCCTGTCTGTCCATCACTCCTTCCCTTCCTGATTCTTACTTTCCCTCCTACCCACCATCCTCCCTATGCCTCATTTTCTGTCTTTTTTTTTTTTTTTTTTTTTTTGTCAGTTTGGTCTGAGAACCTCTGTGTGATAGTCCCTGTCTTAGACAGATGTGGCCTGTTCACCGGCGTCCAGAGAGGTCTTTCCTTTATAGATAAAGGAATTAAGCCCCATCCTTGCCCTTTTGGAGGAGCTCTGAAGCTGTGGCTTGGGGGTGGGGGCATTGAAGAAGAGAGACACATTGCTGATATCATGAGTGAGATCTTGGGATGTGATTCTTGCAGCAACAGGGTTATAAGTGACAGTTGGGTATAGTTGAAATACTGTTAGTAATCCTCCAAGTATTTAAGGGTCAAATGGGATCTTGTGGGTCAGTCTGGAAATCCAACCACCATCTTACCTAAGCAAATGGATTCCAGATTCCCAACTTTTAGATACTATCTTCATGTAAGCTGAGAGCTTTATCTAATGGACTCTCATTTCTCCTCTCTGAGGTGCTCAGATCTCCTTAATCCCCCAAAGCAAAGGGATCATAAACTTAGAACACATCACAATATTGTATAGTGCTTACCCTTCAGGCAGGGCTACCTGACCGTGAAACAATATAGTCAATACAGTCATGCATCAGAGGAACCTGGGCTCCTGGCCCAGCACTCCACTGCCTGGCTGTCTGATCTTAGGCCAAGTGCCCTCTCTCAATGAGCCTCAATGTTTTCGTCTGTAAAATGGGGACAATACCCGCTACATTCCAGGATCATTGTGGGGAGTGGTAACATCGCCGACAAAGAGACTGGCATACAGAAGGCACAGAATAAATGCCAGCTGTTACAGTAGCTTCTGCGGGAAGGCAGAGCTTGCCTTACAGCCACTCCACTGGCAGAAATGTCAACAGGAAGGGCGAGCTGTTGAGAGACGCCTCCTAAGCTGATGCTGACAGAGAAGCTGTGACAATCTGCCTCTAGAAAAATCTCAGCAAGCTGCCCGAGCATGGGAAATCCAACTATGACAAGGTTGCCCAGACTCTGCAAGATGTTTCCTCACTGTCGATGTTCCTGAGGGAGAAGCCACAGCTGAGGTCATTCCTTTCTCATTGATTTGCAGCACCTTCCCCAGACTTTAGTGGAGGTGGAAAAAGTACGGATTTTCTGGGCACGACTTCAGGCTGCCAACCTTTGACAGTCACTGGGTACTTCCAGAAATCAGATTTTCTAACTGGTCTCTGCATTGTTACTGATAGCTTTCGTGGGCAGGGAACAGCACTAGCCTGTGGGTTCCTGCAGGGCCAGGCCTTTTTGACCTGCACAGTCCCAGCACATACTAGGGCATGGCACATAGTAGGTACTAATAAATGTTTGTTGGTTGGATGGGTGGATGGATGGTTGGTTGGATGCTTATATGAAGTACAGTGAACTGAAGTAAAAATTGCCTCCTTCCCGCCAGGGAATTCCAGAAGCACGTGAAGATCCTGGGCTGGGAGAACAGTGGGGTTCAGGCTCTGGGAAAAGCTAGGAGGACCACAAAAGTGGTTAAGCCCTTAATGACCTTGAGACCCAGGTAAACCACTCCTTGTAGATGTGCAAGGCATAGTTCAGCCTCTCTTCTTGTAGATGAGGGTGTGGGCCTCAGTTTTCTCTCCACGGGAGGGCATAACCATAGCACCTCCCTTTCAGGGTTCTTAGAAAGTTTTTGCTGAGATAACGCTAGCTAAGCAGTTTGCATAGAGCCAGACACATATGCATGTGCACTAAATATGTTCATGTTACTTACAACATAAACATTTATAACCATAAATGTTTGTCACATATAAATGTTTATAACATATAAACACCAGTATTAATATCATTGTCTGAGACAAAGGGACCTCAAGCAAGGAGAAGATACAGAAGGAGCAGGAGATTTACGTTCATTTCGTTGTATCATTTCCTCATTCCTTCCCTTTCCAGGTGCAATGAACCCCTAGAGGCCAAATGATGCCTCCCCCGCCCCTCCATCCCAGGCCGTGGTGTAAAGAGAGTGGATTTTCAGAGCAAACAGACCCCAACTCTGGCCCTTATTTGCAGTATAACTGTGGGCGAGTTCTTTCCCTTCTTTGAGACTTAGTTCTCTCACCTTTAAAATGTAAATAACAATATTTTCTTTACATGGCAATTGTTACCGGGATTAAATGAATTTATGTACTTTTGAAAGCCTGATCTGGGTGATGCTCCAAAAGATATCCATTCTCTCCTTTACCTAAAGAGGCAGCATGAAAATAAATCAGGATCTGGACCAAGGTACGGGAAAGATATCGGGCCAGGGCCATCAAGGAAGACTCTCCCGGGTTCTCCTGAAGGATGAGGCAGAGTTGCCAGGAACTGGAAGGAGGAAATGGCATTCCAGGCAGAAAGTCTGCCTGGGGATAAAAGTCACCCTATGTTCCAGAAGCTGAGGGGAGACTTGGGAGGGGAGGGAATATTCCTGCAATGAGAGCGCCCCACATTTCAGGCTGAGGGAAGGAAGACACAGAGAACCACCATGGAATCAATGGAGGGCATGATCGGACTTGGAGTTCTGAATGGGAATTTTGCCAACCATTGCGAGGTGGATAACAGATGGGAAACAGCAGAGGCCAAGGGTCCAATTAGGGGCTGGTTAGAGCTGTGTGAAAGAGATGAAGATGCCTGAACCAAGGTGGTGGCAGTGGGGGAGGGAGACGGGGGACAGATTTGGAAAATAGTTTCAAAATATTTATTGAGCACTTTTTTCACCACCTCTGATCTCTCCATGTCCGCTTGGAGCCATATCTGCACTCGGCAACTACAGGAGCATTTCCAAATGGATCCGATCACATCACCCCCTGCTTTAAAGCTTTCTGATGGCTTATTGCCCTTGAGGTTAAAGCCAGATTCCTTAGCAGGGTCTGCAAGGCCCTGCGGGGCCTGGTCCTCATCCTGTCCCATAGGTCGCCCCCATGCAGCCCTTGCACGTACTGTGCCCTCTGCCTCTGCTTCTTCTCCTCTCCGTCCTCCCCATCCTCCTCCTCCTCCTCTTCTTCAAGGTAACACCTGCTTATTCAGATCTCAGCTCAAGTAGACTTCCTGACCTCCCTGATTAGGTCAAATTCCCCTACGTCAGGCAAGCACCATGTCACTCTCTTGGTGGCATTTGTCACAATTGTCCTTTTACACTCATGAGTAGCTCCCTCTTCCACTAAAATGTAAGCCCCACGAAGGTAGCCCTGTGTGTGTTTTCACTCCCTCCCTGCATCCCCAGGGCTTGTAGCAGAGTGTGCTCAATAAACATGGGTTGAACAAATGAGTGAATGAATGAGCCTGCGCTGTATGCCAGGCACCATGCTGGGCTCTTAGGGAGACACCCACAGGCAGGGACTTTTCAGGAGCAGAAGACCAGCCCCCTAGGAGGGAGAAGTCCTTCTGAATCCCTGTCCCTGCTTCCTGCTCCCTCCTCTCCGGTGTTCACAGCACCAGAGCATCTCAGAGGTCGGCATCCCCTTGGCAACGTGGTCACCAGCCTGGCATGATCTAATGCTTAGCTGGACCTCTCCAGCCAGGTCCAGCCTCGGAGAGGCTAAGGCGGACACCATGGCAACGGCCTAGCTCCCAGGAGACCCCGGACTGCTCCTGGAGATGCCAAATCAGGCTTCTCTGTTCTCTGGGGACTGAGCCCAGGGTCCAACCTCAAAGGGACAAAGTCTTGGAGGGAGAAAAATCACCTTCAAACTTGCCAGGTGTGCGTCATTGCAATCTATTGCCTCTGAGAGCCCAGTGGAGCCGTGGATCAATTAGTCCGATCTATAGGCCTGACCACATGTCTACGGTGACCGTCCCCGAGGTCAAGGCTCCTCAGTGGGGAAGGGGAGTCACCGTTAAAGCAGGTTATGGAACGTTCTCGTGCAGGTGGGGGAGAGGCAGCATGGTGCTGAGGAGAAAGGCCGGTATCCTGGGTTCAAATCTTGGCTCTGCCTCCTAATTCCCTTCACTTCTCTTGAGTCCCTGTGTCCTCATTTACAAAACGGGGATCATAATAAAGGCTTATCTTGCAGGGCTGTTGTGAGGACCAGATCTGCTGATAGATGAAAATTCCCTGGAACACAGAGAGTGCACACTTAAATCATAGCTGTTTTCATTCTCATCACTGTGGGTAATGTAAACAGGGCGCTGTTAAGATGTGTGATGTGTTCTCAGGTGGATACTTAGTAAATTGGATTGGCAGCCTGCTGAGCGTGAACTGCCAAGGTCCTGGTTCCGCTACCAGGGCTGAGACCAAGCTGGGGGCGGGGACAGTTGGGCCCCCGCCAGGCACCGCGGGGAGCCCTTGGTCTACCTGATCTCATCTGTCTTCACAACCACCTGTGGGGCAGGTATCATTGCTGTCACTTTCAGAAGAGGATTTCTGGGTCCAGAGAGCTATGGAATTTGCCCAAGTTCCATCAGGGAATGAGTTTGTAGATTCTCACAAATGACGCTGAGAAGTTACAGCAGCAGCCGCTAGCACAGGTGCCACAGAAGAGCACTGTGGGCATCTCTGCTTGCAAGCCACAAGCCCAGCCTCTCCCCCTGCCCTTCCCATCCCAAACAGAAACGCCCCTGGAGAAAACGGAAGCCTCCCGCACTGTTGGTGGGAATGTAAGCTGGTGCAGCCACTGTGGAGAACAGTATGGAGGGTCGTCAAAAAACTAAAAATAGAGCTGCCATATGATCCAGCAATCCCACTCCTGGGCATATATCCAGACAAAGCTATCATTCGAAAAGATACATGCACCCCGATGTTCATAGCAACACCATTCACAATAGCCAAGACATAGAAACAGCCTAAATGTCCATCGACAGATGAATGGATTAAGAGGGTATGGTATATATAAACAACGGAATGTTAGTCATAAAAAAAAGAACGAAATCATGCCATTTGCAGCTACGTGGATGTACATAGAGATTATCATACTACGTGAAGGAAGTCAGAAAGAGAAAGACAAATACCATATGAGATCACGTATATGTGATATCTAAAATATGACACAAATGAACGTATCTACGAAACAGAAACAGACGCGCAGACATAGAGAGCAGACTTGTGGTTGCCAAGAGGGAGGGGGCGTGGGGGAGGGATGGAGTGGGAGTTTGAGATTGGCAGATGCAAACTATTTTATGTAGAATGAATAACAACAAGTCCTACTGTATAGCACAGGAAACTATATTCAATATCCTGAGATAAACTATAATGGAAAAGAATATGAAAAAGAATATATATGTATGTATTGATATATGCATAACTGAATCACTTGGCTGTATGGCAGAAATTAACACAACATTGTAAATCAACTATACTTCAATAAAATAAATTAAAAAGAAAAAGAAATGTTCCTTGATGAGGAGGCAGATTTGTAATAGTATTTATCTGGACCAAGTTCCTGGCCAGACCCTGGGTACCTCTGCCACCGTGGGCTCTTCCCTCTGACTCCATAGCAGGGATTTAGGAACTGGAGTCGACGAGCCCTCACCTTGGGGATGTCTGGGGCATCCAGGAGTTAAGTTAAGGGGCATCCCTTGGTTCTTAAGCATCATGGCCTCCTTTTTCAGCTTGAAAAGCAGGTTCAGCACAGGCCAGAAACTTCCTGCAGAAGCCAGTTTGAGGTCATGCTTTTTGCTTATGTTACACTGGCCATTCAATACCTGAGAAGGGGAGGAACAAAGCACAAGCTGTGAGAGATGATTCTGTTCAGGCCTTTTCCCCAGAACTAAGTCACATTGTTTCACGAAGGCCCTCAGCCTCTGTCAGAGCCTCCTTTCAAAGGGCACGCTCAGCCTGACGCCCTGCTGGAGGACGCAACTCTGGCAGGAACGCAGATGCACTTAATAAATCCAGACGCAACTGAATGTACCACTGACAGCGAAGAGCCATCGGGAAGGTGAGCGACCAACAAGTGTCATTAACAGAAACATACAAAACCCACAGGCATGGGGCTCCACCAACTAGGTAGGACCTCAGAACCCCACAAAGTCCCTTCCTTTAAGTGTTTCTGAAAGTCTTGGGGCAAAGAGTAGTCCTGTACACTCCATGCTCGGCAATTTGTGGCCACCTGCTGAGGGCTGGGTGCAGGTTTTGTGGGTGTTCTAATTGCCACATCCTCTAGGGCACTACGGTCCGGTGCTCCCCGCGCTGAAGCCTCAAGATGCCAAAACATCCCTCTTTCCCCCTCTGTCCTCACTGTGTCAGAGCCATGCTGGGGTCCGCGCCGAATGGGGAGAATTTGTTCATGCAAGGACCATTTATTGAGCGTCTGCTGTGTGCCAGGAGAGTCACTGGGGAATAAATGTGACATGGCATTTGTTCTTTGCGGAGTTTGTGGTCTAGTAGCTGATGATAAACAAACACATGAACAATTGTGAGGAGAGCTACTAAGGAAATCAACAGGATGCTGTTCAATTATATAAACTCATAGGACCTTGTACTTGGGGTCAAGCAGTCAGGGAGGAGCTCTCTGAAGAGGTGACATTTATACTGAGATGTAAGAGCCATCCTGCCCAAAGTAAGGGACAGAGCATTCCAGGCGGAGGGAACTGTATAGGGCGAGACCCTGAGGAACTGAGAAGAAGGGAACTGGCTGGAACTCGGGCTGGAGAGAGAGGTGAGGGGTGAGATGAGAGAGAGGTGAGGGGTGAGATGAGAGAGAGAGGCTGGGCCAGGTCATTCAAGACCAAAGTGAGAAGTTTGGATTTTATTTTGAGCAGGATGTAATCCCCAAAGTGTTTTAAGTGAGGCAGGGATGTGAGTTAATTTATATTTTTTAAAGGTCATTCTGTTGGGCAAAGCAAGAGGGGAAGCAGAGAGAGCAGTGAGGAGACTGCAGCAGAGTCTGGGGGGGGGCGGGGGAGGGGGTTGGGGGAGGGTCTGGGAGGGGGCTGATGAGAGGTGGATGGATTTGAGAGACATTTTGGAGGGAGAATCAACCATGTTTGCTGATGGACTGACCATGGATTTCTTGATTATTTTTTACCATAAAAATACAAACTCTTCGTTTCAGTGCTTTTCTCCACCAGGCACTTTACCAACTTTTTCCACCTCTGGCCCTGGGCATTGACCCCCAAAGCTTTCTGCACCGTCTTCCTTCCCCAAGCAGAGGTTGCAACTACCTAAATGTCTTGCATTAGCTTCAGCACAGCCAGGAGCCCCTCGCCACCCGAATGAACATGTAGAAATTCATCCACAGTACAAACAGCAAGAAACCAGGTATTGCAGACACTCTCTAGACTGTTTAGAGGAAACCAAGGCCCAGAGAGGCTCAGAGACTTATTCCAGATCACACAGCTAGCATATAGTGAGTTTTAAAACCCCAAATGTAATTCTATTGCCATTGGATCATATATAGTAATTCCAAGAAGCATTACCTAAGAGACACCCTTAAAGAATTTGCTTCAGTAAATAGCTGAGAATTAATTTATTCAATAAACCCACTGAGCTTCTATTATCTATTATGAGCATTGGTTGTCTGTCATCTATCACATGCCCAGCACCCAGCCAGCCTCTGAAGTTATGAAGATTAATCAGATAAAGCCCTCTACCCTTGCAACGCTTTTGGTTTTGTGGACAGAGCGGGTGTTTGGTGGGAGGATGGTAAGGATGTCTCCAAAGTAAAGGCCGGCAATGCAATGAGACAACCGCATGAGCAAAGACACATACATGCTACAGGAAAGCAAAAACAAATGGTGTGTAAACCCACCAAGCATATAGCAGATGCTTCTAAAGAGCTTGGAAATTGCTTGTTCTCAAGCTCTTTAAACGTTTTCCTCAAAGTGTACTTAGCTTGTTAATTTGGACCAACCACTGGGGCGGGCTCTGTGAGGCTAAGGTAAATGTCAACCCTGGCTCATCTGAATGGCCCTAGATTCCAAACTGGTCCTGCAGATCTGTGTTCTGTGCATTCAAGGCTGTGTTTGCTTCTGAATGGTCTCCCGTAACCTAAGCTCTTTGAAGAAAGAGATCACGTCTTTGGCTTTCTCTGCATTTTCTCCTTTCAGTCTTCAATAATGACTTAGCAAATGCTTAATTTGTGCTAGATTGTAGGTGGAGGGGGGCAGAGAGCAATGACAATGACAGGCATACTCCCTGCTATCATGGAACTTGCAACTGGCCATCAACCAACTCTCAGCCCACAGAGGGTCCTGTTGGATTGTACTAAGTACTACCTATAGCTTCATGACTCCTAAATCTTACCTTCAGCTGAGTGTTATCTGAGCTCCAAACTCATATATTCAACTGTAAACTCTACCTGGATACACAATTTGCCCTAAAACCATTATATCCAAAACAGAATCTAGATTCCCACCAATGCCAACTCCAACTTGGTCCTCCCTGCACCTTTCCTACCTCTATGAATGGCACCATCACCCATCTAGTTGCACAAACCCATAACCTAGGAAGCACCCTTGATTCTTCCCTTTCCCTTGACCCCTACACCCGGTCCATCCACTGTTCTCCATCACCACCACCGCTGCCATCTTTGACTGCTGTTACCACCATAGCTTCCCACTGACCTTCTCCCAGCTTCGAATCCATTCGCTACACAGTGGCCAGGTTGATCTCATAAAATGTAAACAGAAGCATATCTCTCCCCTTTTTTTAGCCTTGCAGGGATGGTCCATTGCTCTCAGAGTAAAATTCCAACTCTACAGTGACCTGCAGTGGTCCTTGTCAGCTCCCACCTACCCTCTCCTCTGCATGGGTCCCTCTAACTTTGATCCAGCCCGTCTTCTCTCTTCCTTAGGTCCACAACACACCTTCCCAACCTCTGTGCCTGTTGCTCTATATCTGACTACTTCTCCCCAACCCCATTCTTTCAATATCTGGATCCCCCCTCATCCTTCAGGCTTCAGCCCAGATATCACCTCCTCAGAGAAGCCTCCCCTGACTTCCCAATCCAACACACCAGCCCCCACCTTAGTGACTCTGTATTGCATCACTCAAATTCTCCCCTTTATAGCATCAGATCTTTTGTGGCCTCATGGATGTAGAATGTGGGATTCATGATGGTAGGGCTATTGTCCGTCTTCACTAGGGAGGCCCCGTGTCTAACAGAGGAGACACTCAAATATTTGTTGAATCCAAACAGAACAACAACAAAAAGCTTCCCAGGGCTGTTCTGAGGATTATGTGAAACTGTGTGAACGCCCCTGGCACAGAGCCAGGTTCACTGTAGGCGCCCACGTGCTCACCCAGGGTCCCAGGCTAGCCTGCAGGTTGCAGGGACGAAAAATGCATTAGACTCCTCCCCCGGGGAAAAAAAAGGCATGAGAGGCGAGAGGGCAAGAAACATGAGCAAGTGCTCCTGACCACACTTGAAAGAATTTATTTTCTTTGTTTGCCTCCTTTCCCTCTTTGCAATGTGTCTATTTTTAAAGAGCTGGAAGAGTGCTACAAGATGATCACTTCTGAGATTCAGCCCTTCTTTGTCCCCTGAGCAGCCCTCCCTCGCCTCCTTCCAATGGCTCTCAAGAAGCCACCTGTTCCGAACCGCCTGCATCTGCCCTGCCCCCGCCTCTTCTTGCCACTGAACTGTACCCGGGGGGCCCCTGGCCAGACAGGGCTGTGTTCCTGCCCCCAGGATGGCTTTGAAGCCAGCAGCTGTCGCTGCCTGTTTGTTTGTACCAAAGCACCACGTATGGTAACAGATCATGAATAAGAAAGAGGCCCCTGATGGCAGAGAAGCCATCTCCCGCCAGCACTGACCCTTCCAGCAGCCATCTGCAAACTCCAGGCAGCCCCCTTCCCAGAGGGGCAGCAGGGCGCAGGCGACATGCACCAGAGACGGAGGCAGAACCTACTTGAGCTCAGCAAGCAGGGATCAAGCCCCTCCCTGTGTCAGGAATGACGTCTGGGTTCCAGCCCTGGCTCTGCTGCTATCCCAGGAGAAGTGAGTAAGTCCCTTCACTTTTCTGACCACCCATTTCCTCATCTGTAAAGTGGGTATAGTAACAACCGAAATGGGTATCTAGGATTCATATTCTTGATAAAAGTCTTACCCATTAATGGTTTCATTTTATTTCACTTGTTTGGTGAAACAAATATTTACTGGGTACCCACTCTGTGCCAGGCACCGTGCTAGGCATGGCAAATATAGTTGCCCAAAGAGATAAGATATCAACCTTCCTCAGGCTTGCATGGTAGGGGAGGAGGACATTCATCCAGTGATCCCATAACAAAATGTTAAGTTACAGTCATGACAGGTTCTATAAAGTCCACAAAGGACAGGTACTTGGCGCAATGAGAGCCTGTAATTGGGGAGCGTGACCTTGAGGGTCGCATAGGAAGTAATGCTTGAACTGACATGTGAAGAAGTAGAGGTGTTAACTAAGAGAGGAGGGAAGAGTGTTCTGGGGAAAGGGAACAGCTTAGATGAAACGTGGGTCAGGAGGTAGCCCAGAGATCGTGAGGGCCTGCAAGGAATCCAGTGTTTCTGGGGGTGCAGAGTGGAAATGAAATGGGAAAAGTCGGCAGGGACCAGACCTGGTGCTCCCTGTTGTCGGAGGTACAGAGGAATTGTGTCTTCACCCTGAGAGCAGTGGGAAACGTTTGCCGGTTTCATCAGGGTGTCATGAGACCGAGTTTGATGCTTTGCAAGGTTCACTGCTGCATGGGGAACAGATTGGAGGGGCCTGAGGGGAAGCAGGGGCCTGGAGGCCATCGCAGGCATCCTGGAGGAAGATGAGGGTGGTTTGGTAATGATGGTGGCAGCAGAGCTGGAGAGAACGTCCTGGTAGCTGGTTGCACAGGTGGGGTCGGGTAGGGAGGGGTGGGGGTGAAGATGGATAGGGCTGCAATTCACAGGGGGAGACAGGAATTACCAGCCCCACTCTAGAGATGAGATAATCAAGCCTCAGAAAGGGGAAGTGGTCCCCAAAAATAGCAAGTGATGGGACCAAGCTCACAGCCAGTCTTCCAATTCAGAGGTTCAATCCCCAGGGGACCAGTGTCAGTTATCATTATTTAGGCAAGTACCAAGTGGCTGAGTGAAGACTGGTCCCCAAGGCCAGGGTTGGTCTCTTTCCCAAAGTTCTTGCTCCCAAAGGTGAGGAGGGCAGCCTCCAGGCTGACCCAGTCCTGTCCTCAGCAAATGCCGATCCTCAGCCAAACCCAAGGATGTCAGCAGTCGTGGGGAGGAGACCAAGCTCGAGGGCCAGCTGGAGACAGGACCCAGGACAGGTGAATATGATGAGCTCTGGAGGCCTGCAGACCTGGGTACAAGTCCTGTCTTTGCTGCCTTCTAGCTATGTGCCCCCTGATGCTGCCAAAGTCTTCCTGGCATCTGACCCAAACTAAGAAGTATTCCACCAAGGCTGTGAGCCCTTGTAACCCAGGCTGGGCTCACCGGAGACACAGCTGCCCTGTCTCTCCAAGGACGTCCTCTGATGGGGCAGACTCTTGTGGGGATGATGAGCGTCAGGGACAGAGGGAGGGCAGGACATCAAGGCAGAGGCAGATTGAGGGGTCTGCTCAGCGGGGAGGACTTTTTGATCAAGACATTGTTTGAACTTCCCAATGCATGGTGATAATAAAACACAAACTGATTTTAATCCATTTTATTGTTTTTAAACTCGCTACAGACAGTGTAACTCTTCTTGCCTGAACTCAGAGGAGATGGCTCCTACCACCCATGCCCCTGCGATGCCAGATGCCAGGGCCCCCTCTCCTACTGCCACCTTCTCTGGAGAGCAGAGGGGAAGCTTACCTTGACTCCTTGGGACACAGACATGATAGGCCATTTATTCACTTACTCAACAAATATTTATGAAGCCCCGCTACATGTCAGGATCAGCGTTAAATGATGGAAATACAGGTATCTGTTAGACATGATACTGCCCTTGAGAGACGCTTATTCGTTCATTTCCCCATTCACTCATTCATCCAATATGATATTAATTGAACACGTACTGTGCCCAGCATGGGAACTGTGGCCCCTCAGTCAGGTTATCTAAGTGGGATGGTTAGACTTTCTCAAGGAGATGCCTTCAAGGTGCTTCAGCTCTCCTTTGCAGGACAAGTGGAAGATAGCGAGATGAAGAAGGGGGAAGGCATCTTCCAGATGAAGGATCAACACTGGTAAAACCCCAGAGGTATGAAACAACTTGAGGTCCAGGGAACCATGAGTACTTCTACATGGCTGGAAGAAGGGTCCACCTGGGGCACTAGGGAGGAGAAGGGCCAGAGAGAGGGCAGGGGCAGATCATAAAGGGCCTTGAATGCTAAGCCAAGAAGGGGAACTTTTTACTAAAAGCCATAAGAGAGTCCCTGAAGTGTCTTAGGCTGGGTGGAGAAAGGGGGTAACAGGTAGGGACAACCGTCATCGGATATCACAAAGATCTGGCTGCAGCAGGGGGAATGGAGGGGAACACAGGGCGCTCAAGACAGGGAGCCCAGGTAGGAAGCTGTTAGGAGGCCGGTACTGAGGAGGCAGGGGGATGGAGAGGAGGGGCGTGTCAAAAGACATCAGGAAGGTGAAATCTGTGAGAGGTGGCTTGTCAATTAGTTATTGCCAGAAAATGCTGCAAACCCAACCACTCCAAATAATGTCTTAAAACAACATTGATCCCAGACCAGCTAAGAGTTGGCTGATCCTGCCTAGGCTCGGCCAGGCTTGGCTGGACTTGAGCGTATATCTGTTGTTGGCTGATATCAGCTGGGCCGGCTCAGGGCAGTTTGGTCCTGCTCTGTGAGTCCCTCCTCTTCCTCCTGGCACCAGTGGGCACGCTCTTCTCATGGCAATGAGGGCAGAGGCACAAGAGAACAAGGCTAACCAGGCAAGAACTTTACAAGCCTTTAGTTATGTGATACCCATCAACATACCATTGGGTAAGTCATGGGGTGGAGCCCAAGGTGAAGTGGTGGGAGCTATATTCCATCTTTTTGGAGGAAGAACTGCCGAGTCACATGGCACAGGGCATGGATTCAGGGAGGGGTGAAGAGCTGGGGTGTCATTCAAGCTATTTCCTGCACCAGATCAGGGCTGGGAGGAGAGGAAGGGAGTTCATGAGTTTCTTGCCAAGAATGGGGTACATATCAGCCCAACTATCTCCAAAGTTTGGATCTGTTCCACTCTGGACCTCAAAGCCCAATCAGGAATTAAGCCAGGGACAGGGGTCGTCTCAGATGCAACGTCTATGCAGCCCACCCACCCTGCACTGAATGTTCTAGGGAAAGAACCGACCCCTCAGCACCATACCCCACCCAGACCTTCCCTGATCTTTCTGCCAGCTCTGGCCTGGGCTCCCCAGCTTGCCTCCTGGAAGACTAGCTTCCCTTCTCACTCAGACTGTGTTGATTGCACATTCTGGAGTCATGTTTTCCTCCGTGTGGGCAGAAACAGTTGCACAGCTGCTTCAATCC
Source organism: Balaenoptera physalus (assembly GCF_965194825.1). Classification (NCBI taxonomy): domain Eukaryota; kingdom Metazoa; phylum Chordata; class Mammalia; order Artiodactyla; family Balaenopteridae; genus Balaenoptera; species Balaenoptera physalus. The sequence goes on along the minus strand of NC_138882.1, from coordinate 180,777,474 downwards.
TGCAAACAGAGGGGTGGGTGGGAAAAAGAGATGTGTGTGTTGGGGGCGGGTGGAATCTACTGCTTCCATTCTTGGTCTCACTGGGATCCCCTCTCCCCCTCTGCACACACGTCCTCCTCTCTGGCTGACCCCCCAGACCACCTACCTGATTTCTCCAACCGCACAACAAACGAGAAGAAGATTTAGTCTCCCCCAGGGGTAACCCTGAAGGAAGGAAGCAGAAGTGGCCTGTACCCTGGCTGGCCCAACTGGGTGACCTGGGGGATGTCATTTCCCTTTTCTGGATCTTAGTTTTCACACCTATAAAACAGTAACATTGGTCTAGTGGACATTTAATGTTGAACAAACACTCATACAATGCTTACTAAGTGCCCTGCTATCTTAAGTGCTTTGCAAATATTTACTAATTTAATTATCATAACGACACTTCAAGTCATCTCTATTTTACGGCGGGGAGACTGAGGCACAGAGAGGTTAAGTAATTTCCCCAAGGGCACACAGCCAGGGAATGACAATGTCAGGGCTTCAAGCCAGGCAATCCAGCCCCAGGGTCCACATTTAACCACCATATTACTCTGCCACTTGCTTTACTCTCCTCTCCAAATTTCTGGAAGTCCAGAAAACTCGCCTCGTGGAGTCATGCCTGTCCCATGTCCCTCTTTATTTCCTTTTAAATAGGTTTTATGGGTTGCATTGTGTCCCGCCCCCCACCAACCAAAATATAATTCAAGTCCTAACTCCTGGTAAGTGGACATGACCTTTTTTGAATAGGGTCTTTGCAAATGAAATCAAGTTTAGATGAGGTCATACTGGATTACAGTGGGCCCTAATCAGTGACTGGTGTTTTTACAGGAGAAAGGAGGGGGAGATTTGGACACAGACACATCAAGACACAGAGATACCCAGCTGTGTGGAAACGGCGTTAGAGATTGGAGAGACGCAACTACAAACATAGGAACGCGAAGGATCATAGCCACCCCCAGAATCTGGAAGGGGCAAGGAAGGATTCTTCCCTAGAGCCTTCAGAGGGATCATGGCCCTGTGGAGACCTTGATTTCAGACTTCTAGCCTCCAGAATTGTGAGAGAATAGATGTCTTTTCTTTTAAGCCACCCAGTTTGTGGTCGTTTGTTACAGCAAGCCCTGGGAAACCAATACAATGGGTAAGGAAGTCTTGAAGGTTCCAAGCAGAGACAGCTCCAGAGAGTAACTCCAAGCTGGAAGGCTTCTCTACCCTCCCAGGTCATGTCCCAGATGCTCTGTCTCCTGCCACCTCTTACGTAGCCACTCAACCTGGCTGACTTTGATTCCTGGAGAACTTTGGTCCAGAAATGCAAACTCCAGGCTGGGGAAGGCTGGGGAGAAAGGATGGCCAGTGGATATGGAAACTGAATGGTACGGGGACAGAGATTCTGAACTTCGTGGGGGCTGAGAATTGGGTTTTGGGAACCTTGGGGGTGCGGAGGCTTGGAATTCTCAGTGGCCATGCCCCTTAAGCCCAAGTCCCTTACCTCCAGGAAACTGGAACTCTCTGAGCTGAAAAGTGGCTCAAAGCCACTACAGGTGCCAGTGACATCACCTCTCCACCTCAGTCTCCCAGCTGGTCTAGAGCAAGGCAGATTCTGCCCACTGCACCGGTGATGGTGAGGATGAAATTAGACAGTGCATGTGGAAAGGCTTTAGAGGACAGCTGAGTGGAAGAAAAGCTGCTTGGGAACCCTTGTGCCTCTTCCCACCTGACCAAGTTCCTGGACTCTTGAGTCCAGCTTATCATCCCCTTCTTTAAGCCCTGGACCCAAAGCCTAGCTCATCGTGGGTGATCATAGTTTCAAACTGAAGTGAATTATGCCTTGTATCTTGGTTAGTCTCCAGTTTGACAAAGGCAGCATTCCATCCCCCGTCATCATTTCTACTGGTGACTGATCTCACACCCCAGCAGGCATTCAGAGGTGATCCAGGCAAAATGACCAACTCGGAGAAGTTCGTTTGCCCACAAGCTAGCTCCCTTTCCTCTCCACCCCTCTTCCATTCCTTCTGCCCAGCAATACCCACCCCCCCCCCCCCCACACACACACAAAATCTCTCCCTCCAGACGGTTCTCCAAAATTCTCTCGCTGGGGCTTCCCTCTCAGCTGTCTGACACCTGCAGTGATGTCTACCGGGGTTTCAGGCAGACATTTAATGAAGGTCTGGTGGGACTTAAAGCCCTCAAGGATCCTAAGATATGACGCCCTAATGGTGGAATCATTGATTCTCAGACTCCTGGCTGAGATCACGTGTCATCTGTTATCCTGGCAGGGAGCTCCTGCACCCAACACGGTGTCTCTGCTCCCTTCACAACTTTCTACCTCACGGCATCCACCCACTGCCCCCATCCCACTCTCAGATGCCACCCTACTTAGGCAGAGAGTCCAGAAAAGGGATGGGTCATCTGCCCTGGATGTAACCCAATGTGTGGTGAAAGAGGTAGGGTGGAAAGATGGAGTCAGACAGACCTGGCCTCAAATTTTGACTCTTCTACTTGCTGTGTGGTCTTGGGCAAATTACTTCACCTCTCTGAGCTCATTTTTTTTAGTTTTTATTTTATATTGGAGTTTAGTTGATTTACAATGTTGTGTTAGTTTCAGGTGTACAGCAGAGTGATTCAGTTATACATATGGGTATATCTATTATTTTTCAAATTCTTTTCCCATTTAGATTATTTTAGAATATTGAGCAAAGGTCCCTGTGCTATACAGTAGGTCCTTGTTGGTTATCTATTTTAAATATAGTAATGTGTGTATGTCAATCATTTTGAAATGAGGAGCATAGCAACTTCCGCCCAGAGTTTGGTACAGTATAAGAGCAAGAGCATGCACCTCTTCCAGGCCTTGCTTGCAAGTGCCTGGCACACAGTGACAGCTACAAAAGGCCAGTGGGGTGTGATGGAAAGTTCCCAGGCATTGGAATCTGAAAGGCAAGCATTTGAATCCCTACTCCGTCACCTCCTAACTGTGTGGCCTTGGGTAAATCACTCCACCTCTCTGATCCGCAGTTTCTCTATAAAACTGGAATAAAGCCCCTGTTCTTGGGTGTGGCCCTGGTCTCAGGCAGAGGGGCCCAGGACACAAGCAGGCCCTGTCCAGTGCTGACTCGCCTGGTGGCAGCCCCGTTCCCCAGGGAGGGGCTGCCGCAGGCCTGTCTGTCATCGCTGGCCAGGCCCTTTCCATCAGCCCCAGTAGGAATTAGCAGAGGCTGCTAAGTGGCCTCCTGCTTTCCCCTGCGCTCTGGAGAATGGGGGGAGGGAAAGGGTGACGGGGCAGCAGCACCAGCGGTGTGTGCGTCGGGTGATTGTCATGGTTACGCTCTGACAAAACCAATGGCTCTGCTTCCTGCGGGCCACCTAAACAGCCAGCGCAATGTGGGCATCATCAAGCCGGCTGCTGGGGCCTCGACGCTGGGCTTGGCACTGGAGCCCTGCCCTGGGCGCCCCCTCCAGCAGCTCTGGGCACAGGAAGGCAGCTGCTGGGGCTGTGGACAGAGGGAGTGTTTGCCCAGACAGTGTTGTTTCTGGGGCAAGGTAAGGGCTGGTCCAGCTTGTGTGAGGGTGAGGACCCGGCAGCTGGGCTGTCCCGAGTGTGCGCGTGCGCGTGTGTGTGTGAGCATGTGCATACATCTGCATGTGCACATTGTGTGTTTGCACTGGTGGGATGGGCGATCCGCCAGACACAGGGCTCAGGATGCTCCAGCAATAGAAGTGAGAGATCACGCGACCACATGTTGCTGCCCGCAATCCCTCTCTCTCTCCCTCTCTTTTTCTCCCCACCCCCCACCCCACTCCTTCCCCTCTCTCTCCCTCTTTCTAGAGCTCTCTCTCTCTCTCTCTGTCTAGTTCTCTGTCTCTTTTCTGTGTGTGAATCTCTCTGTATCTTCTGCCCCCTGTGTGTCTCTGCCCCCTCCCCACTTCCCTGACACCTGTGCCACCATCTCCCCCACCCCCGGGCCATCAGGAGCTCTTCGGGCCGTCCTCCCCTGGCCGCCGGGCTCGTGCCCGCTGCCCTCCGGGTGCCGGGCGTGTGACTGTCCCCAAAGCCAGCCGCTAGCTGCTCGTGCGCCCTTCTCAGAGCCCCGCACCCCCGGCTCCTGCCAGGTAAGCGGAGCTGCAGGAGGGAGAAGGGGTCGGCGGGCGGGTGGGAGGCGGGCAGGCTGGGGATGCGGGTAGGGGGGACCTGGCACCCGCGCGCAGCGGTGGCGTCTGCGAACACGTCAAGCCCGGGCTGGAAGTCCCGTCATAACATCTCCCGCAGCAGCGCCAACAGTCCCAGCCGGAGGCGCCCTCCGCAACGCACGCCCAGCAGAGGCGCAGACCGGGGCTTGGCGGGGCCTGGCGGGAGGGGCCGAATCTCCCCCTTCCCCACCTCCCCTCCTAGAGCCGCAGGCACCTTCCTGTCTGTTCCTACCGCCCTGTCTTCCTTTCTTTTTTGAAGAAGAAGACTTCAGAGCAGGCAGAGCGCCCTTCCTCTCCTCTGCTGGCACAGAAGCCCGTTCCCTGCGTTCGCCTGACCTGGGATCTGGGCAGAGGCTCGGAGGGCCCTGGATGAATCCCGCCCTCCTGCTCAGGGGTGGAGGGCAGAGGGCACCAAGGCGCCCTCCGTTAGCTGGAATTGGGGGAGGGGGCGGGGGGGGTGCTTGGGGACAGGGGGCCTGAGCGCCTGGGGATGTGGTGACCGTGGGATGTGTGCTCCAGAGGAGAACCGGCCCTGTGTGTCCCTGGAGGGCGTGAAGGGTAGGGAGTGAGCCCCAGGAGTTGGTAAGGGGGGGCCGTGGTGCATGGGCAAATGCGCTGACGTGTGTAGGGCTACATGGATGGGATGTCCTGTGTCCGCTGGTGTGCCGGGATCGAAGAGTGTGGGCCATGCGTGTGTGTGCGTGCACACACAGGTACATGTGCCGGCGGTTGTGGATGGAACTTGACCCAGAGGTTGGCGGCCAGGATCCCCGAGGCCTGACATGTCAGCCGCATGCAGTTCCTGTCACCCAGCCTTGGTTAGCACCCCTCCCCGGGGACAGTGCTCCTGCCGTTTCCAATCCAGCTCCCCACCCCAGGTGATGATCCAGGGCCCCAGGTGAGGTGGGCACTGTGCCCTGATGGGCGGCCTGCAGACCCCACTGCTTTTCTGACATGAGGCGGGCCGAGGGTCCTGGGCTGGGAGGGGGGACTGGGGTGCTGAGCGTCCTCTCCAGCCTCAGGTGACGTGGGGTCTGTAGGAGACCAGCCCCAAATCCAGGCTAGTTAAAGCTCTAAGGGCCTCCAGGCATTGGCCATTGGTTTGCTAGCTGGTGAATGGGCTGCCAGTAAAGTGGTCCTGGGCCCAGAGGGAAGAACAGCTTTTCCCTCACTGAGCTGGGCTCATTCGCTGGCTGCCTCTCTTGACCAAACATATGATGCTGATTGCAGTTCTGGCAGAGGCTGCTCCGTGGGGAAAATGGACACTCCCGGGGGAATGGGGACAGTGGAAGAGGCACCCAGGTGCTGCAGGTCAGCTGCTCCTTCAGGACCCTCACCTTGGGCTCCTGCTACAATTCAAATTGTCCCCTCTGCTGGGTGAGTGGGTCTCTCTTAGCACGCCCTGGCCCGTTCCCTCCAACTACATAACCGGTGGCCAAGCTGACTTAGGTTTCTTGTGGTCTCATAGATGTTCCCAGTCCAGCCATACTGGGAAGGGGGCTTGGGCCATGCCAAGCAGAGCGTCACCATAAACAAGAAGTCAACAGACTTCCCTTGAGGCATGGGGAACAGTCCAGTGGGATCAGTGAACAAAATATGGCTCCAGGTCACCAGGAGTGCACAAATCTTTTCATCCCATTAAACTCCTTTAAGAGCACGTGCCCATCGGGCACTGCCTGGTGAAAATCCAGCTGGAGCCCTTCCCTAACCTCTGCTCTCTGGGGTTACTCACCCAGCAGAACGGCTGACCCATGAAACCCTCTGGAAGAGGGGGCTGGGGCTAGGGGTGTTCAGTGTGGAGCTGAGAAGGCTTCCTGGAGGAGGTGATGTTACAGTGGGGACCCGGAGGAAGCGGTGGAGGGACGTGGATGGATAAAGAGGAGCAGAGGAGCTTTCATACTTGGCCAGAGGTGTGAGTACAGGCAGGGTTGGGAGGGGCAGGAGGTCTCGGTCAGCTGGTATCAAGTAAGTCAGTTGGCATGAACTAAACAACCTAAGGTGGAAAGAGGGAAAGGAATAAAAATCACTCATCACTGGGTGCCCACTTTCTGCCAGGCTCTGTGCTGGGCATTGCGGTCTCAAGTGGGGAGAGCAAGATTAATCCATTACCCAAGATGATATAAAAGAGCTCCCATGACAAGAGCTCTTTGAGTTGAGATCTCTTCAAGCCAGCCACGAGGAGAATGCCTAGGGGACTTACAAGAACCCGAAGCCCAGAGGTGAGGGCCAGGTGGAGAGAGGCAGCTGGGAGTCACCCACTCACACACTGGAGCAGGGCAGGGGTCCACCACTTTGGGAGGGAGCAGAGAGCAGAGGAGAAGGCCTGAGATTGGACCCTGAGGAATTTTTGCGTCCAGTGACCTGTCACTTGCCTCACTTTAGCCCTGGCCCTGAGGGATGAGCCTCCACAAGAAACGGAGAAGAGGCAGCTGGAGGGAGGGGACCAGTACTGAGTGTCCGCCCTGCCTGGTGAAGTCCCCTTACCAGGTTCCTTCCCTATGGTATTTCACTTCATCCCCACTTTACAGATGATGAAACTGAGTCTTGGAGAGCTCAAAGAGCTCAGTTTGAGGTCACATAGCAAATGACAGAGTCATCTCACCAGAAATGAAGTGAGAGATGTGGGCAGGTCCAGCAGACAGTTTCAGAGTATGTGCTACGTCCTGGGTGCCCTGAGAGGGAGTGACATGAGAAGGGCCTCGTGCCATCCTTTAGAAGAGATGTTAGGACCACCCCACAGATGGTGATTATCATAGCAGGATGTGACTGAGTGAGACTGTGTCCTGGGGGGCTCAGAGGAGGGAGCAGTCACACCCAGATAAAGGGATCAGGACAGGCTTCAGGGAAGAGCTGGGACTTGGCAGGGCCAGGGGGATAAGTCTGTTTAGAAACACATAGATGGCAAAAGGGTGCTCTGGGTTGAGGGGAGAGCACAGCCAGGGCATGGAATAGGGGAAGGGAGAGCAAAGATTCTGTTTTTTCAGGAACATAGGGTAAGAGTCGGGGAGTGATATGGGACCAGGTTTCAGAGGTGGATTGGGTGTGACCATCAGGGAGGCTGGATCTGACATGCAGTTGGCCTTCAGTTAAGGCTGTTGACGGTATGGAGCAGATAGCACGGTGATCAGGTCTGAACCTCAGGGAGACAAATGGGCAAACCTGAGGAGCTGAAAGTTCACTGCTCGAACCCTCACCGGGATCTAGGGGGATCCCAGTCCCTAGTTTGAAAACCCTCTGCTGGATTCTTCTCCCTCTTCCTACAACCACACTAGGGATCAAACTGCTGGGCCCAGGACACTGGTTACGTGGTTCTTTCGATGAGTGCCACTCTGGAGACAGTGAAAGTCACAGGGTCAGCCCGGGCAGCAGGAGGGGTTGCTCCCAGCACAGCCGCGAAGGGGGCCACGGGTGAGGGATCGGTCCGCCTGCTTTGCTTGTACAGACCTCACGCTGGAATCTGAGTAATCACTATCTGAGACCCCACAAATGTGAGGCTGTAAGTTAAAAAAAAAAGTCACCATATTTAGAAGAACGTTAAAGAACCGACCACTTAAAAAGTAGTCGCTGCATGAACAGCTCTCCTTGCTCAATGCCAGCATCAATCCCTGCCCATCACTTAACTTCCACGCCCATCAGGTCCTCTTTGGTGGTTGGGTGGGGTCAGCAGTTGACCATATGGCGCCAATGGACTGCACGGTGAAACTGCAATCCTGTGAAAGCTGTGGACTTTAATGACACCAATCCAAGGGGACAATGGAGGACTCTTCTAATCCCACGCAAAGTCATAGACAAACGAGAAGCTGGCAGAGTGTAGGCCAGTGAATAACACCAGGAGAGAAAACTGGCCACAATGAGTTCACGATAGGAAACTTTAATCATTACGCCGTGACAGTGAAATATGAAATGAAAAAACGTCATGTCATGCTAGCATATAATGTTCAAAAATATTACCACTCCCAACCCAATCAATACTTGCTTTGTTCTTTGTTCATTGAAAATTTTAGCATGTGGTTGTACTTACAATCTTATTTTGATAATGTTAGTTTTTATTTTCATTTTATTTATTTATTTATTTATTTATGGCTGCGTTGGGTCTTCGTTCCTGTGCGAGGGCTTTCTCTAGTTGCGGCAAGTGGGGGCCACTCTTCATCGCGGTGCGCGGGCCTCTCACTATCGCGGCCTCTCTCGTTGCGGAGCACAGGCTCCAGATGCGCAGGCTCAGTAGTTGTGGCTCACGGGCCTAGTTGCTCCACGGCATGTGAGATCCTCCCAGACCAGGGCCCGAACCCATGTCCCCTGCACTGGCAGGCGGATTCTCAACCACTGCGCCACCAGGGAAGCCCTATTTTCATATTTTGAGTTTCATTTCTTACAATAAAATCCCAGTTGAAAACTTTTTTCCACTTACCATTTCCTATGAAATTTTCTAACCTGTCTTAAGTGGATTCACATGACCCCTTTCTGGTCCAATTCTTGCAGAAATATGGAGACCTTATGTGGTCAGTGTTTAATATTTGTAAAGTTTATGAATGAATGAACGAATGAATGAACGAGTAAGTGAATGCCATGCACTTAGCTTTTCAAGTCTCTTGCTTCTGCATTGCCTGCCTCCCCTTAGGTCATTCCTTCATTTACTCAACATTTAATGAGCTCCTGTTGATTGCCAGGCACTAGGCATACAACTGTCTACAAAATATACAAAAATCTCTGCCTTCATGGAGCTTATATTTTAGTGGACTCACTGGCAAATCTCCCCTTCCCCCACCTCTTACTCCCTTCCCAATAGGTGGCTACTGTCCCTGGGACCATATTTGCTCAGAGACCCACGTATGGATCGACTCGATAAGTTAGATGAGGTCATGCTATAGTAACAAGCAGCAGCGTTTTCATTCTTGCTTGTGCCGCACATCCTGGGGTCATGCACGTTGTCACAGGACGCAGTCACTTTTCGGTCCAGGATAACAGAGGCTCCTCGTGGAAATGTGTCTCCATGATCACCATGGCAGGGAACAAGACATGGCCAATTACACACTGGCTTTTACAGCTTCCACCTGGAAGTGACCCACTTCACTTCCACTCAGTTCATTGGCGGAAGCAAGACACACAGCCATGCCTTCAGAGGGGCAGGGAAGTTCAGCCTGCCGTGTGCCCAGAGGAGGAGAGCCAGAACGATCTGCCCACCAGCACGAAGATCACACTCTGGCTTCTCCGAGAGAGGGGTGGCGTAGCCTTTAGGAGGATGTTAACGGGATACTGGGGGAAGAGGAAACGTTATCTTGGGTTGGAGGCCTTTGAGCATCTTAGCTCCCAGTCCTGGCCGCTAGCTCTGATCAGCAGATATGAATACCTTGTGGCCAGCAGAGCTTGCTTCTGCCACTCTCAAGCCCCAGTATAGCAAAGCAGCAGGTTGGTTTTCACAGGGTCTTAGCTTGTGCTGCTGTAACAAAAATACCATAGACTGAGTGGCTTAAACAATTTACTTCTCATAGTTCTGGAGGCTGGTTGTCCGAGATCAGGGTGCCAGCAAGGTCAAGTTCTTGGGGAAGGACTTCTTCCTGCTTTACAGACAGCTGGGCACTTTCTTGCTGTGTGCTAACAGGGTGGAGAAAGAGAGCTCTGGTTTATTCCTCTTCTTGTATAATCCCATCATGGGGGATCCACCCTCATGACCTCATCAAAATCTAATTATGGAAGGCCCCACCTCCAAACACCATCACATTGGGGATTAGGGCCTCAAAATATGAACTTAAAGGGGACACATTCAGTCCATAGTATAGAGGAAGCTCTGCTCCAGGAGTTCCAATTCTGTTCCGTTACTTCCCCTCTGAGCCTCAGTTGCCTGATCCTTAAAATGGGGATAATAATCTTTATTTTGTCCCTACTTAGAGAGCTCCAATTAATTCATGGATGTGAACATGCTTTGATTATAAATCGCTTCATACAAGGCATGAATGTTCTTTATTATTACTGTTAAGGCTCGGTGGTGGATTTGAGAGGGTAAGCTGGTCAGGTATCAGAACCCCCTCACTACTTTTAATTCTATCATTTCAATTCTTTGAACCTTGAAGCGTGTTTTCTAAGATATCCCCTTTCTAGGAGATTCCTCACAAGCCTGTTGGGAGGTCCGGCCTTGACCAGTTTTGTCCCTCATCCCATCTTCCCCAACACAGGACAAAGCTGCCCACTCACCTTTAATAGTCAGCCTCGTTTCATTCACACAGCTTTAGCTTGGCCCCTGACCCCCTAGCTGAGTCAGACACACTGTCCAGACTCAAGAAGCCCTTACTCCAGGCCAGGCACTGTCCTTGGCACTTCACACACATGGCTTCGTTTTGTCATAATGACGCTAGGAGGTAGGCCTCTAATTTTACAAATCAGAAAACTGAGGCTCAGAGAGGTGAAGTCACTTGTCCATGTTACTCAGAGATGCAAGTCAGAGGCTGGCTTCAAACCTAACTCTGTTAGGACTCCAGAGCCTGAGCTCTTGACCCTCAGGCTGGGGGACTCCTGATTACTTGCCTCTGGTTGGTTTCATCTCTGTTGCTGACAGTCCCACTTTGTACCTTGGATGGGCTTTTCTCTTGTTTCTGTGAATTTGGCTAAGGCAGCATGGTAAATGCAGAGACACCAGAACAAGACTGCCATGGTTCAAGTCCCAGACCTATCATTTACTAGCTTTGTGACTTTGGGCAAGTTTCTTAACCTCTCTTAGGTTCACCCAGATCATCTGTTAAAAAAAACAAAAACAAAACTTATAGGGTTAGGAGGAATCAGTGTGATAATCGACATAAATTACTTAGCACAGTGCCTGACTCAGTGACAGCCTGTTACAAGTGTCAGGAACCTCTAAATTCTCTCTCCTTACATCTGGTTGGCAGTGGGGAACTCTGTATCCCAGACCCATCTTCTTCAGTTGTCTCCCTGCTCCCTGATAACTGTCAGCTGGCTCTTTCCCACCAACAAAAAAAGAGACACTGCAGACCTCTTCCGAGGTTCTCCTGCAGTAAGTTGCCCCCTTGAGATCCATTTGGAGGCCTCTGTGTGCATCCACTATGGTCCATTCGCCTCTTGGTTCAGAGATTTCCGGTGGGAGTCGCCTCAATTGTGTTGACTCTGCAGGAGAAGAGCCATGGGGCGGATCCATCATCTGTGCTCAAAGCACGGGGAAGGATGTGCCCCACCCCCACTCCCATCCCCACCCTCCACTCCTGGACGGAACATCAGAAGAGCAGGGGCCAGTGGGATGTGGAACCTGGGAGTTTTGCCCCAATCCATGCAGAGGGAACACAGACCCTGCGTAAGAGCAAGCAAGTTCCCAGCGGCACTGACTGGGCCTTGGCACGTGGACCTGGCTAGCAGGCAGCAGGGGGACTCCGTTAACAGCCCAGGTTTTGGAACCAGACTGCTTGGGTTCAAATCCTGACTCTACTATGACTTGCTGTGTGACCTTGAGATTTACTTAACCTCTCTGGGCTTTGGTTTCCTCTGCTGTAAAGTGAAGATGATCTGCTTCATAGGGTCTTTATGGGGATTAAATGAGATAATCCTCCCAGGCACTCCAGAAACACTCAGTGCTGCCTCTGGGCATGGACTCAACAGTCAGACGTGTGGTCTCCTTCAAATGAGGAACCAATGACCGGCTTCAGTCACCTTAGAACAGCCGCGAGTACTTGATTCCTTCCGGAATGGACTGTGGACTGTCAATTTGGGAAAGGGGTACAGGATTAAATCTCTAGCCCCACTTCTTCATGCTGTTAGATGAAGACCCCAAGGCCCAGGTGGAGTTGGGAGGTGACTTCTTATTTCATTCTGCAAAAAAATATTGAGGGGGTGATAAAGCCTTATCGTTAAGACATCAATCTCTGAAGCTAGAGTCCAAATCCCAGCTCTACCACTTATGAGTATATCACCTTGGGCAAGGGATATAACCACTCTGGCCTCAGTTTTCTCATCTGCAAAATGGGGATGATAATCATGCCTACTTCACAGGGTTGTCCCGAGGGTTACCTGAGCGAATAATGAAAAGCATTTAGAATAACACCTGGTAGGTGTTCATTGTTCAATATATGTTAGTTGTTATTCTTTTTAAAGAACTGTTTCAGCCACCGCTCTGTGTGCTGGGGAATATAACAAGGAACCAGATGGCTTTGGTCCCTACCCCCGGGGCATCCACCCTCAGGGTGTTGGACAAAGACAGACACTAAGCCAGCAACCACCAGTCTTTCCGTCCCACCGGCTGTGCTGTGTGCCAGGCCTGAGAGGTGGGCACAGGCTGTATGTGTGACAGCAGGGTCCAGTCTGGGGCCCACGTGAAGTGGGTGGCAGAGCTGGCACTCAGGCCTGGGGTCCTTGACCTCCTGTCCAGTGGCCTCAGCCTACATAGCGTCTCTGTGCCATCTGAGGGGACAGCGTGTGTGTGGGTGCAGCCTTGCAGCTCGGCATAAACCGACCTGGGACCTCAGAGGGAGGCTAAGGCAATGAGGCAATTCTTCAGCCAATACCTAGGCTGGGCGCCCTGGGAAAGGGGGTCCCTGGGGTGGCTGGATGGCAGATCTGGGGGCTCTGGGTGGCCATGGCCACCATGGGGAAATGCCAAAAAACACAGGTGCCCAGACGCAGTCTAAGTTGGTGGGAAAGTAAGACTAGGAGGAAATCCCAAAGAGAAAAGGACATACAATGGGACAAGCACTGTATATGTAATATCTCACTTGTAATCCTCACAATAACCCTGGGGAATAAACTACCATTTTACATGCCCATTATACAGAGGGTGAAACTGAGTTTCAAAGACGTTACCAATGAGAAAGTGTTGGATCCAGAGGAGGAAAGGCAGGTTCCGGGAGCAGGAATTAGCTTCCCTGTCTGTCATTTCACCACTTAGAGGTGTTTGGGGAGGGCACACCACAAGGACGCCTAGGTACAGTTCCCTACGGCAAGGGAGCAGCTCCAGAAGGGCAAGGTTTACAGGGTGGGTTCTAAAATAGCCTTCCCTCCGCGCCATCATCCCATGAGCTCCTCAGCAGACAGGGAACGATGGCCTGGAGAGACATGGATGAGGCCGAAGCCACATGGAGAATCTATTTAGTGCCTTTCAATGGGGCCGCAAGGATGCTGGCATGTGAGCCAGGGTTGCTCATCTTGCAAATGTGCCCCTGGAAGGATGGGTATAAACTGAATTTATGGAAATGGAGTCTAGTTTTCCCAGCGATGTGGGAGCTCATTTCTGAGTGACCCCCGCCTCAGAGGGTAGAGACTCCAATGCTGGAAGCTTGCTGGACCCCCGGAGAACAGGCATCCGTCCACCTGCCGACCAGCACCACGCACGTGTATTTAAAGCATCCTCTCCCGAATGTCATACAACAAAGACTCTTATCAGTAATTGTACTGACAGCCCTCATGGACCTGGAGTTTTTGAATCCAGACGTGCCTCTTTCTCTCTCCTTCAGCAGGTCCAGACGCAGCCTCTTAGCTGGAAGCCTCAGAAGGCGTGGGCGGCTTCCGCCTCAGCCAGGCGCGGGGCTGACCGTCCTGGACGCCCGGACTGGCTGCGCTCCAGGTCCCTCGGGCATCACAGGCACGTTGGGCGCTGAGAGGCCTGCTCCAGTTCTGTCCTGATTGTCCCCCCAGATCCCCACCCAAAAGGAGACTGCAGCTGTCTCTGGGATGGAATCCTCCAGGCTTTGGGTTGAGACAGAGGGATTTGCTCTACTATTCGATTCTTTAAATGAACCCATTGCCAGGGCCTCTTCCCACTCCTGCTGCATCCATCCTGGCCATTCATACACCCACTCATTCATTTATTCCACAAATGGAGCACATGCCGTCATTCATTGAGTTCATTGCTGAGCGCCCACTAAGTGCCGGACACTGGGGAGGGAGAGTTCTTGCTTTGAGTTCTAGGAGCTGACAGCCTCCCAGCTGGGGCGGGTGGAACCCCTTCCTCGGGGCAGAGTCCTTGTCTGCCTGTTCACCTGCGTGGCACAGTGTCTGACATGCGTACATTTGTTGAAAGGACGCACAACACGTGGATAATGAGATGGCTAACGTGACAGGTGCTGATTGTGCTGCGGGGTGGGTGTGGAGCAATCCTATTCAGCATAGGATCCCTGAGAAGCCTTCATGGAGGTGGTGGCATTTGAGCTGCGCCTTAAAGAATGAGTCAGAGCTCCTCTGGAGGAGGGGATGGCGTTCCCGGCAGCGCCAGCAGCATCAGAAGAGATGTGGAAGCAGCAAAAATCAGGCCTGATTGGAGGAATTCAAGTGATCTTACCTGGTTGGAGCATGGGGTGAATAAGGGGAGGGAGAGGGTGTCACAAGTGTGGGTTTGTTTACCCACATCGGCTGGATAGGAGCCCAAAGTGGGGAGGTTTAGAGGAAGGAGACCAGAATTTGAGAGCCCCGGAATTCTAGAAGCTTAGAACAATCAGCTGGGATCCAGAGAACCCACTGACTCCGCCCCCACTTGATGGGAGCATCAGTGCTGGTCTGTGGGTGGGGTGGTCCTTGGAGGACAGGCTCCCAGTGAGGGCATGAAAGCATGGACTTCTAGAAGTGTCAGCGACAGGGAAGAGAATGAGGACCCCCCCAGCCCGAGGTGAGTGGGAGGGGGGGCAAGGCCAGAACTGCTTGGCCGGCTCACCATCTGCATCTTGACCAGGCCTGGCTGAGCCTGCTCGGCTGGGGGTCTCCAACTCTGTGGATACAATCTGGGGGAAATCTGACCAGGGTGAGGGTGAGAGGCCTCCAGAATGGCTTTCCAGGCCTTGCTTGTCCCTTCCATGCTGTCTCTGGGACAAAAATGACCTGGGGATGAAAGGAGATGGGGAACTTCAGCTCCAAGGGCAGAATCAGAGGAGTTACTGAGACGGGCACTTGGGCAGAGACCCAAGCACCTTCCCAGCTGGGTGGTCTGCACAGGGGTCAACCCAACCCTGGAAGTGGCCCTCACAGGGACGGCCAATGGAGGAGGGCAGAGGGGAGAAGACCCCAGCCCCATCAGGACTCGCCCGCTTCCCGCCCAGTTTCCTAGGAGACAGGTGCTGTCACGGTCCCATTTTACAGATGTGGAAGCTAAGGCACAAAGAAGTTAATAACTCGCTCAAGGTTACACAGTATGTACGCGGCAGAGCACAGCCGAGTAATTGGCCCAAGGCTACCAGGAAGTGGCTGTCCAGAGAATCTATCCTCAGGCAGTACCCTAGATCCTGGGACCTAGCTGCTACCCCACAAGCAAGTTTCTCCCTTTCTAAATCCCTTTCTGAAAAGCAAATATCCCCTGGCAAGGGAGGCATGATGTCCCGCTACTTGACCCCAGGACCCCAGTGCAGGAGTTCTACCCTGCTGTCAGGAAGACTGAAGCCAGGCAGGGCCCAGCACCCTTTTCCTTGCTCCTTCCCTGCACATCCTTCCCTCATTGCATCTAAATCAGGTCACGCTGCGCCTGCTGCAGGCACCTGTCACCCAGCCTCTGTGCTCAGCCTGGAACACTGCACCCCAGGCTGTTCCAGGACAAACTGGGGCCTGGGCCACAGGCTTCCCCAGAGGCACCTCTGGAGCCTGGAGATTGGACGGGGGCTGGCAGGGTTCATGGTGCAATCGGGATCACAGCCCCACCTTGAGAGGCATCAGAGCAGGGGAAGCCCAGGGTCCCTGAGGCTCACAGCCCTAGTTCACCAGGGTCCTGGTCCTCCCTCCCCCTCCCCCTCCCCCTCCCCCTCCCTCCCTCCCTTCTTTCCCTTTCTCCTGTGCTCAGCACGGACCAGGAAGCAGCTGGGGAAGGGAAAGTACAGGCTTTGGAGGAAGGCTGCTTCCTATCCCAGCCAGCCTGACCACTCACCAGTTATGTGATCCTGGCTTCCAGATGTCCCCCTCAGTTTCCCTACCTGCAACGTGAGGGATTGTGAGCATTAGCAATGACTTCGAAGCACTAGACCCTGGTAGGTGCTTCCGTTTTGAATCCCTCCTCTGAACTGAGCCCTGGCAGGGAGCTGGGGCACAGGCAAAGGAGGAGGGGCACCCCCTGTCCTTACCTCGCTCACAGCCCTGCGGAGGAGACAAGCCATCACAGATGGGCAGTTACGGAGCTTTGTGATGTGTGATGTAGCAGACAAGTTCCCAGAGGCTGTGGAGGTCCCGAGGAGGGCGTGTCTGATGGGCTGGGGTATCAGGGAAGGCTTCATGGAGGAGGTGACAGTGGAACTGGGTCTTAAGTGGTGAATAGGACTTTGAAAGTCAGAGAAGAAGGCCACAATCATTACAGGAAAAGGCTCCGGTGTGGGAAAGGCATAGTGAGGTCAGTGTGCTTGGAGCAAAGTGAACATGTAGGACACGGCAGGAGGTGACACTGAACGGTGATAGGGAACCGATGGGGAAGAACCTTGAATGCCATGCTAGGAGTTTAACCTGCCCTGTTGGACAAAAACAATAGAGAGCCATTAAGCTCAGGGGAAAGGGAGGCTGCTGTGTGTGTGTGCGTCTGTGTGTGTGTCTGTGCATGCATGTGCCTACACACGGGGTGACAGAGGGGACGGAAAGGGAAACAGCCTGGAGGTTGAAGGACCAGGTACGAGCTGGTAGAGATGGTCCAGGAGAGAGCAACGTAGCAGCCCCAGTGGGGATGGAGAGCAGAGGAGGATTTCGGGAGAGCCTTCGGGCAGAAATGTCAAGGCTTGGGGAGAAGCTTGATGCAGGAAGCAATGTAGCCTCATGGTTAAGGACATGGGCTCTGTGGTCCTCCTGCTTGAATTAACTCCCAGCCCCATCACTTACTGGCTGGGTGGCCTTGGATAAGTTACCTCACCTCTCTGAGCTTTGGTGTTTTCATCTGTAGTACATGGATAGTAAGAGTACCTACCTCTGAGGGGTGCTACCCAATTTTATATGTAAAGCACTTGGAATGATGTTTCATCTATTTGACAAGTATTTATTGAGCATCTACTATACCCCAGTATTATTCTATGGGTGGCAGATATAGCCGAGAAACAAACTAAAAATTCTTGCCTTCACTGGGGATTATACTCTATCTAGAGAGTTGGGAAGACACATTAAACAAGATACATAAGCAGAATATACAGTCTATCAGATGGTGGTAACTGCTAAGGAAAAAACAGTAAAAGAGAGCTAGGAAGTGTTGAGAGGTTGCAATTTGAAGAGCGACCTAAGTGCCTGAGTGACTCAGGTTTTGGAGATGGAGCAATCATGAATGGCATCTCAAGTTCAAGGAATGAGTGGAAATTGGAGGCTGAGCTGGAGGGGTAGCAGAGGTTACTGAGATGCGGGGGTTTGGGGATAACAGCTCAGTGAGTTGGGTGCACCCTTCCCATGGATGCTGAAGTCACCCCAGGTGATGGCAGGGCTTGGGGAGCAGGGAAGCCAGGAGTCAGGTGCCAAGTGTTTGCTAAAAGGAGGGTGTGGTTGGGACCTTGAAGATGGCAAGCAACAAAGCGGGGGTGGGGTGTAGCTAAAAGACATCAGCCTCCCAACCTGAGGTGTGCAAGGAATAGCAGCCCCTCCTGGAAGAAGGGGAAGCAGGTCCTCAGGCAAGGACACAGAGAGCCTCTCAGGGAGCCTGCTGGCTGCCGAGTGGTGGCTGCAGAAGGCATAGTGGGAGGTTAGAAGAGGAGGAAGAAGGCCAGGGGCTGGCTCAGGGGCGCAGAACCACAGAGCATCCCCTATGGACGGATGGTCTGCTCAAAGATGGGTGGGACCTCCGTGCTGGCGGGGAGGGTGTAGCTGGGCTGCTGACTGATAAATACTGGGATGAAAACCTAAATGATGGATTTAACTCCGATATCTTCCCTGGGGAGCTGCCCTCAGCTGGAAAAATGGGAAACCCAGAAATGGCCAGCTTTGCACTGTGATTATATGTATTGATCCATTCATTCATTCAACAATATTTATTCGCCACCTGCTAATAATGCAAGCACTCCTCAAGGCAGTTGGGATATATCTTGAGAAAAACAGGTCCCAAATCCTTGCCCTTGTGGAGGGGAGACAGGTGATAAGCAATAAATATAATAAATGCTTTATATAGAGTATGTTAGTACTATGTGCTCTGGGAAAAATAAAAAAGCAGGATGAGGGATTGGAAGTGAAGCCGGGGGAACAGGTTGCAAGTTGAAATACAGTGTTAAGGATAGACCGCCCTGAGAAGGTGCCATCTGAGCAAAGACTTGAAGGAGTGAGGGTGAGAGCCACGTGGATAGTGAGGGGAAAAGCATTCCAGGAAGCGGGAACAGCCAGTGCAAAAGCTCTATGGCATAAGAGCCAGAGCAGAGTCACCAATGGGGAGATCAGAAAGGAAAGGTCATGGGGCCCAGATCAGGGGGTCTTGAGGGGCGAGGGGAGCTGGCAGTGGTTTGAACTCTAGAACCACATGACTGGATCCATGTCTTCAAAGGATCTCTCTGGCTGCTCCACTGGGAATAAACTGTAGGGGGACAAGAGGGTGGCAGCAGTGGAGGTGACAGGAAAGAGTCAGGTTTTGAATCTGTTGGCTTGCAGCTTCATTTGATATCTGTCACCTCCATTAGTTTATATGTCACTTCTGCCTTGTTCTCCTGTCTCCCAGCACCTAGGTGACCACTAAAGGTTAGTGTTCCTGGGAGGCTGCCGGCATTCATTCATTCATTCATTCATTCATTTCACGTTACAAATATTTATTGAGCTCCTACTATGTGCCAGGCACTGTGCTGGGTACTTTGTACACATTATTCAATTTAATCTTCACAGTGCTGATGAGCTGGGAGCTATTGGCCCCTCCACTCACCTGGTTTTATAAAGGAGGGGACGAATACCCAGGGATTACAGTGGCTCACTCACTTCTTAGAAATCCTCTTTCCTGCCCGCCCCCTCACTCTCCCCTTGGCTGCTCTAAGGTCTAGTGGCCCCTTCCATCCCTTCTCCCAGCCCATTCACTCCCCTTTCTCTTTTCTCTCACCTCACCAGCCCAGGTTCTGCATCCCAAAAGTCAAGGACCTGGGAAAAGACAGGTGGTCTGGCCAATCAGGAAGAAGGTGAGGCGGGTAAACGCCTAGTGAAATATTGACCCTGACACACTAAGATCAGCCCCTGTCACCACCTCAGCCCCGCTCACACCGCACTGTTCCTGAGGCCGAGCCTGGCTTCTCACACTGTCTTGGGGATGATGCTGGTGGTTTCCTCCCCATTAGGTTTCTCCTAGGAGTTTCCTGTGGCCTGATGCCCGCTGGAGGCCCAGGTTGGGATGGTTGGAGGGGGGATGCTCAGCCTTACTTGCTCTGGTCCCCATCTCTCGCAGGGATGCCCCTGGGCTCCTCCAGGAGAAAGTCCCGCACACGCACCCTGGGTACCAGCATGTCCTTGGGGCACCCCAAACTCATGTGCAAAACCAAACGCATCTAAGGCCTCGATGTCCTCACCTGCAAAACAATACACTTTATAAGGTTGTGAGAATTAAATGAGATAATATGTGTGCCTGGCACAGTTTCAATTTTCAACAAATTCCACCTGCTGTTACTATTATCTTCCCCCACTCCCCAACTCCTCTGCCTCTGGATTGTAAGTTCCTTAAGGACGGAGTTGTATCTTATCTTTGTATGCCTAGTGGCTAATTCAGGGCCTGGAACGCAGTAGGTGCTTATCAATGCTGGATGAATTGATGAAGACTGCATGAATTAGGCCCTGCAGAATTTCAAGTTTACTCTTCCCAAGAGGGCTGACATTGTTAGAGTCAGTGCTGCGTGAGTCTGCCTGTGTTATCAACATCGCTCACCCAAGCCCCACTCTCTGGGTGAGAGTCACCCCAGGAAGCTGGGGTGGGCACAGGGCAGTGTAGGATGAGTGGGTTGGCTGAGATGCCCTTGGCAAAACTCTACCTCGAGTTGAACTGAAGCTTAAGTTCAAGTCCACCACACGTCTGGGTGCTGGTTCCCAATCAGCATTCCGGACAGGAGGGAACCAGGAGGAGGAGGAGGAGGGCGGGAGTGTGGATGGCAGGGGATGAGGCTCTGTCAGGAAATGACCTCCTCCATCTTGTTCTGGGCTTGGCCAGGCCCCTGAGACAGAGAACTGAAAGCAGGCAGCTGGGGATACAGCCGCTCCCTCCCAGCTCCTTATCTTCCTCCTGCTGTCAGTCAGCCCACTGCAGATAAACCAGGGCTGAGAGCTGTCTGGGCCGGAGCCACAGAGAGAACATAATTAAAAAGACACTGTTGGCCTGGCAGCGAGGGAGGGAACAGCCGAGGATCCTTGCTTGGGGACACAAGGAGGACGTAGAAACAAAGAGTTCCCTTCTCAGAGAAAAGGCAGAGTAATCAGCACTCATTGAACAGCCTTGCAAATAAACGGCAACAGGCTACCAGCCCGCAGCAGCTTTGCCTGGCACGTACATCACCGAGAGGAAGACCCAGAAAGAATCTCAAATTCGTATTCCACACCCTTTGTTTGACTTTGCTTCCCACTCCCACCCCACCTCATGAAGGCAGGTGATTGCCTGGGAGGGTCTCAGGAACCTCATAGAGACTCGATACCCTGCCCTGAGAAGCGCTCCGAAGTCTTTGGTGTTGGAATGATGGCAGTCATACATTCTTTTATGTCTTCAGTCAGCACTGAGGATGCCATGGGCAGCAAAAATAGACCTGGCCTCCAGGGGCGTGCACTCCAAACGGGGTGACGGACATGAATAAAGTAATCTCACGCGAACAAGATGCATCCCTACAGACTAACGGAAGTGCTCCGAGGGAGAGAAGCTCGGCTCTGTAAGAGGCAGAGAAAGGATGCTGGGCATGCGTGGACTGGCTTCCCGGCAAAGGGGGGCTCTGAGTTGACACTGAAGGACAGTAGGAGGTCACTAGTTTACAGTGGGTCATGGGGTGAGCCTTCCAGGTAGAGGGTGACAAGTACAAAGGTGGAGAGAGCACAGGACGCATCTGAGGGATGGCATGAAAGCTGGGAGACACACAAAGTGTGGTTGGGAACATGATGACAGATCAGCTAGAGAGGCAGGCAGGGCCAGATCACACAGGGCCCTAGGCCAAAATTTTAAAAGGGTTTTGGTCTCTATTCTAGGAGAAATAGGAAACCATTGGTGGGTGAGAGAGGGTGGCGGGGGTGATGGAAAACTGTCCAACTTGCGCATTGGTCTGTTCATTCTGGCCACTGGGTAGAGAATGGATTCCGGGGTTGGGGGGGAGGAGTATATTCAAGAGGCCAGTTAGGAGCTGCGGTCCAGGTGGAGATGGTGATGGCTGGGACAGGGATGCTGGTGGCAGAGGAGAAAAGGCATGGATGGATGCCCGGGTCTTCCCAGAGATAAATCATGATCTTTGGCAGTAGCTTAGGTGTGGGGGTGGGAAAAAGAGGTGCCGAGAACAGCCCCCAGGCTTTTGGTCTGCACACCTGGAGGGATGGTGGCTCTTTTCACTTTAGTATCTTTGGAGGGGTGGGTGTTTCTCACTTCCCTTACACCCCACGTGTTGACTGTAGTGGGTAGATTCACTGCAGTCAGCGAAGGAGGGGCTTGGTGAGCTATTCCAATCATCTCATTCTGCAGAGGAAGCATCTAAGGCTCAGAGATCACGGGACCGACAAAGGGGTGGGACCAGAGCCCCTGGAGCCCCATCCGGAGCTCGGAGAGCACTGCCCATGGAGGAGCCCTGGTTGGACGTGAGCCTGCCTGGGCTCTAACCCTGCCTGCGCTCCCACCCACTGAGTGAATCCGGGCAGGTCACGTGTCTTTAGGCCTCAGTCTCTCTACCGTGAAATGGAAAGAAATGGAATGACCACTCCTTGTCTTCTGAGGGGTGGTCAAGAGTCACCGTGGGTCACTGAGTGGGAAGTAGTTGGGGGAAGTGAAGAGAGCAATGCTTTGACTTCCTGTGGGGGCCGAAGTGGGAGAACTGAGCTGGGGAGGGATGGGGGGCCTCTCCCCACTCCCTGCCTTCCTGTCTCTTGCAGACCCTGAAGGCTGAGTAGCCAGCAAGATGCCTGGTCTGCTGAACCAGATCACAGGGGCAGCCCTGCCCCTCACCGCATCCGACGTCACCTCCTTTGTCAGTGGTTACGCCCTGGGTCTCACCGCCTCCCTCACCTATGGCAACCTGGAAGCCCAGCCCTTCCAGGGTAAGGATCCCTGTTGGGGCTTCCCCGGGACCACCTGCTCCTCCAAGCAGAATCCCCATCCTGACATGTATTAGCTGATTGACACCGGACAAGTCATGTCACCTCCCTGAGTCTCAGTTTCCTCATCTGTGAAATAGGAATACCACTTCTGCCCTGCAGGTCTTAAAGCTGGTAGCAAGTCAGGTCAGGTTTGGGCTCGACCCCAGCCCACTGTCCCAGCCGTATTTATGTTCACAAGCCATGCCCACCTGTGTCAGGTAGTCAGTCCTCCACTTTCCCCAGTGAACCTCACGGTAGGAGAGGCGTCCAGACTCAGTGGAAGCCAGGAGCTCCCAGTCGTAGGTGTGGCTCTCGTGCCCGTGACCTTGGGGAAGCCGCTGTCCTTCTCGACATCAGGGTGCCCCTGCACCTGTTTGGACGCCAGGGTTTGCAGGAGGAACAGATGCGGTAATGCGTGAGGAAGGACAGCGTGGAATGGAAAACAGTCTGCAAATACGAGTCATCAACGCAAGGCAGTCAGGAGTGCGGACCGGCGTTCCCCTGCAAGACATGTCTGTAAATCACACTCCTCTCCTTGCACTTAAGGAAGGGAGTTACGGGAAGGCTGGCCAGGAGGGTCCTGCGTAAAGGCCTGTTACGGTTAGCGTTGCTTCTCATCCACGGTGACGGGGGCCTCCTAACCCCCAAACTTCATGTCTCGGGGCACCACCCTCCAGCCTGACCTGAGCTTCTGAAACTCTTTCAATTCCCAAAAGAAACCTGCGAGGGAAAGTCTCCTCCCTGCGGAAATCTCCTGGGCAGAGCAAACGACCCTTTTCCTCTGTTTAAGGAAACCTATAGAGGGTGGCTTAAAGTGAGACCCGTGAGGAACCCAGGGACTAAATTACTGAACGGCTCTGGGACAGTCCTTTGGCTTTCCATGTGCAGAAAGAACAGTCCCCCCATTTTATAGATGAGGAAACTGAGGGATGGGAAGCTGGGATTTGTGGAGAGTTCACCATGGGCCCAGCACTGTGCTGCCCTCATGTTAGTGGGCAGATAAAATGAGATACGACTTTGATCCTCTGACTGTGGTACCCCAGCCATCGGCATCACCCAGAGCTGGTTAGAAATGCAGAATCTCAGGCCCTGTCCCAGAACCACTAAATCAGAATCTGCATTTTAACCAGACCCCCAGGTGATTCATGTGCTCTTGAAGTTTGAGAAGCACTGAGATATAAAGATGTAGGGCACGCACTATGGGGGATATAGTTTAATAAGTGGTGGCTGTTTTTTCCATTTTCATAACGACCCTGAGTTTGGCTCTATTATCCCCATTTTACAGATGGGGCTGTGAGGCGTAGAGATGCTAAATATTTTTATCCAAGGTCACCAGACTGGGGAAGGGGGCGGGGCCCGGATTAGAACCCTAGCCCTATTCCTCCAAAGCCCCAGCTCCTGGGTGCCACGCACGGGACCACCACACAGAGGTGTCTTATTAGTCCCACACATCAGGTCACATAAAAATCCAGATTTCCACTCTCTCTTGAAAACTCAGAAGCCCTGGTCACACCGGCCTCACAGGCCAGCAGAGTAAGAGTTGGCTGGGACAGGGGAGCAGCCGTCCCTTTCCAGCTGCCCTGCAGCTGACAAAGAACCTGCTGCTGTGCATCTCCTGCCCAGCCCCCAGAACCAGGAGGCCCCAGCCCAAGTTCTCTCTGGAGTCCTCCAAGTGGCAGTGAGTACCATCCACTGGGATGGCAGAACAAAGGCTCCAGTTCCTTCTCCAGGGTGGGGCATGCAGAGTGGGTCTGGGGCACCCCGCAATGCTGGGCCCTGCTCTGGCAGGTCTCTTTGTATACCCACTGGATGAGTACACCACGGTGATCGGCTTTGAGGCAGTCATTGCCGACCGAGTCGTGACAGTACAGATCAAGGACAAAGCCAAGATGGAGGGTGGCCACTTGGATGCCACCGGCCTCCGAGCTGCAACTGTCACAGGTAAGAAGGCCAGAAAGACTGTGGCAGGGCCTGGGCATGGCTGGAGTCTCAGGCAGACTGAAAGGGCAGCAATGGGATAGGGTAGAGAGAGCACTACACTAAGAGTCAGGAATCCTGTGTGACCTCAGGCCAATAATTAACCTCTCTGAACCTCACCTTACTATCTGGAACATAGAGGTAATTGTTTCTGTTCTCACCTGGAAAGAGTGGTAAGGCTCAAAGGAGGCAACAGAAGGATTGTTAAGATATCTCTAAAACACAGAAGAGCATGTCATTTAAGCTCAGAGGCTGTAGAATGAGTCACACCAGGATTTGACTGCCTATCCTGCTGCTTGCAAGCTTAGATAAGAAATTAAGCCTCATTTGTAAACTGTAACTAATAATCCTATGCATCCAAATCTCAACAAAGAGCATGCAGAACACTCATCACAGTCCCTGGTACAGAGTAAGTACTCACAGCCTGGATACTGATGCCTGCTATTGAGGATACTGAGTCTCAGAGAGGGTGAGTGACTGGCCCAAGGTCACACAGCATGTTAGTGGCAGAGCCAAGGCTTGAGTCCAGACCAAGGATCATATGATATGAGATTCTTACCATTGGATTTATGATGGAGGTGAAGTTTGTTCACCTGAGCATTGAGATGTTCAAGAATCTTTTAATGAACATTCACGATGTGTAAATGCAAAGTTTCCCCCAAGATTTTAGGACTTCTCCCAGCTTGGAAGAATAGCTAAGATATGCCCGGTAGTGACCACGATAGGAAGTTGACAGTGGCTATGCCAAAAGCGGTCCAGATAATGTCAGAGGAGGGAAAGAGCGGTCCAGGTGGGACCAGGGAGGGTTTTGTGGAGGGGTTGGATGGATGGGTAGGATGGGCTAAGAAGGAATGAGGGATGGGCCTTTCAGATGAAAGGAGACAGCATGGATCCTGGGGGAGAGGGGAATGCTCCACCGTGATTCTCGGGGGGACATAGAGTCTGCGGATAGAGATGTGACCCTCTGTTGGGGAGTTGTGGGTCCCAGTCTCCCACTCCCTGCAGGATACAGTGGAAAGTACACAGGCCTGGCATCAGACCCACGTAGGTTCAGGTCCTGGTTCAATAAATTAGTTATTTGTTGAGTAACTTGAGCAAGTTGCACCCAGAGGCTGAGCCTCAGTTTTCCCATCAGCAGAACAGGCTGCTCTAACCTAGCACACAGCAAGCTTAGAGGGGATGGGGGAGAGTGTATGCACAGTCCCTGACTCCAGGCCTGGCACTTAGGAAACTCTGCATCATCCCTCCTTCCTGCACACCAGGAAAGGTGGCTTTGGATGAGGATTTGGAGCGGATCCTCTTTGTGGTCAACCTGGGGACCGTCGCCCCCATGGAGAACGTCACCATCTTCGTCAGCACCTCCTCGGAGCTCCCGACGCTGCCCAGTGGGGCTGTGAGGGTCCTGCTACCTGCTGTCTGTGCCCCAACCGTGCCTCAGTTCTGCACCGAGAGCACTGGCCCCTCCAACCAACAGACCCACGGGTGAGGAGCCCCCGCCCAGACAAGCCCAGAGTCCCGGGTGGGCAGCAGGGAGTTGGGCGGGTGGGAAGGATAGGAGGTGAGGCTGAGCTCTGTAGCTGCCCCCGTCTCAGTAACTGTCCCTCCCCTGCTCACATTTCGAGCACTTCAGAATCTCCCTGAAATGCTCTGTGTTGGTACTGGTCAGAAGTGTTAGGATTTGGACAGCTTGGTATCAGAATTTCCAGGCGTTTTTCTTTAATGCACTCAAGAGGTATTTTCAGAGCACCTAAGTGCTAGACACTGGGGTGGGTGTTAGGGACCCAGAGGACACGAAACCCACATGGTCCCTTGCCTTTTTGGAACTTGGTGGGAGAGGTCATTATCCAACAGATAACACAGCTAATGTGAACTGTTTATGAACTTGCATGCATAATTAATTATGTGAAAAGTGCAGTAAAGGAGAGGTTCATTGGCTAAGAGTATAAAAGAGAGACCCAACCGGGGTGGGAGGGGGTCTGGGGGCCTGGTCAGGCTTCTCTGAGGAGTGGTACTTCAGCAGAGGGCTGAGCCAGGAGGGGGATGGATATAGGCACAGAGAGAAGCGTTCCTATAGGTGGGAATAGCAGGGGCAAAGGCCCTGAGGCAGCAAGGACAGGGCCACAGAGGGGGACTGAAGGACGGGTGACATGAGATGAGGCTGCAGAGTTACAGGACACCCTGTGGCCCTGGCGGACTTTGGATTTCTCCCGGAAGCAACAAGGAGTCATTAAAAAGGGTTTTCAGCAGGGCGGGGAGGGTACACTCCAGGACAGTTTCTCTGTACTCCCCCCGTTGGGGGAGGAGGGAAAAGGGGGTGGGTCACAGCCTGAGGCACCTGCAGCTGAGATCGGGGCTCCTCCCATTTTCCCACCTATAAGCCCTGGGGGACTAGCGTTTCCTCTGCAGGGAGAGAGGAGGCCAGTTTTAAGGTAGCCTGATGCATACAGGAGATGTCTTTTGAAGTCGTGTATCTTATCATTCAATTCATGTCATTAAAAAAAAAATCTGTTCCACAGATTATTAGCACCACTGTGGTAGAAAAATAACACTTGAATTAATTACCAGTTAAACTACTTAACTCCCCCTCCCCAGCTTTGAGCCTGAATCTTTGAGCCAAGTTGAAATCTGGGAAGATGTACCATATGTATTTAGGAGTTTCATACATACCCTGGATGGGCTATGGGGGCAGCTGGGAGCACGTGCCCACTGGGACACAGAGGAGAGTGACAGTAAACCCCTGGACACCACCAGTTAAAGTGCTGACCTCAAGGTGACCTGACGGGGAGGGGTTATTTTAGCCTCCCACGTGGGGCCAGCCCAGAGGGCACTCCTCAACCACCCCACAAATAGTAATTAAACACCTACCATGGGGCAGGTACTGTTTTGGGTGCTGGGAATACAGCAGTAAACTAGACAGACAAGGTCCCTGCCCTCGTGGGGCTAGCATTCTAAGGGGGGAGACAGACAATAAAGTAATAAGCCCACAAGCATGTCATATGTTGGGTGATGAGCTCTATGGAGACAGATGCTACAGAGACTAGAGGGGGAGAGGATGGGGTGGGTGCTAGTTTCACTAGAATAGACAGGGCTTAGGCAACATTTGAGGCCTGATCTGAATGAAGCGGTCTGGCCACGGAAGAATACTGGAAGAAGAACATTCGGGGCAGGGGGCAGAGCGGGCAGTAAGTGCAAAGGCCCTGAGGCAGCAACAGGTTTGGTGTGTTGGAAGAGCAGCTGGAAGGCTAGTAAGACTCTAGCAAAGTGGGAGAGTCAGACTGTGTAGGGCCTCGAAATCTAGAGTGAGGACACTTGTTGGTACAACAGAGAAGCTGGTGGCACCAGCCAGTCTCAGGCCAGGGAACATCAGCTCGTGTGTCATCTATGTAAATGCTGCCATAGGCGCCAAGTCAGGTGCATGGGCGAGGCAGGACCTAGCAGACCTGGGGGCATTCAAGACCTCGGTGGATCAGGGAACAAGAGGCCAGGGAGTCCCCGGTGTCCCTGAGGTGGCCCTGATAAGCTAATTCCTGCCCGTTCCAGCAGGCAGAGTTAACAGAGATGCTCTTGGGAGACACCTGCATCAAATTCTGATGAACCTCAAAGTTGCTTAGATAGAGTGACATGGGAAAAAATAAGAAAAACAGATAATACCAAGTGTTCGTGAAGATGAGGAGAGAAGGAAACTCTTGTTCATTGCTTGTGGAAGTGGAAACTGGCCCAGCCACCCTGGAAGGCAATCTCAGGCAATATTTGGTGTGTGCCCTTTGACCCAGGGATCCCAGAGAAATCCTCCTATATGTCCAAAAACAACACATGGATGAGGATATTCATGGCGCTGGTGTCTGTGGACACAGGGAGGTGAAGGCAGGAACAAATAAGTACAGTATAACAGATGGCCCCGAGCCATAGCACATCAGCAGCAAAGACCTCGCTTTGCAGACAGCCACCTGGACAGAGCTTAAAGACACAGTGTTGGGTGAAAAAAAAGAGGAACAATTGAATGAGATTCCTAATACAATGCTTTCTTTTCAACCAAATGTCATGGTGTGTTTTACAAAAATATGTGCATATTCAGAACGGGTATCAAAGACCCAGAGGGCATGACCATAGAGGGGAGGGAAATAGAGCAGGACCAGAGACAGGGTGAGGGATGACAAAGATAGAGGGCCAGAGACTTGAGCGTTCAGCAGGTGACACTTTGCTAAGCGCTTGCTCAAGACAGCTGTGTCATCATTATCCCCATTCAGTGATGAGAAAACCAAGACTCAGAGAAGTGGCTTTATGCAAGGGTTCCCAGCTTGCAGAGACAGAGCAGGTATTCCAGAAGTGATGTGACATAGTGTAAAATGTTTCACGGCCGAGCCGGAGAGACCCGGGTGAGGATGCACGCTCTGCCGTGTCCCAGTGGTGGCCACGTAGGCTAGTGACCTCATCTTGCTGAGCCTCGGTTTCCCCACGTGGGAGGTGGGGGAGGTGAGGGCTCTGAGGCCGCCCTCTGGGGGCGTGGTGAGAACAGTGTGAGCCCCCATGCCTGGTGCCTGGCCCGTCCGTCGCAGGTAGCGGTACCTTAGGTCTGAATCCAGGCTCTCCCTGCAGTCAGGCTGAGTGGGAATGTCAGGATCTGGGGTGGAAGGAAACTCCTCAGCCCCTTTGTGAGTGGGGCTGCAGGGGTGCAAGGGCTGCCTGGGACTTGCCGTTTTCTCCATGTCTTCTCTTGCTGGCCCCCTGCCTCAGCCCTGACTGGCCGCCTCCTCCTCCTCTCGGCCCCCTTCCCAGCAAAGACAAGCATTGCTTCGGCCCCCAGGCCCTGGACTCCTGGAACAAATTGTGCCTGGCGACTCTCCTGGACACTGATGTGTCCAACCCCATGGAATATGAGTTCAACTTCCAGCTGGAGATCCGTGGGCCCTGCCTGCTCGCAGGTGAGAGGGAGCTGGCTAGACCCGGATGGGGCTGGAAAGAAGATTCGAGGCCACGGCAGGGTGGGGAAAGGAAGGGGAGGGAGGGAAGGCTGGCCAGCCCAGATGGAAGACAGCCTGAAGCTCATGCCCCTCTGCCCCCGTTTCCTGCTCCCCAACATGTGGCCCAAGATGAGTCTTTCCCAAGGACAGGTTTCAAGGCTGTCCCCCCCCCCCCCCCAATGGCTTCCCTGGGGAAATGCCCACAAGGCCATGGCCGTCCGAAGTCCGCAGTCCTCGGTCTTCTTCTGGAGTCACAGCCACAAAGCTGCTTCCTGCTCTTCCCCCTGCATGGCAGAATCAGCTGGGGAACTTTCCAAATCCCACCACCTAGACCCAGCCCCAGAGCTTCTGATGACATTGGTCTGGGGTGAATCCTGGGCATTGGAACATTGGAAAGTTCCCAGGCGATTCTAATGAGCAGCCAGAGGCAGGTACCACTGTTCTGATGGTTCCCCTCCCCCACCCAGTCAAGGTTTTAAAAAGACACTAGGGTGTGGTTTCTTGTCAACAAGCGTTCTCCCAGAGCAACAGGACATCCCAACACAGAGGCATTTATGGAGTGCCGGCCGATGGAGCATGGAGCTCTTTCTATCTTTCTGTGCCCTGTGAGGAAGCCATTCCTTTGACCCCCACTGGATCGTGAGGTCAGGGATGGAAAGGCCATTAGACCCCATCTAGCTAAGCCCCCCTTTTGCAGATGGGGAAATTGAGAAGGTCTGTCCACGGTTTTACACAGCAGGTCAGGAGCCCCTGATGGGGCTGGAGTGCCAGTCATCTCTGGCCTGAGTCTCAGGGTCCCCCACCAAGCCCCTCTCTCTCCGGGGACTCCTGAGCCTATCCCACCTTTCTGTGCCACTCAGGGGTGGAGAGTCCCACCCACGAGATCCGAGCCGATGCCGCCCCGTCCGCACGCTCGGCCAAGAGTATCATTATCACCCTGGCCAACAGGCACACCTTCGACCGGCCCGTGGAGATCCTCATCCACCCCAGCGGTACTGTGCACCAGGCGGGGCCCCCAGAATGCCTGTGGGAGGGAGGAGGTGCTGATCCCATGGGGCACAGACACGTGGCCCCCCACCCAGTGGCCAGTGAGAGGGTAGGGGCGCGTGACAGAGGAGAGGAGACCAACTACTTGCCTCCTGGGAAACTTAGCGCTAACTGGCAGAACCGAGCGTCTCCTGCCCCATTCTAGCTCCTGAGACCCCAGGGTCTCATCCACCCAGTGGTGCACTTTGCCCCCAGGCCAGCTGAGCAGAGATCTTTGAAACCCTAAGCTCCATGAGACCCTGGCAGCTCTGAACTCTCAGGGAGCAACTCTTTTGTCTCTTTAAGAATTCATTGAATGTTTAGATGCAAAAAGATCAGAGCCCAGAATCACTCCCATTTTACAG
Source organism: Balaenoptera physalus (assembly GCF_965194825.1). NCBI lineage: Eukaryota > Metazoa > Chordata > Mammalia > Artiodactyla > Balaenopteridae > Balaenoptera > Balaenoptera physalus. Next base: position 180,746,801 of record NC_138882.1, on the reverse strand, counting down.
ATGGGTAAACTGAGGCCCAGGGAGGGGCAGTGAATCACCCATAGCCACTAGGCTCTCCTGCCTCCCAGCTAAGGAGTCTTCTCAGGGTCCCACACTGCCTCAAGCAGCCAGGGATCCCATCCCCCTCTTCCAACTGGGAGTCCTCCCCACTGTGAAGATCTGCCACTCCACCGAGGCCCCCAGCATCACCCTCACCCTCGGGCAAGTGCCAAGAGTTGATCTCATCTCTGCAGAGCCCTACATGCCACATGTCCTGATGGAGAAAGGGGACATGACCCTGGGAGAGTTTGACCAGCACTTGAAGGGAAGAACAGATTTCATTAAAGGGATGAAGAAGGACAGCAGTGCAGAGCGAAAGGTGAGGGTGACTGAAGCAACATCAATGGTGGCAGAACTGGGGTGGCACTGGGGACTTGGTCTTTGCTGGACCAATGAGGAGCCTGAACCTGGGGTTGGGGGTGGGTGTGACTTGCCCGAGGTCACACAGCAAGCTGGTGGCAGAGGGAAAGTGGATGTCCAGATGTGGCAGTCACCCTGGCGCTGCCCTCCCGCCTCCTGCCAGGTCACCTGCTCCTAGTGTCACCAAGGTGCCTAAGCCAGGCAAAATTCTAGGCTGGTGGCAGAAACAACCTTGGTCTCCTCCAGGCTAATCCACCCCCAAGAGGCACCAAGGACCCTACAGCTGGGTGCCCTCCCGGCTCCATCTCTACTCCTGGGCCTCCCTTTTCCCACCTGCTGAATGGGTCTCTTGCTCTTCCTAACTCTGGGATCCTTGCTTGCTATTAGGTAAAGAATAAAGGCAGAGCAGGGAAAGCCCGAGAAAGACCCTTTCCCTCTGCCCGCCCTTCCCCCACAAAGTGAAAGGATAAGGGCGCCATCAGCAAGGGGCTGGGGGTGGGGAAGTGGGGGGTAGGAGGATGCCGAGCCACAGCCACAAGCCACCCCCGCGGTCTCACTCCTGCTCGTGACCCTGCACATCGAGCCGGGTCCTGAGTGCCAAGGTAGGCTTAAGAATCGCGGGATACTTCTTTTTATTGTCTCCCCTTTTGAGATGAGAAAACTGAGGCTTAGCACCCAAAATAACTGGTGAGCTGGGAAAGAGGAGTTGGCTTTGGTGACAAAGAGGCTAAGGACTTTGCCTTGCTCATGTGGGGCAACTGTGCCAGATGTAAGGGCCCCCCGTTCCTGCTGGCCTGACTGGCAGAGGAACAGACAAGAACGCGGAGATAACTTACAGCTGATGACATCATTCCCTTTGGTAGAGATCCCACTGGAAGCCCCTGCTTGGTGGGGGGTAGGGGAGATGGCGAAGGGAAGGTGTAGGTGGCTCAATGCCCATCCCCACGTTAGAGACCCCGCTGGAAACACGTGTCCTCCCAGAGATGCCCCCTCACCCAGATGAGTCAGTTGGGAGAAGAGGCTGGAGCCAGGCTCTCAGAGTGGTGGTGGGAATGCCAGGGGGTGCCACTCAGCTCTGAGAACTGCAGCACGTGGGCAAGGGGTGTCGGCAATGAGCCTCCCAGGCCTGCCTGCCAAGCCTTAAACCAATTAGCTCTGGGACCACTGAAGCAAATGAGAATTAATTTGCCACCTTGGGTTGGTTATGCAAATACCCTGTATTCTCATGAGCTCCAGGGATGACAGCCATCAACCCACAACTGCTAAGAAGTGATGAGTTTATTGTAATTGGATAATGGGAGCTCGAGACATCAGAGGATCCTGAGCCCGGACCCCCACTCCACGCCTCGGAGAGGCAAAAATCGGGCTCCTGTCACTGCCAGATGTGGCTCTTGCTGCCTTGGGCTCTGTCGTCCAAAGGGCCAGGCTGGGCGGTGGCTTTTGGCAAAGGAGCTCCCGGTGGGAGGGAGGAGGGCATCCAGAGGCATCAATCAGGAAGAGTGAGTGGGACGAGCTGTCAAAAACTGCGATTTAGCAAAGAGGGGGCAAATGACACAGGGGGAGACACTATGTATGAGAGGTGGAGATGCAGAGAGAAGCAGAGACAACTAGAGACAGAGAGACAAAAAGGTCTCTTTTGTCTCTGCACATAGGTCAGTAGCAGACAAAAAGACCCCCACAGATTCATCCTCTCATTTATTCATTCAACAAACACTAAGTGCCCAGTAGGTTCTAGGCACTAGGAAGAAAGCACTGAAAATGACACATCCTTTCCTCATGGCGCTTGTATTCTAGCACAGGGGAACAGACAAGAAGCAAATGCATGGGCAAGATTTAGGTGAGGGCTGGGGACTGTGAAAGACAAAACAGGACGATATGATAATGAGTGATGAGCGTCGGGTGCTGTTTAGCCAGGTGTTTAGAGAAAGCCTGTCTGAATATGAGACCCGGTGGATTGTGAAGCGTTGGAAGAACATGCAAAGAACTGGAAGCAGGATAATGATGATGTGTTTGGAAAACAGAAAGATGCCCAGAATGGCTGAAATGTGGGGCAAACATGAGGTGGATGGGTAGGCAGGGGTCAGTCCTTAGCGGGGCTTCATGAGCCCTGGTACAAGGTGTGAGGGGAAACTATTGCTTAAGCAAGAGAGTAACAAGAAAGATCACACTGCCTGCTCGCTATAGAAGGGACCACGGGGAAATAAAAGTAGAGGAGTGAGGCCTGGAAGAAGCTATTGCCAAGATCCAGGCAAGAGATGGTACTGTCCTGCGCTTGGGTGATTGCAGTGGAGACAGAGAGAAGAGGACAAGTTCAGAATGTATTTTAGCTGCAGAACAGGCAGCCCTCTGCTGAAGGAGTGGGTGCGTGGGGTGAGGAAAAGAGAGGAATCAAGGACAACTCTTAGGTCTTTGGTTTGAACACCTGAGCGGGTGATGATGTCATCTACTGAACTGAGGAAGGGACCCTTAGACAGAAATTGAGAAATAGACAAAGAGAGATATGTACACGCAGAGACAGTCAGATACAGAGACAGAGAAAGTAGGGGTGGAGAGAGAGGGCGGCAGAGTGAGAAGAGTGGAAATGAGATTTGGTGCAAAGTGACCAGAGAGTCAAGGACAGTTCAGTAGCAGTGTGACAAGGCCAACTAAGAGAACACATGAAAAGAAACAGAACTCTGGTGCTGTCCTTCCTTTAATGTTTACTGAGCCCATCTCTGCACCAAGCTCTATGTTAAGCCCTGGAGATGCAAGAGACTCAAGCATGACATGCCTTCAAGTAGGAGGGGAGACAGAGAGATGAGCAAAAACTCGCAGTGTGAGAAATGCCTGGGTCCCCATGACAAATAGCAACAGCAGCGGCAAGAGCGTTGATGGTTGCTGTGTAGACAGTTTCTCTGCTGGGAAGCCGCCTCACAGGCATTGCATTTAGTCCATACAACTCAGTGAGGTATGTACTCTTGTCCTCATTTCATGCATGAGGAAACTAAGTAATTAAGTCCACGAGGAAGATGGGGGCAGGTTTTCCAAAGAGGTAAAATCTGAAGAGTGAGTAGGAAGTTATCAGTGGGAGAGAATCAATAAACCAGAGAATCCAAGTTCACAGTCAAAAGGAGCCAGAGAGTGGCTTATCCCCTGGGTGTGAAAGGGAAAGAAACCACTATTCAACGGAGGACCTGCACGTGTGCCAGGACCTTCCCATTTGCATGCCAGCTCAGTTCATCCTCAGAACCACCCTGAGAAATGGACATTATTTGCCCCGTTTTACAAAGAAGAGTCAAACCCAGAGGAGGGTGTTGCCCAAGATCACACAGCTGGACGGTGACAGAGCTGGGATTCAAACCTAGGCCTTTCTGTTGTTGCAACCTGTGACTGTCTAGCAGAAGAGCCAGGTAGGGTCAACCTGGAAGTCTTTCACACAGAGGATGAGTGGGATCCTGACAAGACCTGGAGAGTAGTGGGGGACCAGCACGACCCCCAGGAGTAGCTCTGGGCCCCTTGAACGCCCAAGTGAGGGAGTTTCCCTTTCTCCTCCAGACAGAAATCATCCGGAAACGCCTCCACAAGGACATTCCCCACCATTCTGTCATCATGCTCAACTTCTGTCCTGACCTCCAGTCAGTCCAGCCGAACTTAAGAAAGACCCATGGCGAGTTTATCTTCCTCATCGACAGGAGCGACAGCATGAATGGGACCAACATCCACCGAGTCAAGGTACCTCTCAGAGGACCCCTACCCCCAGGATCTAGGGTCCCAGGGTACCCAGCTTCTCAGCACTTTCTGTCCCAAGCATCCCTCCTGCCACACCTGAACCAGTTCCTTAAATGACTATCCGTGGCTAAGAGAAATGACAAACAACTTTTCTGTATGTCAGTTTAAACAGAAACCCCACCCAAACTCAACTTGCTCCCCAAATAAACCCCTGAAGTGATCTGAGCAGAGGTTAACTGCTGTCCATTTACAAGGGATGAAGTGATCAGGAGCTTCCCTTGGCATTCTACACGCCTTTGTTGTGTCCCTGTTCTGGCTAAAACACCTCACTAGGTACTAAGTGGAGAGGGATGCAGAGAGAAGAGGAAGGGAACTAACATTTGCTGAGGACCTACTATGGGTCAGACACTGTGCAGCCACTTAATGCACAGCTTGGTGTTTAATCCAGATAATAATCCTATGAGGTCGATCAGATTGTCACCATTTTCCAAACAGGAAAACCCATCCTGAGAGTTTCAGTAATGTACCCAAGATCATGGTCTAAAATTAAACCCATATCTGTCTGTCTGACTGTTTCTACCATGTGACATTGGAGATTCACTGGACATGGCCCCTGCCATTAAGGGATGTGTAGAATCCAGTAGAAATGATTTGGTTCATCTTTTTTTTTTTTTTTTCAAATGCCTAATATGTGCAAAGCCCTGTGCTTGGCCACCTGGAAAGACGGTAGGTTGTAAACATAGTTCCTGCCCTCAAGGAGCTCACAGTCAAGTGAGGGGCATAGCCCTGTTAACCAAGCCTGCCTGGGAGCATGGTCTTGATGCTTTGGAGGGTTCTGAAGGAGTGCAGGAGAAAGAGTGATAAAACCCTCCCCTCACATCCAGAAGCATTCCATCTCCGTGAGGAGATTATTCACCAAAATTATGGCATTATCCAACACTTCCTTGTATCTTTAGTTGCGCAGATGTCTGTCTCCTCCTCTGGAATTATCCACTCATTAAGGAAAAGGACCAGATCTTTCTCATCTGTCTCTCCCCATGGGGTCTAGCTCTGTGTTTATGTGTAAAAAGCCCTTGGTTGCTGTTTATTGAACTGAGTAAAGGATCATAGTTCAAGAGAACAAGGGATGAGAGAACAAGGAGAGGGCTCTGCTGTCACCTGAAATTTTGTCCCTCTCCCTACCTTGACCCTCTTATTTCCAGAGCAACATAATGAGCCAGGAGGAATGGGGTTAAGTGGGATCTGTGATGCCAGCTATCTCCTAAGCCTTTCTATGACTGGATTTGGTCTTGAAGTATGACAGAGCAGTCATATATGAGATCCAAGTTCTTGTTTGAGCCTCTTGACATTGGGATGCAGGACTGGTTGGTACCTTTTCCCCACCCCTGCCCACCATCAAAGGCAGGCACTGAAGTGAGGACCTGTCCACAGTGCTGGGGTGCTGAAGCACGCTCCAGGGCTGTGTGGCCATGTGGATTCCATTCCACAGCTGTACCAATTTGTAAGACATCTCTTCAGTTCCTCTAACGTATCATAGGATCACAGACCTAAAACATCTCCCAGAGAGCATTTAATTCATTTTCCCTGCCCTTTTCCAGGTAAGGAAACTCAGTCCCCAGGACGCTAAATGTTCTTCCCAACATCACAGAGCTGGTGCGGGAACCTGAACCTTCTGTATCTTAATTCAATGCTCATTTTCCTTACATTGCCAATAGGGAATTGTACAGACTCTTCCACTGAGAAAACCTCTCTTCTCTGATTGTCATTCCTGCTACATGGCTCTGAGAAAAACAATGCCTGGGTTCCGGGGTCAATTCTACCGCTGACTCGCTATGTGGCTTTGGACAAGTTGATTCTCAACTCTGACTTCATTTATTCTTTCTGTAAAATAAGAAAGAAGGATTCATTCAGGGAGGGCAAACATATGTCACACATCCCTCTGTTCCCCTCCTCCAAGCCCAGGCAGACATCAGTAATTGACCATGACACTTTTTTTCAGTGCTGAGCCTGGATTCAGTCTCTACCTCCTTCTCATCTTGGTGTTCCAGGCAGTTACTACCAGTTAAATGGAGCTGGCTTATGAGTAGAAATCCAGTTCCTGAACTAGAGACCTATTGTCAGAATTCTCTGACAATAACTTGGTTCACGTCTCAGTCCCTTTCCCCTTGGAGTCGCTCTTGCTTTCTTTTCCAGTTCAGCTCAGCGAGCTTGAGGTCATCCTTTCACAAGTGGCTCTGCATTGGCACAATCCATTCTGCTAAACGCGCCCCTTTTAGAAAAAGTCATTACTCAGGCCACACATCCCTTTCCCCACTGACAATGAGGCCATTGAGGGGTTGCTTGAGTCATTAGGTGGCTCATTAGGTTGAAGTTTTAGGAAAAACTAGGCTTAGGGAGGTAGGAGAGAATAGACATCCAAACAGCCATGCCAAAGGGGAAAGTTCAGCCAGTTTAATTTCCTGCAGCTGGTCTCATTCTTCAGCTGCCACTTGCTGCCAAAAACATGGCTTTAAAATTCTAATAGGTGTGAACAGAGACAATCCGTAGGGATCAACAGAGTCTCCTCCTAGCAGCAATGCACATCAGTAACTAATGAAAAGATAAACAGATATTGACTTCTTTTGCAGAAAAACAAGACATATTGACACAAGCAACAAAAGGAGATGGACAGAACATTAATGTCAATATTTACAGAGGGGAATGGAAGAGGGGCTGCAGGGCCGTGGAGCCTGGAAGGCCATATGGTGTAAAAGTTGCCAGAATCTACTTGCTACTGTTTCCTTCAAGGTTTTGGAGTGTAACAGTTTGTTTCTCTGAAGCTATGCTGAGATCCCTGGGGTGCCGTCAATAAACTCTATAGGGATGAGGGAAAGCCACTCATTCCTGAGTTCTGTGCCAAGGCAGAGCCAACATAAATAAAGATCTCGGAGCTATGCTTTGAAAGCCTCAGTCCTGTTCTCAGGTTTTAGGATCCAGTGCAATTCCTTAACCCTCTGAGCCTCAGTTTCCTTATCTGTAAAACAGAGGCATTGATACTAATATGTATCTCACGGGGTTGGTAATAATAACCATTTACTGAATGTTTACTGTGTGCCACACTGAGGTTCAGAGGAGTGATATAACTAGCCCAAGGTCAAGTTAGTTCTAGCAAAGGTGAGATTGAAACCCAGATATGTTTAACTTCAAAGTGTATCTCCTTAACCACTATGCTATAATACATGTTATAGAGGTTAAATGAGATAATGAATACAAAGTGCTTAGCATATAGTAATTGCTTGACATTTATCATTGCATTGTATCATCATTATCATCAATATCATCATTTTCCCTCTTGTCATCTCCTCCACCTTCTCTCTTTGTCATTATTTTTTAGAATATACCTTGATCAAAGTCTCCTGGTGTTGCATAGTTAAATAGGTTAAGACTCTTTAATGCTCACAGACCTTGAAGCAGAAGGCTGCTTCATCACCAGTGGGACCTGGACCAGGCCACGTGCCTCTCTTAGACGTCAATTTTGTTTTGGTGGAAGGGGGTGGGCACTCCCTGCTCTCCTTACCGCTCAGGGTCAGTAGGAGGTGAAACGAAACTGGAAAACTGTAAGAGAATGGCTTTGAGAAATCAGACTTGCTACACAGATGAGGAGTTTTATGATGATGGCTTTGGCTCAGCCTCTGGTCAACATCAGCGTATTTCTTTATCTGGGGGAGAAAGTGATGTTGGTTGCAGACAGAGGGTGAAAGGTCCACTTGGAGGCTGCTTCTGTGCTGGTATGAGAACAATGCTGTGTGGTGGCCAAGGTAAGAGCTCCTTCCTGAATCCTAAAAATTCCTTTCTTACCTGTCAGGATGCCATGCTGGTGGCTCTTAAGAGCCTCATGCCAGCCTGCCTCTTCAATGTCATTGGGTTTGGATCCACGTTTAAGACCCTCTTCCCTTCCAGTCAGACCTACAATGAGGTAAGGAGGGGGCATGGCTGGGACCAGAAGGGGTCAGGTGGTGAGAAACAGAGGCAAGGAAGGAAAAGGAAAGAGGAGGTAACCCCGAGGCCTGCCCTCATAGAACCTGTTCACCCACATAGAACCTAGATGATGCCAGGAGCAGAGAACCAAAGGGAGGCTATCTCCATGTAGGCAGTCTTCTGGCCTCCCCCCTCCTTAAAATAAAGATCATGTGGGGCAAAGTATGGATGTACACTGGGAGGGGGTAGAGGGAAGGGATAGGAGGGGGTAGAGGGAAGGGGGTAGAGGATATGTCTTAGGCCTCCCACTCACTGAAGCCTCCATCTCATTAGAATGATAGACTCGTGCAAAGCTGAGCTAAAGGAGTGAATAACAAGGGATAGAGGAGTGAATAGGTGGGTGAGTGGGCTAAGAATGGCGCTCACATGGCTCAAGGTAACAGTTTGTAACAAGAGGACCCTTGGCCCCAATAGGATGTTCAAAATGGGAGCATCCTAGGGAGTTCCCTGGTGGCCTAGTGGTTAGGATTCCGGGCTTTCACTGTTGTGGCCCAGGTTCAACCCCTGGTTGGGGAACTGAGATCCCACAAGCCATGAAGCACAACCAAAAAAAAGGCGGGAGGGTGGTGGACATCCTACCCAGGTCTAGGAACGGGAAGGAAGGAAGGGAGGGAGGGATGGAGGGAGGGAGAGAGAGAGAGACGGTGGGTGGGAAGGGAGGAAAGAAGGGCATAGGAGCCACTTTTCAATTAAAAATAATTTATTTGTCGGTTTTTTAAATACAGAAATAATATATATTGATTGTCCCACAACTTTTAAATCTAGATCATCAAAACGAAAAATTTGAAAATCTCCCATGATCAGTCAGAAAAAAAGAAAAACCACTGTTAAGAGCTTAGTATAAATCCCTTCTTGCTCTAAGCATTTACATACATTTTCAATAAAGGTAGGATTAGACCTCCCATACTTTCTGTAACCTATTTTTGTAACAAAACAGCCTATCATGAGCATATGTCCACGCTAGTAAGTATTAATCTGCAACATAATTTTCAATAGCTGCCTACTATTTCACTACATAGATAGGCTGCGACTTATTTAACTAAACCGCTACAGGTGGGCATTTAAGTTGTCTCCATTTTTTTCTATTTAGTTATCTTTGCAGCAAATACTTTACATACATCCTTAATGATTCGCTTGGAATAAATGCCTAGCCTTGCTGATTCCAAAGGTACATATACATTTTAAGACTTTTGATATATTCCATTACTCCAAGTGTGGATGTTGGAAGAGCATCTTCCTGAGTCAGGAGCAGGAAAACATCTACTATCCAGTGAGAATCTGTCCTCGGTACAGTGACGTCCATCCAGTGTCAGGAATCCTTGGCCAGTTGGGTCTCACAGTGTGGGTCCAGGAGGGAGGAAATCTGAAACCCAGATTGGGGAAACGGTTTCCTCAGAGTATCATAGGGATTTAGTGCCACAGTCAGGCCAGGACTCAAGTCTTAAGATTTCTAGTCTAGTGGTCTTTCCACCATACCTCCTGCCTCACTCATCAGAAAAGGAAACCTCATTTGTGCTGGGCAGTTAGGGCTTGATGCGCTACCTTTTCCAGGGGTGTTTATATTTTTAAAGAGGAACAAAGAAAGGACAACAGTAGGTTAAGACATCATGAATGGTGGCATTTGGGGCATTGGTAGGTGGTGTTATTGGGCAGACTCACACCGAAAAGTGGCCACCTATTCTTCCTGTGCGTGGGGCAGAGATGAAACTGGGAACATGAGTCAGCTCCAGTGAGGCTGAACTAAGATCCAGGGAAACAAAGGATTCATCCTCCAAGGGGCTTAGAGCCTCCACACCATATAATGACCCTGGGGACGATCTCCCTGCCCATGACCCTTCTCGGCAGGAGAGTTTGGCCAAGGCCTGTGACAACATCCAGAGGATGCAAGCCGACATGGGTGGCACCGACATCCTCTCCCCGCTCAAGTGGCTCATCCGGCAGCCAGCGCTCCGAGGCCACCCGAGGCTCCTCTTCCTGATCACAGATGGTGCCGTCCACAATACCGGGAAGGTGCTGGAGCTGGTGCGAAACCATGCCTTCTCCACCAGGTGGGCACAGGCTGAAGGTTTAGGGCTCGGTTATTCTGGGCTGCCCTGGGCTGGGGATGTCAGAACTGGGGCAACGTGGAAAATGCCAGGAGGAGAAGAGGGGACCCACAATTCCTACCGAGCTTTGCTTCCAGGATGGTGTGGCCGACTTCAAAGTTTGCCTTTTCCCCACAGTGGTTCAGGAGGGATAAGATGCCCACACCTCTGCATCCAGGTTTCAAAGAGCAGTCTAGGCAGAGGAAGTCCTACCTGCTTCGACTCTGTGCTGGGGTGGGAGGTGATGGGCTGCCCATGTGTGAATGTGAGTGCCCGCTGATGACCCTCTTTCTTCTCCCTCACCCTCTGCCTGAAGCTGGGCCAGCTCTGAGATAGCTCTGCTGGATCTTGATTTACCCCTTTCCCCACCAGGGGACAAAAAGGGCAGAGAGAATGGGAAGTAGCAGCCTCTCTTGTCCCCCCTCCTCCAGGTGCTATAGCTTTGGAATTGGACCCAACGTCTGCCACAGACTGGTGAAAGGGCTGGCAACTGTGTCCAAGGGCAGTGCTGAGTTCCTGGTGGAGGGGGAGCGGCTGCAACCCAAGGTAGGCAGAAGGGCCTCCATCTCTTCTGGTGCTGGGACCTCAGAGGCCCACATTGGTCACACAGCAACTCAGTGGTGGAGCTGGGATTTCACCCCAAGTCTGAGCACTCCACTAGGCTACACTGCACCCCAGTGAAAATCAGAGTTGGAGGCCACAGAGTGGACAATTCCTGGAGCTAGTACAGGACACGAGATGCTCTGGTCTCCAGCCACTGGCTCATATGCTCCATCCACTGGCTGGGCAGGATTGGGGCTCCCAAAGGAGTCACTGCCTCTATGGATAGGAGTTGTGCTTGGGGTCATTTCTGGCCATGTTCCTGATGATGACAAATGATGGTTCAGAAGAATCTAAAGGACCCAGAAATCAAGGCATTTATAGTCTTCTCTCCATGTCCTGCATAATTGGCACAAATAAGCCAACACTTAGAAAATTCCTGTGTCAGTCCAGACCTTCCAGGAACAAGAAACAGAGCTGAAGTTAAGAGTGCAAGGGGGGGCTTCCCTGGTGGCGCAGTGGTTGAGAATCTGCCTGCCAATGCAGGGGACACGGGTTCGAGCCCTGGTCTGGGAAGATCCCACATGCCGCGGTGCAACTAGGCCCGTGAGCCAAAATTGCTGAGCCTGCGCGTCTGGAGCCTGTGCTCCGCAGCAAGAGAGGCCGCGTTAGTGAGAGGCCCGCGCACTGCGATGACGAGTGGCCCCCACTTGCCACAACTAGAGAAAGCCCTCGCACAGAAATGAAGACCCAACACAGCCATAAATAAATAAATAAATAAAATTTAAAAAACAAAACAAAACACACACACACAAAAAAAGTGCAAGAGGTTTCTTGAGGGATAAAATCTCTAGAAGGGAAAAGAGGAGGAAACAGGAGGGAAAACTTTTTAGGCCACGTGCAGATGCAACGCTTGTGAAAGGGAAGGAGGGGAGCAGGATTGGTCAGGGAGAGCCTCAGACTGCAGTGCAGGTCTGACAGGGTCTCAACCAACCCACCAGGGATCTCTGGAGCAAGAATTGCCCATTAGGTTGTCTATGTTGGGTGGAAAGACCAGGCACTAATATCCCTGCCATGCTCATTTGTTGCCTGGGGGCTTCCAGGGAGAGGTGTGAACTTGGTTTGAAAGCTGAGGCATTGCACATGGAGACTGTCATCTAACTGCGTTCCTTGCAGCAAAAGAACATAGTCTTTCTCGAAGGGAAATTTGAGAGTGCACCTCTATGGCTGCCACAATCCTCAAATCATTTTTCTCCAGCTTTGCAGTACATTTGAGGAAATCATCCTAGGGGATGTTAAACCACTGTCTAAGTGCTAAACCAGCTGTCATTTATTGAATGCCTATCATGTGGCAGATACTTCAAATGCAGTATCTTCCCAACTACAGGTAATCTTCCCCACTACACTGAAAGTTGAGAATTACTAACTCCCTTTAACAGAAGGGGACACGGGGGCCCAGGAAGGCAAACTGACTTGCTCAAGATCACTATTCAGTCCATGTTTTGAGACAAACTTTCTGTGTGCCCCAGGCTCATCACAGCCCTACTCTGAGTCTTGGGTTTTTCTCATTTATAAAATGCTAAGCTTAGAGAAGGTGAAAGCAAAGATCTGCTCCAACTCTGATGTTCTAGAGGCATGTTTGCTGCTGAGCAAGCCACCCAAAGTCTACTGTCACTTCTTCCCTGCTACCTCTTCTCATGCTCACACCCACATGGTCTTCGTGCTCCTCATCTGTGCATATCCCCGTTCACACATCCCCCCCAACCTGTGTTCTGACCCTGTCCAACAGATGGTCAAATCCCTGAAGAAGGCCATGGCCCCAGTCCTGAGTGATGTGACTGTGGAGTGGGTCTTCCCTGAGACTACCGAGGCCCTGATCTCACCTGTCAGCACCAGCTCCCTCTTCCCTGGAGAACGGCTGGTGGGGTATGGCATTGTATGTGATGCCTCCTTATACATCTCCAATCCCAGAACAGTAAGTATTTTAGAAATTCCAGGGGTCAGTGGGGGTCCAGAACCCTTCCCACAAAGCCATCCTTGGCTGGAAAGACAATTTATTTGTGGCAGCTAGGAGCCAATTGGATCTGGGTTTACTCTTGTGGGGTAGAGTTGTCAGGCCATGGGCATTCAGTCATGGTGACACTGCTTGGGTAAATGCTACCATCTCAATATGTGGTTCTCAAGATCCCCTGCAAGAGGAGAACTTGGGGAACATGTTTAAAATGCAGAGCCCTAGCTCCAACCCAGGTCCCCTGAATAAAAATCTCTGAAGATAAGGCCCAGGAACCTGCATTTTGCATAGTCTACTCAAAGTGATTTTGATGAATAGTTCAATTCAGAACAATGGCACTCAGATTTCTTTCCCTGAACACTCTAGACAGATCATGTCTCCTTAGATGAACTTGTGTTTTATTTATTTACATGGATAATTCTCTTGTATGTGGTGGCAGAAGTGGAATAAAAGTGAGGAACTTCTCAAAGGGAGGTAGAATCCATGCTAAAATGTAGAAGATTGCCTGAGATGCTATTTCCTCATCTAGCTTCCCTCTTTAGTAAGTCTCTCCACTCCCCTTTAAAGGATTTGTCATCTTGTTTTGTCTTTAAGCAGGAGTCACAAACTCAATGCCTAGAGGGATTGGGCAGGTATAAAATGAACAAAATGGGCTTGTTGTAAAAATTAAAGGGACAAATGTCATGAGAGATAGCAGACATTCCCCATATAGAGGAAGTAAGGGGTGGTGAGGAATACAGCAAACTGGAGAGCACACACTCTGTCTAAATGCTCAGCCCCTACTCGGCTCTAACAATCAGTTACCATGCAAGAATGTGGACCCTATGTTAAATGTGTTTCCAATCGTTCAAGAGAAGTTAGAATTTTATTTGAAATTTCCAGATTTTAAAATGTTATGGAATCTCTTAAGAACCATGGTCAGTAATGGTAAAAGTGTTTTGGAGATTAGAGTGTTCAGCTGCAGGGAGAACATGCTAAACAAAATGCTGGTCAAGACTTTGCACAGTCTAGGCCTTTCTTGGAGGTCTGAGAGGTAGCAGATCATCCACAGACCTTACTACCTGCAGGAACTGTCAAATCTATTCTCCTTTCCTTACCCATGAGACTGGCATTGCTTTCTCCTACTACTAGAAGGGTTGTTGGGTAAGGGTATAATCATGACTTACCCTCCTGGAAGCTGATCTAGAAATAACTAATAAAATTAGAAATATATACCTTTTCAACCCAGAAAAGCCTCCTAAGAATCAAACACATAGAAATAAAAGTGATGTAATAGATTCATGGTCAAGGATTTATTGTAGCATTTTTTACGGTGGCAAAAAATAAATGGCCACAAAGTGAATGCTTAATAAAAAGGGGTGGTAGAATATCGTACAGCCAAATGTTTAAAAGAATAGTTGATGTGAAAGATTTCCAAAATGTTTTAAGTGCAAAGTTCAAGCTACTGATAAATGTAAGTAATATGGTCCAGCTTTTGTAACACAAGATGACCCCAAAAAACCCTTATATTTTTACATATGTTTATATCATGGAGAATGGAACGAAAGGAACAGATGGTTCATGCTGTTATTTTTGGTTATCTATTCGGAGACAGCAGTAGCATTTAGAATTACACTTTTTTTAAACATTTAATAAAGAATATAATTAAAAATATAAACAACATAAGTGATATGAAAAACCACCTCCATTCACCATCCCTTAAATTTAGGCAGAAGTCTGCCTAAATTCCCCAAGCAAGCAAAAAATTTTCCTATTATTTCGGTTCTTCAAAGGTAGAACCTGCACCACCTCCTCTCCCACCCCTTGCTGCCCTTTGGACGTCCTTCCTGACATCCAGCCTCACTCTAAGCCCTCTTTTCTCTCCCTCCCTCCAGGACAAGAGAAGACGATACAGCATGCTACACTCGCAGGAGTCCGGCAGCTCTGTCTTCTACCACTCACAGGATGAGGGGCCTAGCCCAGACAGCGGAGACTGTGCCAAGAGCTTGGGGACACCCTTCACCCTGAGGCAGGCCAAAGGTGCCCAGCCATCCAGCGGAGACTCCGCCACCAATCCTGGTCAGTCAGTTGCTCTTTGTGCTTCACTCCCTTCTCCAGGGAGGCCATGATTGCTACATTTTCACTGCACACTTATTATGTGTTAAGCACTTTTTACAATCTCATTGAACGGTTAGCAGCTGTGGAGGTGGGTACTATAATACCCATTTTACAGATGAGGAAACTGAAACTTGGAGAATTTTAGCAACATGACTAAGCTCATGGAACTTGAAAGAGGTAGAGTACAGATAAAGAGTTTAGACCTGTCTTCCTCCAAAACCTCTTTATGGTTCTAGTTTCCATTCAGAGGGTAATTACTGATGACCTACTAAGGCTAGGTACTGAGCGCAGTGTGGGAAGCCAAGATGACTCAGACATGGCACTTGTCCCTCAGAAGTTCTCCATCTAGTGAGAGAGATACAACTGGCCTTAACTCTCTTAGAAAGCAGAATGATATGGACCACAAGAAAGTTTAACAAACTGTAAGGATCCCAGGGAAAGGAACATCTGGTAGAGGATATTAACAGAGACATAATGAGGGCACTGGTTCTTAGAAGTGGGAAGGGAGAGGAGATTCCAGGCAGCAGAAACTGCCTGAGCAAAGATGTGGAGGTGTCATACCTAGGAAACGCATACACAGCTGGTATATTTGGAGCACATAATACCTTAAAAAATGAGCAGAAAGGAGAGTAGCTGGGTGGATAGATTAGAGCTAGGTTAGGCAAGGCTTTGAATGCCAGGTGAGGTGAGGCATCTGCACATATTTCAGTAGGTAAGCAGTGGAAAACTCAAGAAGTTTCCAAGCAGGAAAGGGGTATGCAAGCCCCTCTCTCTTTCCCCACTGTCCTCCACCCTGATGGCTTCCCCGTCACCACTCCTGCCCAGGTCTAGACTTCTCCCAGCGACGGCGGGCATACAGCACCAACCAGATCACCAACCACAAGCCCTCTCCAAGGGCCCTCACGGCCAGCGACCCCACAACAGCTGCCAGGAGATACCCACTGAGGAAAACCAAGCTGCAGGACCTCACCAAGCAGACCAGCCTGGATGCCCTGCGGTGGCAGATTGATTTGCAGGTACCCAAGTAGGGCATATTGGAGTTGGGGGTGGCCACGGATGGGGAAGAGCTCTGTCTCCTGCTTCAGCCATAAGGATGGAGCTTGACCACAATTTACAGTGAAGTGAGTCACTTCCTCCTTTTTCTGGATCTTCACTTGCCTGACCTCCAATGACAACTTCCTAATAATGATACCCATTGGTCAATGACATCACCCATTCTCTGCTCGTAGAGCTTCCCCGTTGGCAAGGAGCACTCCCATCTACACTCTCACTTGATTTTACAGCCCTTGGAAAGGAGGGAATGTGGGGGCCGGCCACCCCCACTCCGTACAGATGTGGAAATTGAGGGTCAGAGAGGTAAAGTGACTTACCCAGGGTCACACAGCCAGTCAGGAGATTGCAGCCAAGGACCTTCTTCCCGAAAAGCCCTTCCTTTCCCCTCTCTGTCACCTTCTGCACCTTCTGAAAATCCCAAGGCTGTGCATTCACCCAGGGCAGAGATCATCTCAGAGTCAGAAGCACAGCAGGACCAGTCATCCAGTGTCCGGCCAGACCAGGGTTTCTCAGCTCCCACACTATGGACACGGGAATTCTTTCCTGTGGAAGCTGTCCTGTGCACTGTGGAATGTTGGGCAGCCTCCCTGGCCTCTATCCACTGGATTCCAGGAACAATACCATCCCCAGTCAGGACAGCCAAAAATGTCTGCAGACACTGCCAAACGTCCCCAGGGGAGGGGGGCAAAATCACCAGGTTGAGAATCACTGTCCTAAACCAAATTGGTATTTGCTATTATCTGTATGCCTTACCCCATTTTCTTAAGAATGGGCTTTATGTAGCTTTGTCATTGTGAGTCTGTGGTTCCATAAAAGTAGCCTTTCGCTCTCCCATTCCCACCCATAACCCCCATCCCTCCCCACCTCCAAATACACATAAGCCCCCTATGCTCCCCAACGGCGGGGACACTGCCACCTTGCCCCTGAAGGCTCTTCTCTGTGCTTAGCCAGGAACCACCCGATGCAGTTGGAAGATACTGACCTTGGAGTTAGGCAGACTCTGCTCCTCAAGCATGTTGCTTAACCTCTCTGAGCCCCCAATTTCTTCATCTATGACATGAGGAGAATAGCTTGTCAGATGACTGAGCTAACAGTCATCAACAGATGTTTACTGGGAGCCAACTGTAGCTGGAGGGCTCTTGCAGCATTGGCTGATAAAAGATGAAGTGCCTAGTGCAGCACCTGGCACACAGTAGGTGTCCTTTAAATGCAACTCTACTTGGTGAGAGCTCTGGGCAGCTTGGCAGCTCTCCTCCTCACTTCTGGCCCATCTTTGTTCATCTCTCCCCATTCCCTGCTTGGCTTCTTCCACAATCTATCTCCAATACACTTGTGTGAATGCATATGCATGCACATACACACACACATATACACTCCCTGCAGCCTATGGCTGGGTGAACGGGGTTGAATCTTAGACTAACTTGTTGCTATGGAAACTGTAGCAACTTCTGTTTCTCAGTGTGCTGGTGATGGTGGGGCAGGGGTAGGGGGAATCCCAGTCTCTGCTGTGGTAGAGAGGTTAGGGATGCCCTGGGACCCAGCAGCCTTGGCTGGGTACCAGTTCCCACTGAGGCCGTCCTAAGAGGGAGCAGTCCCTTTCATCTCCCACACCCTTGTACCATCCCCAGGACCTCAGGCTCAGAGGAAACAGGAAGGATGAATCTAGCCTCTGCCCCAAGGAGACCCCATCTAATGGGGAGGCACAGTCCTCTTTCCAGTAAATATTTGATAGAGATGAAAAAGACCCCATGGTTACCTGTTAGCCTAAACACTAAGAGGCACTTTTTCTCTCTGTTACACCTAATAAGTGCCTTTGTCCCCCCATCCCCTCCTCCTTCCAGGCAGACGTATGTGTTCCCAGAGGCGCAAAATTTATTTTTAACTAATTTAATATTCTTTAATTACAAAAGTAATACGTACTCAGGGTTTTCAATAAAAAAAACTCTCGAACAGTTCATTTGAATATAAAGTAAAAATAAAAGTCCCCCTCCCCTGTGCCCTGACCCACTTGGTTTTGGGTGTTTCCTTCCAGAAATACTACACACACTAAAAAACACACATATGTGACACACGTATATGTTTTGAACAATCATATATACAAACTGCTCTCCAATTTACTTTTTAGATGTCTTTTTAATTCACTTTTTATATGCAGTAACATTATTCTTTTCAGTGAACAGCTCTATGAGTTTTGACAAATGCATGTAGTCATGTAACTCTCTCCACAATCAAAATATAGAACAGTTGCAATTTACTTTTTTGAGATAAACTTTATCTTGGACATCTTCCCGTACTGGTTTGGAAAAAATCCGCCTCTTTCATTTCACTGTTGTATGGTGTTCCATTGCATGGATGTACCATAACGTATTTACCAACCCCTAGCGATGGACATTTAGACAGTTTCCGGATTTTCACTTTTACAAACAGTACCGTAATAAATATACAATATGGGCACATGGATCTTTGCATTCTTGTGTATTACCACAGAATTAAATTCCTAAAAGTGGAATCGCTGGGTCAAAGGAGATTGTGCATCTTGTTGAGAGACAGCACGCTGCTAAATCGTTCTTTTACAAGTGTGCTTCAGTGCACAGTCCCAGCAACAGTCCATGAGAAACTGTCTCCTTGTCGACAACTATGGTTGTCATCAAACATTTAAATATTTGCTAATCCAGAAGATTTAAAAAATCATAACTTATTTCAATTTAGAGCAATGCTCACGAGACTGAGCATTTTTTCATGGGCTTATAGAATCCTCTTCCTATGAACTGCCCGCAGATGCCCTTAACCCATTATTCTATTGCGTTTATCTCCCTTCTCCTCCACCCCAGTGATTTATAAGAGCATTTTCTTGAAAATGATCTTTGTCATGTGTGTTGCAAATATATTTCCCAGTTTATTCCTTGTCTTTTGAAGTGTTTTGTACTAGCACTAAGCAGATTAAATCCATAAAACAGAACAGAAAGTCTAGAAATAAAACCAAATATACATGACAGCTTTGTCAGGATAGAGGTAGAGAACTGATAAGCCATAGGGACTCAATGAATGAACTGTATTCAGTAAATGGTGATGACGCTTGTACACTTCATAAAATCAAAGAAAAGGCTGTTTTCTATTTCCTTACATCAAAATAAATTTTGATTTATTTTGAATCAAAGATTTAAACAAACAAAAATAGAATCACAAAAATTCTAGAATTTTTTTTAGTAGGAAAGACTTTTTAAGCATGACAAATGAGAAGACATAAGGGAAAAGGCTGATAATTATAACCACAAACACACACAGAGTTTTAAACTTTATGGCCAAAAACAAAAAAGGTGGGTTTAGAATATTATCCATGGTATGTGATTTTCCACGGTTTTCCTGGTTTGGACTTTATCCATGGTTTGGGATTATTTGTGCTGAGGTTTCTCATGGGTAGTGGAGAGCAGGGCATGTGTCCTTGGGTACTACAGGGGCAGTCCCCCAGGAGGAGCTGGGGTAGCCAGGGAAGGAGTTGCGGCTGGGAGTGGAGGGAAGGGGGCCAGCCACCAGGAGCTCAGCCTCCTCCCCTTCCTCTTGCATTCTTAGCCCTTGCTGAACAGTGGCCCGGACCTGAGCCAGTGCCCCAGACTCTGGGGTCCAGGGGCCCGCAGGCCCTCTCTGCTGCCCCAAGGCTGCCAGCCCTTCCTGCCCTCCGGCCAGGAGACCCAGGCTTGGAGCCCCATGAAAGAGCTGGATCTTGGGTCTGGCCTGAAACCTGCCTCAGACAGCTGCAGCCCTGGGGACCTGGGTAAGTGCCCACAGGGTCCAAGACCTGACTGGGGACAGGGAGGAATCCTAGGCTGTAGCCCAACCTGGGAGGGGGGCATCTGCTGTGGCCCATCCCTCCCAATCCCTCTCTCCCAATCAACCTGGCCCTTGGGCTGCCTGTGAAGCTCCCAGGTGTCCTCCCTGCGGAGTGACCCGCCACCCTACCTGGCCCCCTCAGGTACTGGCTTCCTGAGAGGTGGGTCTGCCCTACTCTTGGGGACAAGCCAGTGCCACCCCTGCTCTCCTAAGGAAAGAGTTGTGTGTTCCCTGGGGGCGGGAGGGGGGAGGGGGACTGTCCTTGCTTAGGGGTGTCTGCATCCTGGGGAGGGATGATGTCGCCTGGGAATGGACCCCCTGTCCTGCAGCTCAGATCACAGCCCGCTTGTCCCTCCGCCCCCAGAGCTGTCCCATCACCCCTCCGCCTTCGAGACCGAGACGTCCTCGGACTGGGAGCCCCTAGCCGAGTCCGAGGAGCAGGCCAGTCCCCGCAGGCCCGCCACCCCAGGACCCGTGCTGGGTAAGGCCGTGGTCAAGGGCCTGCGCGACAGCCAGCCTTTGCAGTGGGAGGTGAGCTTTGAGCTGGGGCCTCCCGGCCCCAGGAGGGGCGGCGCGCGTGAGCCCGACCTGTGGAGCGAGACCTTCCACCACCTGGCGGCCCGCGCCATCATCCGCGACTTCGAGCAGCTGGCAGAGCGCGAGGGAGAGATCGAGCAAGGTGAGGGCCGCGGGCCCGCCCCCTCCTCGCAGCCCCGCCCATGCCCCGCCCCTGCCTCTCCCCCAGGGACTGCCCTCCTCCCCTGGCTCCACCCCCTTCCTTCTCCCCACTGCCCTGCCACCGCCCAATGCTCCGCCTCCCCTCCCCATCGCTCTCCCCAGGTGCCTCCCTTGACCCCCACAGTCCCCCTACACACACACACACACACACACACACACACACACACACACACACAGCGACCCAGGGCTCCACCCCCTGCTTGATCTGCCCCCTCCCAGCCCCACGCTCCTCCACACCTCCCACACCCACCCGGTGACCAGTCCTCTCCTCCCTCCTCTTCCTCTGCTCCAGGTCCCTCACTCCCCCAGGGCATCTCCCTGCAGCGCCCCTGTAGGGCTCCCGAGACAGAACCGTGGGGATCGCCCTATTCCACCTGCCTTGCTCCTCTGGGACCACACCTATCTTCCCACAGAACCCCTAGATCTAATCGGCCCACCCAGTAATCAATCAAGGCCATTTACTGAGTACGGATCAGCTGGGGGCCAGGCTCAGGGCTGAGCAGTGCAATGACCACCACCATCCCCGTCCTTACTTACGAGTGCTTGACACAGATTAGCAGGGAAGCCAGCTGACATTAATCAAATACACACAATTAATTGAGTGCATTTGTCCTAATGCTATTAAGAAGAAACACAGGGATCCAAGAAATTGTATAACAGGGATGGTGGGGAGGCTAATTTAGTTCAGGAATTGGGGCAAACTTTCAAGACAGTGATTCCTGGGATCTTGATGGAGCACACTTGGAGAACAGATAAATAGAGAGATAAATAGAGAATATTTCTATTATTTGTTATAGTTTATGCTTTATTTATATAACAATACTACATGGTTTATATTTTATATTATTTGTATTTTTGTATATGTTATTTTTTTTTTCTTCCCATGAGCACTTTACCTTACAGTTTACAGGACATTTGTCCATCCTTCATGCCAAGGAGACTGCTCACCTGCTCAGTAGGAAGAGCCTGGGCTTTGGGGACCATCCTGAGTCCTGATCTCAGGTCCATTCCTAACTTGCTGTGTGACCCTATGCTCACCACTCTCCCTCTCTAGTTTGTCTCTGCAAGGTTGTCCCAATGGGCCAGACCAATGGTCCCCACACAGTCAGGGGACCTGTGAAATCCTGCAGCAAGATTCTCATCAGAGAGCTGCAAAATGAAAATAGAAGATACTGACAACACAGAGATTTGGGGGTTTTTTTCTTAATAACACTAAAGTTATTTAAGGAAAGTAACTGTCATTTTTTATTATATGTCTTACCTCTTTTACATTAAAATATCCTTATTTTATGAAGTGATGGTGGAGGTTTTAATAATCTTGAGGGTTTCTTTTAAATGACCTTAATGGCAAGTTGGTAACTCCTTAATTTTAAGGGCTTATTTAATTCCAAAGATGGGACCATGGATCTAGCCCTCCTTTTAGCTCCCAGAGCTCCCATGTCAGGTCCACACAGTGACCCCCCGCTTCTCCCCCTGCAGGGTCCAGCCGCCGCTACCAAGTGAACGCCGTGCACACCAGCAAGGCCTGCAACGTCATCAGCAAGTACACAGCCTTCGTGCCTGTGGACAGAAGCAAGAGCCGTTACCTGCCCACCGTCGTGGGATACCCCAACTCTGGTAAGGCAGGTGCACGGCCAGGGCTCTTCTGAGGGCCAAGCAACTCCCAAGTGGGCCAGAGGAGGGGGACTGGGATACAAAGGAGCCTAGACTGGTGGGGAGGGGTTCAGGGAAGAGCTAAAAGGCCCCCCAGCAGATGGTTTGGCCGCCAGGGGGTAGGGGGCACACAAACCCCCATCCCACTGCTCTGCAGAGGGCTGTGAAACCATCCCACTCCCCTTTTCCCACTAAATAAATATGACTTGATTGTATTTTTCCAATTGGTATGTGCTCACTGTAGAAAATTCTAAAATATAGAAAGATGTGGATGGACCTCGAGATTATCATATAAAGTGAAATAAGCCAGAGAAAGACAAATATCATATGATATCACTTATATGTAGAATCTAAAAAAAAAAAAAGATACAAATGAACTTATTTACAAAACAGAAATAGACCCACAGACATAGAAAACAAACTTATGGTTACCAAAGGGGAAAGGGGGAGAGAGATAAATTAGGAGTTTGGGATCAACATAGACACACATATATAAAACAGATAACCAAGAAGGACCTACTGTATAGCACAGGGAACTCTACTCAACATTTTGTAATAACCTATAAGGGAAAATAATCTGAAAAAGAATATATATGTGTGTGTGTGTATATACATATATATATATATATAAATCTTAATCACTTTGCTGTATACCTGAAACTAACACACTATTGTAACTCAACTATACTTCAATAAAAAAATTAATTAAAATTAAAATTAAAAATTAAATATAGAAAGACATAAAATACACAAAAGTGACTGGGACGGACATTCATCCAGAAATGCGCGTTAATTAATCCCTTGGTGTGACCATCCTGCCAGACTTCTTTCTACAGGTGTCTACATGTAGAGGAATCAAAAGACAGATCATTTTGCATAAATTGGATCGTACCAGTATGTGCTATATCTTACAAACTCTGGGTGTGGGAAATATCTTTCCGTTTTTTCATTTCAATAGCAGCAGGTACCCCACTGCAGGGAGCGATCATCATCATAACAGCCAATTAGACAGTGTTCCAAAGCCCTTTATAGACATTAAATCATTTAATCCTCAAAACAGCTCTGCAAAGAAGATACTCTTTCCCCCATTTTACAGGTGGGGAAGCAGAGGCAGAGGGGGTAAGTAACTTGCCCATGGTCACACAGCAGTGAAGGGCAGAGTCAGACTTTGACTCCCAGTAGCCTGGTTTCAGAGTCTGTGCTCCCTCCTACTCCTCTCCACTGCCTCTTTTTTTTTTTTTTAATGTTTTTTATTTATTTATTATTTTTGGCTGCATCGAGTCTTAGTTGCAGCACGCGGGATCTTTGTTGTGGTGTGCAGGCTTCTCTCTAGTTGTGGTGCGCAGGCTCCAGAGCGCGTGGGCTCTGTAGTTTGCGGCAGGCGAGCTCTCTAGACGAGGCGCGTGGGCTCAGTAGTTGTGCCCCGCGGCATGTGGGATCTTTGTTCCCCAACCAGGGATCGAACCCACATCCCCTGCATTGGAAGGAGGATTCTTTACCACTGGACCACCAGGGAAGTCCCTCCACCGCCTCTTAAGGTTTATCAGAATGTAGCCCCCTATTATTAGACCTTTTGTTTATTCCCCTTTTGATTATTGTAAATTGTGCTGCAAAGAACATCTCTGTGCACCTGTCTGGTAATCTCCTCAGGGCTGACATTCAGAACTAAGATTGCATATCAAACAGTTGGCCCATTTTAAATTATTGTGATATATGTTATCAAACTGACCCTGCCCCCAAAGGTTATCATGAAGGAGGTTTTCTACCCTCACCACCACTGAAAATTGTTTATCTTTCTAAACCTACTAAACTGAGAGGGGAGGAAAGTATCTTCGGGGAATTTCTTTAGTTTCTTTGTTGAAAACTTTTCGTATGTTTATGGACTATATGTACTTTTTCTTTCCTGCATTATCAATACATTTTCTGTCCTTTGCAGCAGCTTTTTCTTTTTTCTTTTTAAAGCAGACCTCCTGAAAGAATCGTGTTTGGAAACAAAATATGCCTTTTCTGATTCCTCTGCCCTCCCCCCACCTTGTTTTTTAAAAATCTGGTACCAAAATATTCAACGACCCACTCCCTCCCTCCCTCTCTCTCTGCCTCAGTTCCTCTGATTTCAGGCTCTGGTCAGCAGCCCACGCTGTCACTCCACTGGGTCTTCTCACCCACTGGGCACTGTCACCCTGAATGATGTCACCCCCTCCCACTCATCTCTGACCTTTTTTTTTTAGCTTCTGTAGCCACAGTCTGGGAGTTTTAAGGACCAGGCACATATCCTAACCGAAGTCCCACAGCCCCCTAAGATCTGATCAGCACTTCCCAAAGTGTGTTCCAGGAAACTAGAACCCTGGTTCCGTGTCTTGTTAATGGCCATTCAGCACAAAAATAGGAAATACCAGATTAGGAAAAAACATTTCTGAATGACTGGATTAAATAAAACTTAAAAGCTTTCTTTACTGCAGGACTTCTCAGAGCCTTTAGGGTGTTAGTATACATGAAGAGGCTCAGAGAATGGACTACCGTATGAAGCTTCTTCAACACTTATTTTCCAATGGAACTCTTCATTTTTTAAGGGACAACTTCCAAACTAGTGTTCTCCGAAAATGGAGTTTCCCAAAACACACTGTTGGGTGCTGTAGCTTCATCTTCATACCCTGATGCTGATGCTCTGGGACTCAGGGCCCTGCCCTGTGGGAGAGGAAACTTGGACCTCGGTTTCTGAGACAGCAAACTGAGAGAGAAGGGAAATGGGGTGTTTCTGAGAAAACCAGCCTTTTAACTAACTAGAAAACATTGGTGCTTTCTGAACATTATCTCAGCAATAGAATTTACCTGGCAAGGTAAGTATTATTCTCCCCATTTTCCAGGTAAAGAAACTGAGGCTCAGAGTGGTCAGTACCCCATCCAGCTAGTCAGAGATGGGGCTGGGGTTCAAACCCAGGTCATTCTGGCTCCAGAGCTCATGGTCTTACCTTCTGCAATGCCTCCCTGCCTTGAGATAATTGACAGAGTGAAGCCAGAATCATTCCTGCCAGCCTTGGGGAAGAGGCAAAAGACTGGCACAGTTGTACCCATCTGACCCCTTCTCCTTGTCCTCATGAAGGTGCTGTGTTGCGGATGGTCAGCTCTCGGATGCTGACCAGACAGTCAAGGGGCACTTCTGCTGGTTTCGGGCGGTCCCAGACGATGCTTGGGGAAGACTCGGCTGCGGGAGATGGCAAATTTCAGAACCTAAGTAAGAGCCGCCTCCGGTGTGCTCTGAAGCCTGGGCCCCTGAGCCACTGCACCCTCATCTCCGAGGCCCCGAAGGACTCTCTCTGAGTCTTCACTCTGGGCCTTATGGGGCGAGAGCAAGGCCAGGTTTCCTGGATTCTCTGAGGCCTGAGATGGGCGGGGGGGGCTCAGCATGGCCCAGGCATACGTCATTTACACAGCTTTGCTGAGAGAGCCACCAGGAGCCAGAGAGCAGCCTGGCCTCCCTGCCCACGTGCCCGCACCATCCCCCACCTCTCCCTTTTCAAGGTCCACCAACCCCAGTGGCTGCTTCCCGCCTCCAACCTCTCAGTCCTCCCAGGCACTGAATGCCAGGAAACCTAATAAAGGAAAAAGCACAGAGGCGGTTCCATCCCACCTTCTGCTTCTTCCAGGATTCCCAAAAGCATCCTTTCCACCTTCACCTGATTTCATTGTGCCTGCAGCTTGGGTCCTTGAAGAGCCATGATTACCCTTTGGTGACCTTGCACTAATTCACAGGATTGCCTTAATCCTCTGTGTCCTGGATGTCTGCGTGTCTTTTTGTCCCACTAAAGACAGCCTAACTGCTGCACTAGTCCTAACCCCTTCCTACGTGCCCTCACGTGTACAATGAGCATCTCCTGCCTTCTTCTGTGCATGGGAAGGACGTCAGAGGTCCCACCTGGCCACTAGCCCCGACCCCCAGGTCATAACAATGTTTTACCTGAGGGATTAGAAAGTGCTCACAGACTTTGATGGGTTAAAAAAGGAACAGTTTGTAAGGAGGTGAAAATCCCGAGGAGGATCTCTTCAGAATTAAGGAGTTCTGCCAACTCCTTGGTCCCTCAGAGCCTCCAAAACCAAGGGGAACCTGCTCTACCCCAGAGCCAAGCTGGGTTCCCAGTCTAGAGGAAACTTCTGGTCTACCCTTTCCTTTCTCTGTAGCTCAGCTATTGGTGGCCCATGGCTTCCATCAAAATCAAAAATCCCTTCTTTTGAATTGTCCTCTGATTCACACTCAGTGTGTAGGACTTCTAAACTCTTAGTCTATCCCAAGCCCTTTCCCCCCACAAGGATGACAATGGCTAACACTCACTGAGGGTCTTCTATGTGCTGGGCACTGCTTTAATTATTCATGACTCCTCACACCCATCTGAGAGTGTTTCTTTTATTTTCCACATTAAGAGATGAGGAAACCGAGGCTCAGAGAGATTAATTGACTTACACAAGGTCACACCGCAGATGCACAATAGAACCGAGATTTGAACAAGCCGTGTCTGGCTCCAGAGTCCATGAGGTTAATTAACCACCATGCTCTCTGCCTGCTGGTTGCCTCATTCATTCAGTCACTGGTTCACTCTTGTGCTGCCCCCTGAGCATCCAGTGATAATCAGAGCTTCTTGCCCTCACAAAGCTACTAACGGTCTCATAAGGGAGACAGAGGCTTTGCAGAACAAATCTGTGCATGAAGCTTTTTCCATAATTTGGATCATTCCTATATAGTATATATGCCCGTCACTCTCCAGCCATTGAAATATTATAATAGTCATAAGAATAATCATCCTGATTATATATTTTGAACAAACTATGTGCAAGTATTATCCCCATTTTACAGATGGGGAAACTGAGGCTCAGAGCCCTCTGACATGTCAGTGCATGTTCTGATGCCTCCTGGAGAGCTGGCCTGAACCCACCTTTCCCCCCACCTCCAAACACCACGCTCAGGCCTCTGACCTGCTCCTGCTTCCCTGCTGGGTCTGCAGCTCACGGCTTTATTGAGCACTTATCATGGACCAGGCACTAAGCACTATCTGTGTATTATCTCATTTAATCTTTACAACAACACAGATCAATACTATTATCCCCGATTTGCAATTGAAACTTATAAAGCAAGTAACTTTCCCTGGGGTCACACAGCTAATCATTGGGAGAGTTGGGATTTGAACCCAGGCATGTCCGACCCTTATAGTGGAGCACAGGTGGTATCTTTGGGAGATGAAGGCCCATCCAGGCAGGGATAGGAACCCTGACCTTGCTCTCCCAGCCCATCCCCAGGTACTGTGAATTCAGACCAGCACTCTCCTTGGGAGGATGGGAGGTAAGGGGGAGGGCTGGGGAAGCTCAGGCCTCACTGGCTTCCTCTATTGTAGATGTGGAGGAAAGCCCCACTGCGCCCTTCAGTGAGAACACATCCCCGGGCCGCGAGAAGTACGCTACTCCTGAAGGTGAGTGGGCAGTCTGCCAGCTCTCCCTTTAATTAAAATAGTGATAGATCTTTGGGCCAAGAGAGTGTCTTAACCCAACAAAGTCCTTGTTGGTTCTTTTATTCCTCAAAACAGTTCTATGTACGATAAATAGGAGTATCCACACTTTAAAGGAAGAAAACTGAGACTCAGAGAGGTGAAGTGACTTGCCCAAGGTCACACAGCAAGTTGGTGACAGAGCTAGGCCAGGAATCAGGCATCCCAATTCCCAGCTGAGGGACCATTCTACCACCTCACTCTGCCGAGAATCTTCAAGCAATGTGGCCATTGAGGAAACTCAATGTCCCTACTTGGGGCTGAAGGGGGTTGATGTGAAGTTGTCACTGTCCCCACAGGTAACCTTCCAGAAGATGCCAGGGGCCACCAGCCAAGGGAACTTGGAGGCCTGCTTCTTTACACACGGACCCACATATTTCTCCCCTCCCCATACCAACTGGGTCAGAAACAGCCCTGCAGCCCAATCATTAGCTCAGATCCCTAGGGGTGTAGGCAAGCCGCTGCCCCTCTCTGGGCCTCTGTTTTCCCATCTGGGTAGTGAACAGCTGGACAGGGTCATCTGTCAAGCCCTAACTGTCATTCTGTGGCTCTCCAGGTCCCCTGCGCAGTCTGGCCACCAACACCCTTTCTTCCTTGACGGCTTCAGAGACTCTCTTTGGATCCAGGTACATGGGATTTCCACTGGGGGTTCACTCTACCGCCACCCATTTTCCGAGGACTGTCCCTAGCTTGGAAGGCCAAAGGCAGGCCCAGGCTGACATTTACACAGAAATGAACAATCTGAAGGATGCCAAGAAGGACCCCTGCCCAGAGATAGCACTGTCTTCAGGGATCACACTGCTGAAACCACCTCCGCCCCAAGTTCACTTCCCACGGGTTCACGGTGTCTTTGCAAGTGCAAGTCCCCCTGAGAGGGTTAGCATGAGACTCTCTGACCACTGGGCTGAACAAGAACATGCTATCAAAAGAGAGTCCTAAAAAGAACATTACCTCGCCCCTCGCCCGGGCAGCTGCTAACTGACTGAGTGCCTCCGGGGAAATGCAGTGTCAAATGAGGAGGTCATCTGTCAGATCCCTTTCCAGCCCTGGCTTTCAGAAGCTGTTGAGTGGGCTCTGGGGGAGGTGGGATGACCAGGGACACCACTGGGGCAGCGGTGGTCACTCTTCCCCGGCTCCACCCACACAGGCTGAATCTCAACAAGTCCAGGCTGCTGACGCGAGCGGCCAAGGGCTTCCTGGGCAAGCCACTGACCAAGGCTCCAGAGTCAGCCCCAGGGAGCCAGAGCTTCGACTACGTCCCGCTGGTGAGTGCCCCAGACCCCAGACCTCAGGCCCACACTCAGCAGAGGGGCTGCCCCCTGCTCCCCCTCCACCAAGGGAAGAAGACCTAGACCTTCCCGCCCACGTAGCAGCCGGGCAGAGGGAGTTTGCCTGAATCCTCCATCTGGGGATTAGGAGTGTTACTAAAAGCCAGCGCCAGCACCATGAGAATTCTTTGCAATCTGCCACCTTCGCTTTAAAAATTCACGGGAATCTTGCCCTCTACTCCACCACCTCTGTGTGCCTGTTTTTCAATACATAAAAATAAGCCTTGAAACGACTCACATGCAAGTAAAATGAACACCTCAGGGACATGCAACGTGTTTAGCAAGTGGCTCTGCAGATGCCCCAGCATGCGGGGCAGGGAGAGAAACCCAGGTCGGGAGTGGGTGTCTCTGAATTGAGGAGCAAGGGAGCCTGGTCCTGCCACACCTGGGGCTCATCAAGGTTGGGGATCAAGAGGTGCCGAAAGGAGGGACACGGTTTGAGCTTCACTGCCCCGCGGCAGCCCCTGCACACCCAAGTGCTTAGTGCCCCGCTGCAGCCCCTACACACCCAAGTGCTTAGTGTCACTTTGAGTTTCCAAATATCCTGGGCAATAGAGCAGGAGGCATGTATTCACTCAGCAAGGATTTGTTGAGCCAGGCACAGTGCTAGCCCCTGGGAGACAACCTTGAACTAGGTGAACATGGTCCCTGCGCTCACGGCACTGCCAAGGAAACCAGGCAATTCTGATCGTTAGGTGCTGTGATGGGAGAAGTTGGGTTTGGTGGGGGAGAATGGGGAGGCAGGGAGAAACCTACTCCAGGCTTGAGGTCAGGGAGGAATGACGCATGACTTCTGGAAGAATGTAATGGTTAAGCCAATAGTTTACATGCTGAAGTTACATGGTTAAGCCGACAGTTTACACATGAGAGAGCGAGCTTAGGCACTGGAGAATGGGGTGGAGGGGAAAGAGTCAAGGACAAACCAGCGCTTTGGAAATCATAGCTTGGATTTATTCTAGGAGAAAATTGGAACTACTGAGCTGTTGACCTCCAAAAGGTGACAAGGCCTCTGCCTTACAAAGCCCCTCAGGATGCAGGAAAGATGGAGTGAAGGTGGGGGGACAGGGGAGGGAAGTAGAGGCAGGGAAAACATGAAGTGGCAGATGGTGGATTGCAGAGCTGTTCAGAAAGTGGGACCCGTTGGGACTTGGTAACCAATTGACACGGAGGGAGGAAGAGGGTGGTCAGCTGCCCAGAGTCTGTTGGATGGCAGTGGATGGTCCCAGTGGCCGAGCTGGGCCCATCTGCCCAGGACAAGAGGCGGGTCTGGAGTGAGGATGTTGAGCTGGGCTTGGAAAGTCATCAGCTTGAAGTACCAGTGGGATAAAGCATGGCGATGCTCGGCTGGGCTGGGTATCCCGCAAATCCCCCGGGAAGGTGGGGCGAGCTGGCTGGGGGAGGTGAACGAGTGGGCTCTGTGCACCAGACCTGGGCACAGCCTGGGGCTCCATGGGCTAAAAAGTTTGAGGCCCACTGAGGGGCTCCCACACACACAGGTGTCTCTGCAGCTGGCCTCCGGAGCCTTCCTGCTCAACCAAGCTTTCTGCGAGGCCATCCACATCCCCATGGAGAAGCTCAAGTGGACCTCACCCTTCACCTGCCACCGAGTGTCCCTCACCGCCCGCCAGCCCCCGAGTCCCCAGATGTGCACCAGCCCCTCACCTCGGCACCCCTCCTGTGACCGCTTCTCCCCGGAGCCTCGGGCCGAGGGCAAGCCGGGCTGGGAGCCCAGGGCTGCGGTAGAGCGCACGGGGAAGCTGTGGGCCACAGTGGTGGCGCTGGCGTGGCTGGAGCACAGCTCCGCCTCCTACTTCGTTGAGTGGGAGCTGGTGGCCGCCAAGGCCAGCTCGTGGCTGGAGCAGCAGGAGGTACCCGAGGGCCGCACGCGGGGCGCGCTCAAGGCTGCCGCCCGCCAGCTCTTCGTGCTCCTGCGGCACTGGGATGAGAACCTGGAGTTCAACATGCTCTGCTATAACCCGAATTATGTGTAGTGGGGGAGGAGGGGAGTGGGGGAGGGGGGGAGAGGGAGGAGACCACGTGGCCCTGGTAGGGGGACTCTTGAAACTGTAGCCAATATACTGGTTGCTAGAAAGAGCCCTGGATTGGCAATCAGGAGGCCTGAGTTCAATGCCAACTTTGCTACCACCTAACTGTGCAACTTTAGGCCAGCCCCTCCCTCCCTTCTGAGCCTCAGGTTCGCCACCTGTAAAATAAGTGGGTGAGGTGAGGGAGTTGGACTAGAATCCCAGAACGTTCAAAGGTTCCTTTCTGCCCGGACATCCGGAGAGCCGTGGAATTTACTGCCACGGGGGTGGGGGGGGGGGGGAGAGAGCGTATACAGTTTAAGCCTGAGTTCTCTCTGGAGGAGAATCACACGGGCAATGCCCCCCTCACGTAAAGGGTGGATGAGCGGACCCAAAGCCTGAAAGTGACCAGACCTGCAAGCTTGCATCCAGGCAGAGGGAGACCACCTCTGCCAGCTGCGCTGTGGGATGAGCATTTGTCTCCATGGTGACAGTCCAGGACCCTAAATCCCGCTTACAAACTGCCTGGAGAACCATCCTTCCCAGCACTTTAACAGAGTCACCCGGGGAACTTTTCGTTTGGCTTGGAAGCCCTTCATATATTTTAGTGTTGGTTTGCAGACTATTTGTGACTTCCTATCTAAAAAGAGGAGATGGGCAGGATAAAGGGAGGCGCCCCGCAAGCCAAGGTGTTAGCATTAAGCCGCAGCCTGTGCAAAACTAGTCCCAAAAGAAGAGCCGTGGTCACAGAAGTCAGTGGAGAAACCCGAGGACACCTGAAGTAATTTTACACACTTTCAGGGACTGCGTAATGCAAGCTCTATCCCCTTGTGTTGAGGGGCTAGAGAGCCACCCTGTGTCAGCTGCATTCTGGGATAGTGGGAGCCCTCCCTTGCCACAGCACACTGTGAGACAGAGGGGCTTTTTTTGCAACAGAGAACCTTTCTTGGCTGCAGTGCATCTGGGGATGGCAGCTTCCACTGGGAGCCGTGATTTATTCAATGAAATGAAAGACTCTTGAAGCTTCAAAGCAGAGAGCCCCTGGGGACATCCCTCTCTCAGGCCCACCATGTGTACCATGTGGGGACAGGTGTGTCCCAGCCTCAGATTCCCTCGTGGCTGGGGCCCCATCACCTCAGTCCTGCAGACTCCCTTGGAGGTGGGTCTGGACCTCACCAAGGAAGCCCATCAGCTTGGGACTTCACACTGAATCCGTGCCCTTGCCCAGCCCCCTCTCCAGGGCCTTAGACTTTCCTAACCAAGGAAAGGATTCCCTTCTGGCCCCAGGGCCCTGGCGAGAAGCACCCTCCCCCCAGATGTCCCCCTTCAGGGGTATGTGGAGGACCCCATGGATCAAACACCTTCATGAAGCCTCATGAAAACTCAAGAAATGCCCAGTCTTCAGCAGGGGGTGAGAGAGAGGTGTTTCAGCAGGACACCCATCACGTATGGAGAAAAGGCAGCCCCACCAGGATGCGGTACCCTGCCCCGCACGCCACCCACCCCCAATGCACAGCCCTGCCCAACCCTCCTGCTGTGCTGCAAAATCTCCCACGAGGGGATTTCACCTCCCCAGCCCTTCTGAGGTTCTCCCCAAAAAGCCGGTGACCCATCCCGCATGGAGGGGAAGGGGCTGGAGACTTCAGATCAAGCCCCACCTGCTGCTTGGCTGACTGTTCTGCTTCAGATGCACCCCCACCCCACCCCCACCCCCGGGGAGGAACCCAGCCGGGCAGTCGCGCACACAGAGGGATGAGGGCTCGAGGCTCTGGCTCCAGACCTTGTCATCTCCCTGCATGCGTCCTCCCCGACAAAATAACACTTGTGCAGCTATGCAGCCAGCAGCCCCAGCTTCAGGGGAAGGAGGAAGGGGCGTGGCATCGCCTTCTTGGCCCCCAGGAATGGAAATATTGTCAAGCTGAGAGCTGAAATGCCTGGCACTAGTTTGTGCAAGTGGCTATCCCTCTCTGGGTGCCCTGGAGCCAGGGTTGGGTGGGGGGGGGGAGTTCCCCCTGCTTTGATATTCCCAGATTCTCTGCCTCTGAGGTGTTTCCCTCTTAGTGACCATGGACTTGCTTGATTGTCTGTGTGACCTTGAACAAGTCCCATGTGCTTTCTGGGCCTCTTTCCCCCTTAAGGTGACCAGGTGGGACAGGGCTGGCCAGCCTCTTGCTTAACCTGCTTCTGGGTCTCCAAGCTCAGTGTGGACAATGACCGGAGCTCAGGTGGCCCAGTACCTGCCCAGTGTAAAACCAGTGCTGCAAGACCCCTGGAAGGAGGAACTGAGAAGCCCGGCAGAGCGATGGGCACACCACCCCCTTCTCCAGGGAACTGACTCAGACCCTGCCCCAGTAACAGTTGCTGGAGCCCTGGACTACTTTGATGCACAAGCAGGTTGCTGACTTGTGCACTCCCTGATTCCCCTGCTCAGCACCCAAAGGTGCAGAGGAACAAATGCGCCTTGATTTCAGATAACCCAAGGGCTTTGGGGGACATCTGGATAAGAAACATTGTTTAAAAACTCCAGTGGTATTGAGAGGACATGGGTCTCAGGAATCTGTCCCCAGGGTTGCCAAGCAGAGGACCAAAGGGACTTGCTTTAAGGAAGAGAGAAGAACCTTAGGTATTTAGCACATGCATTGAAGCTAAAGTGGTTCCAAGGGTTCTTGAGTAGGTGAACCGATGCCCCAGCAATCGGGATTGATTTGGATTAATCTGGATTCTTTGTTAACCTAACCCTTGCTTTCTAGGTCATGCAGAAGGATGTTTATGCCCTACCTGGCTGAAGAATCAGGAGGGTACAGATGCTTAATGGCATTGTCCAGAAAAGCCCAGCCTTTAGTGGAAAGAACGTGGAGCTAAAAGCTGGGGAATTTAAATGTTGGTCTAAACTCCACCCATAGTGTGCTGTGTGACTTCTGGCAAGTTGCTTGCTTTCTCTGGGCCCCTTTTCATATTTTGTAGAAGGATGAGGTAACACTAGATCAGCATTTCCAGCACTATTTCTTGGTTGATATGTGAATTAGCAATTCATGAGAAACTGTCTGGCAGGCAAATATGTTGGGAAAACACTAGGAAAACAGATTTCTTGAAGTCAGGACAACTCAGTCCCATGAATATGTAAACATGCATTGTCAGTCTCCATCGGGTGATTCAGGTGTCTCTCCCCGGGTTATTCAGTAGGGAAAATGCTGGTCTAGATCCCCCTTTGGGTTCTTCAGGCACTGACATTCAAAACTCCTTTATTGAGAGCCTACTGTATGCCAGGCACACTGGGGCGGCGTAGTGAACATATTAGGTGGTGTTCCTGTGCTTTTTGGAGCTTGGTGAGAAGCATTTGAGGGATGTCTGCTCCATGAACCGTTTCCTCACTTCCTGGCCATCCAGGTGGGTGTGTCTTGACTGGCCACACCCCCACCCTGTGGTTCTGCCCTCTGCGGGTGTGGCCTCAGGCACCACTGGCATTGAAGACCGCCCTAAGCTTTCTGACACTCAGTGGTGTGTGAATAAAACTGACCACTGCAGCCAGGGCGGAGGTAGCTGTGGGCCTCCTTGTCCAGTGAAGCGGGGCTGGGGCGGGGGGAGTCCCTGCCTCAAGGGTCCAACCTGCGGCTACACCCAGAGGCAAAGCCCTCGCTCTCAGACCCCTCGGCTGAGGAGACCAACTGCAGATCCCAGGAAAACTGGACCCCACACGTAGGCAGACTTACACTGGACGTGGAAATAAGCAGCATAAGTTTCCAGCCAGCACTGTTGTTTTCTCAACCTGTCCCTTGCCTGTGGACCAAACCAATGGCATCTACTGTCCTCCACTGCTCGGGCTGATGAATGGAGTGGCTGGTCCCAAGACTAGCTGCTGGTGGGTTTTCACCTGCTCCTCAGACATTTGAGAAGGCAAGGGTTCCTCTTCTTCCCTTCCAGCTGTTCACGTGGAACAGCTGTCAGAAAAGACTCCTCAAGTTTCCTTTAAATCCTGACTGGTCCCTGTTGGTCCCTGTTGGTCCCTACCCTTATTTGGAGGAGTCTCCTGAGATCTGTGTGCAGCCTACCCCGAGGGACTTGTCACCTCCTTCACCTGCCTGGCTGGAACCTGTGTGACACGGCAGCACCTGCTGTGGCAGGGTCCAAATGCTGCCTCTCACTACTTTCATATTGGATTATAGGTGGTGCCCAGACACAAATGCATTCTGCATCCTTAGTGCCCTGGGAAGGGGAAGAGAAGGGCTCTGCTACCCCCAGGAAATGGGTTGTATGTTCACTGTCATGGCATTTGGAAGATCTTTTATTCCCCACCAATCTGGCAAGGACTAGAGAAAACAACAAAAATGGGCACATTCCTCAGCTGTAGCACGCTCTGCAGTGCCAGTGTAAAAATAAACAGGGCAGGGGCGCGTGTAGCATTTTGCAGCTGGATCCGCGGATCTCTGATCCGCAGAGATCCGTCCCAAGGTCAGGAGCTTGGCGGCATCTCCTGGCCAGGCCTCTAGTCCCCACTGTGGAGCTCCCTAACCCACGTGTTCACCCGGCCCCCAGCCTCTCAACAGCACTGCCTCCCAGGTAACCTGACAAAGTGGGATTTCTCCTGTTCATGCTGCAAATCTCCTTGGCTCAGAGCCAGCGGCCTTGAGCTTACAGCCGCTTTCCAAGGCAAAGCGCCTCGTCTCACTGTGGCCGAATGTGGGCACACCCGCGGCATAGTTTCACTATTTGCCCAGATGGCTTTGGCTCAAGTGGCATGGCCGGTGCTTGTCCCCCTCGGAGCCTCAAGTGCCTACAATGTGCTACCCCATCCCCTTGCCTGCTCACCTGTAATGTCCCCACGGTGCCTGTGACACTTCTTGTTCTTGGAATACACATCACCTTTCTGCCTGGTAGCCAGTTATGTAGACACTGTGGAATCCTGGACACCAGCGTCTAATGTTCACCAATAATTAGCAAAGCATACCCTGGGGCTGTATGCGTGTGCCTGTTCTCAAAGGAATGGCTTCTTTGTAAATGGTGGCTACCGTTCTCTTAAAGGCTTTTAGCTCATAAAAACTGTTAAACCTGATGATATGACGAAATTATACTTGTGTCTGCTCTTCTGTTCTCGAAGCCAGTGCTTGGCTTTCAAAATAGTGGCTCAGTGATCCTCTTGCCTCACTTAGTGTGATTACATCTGTCTTACGTTTGTCTCTCTCAGGTGACCAACTGTCCCCCAGTTTGCCTGGAACTTGGTGGGGGAGGGGGTCCCAGGATGTGGGACTTGGAGTTTTAAAACTGGGACAATCCCAGGAAAATTGGGACAAGTTGGTCACAGTAGTTCCCCCAGAAGCAGAGCCTGAGATAAGGATTCAGTGCAAATAATGTATTTGTGTGATTCTAGGAAACACCCTAGGCAAGTGAGGAATTGAAATAGCTACAGGAAGGACACCCAGAAAGGGAATGTTACTAACCTGGTTACTGCTATGGGTGTGGACCCTTATCCCCCCGGGGAACTCTAGGAACAAGAGTAGATGCACATCTCAGAACTCACAGGGAAGGAATGGAGTGTATGTGCTTCGGCTCCATTCAGCCACTGGTTGAGGGTCCCTCCCTCCCAAGGGCATTACTTGTGGCTGGCCACAGGTGCACCAGCCACGCTGACTTTTGCAGCTAGAGAAAGCCACTGGCAAAGGACAGGTGCCAGCAGGTGTTCAGCCCCTGTGCGCTGAGCTGAATGGAGCTGAGGGGATACAGCCAGGCACAGACAGCACCTGCTGCAATATCTCTGCAGAGCTGCTTTCCCCGTTCCGGATTTTTCTCAGAAGCCATTAGTGGTCCCACAAAATATATTTCTTTGAAAATCGTCACCAGCCACCATTTCGTCTTGGAATCTACACAGACTGACCCCCAAAACCAAACACAAGGTTCATTTGTAAATCCTCTAGCAGCCTGCCTTGTTTCTTCAAAATCATTCATCCCTTTGCAGCAGTCAGGGAAAACAGTGACTAAAACAGGAATTCCCTACAGGCCAAAGGCATCACCACAACGTGCTAACAGCCCCTAATAGAAAAAATTCCGGGAGCCAACAAGCTGAGATTAAATGGTCAACAGAAATACTGTTCACGGACAGCCTTCATTGGTGATTTTCAGCCAGGTAATGGCCTTCACTAAGATAGACAAGCCCTTCCTCTGATCCCCACCACAGCTCCAAGCTGCTGCGGGACCCAAGGTCCCTTTAGCACCTCACTGACTTACATGAGCTGGGCACTACCTCCACCTTTCTAAGAAACTTCCCACTTGCTGCTTTGTCCTCTTCTCCCATTGTGCATCCTGCAAAAGCTGGGGTTGGGGGCGGGTGTGCGTGTGCGTGTGCGCATCCTGCTGGGATGGCAGTAAGTGTCTCCTAGTCCCTCACACCATGAAAAACATGCACAGGAAAGCAGGGACTCAGGTTCTCCCCAGGAACTCTGTAGAAGGAGAGAATGAAGTGAGCCCAGTGAGTCTCTGGGTCTCCTGGGTCCTCTGTCCTATGGTGGCCAGTCCACTGCAAGGCACTGCTGGCCCCCTGAGCTCCCTTAGACTCAATTCATCTTTATCCTGGTCTGAAAAAGGGAGAAAATACTAAGCTGAGTCCCAGCCTAGCTCTGCCAAGCTCTCTTCTTCTGCCACCCAGCACAGTGGCCCTCATTCCCATCTGAGCATCACCTAGAGTCTCTCAACCATCAACCCCTCCTGGAAGCATCCAGACCACCACCCAAAGTCCAGCCACCCCAGATGCCAGGTTGGAGGAAGAAAGGGACACACATCCTCTAGGATATAATGAGACATAGGTAATCTGCTAGGAGGGGGTCCTCCCATGCGCTGGGGTGGAGGAGAGGTCCTGGTTACCCAGGGTGATGGCCACCCCCAGCTCCTGAGCCCTTGATAAGATCTGGGGGGCAAGTTAACTATCATGGCTCCCTCAGTCACCACAAGCAGAACTAACCTTCCCCTACACTACTCTTAAGCTCCAGATCCTCCAGGTTGCAGATATGGACCCTCGCAGACACTGACCCAGGGCCTGTCTATCCTTCATTCCTGACTTCAGTATCTCTTTTCCCCTGGCAGGAAACCAAGGGGCTGCCTGAACAAATGCCTTGGCACTCAGAGCATGTTCTGATGCCGTCCAGCAGAGGGCGCTGTGGGCATGCACTGCCTTCCAGATCCAGGGTCTGGGGAGACAACATTTGGGAAAACAAGAGCAGCAGGGATGAAGGGAGGCTTTAGAAGCTATTCCCGTCCCCTGTCAACAGTCTTTTTTCTCTCCTAAAAATGGGTGATTCGTGATGGCTAGGAAGCCCACTGAAAGGCTGTGCCAGTCACGTATTCACCCGTGTGTCCAGATACCAGGCTAGCTCACCTGGGACTGGAAAGGAGAGATAACTACTTGGTCCCTCCCTGCTCTGCCCACGCCTCCTCCCCCCCCACCATATAGAACCCCCCCTTCCTTCCCCCAACTCCTTGCAAACCCACTTCTTTCAGGAAGTCTTTGCAGGCCTCCCAGGAGCAGCTTCTTATGGGCTATTTTATTAGTGTATGTATGTGTGTATGTCTCCCCCATCAGACTGGAAACTCCCAATAACAACTGGCAATCTCTCCCCGCAGGGCAGGGGCTGTGTACCCACACCAGACTGGAGGCTCTCCAAGGGCACATATCTTATCTGCTCCAGCAGACCAGGGGTTTTCTCAAAGAGGGCTCTGTCTCCTCCAACAGACTGTACAGTCTCGGCGGCAAGTCTTGTGTGGCTCCCGTAGCACCTGTTTTAGGACTCTGTTCACAGACGGTGATCGGATGAGGACAGCTCTCTTCCCCACTCCCCCAAGGGGGGATCTGAGTTGCCCCCAAGTCCCATGAGCTTTGCACACTGGGTAAGAGAAAGATGGGATTTGATCAGGCAAAAGATCACCACTTTGGGAAAGAAGAACAGAAAGGGGGCAGATGAGACTTGTAAGGGACTGAAGCCACCAGCCCCCCTTCTCTGCACCACACCTGTGCCCTGCTCCTGCGTCTCCTCTCTTCCATCTGCACGGTCACCCAGGATCTGGTCCTCCTCACTACACATCACAACCAAGGTTCATTCCTTCAAGAAATATGAACTGTGTTGCCTACTAAACGCTGGCCCTATTCTAGACTGGGGATACAGCAATGAACAGAACAAAGTCTCGGCCTGTATCAGTTTGCTTGGGCTGCCATGACAGACTACCACAGACCAGGAGTTTAAAGAACAGAAAGGTATTGTCTCGGGGCTTCCTTGGTGGTTCAGTGGTTGAGAATACGCCTGCTAATGCAGGGGACACAGGTTCGAGCCCTGGTCTGGGAAGATCCCACATGCCGCGGAGCAACTGGGCCCGTGAGCCACAACTACTGAGCCTGCGCGTCTGGAGCCTGTGCTCCGCAACAAGAGAGGCCGCGACAGTGAGAGACCCGCACACCGCGATGAAGAGTGGCCCCCGCTTGCTGCAACTAGAGGAAGCCCTCGCACAGAAACGAAGACCCAACACAGCCAAAAATAAAAAATATAAAAATAAATAAATAAATAAAAGATTACTATTAAAAAAAAAAATCTCAGTGTGTAGACACT
Source organism: Balaenoptera physalus (assembly GCF_965194825.1). NCBI lineage: Eukaryota > Metazoa > Chordata > Mammalia > Artiodactyla > Balaenopteridae > Balaenoptera > Balaenoptera physalus. The sequence goes on along the minus strand of NC_138882.1, from coordinate 180,707,205 downwards.
TACTACATACAAGTTCATTTCATCTGATGCAATACTGTAAAAAAAATAAAAATAAAAAATGTTTTGTCTCACAGTTCTGGAGGCTGGAAGTCCAGCATCAAGGTGTCAGCAGCACTGACTCCTTCCGAGGGCTGAGGGAAGGATCTGCTCCAGTCCTCTCTCCCAGCTTCTGGTGGTTCCTTGGCTTGGGGCAGAATAATCCCCATCCTCACATGGCATCCTCCCTGTGTGTGTGCCAAATTTCCCCTTTTAATAAGGACACCAATCATATTGGATCAGGGCCCACCACAATGACCTCATTTTAACTTGATTACCTCTGTAAAGAGCCTGTCTCCAAATATGGTCACATCATGAGGTACTAGGGGTTAGGAATTCAACATACAAAGACTTTTTTGGCAGGGGGAGATTCAATTAAATCCATAACACTGCACTCATGGGGCTGAGGCTCTAGTGGAAAGAGAAACAAGAAACACAAAAGCAAATAAATATATACTGGGGTAAAAGGTAAACCGGAAAAATGAAGCAGTACTGGGGGAAGGGGATAAAAGAGTAGGGAGGACGCTATGTATCCGAGAGCAGTTAGAGAAGACTTCCTGAGAAAGTGACATAGGAGCAGAGACTGGATGCTGAGTGCTCCCCAAGCAAGCCGTTCATGTCTACCATGTTTTCTCCGCCTACGATAGGTGTTTACTAGGAGCAAAGTCCTTCAGAGTTCAGTGTGGAGCTCACCTCCTCCAGGAAGCCTTCCCTGACCTGCACCCCGACCCCAGGGCAGACTCGACCTCTCCCACAGCCTTTTGTACTCCAGGTGACAGCTATTATGAGCACTTCTCAGGGGTATTTCAAGGCTGTGTGGTCAGGTGTCTCTCCTCTCAGACTATAAGCAATCTGAGAGCAGAGACTGCTTCAATCACCTCTAGGCCCCCTGTGGTGCCTGGAACATTGTAGAGGCTCAATAAACGCATGCTGAAGTGCAAGGTTAGAGGGTGACCCAGTCACTCTCTCTTTAGTGAAAATAATCAGAAGTTCTAATTTGGGGAGTCCTAAATGTCAGACATGATTCTAAGGCCTTCCCATTGATTCATCTCGCTTGCTCCTCACAACTCTAGGAAGTATCTTTTCCATGTTATAGTTGAGGAAACCGAAGTTCAGAGACATGAAGTAATCTGCTCAAGGTCAGCCAGCCAGAAATTGGTGGGGCAGGATCCAAACCCAGGTCTGCCCAACTCTAGGGCCAGGCCTCTTTACTTCAAGACACTCATTCATTCATTCATTCACTCCACCTGTGAATTCACCCCATGTCTACTGTGTGCGGAGTACCGCAAGGCTAGGCTAACCAGGCCAAGTAGGGGAGGGGAGTGTTTGTTACAGAGCATTACATTTCTCCCTCATTAGACGAAGAACTGCCCTGCCATGTCCAGGTCCTGGGACTGCAGGCTCACTGCCCCTGTGCCCACCAAGTCCGCTCCGCCCCACACTATCCCCAGAAGGCAAATATAGCCCCCCTCTTCCTGTCTCTCCCCAGAAAGGCAGTCAGGGGCCAGGAGGCTTAAGACACAGGAGGAGAATGGGTAACAAATCCTCCTGCCTTTCCCTCCTCTTCAGACGCTGCTTACTGGGGCCCAGAGGCCTTTGCCTTTTCTCCACTGTTTTAGCCCCATTACCCTCTCTTACTCCTGCCCCAAGGAGGGGAAGCAGCAGATGGGCCCTGGCCTGGGACCCAGGTCCCAGCCGCTCCTTCTGTGGGCAATCCTGACATGTCAGAGCTGGAAAGGATGCTAGGAACCTCCAAATGTCCGCAACACCCCCACTTTACAGACGGAGACACTGAGGCCCAGGAGGGACAGGGCCTGCACCAAGGTTACTCTGGTCCCCTAAAACCTGCCCTTGTTAGGTCTAAAGATCCCACACTACAGCTACTCTAAGGCAATGTCATTAGAAGGCCCCTGGGAAAATACGTGTGTGTAGGTAAGGACTAGAGACAGGTGACTTCGGAGGGGTAATACCTACAAGCTAGATACTTAGGCTGGGGAAGTCGGGTCCTAGGCCAGCAGAGAGCACTGGGTGAGGGGGAGCAAGGGCTGGAAAGAAGGCTGGGACACACAGAAAACAAATCTTGCCACTCTCCCAATTCTGTAGTAAAATCCACACCCCCGATGCTGAAATAAGATGGGGGGAGGGGCCATCCACACCTCCCAGCAATCATTCGGTGAGGGCAGAGGTCATTTCAGGTGCACAGACTGTGTGCCCCTAGGTAAGTCCCTTCCTCTCTCTGGGCCTCAGTTTCCCCATTTGTTAAATGAACGTGGTGGACTGGATAAGTCTCAAGGTTCCCTCCACCTCTGAGGCTGGTGAGTTTAACATCCTGATTCCAGACTCCAGAACATTCCAGGATGAAAGGGTGGTGGGGATTGCCTCTATCTCACTCTCAGCCCCCATGAGGTTGTGTCAGCTCTCCTGGAGACGAGGACTCTTCCCCATGGGGCATAAGACTCCCAGCGTTCAGGCGGCAGCATCTAGCATGGCCACGTCTGGTCCAGGGATGGAGAAGTGAGCTCTGGGCATCTGGGGAACGTGCAGAGCACAGAGCAAGCCCGGAGCCTCAAGCAACCACCAACCAGGCAGATCGACCGGGTTCAGTTCCAGAAAGCTCTGTGGCCACCTCAACATCCCTTGGGGCCAGAAGCTTGATGAAATTATAGCCACCAGCAATCAGAGGTTTGGCCCTGGGTAGAGCAGAATTCTGGGCTGGCCGCTCCATCTAGCTTCTGCTTGTCACTAGCTACGGGAGTCACTTCACCTCTCAGAGACCCTGTTTGCCCATCTGGAAAATCACCATACCTACCTCAGCAGTGTTCACAGGGAGAAATGCACTTGGCCCAGTGCAGCTCAGAAGAGGGACCCAAAAGGCCCCTGCACAGCTGCTTTAAATCAGTCTTTATTGGGGGGAGGGGCACAGTACCCTGGGTTTTATTAAACTGCAACTCCAATCCAGAGGACAATTTTTAGGGTGACACCAACAAGGCCTGGGAGTTGGCAGACACTGTACACACAGTACCAATAAAATTAAATGAATAAATGTCCCCAAGTTAGCCCCCATCCCCCCCAGTGAAGACTGCTGCCTGGGATGGGGCTGTGCTAATACAGGGAGGGGGTGGTCCCGGGCAAGAAGGGGGAGGGCCTCCACCAGGCAGAGGGCAGAAGCCAGCCTGGCAGCGCCCCTCTTCCAGCCGTCTCTCCAGAGTCCATCTTGCCTGTTTCTGCCCAGCTGTATTTTCTGTCCCTCTTCATCTGCTTCTCTCTTCCCAATCTTCGCCCCCCCCCCCCCCCCCCCGCATCTTGTCTCCTCTCTCCAGGGGCGCCTAGCCGGAGTCTCTCTCAGTCTGTTTTGTCAGCCTAACCCTCCTCCTCCCCCGCACGCCCAGCCTCCAAACCCAGCGAAGCCACCTCTGTCCTTAACCCAAAATCCTGCCAATTAAACCGCTCCCTCCGGCTTCGGCTGCTGCTGCTGCTAAGTCGGGAGAACCAGCCGAGGCGAGGCCACCGCCTACGTGGGTGGGGTGCGGGGAGGCTACGGCCCCCTCCCGGCCGCCCCCCGTCATCGGTCTGTCTGCCCACAGCCAGGCGAGCTGCGCAAGGTCCGAGCACAGCCCGTCCGAACCTCAGTCCCACCCAGCCTCGCACTCAGAGTCCCCCACCTGCTCCCAGACCCCCCCGCTGGGTCCCCTGCACCTCCACCCCACTCCAACTCCACACTGCGCCGCGGGCACGCCTCTCATGCCCTGGCGCCGGGGTCCCCCTCCCGCGCTCTCCGCGTCCCCAGCTCTCCAACTGCGCGCTCCCTGAGCACCCTCTGCGCCTCACCCGCGCACTTCCCGCGCCCCGCGCCCCCACCCCGCGCGGGCACGCGCACTCCCGGCACCCTCCGCGCGCTGGTCCTCGGTTTCCCCGCTGCTGCGGCGCTGACTCCGCTGGCACAGAGGCGTCGCCTTGGGAACCGGGAGGGGGCACATTAAGAGCAATTAGCCCGCGCACGGTTGGCAGCGATACCTTAATAAATAATAGTCTGAAAGGCATGTAAATAAATATTAGAGCGCATTACGCGGGCAGGAGGCGCGGCACGGGCCGCGAGCTGGTTCTGAGACGCCGGGAGATTGGCACGTGCCGGCGGTTGCCAGGGATCCCCGCGCCCCAGGGGCCTCCACCCTCGGCCGGGGGCTGAGCAGGGAGGAGGGGAGGGAGAGGCCCAGCGAAGGAGCCCAGGGGAGAGACAGACACTGAGGAAGACATCCAAAGCTACAGGGAAAGAGAAAAAAGAGGGGTGAGGGGAGGAGGGAAAGGGAATAAATTGACGGAAAGGGGAGTGAGGACAGAAATAGGGAAGCTCGAGAGGCAGAATCTAGTGCCCCAAGGATATAGAAGTGAGAGCTCCCTCTCTCCTACTTGAATCGCTTTCTTCCCTTGGATTCTTCTCCTACCTCTGATTGCTCCCTCTCAGCCCTTTGCTGGCTTCAACCCCTTAACTCTGGGGGGTCCTAGCCCTCAGACCCAGGGCCTCTTACCTGTCTTCATTTACTCACTAGAGGAGCGCATCCTATCTGGATGCGTACTGTCATCCGTGTGTGGCCTCCCACGTTCACACTCCAGCCAGACCTGTCTCCTCTGAATCACTGACTAACCTACATCTCTAGGGTGTCCAGACCTTAACGTGCCTGGAACCGAACCTCAGCCCTCCCTTCCTAAACCTGCTTTGCCCCCCAGTCTTCCCCAGTTGAATAAGTGGCAGCTCCCTCCTTCCGGTTGTTGAGACCAAAAACCTTGGAGCCCTTCCGGCTGCCTCTCTCTCACACCTCATATCCAGCCCACCAGAGAATCCTGTCCTCTCTCGCTTGAAAATGGGTCTGGAATCTTTCCATGCCTCCCAGCTCCCTGGCCGCCGTATTGGCCCAAACTCCCATTATTTCTCACCCGATTGTTGTAACAGCTTCTCCTCTTTGGGCTCCCCCACGCCCACAGTCTCTCTGTGGACAGAATAGAGATTTTAAAAACAAAACAAAACCAAGCAAAAAAAAGTCGGATTAAGCCACTCCTCTGCTCAGGTGTTTCATTCGGAGGAAAAGTCAACGTCCTTAAAAAGGCCCATGAGGCCCTGCACCATCTACCCTCCACCTCCTCCCCTACTTCTCCGCCCTCACTCCCTCTGCTCCAGCCATCCTGGCCTCTTCCCTGTGCCTTGAACACACCAAGTCTGTTCCTACCTTAGGACCTTTGCACTACCTGTTCCCTCTTCCTAGAACATTCTTTCCCCGCATATCATCATAGTTTAACCATCACCTTCAAGTGTTCAAGTCTTTAGCCTTCAAGTCTTTGTTCAAGTGTCCCATTCTCCACGAGACCAACCATGGCCATTCTGTTGAAACTGTGACTTTCTCTCCCCCCAACAAAGCAAACCTCGCCCTCATCACTCTGCTTGATTCCTCCAAGGCGCTCAATCCCTTCTAATATGCTATATAACTACCTATCTGTTCTTTGTCTCTCTCTCTTTCCCCAATAGAAAGTAAGCTCCATGAAAGCATGGATTTTGTCCTTTGCCCCCTCCCTCACTGCTGTATCTCCAGTACCTTGAATAGTGCCAGGTACCTAAAAGAGACTCAAAAATATTTGAAAGAAGGTGGACTTCCCTGGTGACGCAGTGGTTAAGAATCCACCTGCCAACGCAGGGGATGCAGGTTTGAGCCCTGGTCCAGGAAGATCCCACATGCCGCGGAGCAACTAAGCCCGTGTGCCACAACTACTGAAGCCCGTGTGCCTAGATCCCATGCTCCGTAACAAGAGAAGCCACCGCAATGGGAAGCTGCGCACAGCAATGAAGAGTAGCTCCCGTTCGCCGCAACTAAAGAGAGCTTGTGCACAGCAGCAAAGACCCGACGCAGCCAAAAATAAATAAATACATTTATTTTTTAAAAATATTTGAAAGAAAGGAAGAAGGGAGGGTAGTTGGTTGGAGGGAAGGAAGGGGAATAAAAGAGGAGAGAAAGAGAGTCCCAGGAGGAGGGAGCAGCACGGGCAAAGGGAGGGTGGCCTGGGCAGGCATACAGGGTGGGGAGTACTTGGAAGGAAGGCCCTGGGGCTGGGGTGTTTGAGCAATTTCCTCACCAGCCTGGTACCCAGGCTGAAGGAGCACTGGTGGGGGATACGGCAGCCCCATCTCTGCAGAGCCCCCCAACCCCATGGCAGAGAGCACCAACTGCACCTCAGGCCCCAGCTGGGTGTTGGAACCCCAGGACTGCGGGTGGTACTGTATGGGTAGGCCCCAGTAACAGCCACAGTAATTACTGGTTGTGTGCGATTAGGGGATAATTATGCTTAATAAGTCCAAAAGTAATTACCATGCAGGCAGCTTGCTGCTTTGGAAAACAGAACCCCCCCCCCCCCCGGTGAGCTGGAGCCAGGGACTTGAGAAGGGGGAGAGTGGGCTTCATGGAATGGCAGAGGCGCTGTTCCTTTTCTCCAGCAGATGCCTGAATCCTCTCAGGGGCACCCACACCAGGGGCTTGCTCCCCTCCAGTGATGAGGAGCTCGCCATCACACAGGCAGCTCCTTCTGTCGCTGGAAGTCTGCACATACCATTTTGCATACAATTTTGGCTGTTCCTGGCTGTGCTGTGTGACCTCTTCACTTTCTCACTCAACATCTTAGCACCTGCAGAGACACAGAACTGAAGTATCATTGTAAAACCACTGAAGTACATATTGCTCCTGGCTGTCTTATTGACTCACAACATCACTGAGGCAGCATTTCTCATTAGTCCCACTGCGCGAGTGAAGAAACCCAGCCTCTTGGAGGCCAAGCCCCTAGCAGTGGTGAATAATAGAGTCAGAACTCATATTTCAGCCTGTCTGATGCCAAAAGTTCTGTTCCTAACACCTAAGCTTTACTGCTCCCCCCGGAGCCACACAGAACCAACCCAATATATCTTCCCAGAAACTAACCCACAGCCCTTCAAGTCTTTTCTTTTTTGCTCTGGACAGAAGCAGTGGCTGGACTCCTTGCTGTGCCCAGGAGGCCATGTGGCACAAGGAAAGGAAACTTGGTTCCTTCCATTGGTTCTGCTGCCAGCCAACTCTGTGGCCTGGAGCAAGTCACCTGACCTGTATGGGCCTCTGTTTTGCCATCCGCACAAAGTGGGGAGGGGCCCCCAATTCGTGATCTTTGGTTCTGCTCCCTGAGGTCAACCCTAAGACCTGAGCAGCTCCAGGCCCACACTAGCACAAGGCTTCCACACCTGGGGCCTGGGAAGACTTAGCAACCTTCTCCAACCCCTGGGACAGTTTCCCTTCTTCCTCTGGCTGGAACTGCCCTTTAGAGGCACCTCAAGAAGATGCCTTAGAAGGGACAATGACCGACACTCTGCTCTGGACACACAACCCTGCCCTTCCGTGACCCCAAACATCTACCTTCAACTTCATTGTTAGATCTTGATCTCCAGAGGAAGGGGAGAGAAGTGGAAGTTTGCAGGACACCAAGAATATCATAATAAAATGCAAATAAATGCCCTCCGTAAGTTTGCAGCCATCATATGGGTAGAGATTTCTTTGTACGATTATAATAACTTATGGTGGCAGCTACAGAGAAGATGGCATCCTCATACTTCAGAGTATGGGCTTGGCTTGTTTGATGCTGCCCTCGGGAGGCTTCAAAGAGGGGGTTGGGGTTCCGCCTCCAAACCTTCCACCAGGCTTGAGCTGATCTTCCTCCAAGGCAGAAGTACTCACCCTGAGAGCATCATAATCACAGGAAGAGGCCGCCAAGTTTGCGTGGGAAAGACAGACGGAGAGACATAGAATGTCGACCAGCAAAGCCTTAAGGGAAATGTAGTCCAAGGCCAGAAAAGAGGCGTTGCTGTCGATAGAAGGGTCGCTTCTTTGTGCATTCCTGGAGACTGCACCTTCCTCATCCTTCGGAAGGCCAGGAGGCCCCAGGGCTCAGCCTGAGTTCTAGGACAGAACTTTGGCTCCAGCATTAACATTCTAGTGCTGTGTCATTTCCCCAATAGCAGGTTATAAGCTGACCAAGCTGTATGTGATCCTCTGTTAAAGCAAGAAGACGAACTCTGGATGGTGGAGAAAGAAGTGTAAAGGAAATTTGTCCAGAAGAAGCCTGAGAAGATGATGAGCAGATAGAGAGGCAACAAGACTTGGGAGGCAAGTTGCATCCAGCTCCAGTAAAGTACGGACTGAGGAAAATAGCAGTGAATATAAGAAAATTGGAAAAATACTTCCTCTGATCTCAAACCTTATATCTTTTAAGGCAACACCTTTTTCATCTTAACCTAGAAAGAGTTTGAAACACAATTTAGACTTAGTTGTGTAGGAAAGAATCATCAATTAGTTTGGAAATCCTGCCACAGCTTACTCCTTGTGGTAATAACCCCCTTTAGGCGTAAATCAGTGTGGAAATGCCTTCATTAAAAAAATTTTGAACCCCATATGATATCAGAGCATTCATACTGGAGAGAAAACCTATGAATTTACTGAATGTGGTAAAACTTTCACTCACATGTTGCACCTCATAAATGTAGAAGTCAGGCTAGAGAGAAACCCTGTGCTTCTAAGGAATGTTGAAAAGCCTTTAGCTAGATAACAAATCTCATTGAGTAGAAGAAAATTCATACTGGAGAGAAACCAGTGAATGTAACAAAACTTCATTTGAGTATTAGAAAATTTAGAGTTGAAGAGAAAGCTTTGAAGGTACTAAGTATGATAAAGTTTTCTCTTGAACCTTATCTCTTACTCTGCATATGAAAGGTCATACACAGAGAAGCCCTACAAATATAAGAAATGTGGAAATACCTTCAGCTAAAAGTAAATTCTCATTCATCAAAAAATTCATACTGGAGAGAAATCTTGTGAATGTGGGAAAGCTTCCATTCAGATGTCACACCTCAGTCAGCAGAGAATTTGTAGTGGGGAAAACCCCTTTGCCTGTAAGGTATGTGGGAAAGTCTTCAGCCACAAATCAACTCTCACTGAGCATGAGCATTTTCATAATAGAGAGAAACCTTTTGAATGTAATGAATGTGGAAAATCCTTCAGCCAGAAGGAAAACCTTCTTACCCATCAGAAAATTCACACTGGAGAGAAACCTTTTGAGTGTAAGGATTGTGGGAAAGCTTTCATTCAGAAGTCGAACCTCATCAGACACCAGAGAACTCACACAGGAGAGAAACCCTTTGTATGTAAGGAGTGTGGGAAAACCTTCAGTGGCAAGTCAAACCTTACTGAGCATGAGAAAATTTCATATTGGCGAGAAACCCTTTAAGTGTAGTGAATGTGGAACAGCTTTTGGTCAGAAGAAGTACCTCATAAAACATCAAAATATTCACACTGGAGAGAAACCCTATGAATGTAATGAATGTGGAAAAGCCTTCTCTCAGCAAACGTCACTTATTGTACATGTGAGAATTCATTCAGGTGATAAGCCTTATGAATGCAATGTATGTGGAAAAGCCTTCTCTCAAAGTTCATCTCTTACGGTGCATGTGAGAAGCCATACAGGTGAGAAACCCTATGGTTGTAATGAGTGTGGGAAAGCTTTCTCTCAATTCTCAACCCTTGCTCTACATTTGAGAATACACACAGGTAAGAAGCCTTATCAATGTAGTGAATGTGGGAAAGCTTTCAGCCAGAAATCACACCATATTAGACACCAGAAAATTCATACTCATTAAAAACCTGTGGATATCATGAAAGGTGTTCATCAGGAATTTACATCTCATAACATATCAGAAATAATCATTCTGAAGGAAAGCATCACAAATGAGAGAAACAAAAGCTAAAAACTTAAAGGACACCAGAGAATTCATCCTGAAGAGAAAGACATTTGTATGATAATAGTCAGTAAAAAAAAAAAATACAGCAAAGGTAATGCTGAAACTTTAGATGCATTTCCACTAAAATTGGGAATGGAAAACATGTTTAACATTGCCGTCTGCATGGATCTGGAGATCTTCACCAATGTAAAAAAAAAAAAAGTTGCAAGTATTAGAAAGGAAGAGACTTTTATGATATTGATTTAGCAGAACAGAAGAGATTCTGGAAACACCTATGCATTTATTAGAATTTATAATATAGAAATGGCATCAGGAGATGAGAATATAATGGGACTGTTTAAAAAATGATTTGGAGGTAATTTGTTCTCCAAGGGGGGAAAAAAAAACACGAACTATACACAAAGGTAAGATCCAAGGGGGTTAGGTTAAAAACAGTAATATGAAAAAGCTATATACTAAAATGGTTATGACCTTGGGAGTTGGGAAACATTCCTTATAGCAAATTGAAAAACACCTAGCAATTCTACTCTGAGTTTGTATGCTCAGGAAATGTGTACCAGGCTATTTACTGTGGCATGATATGTAGTAGTCATAAATTGGAAACAAATGTCCATCAGCAACAAAATGGAAAATACTTATGATGGAATACTGTATATCTGTAAAATGTAATAAATGAGATCTATATGTATTACTGAAAAAGATCTCAAAAATCATATTGAGGGGGAAAGATAAAGTTGCAGACATATAATAGGATGAGTTTTGTAAATTTGAATAAAACTTCCTCAAAATTTCAGTGCTATATATTGGTAATAGATACATATATGTATGTATGTTTTTTAAATGTTTTTGAAATGGTTTGGAAGGATACAGACCAAACTCCTGATAGTGGTTGCCTGTGAAGAGTGGAGAAGCGAAGGGAATGTGTGTGGGAGAGGGGGGGATTGGATTGGTTAGAGGGGACTTCAGTTTTATATATAAACGTCCATTTCTCTTTAAAAAAATAAAAAAGACTGCAAGAAAATATATTGAAATACTGGTTAATTCTGGATTGTGGTATATGAATATCTTGTCTTATTTTTTGTACTTTTCTGTATTTTTAAATTTTCTCAAAATTAACAAGAATGGGGGTGAGGATGGGAACACTGTACCTATAGAAATCATGTTCTAATGGATTCATTCGCAATCAGCTACTAAACTTTTTATAGAAAATATTTCTAAAATTTTATCAATGAGTGGATGGACTTGCTCTCTATGTAGTATGAAATTATCTATTTTATTAAAATTAAAAATGACAGCAAAAAAAAAGATAACTTATGGTGGCTTATAGGATGACACTTTGATGTCCATTTTCTCATGTGATCTCTACATCAACCCTATCGAAGCATGAATGGTGCTGTCCACATTTCAAACGTTAGGCAACTGAGGCCCAGGAAGTAGGAGCAACTTGTCCAAGATCACACAGCTAGCAAAAGGCAGAACCAGCCTTTGAATCCAGATGTGACACCAAAGCCTGTGCTTGCGATCACTATTCTGTACCTCCTCACAGCCTCAAAACCAGCTGCTCTGGAATCTGGAAATCAAATAAGAGAGTGATGCAGTCTGCAAGGGCCCAGCCCACCCTCTCCCACAGCATTAGAGCCCAAGGGGGTTGTCAGAAGCTAGTGAAGCTCTCTGACCCAATCCTGCTGGCATCTGTCTTGGTAGAATGTCCAGTGCGACTATTTCTCCACTGAGGATTTTCCTCAGGGTGTCAGAGGGAAAGAGAAGTATCTGAAAGAGTAAATACCACAATAAAGGCATCTCACTATGGCTGGAGCAGTCCAATGTGGGGATGGAGAACACATGAACATAATTGAAACCACTCCAGCACCCTAAATCTCCAAGCCTGAAGGCAGAGGGAAAGAATGGAGTGGACTTCAAAGGACCACAAATATTGGATCAGGAGGGAATATGCACCCTCAATCTCCCAGAGTAAAAACAATCGAATTGCCAACCACCCGTAAAATCTGTTCCATTAATATGAAGCATATAAAATGACTTGTTTTTCTGCCACAGTATGATAATTACAAATTTATTAAGAAAAATCAGAAAATAATATCACGAAAAACAATGATCCATGAGAGAGGTGGGCTAGCATTAGGATACGCAAATATTCCCCAAAGAAGTGGGGTCCCAAACCACACCTTGAAAGATTTTCAAATGTACAGAAACTGGGCAGTGACCCCAGGAGATTCTGATTCAACAAATGAGATGCAAGGCTTAGGAATCACCGTGATGATGGACTCTCCCCAACAGATTTTGCAGCAGCCATTCCAGCCTGGTCAGGAGTTGGGGACCACTGCCCAGGTACTAGCCATATTTCAGCACCAGGGACAGGGACACACACGTTGGCTCTCTCAAAAGTGCCTGGTCACTCTGCCTGTAGGGACGGGGAGAGGGAGTTTAGCTCTTTTACCTTTTCTGGTAGGGGGAGAAAAGTGGGAACTTCTCACCTCATCACTCTCCCTGGTGGAGAGGAAAGCACACCTTCTTTACGGCCACTGTGGCTCAAGCCTTGCAGGGCATGAAAAGCTAATGGAAGTGGGGCGGAGAGGATCACATCAGTCTCGAAGATGAGGGACACTCCTCCCCCCCCAGAAAAGACCTCCTGCTTCTACTTGACAATGAGGGAGAAGGGAGGAGGGAAGTGGAGGAGTCGTGGGCTGGGAGTTCTGCGTATTAGTCTTAGGTCTCCCTCTAGCTCACTGTACAGCCTTGGGCAAGCCTCTTCCTCTCTCTGGGTCTGACTATGACATTTCCTGAGCCCTGTGGCTGGTAGCATAAAGCTGGGGTTGACTTCAGATCTTTCTGATGACTCAGATAACGCTTTCTCCCTCTACCTCATTCACCATGGTCTGGAAACAGTGAGTAATCCCAAACCAGTATTTGTCAAACTACGGCCTTCAAAAGTGGGCATGTCCTAAGAGAAAGGTGTTTTGTGCTTACAAAGAAGAAAGGGGGAGTACTTTGAGATGTCCAAAGGTAAGCAAAGGCAAACAGATCTTTTTGCTGTAGGACTTCTGGGGCTTTTACTGTGCTCTGTGCAATTGTGTGTTGACTATTTCCAAGATGATGGGGGAGAAGTGCTCAGTGTTTCTCAGACTTTCTCTCATGGAACATCTATAGGAATAGCTAAGTCATTCAGCACTTATTACATGCCAGGCACTGCTCTAAGATCTTTCCTTTTTTTGTTTTGTTTAACATCTTTATTGGAGTATAATTGCTTTACAATGGTGTGTTAGTTTCTGCTTTATAACAAAGTGAATCAGTTACACATATACATATGTTCCCATATCTCTTCCCTCTTGCATCTCCCTCCCTCCCACCCTCCCTATCCCACCCCTCTAGGTGGTCACAAAGCACCAAGCTGATCTCCCTGTGCTATGCGGCTGCTTCCCACTAGCTAAGAGATCTTTCCATTTTAAGGCATTTTTTTCTTCACAACAACTTACGAAGCAGGTGTTATTATTGTTACCATTTTGCAGAAAGGGAAACTGAGGCACAGAGGGATCAAATACTTATCCAAGGTCACATGGCTAGTGTGCTGCAGAGCAGGGATTTGTTAACCTAGTCAGACAGGCTCCAAAGTCTGTGCTTTAACCACGTCACTGAACTGCATATCCCACCTTGAGGACCTGGAGTTCATAAGCCAGAGTGTGGGGAATGCATGTCTATTTAGCTTTGGAAATTTTAGCAATAGATTTTCCTTTTCAATTTTGCTGGCTTTGGGCTGTGTTTCAATTCACTGAGCAAACAGTGGCAGGAGAAAGGAGAGGAGAGTGGCTGGAGGAAGGAGGGAAGGAGAAGAGAGGTGAAAGAGAGAGAAAGAGGGTAACAGAGGAGAAAGAACGAGCGCGAGAGAGAAGGAAGAAAGGAAAGGACGTAGATGGATAAGGAGGGGAGAAAAGAGGGGAACAGAAAAAGACCTCCTTCCCTCGGCTCCTGTCCCTGGGGTCCTCCCCCCCACTTCCTCCAAAGCCCCCACTTTCCCCCATCCTCCTCCGTGAAAGCACCACCCTTCTCCACAGCCCAGATGAGGACCCCTCCGACACCCGGGGGGGCAGGATCCGGAGCTGGTCCTGCCTGCAAGCCCCTCCATCTCCAGAGCCCCATTCTGGGCCTCGCCTCTCTCCAGTCACTTTTCTGTATCGTTTCCCCAGAGCAAACCAGCCTGCCTGCCACCCACCAGCGCCAGGAACCGCTGCTCCCTTGCTGTCTCCCTGGATCTTCCAAAAGGGCCTGACATGGTTTCTCTCCAGCACCTCCTCCCTGCTTAGGTGGCTCAGTCGGCTCTAGGACTCAGCTGTGCCTCTCATCTTCCGGTCTTAAAAAAACCCGAAACACAGATCCTGCTTCTCTTCTCACACGGAACATCAGCTCCAAATTGGAGCACTGCTGGTGACAGTCCCTGCTCAGGGCCCAGCCCTGGGGCTTCCTTGAGGGCATCAGGGTGATGTCATCTCAATGGCCTGAGACACCAGTGGACTCCAGCCCCATCCAGGTCAGCCCCCACCCCAGCCTTAGGCCTCTCACAGCCCAAGGCACCTCTGGGAGGAAATTCAGGGCCAATGTTGCCACGGTAACCATGGTACCAGCGCTTGGTACTCACTATGCTCAGCTTATAGAATTATATGACCTGGAATTTTAAAATGAGAAGTAGCTAATGTCATGGAAACAGCAATGGACTGGGATTCAGGGGGCCCACTTCTGGCCGCAGCAAAGTCACTATCAACAAAGTAACTCTGACAAGTTACCTGTCCCTGCTGGGACTCAGCTGCCCAGCCTGTCAAATGTACACCTATGTGAATGTGGGGAGGGTTGGGTGGGATGATCCCCAAGGTCTATCAAATTGGTGGATGCCTCCTGTAGCTAGGTGACTGCATGAAGTTCCCCTCAACATTCACCTACCAGCTCCTGGGAGAGGATGAAAAAACAGTCCAAAGAGTATTATCAAAAGCTCTGTTTCAGTTCTAATTCCCACAGCCAGAAATCAGAAACATATTAGTCCAAAGGAAGCCAACTTCCCTCATGAGTTGGGTTCTCTTAGAAAAAAACTACATCCCTGAGCCTGCCAGGAATCTTTGGTCTTCTTCCCATCTACCCATCCCTAAAAACAGCCCTTCCTTTGACTCAGTAATTCCCCTTCCAGAAATCTATGCTCAGAAAATCACCTAAAGCATAGAAAAAAAGCTTGCACGCAAAGAAATGCATCACTAAGAGGCTTACATCAGGGAAAACTTAGAGTCCATCCAAGTGTCCAAATGTAAGGGAATGGCTAAGGAAGTTAGGGTACAAATCCCCAACCAGAATATTGTGACAGTCGTTAACAATTACCCTTACTGAGAGTTTTTACTCCCACAGGAAATTGCTTATGCTGTAATGTTAAGTAGAAGAAATAAGATACCAACTGGTGTATGCTGTATGATTTTTTTTAAGGGCCTAGAAAAAACAAAAAAACTTGGTTTAGGGTAAATTTTATTTTATTTCTTGAATTCTACTTTCCAAATCTCTACAGCTAGCATGTATTAGTATATTCTAGAAAGATTAATAAATCATTTTTAATGTGTGTCAACAGGGTTTGACAGTTCTTGGTTCAAATTCCTGGTTCAAATCCTGACTCTGACATCCTCTAGCCATGGGCCTGATGATTTCCTTGACCTCTATGCCGTGTTTCCTCGCATGCGGATGACACCTAGTGTGAAGATGGGATTAGACAAGACCCCTAGAGCACCTAGCACGGGACCTGGCGCATAATAGGCGCACGGTAAACAGAAGCAATTAGCCGGATTCTCTGTGGCTGTCATCTCAGACCCAGGCTGGCTGAGGCCTCAGCGGCCTTCCTGAATCTTGGCCTCTGCCTCTCAGCC